>NC_140950.1:15542477-16849977 GCF_014529385.1 Adiantum capillus-veneris
GCAGCGAGCAGTGCAAGACTGCAACAACGGAAGGTACATGAGCAGGTGGGCGCGGCAGTGAGCAGCAGAGACCAAGAGTCTCTTGGTGATGACAGGCAGCTAGCAGAGCTGGAGCAAATACAATGGCGGGCAGGTGTTGAGCATTACCTGCAGACTGAGGCTCGCGCTCTCTCTCTCTCTTTCTCTGTGTGTGTGTGTGTGTGTGTGTGTGTGTGTGTTTCTGGGAGCACGAAATAACGAGCAAGGAGCTATATGAGCAAGAAACTGAGCGAGCAAGGAGACGCAAGTAAATTAGCGTTCAAAGCCTTGCAGAGCCGCTGAAAATTGTCTGGAAAAAATTCATTCCCTTCTCAAGCCTTCATTTCGCAGAAGGCGACACGTGGAAAGTGCAAGGCTGGTCGCCATATTATGTTTTTATATATATATATATATATATATATATATATAGAGAGAGAGAGAGAGAGAGAGAGAGAGAGAGAGAGAGAGAGAGAGAGAATGGTGTGGGTGGAGCTCTTGTAGCATAAGAGATCTCCGCAACTCCTTGATTGTATATCACTCAAGTTATGAGATAAGAACCAAAGGTTGGTACAAGTGAGTTAGTGGGAGATCAGACATTAGATGTTCACCTAGGGCACATAGACCCTTTACCCCAAAACTCCAAACATGGAGTTAGAAGGGTGTAATAGTTATTCATCGATTACCCCTAAAACTGATCAAAATAACGATTAATGCTGTGAAGTCGTGAACTAAGAGCTCTTGTGGAAGATTGTTTTGCCCCCATAATAAAATATTCATACTTTCTATTGGAGACTTGCTTCGTTTTTTGAGCTCTCTTTTGTGTGTGTGTGTGTGTGTGTGAGAGAGAGAGAGAGAGAGAGAGAGAGAGAGAGAGTAGCAAACGAGAGGGTAGAGAGATAAAGAGGCTCAACTTTTGTGGAAGGTTGCACTTGAGTCAAACTTTACAACCCCCCCCCCCCCCCCCCCCCCCCCCCCCCCTCCTTTTGGAATTATGACCTACAACTCTGAGTGTGTGATAGTAAGGTGGGTTGGACTTTGAGGGGTTGCAATTAGCATTACCCCACCTTTGGAATTATGAATTACAATCCTGAGTGTGTGATAATAGTAAGGTGGATTAGGATTATTGATTATCCCTTTTGTGTGGGAGACACCTTAAAGATTTTGGAGAGACACCATGCTATCTGTCCACCATAGTTTTGTATAGTAATCTAATAACTAGTCTGTGCACAATGAAAATTGTACATTCATAAATTCCTTTTACTTCTATAATGACCAATGCTTGAGAAAAACCTTGAAATAGCTACATATGAGAAATTTAAGGAGTAAATTGACTACACTTAAAATGTGTTTACACTAAATTTCTTTAAATTTTGTAGGGTTTCTCACCTCTAAATTTAGAGGTAAATCTCAAAATTTGTAGGTGGGATTACACTAAACCTTGGTTTTTCCCAAGCACTATTATTAAAGATAATAATCAATGACCTTGACACATGTTAAATTCTGTAACCTGCAAATTGGTAACCCTGTATGTTATAAACAACGACAAGGCCAGCCAAAAATGAATGAGTATTTTTGAAGGAAGACGAAGGCTAGACTCTGCTGCTTCTTCTGAGCCTCCCTTCAATGCCTCATGACCTGCAGCAGGCCCTGCACCGCATTCCTTGATGTTGGGCGCTCTGATGGATTTCTGGATGTGCACAAGAGGGCCATCTCCATGACCTGAAGCATCTGTCTTTCATTGTTTTCTGCTTCCACTTGGCTGCGCAATGCTGGGCTCACGGCGTCGAGGAATCTCTCTGGGAAGAACCCCCTCACCCAGGTTGGCATATCTATCCCCATCTCACTAAAGAGCTCATTTGTTGGCTGCTTCTGAGTTATCATACACAGCACTACCACTCCATAGCTGTACATGTCTCCCTTCATTGAGTAGCGACAAAGCTCAGCACACTCTGCAGTACCATCACCCACCATGGAAGCTCTTTACCTTCAAAACAATGGCAAAATGCCCCTACCCAATAGAGCAAAAGCATGCTGTGCTATCTATGTAAGCATCATATATGTACAAATGCATTGATACATGGCTACAGGGACATGTGTACACACACATCAAGATGGATATTAATGATTAGACACACATGGGGAGCATGGATACACATGCGACGGCTACACACATCTGCAGTGACACGCATATGGCTTGCACACACAGACATGAACAATCTCTCAGCAGGTCATATGGATTGCTCCCATGAAAACATAACATTGTGCATTTTGGTGCACATGCAGGCTTTTGCAAGTTGTCTTGTGAACACAAACGCTTCATTGAAGACGCATATGTGTGCATGTGTCTGCGTACTTATGTGGAAGAAGGGATATGGCCTACCTGGTGCAATGTACCCAATAGAACCCTTGAAAAAGGACGCTGTGTAAGAAGTGGTGTTGGGGCTGAGAAATTTTGCCAAACCAAAGTCTGAAACATGTGCTGTATAAGCCGCATCAAGCAGGACGTTGCTTGGTTTCAAGTCACAATGTATAACAGACACAGGGCATTCATGATGCAAGTACACTAATGCCTGCCCAATGTCCAGTGCTATGTTGAGGATCTTGTTCCATCCCAACTCAAAGCTATTGCTTTCAAATAAAATCTTCTCAAGGCTCCCATTTGGCATATATTCCAACACCAATGCTTTCATCTCAAGATTGCAGCAGGTGCTTAAAACAGCTACAAGATTCCTGTGTCTTAGTTTGCCTAGGGTTTCACATTCCTTCTGAAAGAAGTACTCTACGTCGCCACCGCCACTCTCCAGGTTGAACATCTTCACAGCCACCACCAGTCCATCCTTCAATATGGCTTTGTAGACCTTGCTGGTAGCACCGCTTCCCAGAAGGCCTTCCTCATCAAACCCGCTTGTGGCCACCTCGAGCTCCTCAGCCGTTATGCGCAGCGATCGATGTTCAAGAGGATCTAAAGCAAAAGCAGGGCACAAAGTGGTCACCATATGGCTACTAAGCTGTTTGAAGATCAACATCTTCTTTAACTAGTAATCAAGGTAAAGGCAGGCATGCAAGCTTACCTTGGGCGAGCAGGTGTCTTCCAGCCTTTGAGTGCCGACGTTTATGGTTGAACCATAACAACAAGCCCGCGGCGATAAGTACGGACCCAACTGTGCCAATGATAAGAGCAAGCAATGATTTGGAAACTGCTCTTCTTAATGCGTTTTGAGAATCACTGGCCCTTGGGCATGGTGAAGCAAGGGGAGGGCCACAAAGCCCTGCATTGTCTGAAAATGACGCAGCTGTTAAATTTTGTAAAGATGCAATTGTGGGAATGGGACCTGTTAGGTGATTATGAGAGACATTGAAATAGTGCAGTTTTGGTATGGCACTAAGTTTATCAGGTATTTGCCCTGTTAAGTGATTGGCAGAGAGGTCAAGGGAGAGGAGATTTTGAAGCTGGCCTAGTGCCTCAGGAATACTCCCATTTAAACTGTTGTGCGAAAGACTCAATGCCTGGAGAGAGGTGCATTCAGCAAAACTAGCAGGGATAGCGCCTGAAAACCTGTTAAAGGAGAAATCAATGTTCTGAATGAGCTGCAAATTCCGAATTTCATTTGGTATCGCTCCAGTAAAGAAGTTATGAGACACTTGGAGGCTCAAGGCGAGGGACGAAAGGGTAACCAGGCTTACTGGGATGGACCCTGTAAAATTATTGTGTGACAAATCGACATCTTCTAACTCCTGGCAATTTCCAAGACTGTCAGGGATGTCACCATGTAGAACATTTTGTTGCAATTTCAAACGTCTTAGAGAAGCGAGCTGCCCTAGCTCTTTTGGTAGGGGCCCCTCGAAGGAGTTGCTATGAAGATCGAGCTCAAAGAGTGTTGTACATCTGCTTAGCTCACTCGGAATACTCCCCTGGAGTTGGTTTCCATGAAGGTCCAACAATTGGAGGTTAGATAGCAATCCAAAGAAACTTGGTATGGGTCCTTGTAGATGATTTTGAGCAATAGAAATACTGACGAATGCCGCTGTGGTATTCATGAATGATCTTGGCAAATGGCCGCTGAATTGGTTCACAGATAAATTCAAGTTGCTGAGATTGGCAAACGAACCGATGAAGGGTGGCAATAGGCCAAAGAATGCATTGTTATTAAGATGAAGCTGCTGAAGTTGAGTGCAGTTGCTCAAGGACGGGGGTAGTGTACCGGAGAGCCTGTTATCTATGAGCACAAGATGCCTCATGGCAGCCAACAATCCTATGTTGTTTGGAATGGCTCCCTCCAGCTGGTTGTCACCCAGGTCAAGTTTGGACAGTTTTGTGAGATTAGCATAACCCTCGGGGATGGATCCGCTTAGGCGATTTGTGTTTGCTAGAAGGTTCTGTAGTTGAGTCAGTTTGCTTAGAGAGGAGGGGAGCGGGCCTGTCAGTTGGTTTGCTGTCATGTATAACTCCAGTAGCTTGTTTAACTTGCTAATCTCTTGGGGGATTGAACCTTGAAGATTGTTGAAGTGCAAATACAGGTAGCTAAGGTTGGAGCAGTTGCCAAGAGTCTTGGGTATTTCCCCACTGAAAGAGTTGTTGCGCAAATTGAGGTAGCCGCCCGCGGGGCTCCCAGACTGAATGAATGGCACATATGGAGTCCCATCAATGTCTGCCGCTGTGAAGGAAATGGTGCCTATTTCCTGAGGAATCTGACCACTGAACAAATTCAATGATAGGTCCATGAGAACCATGTGTGTGCAGTTGCTTAGCCTGGATGGCATCGGCCCAGATAAGCTGTTGTTGTGCAGGTTGAGGACTTGCAACACTGGCAGGTTGCCAAGAGAGCCTGGCACTTGCCCCGAGAGGCGGTTGGAGAAGAGAGAGAGGTCTCTCAATTGGGTGCAATTGCTTAGTGCTGGAGGTAGTATGCCAGAGAGGTTGTTGGAGTAGAGGCGGAGTATTACGAGCTGTTGCAATTGACCATATTCTGGCGGGATGGGGCCGCCGAGAGTGGGGATGATGGAGATCTCCATTTGAAAGAGCTGGGAGCAATTCGCGAGCGATGGAGGCAGAGTGCCCGTAAAGCTGTTGAACCAGAGGAAGATGTTGTTGAGGTTGGGAAGGTTGCCAAGGGTGGGCGGAATGGTGCCGGTGAGGTTGTTTTGGGCGACATTAAGGATTTGGAGCTGTGAGCAGTTAGAGAGCTGAGGAGGGAGAGAGCCATGGAGCCAATTTTGGTCAAGGGTGAGCTCCTGGAGGTTGGGGAGGGAGGAGAGAGAGGTGGGCAGGGGGCCGTGGAGGTGGTTCTGGGTGAGGACGAGGACTTGCAGGCGAGGAGGAAGTCGAGTCGGAATTTCACCGGTCAGTAGATTGTGGGAGAGGTCGAGGTAACGAAGGAAGGTGAGGTTGGAGAGAGCAGGGGAGATGGAGCCCTGCAAAAGCAAGCCAGAGAGGCTCAAGCCCAGTACTCGGTGGTGACCGTGGCGATCGCAGCTCACACCCACCCAAGTGCAGTAGGATGCATTTGTGCGCCAGCTTGCAAGGGAAGCAGGGGCTGCAAGCCCGCTTTTGAACTCCATCAGTGCCGCAAGGGAAAGCTCTGCCTCGCCATGCCCGCCCTCTGCTGCCACCAGCCGTGCCACCCACAAGCCCACCAAAACCACCACCAGCTCGCGGCGCATTTTTCTAACCCATTGAGGCTCTCGCTCTTTCCCTCCCCTCATCATTTAAAGGGGTCCTAAGTACATTAGTATGGTCGGTTTGCTCGGTGGTAGTTTTAATTTTTGAAATAGCTCTTGATGGTTTTTGGCATGCCCAAAAAGTCACAGCCTTAGCTTTAATTACTTCACACTTTTTGGTTTTGGTTAAAAAGAATTTTGAGCAAGCTTCGCAGAAATTATACAAGAAAGCAAAGTGCTAATATGGACGTTCGGGCGCAAGCAACACTCGGAGGATTGGTCCAGGACTACTTGTTCTCGTTGTCAGCAGAGGGTATGCCTAGGACGGAGGAAATTCTTGACTATCGGTAATTAGAAGATCTTAGAAGAACATGGTAATGGATCTTATGTATCAAGGAAAAGGGGGGCGAGTTGGTTGGGATGGCTGTCCTAATAGCCGATGTAATTATGGTCCCTGGATGATGTCATGGCTCAACATGAGCATGACAAGACCTTGTAATTATTGGGGTTGATTCATACAATTCACTCACCACTGTGAAAAAAAAAAGAAGGAATTTTGAGTTTGGGTTGTAGCTCTTGTGGGCCTTTTTGTCCGCTATCCAATGGACTCTTGTAACTTTGATTCTCTGTTTTAATACAAATTCCTCTCGCCTTTTCTTGGGAAAAAAAAGAAGACTTTTGTAAATTTTTTGAAAGTTTTCCATTGGGCGCATAAGAGTGGACAACAAATATGAAATTGATGGAAAAGAAGGGTGTTCTTCTTTCCACAATCCTCCGTATCTTTCTTAATATTTGTTTTTGAGTAAAAAGATGTTATTGATTGGCAAAGTCATATGCATTGTCTTTCTTTTAAAACATACCAAGTGCATAAGTGAAGGGTGAGTTTACAAAATGAAAAGACACACTAAGGTGAAAAGTCAATAAATTAATTAATGATTAAAATGGAAAGAATCATCAAATAGTCTATCATGTCATCTATCCAAATTCAATTTTCAAGATTAAAAATTTAATACATTCTTAAAAATGAAAGTCTTATTCACATTATCATGTCCACTCATGAAATAAACTTACATCATCACTTTTATTTAATGCATAAATTAAAATTGTCATAATAACTAATATCTAATTCTCCTAAATGATTTTCTCATGTTAAATTGATCATTTAATATGGGAAAGTGCCAGGGGAGAAAAATCTAGAATATTGGTTAAGTTGGCAGACCGGCCACGGTAGGGATACAAAGGAGAGAAAATAGCAATCCAAAGGGGGGGCCATCTGCAAAAGACAAAGGTGCAACAATGGGCTAAAAAAACCCTAAGGTTCAGCCCATTAAGACTTCCAAAATGCTAAGGTTCCAAAATTCAAAGGTTGTGTCCAAAGGCCAAACACTAGGGACATTGGATGCTTTGTGTGTGTCCCAAAAAGTCTTTATAATCCCTACATAGGAGGGGGCGAGTCTTCCAAGTAGGGGATGAGAGAGAAATACACACACACACACACACACACACACACACACATACAAGCTCCCTTTACACAAAGGGAATGAGGGACACATGTCAGCTCCCTAGCCCAGATGCCCACAAGGTGTACTCAAATCCTATTGGATGGCCATGGAGGTGGATCAATGAGAATTAAGCTAGAGTAAATCTAGTTTAATTAATTTAAAAACACTTAATAAAAGAACCAATAAGAATTAAGCTCTCTAGAAGACCATTGGACAGTCTCCCAAGGGGTCCAATGAGCATTCAACAGCCCAATGGCTTGCCTGATTCCTATTGGCCAGGAGACAAAGGGGTCCAATGAGAGTTTAGTTACATTCATTAATTACTTAAAGCTCTCACAAAAGGGAAAAGGGAGACACATGTCACAAGGCTATCACTTATGCTGCTTAAATTTCATTGGCTAAGCCTGGGGAGGTCCAATAGGGTGTGAGCATGAGCAAATAGCAAGAGGGGTCGACCAAGAGAGAGAGGGGGCTGATTTTTCAAAGGCATTATTGCATTACACACTCACACTAGTCTATGTGTGGAGTAAGAAGACTCTCTCTCTCTCTCTCTCTCTTCTCAAGCTTTAATGGAAAGCTTATCACCTACTCCAAGATTGTGAGAAGGGAGGCCTACACCAACAACTCTTGGCTTTGTGATGCAAATCCAACCAAAAGCCAAGCTTCAATGAATGCTCAACCCCTCTACCATGCTAATTACTAAGCTAAGCTATGCTAATATGAGTGATTATGTGAAAAGATGTACATCTTTCTCGTAAGACTACTCCTTCCTCTCAATCTACTCTCATACCCCGCTAGCTCTCACCATCTTCGAAGGTGTGTGAGGTCTTGGGTCTGAGACCATGAGGGAATTGATGTTGTGTTTGATAAGTGTTTTGCTTAGTGCTTGAAGTTTCCATCTTCATTGCACTAGCTAGTATTGAAGGAACACAAAGAATTGTATTGTAAAATGTCTCTCTTGATGGGAGAAACCATAATACAAAGCCTTTTGGAGGGGGGACCGGCTCCATGCAAATCCGGTCCTCAATTGTTGTCAATTGCTTAATTTCTCTCTCTTTTGAAGTATTGTTCATGCTATCTAACTAGGTGTTATGCTTTTTGTTGCTCTCTCCACCCAAGCACTCTTGTTATTCTCATTAGGAATCTATCCTAATGAAATGCTCACTATGTTCATGCTATTTTCCGCTACACACAAGCTACTAGGCCATTAAATGTTACAAAAACTATCAGAACCAAAGAACTCCACTCTAAAGTAATCTAAAGCTCAATCTTGTTCGTAATTTCAAAGCTTGTTAATGGCCAGGTCTAAGGATTTCTGCAACTTGTTTAAAACAAGTTACATAAATCCTTAGACCTGACTTTCACTTTGTTTAAAACAAAGTGAAAGTTCACTATGGCTTACATAAAGGTATTGAGAGAAATTTAGTAATAAGAGAATATATTTCAAACGCATAAAAAATAATGATTGAAAAAACGCTTGGAAACATTGTAACATATTGAAAAAACAAGGTGAAGAATCACGGTGGCCTGCTAAGGAAATGTAATGCAAAAGTAGATGAGAGTTGTGCTTGTAGGATTTATTTTTTCACAACAAATATTTTGAAAGGTTCTAGAGAGAGTATATTACAAAGGGAGTAATATATATATATGACAAAAGGTGACTAGTAGATGTAGGTCAAGTTGTTTCAGTGTGGTAAACATGAAAAAGTTACTTGTTGACCAAATTTGCCCGAACTTAGAAGTTTAGTTTGTTGTTTTTTGAGATAAATGTTTTAGTGAATTATGTAAAGAAACCAATGTGATTATATCAATATAGGTTTTTAATTTTAGAGTTAATATTGACATTTAAATGACATCAAAGTATGATTAAATGACATTGATCATTGCATTATAGAAACATTTTTAAAGGAATAACGAGCATAAGTAATTTTGTGTGAAAACTTAAGTTAACAATAAGAATATTTCACGAAGATGACAGTAATTAATGACATTTTTCTTTTTGTAACATTCTCTTAGTCAAGTGTTACATGTGACATGTATATATGAGTTTCTCCTTTGAAATTTATTTTATCAACATTGGGATTGTGTAAATCTAATATCTAATAATGATACATGTTACACTAAAGTAACAAGGTGACATTTGCCTATTAAAACCAAAAGGCGAAAAAAAATTCTCAATTGTGAATAAATCCTTTCATTCAAGGACAATTTATAATTTTTTGTGAAGAAATTTACAGTTTCTTTAAAGTTTACAATTCTTTCAATTTTAGTTATGAAGGAATTCTTTCATTTAAAGATAATTTATAATTTTTAGTTTTAAATTGTCTTCAAATGCAAGAAAAATTTACAACGAAAAAAATATGTTTATTAGCTTCTTAAATAAAGGGATCCATTGAAACTAACAAGGTGAAGGGTCACACTGATATACTAAAACAATTTAATGAAATGGACACATGTGAAGCTCTTAAATTAAAGGGTTTTTTTTCAAATTAAAATATAAAATATAATTCAATCGATTGGCATAATATTTTTTTAATGAAACGGAGCTCATGCTCTTAAATGAAAGGAATTTTTTACAAACTAAAATAACCAAAAAAAAGTGGAAGAGGATGAAAAAGATTGTGTGACCCAATTTTCAATGGTCCTCTTTAAACAAAGATGTATACAAATGTCAACACCTTTCACGAAAACCTAGAAAAAATATTAAAAAACAAGCAGATTGTACACATGTTCTCCATCCGAGTGACTTGTATCCACGGTCCACAATTTGCACCAAAAGTCCACCCACCTCACTATGACCTTCTACATGCCAAAAAAGTGAAAGAGGATAAAAAACATTGGGTGTGACCCAATACTCAATGCCCTTCTTCACAGGGAGAGGTACACAAAGGTCTCACAAAGGCTTACAAGAAATATAAAAAACAAAGTTTGTTTCCATGTGGCACTAATCAACAAGCTTTATCCAATGGTCCACAATTGCATCCAGAATGCAACTCCTTACTAAAGCCTTATGCAATTCAAAACAAGGTGGGAAGTCACGAAGGCTTGCTGAAGTTAAGGGGGGACGGAAGTTTTTGGGAGTAGATCTTAGTGAGTGCCTGTAAGTCACAAAGGCTAAAGAAACGTCACCTCTATTCTCATAGGGCTATTTTCTCTTCCAAGTGGAACACTATCAATACTGTCTTCCTACATGTATAGTCTATTGTAATTCTAAAAGTGATGCATAACATAAGGTCTTGACAGATTCTTGACAGATTCACGAAAGAAACGTCACCTCTATTCTCATAGGGCTATTTTCTCTTCCAAGTGGAACACTATCAATACTGTCTTCCTACATATATAGTCTATTGTAATTCTAAAAGTGATGCATAACAGAAGGTCTTGACAGATTCTAACAAACATGAATATATGTAAGATGTAGTGGAATGAGATCGTCACTTCGAACAACCATTCCAACTTGACTTAGCTAAACTAGTTCATGCAAGCAGATTTTCGAGAACAGATCTAGATAAGACATAGATTGAATTGGAATCGAAATACGAGACTAATATTGAAACTGGAACTGGAATGTATATTCAGATTAGTACAACTGATGATAAGTACACAACATGAGTCAAATGATGCTCTGGATTTAATAACAAAAAGAGTACAAGAGCATGACTAACTCCAGGAGTAGCAATAGACAATAATCGATCCAATAGACCTTTCTGAATGAGTAATGGGTCCTATTTATAGTTGTCGAACTGAGCCTCTGACTGACTGTGAATTGTGCAGTTATTGTAGTAATTGAGCTTGGTATTACCAATTGCCATGCTAGTCTGACTTTTTGACTGGGGTCTATTCCCAGTGTCTACATTTCCTTCCCCCTTTCTTTGAATTTTGGAATATCTTCAAAATTTCAGGTGTGTTACTGAAAATGGATCTGAACCCACCCACTTTATTTCCTACTCGCTCCTTTGCAAACAGATCACCAGCTAGTCTATGTGCACCTTAGTTCTTGTTAGCTGATGTAATGCCTCTTAGCTCTATGTGCTTGTGAAATGGATTTCATATCTGAACAATGTGTGGATGTCATCGTTTCCTTTTATCTAGAGCCTTCTTTGTGGGTTTCTAGAAGACCCGAGGGAGATCTTGAATTGCTAGACGTTGGCTTGTACCTAACTTGCCAGATATTGCCTAATAATAGCTTCCTACTCTAGCTACTCCTTGCATTTAGTCATCATCTCCACTTCATAAGGCGTCAAGGCATTCTAGATCTTCGTATCAGTATCATACAAGGTTCATTTTCCCTTAGTTTAGCCTAGCCCTGTCCAACTTATGACAGACGGCAAAGCAGTATGAATCCATCCTTCTAGCAGCAACTGATTTGCTTTTATCCGGGCTTCGAACAGATATTCAGCCATCTCTCTCCATTGAGGCTTTGATGCATCCTTGTTTTCCAGTTCCTTCTCTAGAATCTTTCAATCCTCAACTGACAATTGCAAAAACTCATTGGTAATCTTTATCAGTTGTATGAGATGATTCCTTCGCTAGTACATCTTACTTTTGAAAAGCTACAAGTGGCTTTCATTTCATCTACAATGAATTTCTGCTCCACCTCATTCATAATATTCATCCAAGCGACCCATTCTACATTATATTGGTCATACCATTCACACAACTAATCTACAATCTTGATGTATGTTGTTGATCATCTCCTTAGTTATACTTGGGGTACATAGTAGTAAAGAATCTGGGATGGTTCATCCACCTTCATCGGTAAGGCGTACATTAGAATAGGTGAATCAGGGATAAAGTCAATGAAATTCATGACAATCTGATTTTCTTGCTGCAACGTTTTTTTTGAAAACCTTGATGAGTTGATACAAGCTTTTCAAATTCATCTCTAGCTCTCTGAGTTTCATCCTTGTGTTTGACCCCTTGCTATTGGTTGCATTGTTCTCCCGTAGCACCTTGACCTTTTGATTAAGTACACCTATAGAAATTTGCATTTTGGGGCTTGGATGTGTATAAAAGAGTGATTGCAATGAGTTTTGGTTGTTCGATGTTTTTTTTTGAGAGGACCGCGGTGTTGTGACTCCATTTGAGCTATAGAGAGGCATGTGTGTGTGTGTTGTTAGGGTTATTTCCCCTTTTCCCCCTTCCAACATGACCATACACTTTATAGTATGTACATTGACTGCACTCGTCTGACCTGTGATCCCTGGTGGATCTACACTTTGAACACCAAGTGCCCAGCTTGCTGGCTAAGGGTCTAGCCTTTGCCATTTGAGCAATTTGTTTGGACATCTCCTCCAGTTGCTTCATCCAAGATCCCTTTGCTCATGGCATTATCATCTGAATCACTTTTAGATGAGCTTGAACTAGAGGTGGAATCTGAATCCTCAATTTTCCTCTCACTATCATTGGAATTTCGTCTACTCTTATGAACCTTTTTCTTTTTTAGTCTGCTACTCAAGTTTCAAGGCTCGCTCAACCAGATCATTGAATTTATTCATTGGGGCTGGAACTTCCTATTCCCTCAACTTTTTACTTTTGAACCTATTGAGGAACCAAACCGTCATTCTTTTTTAGACAGGGTTTGTGCAACTATCTATCAGTTCCTTAATTTTCTCAACATAGCTCCGAACTGAATGTTTGCCTTGTTTTATTTTGTGCAGCTCAAATAAGATATCTTTGTCCCTCTGTTTTCTAAATATTCCATGAGGAATACTTTGATCAACTTACTATATATTTTAAGCTTTCACGTTGGGTAATGGTAGTACCACTTTTGAGCTGCATCCTTCAGTGTCTGGGAAAAGTACTCTCCCCATTTGTCTTTGTCGATATCCTTGAGCTCAACATATTGTTTGAACGCCTGAATATGGACCACGAGGGAGTCACTATATATAGATCTTGTATAGCACGTGCATTCAAGAGATATTTTGAAAACCCCCTATTTTACATTTGACCCCTTATGTACCACTTTTCTCAATAAAAACACCCCTTGTGTGTTGGGTTTCAGGCCCCGTAGTAGCCGGCTTGTGGCAAGGTGCCTGCTCGCTTACCTTTTTTGTTTGTTCATAAAGGAAATAAGGAGAAGAGAGTGGGGTACTCTCTAATGCTTCACCAAAACAGTGTCTGCCTCCTGCATCCCCTTCCCCTTCTCTCCTTCCCTCTCTTGCACACTCCGCATTCACAAGTGGTATCAGAGCTCAGGGGCACCCGACCCCGAGCCCGGACTAACCGCGGATGCAACGACCCCAAGAGAGCTTTTGGAAGCTCTGCACAATAGGAGAAATCAAGGAGCTTTGAGGCCTTGAACAGACAAAAGCCAAGCAGAGCAAGGAATTGGGGGATAGCTTCTGTAGGAGCCGGGCTGCATCGAGGTGCAACAACAAATGTAAAGGAGAATCAAAGGCTTGAACAGAGTCGCGAGCAGCAAGGCAGAAACAACTTGTAGCAAGAAATTCCGGGGCAGTCAGGCCCATGAGCAGCAATAGGAAATTGAGACATACAAAAATGGAGCAGAGGGAGCCGAGAGCCGGGTAGCATCGAGCCCATTTTGGGGCATAATCGGGAAACACAGGGCGAGCCTTGAAGGCATTGAGCAATCAAGCAACACCCATCTCCAAGCTCCTCATCCGTCGCTTCGAGCTATGTTTTTCTCATCTTCAAGCTCCTCAGTCGCTCGCTCCCACTCCCAATTGCTCACAACACAGCTTGTCGGATCCACTTCTGCAGTAGTCGACACAGCTAGAGAGAGATAATTTTTTTAATTTTGAACTACCATACACACTTTTGTGTGCAAGGGCTCGCTCCCACGGGAGCCCCCCCTCGACTCCTTGATCACCTACCCTGACTCCTCAAACCCGCTCTCAGACACCCTTAGATTGAGAAATAGAGAGCTTATCTGGAAGAACTTGAGAGTGAGAGTGAGAGAGAAAGACTCTCACTGTATGAGAGCGAGTGATTGAGAGAGAGATTTCTCAAAACGAGAGCGAGCGAACGAGAGAGAGAGAGAGAGAGAGAGAGAGAGAGAGAGAGAGAGAGATCGAGCAAGTGAAAGAGAGAGAGAGAGAGAGAGAGAGAGAGAGAGAGATCGAGCAAGTGAAAGAGAGAGAGAGAGAGAGAGAGAGCGAACAAGGTTTTTTTTTTTGGCCATCAATATCGATTCTCCAACATTAACACCATTTCTGAGGCATTGCGAGAGAGAGAGAGAGAGAGAGAGAGAGAGAGAGAGCTCCGACTCTGACACCGACACCATCTCTTCGGCATCGGCGAGAGCCGCCTCGACATTGGTGACTTGCCACTCTGCATCGGCACATTGGTTTTGACACCACTTTTTGCACTTTGACACCAACTCGACATCACCTCTCATTGCGGAGGATCTCCGACATCCGACCCCGACACTGAGCGCTTCCCGACGGATGGTCATGCTTGCCACACACACGGGTAAGGTGCCTCTACCATAGAGGAGTGACATCCGACATCGGCACCGAGCGCACCGATCGGACCTTATGGAACAATTTTGACTCCAAGCACCTTTGGCGGCTATTTGACTAACATATTTCCACCCAATGGCAAAAATCAGCACATATCTACAAGGACACGTAGGTTACAGGTTACAGGGGGCTTTTAAGCCCGTTTACACACAGATTCTCTAGGTTTCTTGACACATCCAGATACCAGGCTTTTTCACGCAATTTTAGTAGTCATTTTGACATCAGTTTCTCTGTAGAAAGATGCATTGACAGATGCATTTTTGTGTGAGCACACCTAGTGCTCCCGAGCTCTTTTGAGAGAAGATATTCTCGAGGCGATCACTTTACTACATGCAGTAGTTCTTGGCGCCTGTTTGAGCGCACACTCATGTACGTTGAGTTGTGGACATTGCCCATTGTAGTACGTGTGGAGCCATTTTCCTGGCTGTATCTGAGACTCGGGCCAGAAGAGCCCTTTTTGAGACTGTGGCTAGTCCTTTTGTGTTTGCATTAGCCTTTGAAGGGTCGATAGCATGAGGTTTTCTTTGAGCTGGGGTATTCCAAAATGTTGAGATGCCTTCCGTGTGATATAGGTAGCTGGGGTTTTCCTTTATGGTACCCTTGCCATAGGACATGTATCTTGATGGTTTTTTGTGCTTTTGACATCAAGTTCGCGGTCACATAGCGGTGGTATTGTGCAGTATATGCCAAGTGGTTCTTTGGATCAGTTTATGCGCTTTTGAGTTGAGTCTTAACTCCTCATACACTACAACAAAAAAACGTGTTATCGACGCAGATAACGACGCGTCCCATCGCTATCCGCGTCGCTGTGAAACCAGTCGCTATTAGCGACGCGCATCGACGACCATAGCAGAAAAAAATTTTCTTGGGCAGAGGGCAGGTAGCCTGGCCTGTGCCCAGTTAAAAGATGGACACAGCCACAGCCAGACTTCCTGTCCTCTGCCCAAGAAAGCGAACAACACCAAAATATCAACCATGCTCCCGCGCGCAGAAATTTCGGCAGAGTTCCCTTTGTTTTTACATAAACTTTTCAAAAAAAACCATATCATGTATACGCCTCCTACATGCTATCCATGTAGGATCTCACATGAAATTTAAGGCCAATGAAAGACAACCGTACCAACTGAAAAGCATAGCCATAACTTAAAAGCATAACCATAACTTAAAAGCATAACCATAACGAACCATAACCATAACTTAAAAGAATAACCATAACTTAAAACCATAACCGGCTATAACCACTTTGATCAAAACCATAATGCAGATAACCATAACCATAAACAAAATTAACAATAACCATAAGCATAACCAGAAAGAGAAACAATAACTGTCTATACAATGACAATGACAATAATCATAACCATAAGGGAAACAATAACTGTCTGAACACTAACTGTTTGTACAAAAAAGAGACATAGAAGCGTGTCTGTGTCTCACAAAGCATATAGATGAAATCTGGTCCACTAATGACTAGGCGTCGCAACCTGCACATAGGACAACTCACAAAATTAGTATTGATATTACTTCACATATTATACTGACTTAATTAAATCAACTCACACATATTAACGTCTCACCTCAAGCGATTAGTGAGACTGTAACGCCTCCCAGTCTACAGGCTCTCCTGAAGCTTCAAGATCATTCAGTACTTCATAAATACCTCTGTGATATCCATCTGACTCCTCCTCGCGTGATGGAGCTCGATGCATCGCAAGATTCTGCGTTTATACAAAAATCAAAGTAATAAGAATACATGATTCATCGCGTTTTAAAAAACGTCATAGTTAAGATTGGATTAGAAACTCACAAACTCATAGCGAAAGGTGTCGAAGCCTCCGCTGCCAAGATGAGATGTCCCCCTAGTCATCTGTCATACCTGCGCGGCCTCACGTTGCTGTCTGAACCGCGTGGCCGCTGTCCGCTCATCCTTCCTGATCTGCAGCCACGTCTCGTGTGGGATGCCCGAAGGCTTCGGCGAGCCGGTCTTGAAATCCTTCCGAGCTGCATCTCGTAGATGTTTGATGGTGTCCCGTGCAACACCCTTGATCCACCGCGCCAAAACAACGGAAGAACCCGGAGCATGCTGGTACTCTCTCAGGATGGTCTCCACTATGTAAGTGACTTTTTTCCTTTTCTTGCCGATCCCAAGATGGGGGTAAGACGGGGGTCGTGAGCGAGGAGGGGTCGAAGCATCTGTGGACCCTCCTCCACAGCAACCACCACCTCCACCTTACGATCGCCGAGATCGGCGAGTGCGCCTGTGCTGCGGAGATGAGGACGTACCCACCTCTGCCCCATCCCTAGGTGTCGATATTTTGGCGCCTTCATAGATTGGTTGACGTGCCAACTTTCTCAACATGTCTTTAGGAGATAGGCGCACGGCTTTTGGTGCTGCTTCGTTCGCGTTCTCCTCGCTTGTCTGGAAGAAGGCATCCAGCATCTCCTCCATGCCGTCGTCTTCTGTCTGTAAGCCCTTTTTTGCTTCCATCTGTGGCTCTATATTGGTCGGACCTTCATGTATAATCTTTTTTCTCTCTCTCTCTCAGATGTAGGTGCTATGTCGCGGAAATCAATGCCCGTTCCGTAGGAGTCGTATCGCAGATTCTGTACGGTTTCTCTAGCAAACTCTCCGTACTTGTGCACATGCTCATTAAATATCCTACGCTTGCGCAGGATTTGATACTTGCAGAGCGTGCACGAGCATGCAATCTTTTCCTCCATGTTAGTTGATGACGTTGCCATCTACAATGATTATGAATGTTGTTTAATATATATATATATATATATATATATATATATATATATATATATATATATATATATATATATATATATATATATATATATATATATATATATATATAGATATACTCCTCACAATGTAAACTACCTCGCATTCTCTAGTCTTGCCCAATCTCCGTACACCTCGGTCTAGAGGTGTACGGAGATCAAGACCACCGGGTCAAAATCTCGTCTTTATTGGTCAAATCCTATATGGGTAGACACATACGTGCACTCCCAGGTGTACATGGCAATGCATGTAGTAGGCAAAACCCCTTTGCCTCTTTTAGTTCCATAGTTTCTTCTCTGTCTACGTACCCTATCTCTCGATCTCGCTCTCGCTATCTCTCTTTCTTTATTTTCCTATCTCTCTCTATTTCTCTATTTTTCTATTTCTCTGCCATAACTCCTGGAGCTCCACTTCCCTATCTCTCTCTCTCTCTCTCTCTCTCTCTCTCTCTATATATATATATATATATATATATATAACTCTCTTTCTCTATCTCTCTATTTCCTATCTCTCTCTCTCTCTCTCTCTCTCTCTCTCTCTCTCTCTCTCTCTCTCTCTCTCGCTCTCTACTTCCCTATCTCTCTAATGATCGAATGAGTGACTGATCTAGGGAGATCTAGACGCCCACGACTGCGGAGGACTACACAACATCGACAGAGGCTGCATCAGAGGATCTAGCTAGGTCACTTTGGCTCGACATGCACAACGTCCGGTCAGAGTACTGACCATGGAGGAGATCTACCTATCCCAACTAGCTCGTTTAGCCGTTTAGTCCACACCCAGCAGTTTAGGATTCCATAATATTTTATTTTGTCATCTTCTTACTCTGACTTTGTATCAGATCCATCACATTGTAACTTTCTTGTCTCATGTCTCATAGGTCACTTTGGCCTTTCGAAGACGTTAATATAACATTTCATTTCATTTCTCTCTTTAATTTTTTTTTCTTTAGTTTTAATTTCCTAAGCATACATTAATTCTCTCTCTCTCTCTCTCTCTCTCTCTCTCTCTCTCCTACACACACACACACACCTCTCTCTCTCTCTCTTTCCTACACACACACACACACCTCTCTCTCTCTCTCTCTCTCTCTCTCTCTCTCTCTCTTTCCTACACACACACACACACACCGCTCTCTCTCTCTCTCTCTTTCCTACACACACACACACACCGCTCTCTCTCTCTCTCTCTCTCTCTCTCTTTCCTACACACACACACACACACACGATGTAGAGGTAGAGAGAGAGAGAGAGAGAGAGAGAGAGAGAGAGGGGTTGGGGAGGGTGGAGATGGACATAATACTTGCGCTGCAGGTTTCGGTCAAGACCCGATCGCAAGCAGAAGAAAACGGCCCCTGCGCGCGGGTTTCGCTTTTTTCCCCCAATTTTTTGGCGTCGATATACGCGTGGAAAGGCATGGCCGTCGATATAGGCGCGTCGATATCTTCATTTAGTGTTGTAGTGATACAAACGAGACTCTGCCAGATTTTTCTCGTGAGTCCGTTTTATGCGTTCTTGTCACTTCTAGCTGTCCTTACACAGTGATTGTACTAGATTTTGATTTGAGTTTTCGATCCTGTTATAGGGGAAACTTTGCCAAAATTATCCCAAGAAATTTCCCATAAAGTTTTTGGCTACATTCTCTTAATCATGGTTGCGAGTAGTGCTTTCAAAAGAGAAGAGTACTACATCAGAAAGTTTGATGGCTCAAAATTTGTCATTTGGCGACAACGTATGCAAGATGTTTTGGCTAACAAAGGCTTGATAGCACCCTTGCGTGCAATAAGAGAGAACGCGTACACTAATGATGAGTGGGATGACTTGAATGAGTATGCTATGGCGACCATTCGCCTACACCTTGGTGAATCCATTTACTTTACCATAATGTAAAAGACAAATGCCGAAGATTTGTGAGATGCTCTATGTCAGGCTTGGGATGGCAACAACGCTTCGAATAAGGTTTTCTTGATAAAGATGAACATGAAAGAAGGTAGTAATGTTAGTTTTCACTTGAACGAGTTCAACATTGTGTTTTCAAAACTTACTTCAAAAGGTCTCAAATTTGATGATGAAATGAAGGCCATTTTCTTGCTATGTTTGCTACCATCATCATGGGATACTTTCAACACAGCCATAAGAAATTATGCACAGTGGCAAGCTAGATTTCAACAGTGTTGCTGGTGCGTTGCTCATCGAGGAGATTCAACGTCAATATCTTGATGCGAGTGGGCATGGTGATGCATATGTGGCTAGTGGCAATCGTGATAAGCAAAGACAGTGTGGTCGTAGACGCGGTCATTCACAAGATCACAAGCAAGGTCATAGTAAGAGTCGCGGTAAAGACATGCAAAATGTAGAATGTTACTACTACCATAAAAAGGGACACTTGAAGAAAGATTGCCCCACAATGGATGTCATAAAATCTAATATTTAATCAACCCAAGTGATTTTCTCATATTAAATTGATCATTTAATGTGGGAGAATAAACGGGAACAAGGGTTAAGATATAGACATGTGCTTATAGATCTATTTCAACACAGGGCCAATGGTAAAGGGGCCAAAATGAGAGATGGTCTATCAAAGAGAAAGGCTAACCAATGGAGCATGAGACCTTAGGGTTAGCTTCATTGAAGACCTCCAATAGTTAGTGTAAAAGTCCTTTGACCTTAGATAAAGGCTAGGGCTGAGCTTGAGGTGGGAACCCGGCCCAACATTAAGGTGCTTGATGACTGAGGTGCTTGAGATGCTTGAGGTGCTTGATGATTGAGATGATTGAGGTGCTTGAGATGCTAGGGTTGTACTTGAGGTGAGAACCCAACCCAAGCTTGAAGTGGGAACTGGGCCTAGGCTTGAGGGGCTTGAGGTGTCAAAAGTCAAATATTCAATCCCTACAAGGAGGAGACGAGCCCTACATGAGGGGGGATGAGAGAGAGAACACACACACTCACACAAGGCATGCCTAGTACAAAGAAAGCAAAGGGGACACTTGTCAAGTTCCTCCTCATGTTGCTCTCATAGTGTGCCTAAAGCCTATTGGTTGGCCACCCAAGGGGTCCAAGGATAATTTAGAAGATTTAATTAATTGTCTTTGCATTTATCAAGTCCTCTCTTTAAAAGGGGAAAGGGGGACACTTGTCCCAAGGCTACCCTTGTTGGTTGGTATGACTCTTGCTTATGATTGGCTAGGCCTGGAGGGGTTCAATGAGCTTCAAGCATGAGATACAAGGGGGGGTCAACCAAAGGAAGCTAGGGGGTTGCTTAGGGGGTATACTCTCCCACACACACTCACACGCGCTCTCATTATTCAATGTGCAAAGTGCAAGAGCTCCCTCTCCTTCTCCAAGCAAGTAGAGGTTGAGAGCGTACACCAACACTCTTGGCTATGGAGTGCAAATCCCACCAAGAGCAATGCTTCAATGCTTAAGCTTTTCATCTTCTCCATATTTATTACTATGCTATTATGTATGCTAGCAAGAAGAGTCATGATAAGTGAGCAACTAATTCTCTCTCCTATTGAAATGTTTCTTCTTCCACTTCCCTATCCTCATTCCCTGATAGCTCTCTCCACCTTCAAAGGTGTTTGAGGTCTTGGGATTGAGGCTTGGGATAGTTAAAGCTTTCTTCAAAGTTTATGTTATGCTTGTGATGCTTGAAGCTTTTCATCTTCATTGCATCACCTAGTGTTAGCAGCAAGCTAACACGGACACCATTTTTCGGAGTTCTCTTTGTAAAAAATTTATTATTTTGATGAATCGGGAATATTGTAACCCCTACTTTCTTGGATAAACTCTATAATTAATGAGCTGGGGCTATAAGCTTCCAGATTGTATTAGCCAGTCAATTCCCAACTTTGGTAGAACTTCAAATTATTAGTTTTGACCACCCAAAAACCTTGGCTAAGGTATAAAGGGCAATTTTTGTAAGTTTATTATAAGTTTTTGGATAAAAAATACACAGCGTGAGCTAACGACGCTCACTTCTCTCCTTCTCGCGCTTCCTACTCCCTCTCCGGTTGTCACATTGCAATTGCATTTGTTGCATTGCAACCACCGCAGGTAAGAGCTCTACGCATTGACGTAAGCCATTCACAGTATTCCATAGCTTTTGACGTCGCCGACTCGCGGATTTCATCATAACTAGGAATTTACATGTTCAATCAAAAAACTAAGCATAGGCGGGGTATTGGGGTATCGTTGCTAAGAATTTAGATGCATTCTGGGCCGAAAACGACTAGGTCAAAAATCCACTGTTGTTAATAATCACGATTTTGGAACTTGACCTAAAGTGGGGTTTGAGGCCATAGGCATGTGTGCTTAGGTAATTTTCCAAGAAGTTTCGTTACGTTTGGATGTCATTTGATGCTGTAACGGATGTGAATTGTATGTCGATGAGCGATTGGCTTTTGGTGATTTCAGTCACTTGAGTGTAGCTTGAGTTAGATGCGAGTTGTTAGTTGTTTTCCAAGAGATTGACAACCTCTTGTAGCCTCTATGCACTAGTCGAGTCAGCTTCGTCCCATGGTTTGACAAATTAATCATGGTTCTCGCTAATACTGCAATACGATAGGATGGTGAGGTGAGACATGCGTCCCACATTTGGCGCCGCTGTCGGGGATCGAAGAGACCTAAACTAGAAAAAAACACGAGCGTCTTGTGTAGTTGTCATTTAACTTCCTCTAGGTTCACTTAGAGTTCAAAAATTTCTTTTAGAAACCGCATAGCTTAAGATTGTCGTCTTTTGCTGTGTAGAGGTAGCTTGGAAGTAATCGTACTTGTTGAGTACCTTTAGGACTGTAGGATTGTAGATTTAGATTAGGATTTGGAGAATGATTGGTAGATGAGACAAGTCTCAAGATCAAGGCTCTGAAAAAACATAAAAGCCACAAGAAAACGAGTGTTTGTGGACACTTTCCACAACCCCATTGCATGAGAATCTAGGAGTAGGGTAAGTAGGATCCGAGGGGTGGATTTCAAAACATTGCTCTCTCTGAAAGAATCAAGTGTGAGTTGTTATTGGAAGTTGGAGAATTTCAGGTCTACGGCTAGAAATAGCTCGAAAAGACTCGAATCCACTCAATCCGACTGGAGAGTAAGCCTAAGAGTTGTCTGAACCAGTGGGTAAGCTCAAAGACACTTCGAGATAAAAAATTTCAAGAGTTGGCCAAAACTCAGATTATTTACTTTTTCTTGACAATTTAGGCCAAATTAAGTTTTGACTTGATTTATAGGCTTAAAATACATCATATAGAGACTGTCCTTGAGAAATTGGAAAAAAGGTCTCATTTCAAGCCTAAAGTTGATAATCACGATTATTAACTTTCTGCTCTAAATTGACCAAGGTTCATACCATTGACTCATTGCATGTGTACAAACAACTTTTGTAAAGGCCCAAGAGATTTGGATCACTAACTGGCAAAAGAATAAGTAAAAACTAAAGTTTGTACCGACTTTTTGAATCTTGAGTATAATTTGGGGGAAAATTTATCCAAACTTGTTGAAATTTGATTCATAGTCTTATGTTGATGTGATAAACATGTATACATGCTCAATTGACCAAAAATTGTGTAATAAGCCCACAAACCAAATTTGGTAAGATTTGGACCACTGAAGTGAAATTTGTGACTAAAATTGCAAAGTTAGTCTGCGGACAGATAATTGATGACCATTTGATCAAAAATTGTCCAAACTTGATGAAACTTGGCTAGTGACCTTAACTTAAGGTGCTTAACATGTGTCAAGGTTGGGACAAAAACTTGCAAAAATATAGCTGGAGTAAATAATCGCGATTATTTACATCTACTTCATGATTTTGCAAATTTGAGTATACCACAAGGTCAAGCACATCAAGTAGACCTCACAAATCAATTTTGGTGAAATTTGGATTCCAAAAGTGAGACTTACGCCAGATTCTTGAAATCAGAGTTTGCGGACATCAAACAGTTGATAAACTTGATCAGATTTTGTTTAAACTTGTTGAAACTTGTCCATGGACTCTAACAAGTTGTATACTTGCCAAACCTATCAAAAAAGTGCAAAAGACTGACAAAAGTAAATAATTACGATTATTTACTTCTACTATCCAGAGACATCAATTTTGACTTTTGAACTTATACAGTGATAGACCAACATAATATAAAGCCACGGGGCAATTTTGGGTTCAATCGGATCAAAATTAACACATGTACACTCAGTTTACAGGTTGCAAATTATACCTTTGATTTTTTGCTGAAGTCGAATTTGAAAGTCAAATTTTGACTCTCATAGCTCGATTTGAAGTGATACATATAGACCAATCACGAGAATAGAAAAAATTCTACTGTCTTTATAGAAGAATAGCTAACTTGATCCAATTTGTATAGGAATCAAGTTGCAGACGAGGAATCGGTGGCTTGACAGAAAGTTGCAATTAAATCAAGTGGAAATTGACAACAAGTCAATCCAAAGGTGAGTACTCCATCCAGGGCTTCATAAGTCTATATGAACCTTAGATCTGGTTGTGTACTAGAAAATCAGGGCATACTCGGAGAAACCTCCAGTAGAGTATCTACCAAAGAAATCATGAATCAAGGCAATTCCTTGCACACAATTCCTGAAGAAGTCTCTGACACTCTTTCAGATTCAACATTCGAAATGTCTTCTTACTCGACTCACTCGAAAACCGGAACGACAGTGCGCTATAAGCATATACTATCTTTTTACAAGACTAACCGTCATGAAGCCCAAGTTTACTTGGACCCTAACGAGGAGTATGCTATTCGCATTGATGACCATGGTATTGAGTTCGAAGAAAAGATTGGAGCAAACAAACAAGGAAAATTGTACATGGATCAAAACAAAACTCAGTATTTACAAGTTGAAAACCCTGACTTGATAGTTAGAAGTAAATACCATAATCCCAGATATGTCAGCAAAAGAAGAACCACCAACTTTAGAATTCGAGGGATACGATCAAGTAGACTTGAAGCCTTTGAAACGGATTAGTACGGATAATCCTAGGATTGGAGTCTATTGTTGGGAAGATAGAAACATAAAAGATCTTCTATGGACGTCTCATGCCAAACCAGGACAATTAACGGCCATGAAGATCATCTATATCTTCAAGATTAAAGATAAGGGATCAATAGACCTACCAACTACCTCTTTAGAGATTGTTATAACAACAACTTTGTTATGATGACTCCTAAGGAGGTAGAACAAACCAAATACCAAGGGTATTCCATACGGGATTGGATATTGGGGCAAGGACCAGAAACAATTCCAAGAGATGAACACTGTGAGAGATCATCTGAGAGTAATGTGAAGAAACCAGAAACCACCTCATCACGTAGAAAACCAGGTGACACTAAGGCCAGTCCAGGGCTACATGAGTCACTATTTCCAACAAACTGGTTTAAAGGACTCAGAACATGACCAACTTCCAAAAGACCGGGAGTTGAACCAAACAGACGCGTCAGAATAGCTGATTTTCAAAAATGGATCAAAAAATAAAGTGGATCAGGGGATTCATACGACCAGTTAGCAAGCTTTAAGCAAGTGCTAAGAGCAAAGCGTATATTCGATTTCCATACTCAATTCAAGGGGTTTGGAATGACATTAGAAGGAAAAGCTTTGACATGGTTCCAAAACATTCCACCAAGGTCAATCATGGACTTGAACACATTAGCTCAAGGATTTGTAGCTGCTTATTCCAAAACGGGGTCAAACATAATACGGTAGCTCAAATCTACAACTTTAAACAGAAACATGGTGAGTCTGTTAGGGATTGTGCAACTCGAATGAAACAATACATTACCAGATGCCCAGAGATGGAGATACCTGCAGAAGAACGACTTGTATCTTTGTTTCTGGAGGGATTGCTAAACAAAGAACTTCATGCTATACTCTATAGTAAAAAGCATACAACCCTAGAATCATGTGTGTATGATGCTATTGACCTAGGAGACAATTGTGAGATCTTCAATGAAGAAGATGTCCCTAAGGATAACCAAAGCGAGAAGACAACGTCCACAAAACCAGCACAAGTGGGAACGGCTGCTGCGGCACCACTTTGAGCCATAGAAGATGCTAAAAAGGATGAACAACATGCAAAAAGCACCTATGAGAGGACCAGGACAAGGGGTACCTCCGCAGGATAACCAATTAGGCCACAAAAATGGTGTGCAATCGAGGATAAATGGACCAACCATGAGAGCCATGAGTGCTACTTCAGACCAAAGTATGATGGGAATGTTCAGTACGTGCCCATGCGGCCACAAGGACAACCCATGTACAGATATCAGCCTAATATGGCCCAAGCTCAAAGACCACCAATGGGTATGGAAAGACCTCAACCTGTGTTGGGACAACAACCTTCGTATCCAGGACATAATGCAGTGCCTGTAAAGTACATGCACTCTGAAGGAGTCATAGATGGACAAGCATTAGTACCTGTCACACCCTATGCAGAGCCTAGTCCATCTACAGTAATGGTAGAAGGAGATTGGTATAGTCCACATCCACCACCAATGGAAGAAACCGTGACTTATGCTCCACCAGAGCTAGCACCGATGTATTATGTATCTAATCAAGGTGTTAGACCTCCCATGGGAAGACCCATGATGAAGCCTAGAGTAGGAAACTGTCATAATTGTGGTGCTGATGACCATTGGAAAAATGAATGTCCAGAGCCTGACAAAAACCTCAAACCAATTGAAGCCTATTGCATACAATGTTGCAAAAAGGGAGGACACTTTCCGGAAGATTTTCCTAAAAATCCTTTGAACAAGTATTCCAAGTGATGCCTAGTAGCTCATCAGAGTGTGAACTGATTGTTTCAATCAATGTAATCACTAGAGCCTAGGCAAAGAAAAAGAAACACAACTCCTTTAATGATTTGAAGAACACGAAAGT
The DNA here is from genome assembly GCF_014529385.1 of Adiantum capillus-veneris. NCBI lineage: Eukaryota > Viridiplantae > Streptophyta > Polypodiopsida > Polypodiales > Pteridaceae > Adiantum > Adiantum capillus-veneris. The sequence goes on from NC_140950.1 coordinate 15,568,819, forward strand.
TTCTTCTCAAAGAATCAAAAGGAGAAGAAGCAAAAGATATGAGATGAGAAAACAAAAGCAACGGGTTGAAATCGAAGAGAAAGCAAGGAAGCTAGCCCAGGACAAGTTGAAAGAAACTGGCAATGTGAATTCAAGGAAACAACCGTGAAATCTGGAGGATCCATTCTGGTTGATAAATTTTTTGAGCCTATTAATGCCGCCTTGGAAGCCTACCAAGCAGGACTTAAAGCAGGCCAAAACATAGAAAATAAATGGAAAAATTATCCATCTCCAAACATGGAAGCAGCTAAGCTAAAAGCTTATCAAAATTTGGTAAGAATCACGCAAGAAATGATGGAAAAACAAAAACCCAAGCTTGAAAGTATTGCAACACCTGAAGAGCTTGTGGTAGAAAAAACGAAAGCAAAATCCGATGTGGCGGCAGAGCCCCACCTTGAAACAAATGAACCAGAGCTTATAGTGTCGGACAACGAAGATGCTTTAAATGGAATTCCATTCGTAGAGGAAGATTGGCTAGGGCACTTATTGGAAAAAGTGAGAGAGATCAATGATGGGAGCCTAACTCCGAACCAGCAAGGACAAACATTGGCTTCCCATGTTGTCAGATTCCTTTCAATCAAAGAGGGAGAGAACATTGTATTGTCATCACACACATTAATCCACTCTCTAGTGAATAATGGGGCTTCATTCAATTCCTGCACCTCAACGCATAGCATAACCCATCTACACAATTTTTAGAGAATCATCCACTTTGAAAAACACATACACGCAATGGTGTAATAAATGTCAAGCATCCAAAAAAGAAACGCGAGAGTCTCCTTTGTATGGAGAACACTTTTTCAAAATAAACCATAAACCCTATCTTGGTCTCCCACAAGGGATTTAAGTGTTTTCAACATAGACATTATACACCCGCGTATTGTCAAAATAACCATTCGCACCATATCAGGCTTCCACAAGGAATTTAAGGAATTTTTGTAAACAGAAAATGATATTTCATCATTCTCAAAATGACCCATCGTCACCAAACCCTGTCAAAAAAATAAAATGCTCTTTTTTTGCAAAGAGTGCAAGTGGAAGATGCAAACCTGTAAATCACTCTCTTAACCGACAACACAAGCTCCGACATCTTCTCATTAGAGTCGGAAGACTTCACCACATCCATTAGATAAATAAAATCCTACATACATAGTAACAATCAAAAAGCACACTCAACCTGATCTTGTGTAAATTAACACATGTCTATATTCTATTAAAAACAATGTTCAAATGTCTACCTACAAAATATGATTCTTCATGCTCATCTTGTAGAATAGGTCAAAAGAATTTGGAACTTCTAAAAAGCTTGTAATCACCAAAATGAAGATATTGTGGATCCTTAGACTTAGTGAGGTTTCATGAGGTGTAGTAAAGAGAGCAAATGTACAGCAAGAGCATTCCTCCAATTACAACAAGGAACTAGCAAATAGAATATGATAGTGGTGCAAGTCAATGTTTTTTTGGCAATGGCTTATATGCAGTGATGTTGCAAGTGGAAAACCCTCTTGATACCAAGTGTTCACCAAATAGTGAATTGATAGAGATGACTCTGATCCTCCATAGATTCAAAGGCGAGACATTTGTGCTTGACTATGTGCATAATGTACAAGTGAGGAGAGGGGCCAAAAGTCCATAAATGTAGATACATGGGTGATGGTGTCTACCTTGATTTTGTTTCTGAATAGGAAGGTGCCCTTATGTTAGATGCCGAGATGTGCATTTTTATCAATAATAGTTAGTAAGCTGAATGCGGGTCTGTCAACAAAAGTGAGTTTATAGTCCCTTGCTCTCTCTCTCTCTCTCTCTCTCTCTCTCTCTCTCTCTCCCCCCCCCCCCCCGCCCCCCACATTTGGGTACTGAGATCAAGGTGTACTGCTATAATCCCATCTATCAAACTAGATAATTATTGAGTCTAACAGGTAACTGTACGATACTACAATGACTTCACCATCCCATTTAGTGCCCATGGCACATTGTTTGGGCCCTCCTTATTAGTAGAAAAACTCATAGGGCACTCATGCACTTACATCGATGGGTGCATGTGTGCACTATGCATGTGAGTGTGTGTGTGTGTGTGTGTGTGTGTGTGTGAGAGAGAGAGAGAGAGAGAGAGAGAGAGAGAGAGAGAGATGTTGCAAGCTATCTCATAGGAATATCAAAGTTCATCCATGTTTTTCCCCTTTTGCAATAATGTAGCCTGGCATGCAAGGGGCTTTCAATGGTGGATCTCTACATGAGAAACAAGGGAGCCAAAATATGGATGCGTATCGGGTAGCTACATGGGAAGAGAAGACTTCCTTAATTCACAAGAGAGTGATAATTGAGCCCAAACTGAGTGAGAGTGCCCAACGAGCATATAGAGATGAACATGGAGAGTTGGCATGGAGAGTCCATAGAAAGAGACCAAGTATTGGTGGAGAGGTATGTGTGAGATTTGTTTACATCGGTGTGCTTAATGTCAAAAGGCTTAATCATTGTCATCATGATCATGTCGTTGCCTACCAATCCATGTAAAAGTATAAAGACTTTCAAGTTCCTTTGCACTCACTCTTCCGTGCTTAGCTTTGGGGTTCTGTTTGATTTTAGTTCTAACGCCCTAACCAAAGGGTGTTCGAATTTTCAATGAAAGGGCAATCACTTTTGTGACCCGTGCTTTGCTTCCTTTGCTCATGAGCTCTTTAGGTAGCTTGCCTTAGAGTAACATACATATCCTAAGTCTCTTGCATGTTTTACCATTACCTTCCTCGTCTCCAATTTTGTGTGCCCATCTCCAAAGTCAATGTAGCTTCGTACAAAAAATTCACACATTCTGTGCAATCTTTTTGTAGAAAATCGCACTTTATCCCATTCAAGACGATACAAGACATTCGTGAACGCTACTAGGGTCGCTTGGCCGCACTCGACCCATGATTCAGGTCACAACAATTGAGTCCTCAAACACTCACATGTCATGTGCAATCTTACGAACACGAGCATACATTAAATTCAATAGCGTAGAAGAAGAATTTGGTTTTAAAAGGTGCAACAAAGACTTTATTTATGCCACACTGGGGCTGTTTATCCTAATCCATTCTCCTTCCAAGTAGACCTAGGTAGATGGACAGAAAGATTCTAACCTTGTGGATTTTATTTTTTCAAAACTCACAATGGTGAGTGGATTATATTAACTAGTAAAACGGCACCGCCTTCGGTGGAGGCATGGCCCCTCTTACCCTCAAACCCCTTGCTCTTGGAAAATTTCATAAAGGAAGATCAAGAAAAGTTCTCTCTCTCTCCTCCCCCCCCCCATCCTCTTGCCATAGGTTAAGTGTAATCCCACCTTGATAACTTTAAATTCACCTTTCTTATAAAGTTGAAGGTGAAAAATCTAACAAATCTTGGAAATTTTAGTATGTATATTTGTCAAGACCACACACGTGTGAGATAAGGATGGAAGTGTAGTCTAGCTCGCTCTTAGCATGACACACATGGTATTTATAAGGTGATATTTGGGTTGAGAGCTTCTAAATCCATAGCTCATTGGTGTATGACTTAGCCTTTGGAAAGAGAGAGAGAGGGGGGAATGGGAATCTGCCAGGGCAGAGGCCCGCCTAACTGGCCATTATCTGCTACATACATAGTGTTCCAAAATGGCCTACCAATCAATTTGTCCCACTTCACGTTCAATCCGAGAGAGAGAGAGAGAGAGAGAGAGAGAGAGAGAGAGAGAGAGAGAGAGAGAGAGAGAGAGAGAGAGAGAGAGAGAGAGAGAACACATAAGCACTTTATTAAAGAGTCCTTTTTCAAACAATATATATTTTTACAACACAAACCCCACACAGTTCCAACTACCCCAGTAGTTCTTCTACTTTCATTTTATTTTACTTTATTTTATGTACCCAAACATGGTATCAGATTCACCAGTTTGTAATCATTTGGTCTCATTGGTCATTTTGGCCTTTTGACGACTCAATATATCATTTTATTTCATTTCATCTCTCTCTCTTTCTCTCTCTCTCTCTCTCTCTGTCTCTCTTTGCCTCTAGCTAAATTTCTCTCTCTATATGTATCACAAACCCCACATAGTTCCAGCTATTAAGTATGGAGCCTGATTTACCCCTTGTAATTTTCTATGGTAAAAACGCACATTTGTAAGGCCCCCATTATGAGTAGAAGCCATCGTGCGTAAGGAAAAATCACTCACTAGAAACCAAAATCACTTGCCGGAAATCAAAATTCTCATTGCCGGAAATTCCTTTTCGCCAGAATATTACGGCCCGGACGACGGTCGGAAAGTGGTCGAAAAACGACCGGTTGGTTGGCCAATTGGCCGGTGGTAGAAAGTCAATGGCCGGTGGCCGAATTCAAAAGCGGACTTATCTACACAAGGGCGTCTACACATGGCTGTCTCTTAGGAGAGAGGGCAGCCCTTTTGGCTTGTAAAAGGAGGCCTCTTCTACACACAAAAATGGATTTGTGAAGCATTGTGGCCCCATTGTGAAGTTGATGTGAGGTGGTGAAGGTGAAGCAAGGGGGGAGCTCCAAAAGGGTATGATCCCTTTGTAACTTACTTCTTGTTTGATGTACTAAAGCCATTAAGTGACTGTTTTCCCGTGGCCGTAGCCCACATTAGGTGAACCACATATATCATGTGCACTCTGTCTCTCTCTACTCTATAATCTCTTGTGTGTCTAAATTATCTCTCTCCATTAAGTAATATACTCAATTTTCTACTTAGCTACGTCATATTTCCTAACAATTGGTCTCAAAGCAAGGTTTTCTCGTAGCTAAATTATCTCAAGGAAAGGATTCCTTGAATTGAGTGGGAGTAATGGTGGAGAAAGGGAAGCTCAAGATCGAGAAGTTCAACGGTAAATACTACCAACATTGGAAGATGCAGACTGAAAAATATCTCTACCAGAAGGACCTTTATATGCCACTAGGCGGTCTTGCAAAGAAGCCCACAAAGATGGCAGATGAAGCATGGATTGTCCTTGACCGAAAGGCACATGGAACAATCCAGTTAAGCTTGGCGTCAAAACGGTGGCGTTCAACATTTCGGAGATGAAGACCAGGGAGGACTTGATGAAGTTACTTGATGACTTCTACGAGAAACCATCGGCATCCAATAAGGTATTTCTCATGAAGCCCTTATTCAATCTAAAGATGACAGAGAATCATCAAGTGCTGCACTTTCAGTGGAAACAAGAGGAAGGTCTAAGGAGAGGTTCAAAAACCAAAAGGGTCGTGATCGCTCAAGGCGGAGCAAGTCACGCACAAAGCAGTTCTTGAATGTTGGAACTGCGGCAAGAAGGGCCACGTCAAGAAGCATTGCTGGGCCAAGAAGAAGAAGGAGTCGGAGTCTCAAGACAACAAACCAACATCGGAGGCCAATGTGGCAGGTAAAGTAGAGCAAGATGCTCTAATTCTATCATTAGACGATGTGTCTAATTCCTGGATAGTAGATTCCGGGGCTTCATTCCATGCGACACCACACAAGCAGCATTTCCAAGATTACACCAAAGGTAATTTTGGGTATGTATACTTGGGAGATGACGAAGCTTGTGAAATTGTTGGTAAAGGCACAATTTGTGTCAAAATTGCTAACGGAAATGAATGGAAGCTTAAAGATGTTATGCATGTTCCTTCTCTTAGCAAAAAATTGATCTCCACAGGACAATTGGACGATGAAGGTCATAACATTTCATTCGGAAGAGGAAAAACGGTGGAAGATCTCAAAGGGATCTTTGGTGGTTGCCAAGGGAGAAAAGGTCGGTACACTTGTACTGTTAGCACGCAATCTTCAACTTGTGCAATAGCTACGAAAGTCGACAGTGCAATGTGGCACTATCGGCTTGGGCATATGAGTGCCAAAGGAATGCACATCCTTTGAACAAAGAAGCTTCTACCAGGTTTGAAACAAGTGGACTTAGAATTTTGTGAAGATTGTGTTTATGGTAAACAAAAGAGGGTAAAATTTCAAAATTCTAGAAATGAAAGAAAAAATAAAAAACTTAAGTTGTTTCATTTTGACGTTTGGGGTCCTGCAAGTACACCATACTTGGTGGCTCATTGTACTATGTAACATTCATAGACGATGCGACTAGGAAAACATGGGTTTATGTAATGAAGAATAAATCCGATGTGTTTTCCATATTTCAAAGGTGGAAAGCAATGAAACAGGTACTAAGGTTAAATGCCTCAGATCTGACAATGGAGGCGAATGTTGCAGCCAAGCTCTTGAAAGCTTTTGTGCTAGCAATGGCATTCAGAGGCAAAGAACAATCCCAAGGACAACTCAACAAAATGGAATTTCCAAAAGGATGAACAAAACAATCATGGAGCGAGCACGAAGCATGCGGCTACATGCAAGCCTACCGCTTGAGCTTTGGGCGTAAGTAGTAAGTACATCTGTGTACTTAATCAACCGGTCACCCTAAGCGACATTGGATGGAGGAGTTCCAGAGGAGGCATGGATAGGTAAACCGGTGAACGATTCATTTCTCAAAGTGTTTGGGTGTGAGGCTTTTATGCACATAGATAGAAGCCTAAGGTCAAAGCTAGATGCAAAGTCCAAAAAGTGTTTCTTCATTGGCTATGGAGAAGGTGACTTTGGGTATCGCCTATGGAATCCTGAAGATGGTAAAATCTTTAGGAGTAGGGATGTAATTTTTAGTGAACAAAATATGTACAAAGATTACTTGGAAAGAAAACAAACAAAAGAAACAGATGAAGAGTACATGGAGCTTGAGGACGGTGAAGACTCAAGGAGTGCAAAACGGTGACAAAGTGCAACAACGTCAACCAAATCAGGAGCCTCAACCTGATCCCCGAAGATCCACAAGAGCAAGTAGACCTCCAGAAAGGTTTGTTTCTTCCTTCAACCATCTCTTGATCTCAGATTCTGAAGAGCCGAAATCATACGAGGAAGCTATGCAACACGAATCCAAAGAAGAATGGATAAAGAGCATGCAAGTGGAGATTGACTTATTACATCGCAACCAAACATGGGAGTTGGTTGAGTTCCCTAAAGGTAGACGGGCACTTCAAAACAAATGTGTGTATAAGCTGAAGGAAGAAGAAGGTGGTAAGGAAAAGGTACAAGTCTACGCTTGTGGTAAAAGGGTTTTCTCAAAATAAAGGTATTGACTTCAATGAAATATTTTCTCTTGTTGTAAAAATGAACTCAATTAGGCTTGTCTTAAGCTTTGTGGTTGCTCATGATTTAACTCTTGAGCAAATGGATGTATGTTAACCCTCACGGCACACGGACACCCATCACCTACGATGGACGCGTATTATGTATTTGGTAGAGTCAGGTACCGGGCTTGTCGGACCAATAGGGAAAGGTAGAGTGATCGCCGATGAGAGGCGCACTTTAACTTGGACATTCAAGGGATTAGTTGGTTAAGCATAGGCGCCCAAGTGTGAATGGGGTGAGCTCCTATAAAAGCCAACTAAACCTAATTTTTACTCATTCTCTCATTTGTGCAATTGAAGAGTGCTCTTGCTCCATCTCCATCTTCTTCTTCTTCACCTCCTTGTGTGTGTGTGTGTGTGAGAGAGAGAGAGAGGGAGAGTGTGTGTGCGATCGAGCATTACGAAGGCACGACGGCGGCGAAGCGGTTGAGCGCGGCACGACTGCAGCTTCTTCTTCATCGCGGCGAGGAATCCACCACGAAGGCGAGCGTAGAGCGGTGAGTGACACACCCTTTGTTTTCTTGAGCTTGCTAGTTTAGGCTTGTTGTGTGCTTGGAGCCGTTTGTGGCTCGCATACGGTGTATTGGCAAGTCCCTTGCTTCGACAGTGCGGCAAGGAGCACACATTTTTGGCGCCGCTGCCGGGGATATGCCCTACACTAAGCTCGGTTAGCACTTTACGCTTCCTTGTGGTGCAATTTCTATCATAGGAAAGGCAGGGAAGGAGTGTGTGGAAGATTTCTGTTTTTTGCGTTTTCTGCAATTGCTGTCAAGTTTCAATTTCTGCTATTGTCTGCGTTTTTTCAATTTCTGCAATTTCTGCATTTTCAAGTTCGGCGTTTTCAATTTCTGCAATTTTCTGCATTTCTGTCAATTTGCTGCAATTTCTGCGTTTTTTCTGCATTTTCTGCAATTTCGGCAATTTCTGCGTTTTTCTGCATTTTTTTCAATTTCTGTATTTTCTGCATCAACAAAAAAAAAAAAAAAAAAAAAGGGAAAAAAAAAGTTTTTGAGGAAAAAAAATAATTTTGAAAAAAAAAATTATTTTTATTTGAAAAAAAATTCAGAAATTAAAAACGCGAGTGAGTGGGCGGCGATATTTTTAGAAAATAAAAAACGTGACTCTTAAAACGGACGGGTTGGTTTGTATAAAAGCCCAAGCCCAAGCCCAAGCCCTGTTGGGGTATAGGCGTCTGTGCCTTGCCCGGCCGCCTAGAGTCTGGGCGCCCACTGACTTGTATACCTTATACATAGCATAAGTGTATAGGGGGCTGCTCACTCTTTTGAGTCTCCCCACCCACATCGTGTCTGTCTCCTTCTCTCTCTCTCTCACTCTCCGTCTGTGGTGCTCCCCGATCCCCTTCAATTGGTATCAGAGCTATGGTGACCGCGGAGAGCACGACGGCTTTGAGAGCTTCGAGGCGATAGCTCGCTCGCTCTCGACGGTGGAGTTCGATCGCGGAGTTTCACGGAGAGCGATTTTAGCTTGAGGAGCATTGTCTTTGGAGCTTAGGAGCTTGGTGTGGTCAAGCTTGGTCGAGGAGGCGGTTGCGGCTTCCTTGGTGAGAGGAGCTTTTGAGCTCAGTGGAGCTCGTTAGAGAAGTGCTCGGCGGAGGAGAGTTTGACATTCGAGTGCTTGGATGCTGTTGTGGCAGAGCTCTTGTGTTGGAGCTTGCATTGAGAGGACATTGCATCACGCAGAGTGGAGCAGGAGCAGGTTCAAGACTGTGTGCAGCTCGTTTTTGCCATTTTCGGGCTCTAAAACGCAGTTTTTTGCGTAGCTCCGTCATACAGAGTCAGATCTACATGATCCAGGAGTTTAGGTCAGGGTTTTGGCACGCTCCGGACGCGATGGTGATGTCTATTTGCTGAAATTATGCTTTGAATTACAGCAGGTACAGCAGCAAGTTTATTTGTGCACTCTCGGGTCCCAAAAACACTGTTTTTGGCATAGCTTTCACACCCGGACTCGGATACATATGATCCAGGAGTTTACCTTGGGGTTTTGGCACGCTCCGGACGCGCTCGTCATATCAGAATTTTAAAATTCTGAACGCTGAATTTTCTGCAGCAGTAGTTGTTTATTGTGTGTCGAGGATTCCACACATGGTTTGCTCTCAGATGTGAGAGTGATATTTGCTGCAAGTTTCCTCACAGGTGGGAGGATACGATGTATGCCTTATGTGGTTTGATGCTCAAGGAGACTAATGTGATTGCATTTTGAGCTCGGCAATGTATGCCTCGAGCATGTTTTTTTGGCAGTCACAGGTAGAGCAGATATTTGTGTACTAGATTTGCAGGTGTTTGCAATGATGTATGCAAAATGTGGAGATTGGTGCATGCATTTGGAGTGTGATTTGACGCGCTTTGGTTGCTCATGGTTTTGAGCGTGCAATCAGTTTGGTTACTGGTTTTGTGGCCGTTTTACTGACGAAACTCTGGCGAAATTTTCCAAGGAGTTTTATGCGCATCATTTATGCGATCTAGGTAGAGATTGCGGGTTGCACTCAGCATTTGTGTGCGGTGTTCTCTGCAGGTGGGAGATTTGTGCGTGTGTATGCATCGATACCGCACAGTGTGGGCTTGGTGATTAGCTCACGGGTTTGACAGGCGTACAGTTATCTTGGCACACTCACAGGAGTGAGTATTGTGATGTATGCTTGTGTGGCTACGAGCTAGGTAGCCGGATTCGAGCACTAATGGCTTGAGGTTTTTCAGCAGGTTTCAGCTACAGGTTTACAAGTTTACAGGCAGGTTTGAGGGCTTATTTGGGTGCTGAATTTTCAGCCATTGTTTCCTCTTTGCAGGTGTCCATGTATGGCTCAGTTGTAGGCTGATTTGGGATACATTTGTGACTTGTTTATGCAGTTGTTTAAGAGCTGAATTTTGGGGCTGTTTTGGGGCTGATTTGCAGCCATATTTTACAGCCATATTTGCAGACTTTTGTTGATGCAATTCGAGCCAGTTTAGGGCTGATTTGGTTGACATTTGCTACTCATTGTTGGTTGCTCTTTGGCGAGCATTATGGCTGATTTTTCATTTGACTTCCAGCGTTATGGTCTGACACAGTTTGATGGTACAGATTTTGTTGCTTGGAAGGAACATATGCTTGTTGCATTGACAGATTTGGGGCAGGATAAACCCTTGCGTGGTTTATCGGCGAAGCCCAAGTCTATGAGTGATGATGATTGGCAGGATCTTGATGAGTTAGCAATGTCTACGATTCGTTTGCATCTGGTTGAGTCTGTTTACTGGCAGGTCTCGAGGGAGACTACAACTCATGCTTTATGGCAGAGTTTACATGCTATGTACGGGACATCCATGTTTACAGGGAAGTCTAGTCCCACTTCTATGTCCATGGGAGAGATTGGTCCCACACGCAAGTCTCGACGGCATAGAGACTTGACATGTTGGCATTGTGGACATAGAGGGCACATTAGGCGTCGATGTTTCAGGCGTTTGAGACAACGGAGGCGACAGATGCGTGATGCAGATTTGGGCATGACAGATGCTAGTGAGATCAGTACGGTGGTTACTGAGTATGCTTGTGACGGCGATGTCACATTTACATCTAGCTTGTCTTCAGACGATCTTATGTCTACAGATTGCATATCGGATTGCACATTGTCTTCACATTGGTTACTAGATTCAGATGCTACTTTCCATGTCACGTCGCATCGTGAGTGGTTTAGCACGTTTTCTAGTGGGAGACTTGGTTGTGTGCACATGGTTGATGGTGCTATGTATGACATTGAGGGTACAGGAGATGTATGTTTGTCCTTGCCCAGTGGTATGAGATTTACCCTGCGTCATGTGCGTTATGTGCCAGATCTGAGACGGGATTTGATCTCAGTCAGACAGTTACGGGATAGTGGATGTCAGATTTCGCTACGAGAGCGAGATTTTGTGATGCATTTGGGTTCGCTAGTGATTGCGAGAGGTGCCAGGAGTGGTACAGGTTACCCATTGCATGTGGATCACGCGAGAGACGGTGTTGTCTCTGTGATCATGCAGCCAGGTAGACAGCGAGAGAGCAGGCGAGTCTCTTTTGCTTGTGGGTTGCAGGATGCTTTGCATGGAGTGCAGAGTAGTGAGCTTGTTGTGCACACAGTTGGGGCACGACTTGAGCAATCACACAGAGAGGTGACAGAGTCAGACATACATGCTTTGCTAGTGACTGAGCAAAGCAGAGAGTCAGTTGTGCGAGATACTTCTATGCAGGATAGACAGGTAGAGCGGTCTTGCTCTAGTGAGTCACAACAGGAGGACGTTGTGCAAGAGTCTATGCATACGGAGTTAGAGCATGAGAGCTCTAGTGAGTCACAGCAGATTGAGTGGTCATGTTTGCAGTGGATGATTGCAGAGGAGGCTGAGATGTCAGCGATTATGCAGTCATTCCTTTCTATGCTCGACAGTGAGCATGGGGATATAGTTGTGCAGGATATGTCTTCCAGCAGACACCTAGAGCAGCTGGTTTGCTCTGAGGTTGCACGACAGGTTGATGCGTCTTTTGCGGACAGTCAGGAGATGCATGTGGCTGACACGCCTTGTCAGTCAGAGATGCCTATTGCCAGGGATATATATGTTGATGCATGCTCCGTAGAGCTAGCAGGGCCCGCTAGCATTGCATCGGCATTCGGTGGTCTCATGTATGAGATGTTGATCTTGAGACCGGATATCGCAGCTGCAGTGGGAGCATTTGCAGTTGGGATTGTCAGTTGTTTGTTGACTGATGATGGCATAGTGCATGAGGGAGATATGCAGGTATTGCGTACATACTTGCAGTACGTGTGCGGTATGTCTGGTGGTGTATGGACTTACACGGGAGCAGGACAGCCGGATGCACACGATCACAGCCAGCCAGTGGGCATTGGTTGAGAGCGGTTTTCTCTCACCTTTTGTAGTCTTTAGACTAGGTTCCCTTGCTTAAAGGCACAGTCGCCTTTAAGTGGGAGGTTGTTGGGGTATAGGCGTCTGTGCCTTGCCCGGCCGCCTAGAGTCTGGGCGCCCACTGACTTGTATACCTTATACATAGCATAAGTGTATAGGGGGCTGCTCACTCTTTTGAGTCTCCCCACCCACATCGTGTCTGTCTCCTTCTCTCTCTCTCTCACTCTCCGTCTGTGGTGCTCCCCGATCCCCTTCAAGCCCAGGCCCAGGCCTCAGTCCTCAGTCTTATGATATATACTAGACTCACTCTTATATATATACCCTACTCCCTCAAGAGAGAATGAGAGCATGTGGGACAAGTCCTCCACTCTCCTCCTTTCTCTTCCCACTTGCACCCTTAGACTTTCTAGTTTGGGCTTAGTTCCCTACTGGAAATTGACAGTTTTAAGGATTCCGAGGGCATAGAGTGACCAAACGGAGGGCTGTAAAGCACGGCACGACCCTCTGACCGATACGCTCGTTTCGAGCTATCACACGGCCCATTCCACGACACGCTCTAAAAATTCTAGCAAAAAAAACAAACAAAAAACACGCTAAAAACTAGTCACAAGGCCTCCTAGAGCAGCTTTTTGACACCTTAGGGTATCAAAAGCACATGCACTTACGCTCTGGGCGGGTGCTAGAACACGAGCATATTGAGGGTGCCTCTGTTCATACGGACACCCATTACCCATCCACGATAAGCTCTAGACCCTCAGCGGGGACACAAGGTAGCACCACCCAAGACCCTAAAATAGCCGCTAGTGATTCCTCCTCCGACTCAGAAATCATGGAAGCATACCCTAACCAAAACACTGAGAGAGAAGGCCATGCACCTCCCGAAGCTCCACAGCCTAGTACTAGTATGTTTAGCCGTTTCATGGAAACGTTAGGTAGAGCTACTCGCTCGGAACCTGATGCAAATGAAGCACACGAAGGGGGTGGGGAAGTGGAATCTCCTTTCACATCGCACGTGGACCCCACACCCCCAAAGAGTGTCCATGTGGATATCCTACCAACTTCTTACCAAGAAGGCCCTGTTGAGCTGCCTCCTTCAGAAGTTTCCTCTAGAGTACCGTTGGTGGCAAGTAAAACCACGGGGAGCAACATTGCTTCTACCTCACAAGAAACCGTTAACACGTCGACTCTAGAAGGATTGTTCATTAATGATCATTGGACATACGACCTCCACACTGAGGTGTTGACGGATCTACACTCTGGCCACGCCTACCATGTAGGATGGATAGAGAGTGTACAATCCACCTCTAGTGCCACGAGCATCGAAGATCAACAGAAAATGATCTGTAATGTTATCCATGGCATTATTCAATCAGAAAGGCAAAACCGAGGGGTAAATATACTCTCAACTGGCCCCATGAGATTTCTGGATACGAGCAAGGCTCAACAGCCTACTCTATCACAAATGGAGACTCCTCTAATGAGCCCCATGGACCCATCTTACGTCATTTCACCTGGGGTCTCTATGCAATCTGAGCCTCCGAGCGAAAACTTTAGCTTCCCTAACTTGGCTCAACCCTCTATCAAGGAAAACACAGTGCTCACTCCAGGGATAAGCCTGACAGAGAATGTACCGATGACATCTACGGTTAGCGCAGTGCCACTACCTAGTGTCGTAGTACCTAATATGGGGCCTCGACCATATGTGCCTCTAGCCCCTTATGCACACATGGCCCCCACAGCTCCAATTGTACCACTTGCTTATGCTCCTCGAGTGCCGCTCCCTAGCTCTTATCCGAGTGGACCTATGCCAGGTTATGTTCCATATCCTGCATCATCCACACATATGCCAAGACCGGTACCCGTTCCTCTCCCACATATGATTCCAAGAGTACCTCCACCGGCCCTACCTCCTCACATAGGTGACTTGGCAGCGTTTGCTCAAACCATAGGTCGATCTATCGCGGAAAATATGCGTCATGCATCTGATAGAGAGCCTAGAAGTAAGGCAGTACAAATTGCCAAACTCACGCAAAAATTCAATGGGGACGAAGATGCTAGAAAACACATTGAAGTGTTTGAACAAGTATGTGATTCCTTAGGGGAACGCAACGAACTACATAAGTGCAATGCCTTAAGCTTGACATTAAGTGGGAAGGCTGGAGATTGGTATAGGACCCTAAGGGTGGACGAGAAAACAATCTACCCTACCCTTCGAAGGTTGTTTCTAAAGGAGTACATACGAGAAGGTGTGCTTTGGGGTGTAGCATCTCAGCTACAGAAGGCCGAACGTAAGGAAGGAGAGTCAGTAAGGGACTTCATTAGTTGTCTAAAGCACTTAAACTCTCGTTGCCCTGTAAATGAGCGCTTCAACAATAACCAACTGCTTGATCGATTCATTCGAGGGTTGAGGAATGAAGGAATCTATAATGGACTAGTGATTAGAGGTATCACAACCTGGGAAGATGTCACTGCCAATGCAATCCAATTAGAGGACAACTTGATGATAGCAGGCATGAGGGTGTCTACTGACACGAGATCCACTAGCTCACAAGCCATTGAGTATGAACCCATGACTGCAAAGCCCATTGCCAATGAGCCAAAGGTATTTGAGACATTCTTGACAGACCTCACCAAGGCAATCCAAGAGTCTCTTAAGGATAATCGACCCCCTCAAAATAGTCACATGTATCCAAGAAGGGAGCAACAATGGTGTTCCATTTGCTTAGGTCCACATAGCACTAGTGAGTGCCCTACGTTTAGAGTAAAATTTAATGGAACTTGCAACGCATGTGGTAGGTATGGTCACCAAGCTAAGGATTGTTTAATGATCAAACGTATGATGGCAAATAGACCACCTGTAGCCTGGACGGATGCGCCTCGAGCTCCTGTATTGATGCCTACTCCACCTGTTGAGCAACTACCGCAACACATGGTCCCTAGATCTCAAAATGTTGTACAAGCTACACCGCTACCACCTCCTGTGCTAGGACCGTAGCCCCCGCATCCAAGAGTCGCCCCTATGAACCAAGTGGGTTGCGAGCCATCAACTGCTTATGCAGATGGTTGTGAGGAGGAAATAGACACTAGTATTGCCTACGGACTTGATACATTGGAAGAGTGTCCTATATACTACATGGAAGATTGTTGGGGACAAGTCAAGCCGGTTTATCAAGCTGCTGCTCTCGCACCCAGAGGTCAAAATATCAACACCCAGGCTAGGAGGCCACCTCTTCAATGCTACGAGTGTGGTGGACCACATCGAGTAGCGGAGTGCCCTATTAGGCTGCAAAAGAATGCTGCACAGATGCAAATGAATCAAGGGAGCACGTCTGCAATGCCAATACTCACATGTAATCGTTGTGGCATAGATCACTTGATTGCCCAATGCCCCTATAACCCAAATGCGCCTAAAATCACACCCCTGAATTTGGTCGAAATTGCTAGTGTGACATCGCCAATACCACCCGTTGCACCCGCTTATGCGATTACACGGTCCATGCTTCAAGGGCCAGGACATATCCTCGAAGAGAGAGATACCGCGTCAGTTATCCAAGCAAAGAAAAAGAAGACACGAAGGAAGAAGTCGCAGAATACGGAAAATTCAAAGCCAAGTTCCAAAACAAACATAGGAACAGGAGATGACCCCGTGTATATGAATGACCTCGAGGATGATTCAGATTCAGTCGAGACAATGGAGACTAGAACCAATACCACAAAGGGAAAGACCGACAAAGAAAACCGTAACATGGAACCAAATGAAAACCGAATAAGAGAAAACCATAAAGAGCCTCTGAAAACACCACAAGTGTTTCCAAATCCAATCCAAGACCCCCAAGATAAATCGCAGGGGCAAAAAGGGAAAAATCGTAAAAAGAAGATTGGGACGTATCCAAACCCAGTAGACGAGATTGAGCAGGTGAAACATCTAAGAGGTTTAGTGGAGGAGACTCAAAGGAAACTAGAACCAGAACCCATGCAGGTCAAAATTCATGACACAGTGTTTCCCACGCAAGTTCATCCACCCCACATGAACCATAGACCGTTAGCCATATCTAGTATCATCCAAGAAGGGAGTGAGGACGGGACATCAGAAAGTGAGCATACACCCTTCTTGTTGGAAAGGATGTTTAACGAAGGAATACCTGATCCCATTGAGGAATATGAGATTCCATCCTCACCAGTTCCTAGTCAAGGACCTACACCCTGCAAAACGCCAATGAATGTTGCCAAACTAGTGGACTTCATGTCTTCTGAGGTCCGAACCACGATCATAGCAAAGCTGTATGGAGATCCTGAGTTATTCCTTGCACTTCGAGCATTCCTTAACGGAGAGCTACGAACGGGATTACCGCAGTTTGCGCAACCAAATAGGCCTGACTCGATTATGATTGATGAGGAAAATCATGTGCAATCACTTGACTTAGATGGACACGAGTCTGTGATCGAGGTACCCATTAACGAATTAGGGCAGTATTTTGAAGGCGACGAGTCTAATGCGACCCTACCCATCACTACCAAGGGATTAACTATAAAGGGAATTCTTGATGGTGGTGCGGGAGTTAGCATCGTTACAAAAGATTGTTGGGAATCCATGGGAAAACCCCGCCTCAGTGTTACTAACATTGTGGTAAAGATGGCAAATGGTACCATAGCCAAACCTATGGGGATGCTCAAGGATCTTAAGATCAAAGTTCTAGGACACAAGGTACGACATACGTTCATTGTAATGGATTTCTCTAAACACCTTATGTCATATGAAATGATTTTAGGACGACCATTCATGAGGGAAGCACAAATGGTTCACGATTGGTCTAAAAATCATGTCTATTTGCAATTCCAAGACTCTGTCCTTAGAGTGGATTTGGTGACTGGTAAGGTACACCCCTTAGGGAGTAAAACCATTATTGATCATCGCTCTGACACCACAGTTCACTCGGCCCCACTACAATATTGTTACACTTGTAAGAAGGATACAGACATTGGCCAAGATTCTCCTTATATGGATATCCTACCTAGGATGACTGAGTCGGACAATGTGGATTGGGTACACCTAGCTGCAACCATAGATACCTGGGGAAATAGAGGAACCACTTGGGTCACACCAGAGGGGGAAGAGGTACCACAAATTGCACCTCTGAACATGATAAGTGCCATACATGCATCTTCTAAGGGCAAGGCAATTGTGGACCAATCTGACAGTGACACTGATAGCTCAATAGAAGACTTTGACCAACACGACTTGGACACTGACTCCCAGAGTGAAACGGATTCTGAATCTCATGAATTAGAGAGTGGAGCAAGTTCACAGTCAAAACATTCGGAAGGATCGAGCACATCAACCGATGATAGCTCCTCCGAGAGTGAAGAGGACACCAACGAGGACTCCTTTAGTGAGCCAGATCTAAATGCAAATCAAAAGCAGGTCTCAAATAAGAAAAAGAAAAACCTTAAGAGGCGTCGATATCGAGCCAATGTACGTGCTAGGATAAACAAGAAGAGATCCTCAGCAGAATGGCTCAGTTATATAGGAGCATGTGATGCTCATCGAAAATTGGTAGACAATTGGGGTGAATATCTCCAAAATGTTATGTGGTGTAGACCACGACCCCATGACATAGCCCAATTAGAGATCATAGACAAGCCAAAGTTGAGCCGCGCTGCAAGGAGGCGTCAAAACCAAGAGTTAGCTCGACAACACAAGAAAGCAGAAATGGAAGCACAAACCAACGCACAACCAGAATCCACAGACTTGCATCCTGCACCAGAACATTTCAAATCTTACACCACAGGGGAAGCAAAGGTTGTGTACACAAAAGCCCAAAGAATACCTATCGATGGGAATAATGGAATCTATGATGGTCCGGCAATAGTTAAAGAAATAGAATTAGCTGACCCCGGTGAAGAATCAAAACCTGTTTTTATTGCCCAAGACCTCACAGAAGTTGAAGAGGTGGTCCTCAAAGAGCTTCTCAAGGAATTCAAGGACGTATTCGCTTGGACATACCATGATATGAAAGGTGTTCCGCCTTCTGTGGTCCAACATACAATCCCTATGATTAGCACTGCGAAGCCCGTACAACAAAGACCCTACCCGATGAATCCTAAGTACGCAAAGATCATTCAAGAAGAACTAGAAAAGCTTATCAAATGTGGGTTCATATATCCTATTGAACACTCTGAATGGGTGTCGCCAATAGTTATCGTGCCAAAAAAGAATGGGAAACTCAGGGTGTGCGTGGACCTCAAAAAAGTTAATGCAGCTACTAGAAGAGACCATTACCCCCTACCATATTCCGAACATGTACTCGAAAGAGTTGCAGGCAAGGAAGCTTATAGCTTTCTAGATGGGTACTCAGGCTACAACCAAATCACGATAGCGCTAGAGGACCAAGCTAAAACTGCCTTCATCACAGAATTTGGCTTGTTTGCATTTCGTGTGATGGCTTTTGGCTTAACAAATGCCCCTGCTACATTCCAACGATTAATAAACACTGCTTTTAAAGAATATTTGAGAGAGTTTTGTGAAGCTTTCTTAGACGACCTTTGTGTTTACTCTTCTTGGAAAGAACATCTATCATGTTTGCGGAAGGTGTTTGAAAAATGTAGGTTATATCGTATCTCATTGAACCCGTTCAAATGCCAATTTTGGGTCAAGCATGGAGTTATTTTAGGGCATATAGTATCCAAGAATGGTATCTCAACCGATGAGAGCAAAATTAAAGTGATTCTAGAGTTACCACCACCAACCAATTACAAGGGAGTTCAAAGGTTCATGGGACACGTGGGTTATTATCGACGGTTTATTTTATTTTTCGCTGAGATAGCACGTCCTTTGTACAAGCTTCTCATTGAATTTAAATGGACTGAAGAGTGTGACCAGGCCTATGAACAATTGAAGAAAACACTAGCAAGTGCTCCAATTTTAAGGACACCTAACTGGGATGTCATTTTCCATGTGCATATTGATGCATCAAACTTTGCTATTGGGTGTGTTCTCACTCAACCAGGAGAACATAAATTGGACTATCCCATTAGCTTTGCAAGCCGTCAATTGAACGATGCTGAAAGGAACTACACCACTACAGAGCGAGAAGGTTTGGCAATGGTTTATGCAGTAAAGAAATTTCGCTACTACCTTCTGGCAAACAAGTTTGTATTTTATGTGGATCATCAAGCATTGCTGTATCTGGTAAACAAGCCATGCTCCACAGGAAGAATCACACGATGGTTGTTAATTCTTCTTGAGTTTGATTTCACGATTGTAGTGAGACCCGGTAAAAGGCACGTCATGGCTGATCATTTGTCTCGCATACCCAATGGTGAAGCCCCTACAGGAGTTGATGATGAATTACCCGATACTTCCCTATTCATAGTTGAGACTATGCCTGAATGGAGTGAGAACATTGTTAACTTTTTAGTTAATGGTTTTCCACCCAAGGAACTTCGTAAGGATATCGCTCGAAGGCTAGTAAAAGAATGTGAACCCTATTGTTTGATTGCCGGAACCCTGTATAGATTAGGCAAGGACGATATTCTTAGGCGTGTGCCCGCGAGGATGAATATTTGTATATCTTGCAAGAAGCACATATGGGCATAGCAGGAGGACATTTTTCAGGGGACCTGACTGCTAGAAAGGTGCTGCAATCAGGCTATTGGTGGCCAACTTTATTTAAGGATGCATCACTTTTTACAAAAGGGTGTGATGAGTGCCAACGTTACAAGACCACACAGCGCAAGGACAGAATGCCCTTACATCCTATTAAAGTAACCCAACCATTTGAAAAATGGGGCTTAGACTTTGTAGGTCCAATTAGTCCCGCAGCTCGCAACACTCAATCTCGATATATTCTAGTTGCTACGGACTATGTAACAAAGTGGGCTGAAGCTAAGGCTTCACAAAAAGCTGACGCGAGGACAACAGCTAAGTTTCTTTTTGAGAACATTATCACAAGATTTGGTTGCCCTTTTGAAATTGTTAGTGATAATGGTACCCATTTTATAAATGAGGTAATAAGAGAGCTTACCACGACCTTTATGATATCCCACCATAAGTCTACACCTTATTACCCGCAAGCTAATGGACAAGCCGAGAGCACCAACAAGACTCTAATCTCTATTTTAACCAAGACGGTAGAAGCTCATCGCACTGATTGGGATTTGAAGTTGACATCTGCTCTATGGGCTTATCGTACTGCTTATAAAGTGGCTATTAATTGTACGCCATTCAAAATGGTATACGGCCAAGAAGCGGTTATGCCTTGGGAGTTTGTCATTCCTAGTCTTAGGGTAGCTTCGCAAGAAGGATGGAATGGTAACCCCTTAACCGAGCGTTTGTTTATCTTAGAAAAACTAGACGAAGAGAGACAGTTGGCTGTGCAAAATGCTCTTGTGGAAAAGGATAGGAGAAAGAAGTGGTTTGATCGCCATGTGAAGGACAAGGATATCAAAGTTGGTGATAAAGTCCTTATGTATGGAGTACGTAAAGAGAAGAAAAAGTTGAAATATGCTGGTAAAGGACCATATAGAGTATGTGAAATTACCCCACAAGGTACCCTTCGTGTGGAAACTCTTGATGGAGTTGAAACCATTGGATTCCTCAATGGGAGTAAATTCAAAAGATATTATGATCCTTTAAGCCAAGAAGAACTACGGGCCATTCATCAAAAGAAGGCGCCAAAGCACAAACCGAGTTAAACAAGATACAAGCTCAAGCTGAGGCTAAGGAGCGACAACAACGTATAAGACAAAAACGAGAGGCTAACCTTGGGGTCACAAATGCATTCCACGTGGAAATCGAAGAGGATGGGTTGGACTCTGACACACCTCTACGATACCCCATTGAGTTAAATAGTGCCTATGGAAAAGTGCTATATAACGCCTTATTGGACACGGGTGCTAAATACAATCTGCTATCCTATGGGGTGTGGTGTCAGTTAGGGAAGCCACCTCTATCTGAGAGTATTATCCAAGTCAAGGGTGTCAACAAGAAAAAAACTGCGGTTTTTGGAATCTGGCACACTTCTGTCAGTTATGACAATGGGGTGGTAGCTCAAGACTTTTTGGTCATGCCTACTGGAACTATGGAGGGTAATATAAACCTAGGCCGCACGTGGATGATAGCCACCAAATGCACTATTGATTGGGGGACTGGGGGTGTTACAACGCAAAAACCAACTCTTAGCCCTACCACTCAAGCCATAGTCCCTGAGATATTGCCCAAGGAAATAAAACCCAAGACATTGCATGTCCAGGAGGTTGAACCATACGTCCCCATAGCCCAACTCTCTAGAGCTTCAACTAATGTAGTTGAAAGAAAGCTTGAGACACACAAGAACCATCCTAATATAACAGAGAAAACATACAAGTGGGTCCCTAAAACCTCTGTAGTGAGCATGGTTGATGCAAAAAAACGGAAACCTAGTAAGAACCGTACCACTCACTCCAAGAAATGTAAAGAAACGCTGCGTTGGATTCCTAAACGACTATTGGAAGCCCAAGGATACTATGAAGGAAATGATCAAATCTGGGTGCCCAAACGTAAAGTATACTCTTACCTGTCACCTGGCCCATGTAAACCCAATCCTGTGGCTCCAAAACAAATTGAAAATCGCGGAAAGGAAAAAATCATGGAATGTTACACACCCGTTCTAGAGCTAGTTTGGGTACCAAAGAAAGAACGATTTGTTCCACCTAGCTCAGGAACAGGGAAATCAAATGAAGCTTCTTGCTCTTCATGTAGTTCCTATATGCAAATAGAAGCTTCGACACAACCTCCACCTACCACTGTACATATCCATCCAAGCACGAAAGAGTTTGCACCTTCCGGGTAAGTTCACCACCTACAACAACGTTGCAAATAAAATCCTGGGAGAGTACCTTACCACCCTTACAACTTGACGAGGCACCTAGGGTAATAGAAAACTACTGGCAAAAATCCTCACCTATTACCAACTGGAACAATTGGTTTCAAAGGGTGACAAGCTCATTTCAAACGGTATGATCTACCCAAGGAAGGGGGGAGTGTTTGCTGACAGTCATCATTCATTTGTTTCCCTCTCAACCTTTTTCCCTGACCTCTCAATCTCCGATCTTAGGGAATGTATATATATAGCCTTATACTCGCAAAAAAACAAAAATAGTAAAGAGCAAGAGCGCCTAGCAATGAGAGAGCACCCTATCAGATCTTACATATAAGTCCAAATTCACCGTGTCAAGTCAAGCAACACACAAAAACAACTCTTATGTTTTAAAGGCCTAACCAAATCTATCTGTCTTGTCAGAAATGGCTACTTCACCAGAGGCATGCACTTCTATTTTTGATGAAAGGTACCCCTTGTCTTTTCAACAAGTGTTCTACGTATGCTACCCTATACTTTCTTGCGAATGGGATTTGATAGAGAGCCTTGCATGTGAGAGAAATTTTGAGGAGACTTTAGAATGGCTGATACGTCTATGGCTAACTAGTGATCCCTACCCAGTGGCGAATGTGTCTCCAATGGCACATGCTTATTCTTTTGCGCAAGATGAGTATCCACGCATCACGAGGTTCTTGATTAGCATGCTTGCACAAGAGGATGATGAAGAGGAACTAATAGAGACCGAGGAAGACTATGGCCTCACGGACAACGATTTTATTTATCTAGATGATGAGGATAGAGGCCTAGCCTTAGGGTGGCCACCCGGTTTATATAATATCCTCTTTCCTTGATTCTAAAAGGGGTGACAGATAGGTAGGTTAGGGGTCTAGATTGTGTTTTGAGTTTGTTTTTTAGGAGTTTTAATTTTTCCCACTGATGTGCCTCCTGGAGGTATTACTTTTGTTTCCTAGTGTGTACAGGAGCGTGTTGCTATTGATAGGATTTGGACCTTCATGGAACCTTCAAATCAAGCGCGACCATCAACACAAACAGGTGTTTCTTGTCCATTAGCATTGCCCTTATCTTTTTTGCATCCATGTTTGTCTGCTTTGATTGTGATTGGTAGCATAATATTCAGCGCATTGGCTTAGTATCAAACATTTAATTCAATGTAATGTTTTGTCATAATCACTTGTCTAGGTTTAAAAATCAAGCAGTCCGACTAAGCTAGTTTGACCAAGCTAGGTATTAGAAATCTTCTCTTAATACCATGGGGAATGCCTTCCTAATAAACAATGGTTACTTAGGTTCTTAATCCGATTTAGGCAGCATTGTATGAAATGTACTAGGGCTTTCTAGTGGGCTTAAACCTATTGACCTTTAGCTTAAGTATTATAAAGGGAGTTTACTAATGTGATGAGCCTGGGGAGGGTAACAGTGTTATATGACCCCCCAAAGTTACAAAATTTAAATGCTGAAAATGAACAAACAAAAAATCAAAGTGCCACAATGTAAAATTTTAAGCTGGAAGAGAAATCTCAGCTTGATTTGGTACTTCACTCACATGTATTGCCTATGGTACTAGAGCCCTAGAGGTTCCCAGTGTGGGCGCTTTTCCTTGAAAAGCAAAAAACCCAAGGCATACAAAATAAGCACCCACTTCATAATTGAATCAATGTGAAAAGACCTTGGGGGGTCAAAGAAAAAGTAATCAGTCAGGCGATGATTTCATGAGAAATTCCTTTTATGGTAGCTTAACTACAAGGTTTTCTAGATATAGCCTCTAGTCAGCCCTTGAACATGAATACTTGGCTCTCGCGATTAAACAACTTAATTGACCACTGAAAATTAAGAAGCTTACCCATGGTATTAATATTCGATCTCTAGTGCTTTTCGACCGTCAAATTAGCGACCCCAGACTTGTTTAATTTTTTGCCTTTACATCTGTTTATGCATTTGATTACATTGCAATTTAATGTTCATTGCTAACAAATTGTTTGAAATTCTTTTACCAATCAATTTGTCTACCTAAAACTGCATATGCTTTTTAAGAGAATGCAATTACTGTGCCAATGTTGTTTGATTTTGCAGTGACTGAAGAAGGCTAAGGACATTCATCTCAAATGCTCTTCCACCTCGACGAACCAGCTTCAACTCAATAGCTTCCGAGGACGGAATCTACATCAGGAAGGGGGGCATGTTAACCCTCACGGCACACGGACACCCATCACCTACGATGGACGCGTATTATGTATTTGGTAGAGTCAGGTACCGGGCTTGTCGGACCAATAGGGAAAGGTAGAGTGATCGCCGATGAGAGGCGCACTTTAACTTGGACATTCAAGGGATTAGTTGGTTAAGCATGGGCGCCCAAGTGTGAATGGGGTGAGCTCCTATAAAAGCCAACTAAACCTAATTTTTACTCATTCTCTCATTTGTGCAATTGAAGAGTGCTCTTGCTCCATCTCCATCTTCTTCTTCTTCACCTCCTTGTGTGTGTGTGTGTGAGAGAGAGAGAGAGAGAGGGAGAGTGTGTGTGTGCGATCGAGCATTACGAAGGCACGACGGCGGCGAAGCGGTTGAGCGCGGCACGACTGCAGCTTCTTCTTCATCGCGGCGAGGAATCCACCACGAAGGCGAGCGTAGAGCGGTGAGTGACACACCCTTTGTTTTCTTGAGCTTGCTAGTTTAGGCTTGTTGTGTGCTTGGAGCCGTTTGTGGCTCGCATACGGTGTATTGGCAAGTCCCTTGCTTCGACAGTGCGGCAAGGAGCGCACAATGTAAATACGACATTCCTTCACAGTGACTTAGAGGAGGAAATTTACACGCTTCAACCAAAGGGGTATGAAGTAAAAGGTAAGGAGAAAATGGTTTGCAGATTAAAGAAGAGTTTGTATGGTTTAAAGCAAGCATCAAGACAATGGTACTTGAAGTTTGATCAATGGATGTTAGATCATGGATTCAGAAGATGCAATTGAGATCATTGCGTTTACACAAAGAATTTGGGGGATGGGAAGTTCATCATCCTAATGTTGTATGTTGATGACATGTTGATTGCAAGTGCTAACATGCAAGACATCAAAGACTTAAAAGAAGAACTATCTAAATCTTTTTCGGTGAAAGATTTAGGTGTTGCAAAGAGGATACTTGGTATGAAGATATTAAGGGAAAGGACGAAGAAGACAATAAAGCTATCTCAAGAAGGTACTAGAAAGGTTTGCAATACAAAATGAAAAAACGGTTTCTACACCTTTGGCTGGTCACTTTAAACTAACCTAGGATATGTGTCCAATGACACAAGAGGAGATAGCCTATATGTCTAAAGTTCCATATGCTGTAGCGGTAGGTTCTCTTATGTATGCTATGGTCTGGATAAGGCCAAACATTGCACATGTATTGGGAGTTGTAAGTAGGTTCATGGACAAGCCCAGGTAAAGAGCAGTGGCAAGCTGTGAAGTGGATACTTAGATATCAAAAAGGGACAAAAAAAAATGCTTTGTATTTTGGAGGAGCTGATATTTTTCTTCAAGGGTATGCTGATGCAGATATGGCAGGTGACAAAGATACTCGAAGGAGCACCACTGGCTATGTCTTCACGATTGGAGGCACAACAGTAAGTTGGGCTTCAAAGCTGTAGAAAGTGGTTTCACTTTCTACCACGGAAGCAGAGTATGTAGCAATGACGGAGGCAAGCAAATAAATTCTGTGGCTTCAGAGATTCTTGGAAGAGCTTGGATTCAAATAAGACAATTGTGTCTTGTACAGTGATAGCCAAAGCGCTATCCATCTTGCAAAGAACTCAGCCTTTCATAGCACATTAAGGTGAGATATCACTTCATACACACTCTTTTGGCAGAGGGACAGCTAAAGCTAGGGAGATGCATACAAGTGAAAATCCTGTAGACATGTTTACAAAGGTGGTCAACAAGGAGAAGTTGAGCTTTTGCTCATCTTCAATCTGCATACAAGGATAAGAAGCTAGGATGGAAAGCAGTCACAGGTTTGGTTTGGAGATCAGTCTCCAAGTAGGAGATTGTTAAGTATGGAGCTTGATTTACCCCTTGTAAATTTTTGTGGTAAAAATGCACATTTGTAAGGCCCCCATTATGAGGAGAAACCATCATGCGTGAAGAAAAATCACTCGTCGGAAACCAAAATTTTCATTATCGGAATATTCCTTTTCGTCGAAATATTATGGCCGGACGGTGATCGAAAAGTGGTCGGAAAACGATCGGGCGGTTGGCCAGTTGGCTGGTGGCCAGTAGTCAATGGTCGGAAGTCAATGGCCGGTGGCCGAATTCAAAAGCGGACTTGTCTTCTTAAGGGCGGCCACACATGGGCGGATTGGAGGGTCTGATTTGGACTTATCTACACAAGGGGGGCTATACATGGCTGTCTCTCATAAGAGAGGGAAGCCCTTTTGGCCTATAAAAGGAGGTCTCTTCTACACACAAAAATTGATTTGTGAAGCATTGTGTCCCCATTGTGAAGTTGATGTGAGGTGGTGAGAGTGAAGCAAGGCGGGAGCTCCAAAAGGGTATAATCCCTTTGTAACTTACTTCTTGTTTGAAGTACTAAAGCCATTGAGTGGTTGTTTTCATGTGGACGTAGCCCACATTGGGTGAACCACGTACATTGTGTGCACACTCTCTCTCTCTACTCTATAATCTCTTGTGCGTCTAAATTATCTCTCTCCATTAAGTAATCTACTCAATTATCTACTTAGCTACGTCATATTTCCTAACACCAGCTACCCTAGGCATGGTATCAGATTCATCGATTTGTAACAATTTGGTCTCATTGGTCATTTTGGCCTCTTGAAGATGTTAATATATCATCTCATCTCTCTCTCTCTCTCTCTCTCTCTCTCTCTCTCTCTCTCTCTCTCTCTCACACACACACACACACACACACACACACACACATACATGGATGTAACTTTTTGATCTGACAGAAGGTCAATCTATTGTTTTAATTTGAAGACCTTAATTTTATTTCATGTCTCTCTCTCTCTCTCTCTCTCTCTCTCTCTCTCAAACAAAGAATCGTTAAACTCCATTTTTTTTCTAAATTCAAAAAAACTTGCTCTTACCTAGTGGGTGTCAATCATTGTGTTGCCTTTTCGGTTAGTGCTCTGACTGGTGTCGTTGCCTCTATCGCAATGGCGTCACTCCCTTGCAATGCAACACATGCAACTTAGTCTCTCTCTCTCTCTCTCTCTCTCTCTCTCTCTCTCTCTCTCTCTCTCTCTCTTCCCTTAACCGCATGCACACATACACACACGCTTGCACAGACAAACACATATAATCTCTCTCTCTCTCTCTCTCTCTCTCTCTCTCTCTCAACACACATATATGCCTTGCATGCGCCTGTATATATCCCTCTCTTGCTGGTACCAGCTAGTTCAGTGCCATTTTTCCTATTTGAGGCAAAGC
The DNA here is from genome assembly GCF_014529385.1 of Adiantum capillus-veneris. NCBI lineage: Eukaryota > Viridiplantae > Streptophyta > Polypodiopsida > Polypodiales > Pteridaceae > Adiantum > Adiantum capillus-veneris. Next base: position 15,596,218 of record NC_140950.1, read on the forward strand.
TAGAGCACGTAGAGAGAATGGAAGACAGCGCTCGAAAAAAACCTAGGTTTAGTGTAATCTCACCTACATGAGATTTACCTTTAAATTTTAAGTTTGAAGGTGAAAAAACCTAAATAAATTTACTGTATGTAGAGTAAAAACCCTTGAATTTAGCCAATTTACTTCTAAAAAAATTATCATATGCATGGAGGCTTCTTGCCAAGCTTTTGAAAAAAAAAAGCGAGCACTAGTGGGCAACTCATCTCGCTCGCTACCTTGGAAGAAGAGAAGCAAGAGATAGAAGAGGCTTTAAAAGAACCTAGGTTTAATGTGATGTAATGTAATTAATTTACCTCTAAATTCTATTCTGTTTGGATTGTTCAAGATGTTCTAATCTTTATTCTTTTGTGACAATTAAGATCCGTTTTTGAGTGCTTAGCATGTAAGTTGTCACAAATTATTATTATTAAAAAAAAAAAAAAAAAGGCAATCATGTCTAAAAATAAAGAAACAATTCATCTCCAAAGCCTACATAACCAACACAAATTCTACTTTGTACTCATAGACGATCAGCCTTCTTATGGAAAGCTACAATTTTTTTCAATCTCTAGAGATATTTAATCTCATAACCACTCAGTAGCGAGCTCCATGCCTATAGGACGTACGAGAGAGAGAGAGAGAGAGAGAGAGAGAGAGAGAGAGAGACCCTGAGGCCCTAAGTGGGACTCGTCACCTCTATCAGACTTGAGCGCTTCATAATATAGAGAGAGTACAACGGCCAACCTAGCATTGTCTACTGTTGTCATTCACGTTAGCCAAGTTGCAGGCAACATCCTCTCTCTCTCTCTCTCTCTCTCTCTCTCTCTCTCTCTCTCCGTTCGTGCAAGGCACACTTGCCTGGAGTGGCTGGATCATATATATTCTACCACGCGGCCGAGGGGAGGGACCGGAATCCCTTCCCCCATTATAATAGTATAGATAGATCCAAAAAATTACATATTCCTACCATGTGCATGACGTCATGGCTAACTTTGTGGATATTACTATTGCCCTCTTGGAATGCCTTGACCTTGTGATGGTCTTTATATTAATGCAATAAAGCAATTCACACAAGCCTATTGAGCACAATTTAGAATAGTGGTTTGTCGTTTATCGCTAATTCATAGGCGCAGATGACCAAATCACACCATGAGAGAGAGCACTAATAATGCAAAGCGAAAATTTATGTGATAAAAATATTAACATGTGTGACCTCATCACCTTTTTTGAATTAATTTTGTCGTTGTGTGTGTGTGTGTGTGTGTGTGTGTGTGTGTGTGTGTGTGTGAGAGAGAGAGAGAGAGAGAGAGAGAGAGAGATCCATGGGAGGGAGGGCAAGGGGTTGAATTCTTACAAAGACTAGTAAAGCCGACAGGCTTCGCTCGCCTCTCTCTCTTTGTGTCGTTGTGCTCTCGGAGCTTCAGGCCACACCTGTCGCTTGAAGGAGCTTCTGACACGTGACAATGGGAGAAAACTAGAATTCCCTCCCCCATTATCGTTGTATAGATGAAAACATGACAAGGGATCAAAATATGTGATTGCGCTAAATTTTTCTAATTTATCAAAGATGGACTTTTTTAATAACTATACCTATATTGACCCATTTACAAAAAGAAATTTAATATTTTCTTCCATTATGTTCAAGGATAGATTTTAGTCCTGCTAAAAGAACCAACAATGAATGAAAGTGTGAATGGATTGACCACACCCATGAGTGCTCAAGCTTTTGGCATCCATATCATTGCACTCCATAAGAAACAAATGATTTTGTACAAAAGGTAACGAAAAGTGAAGTGGGATTGCATGGGTAGGATCTTACACTTAGCACCATACTTTTCTCTAGTGAGGTATGAGCTGGCAATCAAATATTTTTCCTTTTTGGCGAGAACAATCGCTCAATTAATGATGAAAAAGAAAAAACAAAAGTGCCACAAACGAAGGATAGGGGCCATCTTGACTAGCAAGAGGGCTCTGTGGCCAATAAACAAAAGTTCCACATTACAACTATCTCATTTGACAAGTAGCCATATTGAGATGGCTCACATACAAGTGATGATGCTCTACTTGGTGGCTTTGATGCAGTCAAATAAATCCAATCATGATGGTTTGCGGAGTTTCTTATGCCTCGTTTGGTGCAAACGCAAAGCCTACAAAGTCCTCTCTCTTAGTGCTTGTATGTTTTTGAATCGATTCGCTAAGACAATAGATTGATGCCACCGGCCAAATCCAAGCAAGGGACACCACATAGTTTGAATAAGCTATGAGCATGTAAAGGTGGTCTTAAGCTAATAATAAGGCAAGTGTAGTCTAGCCAAGGAATCTACAAAACAAGATATTGGAGTTGCACCTACTTTGGGTACCCTCACATTGGATGTTGTTGAAAGAGGGGAGGAGGGGGGCCCGGGGGTGGGCGGGGGTGTGGTGGTGGTGGTGGTGGTGGGGGGTGCGCAACCATGTTAATGTACCACATGAGTTAAGTAGGAAGGGTTTTAAAATGAAAATGTTTTTTTTAAAAGTAACACCGATACATTAAGGAGTTTTCGTATTGCATTTTTTAAAAATTCATAAAATAAAGGGTCATTTTATTCATTCAAAAGGGTCTTTTTATTACCCCACAAACACATGTTATATAGGGGGTTTCTACATAGTGCAACACCCCCCCCCCCCCCCCCCCCCCCCCCCCCCCCTCCACGCGGGGGAAGAGAGAGATAATTGCTACGAATCTCCCCTTTCCCCTCCACTAACTACACCACAAAGAGATGGAGTTGAGATTTGCTCACATTACTCCCTCTTTCTCTTGCATGTGAGTGTGTGAAAAATGACCCTTCACAAATCACATCAATCGTCTCTTACGTTTTACCTCCTCTCATGTTATGTGCCTATAGAAAACAAGTGAAAGGATCACGATGGCTTTCTAAAACAATAAAAAAGTGCTAAAATTATTAGGTTGAGTTTAGCTATAATTATATAAGGTGAAGCAATGTTCAAAAATGTCTCTTTTATTAAACGATCGGGTGTCCTCCTTGCAAAGAAGCAAACCAAAAACACTAGTATTTTTTTTTTAATTTGTAAGATTTTGAACTAAATTTTGACATCATTGTACCAAATTTTCATCTCTTTACCACGGTTTGCTCATTAATATATATATATACATATATATATATATATATATATATATGTGTGTGTGTATGTGTGTAAAAAAATAAATAAAATAAATACATTTATATATGTAATAAAAAGAACTCATTAACATATATTATATATTTACTTATTTATATTATATGTGTGTGCACGCATGTATGTATAGAACTTACTAGACTTAGGTGAAACTTCACTTTGTCATTCTAAAAGAATAGAAAACAAGAGAAGTCCAACCATGTGAGAAAGTGAAATGAAAGGTGAAATAAAAATATCTATTTAATAATTTAAAATTAAAATATCATTTAAGGTAAGTCTAAATCATCACTGACAACATTGAAATATGCCTAGCCCAACACTTATCTAAGTGAAATGAAAGGTGAAATAAAAATATCCATTTAATAATTTAAAACTAAAATATCATTTAAGGTAAGTCTAAATCATCACTGACAACATTGAAATATGCCTAGCCCAACACTTATCTAAGGCTTTTTTTAGGAAGCCAAAAATTCCATGCTGTCCATAAGCTCTTTGCCAACAATGAAGGATACCATGATTTATGATTGTTATGCAAACTTGCCACAATGAGTCTGTGAAGCATATACAAAGAAACATACCAATATACGCTCAGTATATTGTGAAACGTGATGAAGGGATTGTAATCTAGGACAACCTTACAATGTATATAAAGCCAAAAGAGGCCATGCAAAATTGACTTGCAACTGAACCGGTGGCCTACAGCTGCATGCATTACACTTTTTGCATGGAAAGCCCACAATTTTAGTGTGATTAACTTCATTAACCTTCAAAGTTTTTTGGCTTTCTAAAAGAAGCCTTAGAGTTGAGTTCGGTTAGGCATTAGGCATACTTTCAATGCTTTTAGTGATGATTGAGACTTACATTAAATGTTATTTTAATTTTAAAATAGTAAATGGATCTTTTTATTTTGTATTAATTTCATGAGTTTTGACTTTTCTTGCATTCTATTGTTTTGGAAATTTAATCGCTCTGCATCATTTTAATAGACCGAATCTTCCCAGATTCCCCTTCTCGACTTTTCGCTCAAAGCCATCCTCGTCCTTGGCAGACATCACGCTAGAGCTCCACAACAGACATGGCTCACAGCGTCCCGTGGTCCTACCCGCTTGCTTCTGCTCGATTGCAATTGCACCCACACAAGCGAAGGCAATGGAGAATACACACACACACAACATATTTCCAGCTGTCCTCTCATCGTCCTCCACTTGGACCTGTAGCAAGTCCGTCTACGCATCAAAATCTCCTTGTCTCGTCGCCTTCGCCACCTCCTTTGACACCCCCCACCCCCCCCTCCCCCAAACTTTCATCCACAAAACTGTGAACAGCATGCGCTTGAGAGAGAGAGAGAGAGAGAGAGAGAGAGAGAGAGAGAGAGAGAGAGAGAGACCTGGTGGTGCACAGGCGTAGAGAGAGAGAGAGAGAGAGAGAGAGAGAGAGAGAGAGAGAGAGAAAAGAATAAGAAAAAAAAGAGAATTTTATCATCGCAAGAAACTATCCCGAGAGACCTTAAATCTGCACGTGGAAAGCAACATTTCTTTTTTACCTTGGTTAATTTTCAAAGCATTTTCTACTATTCCGCTTAATCCAAACGTTTGCACTACCTATTGTTTTAGAATGTTAAAGTAAAACTTCACTTACATAATTCTAATAAATCCTATGGATACACACATATATATTAATGAGTTTTTTTATTTCGCATTTCATTTCACAGCCTCAAATGGTTTGACTTTTTTAACACTCTATAACTATAACTTAATTGGAGTAAATATTAAGGAAAGTCTCTTTTATTAAGCGGCCGTCAATGGTTTGACTTTTTTTACACTCTATAACTTAATTGGAGTAAATATTAAGGAAAGTCTCTTTTATTAAGCGGTCGTCGGCTGGGTTTCCTTCCCACAAAGAAGCGAACCAAAAATATTAGCATAAATTTAAAATTTGCAATATTTTTGAGCTATTTTCTCATATATTTCACCATTTTTTCTTCCCTTTGCTATGGTTTGTAACCAACTAGTCTCCATTTTCAACCGGCTCAAGGCTAAGCTGAGGCAATGTTTTCTTGAACATTGACTCTACTTAAACTCAACCTAATGATTTTATCACGTTCTAATTATTTTAGAAAGCCACTGTGATTCTTTCGCTTGTTTTTTTTTCTTTTGGCCGTACTCACAATTGTGTTTGGAGAGAATTTATATTAACTTGAAAAGAATACAATGACCCTCAAACACTGCATGTGCCTTGAGGGGGCAATTATTCCATATGGAGCTAGAACACAACCATACCAAAAACCAAAAACAAGGGTGCTATAAAGAACCTATCGAGTGGTCTAGGAAACTTAGTGCATGGTGCCACTCTTTAATGGTTGTATCTCTTTTGGCTCCTACAATATGAATGAGCTTGGTGCTTCGACACACAATGTCATCAAATTGAGTCACAAGTAGTTTTGCCTCGAAGACCCAAAGGTTCCCAGACTTCCAAATCTAATCAAGGTAACAAAATGTGGCAATTTGGATTCACACTATAATGGCCTCCCAATTTGTAAAGAATACAATCTTCAAGGTCTTCCATACCCATTTGCAGACTTTAGCGGCCAGTCCCTGCGAGGCAGCATAGCATTTGCTAAATAGATGTAGGGGGTCCTCAGAAGTTGTTCTACAGCTTGAGCAAATATTAGTGTCGATACCTCTAGCACGAACCATAATCACGGTAGGCATGGCTTCCCATAGCACCTTCTAGATAATGAACTTCATGTATTTAGGCAATTTGCTCTCCCATATGGCATTGACTCTCCTTTTCCAATGCTCTTTCGACCAAAATTTCTTCATATTTTGGTGAGTGGGGCAAACTAATCCACTTTGTAAACCAACTCACTATAGGTATCATGGGCCTTGGGGAGAGAGAACACTCTATCTTTTGGCCAATGCCAAGCTTTCTAGTCTATCTCCAACATGACAACGCGTGAAGGTGATGAACACAGCACTTCCAAGAGTCTACTAGTTAGCAGTCTTTTGTACAAACTCAAAGTTATGTTGAAGCACTAGAAGCTCCACATCCTTCTAGCAAAGGTTTTGTTCATCCCAAAGGTGAGATAGTTTAGATATCCCTTTGTTGCTTACTTGGCGAGCAACTTCCCTTCCAAGTTTGCAGAGTCAGGGGGACCAATGGAGAGAGTAGCCCCTAAAGTAAATGAACTTCTCTCCCCATTGTAAGGTTGATGCTGCTTTGATACATTTTTGTGCAAGTTCCCCTGTGCTACCACCAAGCTTAATGAATGTCCAAAGAGGCACAAAAGCTTATCGTGCACCGATTTGCGTTTATTGGATATTGATTTGCTTCAGTCTGATACGGTTCACGCTTTATCTGTTTTGAAAAGAGCTCATTTTTTTATGAGCTAAACTTTTGCCCTATCTAGACTTGTTTTTTATTTGTATATAACTGACAGAGGCCTTAAGCACACATTTGACCATTTTTTTTAAATCACGTCTCTATTTTACCTTTCCTTGTATGATTTATGAAACTCGGTGCTTTTTGATCCTTAGTTGTTCTGAAAAATGGAAAAAAAGATATAAAAAAAAGTTTTATTTAAGTAGTTCTTGCCTCCTTTTTCTTTTATCTGCTACTTTTGTTTGGATAGTTTTTAATATCTGGCATTTTCCTTACAGCCTAAGTATCACATCCACTAATTTGCTCATAATTAAGTCATAATGTAAGATTTCCGATTATATATTGTTGACTATCCGTGTTTACCTTGTTAGTATACTCTTTTTTACTAGTAATGGTTATTTGTTTACTAGAATTAAAAGTTCTTTTTTTAAGAACTTGTTTAAACAATTGTCGTATTTTAAGGGTTCGTTTGCTTTTCATGGTAGCTCTATTTACACCTCTAGATATCTGATATTAAATTGTTGGTTGTTTATTTTTTTATGTTTTAATTGAATTAACCTTTTTTGTAACTTTGATTACGTAAACTTATAAAAAAAGAATTGCCAGTTATCTCCGTTCAGAGTTCAGTAGCTACTTAATCCTACTCCCACTCCCAGTCGGCTTGCTTAACCCTTTTAGATTCCCTGAGTCTGCACTAGCAATAGTCATAGTTGTGGGCTGCTATAGGGTTAGTGTTTATGATATTGATTTTATTCATAATCTACAAGGCCCTTCCACCTATTCCCAAAGAAAACAAGGAAAAGCGCTCAACAGGCTATTGGGATGGCTTTTGAGAAAAACTTCAAAAGTGGTGTAGCTGTGGCAAAAGAAGGTAGCGTAGAGAAGATTTTCTTTGCAACAAGGAAAGGGTGCAGTTGGGCTTTTATCGACCCAACCGCCCCCGCCCCCCCCCCCCCCCCCCCCCCCCCCCCCCCCCCCCCCGCACTGATCGCTCAATTGGATAGAGTCCCTGGCAATCAGGTAGTTAGAGGTTCAACTCCTCTTCGGTGCCCATTGTTTCATGCCCGACTCTACGTCGTACGGATGGGACGGATAGGAAATCTATTTGTACTTGGGTGACATTGCCCGGCATGCCTCACTACACCCTGAGAATGAAGTAATACGACTCATTTTCATACTTCCATCAGTACATAGACTACCTATAGCCTAAGTGGTTCCGTCAGTCTAGCATTAAATAGATAGATTATTATGCTTTAATTTCTTCAAATATGTCAAATATGCCATTTTTTGCAAGCAAGGACAAATGGCACTTTATCCCATGCTAGAGAAATCATTCACATTTAGTGGTCAAATTATTGATTTCACGCAAGGAAACCACGTTATCTTCCGGTTTCCTAGTATTGTCGTCTAGAGCGGTGCGTATCCACTCTTGGGAGTAGATAGCGTTTTGGACAGCTGGCCTAGACTATATTACAATGAAACTATCATTTATTCTTCATTTTTTCCATCATCTAATTGTATCGGGGTAGACATCTTAGTTGAGGTTAAAGTGTAGGGTACATTAGTTAGTGAAGAGTTTGAAACCTCTATTATTGTTATTGTTACTAAAGAGTTCTCGGTGTTTGGATTCTCTATTATTGTTACTGGAGTTTGATTGGTTAAACTATAGGGGATATTTGTTATTGAAGAGTTATTAGTGTTTGAAACCTCAGTTACTGTTACTGTTACTGGAGATTGATCTGTATAAGTTACTAAAGAGTTATCGGTGTTTGGAACCTCAGTTACTAAAGATAGCGTTGTAGAGTCTATATCCCGTATCTCCGAAATACCCAATAGATCACAACATCCCTGTATCTCTTCATCTGGATCCTCGCTTAATGACATAACTTCATTATAGAATTGGTGCATTCTCCCTAAGACATTTTTTATATTATATGCTTGATGAAAGGAATCCTCAGTCTGGGTAGATATTGAATCTTCAGTTTGGGTTAATATTGAATTTTCAGTTTGAGTTGATATTGAATTTGTAGTAGATATATTTTCACTAAACAAAAGTGGCCTTTCATTAGAAAGAACTGAATTTACAACTTAAATTAGGTGTTAAATCGTGATTAAATATCCATTTTAAACTAATAAGGTAAATCATACCTTTCATTAAAACTATTATCCTATCAATATTATTATGAACTTGGTTGTAGTTTGGTGAAATACCTATTTGTTCTAGTTGTACCCGGGCTGCATTTCCAGCTGTTGCAATATCAGATAGCATTTCATCTGAAGTTCTACCTAAAACTTCTAATTGCATTTGAGCTGCTGCAATATTAAATAGTACTTCTGTAGAATTTCTTTTTAATTGTTCTAATTGTATTCGGGCTACATCTCCTGTAGCTACAATATCAGACAATATTTCCTCTGAGGTTCTATTTATCATTTCTAATTGAAATTCACTAGAATTAACCCTTTTCGATATTATTTGACCTAATGATACTTGTGAAGATTTAACATTTTCAAGAACTTGACAATCCGTTACACTTGAAATATCTTGAGATACTGTTGAAATGGGATCAACTCCATTAAAATAGTAAACAACTGTTGCTATAGCTACAGCTACTACTATTCCAAACAAAACAATAAATTTTGGGTTTTTATACCATACTGATGATTCGTCTAGCTTTATTGTAGAAGTTTCAGGCTCATCTATGTGATAAGGTATTGATTCAATCTTATTGTAAAAGTCTATATCGTAGTAATAAAAAACAAAATATACAAAAACAAAAGTTATTAACACTTGAAGTAAAATTTTTAATAGTAACTTCTTATTTACCATTGTTTTATAATTTAATAAGTATGATACTAATAATGCTATAACTATGTTTAAAAAAATAGGTATATTAATTGTAATTAAATCACTATTAAAATTGTTAATTAAACTAAGTTCATTTATTGAACCTAAATAGCTATTATTTATTATATGAAATATTAATGAAAATAAACTTACTACTTTTAATAACAATAGTTTTAGGCTTGATAAATTAGTACTTATTACGTCATTTACTATAGGAGGAGTACTTTGTATACTCAACGAAGAAGCTGTAGAAGAAAAACAAGAAGCAATTGGTTTTGATGCTTGGGGCTTTGACAAAGAAGCAATTGGTTTTGATCCGTGGGGTAAAGATGAAGAAAATTGAAATGTATTTGTTTTTAGGGCTGAGGATTTCTCTTTTGATTGATCCTCAGCTGCAAATAAAGAATTGTCCGATGATGATGGTTTCGGTACATGCAATAAACTATCTTATGCAGACGATATAGGATCGGATATATTAGATATAGGAATGGAAACGCTAGATATAGAATCCGGCACAGGTGATACAGGATTAGGGTTACCATGGGATTTGATCATGCCATGTCGACCGACACCGCGTCGATCGACAGTAATTGGTTTGACTACACCCTGTAAATGGAACTAATAGATAACTTCACATATCACTGTGTCTGGTTCAGGAACCAGTTCCTTCAAACTCGTACTTACCATAATACTACTACTACCTCCACTGGAGCCTCCGTCACCTTCATCTTTGTCTTTTTTTCTTCTTTTTTGTGTGTATTGTATTATCTATCTGCCTCTCTGGATACAGCATCTTGAGTACCGATGATGATGACCACATCTGCTGGCATGTGATTTTTGAACATAAAATTGAGTCCTTGTAAATGAGCAAAGCCACGTGCTCTTATTTTACAACAATAGGGACAATTGGTTCCATTACTGACTAAGAACACACCAAATTCTCCTTTAGGTGCTTCACCTGCAGTATAAATAGAAAAAGCTAGTACAAAAAACCCTTTTGTATAAGGTTTAAAATGGTGAATTAGAGATTCCATGTATTTTTTCATGTAAGGTCATGATAAAGGACATAGCTTACGATCAGCACCTTTAATTGTGCCGCTGGGCATTTCATTGAGACAGTGTATGATGATTCAAATACTTTCTCACATCTCTTCAATACAGACACAATAACAATTGTAGCAATCTCCCCTAGTACTCACTAGTATGTCAAAATCCGATTTGTCATAAACATCGTAAGGTGCTGCTTTTCATATCCTAGGCCACGATGGCCATTCTCGCTTTTGGTCCGTCAAGGAGATAGCTAGTTTGGCACACAGTGCCTCTGCATGCAGCATGGGATCAATGATCCCAATGCCACCTTGCTTCTTTGGTCTCGCTATCCATTCCCATTTCCCCCATTGGCAAGGGGTTGTGGCTTTAGTGTTGGTCTTCCACAAGAAGTGTTTGATAGGCCTCAAAAATTCTTTCCAATTGAATTATGCCCTTACTAATAACTTCCCTTGATCATTTTGTGGGGTCAAACGAGTAGCTTTCAAAGAGAAAAATCAAAGAATTGTCTTCAAGCAATTGTGCAAGCAATTGTTTACCTACCAAAAGTGGCAGAATTTAAATTTCCCTTTTGCTGCACTATTCTTGAGAGGGTGAGAGCCAATTACAAAGAGCAGCAAGGCAACCAAGGCTACTTGTTCTTTTGACCTTAAGGGTTCTAAAGAAATGAGCTTGGTTGGCAGGGTCGGGTTTGAGGGTGAGCTCTCTAGACAACAACCATGTCCATTTGATCTCATCAACTTGCAAATCAGCAAGTAGTGCTTTCGCCTCTTCTCTCTTGGGAACCCATACTAGCGCCAGGTTCGGTGTATAGTGTTATGTGTTTTTTACTTTCCCATGTTTCTGCGTTGTGACACCCCCAGTCCCACAATCAATAGTGCATTTGGTGTCTATCATCCACGTGCGTCCGAGTTTTATATTACCTTCCATAGTTCTAGCAGGGATGACCAAAAAGTCTTGAGCTACAACCCCGTTTTCATAATTGGCAGAAGTGTGCCAGATACCAAAAATCATAGTTTTTTTCTTGTTGACACCCTTGACTTGGATAGTACTCTTAGATAGGGATGGATTTCCCAATTGACACCACAGTCTGTATGACGACAAGTTATATTTAGCACCCGTGTCAAACAAGGCGTATGTAGCACTTTCCCATAGGTGCTATTTTGTTTAACATGGCATCTTAGAGCTGTGTCAGAGTCCAACCAAATCATCCTCTGTTTCAACGGAATGCATGCATAACTCCAAGGTTGGCCTCTCGTTGGTATCTTATACGTTGTTGTCGCTCCTAAGCCTCAGCTTGAGCTTGTATCTTCTTCAACTCGGCTTGTTCCTTGGTTGCCTTTTTTTAATGGATGGCATGTAGGTCCTCTTGGCTTAAAAGATCATAGTATCTTTTAAATTTGCTCCCATTGAGGAATCCAATGCTTTCAACTCCATCAAAAAGTCTCCACACAAATGGTACCTTGTGGGGTGATTTCACATACTCTATATGGTCCTTTTCCCACATATTTCAACTTTTTCTTCTTATTACGCACTCCATCCATAAGGACTTTATCACCAACATTGATATCTTTGTCCTTTAGATGACGATCAAACCATTTCTTCCTTCTATCGCTGAGTCAATTGTCTTTCTTCATCTAACCTGTCAAGGATGTATAAAAGCTCAACTAAAGGGTTACCAACCCAACCTTCTTGTGAAGCTACGTCCAGACTAGGAATTACAAACTCCCATGGCATAATTGCTTCTTGGCCATGTACCATTTTGAATGGTGTAGCCACTTTGTAAGACATACGGTAAGCCCATAGAACTGATGTTAGCTTCAAATCCCAATCTCTGCAATGAGCTTCCACTGTTTTGGTCAAGATAATAATTAAGGTCTTGTTAGTGCTCTCAGCTTGGCCATTTGCTTGTGGATAATATGGTGTAGACTTATGGTGAGCTATCATGAAGTTTGTTGTGAGTTCCTTTATCACTCCATTTATAAAATGAGTACCATTGTCACTCACAATTTCAAAGGGACAACCGAATCTTGTAATAATGTTCTCAAAGAGAAACTTGGCAGTTGATTTTGCATCAGCCTTACATGTCGCCCTGGCTTCCGTCCACTTTGTCACATAGGCAGTGGCAACAATAATATATCAAGATTGAGTATTACGAGCTGTCAGACTAATTCGGCCTACAAAGTCTAAACTCCATTTTTCAAATGGTTGAATCACTTTAATAGTATGTAAGGGCATCCTATCCTTTCATTGCAGATCTTGTAAGGTTGGCATTCATCACATCCTTTTGCAAAAAGTGATGCATCCTTGAATAAGGTAGGCCTTCAATAGCATGATTGCAACACCTTTCTAGCAATTAGTTCCCCTGAGAAACGTCCTCTGGCTATACCCATGTGGGCTTCTTGCAGTATGTATAAATACTCATTCTCATGGGCACAACGTCTAAGAATATTGTCCTTCCTGTATAGAGTTCCTACAATGAGAGAATAAGGTTCACATTCTCTTAACAATTTTCAAGCTATATCCTTACGAAGCTCTTTGGGTGGAAAACCATTAACTAGAAAGTTCAAAATCTTCTCACTCCATTCAGGCATTGTCTCGACTAGAAATAAGGAAGTATCGGACAATTCATCATCGACTCTAGTAGGGGCTTCACCATTGGGTATGCAAGACAAATGATCCGCCATGACATGTCTTTTACCAGGACTCACCACAATGGTAAAATCAAACTCAAGGAAAATTAACAACCATCGTGTAATTCTTCCCATGGAACAAGGTTTATTTACTAGATACAACAAGGCTTGATGATCCACATAGATAACAAACTTGTTGGCAGGAAGGTACTAGAAAAATTTCTTCACTACGTAAATCATAGCTAAACGTTCCCGCTCTATAGTGGTGTAGTTTCTCTCGGAATCATTCAATTGTGACGACTCGTGAAGCTAATGGGGTAGTCCAATTTATGTTCTCCTAGTTGAGCTAGAACATACCCAATAGCAAAGTTCGATGCATCAATATGCACATAGAAAATTACATTACAATCGGGCACTCGTAGAATGGGAGCACTTATCAAGGTCTTTTTCAATGGCTCATAAGCATGGTCCCACTCTGCGGTCCAGTGGAGCTCAATAAGAAGCTTGTACAAAGGGTGAGATATCTCGGCAAAGTTTAAAATAAACCGTCTGTAATAACCAACATGGCCCATGAACCTTTGAACTCCTTTATAGTTTTGTAGGTGGTGGCAATTCAGCAATGGCTTAATTTTTCCCTCGTTTGTGGAAATCCCATTTTTGGACAATATATGTCCTAAAATGATTCCATGTTTAACCCAAAATTGGCATTTGAAAGGGTTTAAGGAGATGCGATACAATTTGCACTTCTCAAACACTTTTTGTAAACATGATAGATGTTCTTTCCAAGGGGAATAAACACAAAAGTCATCTAAGAAAGCTTCGCAAAACTCCCTCAAATATTCTCTAAAAGTAGTGTTTATTAATCTTTGAAAGGTAGCAGGGGCATTGGTTAAGCCAACAGCCAAAACACAAAATGTAAACACTCCAAATTCTGTTATAAAATCAATTTTAGCTTGGTCCTCTAGCGCAAGTGATTTGATTGTAGCCAGAGTACCTATCTAAAAAGCTATAAGCTTCCTTCCCTTCAACTCTTTCAAGCACATGTTCTAAATATGGCAAGAGGTAATGGTCCCTCCTAGTGGCGGCATTGAACTTCATGAGATCCACGCACACTTCGAGTTTCTTATTCTTTTTCAGTACAATCACTATTGGAGACACCCATTCTGAGTGCTCAATAGGGTATATGAATCCGCATTTGACAAGCTTTTCAATCTATTCTTGAACAATCTTTTCATACTTAGAATTCATTGGGTAGGTTCATTGCTGGACTGGTTTTGCCATGCCATTCATGGGAATCGTGTGTTGCACCACGAAAGTGGAACACCTTTCATATCATGATATTTCTAAGAAAATATATCCTTTAATTCCTTGAGAAGTTCTTTAAGTACATACTCCTTAGTCTTTGTCAGATTTTGGGCAATGAAAATAGGTTTGGACTCTTCTCCTGGGTTTGCTAACTCTATCTCCTTAACTATCGCTGGATCATCATAGAATCCATTACTTCCATCGATAGGTGTCCTCTGTGCCTTTGTATACACAACCTTACACTCCTCCATGGTGTAGGATTTGAAATGACCGGGTGCAAGGTGTAAGTATGTGGGGTCTTTTTGTTCTGTGGACTGTGATTTCACTTTTGCTTCCTTTTGTTGTTGAGCTAACTCTTGATTTTTCCATCTCCTTATGGTACGGCTCAACTTTGGCTTCTTTGTGGCCTCTAGTTGTGTGATGTCAATGGGTTGTAGACTACACCACATAACGCTTTGAAGGTATTCACCCCAGTTATCTACCGACTTGTGTCTTGATCTTTGGGGTCCATCCTCTATTCTGAATTCCCATAGTTACGGGATGTTTTTTCTCTTGTATATCACCCTACTCGTGCTCCATCATGTGAAATCTCTTGCACCAGTCAGTGTGCCCTGTTCTGAGCTTTTCACATATCTCTCTTGTGCACATACTAATGACTTGTGATGAGCCATTTCTCTACATGTGAACGGTCATTACACCAACATTTCGTATTGACTACCTAGAGAGCATTTCACGTTTTCTACCCTAGGTCATGTATGTTTGCGTCCTAGCTGCATTTATGCTAGGTGGTGCCCCTTCCTACCCATAGGATCACTCCTACCTTGAGATGATGCTTGGGGATGTTCAGGCTATGTGTGATGTAGAGGCCACCCCATATGGCATGTCATTTCCGACCATCATTTTCTTGGCACCCCCACTGAGGATCCTTTCATGAAACCCTTTAGTTTACAAGACTGAAACCCCTAAACTTTTGTGGATGGATGAATGGCTAGCAGGGTTTGCTAACTGGACGACAGAAGAAGAAGAGCTCCAAGCACAACTAGAAAAACTCCACATCTCCATCGAAGCTCGAGTGCCAGGCGTAACGGTAATCAATTTGCAGTGGGAGAGTCAACCAACACACCAAACTCAGTGGATATACATAGGCCGGGTGCCAAGAAGAAGAAGGAGAAGGTCGAAACCATGTCCTCAACCTAGAACCAACCCTCAACAACAAGATGGAAGGAGCTCTGCATAATAGAGAATCAACACTATTCTACTTCGAGAATTGGGTAACTCAAGTCACCGAGGTAATTATCACAGTCAATTTCCAAGTCACACCTAATGCTGCAGCACAGATAACGGAAGCATTTGCTCACACTCTCACTAGAGAAACTAGGGATCTACTGAGTTTGTTTCATGAAAGAACACCACCCTCTACCACAAGCTTGGACATTGACTAAGCACCTCTAAGCTTCACATGAATCAGTACAACCTACCTCAAGACAGATCACACATACCAACACGTGTACGCTCAATTAAGGTAATACTGGACTTGAAGGCTCACTACCAGCACGTCATCGATACCATGCTGAGTGGGAAGCGATTTTTTGAGGTTCTGGCATCAGATCAGCCATTTGTCTTACCTTTGGTACAAGGCAATGTACCGTTTGAAGTTTTAATCTATGTCCTAGTATAAGAGGGTATACACGCCTCCTTGTAAAGAAAAGAAAAGAAAAGAAAAAAAACTTTTTGCAAGCTAAGCAGTGTGTCTTTCTAGCTCTCTCTCAGTAATCATGGCAAGTGTAGTATTTCCAACATTTAAAGGAAACAAGGGGGAGGATTTAGTAACAAACTTCTTAGATGACTTTGAAGTAGCATGTGTAGTGAGCAACAAAGATACGGATGAATCCCGGGTTAGAATCTTTAAGCATCTCATGAAGCTAGAAGCTAGATCATGGTACAATGCACTTCCACAAGCAACCAAGGATGATTGGGAGCCCTTAAAAACCTCTTTTAAGAGGCACTTTGGGGGAGGTACCACTTCAGAGAAGTTGTGGGACAAGTTGAGAGACTTGAAGCAGGAGGGTCTTTTAGAATATGCCACCTATGAGTCCAAATTTGTGGATTTTTGGGAACGGTGGGTTGAGTCACTGGCAAGGGGGGAATCTGCACCCAATTTCCTAAAGAAAGACTGGTTCACGCATGGCTTATGTCCACTTCTCAAACAGAAGGTGAAGGGTAGATTCCCGGCTATGTACGAGTTAGCCATTGAGATTGCTCGCCTTAAGGACAAGAAGCTGCAAATGAAAGCCAAAGAAACCGAGTCAACAAAAGCAGGAACATCACGCCAACTAGCAACCACGACAACCACCATTCCACCACCACCACCGGCCCTTGAGGTAAGAGATGACCAACAAGATATGTTGGCCCATATTACTGACCAACTGCAGAATTTTTCTGTCCACTTAATGCAGCAAGGAAGGAGTCAAGAAAGAGATCAAGACCCAGGAAGAGAACGAAGACAAAATAGGGAATATCACTGCTCCAACTGCGGAGAAGATGGTCACGGTATGTACTACTGTCCCAAACCACAAAAAAACTATAATAGAGGAGGTAGGAGGAACCAACTATCACCCCCTAGAGAAAGAACACCCCCAACCTGAGCACCAACCCCACCAACACAAATTTTACATCCACCCCAGACACCACCATAGGCATCCATCCCACCTCTTCCACCAGCACCGCCACCTGATTGCCCTGTAACCATCATAAGGCTAGAAGAGAAAGGGAAAGCCGTAGTAGTGGATCCACCAAGAGCAAAGGAGAGGGACAAGGGTAAGGAGAAAGTAGCCTTTTTAGAACCACTTGAAGCCAGGACTGTGAAAAGAGCTAGGAGGGAGAAATCCACACAATCAAATGATGAGAGAAGCATGAGAGGAGAGACTAACAAGAGGCCATCCAAGCCAGGATGGAAATTGGGCATTACAGACTTCCAATTAGGGGAAATTTCTAAGCCCTATGATATAACATTGGATGTGGCAGAGCAAGGACCAAAGATTACTTGGCCACAACTGCTACATCTCGCACCAAAATTAAGGCGGAAATGGTCCAAAATGGTAAGCACAAGACGCTCCAAAGCAAAGGTAGCCGGAGCAATTTTGGGTTGCAACATGGACAACATCCTTCCAATTGTCTACGTCAACATAAAAGGAAAGAGGGTTGGAAACACCTACATTGATGCAGGTGCACGAATCTGTGTGATGAGCGAAGCTATGATGCTTCAATTAGGACTCGAGGTTGACAGGACTTCTCCATGCAAGGCAAAGATGGCAAACAACGCAAAAGTAAAGTGTGTGGGTGTGGTAAGTGCCGTGAAGATAAAAGCTTTCAACACTCAGGTAGAAGTAGATGTTTTTGTAATGCCTACTAAGGGGGAGGGCTATCCACTAATCTTGGGAATGCCATGGTTGATGGCCATGAAGGAAAAACAGAATTGGGGCACTGGCCTTCTACACATGACTGGTAAGAAAGGGGAGACAATCTACTACGACATGAAGACTGGAAAGCAGAAGCAAATGAATCTAGAAACATTGGCAGATGAAAACACTAGCGAGTCTTCCACTTCTGAGGAGGAGACCACATCCACCGATGAAAGTGACAATTCCATCGATGTGATGGGTATCATCATGAAGGATCCACAAAGGATAAGCACAACTGGTGATCCATCACCAGAAGGGCAACACAATGGAAAGGAGATCAAATCACCTGGCCTAGGAGAAAATATGTTGAAGGGTATGTTGTCCACGGAATTAAAACTTGAGGAGAAAGATAGTTTTTTGTAAATGTTGATGTGATTTCCTAACCTGTTCATTGACAACTATGAAAGAATCACATGTATTTCAGTGGCAGAACATCATATTAAGTTGAAGGAAGGGGTAAATCCAGTTGTGCAAAAGCTACGACGACTGGGGGTCATACAAGAAAAGGCACTCTTGGCCGAGGTAAGGAAACTGCTGGAGGCAGGATTCATCTATCCTGTAGAAAACTCAGAATGGGTGTCACCCGTAGTAGTGACGCCTAAAAAGAATGGTAAGTGGAGGGTCTGTGTTGACTACTAAACACTAAATGCAGCTACAAAGAGAGACCACTTTCCTCTCCCTTTCTTGGATGAAATTTTGAATGAAGTAGCGGGTTTTGAATGCTATACCGTGTGTGATGGTTATTCTGGATACTTTTAAATACGCATAGCCTTGAAAGATCAGCTAAAAACCACTTTTATCACGCCATGGGGCTGTTTTGCATACAGAGTTATGCCATTTGGTCTCACAAATGCACCTGCCACATTCCAAAGATATGTCACATATGTTTTTCAACCGTTCTTTGGAACATCCATTAGATTGTTCATTGATGATTTTTGTATATATAGCTCTCACATTTCACACTTAGAAAAGGTAACTGAAGGTTTGGCCACGTTGCAAAGCCTAGGCGGGCAATTAAATGTGGATAAATGCCACATTGGGGAGAGTAAAGTCATTCTACTAGGCAATGAAATTTCATCAAAAGGTATCAACGCCGACCCAAGTAAGGTGTCCGTACTCATAGCCGTAGTACCTTCACCAACAACCGCATGTCAACTGGTCTCTTTTCTACAAAAAGTGAGGTACTTGAGTAGATTCACACATCTACTATCGCAACTTGTTCTACCACTGCAACAGCTCACTCAAAAATCAACTTTCACTTGGGACGAGGAAAGCGAACATCACTACAACAAGGTAAAGGAGGTCTTAGCCACCCTGCCAACTATCGAGTTCTACCAAACATCGAGCGAACTTATCCAAGCAAGCTCAAAACCGAGCAAAGTTATTAAGTGAGTTGCTCAAGTATATGTATACCTCTTCTATAGAGAGAGCTTTCTCTAAACCCAACGTATATCCCACTTCATGTATCAATTGAACAGCTTCTTTCACAAATTAGATTAAAGATGTGGCTCCTTTCCATTTTGGATCATCGTTTGAAAAAAACTAGTAGATGTCAAGAATGCCTTAATTTGGTTGCAACAAAATTCAATCTCTTTTGAGCTTGTGTCTGCTCAAGATCTATAAGGTGGTATGGAAATCTTTGCTAGCTGGATGAGGGAAAGAATTGCATTGTATTGACAACGCATTGTTTTGGAGACCATAGGGACCTGCCAAACCGAGATATGCCATGTCCATCCACCAGTGAGAGGAGATTCTTAGATCTCTCTCTCTCTCTCTCTCTCTCTCTCTAAAAACTCTCTAAAAGAGTCTATGCCGGCACAGACTCTTTCAAAGAGTATTTTTTAGAAAGAGCTCTTTGAGTGCTGGCACGGACTCTTTTAGAGAGTTCCTTTTTAGAAAGAGCTCTTTGAGTTTTCAGAGTTCTCTGAGCCACTTCAGGTGAAGGCTCATTTCCCAATTGGTTGCCAATCAGATGAGAAATTGAGAAAAAAAAAGGGTGCAACCAGTTGCTACCCTACGCCTCCTAGGCACGGAGATGGAGCAGATTGGGAATCGTAGACAACGACAAGTAAATTAACACTCGTGATGTACTTTTTTAGGTTCTCACAAATTGAGACACTATATTTACTTAATCATACAACTGTTCGTAGTTTTCACAAGAATATAACACGGTCGGTTGTCGGTTGCGCACAAATAGGCAACCACTGAAGTATGTGAACTAGCTCTCTCTCTCTCTCTCTCTCTCTCTCTCTCTCTCTCTCTCTCTCTCTCTCTCTCTCTCTCTCTCTCTCTCTCTCTCTCTCTCTCTCTCTCTCTCTCTCACACACACACACACACACACACACACACACACACACACACACACACACACACACACACACACATTTTTTGTTTAATGCAAGAATGAGCGCCAATGTATGCATTGAGACGGTGATTATAAGCATGTGAATTCACTCTTTCTCTCTCTATCTCTATTAAAAAAACTCTCTGAACGAGCCCGCGCCGGTGTGGGGTCCTTCAGAGAGTTTTTTTTTTATAGAGATAGAGAGAGAGGAGTGCTCTCTGGGATGCTAGACGCGATCTCCGAAATCCTCTGTCTGAGACATGGGAAGTGAAAAAAATATCTGTGAAGGAGTCCACGCCGGCGTGGACTCCTACAACGAGTTTTTTTTTATATATATATTTAGAGAGAGAGAGAGAGAGAGGAGTGCATGAAAGAGAGACGTAGCACGAGATCTTCTGTATTTATCTGCAACGCAGGGCAATGCAAGAGGTGAAAACGGCGATGAGCATTCAAAATCTTGCTGGTCTAGCAGTTCGCATGTTCTTAAGTTGGTGCTCTCATGCAAGTTTTGGCGGTTGATGATTCAAAACACTTCCATACCAGCGCAGTATATGCGGCTACAGTTAGCTGCATCACTCAACCTTTACGGATAGAGCTTTCTTCTGGGGATCCATCAAATACAGTGTGTACAGGAGCTATGGAGATGGAAAGCTTGGTCGAGGTCTTGTTAGGCCGGATGGGGAGACGGGTGCCACTCATGCATTTGTCAATGCCAGCACCGCATATACCAGGTCTTTTCTCTCGTGGTTGGGTTTTTAATTGGGTTTTGCAAAAAGGCAGACGTTCACATCAACAAAGGCGGTGTGTAAAGCTTAGAGCTACCGTACTCTAGCTGTGCTGAATGGATAGCATTTTTCTGTAGGTCGAGAGAAGCATGAAGCTGTCGATTTCTCAAGGTTCCAGCCACTACTACCTGGTGTGATTGAAACCGATGATCATCTAGCTTCATATGTAGTGGTTGTTCAGGGCTCCTCATCGCAAGGTAAATAGTGCTATTACTTTTCAGCTCCATGTATGCTCTTGCATAATATTGTGTAGCATTCTTTTTATCTGTAATAGGCTAACAATGAGGTGGTATATTCAGATCCAGCAGCTCCTCCCTTACCACAGGACTTTTTAAATTTTTACACTAGAAAGCGCACCCCATTTTATCTAGTGTCTGCTTCCCTTTGCCCTCTTGCTGTCCCTTTGCCATTTCCAGACATATTTACTCCTTTGGTTTCTTCCGAAGTGCAACTGACGCAATGTAAATTAGAAATTTCAGTCATACCTATAGCCACCAAGATCTGTACGAGTGTAGCTATCCTGCCATACCTCCACAAGAAGTTTTGGATAGATTCTCACAATTATTCCCACATTATGACTTACCTCAACATCATGAACTTTTGTGAGGGAGGCACAGCATACCTAGCTAGGTACGATTGGGGATAGGGGATCGCCGGCCCGGTGGGGGGGGGGGGGGGGGGGGGGGGGGGGGGGGGCGGTCCCCTACCCCCAATCGTACCTAGCTAGGTATGCGGTGCCTCCCGAGCAGAAACTCATGATGTTAGGTATTGTATGAAAAACACTCAAAAGCAGTTCCCTTTTCCTACATGAGAAAATTTCTAAATCTTCTTGTGCTCGAGAAGCGGCTGCGCAATCTTCAACATCCTAGTGGAGGTTCCTTGGGCTGGCACATCCTGGAAAGGTGGAATCTGCAGAAAGATGAAGTTAGGGATCTTAGTGAGATAATAGCTAATAGTGCTGCTGCATATGGGAGCACGGGGGGGGGGGGGGGGGGGGCGGTCCCCTACCCCCAATCGTACCTAGCTAGGTATGCGGTGCCTCCCGAGCAGAAACTCATGATGTTAGGTATTGTATGAAAAACACTCAAAAGCAGTTCCCTTTTCCTACATGAGAAAATTTCTAAATCTTCTTGTGCTTGAGAAGCGGCTGCGCAATCTTCAACATCCTAGTGGAGGTTCCTTGGGCTGGCACATCCTGGAAAGGTGGAATCTGCAGAAAGATGAAGTTAGGGATCTTAGTGAGATAATAGCTAATAGTGCTGCTGCATATGGGAGCACAACGAGAGAGTTGGCATCAGATTCGGAATGACCCTTCAAAGAGGAGTTTGTGATGGTTGCAGTATAAAGTAAAGGTTCAGGAATCCAATGTGTGCTTCAGTAATCACAGGCAGCGCATGTGTGCTTGTGTAGCTACAGGTGGAGGGCCTCTTTTCTCGCTTCTGTAGTATATCAAAGCCTTTCTTTGGCATTCACAACAAATGTGGCACTCTTCCATTTCTTCAAGTTGGGTCATTAATGATTAAGTGTATTGGCAGATGGAACGATGAGACAATCACCTTGGGCAAGTTTTTATGATTTAAGTTCTATATGTATCTTCTTGGGTTTTTCTCGTTTTTATGATTGCTCGGAAAGGTTTGCTCGGAGTTTGGAATTCCCCCCAACTATCTCACCACCTAAGTGGGATGAAAAATTCTATGTCACCTCAAGTGTGGGTGATGACTCATTGGGGGCTGTGCTACTCCAAAAGGATACGACGACATCTTTCATGAGGCCAATCTACTTCTCTAGTCAAATGATGAAAACAACAGAGAGGTTTCACCCATGTGGAACACTTAGTCCTAGCTCTTAGATTTGCAACTACAAAGTTTAGGTCATATTTGCTGCCTAAGCAATTTGTGATTCTAACCACGGATGAGATATTTCCCTATGTCATACAACACATGGATGTGTCTGCTAGGATTACTAAATGGCTAGTTCGTCTGCAATAATTTGACTACACGGTACAGGTGGAAAGCACGACAAGGGCAATCTTGGGGGGACTCATGACCTACCAAGTCTTTGAAAGGAAGGAGAAGCAATCTAAAGGGGAAGAAGTTCGATTACCTCCAGTACCACCAATGGTAGAAGGAGCGCACTCTCTCTACTTTGATGGAGCCTACAAGCGAACGTTCGACAAAGCAGTTGGCGGTATAGTGGTCTTTGATGACAAAGGGGCAAAGGGATTTTTGATGGGCCAATTGTTAGATTCACATTCTAACAATGAAGCTGAGTATGCAACACTAACCAAGGGTCTACAATGGTGCGTCTCGCAAGGTGTACAACGCCTTAATGTATTTGGGGATGCTCTACTTTTGGTAAGGCAAGTAAATGGAGTATGGACATGCAAGAATCCTAGCTTGAGGACTCACTTAAGTGGTGTAAAAACCTTGTTGGGTAGCTTTGAAGAAGTTCAAATACACCATATCCCAAGGACTCAAAACCATGAAGCAGATGCCCTAGCAAGTGAAAGACTGCAAGAAGTGGTGGTTGGGGCTATAAAGCTAAAGCTCCCTCTATTTCAAGGTAGTGATGCCTTACCTGACATCATGCATTTTTTGGAAACAGGGGAATGCCCATCAGATTTAACAAAGGGACAAAATCAATGGCTGACGCGGAAGGCCACAAGGTATCGGCTCATCAATGATGGTTTGTAATATAAGGGTAAGGACCAAATACTCAGGAAGGTCCCTCTCTCTCAGAAATCACGGGAGTAATTGCTAGCTGTCACGACGGGGTTTGTGGTGGTCACTTTTCCCTAGACATAACAAGTAGGAAAATCTTGCAGGCTGGCTTCATATGGCCTAGCCTCAACCGTGATGTACACCACTGGTGCACAATGTGTAAGTTGTGTCAAAAGACCGGCACTAGGCCACTTATGCCTGAACCACAGACACCTATTCTCTCATATGGACCATTTGAAAAGTGGGGTATCGATGCCATAGGACCATTACCTAGGGCCAACTCAAGAAAATTCTACATCATCATGGGGGTCAACTACATGACTAGATGGGCAGAAGCTACAGCCACTACTAGAATCACAGTGGTAGAGGTAGCTAAGTTTATCTACGAGCACATATGCTATAGGTTTGGCACACCATTAGAGATCATCTCTGATAGAGGGCCAGGTTTCAGAGCAGACTTGGTAGGAGAATTAATGCAAAAACTGGGCATTACAAGGAGGCACTCTTCACCATATTACCCTCAATGTAATGGCCTAGTTGAAAAGGTGAATGGAACGGTTTCTAAAATTATTACCAAGCAGGTAAAAAATCATCCTGGAGACTGGGATAAGTACCTACTACCAGCTTTGTGGGCCTACAGAACCTCATTCCGTACATCCTTGGGATTCACACCTATCATCTAGTATTTGGTAAGGAAGCATTCTTGCCCATTGAAGTGCAACTACAAAGTCTTAGAGTAATGGCAAGCCAACTTCAATGGCCCAACATGCATTTGAGAGATCACATCATCGACTTGGAGAGACTACACCTGGACAGAGAAGAAGCAATAAATTATTATGCGGCACAAGCAGAGCATAGACGGCTTAGCTTTAACCAGCATCTTCGGCAAAAAGAATTGAAGAAAGGAATGTTGGTGCTCGGCTACGACAATCGCTTCGACACGCGCAAAGATAAGAAACTCCTACTCTGGGAAGGCCCTTTTATCATGAGGAACAAGAAAAAAAAAGTTATTTTTCCTCTGTCGGAGCCTTGGCAACACCATCGGAAGGCTCGGCAATGCCCTGGTCCACTTCACGGACCTAGCTCGTCCATACCCCAACCTAGCAGGCCGCCATTTTTCCCTATGCACCTCCCTCTTCCCCTCTCTCCCTTCTCGACACACACTCTCTCTTCCTCATTTATATTCTCTCTCTCTCTCTCTCTCTCTCTCTCTCTCTCTCTCTCTCTCTCTCTCTCTCTCTCTCTCTCTCTCTATCTCTCTCTCTCTCTCTCTCTCTCTCTCTCTCTCTCTCTCTCTCTCTCTCTCTCTCTCTCTCTCTCTCTCTCTCTATTCATTTCCCCTCCACCTACCCCCTATCCCCCTCCACTCACATAGTCTCTTTCCCCCACTATGGGAACCCGCCTTTAAATATAATACTCTCTCTCTCTCTCTCTCTCTCTCTCTCTCTCTCTCTCTCTCTCTCTCTCTCTCTCTCTCTCTCTCTCTCTCTCTCTCTCTCTCTCTCTCTCTGTGTGTGTGTGTGTGTGTGTGTGTGTGTGTGTGTAACTCCTTTAAAAAACACCCTTTTTCCTCGTTGACTAACCCCCCCCCCCCCTTCGCCCTCTGTCGGATAAGGGCCACGCCGCCACCTCCTCTCTCTCGCTCCCGGACCCAGCCCGAAGGCACAGCGCAACACACACACGCCACACACACCCCCTATCCCCTTCTCACCCGCCCTCACCACCTCACCCACCCTCTCTCACTCTCTCGCACTGTTTCGCCCTCACCCGCGGCAGCCCGCTTTTTTCCCAGTCTCTCTCTCTCTCTCTCTCTCTCTCTCTCTCTCTCTCTCTCTCTCTCTCTCTCTCTCTCTCTCTCTCTCTCTCTCTCTCTCTCTCTCTCTCTTCAGCCTGTACAGGCGCCGCATCAAGACAATACACACACACACTCTCTCTCTCTCTATAATACACACACACACGCCCTCACAGCCCGCCACTCACTCTCAATTCTCTCTCTCACAGCCTGTGCAGGCGCATCCGGGGGGAGAAAATTCTCTTTCTACACACACACACACACACATACACGCACGCACACGCACCATATAGCACACACACTCTCTCTCTCACTCCATCCCTCTCCCCGTCTCTGCGTCGCCACAACCACCGATTTATATATATATATATATATATATATATACTTATATGTATATAATGCCTACCCCCCGTTCCCACGCACGCTCGCGCATGCACATATATATACACACACACCCGCTTACTCACTCATACGCACACGCACCCATAAATAACACGCACGCATATACGCACGCGCCAAAGAAAATTTAAAAAACCGAAGGCAATCTACGTCATCAACGAAACGGAAAGAAGGCGGCCAAATCCCGCGTCGCCAACACCAAAACGAGCAAAGGCACCGAAGGCATGCCCCAACCAACACCGAAAGGAGGTAACTCAAAACATCTCGGCTTCTCACGACAAAAACCGACTCCAGCAGCACTAAAACCTCACACCGACCACCCGAACAATCTACAAAACCCGTGTAAATACCCTAAAACCCCACTCTTCCCTAATAACCTAGCCATGGCTAGTGGACTGTAAAAAAACTCTCCCCAACCCCACTCTTTCTCTCTCTATCTCTACCTTCTCTCTCTCTCTATCTCTCTTACTAGAGAGTCATCTAGGCCTTCTACTGCGACCAGAGGATATTTGCAATGACCAGTGGGTAAGGACCACCTCTCAAGCCTATATAAAGAGGCCTCCGCTTAGCACAAAGGGACACAAGACACAGGGGAGAGGAGACACCCAAGAGAGAACACTCAAGTGAATGAGGGGCATACTAGCTCCATGCACTCTTCATTGTAAGCACCACTAAGCACGTAGTGCACCCATGCTTGAGAGCTAATGGAATCATGTTTGGTTGCAAGCTTTGGGCACTTAGCATTGGCAACATCACCATTCTCCCCATGATTCCCCACACCATGTTGAGTTACTAAGCACGACCACTCTATGCACGTGAAGTAGTCGCTACTCTCCCACCAAGCAACATGAGCACGCTTGGATTGAAGGTATCAACGCCACGCCACCTTGGCCCGCTCCCAATGTTGGTGATTGAGGTCGTCGATGGCTGCATCTTCTTGTTGTTCTCCCTCAACTAACCCTCCCGCTAACTCCAACCTGGTCGTCCACCATATGGTGCTCGTATCTCATGTTGCATCCCAAATGCCAAGAGCCAGGTTTGTTGTCCTCAAGACCACCACTTGTAAGTATCTTCATCACCAATAAAAGGGGTGTAATTTTGTCTTGATCTTTGGGGTCCATCCTCTATTCTGAATTCCCATAGTTACGGGATGTTTTATCTCTTGTATATCACCCTACTCATGCTCCATCATGTGCACATACTAATGACTTGTGATGAGGCATTTCTCTACATGTGAATGGTTGTTACACCACCATTTCGTATTGACTACCTAGAGAGCATTTCACGTTTGCTACCTTAGGTCATGTATGTTTGTGTCCTAGCCGCATTTATGCTAGGTGGTGCCCCTTCCTACCGATAGGATCATTCCTACCTCGAGATGATGCTTGGGGATGTTCAGGCTATGTGTGGTGTAGAGGCCACCCCATATGGCATGTCATTTTCGGCGATCAATATCTCTTACTCTTCTTGTCTAATTTTTGATTACGACTGATCTCTAGTGAAGAGTCACTAGATGAATCGCTACTCGTGTCTTCTGCTCTCCTGGATAGACTGTCATCTAGGGTACCACTAGGCCCTGAATGGTTTGTCCCCACATTTGTGCTAAGATTTATCTCAGATTCTTCTTCCTTGCAGACAATTTCAATTGATGTGATGATTTTGACTCCAAATCGTGTGAAATGTGGTCTCGTGAGATGCTATTAGTTCCAACGTCAGTCAAGCCTTCATCCTGTAGGTCATCAAAAGATATATGCATTGCTTGTATCATATTTAAGGGTACGAGCGATGGCATTTCATTCCCCTCAAGTGTTACCCAAGTCGTGCCTCTTTTCCCCCAAGTGTCTATGGTTACTGCTAGGTGGACCCAATCTACATTTTCAGACTCATTCATCCCAGGTAGAACATCTATATAATTCCCCAATATCAGTGTCCATTTTACATGTGTAGCAATAGTGCAATAGGACCGAGTGAACTGTGGTGTCAGATCTATGATCAATTATAAATATGTTTCCTAGAGGATATGCTCGACCAGTTACAAGATCTACTCAAATAACAGAGTCGTAGAACCTCAAGTAGACATGGTTTTTAGACCAGTCATGCACCATTTTCTTCCCTCATGAAAGGACGTCCTAAGATCGTCTCAGATGCCATAGTGCTTGGAGAAATCCATAATAGTGAAGGTATTTCTTATTTTATGTCCAAAGACCTTGACCTTGAGATCTTCTAGCATCCCAATTGGTTTAACAATAGACCCATTGGCCATCTTTACTACTATGGTTGTGGTCTCAAGGTGAGGTCTTCCCATAGTTTCCTAGCAATTTTTAGTCACAATGCTAATCCCAACACCACCATCAAGGATTCCCTTCACAGTTAATCCCTTGGTAGTAATTGGTATGGTTGATTGGATTCATCTCCCTCAAAGTATTGTCCCAACTTGTTAACAGGTATTTCTACAAAGAGTTCTCACCTAGGTTGGGTTGTGGATCTAAGTGCCCCTCTTCTATAGGCATCTCCCTAGCTCCATCCATCTGTGCAAATTGTGGTAGCCCGAATTTCAGTTCTCCATTGAGGAAAGCTCAAAGAGCTAAGAATAGCTTGGGGTCTCCATATACTTTGGACATGATGGTGGTTCTAACTTCTGAAGCCATGAAATTCATCAATTTGGCAATATTTAACAGTACCTTTTGGGCTTCTGTCCCTTGACGTGGGGAAGATGGGATCTCCATTTCTTTTATAGGATCGGCTAGTCCCTCTGTAAACATTCTTTGCAACAAGAAGTGAGTACGCCCACTTTCCCATGACTTCAAGTCACTTTCTTCTTGGATGACACTAGGTATGGCTAGGGGTCTACAGACTTTGTGAGGTTGTGGTTGCATGGGGAACACTATGTCTGTAATCTGGATCTGCCTAGGTGCTGGCTCCAGATCCCTTTGGGTCTCTTCTACCAAACTCCTTAATTGCTTGACTCGCTCGATCTCCTTTGTAGGGTTTGGGTAAGTTCCTATCTTCTTCTTGGGTCCTGGCCATTGTGGCTCATGAGAAGATCTTTCTTGTTGGTTTCTTTCCTACTGGTCGTTTTGGTGACCATGGTTTCACCTGAATCAGAATCCTCTTTAGTGTCGTTCATGTATACGGGTCGTCACCAGTCCCTTTGTTGGTCTTTGAACTGGGGTCTCACTTCGCTGCTTTTTGTGATCTCTTCCTTCGTGTTTTCTTCTTCTTCTGAGATTGGGCAATTGATGCCATGTCTCTTTCCACAAGAATATAATTTTGTTTTTGGAGCATTGATTGTGTGAGTACATTACTGGTACCACAGGTGTACTTTGTGACGTCTCCTTGGTAACCTCAATCAAGTTTAATGGCGTGATCTTTGGTGAATTTGGATTATTTGGACATTGGGCAATCAAATGATCTATGCCACATCAATTACACATGAGTATCGGCATTGTAGACGTTCTCTCTTGATTGGTTTGCATTAGTGTAGCATTCTTTTGTAGCCTAATAGGACACTCCACACTCATAGCATTGAAGAGGTGGTCTCTTGGCACTGTAATTGATATTTTGGCCTCTTGCAGCAAGAGCAACTACTTGCTAGACAGGTTTGACTTGTCCCCAATATCCTCCATGTAGTATTGTGGACCTCCACACTCATAGCATTGAAGAGGTGGTCTCTTGGAATTGTAATTGATATTTTGGCCTCTTGCAGCAAGAGAATCTACTTGATAGACAGGTTTGACTTGTCCCCAATAGTCCTCCATGTAGTATTGTGGACTTTCTTCAAGTGCATCAACCCCATAGGCAATATTAGGATCTATATCTTCCTCACAGCTTTCCAAACAAGCAATAGATGACTCACAACCCATTTGATTCACCGAAGTGATTCTCGGATGTGGTGGTTGTGGTCCTAGCAATGGAAGTGGTAAGGGTGTTGTTTGAACAACATTTTGGTCCCTAGGGACCATGTGTTGTGATGTTTGTTCAAGAGGTGGGACCGGCATCAATGCAGGCACTCAAGGTGTATCCGTCCATGCTAAGGTTGGTCTATTGACCACCGCGTGCTTAAATACTATGCAATCCTTAGCTTGATGACTCTACCTCCCACAAGATTGCAATTCTCATTGAATTTACTCTAAAAGTAGGGCATTCACTGGTATTATGCGGACCATAGCATATTGAGCACCATTGAGGTTCCTTCTTGGATACAGATGATTGTTTTGCGGCGCACGATTGTCTCTAAGACTCTCTTGAATGGCCTTGGTGAGATCTGCTAAATTCATCTTAGATATCTTTGGCTCCTTAGCAATAGGCTTTAGGGTCATTGGTTGATGCCCCGATGTTTGCGAGCTAGTAGATTTAGGCTCAACAGACACTCTTTCTCCTTGAATCATTAAATTATCCTCCAATTGGATCGCATTAGTGGTGACTTCTTCCCAAGTGGTGATACCTCTAATGACTAGACTATTGTAGATATCCTCATGTCGTAATCTCCTAATGAATCTATTAAGAAATTGGTTACTATTGAAGCACGCATTTGGATTACAATGAGAATTTAAATGCTTCAAGCGACTAAGAAAGTCTCTTACCGACTCTCCTTCCTCTCATTGGGCTTTTTGGAGATGAGATGCTACATCCCAAAGCACTCCCTCTTGTATGTATTCTTTCAAGAACACTCTTCTAAGAGTAGGGTAAATCGTTTTTCTTCCACCCTTAGGGTTCTACACCAATCTCCAGCCTTCCCTCATAAGGTTAGGCTTAAAGCATTACTCTTATGTAGGTCATTGTGTTCTCCTAGGGAAGCACATATTTGTTCAAACACTTCAATATGCTTTCTCACATCCCCACCTCCACTAAATTTTTGTGTGAGCTTGGCTATTTGTACTACCTTACTTCTAGGCTCTCTATCAGGCATGCTACGCATATTCTCAGCAATAGATCGACCGATAGCTTGAGCAAACGTTGCCAAGTCACCTAAGTGAGCAGGCACCATGGGTGAAGGTGCTCCAGAGACTACATGTGGAGTAGGTATTGGCATTGGGCTTGGTGTTATTAGCAGCAAGCCAACACAGACACCATTTTTCGGAGTTCTCTTTGTAAAACATTTATTATTTTGATAAATCGGGAATATTGTAACTCCTACTTTCTCGAACAAAACTCTATAATTAATAAGCAGGGGCTACAAGCTTCTAGATTGTATCAGTCAGTCATCAACCAAATTTGGTAGAACTCTAGATTATAAGTTTTGACCACCTAAAAACCTTGGCTAAGGTATAAAAGCCAATTTTTGTAAGTTTTTATAAGTTTTGGATAAGAAATACTCGGCGTAAGCTAACGGTGCTCACTTCTCTCCTTTTTGTGCTTCCTACTCTCTCTTCGGTTGTCACATTGCGATTGCGTTTGTTGCATTGCAACCGCAGGTAAGATCTCTACGCATTGACGTAAGCCATTCACAGTAATTCGTAGCTTTTGGCGTCACCGATCTACGGACTAATTTCATCATAACTAGAAATTTACACTTTTAAATTAAAAACTAAGCATAAGTGGGGTATTGGGGCATCATCGCTAAGCATTTAAATGCATTCTGGGTCAAAAACAACTAGGTCAAAAATCCACTGCTGTTAATAATTGCAATTTTGAAACTTGACCTAAAGTGGGGTTTGAGACCCTAAGCATGCCTGCTTAGGTCTTATAAACTTTTCCTAGAAGTTTCATTATGTTTGGATGTCATTTGATGCTGTAATGGATGTGATTTGTTTACCGATGAGCGATTGGCTTTTGGTGATTTCAGTCACTTGAGTGTAGCTTGAGTTAGATGCGAGTTGTTAGTTGTTTTTCGAGAGATTGACAACCTCTTGTAGCCTCTATGAACTAGTCGAGTCAGCTTCGTCCCATGGTTTGACAAATCAATCATGGTTCGGGCTAATACTACAATAAGATAGGATGGTGAGGTTATACATGCGTCCCACATTTGGCGCCGCTGTCGGGGATCGAAGAGACCTAAACTAGGAAAAAACACGAGCATCTGTGTAGTTGTCCATTAACTTCCTTTAGGTTCACCTAAAGTAAAACTTTCTTTTTAGAAACCGCATAGCTTAAGGTTGTCGTGTTTTGCTGTGTAGAGGTAGCTTGGAAGTAATCGTACTTGCCGAGTTCCTTTAGAATTGTAGGACTGTAGATTTAGATTAGTATTTGGAGAATGACTGGTAGACAAGACAAATCTTAAGATGAAGGCTTTTAAAAACATTAAAAATACAAGAAAACGAGTGTTTGTGAACACTTTCCACAACCCCATTGCATGAGAATCTAGGAGTAGGGTAAGTATGATCCGAGGTGGATTTCAGAACATTGCTCTCTCTGAAAGAATCAAGTGTGAATTGTTATTAGAAGTTGCCGAATTTCAGGTCTACGGCTAGAAATAGCCCAAAAAGACTTGAATCCACTCAATCCGACTGGAGAGTAAGCCTAAGAGTTGTCTGAACCAGTGGGTAAGCTCAAAGACACCTCGAGGTAGAAAATTTCAAGAGTTGGCCAGAACTCAGATTATTTACTTTTTCTTGACAGTTTAGGCCAAATTAAGTTTTGACTTGATTCATAGGCTTAAACTGCATCATATAAAGACTGTCTTTGAGAAAATTGCAAAAAAGTGCTCATTTCAAGCCTAAAGTTAATAATCACGATTATTAACTTTCTACTCTAAACTGACCAAGGTTCATACCATTGACTCATAGCGTGTGTACAAACAACTTTTGTAAAGGCCCAAGAGATTTGGATCACTAAACTAGGTAAAAACTAAAGTTTGTACTGACTTTTTGAATCTTGAGTATAAACATGTGTATATGTTATGATGTGATAAACATGTGTATATGTTCAGTTGACCAAAAATTTGTCAAAAGTAAATAATCGCGATTATTTAGATCTGCCCTATTTTTCAACTTTTTTGAC
This sequence comes from Adiantum capillus-veneris, assembly GCF_014529385.1. Lineage (NCBI taxonomy): Eukaryota > Viridiplantae > Streptophyta > Polypodiopsida > Polypodiales > Pteridaceae > Adiantum > Adiantum capillus-veneris. The sequence continues at coordinate 15,629,064 of NC_140950.1, forward strand.
CAAGTCAGCATACCACTAGCTTCACCATGTTGTAATAAGCCCACAAACCAAATTTGGTAAAGATTTGGACCACTGGAGTGAAATTTGTGACTAAAATTGCAAAGTTAGTCTGCAGACAGATAATTGATGACCATTTGACCAAAAATTGTCCAAACTTGATGAAAATTGGCTAGTGACCTTAACTTAAGGTGCTTAACGGATCTGTGTCAAAGTTGGGGCAAAAACTTACAAAAATCTAGCTGGAGTAAATAATCACGATTATTTACATCTACTTCAGAACTTGATGATTTTGCAAATTTGAGTGCATCACAAGGTCAAGCATATCAAGTAGACCTCACAAATCCATTTTGGTGAAATTTGGGTCCCAAAAGTGAGACTTAAGCCAGATTCTTGAAATCAAAGTCTGTGGACACCAAACAGTTTAATAAACTTGAACAGATTTTGTCCAAACTTGTTGAAACTTGTCCAAGGACTCTAACAAGTTGTATACTTGCCAAACCAATCAAAAAAGTGCAAAAAACTGACAAAAGTAAATAATCACGATTATTTACTTTTGCTATCTAGAGACATCAATTTTGACTCGTGAACTTATACAATGATAGACCAACATAATATAAAGCCACATGGCAATTTTGGGTTCAATCGGATCAAAATTGATACATGTACACTTAGTTTTCAGGTTGCAGATTATACCTTTGATTTTTTGCTAAAGTCGAATTTGAAAGTCAAATTTTGACTCTCATAGCTCGATTTAAAGTGATACACAGAGACCAATCACGAGAATAGCAAAAACTCTACTGTGTTTATAGAATAATAACTAACTTGATCAAATTTGTACAAGAATCAGGTTGCAGACGAGGAATCCATGGATTGACAGAAAGTTGCAATTGAATCAAGTGCAAATTGACGACAAGTCAATCCAAAGGTGAGTACTCTATCCAACGTTTCATAAGTCTATATGAACCTTAGATTTGGTGGTGTACTAGGAAATCAGGGCATACTTGGACAAACCTCCAATAGATTATCTACTGAAGAAAGCGTGAATCATGGAAAGCCAAATGGGTTCTAGAACTTCAAGAGTTCGAATACACTTTTCTTGTGGAAGATAGCACAAGGGCAGGTCTTGCAGACATTCTCACATACAAAGTGAGAGAAAGGAAAGAGTCACCAAAGGCAGGAGACAAAGCTACACCACAAAATAATGAGGAGGAGATGGACAATGCACACATTTTGTGCTTTGATGGAGCTTACCGACGACAACACGATCAGGCAGCAGGGGGGGTTCTTATTCTAAGTCCACAAAGGGAAGTTCTTGTTAAGAAAGGTATCACCTTGGAAAATGTTCATTCTAATAATGAGGTTGAGTATGTCACCTTAAAGTTGGGGCTTGAAGAATGCAGAAAACTTGGCATCGAAAGACTTATAATAAGAGGTGATTCCTTACTAGTTATTAGGCAAATCCAAGGGATATGGAAGTGCAAGAACCCTACTCTAGTGGAGTGGCTTAGACAGGTGAAGGCTTTGATAAAGAACTTTGAAGCTACACAGGTACAGCATGTTGTGAGAACCCTCAACAAGGAAGCAGATTATCTCGCCAATGAGAAACTTCAGATCATGGTGGGAGGTGTGAAGCTCTACGAACCAAAGTACCAAGGCCAAGAGGAATTGAAGGACATCATATTTTTCCTCCAAACTGGTGAGTGCCCTAAACACTTGGATAAAGTGCAAAGGCATAGGTTGGTAAAAAAGGCAACTCCTTACCAACTCATAGGAGATGATCTGTATCATAAAGGGAAAGATTTGGTGCTAAGAAGGGTGCCCTCTGTTCAAGAAATAGGGAGAATCCTCTTTTCATGCCATGATGATGTCTGTGGGGGTCATTTTTCTCATGATATTACAAACAGGAAGATTTTGCAAGCAGGGTTTGTTTGGCCAAGTCTACACCGTGATGTCCGGCATTGGTGTAAGTCATGCAAAGGTTGTCAGATTGCTGGAAATCGACGACTCACTTACGAACCTCGAGTTCCAATAATTTCGTATGGTCCTTTTGAGAAGTGGGGTGTGGATGCAATAGGCCCAATACCTCGCACATCTATCAGGAAGGTCTTCATCATTGTGGGAGTAGATTACATGACACGATGGGCGGAGGCAGCAAGTACAACACGAATTACAGCCGAGGAGGTATCAAAATTTATCTTTGATCACATATGCAGTAGATTCGGCACACCATTAGAGATTTTGTCAGATCGTGGTCCAGGGTTTAGAGCAGAGCTCCTAGATAATCTTTTGACAAAGTTAAAAGTCAAACATTTGCATTCTACACCTTACTACCCTCAGTGCAATGGGTTGGTTGAAAAGGTGAATGGAATGATATGTAAGATCATTTCTAAGCAGATTGCAGATCGACCAAACGACTGGGATCATCATTTGACCGCAGCTCTATGGGCATACAGAACATCTTTCAAGGTATCCACTCAATTCACTCCTTTTCATTTGGTATATGGACAGGAGGCACTCCTTCCTATTGAGGTGGAGATTGCAAGCCTACGCATTCTCTCACGGGGAGCAAAGAGGCCAAAAGAAGCTTTGCAGGAAAGAATTTTAGATCTTCAACGACTTGAGCTTGATAGAGAAGAGTCCATCGACTATTACATTGCCCAAGCCACAAGCCAAAGGGACAAAATCAACAAGAAGCTCAAGGGGAAAGGATTGAAGGAAGGTATGTTGGTTCTTCGCTATGATAACCGACTTGATACTCGACTTGACAAAAAGTTTTTGCAAAGATGGGAGGGACCTTTCATGATAAAAACAAATTTTGGGAATGGTAGTTACAGATTAGTAGATTTATGAGGAAAAATCCACAAGACCAGAGTCAATGGATGGAGATTAAAGCCCTACTTTCAACGTATCAATCCGTTGATAGGAAGTCATCTACCTACATCGTCTAAGCTCCAAATTGGCATGGCTCCCTTCGGCTTGGCAAATGCTCCACCTATTTTTAAAGCTTTGATGTGCAAAGAAGAACCAACCTTGGAATCTCAACATACCCAAGGCAACCCTCCCATCTCCGATTTATGGGATTGAGGTAATGAAAAGCAGGTCTAATGGAGTAAAAGAGTGTATATCACTCCTCCTTTTTTTAGAAAAAGAAAGAAGAAAAAAAAAGAAAAAAAAAGAAAAAGGAAAGAACTCTTTTGTTTCATCTAGGAGCATGAATGATCCTAGATGAAGGGGAGGGCTAATATGAGTAGCGTTAAATGGTAACCTTGCATTTGAACTACATTTCTACTCAAATGTATATATTTTTTATCAAAGTTTTAACCTAGTGTTCATTCTCTCTTTCCGTAATAGCCTTTTTCCATACAAACACCTTACCCTTCTTAGATCTTTATGCATTTACATCATATTTCTCTCTTCATGCTAAATGTAAATAGTAAACTTAATTCTACTCTCCTAGTTTTTTTCTGCATATTCTTTTAACTAATTACCTTTACTAATTTAAATAGCTATCTACATCCCATAATTTGTAAATAAATAATTTATGGGCACTTATCTTACCCATCTTCTCTCAAGGGTAGGGTTAACCTTGTAGGCCTTCCCTTCCCCACCACTATGTGACCCAACTCTTGGATCATTTACTTGTGTTGGTCAACAAATCTTAAATATAATGTATATCCCCAATAAATCAAACTTTATTGGAGCCTACCTCATTTGTTTAAGGTGGATTCTCTTTTGAAAAAAAGCATGCTACACCTTGGATGTATGCTAAAGGGCCCCCTACAAGGAGACTTGGTTCAAAAGGTGTTTTGGATGCATTTTGAATGCCTTAGCTCATGGGTATACTTGAGGAACACTCCAAAATCAGCTTAAACACTTTGAGAAGGTCAACTTTGCCTTTTACAGCACCCAATTCTGAGTTACAGGCTGAAAGTTATGGTGAAAACAAGGTGCTGCGGACACTGTTACTGCAGGTCAAAGTTACAATCACATAAACCACAAAGGTGAAAAGTTTTCTGGACTTCTCCAACATTCTAAAATACCAATGGGGAGTTAAAAACCACTTGCATGTGGAGGGGTCGGCTCAAGATGCTTCCAGAGACACAACAAACAGGATGGGGACACTCTGCAGGAGCCACTGGAGGGACATCATGGTGGGGCCCACATACATTATCAACCCTTATGGAGCCTCCATGACTTAAAAGGCTATTTTTAATGAAAAAATAAGTCCCTTAATTGCATAATTGAAGGAATGGTCAAAAGAGAACCTAACTATGGTTAATTACCTACTGTGCGCTTCTTGCCGCACTGTCGAAGCAAGGGACTTGCCGTTACACCGTGTGCGAGCCATAGACGGCTCCAAGCACACAACTAGCTTAACTAGTAAGCTCAAAAGAGGGCAATGGTGTGTCACTCACCGCTCTATGCTCCTGCCGTGGAGGATTCCTCGCCGCGAAGAAGAAGGAGACGCCGCTACGTCGCGCTCAACCGCTTCACCGCCGTCGTGCCACCGCAATGCTTGATCGCACTCTCTCTCTCTCTCTCTCTCTCTCTCTCTCTCTCTCTCTCTCTCTCTCTCTCTCTCTCTCTCTCTCTCACACACACACACACACACACACACACACACACAAGGAGGTGAAGAAGAAGAAGATGGAGATGGAGATGGAGCAAGAGCACTCTTCTATTGCACAAATGAGAGAATGAGTGAATTTTAGGTTTAGTTGGCTTTTATATGAGCTCACCCCATTCACACTTGGGCGCCCATGCTTAGCCAACTAATCCCTTGAATGTCCCGGTTAGAGTGCGCATCTCATCGGCGATCACTCTTACCCTTTTCCTATTGGTCCAACAAGCCCGGTACCTGACTCTACCAAATACATAATACACGTCCGTCGTAGGTGATGGGGTGTCCGTGAGCCGTGAGGGTTAACATGCCCCCCTTCCTGATGTAGATTCCGTCCTCGGAAGCTATTGAGTTGAAGTTCGTTCGTCGAGGTGGAAGAGCATTTGAGATGAATGTTCTTAGCCTTCTTCACTCACTGCAAAATCAAACAACATTGGCACAGTAATTGCATTCTCATAAGTGAGTAAAAAGCATATGCAGTTTTAGGTAGACAAATTGATTGGTAAAAGAATTTCAAACAATTTGTCAGCAATGAACATTAAATTGCAATGTAATCAAATGCATAAACACATGTAAAGGTAAAAAATTAAACAAGTCTGGGATCGCTTATTTGACGGTCGAAAGGCACTAGAGATCGAATATTAATACCATGGGTAAGCTTCTTAATTTTCTGTGGTCAATTAAGTTGTTTAATCGCGAGAGCCAAGTATTCATGTTCGAGGGCTGACTGGAGGCTATATCTAGAAGACCTTGTAGTTAAGCTACCATAAAAGGAATTTCTCATGAAATAATCGCCTGACTGATTACTTTTTCTTTGACCCCCCAAAGTCTTTTCACAGTGATTCAATTTGATGTGTGTGCTTATTTTGTATGCCTTGGGTTTTTTGCTTTTCAAGGAAAAGCGCCCACACTGGGAACCTCTAGGGCTCTAGTACCATAGGCAATACATGTGAGTGAAGTACCAAATCAAGCTGAGATTTCTCTTCCAGCTTAAGATTTTACAGTGTGGCACTTTGATTTTTTGTTTGTTCATTTTCAGCATTTTAATTTTGTAACTTTGGGGGGTCATATAACACTGATACACCTCCCTAGGCTCATCACACTAGTTAACTCCCTTTAAAATACTTAAGCTAAAGGTCAATAGGGTCAAGCCCACTAGAAAGCCCTAGTACATTTCACACAATGCTGCCTAAATCGGATTAAGAACCTAAGTAACCGTTGATTATTAGGAAGGCATTCCCCATAGTATTAAGAGAAGATCTCTAACACCTAACTTGGTCAAACTAGCTTAGTCGGACTGCTTGATTTTTAAACCTAGACAAGTGATTATGACAAAAAATTACATTGAATTAAATGTTTGATACTAAGAAAATGCGGTGAATATTAGGCTACCAATCACAATTAAAGCAGACAATCATAGATGCAAAAAAGATAAGGGGCAATGCTAATGGACAAGAAACACCTGTTTGTGTCGATGGTCGCGCTTGATTTGAAGAGTGAGTCGAGATAAAGATTCCATGAAGGTCCAAATCCTATCAATAGCAACACGCTCCTGTACACACTAGGAAACAAAAGGAATACCTCCAAGAGGCACATTAGTGGGAAAAGGTACCAACACTTATTGAACACAACAAAAAACATAAGGAACCCTAACCTAATTATTTGCCCTCCCCTAGAGAGTCAAGGGAATAGGATATTGTAGAGGTTGGGGGGAAACCCTAAGGCTAAACCCCTATCCTCGTCGTCGAGATAAACAAAGTCATCATCCATGAGACCATATGTGCCATCCGTGTAGTCGTGTAAATTTTCTTCTTCATCATAGGTGCCCATGTTTACTAAGAAGGTCACTAGACGCCTATAGTCATCTTGGTCAAAAGGGTAGGCTTGTGCAATGGGAGAAACGCTCTCTACTAAGTATGGATCAGACGTGGTCAAGAGACGTATCATCCATTCTAACTCCTCAAAATTTCTCTCACATGCTAGCGTACCTATCAAATCCCATTCACATGCAAGCACTGGAAAGACCATGTGAAATATTTGTGAAAAGTAACGAGGGTACCTCTCACCCAAGGCAGGAGTGGATGACTCTAGCGTACTAGCCATATCTGTACACGCAAATAGATGATGGTTAGAGTGCAAATATTACAAGGGTCGTGTTCTTGTGCATAATTTGTTTTTATGATTTGTGTGGCTCTTGCTCTTTTAATTTTTTATCTTGTTTTTGTGAGTATAAGGCTTTATATATGCATTCCCTAAGATCGGAGATTAAGAGGTCAGGGAGAAAGGTTGAGAGGGAAGCAAGTGAATGATGGATGTCCACAAACACTCCCCCCTTCCTTGGGTAGATCATACCGTTTGAAATGATGTCGTCACCCTTTGAAACCAATTGTTCCAGTTGGTAATAGGTGAGGATTTTTGCCAGTAGTTTTCTATTACCCTAGGTGCCTCGTCAAGTTGCAAGGGTGGTAAGGTACTCTCCTAGGATCGAACTTGAAGTGGTTCATCACGTGATTCTTGAACATTGGGAGGTGTGGATTCTTTTGTAGCTTCATGGAGGTCCATTACTATAGATGGAGGCTGTGTAGAAGCTTTTACCTCTATGGATGTATTACATGAGGAGCTAGAAGCTTCATGGAACTCCCCCCTTCCTGAGCTAGGTGGAATAAATTGGTTTTGCCTTGGAGCCCAAACTAGCTCTGGACTAGGTGTGTAGCATTCTGTGATCTTTCCCTTCCCACGGTCTGCCATTGGCTTTAGCATTACACTGTTTGACTCATATGGGTTTGTTGTCGATAGGGAAGGACACATTTTACGTTTAGGTACCCAAATTTGCTCATTTCCATCATAGTAGCCTTGGGCTTCTAATAATTGTTTTGGAATCCATCGTGATTTGGTCTTGACTCTCCTAGGGCGCGCTCTTGGTTTTCCCAGGAAATTTTTTCTTGGAATGGATGGGAGGGTTGAGGTAGTTGGAAGTAAGGCCTTGGGGACCCATTGATATGTACTCTTAGGTCGTGCAGGTTGAGTACTTGCAATATTACTGCTTGCTACAACTACAAGTGTTGAAGTGCTAGGTTCATGGGTAGCTCGCAAAGACGAGTTAACCACCTTGGCTTGTGAATGTTGGCTATCCTTCAACTTTGCTAGAGTTTGCAACGTAGGTGACTTTGCTTGAATGATAGGGGTAAGAGTCGGTGGTCGCGTCGTGACACTAACAGTATCCCAATCAATAGTGCATTTGGTTGCCAACATCCACGTGCGTCCCAGGTTTACATTGCCTTCCATAGCTCCCACGGGCATGACTAGAAACCTCTGCACTATGCTTCCATTGTCATAGACAACAGGGGTCTGAAGGACTCCAAGAATAGCAGTTTTCTTTTTATTAATGCCCTTGACTTGCATCGTACTCGGGGATAGGGTCGGTTTCCCTAATTGACACCAAACTCCATAGGATAACAAATTGTGTTTAGCTCCCGTATCTAATAAGGCATTGTATAGTACTTTCCCATAGGGGCTATTTAGCTCAATTGGGTATCGTAGGGGTGGCTCAGATTCTAATGAGTCGTCATCTGTGTCCTCGAAAAATGCTTGCGTGATTCCCAGATTAGCCTCTCGTTGGCGTCTAAGACGTTGTTGTCGTTCTCGAGCCTCAACTCTTGCTTGGATTTTTTTAAGCTCTGCTTGTTCTTTGGCAGCCTTCTTTTGATGGATGGCTTGCAACTCTTCCTGGCTTAGAGGATCATAATATCTTTTGAATTTACTCCCATTAAGGAATCCAATGGTTTCAACTCCATCTAGAGTCTCCACATGAATGGTACCTTGCGGGGTAATTTCACACACTCGATATGGTCCCTTACCAGCGTATTTCAATTTCTTCTTTTCATTACGTACCCCGTACATAAGAACTTTATCACCAACCTTGATGTCTTTATCCTTTAAATGGCTATCAAACCACTTCTTTCTCCTATCCTTTTCCACTAAAGCATTTCGCACAGCTAATTGCTTTTCTTCATCTAGCCTTTCCAGGATATATAATCGCTCCACTAAGGGATTACCATCCCAACCTTCTTGAGAAGCTACTCGAAGACTAGGAATGACAAACTCCCATGGCATAACTGCTTCTTGGCCATACACCATTTTAAACGGTGTGCAATTAATAGCAACTTTATACGCAGTACGATAAGCCCATAAAGCTGATGTAAGCTTTAGGTCCCAATCAGTGCGATGAGCCTCGACTGTCTTTGTCAAAATGGAGATGAGAGTTTTGTTGGTACTCTCAGCGTGGCCATTTGCTTGGGGATAATAGGGTGTAGACTTGTGGTGAGATATCATGAAGTTTGATGTGAGTTCTTTTATTACTTCATTTATAAAATGAGTTCCATTGTCACTCACAAGTTCAAAGGGGCATCCCAAACGTGTGATAATGTTCTCAAAGAGGAACTTAGCTGTTGTTTTTGCATCCGCCTTCCGTGTTGCTTTTGCTTCAGCCCATTTGGTTACATAGTCGGTAGCCACAATGATATATTGTGATTGCGTGTTACGTGCAGCCGGACTAATCAGTCCTACAAAGTCTAAGCCCCACTTTTCAAATGGTTGGGTTACCTTGATGGGATGTAGAGGCATCCTATCCCTTCTTTGTGGCTTGTTGAAGCGTTGGCATTCATCACATCCCTTTGCAAAAAGTGATGCATCCTTAAACAGAGTGGGCCACCAATAGCCTGACTGTAAGATCTTTCGGGCAGTCAACTTTCCTGAAAAGTGACCACCAGCTACGCCCATGTGTGCCTCTTGTAGAATATATAAATACTCATCCTTGCAGGCACAACGTCTAAGAACATCATCTTTTCCTCTCTTATAGAGAGTTCCAGCCAGTAAGCAATAGGGTTCGCATTCCTTGATTAATTTTCGAGCTATATCTTTTCGCAGTTCTTTGGGTGGAAAACCATTAACTAAGAAGTTAACAATCTTTTCACTCCATTCAGGCGTTGTCTCAACAATGAACAAAGGAGTATTAGGCAATTCATCATCAACCCCCGTAGGAGCTTCGCCATTAGGGATACGAGATAAATGATCCGCCATGACATGTTTCCTCCCAGGCCTCACAACAACGGTGAAGTCAAACTCAAGAAGAATTAACAACCATAGTGTAATTCGACCTGTGGAACACGGCTTGTTTACCAAATATAGCAATGCTTGATGATCAACATAAAACACAAACTTGGTAGCGAGAAGGTAATAGCGAAATTTCTTTACTGCGTAAATCATAGCTAGACCTTCGCGCTCTGTAGTAGTGTAGTTCATCTCGGCATCATTTAATTGGCGACTTGCAAAGCTAATAGGGTAGTCCAATTTATGGTCTCCTGGTTGAGTTAGAACACACCCAATAGCAAAATTTGATGCATCAATATGCACATGAAAAGGTACATTCCAATCGGGTGTTCGCAGGATTGGAGCACTTGTTAGGGCCTTCTTTAATAACTCATAAGATTGATGACATTCTTCCGTCCAGTGAAACTCGATAAGAAGCTTGTACAATGGACGTGCTATCTCGGCAAAGTTTAAAATAAATCTTCGATAATAACCAACATGGCCCATAAATCTTTGAACTCCTTTATAGTTCGTAGATGGTGGCAAATCGGCAATGGCTTTAATCTTACTCTCATCTGTGGATATCCCGTTCTTGGACACTATATGCCCTAAAATGACTCCATGCTTAACCCAAAATTGGCATTTGAAAGGGTTCAATGAGATGCGATAAAATCTGCACCTTTCAAATATTTTCCGTAGATATAACAAATGCTTCTCCCAAGAAGAATAAACACAAAGGTCGTCTAGGAAAGCTTCACAAAACTCCCTTAGAAATTCTTTAAACGCAGTGTTTATTAATCGTTGGAATGTAGCAGGGGCATTCGTTAAGCCAAAAGCCATAACACGAAATGCAAACACTCCAAACTCTGTGATAAAAGCAGTTTTAGCTTGGTCCTCTAATGCAATTGTGATTTGATTGTAACCAAAGTACCCATCTAAAAAGCTATAAGCTTCCTTGCCCGCAACTCTTTCAAGCACATGTTCTAAATATGGCAAGGGATAATGATCTCTCCTAGTAGCTACATTAACTTTCTTGAGGTCCACGCACACTCTTAGTTTCCCATTCTTTTTTGGCACAATGACTATTGGAGAAACCCATTCTGAGTGCTCAATAGGGTATATGAATCCACAGTGGATAAGTTTTTCAATCTCCTCTTATACAATTTTGGCGTACTTAGGATTCATTGGATAGGGTCGTTTCTGGACGGGTTTAGCAGTGTTGATCATGGGAATTGTATGTTGCACCACAGAAGGTGGAACGCCCTTCATGTCATGATATGTCCAAGCAAAGATATCCTTGTATTCCTTGAGGAGCTCCTTAAGTACAGCCTCTTCAGTTTCGGTAAGGTCTTGAGCAATAAAGACTGGTTTAGACTCCTCACCTGGTTCTGCTAATTCTATCTCTTTAACTACCGCTGGACCATCATAGACTCCACTGCTTTCATTGGTAGGTATTCGTTGGGCCTTGGCATACACAACCTTTCGCTCCCCCGTGGTATAAGATTTAAAATGTTCAGGAGCCATATGTAAGTCAGCAGGCTCTTGTCCTGACGGAGACCTTTCTTTTAGTTCTGCCTCCTTTTGTTGTTGTGCTAACTCTCGGTTTTGACGTCTTCTTATAGTTCGACTCAATTTCGGCTCTGTAACCTCCAATTGAGCGAGGTCAATGGGTCGCGGGCTGCACCACATGACACTCTAGAGATGTTCACCCCAATTGTCTACTAGCTTTTGATGAGCATCACATGCCCCTAGATAGCTAAGCCATTCTGCAGTAGATCTTCCCTTGTAGGTCTTCGCTTGTATCTTCTTCACTCTCATATAAATTACCATAGATGGTCGTACTAGACCTTGAGTGTTCAGTTTCTATACTTGGCTCACTCGATGTTTCCTCAGGTTCTGAATCCATTTCTCCCTGAGATTCCGTTTCTGATGTGTATTGGCCTGAAGCCTTTGAGGAATCATCGGTTTCACTCTCAGGTAGGTGTGCCTCTTTCTTATCATCGGATGTTACATGCGCTACACCTAACATGTTTACTGGTGCAATGTGTGGTATCTCTTCCCCATCTGGTGTTACCCAGGTTGTTCCTCTAGCTCCCCATGTATCTATAGTTGCCGCTAGGTGTACCCAATCGACATTGTCTGACTCAGCCATTCCAGGTAGGATATCCATATAAGGAGAGTTCTCCCCAATATTCGTGTCTTCATTACACGTGTAACAATACTGTAATGGAGCTGAGTGAATTGTTGTGTCTGATCGATTATCAATGATGAATTTATTTCCTAGAGGATGCGTTCGACCACTTAAAAGATCAACTCGAATGACAGAGTCTTGGAACTGTAAGTAGACGTGGTTTTTGGACCAGTCATGCACCATTTTTGCTTCCCTCATGAATGGACGCCCTAAGATCATCTCAAATGACATAGGATGCTTGGAAAAATCCATAACAATGAAAGTCTGCCTTACCTTGTGTCCCAAGACCTTGATCTTGAGATCCTTAAGCATTCCAATAGGCGTAACAATAGATCCATTAGCCATTTTTACCACTACGCTTGTGGCTTCAAGGTGAGGTCGCCCCATAGACTCCCAACAACTCTTTGTCACCATGCTGACTCCCACACCACCGTCAAGGACTCCCTTTACAGTTAATCCTTTAGTAGTGATTGGCAGAGTAGCTTTAGATTCATCACCTTCAAAGTATTGCCCCAACTTGTTAACGGGTACTTCAATTACAGATTCATGTCCCGCTAGGTCAGATGGTGGTGCTAAATGTTCCTCATCATTCATTACCGAGTCAGGTTTGTTCATATGTGCAAACTGTGGTAATCTGGCTTGTAATTCTCCATTGAGGAAGGCTCGAAGAGCTGAGACTAGCTCGGGGTCTTTATATAGTTTGGACATGATGGTGGTTCTAACTTCTGAAGACATGAAATCCATCAATTTGGCAACATTTAATGGCATCTTGTGGGACATAGGACCCTGACAAGAGAATGGTGAAGATGGAATCTCCACTTCCTCAAGGGGGTCGGGCATTCCCTCACCAAACATTCTCTCTAGTAGGAAAGGTGTGTGTCCACTTTCAGATGTCCTACCCTCACTCTCTTCCCGAATGATATTGGGTATAGCTAACGGCCTGTAGTTCTTGTGAGGTTGAACTTGTGTGGGAAACACTGTGTCCGACATCTGGATATGTTTGGGTTCAGGTTCTAATGTTCGTTGAGTTTCTTCCACCAAACCCCTGAGTTGTTGGACTCGTTCAATTTCCACTGTTGGGTTTGGATAGGTTCCAATCTTTCTCTTGCAATCCTCATTTTTCGTCTCTCGTGGCTTATCTTGGGGGTTCGCAACTGGGTGGTTTAACTTTGAATACTCTTTTGGTGCTCGTCGTAATTCCCTCTCGTGATCCTCCTCACTGGCTTTTTCCTTTGTAGTAATAGTTTTGGTCTCCGTGGTCTCTATCGAATCTGAGTCATCCTCAGGGTCATTCATATACACGGGATCCTCTCCTGTCCCTATGTTAGTCTTTGAACTAGGTTTTGAGCTAGAAGCATTAAGGGATTTCTTTCTTCGTGTTTTCTTCTTTCTCGCTCGGCCAATGGATGCAGCATCTCTCTCTTCGAGGATGTAATTTTGCTTTTGGAGCATCGACCGTGTGAGTGCATTCACTGGTGCTATGTTTATAGTTGGTGGTGTCCCATCAACAATCTCTATTATGTTCAATGGTGTGATTTTCGGTGCGTTTGGATTGTTAGGACACTGTGCGATCAAATGATCTATGCCACAACCATTACAAGTGAGTATTGGCATTGCCAATGCACTCCCTTGACTTGTTTGCATTAGTGCGGCATTCTTTTGCATTCTGATGGGGCACTCAGCTACTCGATGTGGTCCACCACATTCGTAGCACTGAAGAGGTGGTCTCTTGGTAAAACTATTAATGTTTTGGCCTCTTGCTGCTAGCGCAGTAGCTTGATATACCGGTTTGATTTGTCCCCAATGGTCTTCCATATAGTACATGGGACACTCCTCAAGCATGTCGACTCCATAGGTGATACTAGAGTCTATGTCCTCTTCGCAATCTACATAAGTATTAGATGACTCGCAACCTATTTGGTTCATAGGTGTAACTCTTGGATGAGGGGGTTGCGGTCCTAGCACTGGAGGTGGCAACGGTGTGGTTTGGACCACATTTTGGGTTCTAGGGACCATGTGTTGTAATGGCAATTGTTGCTCCATGGGTGGGGTAGGCATCAATGCAGGAACTCGAGGTGAGACTGCCCAAGCTATAGGCGGTCTATTTTCCATGATGCGTTTAAGCATTAGGCAATCCTTCGCTTGATGGCCATACCTACCACACGCGTTACAAGTCTCGTTAAACTTTACTCCGAAAGTAGGGCATTCACTCGTAGTATGTGGGCCCAAGAAAATTGAGCACCATTGTTGCTCCCTTCTTGGATACATGTGAGTGTTTTATGGAGCACGATTACCCCTAAGGCTTTCTTGGATGGCCTTGGTGAGATCTGCCAAAGTCATCTCAGATATCGTTTGCTCTTTCACGATTGGCTTTATCTTCATTGGCTCATGCCCTGATGCTTGCGAGCTACTTGACTTCGGCTCGGCAGACACTCTTTCTCCTGCAATCATTAAATTATCCTCCAATTGGATTGCATTCATGGTGACTGCTTCCCAAGTAGTGATACCTCTAATGACTAGGCCATTATAGATACTTTCATGTCGTAGTCCCCTAATGAATCTATCGAGCAATTGGTTGTTGTTGAATCTCTCGTTTGGATTGCATCGAGAATTCAAATTCTTTAGGCGACTAATGAAGTCTCTCACGGATTCACCTTCTTCTCGTTGGGCTTTGTGGAGCTGAGAGGGTACACCCCAACGTACTCCCTCTCGTATGTATTCTTTTAAGAACAGTCTCCTAAGAGTAGAGTAGATCGTTTTTTCTTCTACTCTTAAGGTTCTATACCAATCTCCAGCCTTTCCGCTTAGGGTCAAACTCAAAGCCTTACACTTATGTAGCTCACTGTGCTCTTCCAAGGAATCGCACACATGTTCAAAGACTTCCATATGCTTTCTAGCATCTCCGTCTCCATCGAATTTCTGTGTGAGCTTAGCTACTTGAACTGCCTTGCTCCTAGGCTCTCTATCAGGTGCACTACGCATGTTTTCCGCAATAGAGCGACCGATAGTTTGAGAAAATGCTGCCAAATCTCCTATTTGAGCAGGTATAATGGGTGTATGTGCTCCTGGAACCACATGTGAGATGGGAGTTGGCCTTGGCCTTGGCATACGCGTGGCTCTTGGGTCCCAAATTTCGTATGGTGGTGTACCAGACGGTGGTCCAAAGTTTACAGGCGTGGCCCTAGGCATAGGGGGTGCCTGATATGGCATGTTATTATTAAATGGCATGGCTCCACTTGTATAAGAGCTTGGATAATTCCATTGTGGATTGTAAGCTCTTGGAATAATCGGAGGTGTAGGAGCTACATGAGGCTGAGGTACGACAGGTGCACATGATTGATACATACATGTAGGTATAGTTGGGGGCACTATGCTACTAGGCATCGGCGCAATGTTAACAAATGAACTCCATGGTGTACTTCTTGTCATGCTCACCATTGGGATATGCATGGTAGCCGTAGTGTCATTAAGAGAAAGATGAGCTAGATCTGGGAAGGTAAAGCTGCCACTTGTGGGCTCAGATTGTACTGAGGCTCCTGGCGAAACAACATATGGAGGATCAATGGGGCTCACTGAGGGAGTCTCCATTTGTGACAGGGTTGGTTGGTTGGCCTTTCCCGTATCCAAGAATCTCATTAGGCCTGTTGAAGGCATGTTGATCCCTGTGTTCTGTCTTTCTAACTCGACAATCCTATGGAGGACATCACAGACTTTCTGTTGTTGCTCATCTATGCTAGTAGCACCCGATGTGGATTGTAAAACATCTAACCAACCCACATGATAGGTGTGTCCTGTGTACCGATCAGTTAAAGCTTCTGCTTGTAGGTCATACTCCCAATTTTCGTTTAGGAATATCCCATCTAGGCCTGGCGTGCTGGAGGTTTCCCTCAAGGTGGAAGCATTATTGCTCCCCATAGCTTGCCCCTCCGTGACTGCTACCTTGGGAGCACTCGGTTGCTCGGCTGGCATGATTGTTGTCATAGGAGCCTTTGCTTTCAGGGCTCGACTTTGTTCTATCCCTCGTAGGTTCTCAATTTTCCTCTCCCTTGTTGCTTGCATATAGCGTTAGATCTCTTGCACTTTGGCAAGACTCCTACCATCGGGTAGTAAAACCTCAGAGGGAGATAGTCCTAAGGGATCAGGAGATGCAGTGGATGGAACATTCACATGCACACTCTCAAGAAGCATAGGGTCCATTTTAGGCATGAATGACGAATTTACTTCCCCACTCCCTTCATTTATTTCATTAACCGCATGTTCAGAGCGAGTAGCTCTACTAAGGGTCTCTTTTAAGCGGCTAAACACGCTGGACCCGGGCCGTGGGCCCATGGCA
The DNA here is from genome assembly GCF_014529385.1 of Adiantum capillus-veneris. Classification (NCBI taxonomy): domain Eukaryota; kingdom Viridiplantae; phylum Streptophyta; class Polypodiopsida; order Polypodiales; family Pteridaceae; genus Adiantum; species Adiantum capillus-veneris. The sequence continues at coordinate 15,645,297 of NC_140950.1, forward strand.
TGCATGTCTTGACTTGAACTATCAGGGTTTGGTGTAGGATACCCCTCCATGACTTCGTGGTCAGAGGAAGAATCACTAGACGTGATATGAGGATCTTGGGTCGCGCTACCTTGAGTCCCGGCCGAAGGTCCAGAACCTAGGGTGGAGGAATAATGGGTGCCCACGTAAATGGAGGCACTACCAATATGCTCGTGCTCTAACACTCGTCCAGAGCGTAGGTTCATATGACTTGGATCCCCTAGAAGTGTCAGTGAGGGCCCGTGAAGGTTGCTCACCTAGTAATTTTGGGTGTTTTGCAACCCAAGTCTTTTCTTATTTATTTATTTTTTGATTTTTTGGTCCTTTTTTTTTGACCCAGCTATAGAATAGAACGTATGATAGCTCAAAACGAGCGTCTCGATCAGAGGGACATGCCGTGCTTTACAGTCCTCCGTTTGGTCACTTTATACCCTCGGAATCCCTAAAACCGTCAATTTCTAGTAGGGAACTAGGCCCAAATTAGAAAGTCTAAGGGTGCAAGTGGGAAGAGAAGGGAGGAGAGTGGAGGACTTGCCCCACATGCTCTCATTCCCTCCTGAGGGGGTAGGGTATATATATAAGAGTGAGTCTAGTATATATCATAAGACTGAGGACTGAGGCCTGGGCTTGGGCTTGGGCTTGGGCTTGGGCTTGGGCTTGGGGAAACGATCCCGATCAAAATTTTAGTGTAGCCCCCCAGTCACTCACGCTTAAATATTTTTGGTTTTTTTTTTTTTTTTTTTTTGGGCGACGATCGCGCGCGGTTTCGGTGACCCTTTCTTGGCCACACACACTGTCACCTACCTAACCTCCCAGTCAACAGCTCACAGACAGCTCACTACCTTATCTACTTACTAACAGTGCTGCTAACCACTAACTAATCTGTTAACTGCTTACTGACAGTGAGCTAACTGTCCACCTACTTCCTCTCTCACTACCTTACTGTGCAAAGACTGTGTGCAGGCAAACCTTGACAGAAAACTGTGTACAAACTGTGTGCAAGCAGAAATTGCTAACTGCCTTCCTACTTGTTCATTCACTGCAAACAAGCTAACGACTACTAATTGTGCAAAGACTGTGTGCAAACAGAAAACACAACATTATGCAGAAATCACAGAACTTGCAGACAATACAGAAATTAACAACTTGCAGAAAAACAACTCATTCCTCTTCCTCTTCCTCTTCTTTCCTACTACAAACAACTCATAGGAGAAGCACAAAGTGCCTCTTGGGCTTAGTGCAGGGCGATTCCCCGGCAGTGGCGCCAAAAATGTGTGCTTCTTGCCGCACTGTCGAAGCAAGGGACTTGCCGTTACACCGTGTGCGAGCCATAGACGGCTCCAAGCACACAACTAGCTTAACTAGTAAGCTCAAAAGAGGGCAATGGTGTGTCACTCACCGCTCTATGCTCCTGCCGTGGAGGATTCCTCGTCGCGAAGAAGAAGGAGACGCCGCTACGTCGCGCTCAACCGCTTCACCGTCGTCATGCCACCACAATGCTTGATCACACTCTCTCTCTCTCTCTCTCTCTCTCTCTCTCTCTCTCTCTCTCTCTCTCTCTCACACACACACACACACACACACACAAGGAGGTGAAGAAGAAGAAGATGGAGATGGAGATGGAGCAAGAGCACTCTTCTATTGCACAAATGAGAGAATGAGTGAATTTTAGGTTTAGTTGGCTTTTATATGAGCTCACTCCATTCACACTTGGGCGCCCATGCTTAGCCAACTAATCCCTTGAATGTCCCGGTTAGAGTGCGCCTCTCATCGGCGATCACTCTTACCCTTTTCCTATTGGTCCGACAAGCCCGGTACCTGACTCTACCAAATACATAATACACGTCCGTCGTAGGTGATGGGGTGTCCGTGAGCCGTGAGGGTTAACACCTACCCTAGTCAAGTTTAACCTAACCCAAGGTCTTGTACAGCTATAAAAAGGTCCTTTGGCAAGCACAAAAATACACACACCTACTCCATTGCTGCAAATAAGCTCCTCTAAGGTTAGGGAAGCCCTAATCTCTCTCTCCTCTTGTCTCCCTATCCATTTCCTAAGCTCGCTATCATAAGCGGCACCATAGAGAGAGCATCAATATGCTATTGCTACCATTCTCTTGCAAACATTTCTCTTACCATACTCATCCCTAAATAAGGATTTTAGATTCTATATGAGAGCAAGGATATCAAGTTCAATGATCTATCTCATGGTTTGATCAACAAATTGTTGCAATTGGGGTGTCGTCGTCACACTTTTGCTCTAAACGCATGTAAAATTGGTAAGCATATCTTGGCAGCTTCTCATATTTTGTGCTCATTGGGTTGCTTGTTTGTTGAGAAAGTTTTTTGTGCACCATGGCGTCTATTTGCTTGGCTTCTCTCCTTATGTTGTGTGTAAGTAAGTCTTGGGGTTGCATAGATGGAGAAGAGCTCTCTATGCATGCCGCCTTATGTGTGTAAATAGTCTCTTCTTTTGGGAAAGGAAAGGAGTTGTCAAGTATTTGTGCATTATGGTGTTTTGAGTTTTGAGGTTTTGTGCTTGCTTTTCTTAGAAGTATATGAGCACTAATATGGTGAAGATCAATCTTTGCATGTGAGTTTGTGCAGTGTTCAAAGGGATTGCTTAAGGAGTGTGTGTTGAATGGTTGAAGGGCATTTTGTGTTGAAGCACATAAGGAAGGTGTGTGTGTGTGTGTGTGTGTGTGTGTGTGTGTGTGTGTGTGTGTGTGTGTGTGTGTGTGTGTGTGTGTGTGTGTGTGTGTGTGTGTGTGTTGTATATGGTTTGTTTTGGTTTCCTTCTTTCTCCATAAAAGAGGGTGGTGCCCCTAAGAAATATGCGTGTGTAGGGTCTCACGGAGTGGTTTTCTGGTGGGAGCCTTGAGTTGAGCCCCATCTCAAAAAATCCGCTCTCATAAAAGTGGTGCCCCCACTGAGGAACTTTCCTAATTGCCTTCTATTCTCCTCATGAACAATAGAGTTGCACCATATGCTTTTCATTTTTCACGACGCATCAGAATTAACATTTGTGTAGATCGCAAATTTTTTTACCAACAACGCATTGTTTTTATGTTTGGAGCAGAAAGACTTGGTGAAATCTTGGCATCTCCAAATCCCATCATTCTTCCATTCATTAATTATGATGATTCATTTGATGTCCATGTTTTTATTTTGTTTTGAGGCAGGGACAAGAGGCGCTTAGATAGCGATCCACTCAAAGGAAACTTTCTTCAAGAGAAAGAAAAAGGAGAACACATTGTCACATGAACCAACCTGGAGCTGCTTCTCCTTTTACACCCATAGCTCGTCAATCTGTGCACATCATAATTGCTACAAAATTTAGATTTTAAGCAACCATTAGGAGAATTTTTGGACCCACTCGCCTTAATGAAATTAATGCCTCAATCAACCCTTTTATTTTGCCTATGATAAATTATGAACTAACACTTGATATATATATTTTCATTTTGATGTGATCACTCATCGTAGTCAAAACTTTGTGGTACACAAGCCTCCTTGTATTGTAAAAATGTCAAGCACTTTTCCTAACTTTCATTCTAAAAATGGTGAGGATGCACAAGAATTTCTGGATAATTTGGAGATGGCACACCTCATCTCTGGGAGAGATCAAGAAGAGGTAAAGCTGCGTGCTTTTCCACTCGTTCTCAAAGGGGAGGCTAAGGCATGGTACGAGGCCTTGCAACCTCAAAACAAAACCAATTGGGAGAGGCTACGTGCAATTTTTCTTGCCAAATTTGGGCAAGGAGATACTCCAAAGGGTCTTTGGAAGTGTCTACTTCAACATAAACAGGTATTCCTTGAAGACTACCCATCTTATGAGGCCGTTTTCCTTAACCTATGGGATAGATGGGAGGCTACCTTACAAAACCAAGGTGGTGCACCAAACTTTCTAAAGAAAGATAGGTTCATGGTTGGCTTGTATCCAATTTTGAAGACCAAGGTAGATTTAAAATTCCCATCAACATTTGAGGAAGCACGTGAGGTGGCCATGGTCAAATTCAAGAAGTTAAATTTTCAAGCACATAGAACAAGGGACCTAAATGAAGTCATTGAGAGGGATTCTTCACCAAGCATGGGAGCACAAGTTAGGGGCTCTCTTGCCCAAACTTCACAAATAGGGGAAGGATCACAACAAGAGATCTTGTAAAGATTAACTCAACAACTAGAGAGTCTCACCTTGAATCTAGTGCAGGGCCTACCCCAACAATGACAACCAAGAGAAGGGAATCACAATCAACGACGTCAAGCACAAGAGTTGAGATGCTGGAATTGCAACGAAGTTGGTCATGGCATGTATAATTGCCCTCACCCTGGAAGGCTTCCAGGGGACATATACCCTCCTAGACCCCCTCCGCTCATGGTGCAGCAAGAGAATGCTCAAGCCCCGCAAATTCTTCGTGGACCACCACCACCTCCAGTGGCAAACATCCCTCCTGTCCCACCAGTGGAGGAAGAGAGAGGAGTAAACGTCATAAAGCTGGAAGAGGAGATAGAGGTGATCCCTATACATTTTGATGTTATGCCAGCAGAAAAGCGCACAAGAGCACACAACAAGGATGAAGACACAAGGAATGAAGAGTCAGAACCTGCAAGGAAGGAGAGGAAGAAAAATTCAAAGAAGGAGGAAGGAGGCAAGAAGCAGAGGCCAAGGCAAAGGGAGATCGGCATCAACGATTTTCCATTAGGAAAGAATATGGAACCCTACAACATCTTAGAAGATTTGCAAACTCAAAAGCCCAATATTTCTTGGCCTCAACTCCTACATCTATCACCCAAGGTGAGAAAGCACTGGTCCAAACTTGTAAGCACAAGACTCCCAAGAAAGAAAGAAAAGGTGACAGTAAAGGCATTGACTTCAAAGCCACAACAAGATGTGGAACCTATTGTAGATGCTTATGTAAGGGGTAGGAAGGTATCCAATGTGTATGTTGATGGTAGAGCACAAATGTGTGTGATCACGGAACGAGCCATGAATAGACTAGGGCTTGAAATCACTAAATCCTCTAATTGTCAAGCTAGGCTGGCCAACAATGCAAGTGTGAAGTGCCTAGGGATCATTGAGAATGTAAAATTTTCTGTATGTAATATAGATGCACATGTGGACATGTATGTTATGCCAGCCAAGGGGGAGGGCTATCCCATCATCCTAGGGAGGCCTTGGCTCATTGCTGTGAATGCTGATCAAAAATGGGGACGAGGACAATTGATTCTCAAAAAGGGGCAACATGTAGTATACGATTGGCATGAAGGAAAGCAGCTCGACATCAACTATGAGACCACGGTTGATGAAGAAAGTGAAGAGAGTTTTGGCTCAAGCGACGAGGAAAGTTCAACCACTACATCCAATAGCGAAGAAGAATTATCTTTGGAGGTAATGGGAATCATCTTCAACACATCAAAAACTCCATCAATAGAGGTTGACCCAACAAAGGAGCAAACAAAGGATGACAAAGGTGACCACAAGCACTTTGAAGACTTTGAGATGATGCTTGCAAAAGATCTTACCCCTGAGGAGAAGCGGTCCTACATCGATATGCTCAAGAGGTATCCCAATTTGTTTATCACTGATTACTCACAAATTAGAGGTGTGGATGTTATAGAGCATGGCATAGAATTAAAACCAGGTACTAAACCTGTGGCTCAAAAGCTAAGGCGCCTAGGAAAAATACAACAAGAGGCACTTTTGACAGAGGTTAACCGACTCCTCAAAGCTGGTTTCATTTACCCTGTGTCTCACTCTGAGTGGGTGTCCCCAATTGTAGTAACCCCTAAAAAGAACGTAAAATAGGGTCTGTGTTGACTACAAACCGCTCAATGCCGCAACAAAGAGGGATCATTTTCCTCTTCCTTTCCAAGATGAAATCTTAAACGAAGTAGCCGGCTATGAATGTTACACAGTGTGTGATGGGTATTCAGGGTATTTTCAAATCAGAATAGCAGAAGAAGATCAGTTAAAAACCACTTTCATCACACCTTGGGGCTGCTTTGCCTATAGAGTGATGCCATTTGGGCTCACAAATGCTCCTAGTGCCTTTATAAGGTTTACAACTCTTGTCTTTCAGCCCTTCTTTGGAAAGTCAATTAGGGTTTTTATGGATGACTTCTGTATCTATAGTAGCCAAAGACTTCATTGCCAAAACGTTGAGGAGGGGCTTAGGAGGCTTCATCAATTTGGGGGACAGCTTAATCCTGAGAAGTGTCACATTGCAGAGTCACAAGTGGTATTGCTAGGTCATGTGGTTTCTTTGCAAGGAATTCAAGTGGATCCATCAAAAGTAAATGCTCTCTTGTCACTACAACCACCAACGACAACCAAGGAGCTCATGACTTTCAACCACAAAGTAAGGTACATGTCTCGTTTCATTCACCTTCTAGAGGAAGCTATTGCACCTTTGCACAAGCTAGCAAACAAACCCACATTTGAATGGAGAGAGGAACACGAATTATGCTTTACTGAAGTAAAGGGTATTCTCAACTCTCTTCCAACAATAATGCCACCAAATCCAAAGGATATATATTACATCACGCCAAGTATAGGAATGGAGGCCATCGGTGTAGTTCTCATGCAAAAAGACCCAAAAACATGCTACATGAGGCCAGTATACTTTGCAAGCAAAGTCATGACCGCTGCAGAGAAGGGCTACACCGATATGGAGAAGGTGGTATTCACAATTATGTTTGCGGTAAGAAAGTTCCGATCATATCTCTTACCTGCACCATTTGTCATTCTCACCATGGAAAACAATTTACCATATGTTGTGCAACACATGAGCCTCTCATCTAGGATAGCCAAATGGGTTCTAGAACTTCAAGAGTTCGAATACACTTTTCTTGTGGAAGATAGCACAAGGGCAGGTCTTGCAGACATTCTCACATACAAAGTGAGAGAAAGGAAAGAGTCACCAAAGGCAGGAGACAAAGCTACACCACAAAATAATGAGGAGGAGATGGACAATGCACACATTTTGTGCTTTGATTAAGCTTACCGACGACAACACGATCAGGCAGCAAGGGGGGTTCTTATTCTAAGTCCACAAAGGGAAGTTCTTGTTAAGAAAGGTATCACCTTGGAAAATGTTCATTCTAATAATGAGGCTGAGTATGTCACCTTAAAGTTGGGGCTTGAAGAATGCAGAAAACTTGGCATCGAAAGACTTATAATAAGAGGTGATTCCTTACTAGTTATTAGGCAAATCCAAGGGATATGGAAGTGCAAGAACCCTACTCTAGTGGAGTGGCTTAGACAGGTGAAGGCTTTGATAAAGAACTTTGAAGCTACACATGTACAGCATGTTGTGAGAACCCTCAACAAGGAAGCAGATTATCTCGCCAATGAGAAACTTCAGATCATGGTGGGAGGTGTGAAGCTCTATGAACCAAAGTACCAAGGCCAAGAGGAATTGAAGGACATCATATTTTTCCTCCAAACTGGTGAGTGCCCTAAACACTTGGATAAAGTGCAAAGGCATAGGTTGGTAAAAAAGGCAACTCCTTACCAACTCATAGGAGATGATCTGTATCATAAATGGAAAGATTTGGTGCTAAGAAGGGTGCCCTCTGTTCAAGAAATAGAGAGAATCCTCTTTTCATGCCATGATGATGTCTGTGGGGGTCATTTTTCTCATGATATTACAAACAGGAAGATTTTGCAAGCAGGGTTTGTTTGGCCAAGTCTACACCGTGATGTCCAGCATTGGTGTAAGTCATGCAAAGGTTGTCGGATTGCTGGAAATCGACGACTCACTTACGAACCTCGAGTTCCAATAATTTCGTATGGTCCTTTTGAGGAGTGGGGTGTGGATGCAATAGGCCCAATACCTCGCACATCTACCGGGAAGGTCTTCATCATTGTGGGAGTAGATTACATGACACGATGGGCGGACGCAGCAAGTACAACACGAATTACAGCCGAGGAGGTATCAAAATTTATCTTTGATCACATATGCAGTAGATTCGGCACACCATTAGAGATTTTGTCAGATCGTGGTCCAGGGTTTAGAGCAGAGCTCCTAGATAATCTTTTGACAAAGTTAAAAGTCAAACATTTGCCTTCTACACCTTACTACCCTCAGTGCAATGGGTTGGTTGAAAAGGTGAATGGAATGATATGTAAGATCATTTCTAAGCAGGTTGCAGATCGACCAAACGACTGGGATCGTCATTTGACTGCAGCTCTATGGGCATACAGAACATCTTTCAAGGTATCCACTCAATTCACTCCTTTTCATTTGGTATATGGACAGGAGGCACTCCTTCCTATTGAGGTGGAGATTGCAAGCCTACGCATTCTCTCACGGGGAGCAAAGAGGCCAAAAGAAGCTTTGCAGGAAAGAATTTTAGATCTTCAACGACTTGAGCTTGATAGAGAAGAGTCCATCGACTATTACATTGCCCAAGCCACAAGCCAAAGGGACAAGATCAACGAGAAGCTCAAGGGGAAAGGATTGAAGGAAGGTATGTTGGTTCTTCGCTATGATAACCGACTTGATACTCGACTTGACAAAAAGTTTTTGCAAAGATGGGAGGGACCTTTCATGATAAAAACAAAGTTTGGGAATGGTAGTTACAGATTAGCAGATTTATCAGGAAAACTCCACAAGACCAGAGTCAATGGATGGAGATTAAAGCCCTACTTTCAACGTATCAATCCGTTGATAGGAAGTCATCTACCTACATCATCTAAGCTCCAAATTGGCATGGCTCCCTTCGTCTTGGCAAATGCTCCACCTATTTTTAAAGCTTTGATGTGCAAAGAAGAACCAGCCTTGGAATCTCAACATACCCAAGGCAACCCTCCCATCTCCGATTTATGGGATTGAGGTAATGAAAAGCAGTTCTAATGGAGTAAAAGAGTGTATATCACTCCTCCTTTTTTTAGAAAAAGAAAGAAGAAAAAAAAAAGGAAAAAAAAGAAAAAGAAAAGAAATCTTTTGTTTCATCTAGGAGCATGAATGATCCTAGATGAAGGGGGAGGGCTAATATGAGTAGCGTTAAATGGTAACCTTGCATTTGAACTACATTTCTACTCAAATGTATATATTTTTTATCAAAGTTTTAACCTAGTGTTCATTCTCTCTTTCCGTAATAGCCTTTTTCCATACAAACACCTTACCCTTCTTAGATCTTTATGCATTTACATCATATTTCTCTCTTCATGCTAAATGTAAATAGTAAACTTAATTCTACTCTCCTAGTTTTTTTACTGCATATTCTTTTAACTAATTACCTTTACTAATTTAAATAGCTATCTACATCCCATAATTTGTAAATAAATAATTTATGGGCACTTATCTTACCCATCTTCTCTCAAGGGTAGGGTTAACCTTGTAGGCCTTCCCTTCCCCACCACTATGTGACCCAACTCTTGGATCATTTACTTGTGTTGGTCAACAAATCTTAAATATAATGTATATCCCCAATAAATCAAACTTTATTGGAGCCTACCTCATTTGTTTAAGGTGGATTCTCTTTTGAAAAAAAGCATGCTACACCTTGGATGTATGCTAAAGGGCCCCCTACAAGGAGACTTGGTTCAAAAGGTGTTTTGGATGCATTTTGAATGCCTTAGCTCGTGGGTATACTTGAGGAACACTCCAAAATCAGCTTAAACACTTTGAGAAGGTCAACTTTGCCTTTTACAGCACCCAATTCTGAGTTACAGGCTGAAAGTTATGGTGAAAACAAGGTGTTGCGGACACTGTTACTGCAGGTCAAAGTTACAATCAGGTAAACCACAAAGGTGAAAAGTTTTCTTGACTTCTCCAACATTCTAAAATACCAATGGGGAGTTAAAAACCACTTGCATGTGGAGGGTTCGGCTCAAGATGCTTCCAGAGACACAACAAACAGGATGGGGACACTCTGCAGGAGCCACTGGAGGGACATCATGGTGGGGCCCACATACATTATCAACCCTTATGGAGACTCCACGACTTAAAAGGATATTTTTAATGAAAAAATAAGTCCCTTATTTGCATAATTGAAGGAATGGTCAAAAGGGAACCTAACTATGGTTAATTACCTACCCTAGTCAAGTTTAACCTAACCCAAGGTCTTGTACAGCTATAAAAAGGTCCTTTGGCAAGCACAAAAATACACACACCTACTCCATTGCTGCAAATAAGCTCCTCTAAGGTTAGGGAAGCCCTAATCTCTCTCTCCTCTTGTCTCCCTATCCATTTCCTAAGCTCGCTATCATAAGCGGCACCATAGAGAGAGCATCAATATGCTATTGCTACCATTCTCTTGCAAACATTTCTCTTACCATACTCATCCCTAAATAAGGATTTTAGATTCTATATGAGAGCAAGGATATCAAGTTCAATGATCTATCTCATGGTTTGATCAACAAATTGTTGCAATTGGGGTGTCGTCGTCACACTTTTGCTCTAAACGCATGTAAAATTGGTAAGCATATCTTGGCAGCTTCTCATATTTTGTGCTCATTGGGTTGCTTGTTTGTTGAGAAAGTTTTTTGTGCACCATGGCGTCTATTTGCTTGGCTTCTCTCCTTATGTTGTGTGTAAGTAAGTCTTGGGGCTGCATAGATGGAGAAGAGCTCTCTATGCATGCCGCCTTATGTGTGTAAGTAGTCTCTTCTTTTGGGAAAGGAAAGGAGTTGTCAAGTATTTGTGCATTATGGTGTTTTGAGTTTTGAGGTTTTGTGCTTGCTTTTCTTAGAAGTATATGAGCACTAATATGGTGAAGATCAATCTTTGCATGTGAGTTTGTGCAGTGTTCAAAGGGATTGCTTAAGGAGTGTGTGTTGAATGGTTGAAGGGCATTTTGTGTTGAAGCACATAAGGAAGGTGTGAGTGTGTGTGTGTGTGTGTGTGTGTGTGTGTGTGTGTGTGTGTGTGTGTGTTGTATATGGTTTGTTTTGGTTTCCTTCTTTCTCCATAAAAGAGGGTGGTGCCCCTAAGAAATATGCGTGTGTAGGGTCTCACGGAGTGGTTTTCTGGTGGGAGCCTTGAGTTGAGCCCCATCTCAAAAAATCTGCTCTCACCGTCATGGAGCCAAGGTCTACTTGGACCCTAATAAGGAGTATGCTATTCGCATTGATGACCATGGTAATGAGTTTGAAGAAGAGGTTAGGGCAAACAAACAAGGAAAAATGTACATAGATCGAAACGGAACTCAGTATTTACTCGTCAAAAACCCTGACGTGATAGACAAATGGGAGTTAGAAGTAAACACCATAATCCCAGATATGTCAGCAAAAGAAGGACCACCAACTTTAGAATTTGAGGGATACGATCGAGTAGATTTGAAGCCTTTAAAACGGCTTAGTATGGATAATCCTAGGATCGGAGTCTATTGTTGGGAAGATAGAAACATAAAAGATCTTCTGTGAACTTCTCATGCCAAACCAGGACAATTAACGGCCATGAAGATCATCTATATCTTCAAGATCAAAGATAAGGGATCAACAGACTTACCAACCTACCTGTTTAGGGATTGTTATAACAACAACTTTGTTACGATGACTTCCGAGGAGATAGAACAAACCAAATACCAAGGGTAATCCATACGGGATTGGATATTGGGACAAGGACCAGAAACAATTCCAAGAGATGAACACCGTGAGAGATCATCTAAGAGTAATGTGAAGAAACCACAAACCACCTCATCACATAGAAAACCGGGTGACACTAAGGCCAGTCCAGGGCTACATGAGTCACTATTTCCAACAGACTAGTTTGACAGACTCAGAACGGGACCAACTCCGAGAAGACCTTGAGTTGAACCAAACAGACGCGGACCAGTTGATTTACAGAAATGGGTTAGAGAATACAGTGGATCAGGGGATCCATACGACCATTTAGCAAGCTTTAAGCAGTGCTAAGAGCAGAGCATATATTCAATTTCATACTCAATTTGAGGGGTTTGGAATGACATTAAAAACAAAAGCATTGACATGGTTCCAAAACATTCCACCAAGGTCAATCATGGACTTGAACACATTAGCTCAAGGCTTTGTAGCTGCTTGTTTCAAAACGGGGATCAAACATAATACGGTAGCTCAAATCTACAGCTTTAAACAGAAACATGGTGCGTCTGTTAGGGATTGTGAAACTCAAATGAAACAAGACATTGCCAGATGCCCAGAAATGGAGATACCTGTAGAAGAACGACTTGTATCTTTGTTTCTGGAGGGACTGCTAAACAAAGAACTTTATGTTATACTCTATAGTAAAAAGCATTTAACCATAGAAGCGTGTGTTTTTGATGCGATTGACCTAGGAGACAATTGCGAGATCTTCAATGAAGAATATGTCCCTAAGGATAACCAAAGCGAGAAGACAACGTCCACAAAACCAGCACAAGTGGGAATGACTGCTGCGGCACCACTCTGAGCCATAGAAGATATGCTAAAAAGGATGAACAACATGCAAAAAGCACCTATGAGAGGACCAGGACAAGGGGTACCTCCGCAAGGACAACCAATTAGGCTACAAAAATGGTGTGCAATCGAGGGTAAATGGAGCAACCATGAGAGCCATGAGTGCTACTTCAGACCAAAGTATGATGGGAATGTTCAGTACATGCCCATGAGGCCACAAGGACAACCCATGTACAGATATCAATCTAATATGGCCCAAGCTCAAAGACCACCAATGGGTATGGAAAGACATCAACATGTGTTGGGACAACAACCTCCATATCTAGGACATAATGCAATGCCTGTAAAGTACATGCACCCTGAAGGAGTCATAGATGAGCAAGCATTAGTGCCTGTTACACCCTATGCAGAGCCTAGTCCATCTATAGTAATGGTAGAAGGAGATTGGTATAATCCACATCCACCACCAATGGAAGAAACCGTGACTTATGCTCCACCAGAGCTCGCACCAATGTATTATGTAGCTAATCAAGGTGTCAGACCTCCCATGGGAAGACCCATGATGAAGCCTAGAACAAGAAACTGTCATAATTGTGGTGCTGATGACCATTGGAAAAACGAATGTCCAAAGCCTGACAAAAACCTCAAACCAATTGAAGCCTATTGCATACAATGTTGCAAAAAGGGAGGACACGTTCCGGAAGATTGTCCTAAAAATCCTTTGAACAAGGGTAAAACCGTATTAAACGTAGTCCAAGTGATGCCTAGTAGCTCATCAGAGGGTGAACCGATTGTTCCAATCAAGGTAATCACTAGAGCCCAGGCAAAGAAAAAGAAACACAACTCCTCTGATGATTCGAAAAATACAAAAGTTTCTTCTTAGAGAATCAAAAGGAGCAGAAGCAAAAGATATGAGATGAGAAAACAAAAACAATGGGTTGAAATAGAAGAGAAAGCAAAGAAGCTAACCAAGGACAACAAGCTGAAAGAAACTGGTAGTGAATTCAAGGAAACAACCGTGAAATCTAGAGGATCCATTCTGGTTGATAAAAATGTTGAGCCTATTAATGCCGCCTTGGAAGCCTACCAAACAGGACTTAAAGCAGGCCAAAACATGGAAAACAAGTGGAAAAACTATCCATCTCCAGACATGGAAGCAGCTAAGCTAGAAGCTTATCAAAATTTGGTAAGAATCACACAAGAAATGCTGGAAAAACAAAAACCCAAGCTTGAAAGTATTACAAAACCTGAAGATCTTGCGGTAGAAGAAATAAAAGCAGAATCCGATGTGGTGGCAGAACCCCACCTTGAAACAAACGAACCAGAGCTTATAGTGCCTGATAGCAAAGATGCCTTATACGGAATTACATTTGTAAAGGAAGACTGGCCAGGATACTTATGGGAAGTGAGAGAGATCAATGATGGGAGCCTAACTCTAAATTCAACTCCTATAGAGGAAGTCTGGTTGGATAACCTACCTTCTGATATGAACATGGATGTACAATCCTTATACGGGGATTGCGGATCGGAAGCTTCAGGAATGTCAAAATCATTGACATTAAAAACAATACCTTCTTACATGGGAAATAACAAAGATGAATCCATTGTGTGCAAGACCACTCAAGTAAAAAGAGTTGAGCAGACCCTAGAAGTAGACAACATTCATTCAATCATGTCTACACCCATCCAGTGCACTCTTACTTTGGGAAAACTGTTAAAACTCAGACCATACTTGTGGAATGATTTATAGAAAACCCTAGAGAAGGTGGGGATAACGGGGTTAATCACGAAGAATTTGGGAAAATTGAAAAATAAAATGGAAAACAAAGAGATTCGATCAGTTTCCATGAACAAAGTCGGAGAATATTATGAAGGGGAAGAAGGAAACACCACCCTCCTAGTGAAATATAATGACATTGAAACCATGGCGATATTGGATAGTGAAGCTGGCATAGCCATAGCCACTAAAGCAGTATGGGAATCCTAGGGACAGCCAGCCATCAGGCAAACTCGAATGAAATTGCAGTTGGCTAATGTACACATTGAGAGACCTTTAGGGCTGCTTGAAAAAGTAATAGTCAATTCCTGTGGAATTGAATATCAACACTCTTTTGCCATAGTAGACTTTGAGAAAAAACTCAAGTATGAAATCATATTGGGAAGACCTTTCATGTGACAGGTACAGCTTATCCAAGATTGGGAAACAACTATTTGTACTTGAAGCAAGTGGGATCTATAACAAGAGTCAATCTAAAAGATCACACTTATAGAGATGTCTTAAAAACATACATCCAAGAGTTTGATTCAGTCTCTTCGACTGAAACTAAACTCCCATCCTGGTTAAACAAAGACACTCCTATTTGGATGTGCGGATCTTCAGAAAACGGAAGCTTAAGACGAGAAGAATGTATCCTAGAAAGGGACTGCATTGACGAAGCCTACGTACCTGAACCCTTTCCATAGCATTTATTTGAGCCATTCGAGTGGACTCAAATTTTAGCAACAATGGATGTATGTGTGAATAAGTCTATGCCTACTCAATTTTGCAATGAGGATGGCTACGACATAATTTCCATCTAAATGATTTCAATCCACAACATTGGAAACGATGATGAGGAACTCAAGGACTTAATGAAAGCTTAACAAGTCTTTTCAGACATCTATTATGATGCAACTGATGAGTTAGATGAACACTCAGCAACCTCAGAAGATTTGGGGTCAGAAACAGAGCATATGAGAGCTAAGTTACTCTTAAAAGGAGGGGAGGAAAAGTTTTTTGACTTTCCAAACCAGAAATCAAGAAGACAATAATGGTATAGACGAAAGAGAGACACCAAAATTGTGAAGACATGGCCTATGCCATCAGTCTCCAGTAAAACACAATTCTTGATGTTGATAGATGTTAATGATTATGTCAAGGATAAAATAACTGGCAGATATCCTTCAAACAAAACTCAGAAATGTCTCAAACATCGAGAAAAACAAGGAAGGGTACTCAAGAAAAATCACAGGATAAGAAACCACTCATGACCAGAGTCGAGCGGAAAAAGAAATATCAAGATTTGAAAAAAGCTCTAAAGGAGATATACACAACCAAAATGGAAACCACGGAAGAGGATGGTAAGGATGTAATGCATGCTCCATCCCATTACAAAAAGTATACTCTCCAAGATCGAAAAATCCTAGTTGAACAACCTGTTAGGGAACTACGGAAACAAGGCGAATCTTACGAAGGGCCTGAAAATGCTAAAAGGGTAGACTTGGCTGAACCAGGAGAAGAGCCTAGACCTGCTTACATTGCGAATGACCTAACAGAAGAAGAAGAAAAGCTTTTGCTGAGCTTGTTAAAGGAATACCAAGATATCTTCGCTTGGTCTTACAAGGATCTCAAGGGTGTTGATCCAGAAATCTGTCAACACACCATACCCATGAGAGATGATGCGAAACCAAGTAGACAGAGTCCATATTACACGTATAACAAAACATTTTCCACGAATATCAAAGAAGAGATTGAAAAACTAAAGGAAGTCGAATTCATTTACGAAATTGAACACACAAATTGGGTGTCTCCAATTGTGGTAGTACCCAATAAGAATGGAAAATTACGAGTGTGTGTTAATCTCAAAAAGGTGAATGCAGCTACCATTAGAGACAACTTTCCTCTTCCAATAACTGAACATGTTTTAGAACGAGTTGCAGGAAAAGAAGCTTACAGCTTCTTAGACGAATTTTTGGGATACAATCAACTTTTGGTTGACCCAAAAGATCAGCATAAAATTGCTTTTGCAACAGAATGGGGTATATTTGCCTATAGGGTTATGCCGTTTGGGTTAACTAATGCTCCAACCACGTTTCAAAGGTTGATGAGTCATGCTTTCAAAGAGTATCTTAGGAAATTCATAGAAGTATTTATGGATGATCTATGTGTACATTCATCAATCCGGGCTAATCATTTTGAACACCTCAA
The DNA here is from genome assembly GCF_014529385.1 of Adiantum capillus-veneris. NCBI lineage: Eukaryota > Viridiplantae > Streptophyta > Polypodiopsida > Polypodiales > Pteridaceae > Adiantum > Adiantum capillus-veneris. The sequence continues at coordinate 15,661,640 of NC_140950.1, forward strand.
AAATGTATTCAAAAAATGTAGACTTTATAGGATTTTCTTAAATCCTAAAAAGCGCACATTCATGGGAAGACAAGGAAAATTTCTTCGACATATAGTGTCTAAAAATGGCATATCTACTGATATTGAGAAGATTCATGTCATTGCTGATTTGTCTAGACCAACAACAGTCAAGGGGGTACAAGCCTTCATGGGACATTGTGGATATTACTGACGGTTCATCTACATGTACGCTATAATTGCAAAACCCATGTATAGCTTGATTACGCACTTTGAATGGATCGAGGCCTGTGAAGAATCCTTCATGAATCTTAAGCAAGCTCTCACCTCAGCTCCAATATTGAAAGCACCAAATTGGGATAAGGTATTCCACGTACATGTAGATGCTTCTAATTTTGCTATCGGTTGTATACTAGCTCAACCAAGAGATGGAAAAATTAACTTTCCTATTTATTATGCTAGCCGACATTGAACATGGCAGAAAATAATTACACCACCACCGAAAGAGAAGGACAAGGAATGATCTATGCCGTTAAAAAGTATAGACATTACCTATTAGCCAACAAGTTTTTGTTCTTTATGGACCACCAAGATTTGTTGTATTTGACCAACAAGCCATGTAGCATAGGGCGAATAGTGAGATGGTTCATCATTCTTCTCAAATTTGATTTCACTGTGGTTGTAAAAAACGGCACTACACATCAACGAGAAGATCATTTCTCAAGGATTGTTTGAGGGGAGTCACTTAAAGGGGTAGAAGATGATTTACTAGATGCCTATTTGTTCTCCGTAGAAATGATACTAGATGGTCAGAAAACATTGTGTCCTTAATGACAATAGCTCAAGTGGATTCACAAACACTAGTTCCTATCACAATCGGATTAATCGAGCAATCGGCTATGTATCAATTACTAGCTGGAAGGATATACAAAAGAAATCGAGACGGAGTATTGCTCTAATGCATTAACCCTGAAGAAAAAGAACAGTACCTAAGTCAAGTACATGTTACCATAGTAGGACTTCACTTTGTGGAAGACCAAATTATGCAACAATTCTTGAGACTTGGAGTATTTTGGCCGACTATGAGGAGAGATGTTAGATCTTTTGTAAAGCATTGCCCTCAATGTCAAAAACAAATACCCATTCCTCATATAACATTGTTTCCAATGTCACCTATTCCTAAGTGGAGTAATTATCTGGTTACTTACTTATCGAGCCAAACATTTCTTGAGGATATGAGTAAACGCCGTCAAAGAGCAATTGAAATTGAAGCAAGAGACTATAATCTTATTGGGAACCAATTGTATTGGAGAGGTAAAGATCAACATTTGCGTCTTTCTGCAAATGAAAACGAGTATATTTTGATTATAGAACAAGCACATGCTGGATTAGCTGGAGGTCACTTTTCTAGTGAGACCACCGCAAGAGCAATCTTGATGGCAGGCATATGGTGGCCAACACTTTTTGCAGATGCCAAAGAATATGTTCATAGATGTGATGCTTGTCAACGAGCAAAAATGCCAACATGAGTAGATAGCATGCCCTTAAGACCAATGATGGGGGCTAGAGCTCTCGCAAAATGGGGTATAGATTTTGTAGGACCAATACATCCACCTGCTTATAGAACCCAATATATCATTGTAGCTACGAACTATTTGATCAAGTTGACCGAGGCTAAAGCAACTCAAAAGAATGATGCCAGAACCACTGCGGCATTCTTATATGAGTATGTATTCACAAGATATGGAATGCCAATAGAGATTGTCAGTGATCGAGGAACTCTTTTTTTCAATGAGGTAATAGAATATTTTCTTAATGAGTTTATGGTCATCCATAACAAATCAGCTCCCTATCATCCACAAGCAAACAGACAAGCTGAGCATACAAATAAAATTCTTAGCTCGGTGTTGACTAACTAAAGTGGTTAGTTCAGGAAGGACGGACTGGGAAATGAATCTCCATGCTACTCTATGGGCTTATCGAGTTTCATTCAAAACAGCTCTAAATGCTATAACCTTTAACCTTGTATGGTCTTGATGCCATACTTCCGATAGAATTTCTATTACCGACATTAAGGGTAGCACAAAATCTTGAGTGGACTAGACATGAATTGTCAAAAAGACTCACAGATTTGGAAAAGCTAGATGAACAAAGGCTAACTGTTGTAGCTCATATCTATGCACAAAAGAGAAAACAAAAACAGTTTTTTTATTCCCACTTAATCACAAAGATCTTCAAGAAAGGGAACTTAGTTCTAGTCTATTCCCTTAAGAAACACATTCCCAAGTTTAAGAAAAAGGGAAATGGACCATTTATCATTGAAGATGTATCTCCAAGTGGAGCAGTCAAATTGTCCACCCTAGATGGTGAACCAATGGCTAATTGGACTAGTGGATGTCGTTTAAAGAAATACAACTTGCCACTAACCAATGAATTGCTAGAGAGAATGCATGCAACCAAACAAAGAAAGATCAAACAACAACATGTTATTGATGAAGTCCAAGAAGAAGCTAGGCTTCGGGTACTCAAGCGAAAAGCTGCTCTCAAGAATCAACAGATACCGATTTCCATCAACACTTTGGAAATAGATGATCGACAATGGGAATTACCTAAAGACGCAGTTTCAGATGATGGTTGGTTAGATGGAATGGACCTGCGCATCAAAGTACAACTCAACAATCATAGCACCAATGCTTTGGTCGACACAGGAGCTAGAGTAAATGCAGTCAGTTATTCCACATACAAGAAGGCAACAAGTCAAGCATTGATGGCAGGAGTAGCGACAATCAAAGGATGCAACAAGAACCCAACTCCAACATTGGGAGTAGTCAACTTGAACTTGATAGTACATGGATGTTCATGTCCTCATCAGTTTGTATGCTTACCATATGAACACATGAATGAGACAATGATTCTTGGAATCCCCGGGATGCGTACATACAAAGCAATACCAGATTGGGATATGAATCAGCTAAAGCTATCACCTAAAGGAGGGCAACTCATTGTTCCGATTGCACCAAGCAAGGAGGAATGGAAAAGAAGTAATCGGTAGACCACACCACGAAGTAGTCGATCTTCTCCATCTCCTCGACAATCAAATGCTACATGTAGCATGCAAGGAGTCAGGCAAATTTGGGTACCGAAAGCACACCTTAAGGATAAACCAATTCAGATCTGGGTGCCTAAAACTTTACCGACGAAACAAAAGAAGGTTCCAAGGGTTCAAACATAGAGACGAGCATCTTCAAGCAAGGAACCTAAATGCAAATGGTTTGGAAGAAAAAGGAGCACTTATCTTCTCCACAACTCGCGAAACCAATCAAGCAATGGTGAGTTAAGTCTCAACAGACTCCACCACACCATGCAGCACCACGCCGACCAAATTACCAATGGCGAGAAAAAGCTCGACAATAGTCAAAAGTGCTACCAACACCTCAAGCAATTAGCATGCTAAAGCATCCTGATGGTACAATCAAACAGAGAGCACACAAACTACAAGATTTTCTCTTTAGAAGACATCAGCAGCAAACCTCGACATCGGAAACCCTTGAGTTAATTACTCAAGACCCGGCTCTTGCACAACATATTGGTTTGAATTGCATTAATCTCCATATCATGGTAGAGCCAATCACGGCTATTCATAGACATGATTTTTGAACCCATGCACACAGTCGTCCCGGAGACACCATCTATCTAGGAGGGGTGGAAGGGCACTAAGTACTAAGTAATTAAGGGCAATGTTTGAAGAGGGAGGAAAAATTTTGATGTTAACGTGTGATTTTTTGCAAAAATTCCTAATAATGCCCTTATAATTCATCATCAAGGAAAAATGTATTGATAATATCTTCCCGATGACTGTAAATAGTGTATATAGTATCAGAAAATCATTAAAAATAGTCATTTTTTGGGTATTTTTCATCATTTGTGTTGATAATGAGGCTTAAAAATAGAGAAATCCACAAAAAACAATAAAGCTGTGTTTTTCAATGGATTTTCTTAATTATTGGATTTTTACTTCACTTTTTTAGAGCATTCTGCTATGTTTCTTTGATTTTTTCAAATAAAACAGGTCAAAAATTAATAATAAATAACAAAGAAGCTCAAATGGAAAAATGGAACCCAAGGAAGTACCACTCAGGACCCACATATTGCATCTAAAGACTCTTCCTCTGACTACGACATCATGGAGGGTTACTTGATGCCTAATCCTGATAGCTCAAGCCAAGACATGCATGCCATGGGTCCACGGTATGGGCCAAGCGTGCTTAGCTACTTGAAGGAAACATTTAGTAGAGCCACTTTCTTCGAACATGGGGCTAATGATGTAAATGAGGGGGGTGGGGAAGTAAATTTGCCTTTCATGACCAACATAGACCCCATGCTCCTGGAGAATGTGCACGTGAATACTCCATTCATTGCACCCCCTGACTCTTCAGAGCTATTCCCCTCCGAGGTTATATTACCTGATGGTAGAAGCCTTTCCGAAGTGCAAGAGATTGAGCGGTATATCATTGTGGCTTACGCAAGGCAAAGCAACGAAGAGAGTTAAAAGCAAAAGCCCCTATGTCAATATCCTTGCTAGGAGAGCAATCGTGTGCTCCTAAAATAGCGACCACTAAGGGTCAACCCATAGAGAGCCACATTCTAGTTCAAAGGACACCCCTGACACCTCAATCTTAGATGAAGCATTCCTAAATGAGAACTAGGAGTACGAACTAAAAATGGAAACTCTAACCGACCTATACACACGTCACACCTATCACGTGGGTTGGTTAGATGTTCTATAATCCACAATGGGTACTAGTGTAGAGGATCAACAACAAAGAGTTTGTGAGGTCATCCATAGGGTTATTGAGCTAGAGAGATAGAACAAGGGGATCCACACGCCTTCAATGAGTCTCATGAGATTCTTGGGTACAGGGAAGGCTAAACAACCAACCTTGTCGCAAATGGAGACTCCCTCGGTAAGTCCAATGGATCCTCCATATGTTGTTTCGCCAGGGGTCTCAGTGCAATCTGAGCCCACAAGTGATAGCTTTACTTTTCCAAGTCTAGTTCATCTTTCCCTTGATGACACCATGGCTACCATGCCTACCCCAATGATGGGCATGCCAAGAAACACGCCATGGACCTCTTTTGTTAGTAAAGCACCGCTACATAGTAGCTCAATGCCTGCAACAGTACCTACAAGTGTGTATCAATCATATACACATATGGGTCCTCGTACTCATGTAGCTCTTATCCCTCCCATTGTTTCAACAACTTATGCTCCACAACCACAACACCCAAGCTCTTATTTCAATGGGACCATACCCGCTAGCATTAGCATGTCACATCCGACGTCTGCTATGCCTAGGGCCACATATATGAACTTTGGACTGCCACATGGCACAACACCGTACCAAACTTGGAACCCAAGGGCTTCCTATGCACCTATGGAATGCATGTCTAGCCTCACCATCCTATCTTATTGGAGTATTAGCGAGAACCACGATTAATTTGTCAAACCATTGGATGAAGCTAACTCGACTATTGCATAGAGGCTACAAGAGATTTTCAATCTCTCGGAAAACAACTAACAACTCGCATCTAACTCAAGCTACACTCAAGTGACTAAAATCACCAAAAGCTAATCGCTCATCGGCAAACAAATCACATCCATTACAGCATCAAATGACATCCAAACATAACGAAACTTCTAGGACAAGTTTATAAGACCTAAGCACACATGCTTATGGTTTCAAACCCCACTTTAGGTTAAGTTTCAAAATCGTGATTATTAACAGCAGTGGATTTTTGACCTAGTTGTTTTTGACCTAGAATGCATCTAAATGCTTAGCAATGATGCCCCAATACCCCGCCTATGCTTAGTTTTTTATTTAAAAGTGTAAATTCCTAGTTATGATGAAATTAGGCCGCAGGTCGGCGACACTGAAGTCTACAAAATACTGTGAATGGCTTACGTCAATGCGTAGAGCTCTTAATTGCGGTTGCAATGCAATCACAATGTGACAACCAGAGAGGGAGTAGGAAGAGCGAGAAGGAGAGAAGTGAGTGCCGTTAGCTCACGCCGTGTATTTCTTATCCAAAACTTATAAAAAACTTACAAAAAATGGCTTTTATACCTGAGCCAAGGTTTTTGGGTGGTCAAAACTAATAATATGGAGTTCTACCAAAGCTGGGTGATGATTGGCTGATACAATCTAGAAGCTTGTAGCCCCAGCTCATTAATTACAAAGTTTATCCGAGAAAGTAGGAGTTACAATGTTCCCGATTTATCAAAATAATAAATGTTTTACAAAGAGAACTCCAAAAAATGGTGTCCGCGCTAGCTTGCTATTAACATTCCCTCCCTCCTCGCTTGTGTCGTCCCTTGACACAGCTTTATGGACTAAAATAGTCTTCGGGTTGACGGATGACGAGGCGTTCTATAAGCGCGTCTAGTGCCTTCTAGTATCTGATTCTTTGTTCTTTGTCGGGCACTTGCAGAAATTGCGTTGTTACTTGATTCTTCAGCTCCACCGTTGAGTAGCCTACAAACCTGGATGTTAGGTTGCTGATCACCGGTGCAAATATCTTCGTTCACCAGGTGAAGAATCCAGTGTAGAAAGCTTCTTCAAAGGCCAACATACTATTCGATGGCAAGAACATGCATCTGGCATAGAATCCATAAAGGACCTCTCTGAAGGTTGCCCACTCATATCATAGCATAAGCCTTTGTTTCTTTCCAAGAATGATAGCCATGGGGCTCCTGTTTGGTCAGGCTCATTAAAAACTTGTATACATGTGAGCAGCATTTTGCAGATTTTATACAACATGGCATAGGAGAGATCTGACACACTCTTGAAGAAAGACATGGTGCCTGTTAGGGTTTTCACCATGTATTCTTCTGTTGCTTGGTCTCTCTCTAGAGCTAGTAGCCTAGGGAAGTTGATCCAAGTTAGCCTCTTCTTTTGCAGTGCTTTATGCGCTTGCCATGTCCTTACTCTGGGTACGGGACAGAATGTTGGATCTCTTTGAAGGGCTGCAGGTGCTCTTGTGAATAGAATCAGGTATCTTGGATTCTTGTTCAACCAGCTTAACCTCCACTTTGGGTGGTCTTTATGTGCACCATCTTCTTTCATATCCTTGTACAGCCTTTCTTTCACTTGTAATAGTTCTACTTTGATGAGAGGGTACGGCAGGGATTGTTGGTGCCATTGAGTGTTGATCTGATTGGGAGTGAGTTGAGTGACATTGACAGAGTGTAAAACTCTCAACTAAAAATCCATAGTGGCTTTCCACTGCTCATCCACCTCTAGGGTGATCTTCTCCTTCTATGTGTCTTCTTCAACTTTTGACAACAGGACCATTGGCAGTGTGTTTGCATCTGTGATGTGAACCTGAAAATCTTCATCACCACTCGGCTCTGTTGTGGACTGTCTCAATCTCAGTAACCGAGACCGAGGGTATGTCTATCAGTGGTGGATCTGAAGTGCCTGCCTCTTCCTACGTGTCTAGTTTCCCATCTCTGAGGACTTGATTAATTGGCTTTAGTTCTGCTATCTCCTTTAGAAGATCCTCCTCTCTTTGAACCCGCAGCAGTGCCACGTCCTTGCGCTTATATTGTTCTAACTTTAATTCCAATTCTAGGTCTTTGTTTTTTTTTTCAAGTGCCTTATACACTTCATCAGTTCCTTTGATCGAGGCCACGGCTGGGTTTTCTCTGATTTGCCGTAAGAAAATGGCATGATCATTGATCATCTGTTCAGAATACTGCAGAGAAGCATTGGCAACATCTAATTGCACCTAAATTTTCTGAGCTGACAGAGAGATTGTAGGAAGTTCATTTGTAACTTCTGTCAGTTACTCGTCTTTTGCTTTGAAGGCATCAGATAATTTGGTGAGTAGATCACCTAACTCCTCCATTTCTTTTTGTTGCCTATCTCTGGCTATCTGATGCTGTTCCATTTCTGCCTTCAGCTCTTGCACCTGCCTTTGGAGATCGGTGATGATAGTCATTCTGTCTTCTAACTCTCCTTGGAGAGCGTCGATCACCATTTCAAGTTCCTTGGCCTTTGTGCTGCGGTTTAAAGCTGCTCATTTCCTGCATCTGACGTGCATATTGATTAACTTGGACTATTACCTCGTCGATTGACTGCCACTCCTCCTGTCGTGCCAGTTGAGATGTGCATGCAGCCTCATGTGTTGCTTCCAGCTACATCGTAACTGCTGGTGGTTCTTGTGTGGAGGTTGATGGTCGGTCTTCTTCTTGGCCATCTTTAGGCTTTGATGCCTCGGCAGTTTCTGGCTGAGTAGAAGTACAAGGTGTTGTCTCAACCCTTGCTGTCTCTTCAAGTGCCGGCCTTTCCTCCTTTTCTGGCTCGGGCTCCGTCTCATGTGCAGTGGTAGGCACTTTTTTTGCATCTACTTCTTTATCAGTCTCTTGTTCAGATCCGCTTGCCTTTTCCTCTTCTGGCTTTTGAGTATCTTCTGTTGCCTTCTCCGGTTTCGGCTCGGCTTCTTTTTCTTTTTTTCATTGGGGTGGTCAGCTTCTTGTGCAAATTTCGTTTGTTGGGTGGACTTAGAATCTTTCTCTTTCTCAGGCTCTGCTTCTTCATTGGTGTCTTTGCCTGTAGGTGATGGTGGTGGGCTAGGCATGGGATGGTCTTGTTGTTCTGTATGCGGTGAGGTGGGTCAGGGAGATCCATGACTTTGCTCTTGGCTAGCCGTTTCCTCAGCTTTCCTTTGGTCTTCCACTTCCTTGGTTTTCCTTGTAGCTTCTTTTGCCTCCTTCAACTTTAGAGCTTCAACCTCTTGGTACATTCTTTCTAAATGCTCTATTAGATCATCCGCCTCTTTTCTTGTATGATGCTTTGTTCGAGGGCCTTTGAGTCCTGCAGGTACCCATTTTTTTGGGTCCTTCCCTTGTGCTTGCCTACTGTGTTGGTACGCCTGTTTCTCTCTTTCAAAGCGCGCTTGCTTTTGAGCTGGCTCTTCTTGGTGTGCGGCAACATCTTTCCTTTTCATCTCTTCTCTCCGAGCTCTCTTTTCTTTGTTGTCAGAGCTCTCGCTGTTGTGCCGTTCCGGCGAGCTATCAGCTGACTCATCATCAGATTCATATGATCTTTTACCTGACCTTGTGGCTCGTGGAGAGGGTTGTGCTGCCAATATCCATGTATTCTGATCAGGGACAGGTGATAGGTTTTCGGTCATGCCGATGGCATGAATTCTAGTCGAGACCTCTGGCGCACCCAAGTACGTGATTTTGCCTTCCTTCGTGGTGCCCTTCAAGGTTGTCAAGACATACTGTGCATGGTCCACTGGTTGCCTTGTCATCGATTTGAGAACCTGAGTGAATGTAGTGGCCACGGTGTGATTTGGTGTAGTGTACCTTGGTGGCCTTTTTGCCAAAAAATGAAAGTTTGGTGGTACAAACGGGCTGGCTCTTCCACCTATTTGTCGATAAGATCGACAAATGTAGCCGCGGCTGTCTCTTTGGTAAATGTGCTTGCGGTTTTCCTATCTCTTTCCCTCATGGTCATTCCTTCAGTGGCCAGTCTGAGTGCCTCTGCCACTATCTCTTTTGTGATCACTACTTCAACCTTGCTCCCTTGCGTGTGTGATAGCTGTGCGGTTTCATCTTCTTTGATGGTGGATAGAAGCTCGTAAGCTTTCTGGAAGTCCACTCCGCAAGGCTCTTGTTCGTAGAAATGCCTGAGCCCTAGCCTGCGGTTAGCTTCCTTGGTTTTTGGTTTAGCAACTACATCATAGACTTCTTTGGGAAAGAGTTGCAACTCCACTTGATGCCCCTCTTCACTTTTGAACCTGCCAGTGAAAACTGTAGTGTGGTGCTCTTCCAACTGTTCTCTAGAAAGGTAGGATGCCTTTGCTGCTTTGACTGACTCGGGGTCTAGTTGATACGCGGGCAGTTCTTGTAGTTTTCTTTTTGGTTTAGCTTCTTCTTGGCCCTCTCTGTTGCTTGCATGGCTCCTGTTCAGTGAATAGGGTGCAAAGTTAGCAGATTTGTCGGAATTTTCTCTAAAATGTCCTTTTAGATTGAAATGCTGACAATTTGGTCCAATTTGCTTCAAATCAATTTTTGAACAAGCAAAGATGCATAAAAACATGCAAGGAACAAAATTGTATGGTCAAAACATAAATTTTCAACCAAAGTAAATAATCGCAATTATTTAGAGCTGAGGAAAATTTTCAACTTTTTGCAAACTTGGCTTTATAGGCTTGAAGTATATACCAAATACATACTCTGAGTGAAATATGGGCTCATTTGGATGCACAGGGTGAAAATGGTACTAGATTTTGGCTTTAGGTCTCTGAAATAGTAGATATAAAGGAAATTTGAGATTTTGAACTCCAAATTGATTCAAAGTTGGCTAGTGGACTTAACAAATCATGTACTTTGGATGTATAATGACAAAATATCCAAATTCCCCAATTTTGACCAGAAAGTAAATAATCGCGATTATTGACTTTTCTTTCAAAATTGACATTTTTTGGTACAAATTGGTTTTAGGCATTGTATGGACCTTGGGTATGAGATATGAAGTGATTTGGATCAAGAAATGTGGTCCATAACCCAAATTTTGGCTTGCAAAGACTTCTTTGCGTTTTTTGGCAATTTTACAAGTAATGGATGGTCCTTTTGGCTCATACTTGATTTTTGGCATGTAATGTGTGTATACATATGATAGGTGAGATGATTTGACAATTTCCAAGAAAAGTTGATGCAAAAGTAAATTATCGTGATTATTTACAACAGTGACAAAAACTTTGCAAAACCTACAAATTTTGACCTAAACATGTTTCATACACCTAATACAAGTCATAGATTGAATTTGGTCAAGTTTGGTCATGCCATCATCATTTTGTGCTCTGTCGACTCTGAAATCCCCGTTTTTTGTGACTACTCTATCTGTTGGGTTGGTCGGTCAACTTTAAGGCTTTGGACTTGTCCGTAACATAGTCGTGAAGCAACCTGTCCAATTCTGGCTCATTTGGAGTCAGTTTGACCCCGTATGTCGAATTTGACACTTTGTAACCTTCGAGCCATTTTCTGCTTTTTGAGGGATTTGCTTGATGGATTTCACCAAACCAATCATATGCATTGTGTATGGACCTCATTAGCAAGCCATCTGTGGAGTCAGGTCGGAATTGTGGCATTTGCCAAAAACCTAACTTTTCTACTAGGGACCCCCTTCACCCCAGCCGAATGGTCATCTGATGGTATAGAAAGGTTCTATTATGTAAGGGCATGCTATGGTTCAAATCCCATCCGATTTGGTCAAGCTGGCAGGCCGCTATGGTCAGTTTTAGGTCGTAAGTCTTCGTGCACTGCTCGGTTTCTAGGGTTTTTTCTAGGGCTTTAGACTAGCTACCGGCCGTACAAAATGGATCATTGTTGAGTAAAGAACTTACCTCTCATGTCTTGTGTGAGACGGTGCTGAAAATGATCAAGTGTGGGCTCCGAAAAAGTCGCACGAAAAGAGGCCTAAATCTCTCTCTGCAAAGGCTCCAAGTGGAAATGAGGTGGTTTTATCCTACCTTGGATATCTATCCCCGGACTTCCCAAACCAATTTTCCCCAAATTCCCCCGTTAGTCCTACTAGGCCGTGTAAGCTATGTCATACTCAAAAATTTCCCTAATCGGATTCCTGTAGCTCATTCTACAAGAATTCTGCAAAAGTAGGCTTGGCCGCCTAATTTAGGCTTCCCGCTTCCATCTTCTGATTCCATTGAAAATTTTTGTGCTTGTCTGCCTTGTCTTGGCCTAGAGCCTAAGGTAGAGTAATAATGAGTGCCCATGTAAATGGAGACACTCTCAATGATCTCGTCCTCTAGCACACGACCAGAGCGTAGGTGCATGTGACCTCAACACTCTAGAGGGGTTGGTGAGTGCCTGTGAAGGTCGCTCACCTAGTTTTTTAGGTGTTTACAACCCAAATTTTTTCTATTTTTGGTTCCTTTTTTAACCAAGCGAATATGGCGTATGATAGCTCAAAACGAGCGTCTTGGCTAGGGGACATTCCGTGCTTTATAGTCCTTGATTCGGTTACATACAACCCTCGAAATCCTAAAACTAATCTTTTCCTAGGTTGGGAGAGGAGTAGAATTAGTAAGTCCAAAGGGTGAGTGTGAAGGGGATGGTGGAGGAACTTGTCCTACATGCCCTCCCTTCACTTGAGGTCCTAGTCTTTATATATAAAGTAGTGTGAGTATTATATCATAAGGCTGAGGACTGAGACTGAGGACTGAGGCCTGGGCCTGGGCTTAGGCTTGGGCTTGAGCTTGGGCTCGGGGAAAGATCATGATCCCGATTTTAAATTTAATTTCCGAATTCCTTTTTGGTCTCAATATTCTTGAGTGTTTTTTTCCTTCCAAAAAAAAACTTTTTCTGAGGATAATGTGGTCGTGCGGATGCTAATCTCCCATGCAGACACATCACCTCCTAGGAGCTCTGTCTAACCTCCTTACAGCTAATTAATTGTCTAACTCAGAATTGCACACTCACACACGATCAACTCTGCTACTCACTGTCTACTCTACTTCTAACTGTCTACACTCACTGATAGCTCTACTAACACCTGCACAATATAGATCTTGGAAAACTAACAAAAACCAGTACAATGCAACACTAATAGAGCTTACAATTACTAAAAAAAATCTGGCAAGAACCTGCTAATTAGACCTTTACAATCAATTAATAGTTCTCACAAAACTCAAAGAAAAACAAAAACAGATGGAAGAAATGCTTCGAGAGGTAGCACTGAGTGCTCCTCAAGCCTAGTGCAAGGCTGTCCCCGATAGCAGCGGCGCCAAAAATGTACGCTTTGTTGTATGTGTCGAAGGCTTGGAACTTGCCTGTGCACTGTGTGAGAGCCTCAAAAGGCTGCAAACACACATCTAGAGAATCATAGCAAGCTCAAAGAAACAATGGTATGTCACTCACCTCTCAATGCTTCCGTCGTGAAGGATCCTGTGTAATGAAGAGGAAGGAGCTACCACCGATGCCGCTCTCTACCGCCTCGCCGCCGCCGATGTCGCCGCATTGCTCAATGACTCTCTCTCTCTCTCTCTCTCTCTCTCTCTCTCTCTCTCTCTCTCTCTCTCTCTCTCTCTCTCTCTCTCTCTCTCTCTCTCTCTCTCTCTCTCTCTCTAGCATACACACACACATAAATGAAGGAGAAGGTGACAGAGATGGAGCAAGAGCACTTCTTAGCTTACACATCAGAGAATAAGGATTTCTAGGTCAAATGGACCTTTTATAAGAGTTTAACTCATTCACACATGGGCGCCCACAGTAGGCGGTCAAAGTAAGAATAGTATCAAATGAGATATGTGGTGCGCCTCTCATCGGCGATCACCCAAGCACCTATAGGACCAACAAGCCCGGTCCTTGACTCAAAAAAATATGATATTCTTGCATATTAACTTGGCCGACATCCATTTGCCAAGGTCAACACCAAGTGATAGGGAGCGTTGTGAAGTTACCAAGCCTCCTATTTGCTCGGTGTTGATTCCACTGTATGACTTGTATTCACATCACCGCAAGGGTCTCCGTTGTTGACTATCATACCCCAAGGTCTTTACTATCGCTTGTAATGGCTTTAACACCAAGGTCAACACCAAGCGATAGGGAGCTTTAGGCAGTTACCAAGCCTCCTATTTGCCTAGTATTGACTCCACTGTCTGACTTATCGGCTAACAAGGTGCATGACGTGATGATGTCCTGAAGTTGGGCCAAAAAAGAGGTTTTTGGAATATTTTAATGGAGTTTGGGGGATCAAGGGGTGCAGCTCATCATGAGTTGCCACGTGGAAATCTAAGACCCCATATGCAAAATGTGGAGCTAGGCTAGCAAGGTATATCACCAGGAGTGAGCACCCTATTTGAAGCAGTAAGGTGAGAGAGATGGAGTCCTCTCTAGCTTGTTGGCCATGGCGTTAGTGTCTGGGTGTTGCCGCGGGTGGAGCTTGTGGGGTAGTCAGCGGTTATCTTGGCACTGGTGGCATTTGTTGGCGGAGCTTCCGCTATTGGTGGTTGCACTATAGTTAATGATGTGGCAATCCTAGAGTCAGTTCCTGCATGCCTCTAAAGGCCACAAATGTTTATATAATGAAGGGGAGGTCTCCCATGCCATGACAACCAAAATGGGCCCTAATGGTGCTTCACATGCAGTGAGAATTGGAGGGTTGACTGGGCTTACAAAGCAAGCCAAATATGAAAAATGGGGTGTGCCCATGTGTATACAATGTATGGAAAATGCCTAAATGGAGCTCAACAAACTGCACGAGCCAAGTAGAACCCCTTTTTTTGTTTTTTTGAAGTGTGGCCTACATATAAGAGGGATTATTGTAAAGAGGAAAGGGCTTTTTGAAGCTGTTACTTTGAAGCCAAGGCTTGGAAACCTTTTGGACGTGGAGAAAAAGCGGTGCAGGAGGAGTGTACCATGCTCAACATGGTGGTGCTACTGTAACCATTTTTTGAATGAGAAGCTTGCCATTGCCCCCCCTTTTTGTGTTAGTTCCCCTTTCGTTTATGCTCATACTCTTTGCTTGGTGTTTCTAGTGTGTGTGTGTGTGTGTGTGGTTGAGTGCAACCCCAAACCGAGGTCTCTATGTGCAAAGTGAGTGAGTGAGAGAAAGGTAGGTGCGTGTGCGTGGTGTGGAACAAGGGTTGTGGTGTGGAGTGTGCTAGAGCTTTTTGGGAAGTGTACGTGTGTTCTGGTGTACCAAAACAGGTGTGTGCAAGTTTGATTGTGTGGGCTTTAAAGTTGAATCCTAGTGGATTGGGTGCTATGTGTATCTTGGGCTATAAAGAGGCATTGTGTTGGTGTTCCGGAAGTGTTCTCCTTTACATCTTGTAGTGCCTCCATTGAGGAGAAAACTAATTTCTCCCCAATGTTGTTTCGTGATGAAAGATGTGGCAGAGTTCAGGTCCAATTTTCAATGGTGATGAAGATGCAAACAAATGGCTGGTAGATTTTGAGTTGTTTATGCTATCATTGCAAATGTGGAGTGATGAAGAGAAGGTGCAAACGGTGTCATTGGTGTTGCGAGGTAAATCAAAGGTATGGTTCAATAGTCTAGAAGCTTCCGATAAGCAAGATTAGGTTGGTGTTTGGAAGTTGTTTCTATGTAGGTTTCACAAAGTGGTGTCAGCTATACTGAAGCAGATACAAGGATCAAAGGGCTATGACAAGATGTAAGTGGAGATTTCAATGCTTTTATTGAAAAGTTGGGACAATTTGGTTGCCATTACCCAAGTAGTCAATGCGGATTGTTTTAAGGTGGAGAAGTTTCTAGCTTGCTTGAATCCTTATGTTTGAGAGAAGATTGATTATGAAGAGAAAAGAAGCTACGCCAAGACTGTTAGAGTTGCCAAGGTGAGAGAAGGAAAGTTAAGAGAAATCTAGAGTTGTGTTTGTTAAAGCCTACATATTATGTGCCTATGGTGGCAACATGGTTTTCTATGGACCAATCAAGGATGATGCAAAGTGAAGAGCCTCCTAGGGTAAGGCCTATGATCAATTATGTTCCTTGGGAGTTTCCTATTTGTGAGATGTCTATGCCCCTTGTGGAGGAGATCTTCACCAAAGATGAGCCTTTTGTTAAAGAGAGCCTATATGCAGAGGAGTCAATAGATGCCAAGTGCCCAGTGTAGTTTGAAGAGGTGGAGCCTATTATTGTGGAGAGTTTGTATGAAAGGATAGCAAATTGTCATCAAGTTATAGGTTCTGAGAGCTTGGAGTTAGATGACGTAAGTGGGTAGAGCCAAGACGGTCAACCTTTTGTGGAGCAGCAAGAAGATGAAGATGCTAATACCAAATCAGCCTATGGTGATGAGGGCAAGAGAACAAGCTCAAGCCTTTGGGAGTCAATTGAAGAGGATAGAGCGGATGAGTCCACATCCCATGGCAAGGAAACAGTGTCTAGTGAGCTTGTGTTGGTAAACGTAAAGATACCTTGCTATATGCATAAAAATGTGGTGGTTGCCACTATGAATGAAGAGCAAGTAAGAGTGTTGGAACTTGGGAATGAAGACATGCAGGTGAGGGTGTTGTGCGGAACCATGTTGATGATGATGCTTGTCATGGTAGCTGTGGAATGTGCTTAGGTTATACAGCAGGTATGAAGGTTTTCCAAAAAGGAGAGAGATATTGTGGCTATGGAATAAGAACAAGTTGAAGGAATGGGCCGACAAGAGGAATTGGTGGAGCCGTGTGGCTCTATTTTCTTGGATGGTCTTGAGGATGCCACATGTTTGGGATGCAAGGAGGATCTAGTGTAGATAGGTGATGCCTTGGATATAGGTTATTTTGGTCATGTATTCATTGAAGACAAAGTTGATTGGGGATTCGATGATGCCAAGGTGCTATGGATGAAGGGATTCATGTACTGGTTGATAGAGATCTGACATGGATACAAGTGATACAAGGGTTTCCCCCTCAACAGGTGGAGGTTCCTTTGGGAGAGAAATGGTATGTTGCTATGGTTGTGCCGATAGAGGCTATTGCAAAAGAGTATGTATATCAATCGCAGTGCCCTTCATAGATGAACTTACTTGGATGTGAGGGAGGTCCAGGTATGTCCAATTTGAATGATGATGTGTATTCAAAGAGTGATAGTGTGTTTGGTGATGTTTTCTGTAAGTGGGAAGTTTGCCTATGGATGCTTGTAGCAGTGGAGTTATGCTATGGACAGGTTATGGGGACCATTGGCTATGTGCTGGGATGCAGGACTATAGGAGGCTGTTTGCAGGTGGATGGAAAAGACCAAAGCCAGGTGTTTGATCCAAGCATATGATGGCAGGGGATTGGGAAACCTGCTTCAGCAGGAGTGGTGCATGATAAAAGACATGGTTTGTGTATATGGTAGTTATTTTGTGGTGTGTACAAAGCGTCAGTTTGGTGTGACTATTTTTTAAGTTTTGTAAATATGCTTTTGGTTGAACATATATGTTCAACTAGGGGGTGGGCAATGATGGTGCGACCAAAGTTGGTCGATGCTAAGAGATGTATTGTGTAATGTTATGCATGTTGAAAGGTGTAAGATGGAGAGCTTAAGCCAGTACAAGGATCTTGGGCAAACGAGTGGCAGTGGTGGCTGTGTATGTTTGATGCGGTCTTTTAGGCTGAATGGGCTCCAAAGTTGGCTAAATGGGATTATAGGTGAAGGATGTCTAAGGTGAAGGTTTTCTACTTGGGAATGAAGTGCTTGAAGTGCTAAGGGAGATGGTAAAAATGGCTCATTAATCGAAGCCATAATGAGGAGATATGATCAGTCGAAGTTTTGCTAGGGGCTAGATTTGAGCCAGTTTGATTGCTTTGGGAGTTGTTCCATTTGAATTTTTTTGAGGCTCGACGGGTTTTTTAGAGGTGGTTTGTAGCATGCAGAGCTAGCAAGAAGAAACAACATGTCAGTTGGAGCTACATATGCCAAGATACGGCCTGCTAAAGTTTGGATCATTTGTGGAGCATGGAGGATTTGATGATTTTCTCCCATTTTGGGGTGCTTGGTTCAAGGCCATGTTGGGTCCAAATTGCAAGGTGGATGTGTGACATTGAAGGCCGTGTTGGGAACTTGCAATGAGTTCTAATGGTGTGACAATTGGGTTGAGGAGCAGGAAGTGACGATGTCTTGAAGTTGGGCCAAAAAAGAGGTTTTTTTGAAGATTTTAATGGAGTATGGGGGCTTAAGGGGTGCAACTCACCACGAGCTACCACGTGGCAATCTAAGACCCCATATGAAAAATGTGGAGCTAGGCAAGCAAGGTATATCACCAGGAGTGAGCACACCATTTGAAGCAGCGAGGTGAGAGAGAGGGAGTCCTCTCTAGCTTGTTGGCTATGGCGTTGGTCTTTGGGCACTACCGCGGGTGGCACTTCTGAGGTAGTCGGTGGTGGTCTTGGTGTTGGTGGCATTTGTTGGCAAAGCTACCGCTATTGGTGGTCACACTGGAGTTGATGATGTGGCATTTTAGGAGTTTGTTCCCACGTGCCTCTAAAGGCCACTAACTTTTATATAATGAAGGGGAGATGTCCCATAGGTTGTCATGGTGCCTTGACAACCAAAATGGGCCCTAAAGGTGCTTCACATGCAGTGAGAATTGGAGGGTTGATTGATCATGGTCTGTGTGTGCAAAGTGAGTGAGTGAGAGAGAGTGATATATATATATATATATATATATATATATATATATATATATATATATATATATATATATATATATATATATATATATATAGAGAGAGAGAGAGAGAGAGAGAGAGAGAGAGAGAGGTAGGTGTGTGTGTGCAGTGTGGAACAAGGGTTGTGTGGGTGTGGAATGTGCTGGAGATTTTTTGGGAAGTGTACATGTGTATTTGTGTACCAAAACAGGTGTGTGAAAGTGTGATTGTGTGGATTTTGAAGGTAAATCCTAGTGGATTGGGTTGTTCTGTGTATCTTGGGCTATAGAGATGCACCGTGTTTGTGTTCTAGGTGTGTTCCCCTTTCCCCCTTTCCATATATTGGTGCCCCCACTAAGGAGCAAACTAATTGCTCCACGATATTGAGTCTATGATCAAAGATGTGGTAGAGTTTGGGTCCGATTTTCAATGGTGATGAAATGCAAACGAATGGCTGGCACATTTTGAGCTATTGTCATTGCAAATGTGGAGTGATGAAATAGTATTGTTTTTTATTCCTCTTTTAGAAAATTCCTCTACAAACTCTCATAGGAGTTGCTCGATATTTAGAAAATCTATGTTGTTTAATGGCTGGCACCAAGTAAATGTTGTTCCTTCCAGTGTTAACCCAAATCCCTCGTATATTGAGTGTGGAAATTGCGACTTGTTCAGCTCTTAAGGTCTGCTTAAAAAGTGAAACATGTGCGTATGGATCCCTCGATCCATTGTACTTTTTTCCACACATTTTTCCACTTGAGATGGTCGCATGTGTCATGTTTTGGCTAGCATTCTCACCACTCTCAACTCTCCTAATACAAAATCTTTAGCTTCATATCCACCAATAGGAACTCTGGTTGGAGTCCTCCCCATCGTTCTTGCATTGGGTCACATTTCTCTAGCTTTTGTTTAAGTATCTGGAACGCTTGTAGCATGGACATTTTCTAGAGCATCACTACCCCGATGTGTGGTCATTGGGACCCTAGAATTTAAGGATCACATCGGTCTTGGTACTAAAAATTTTGGTCGATTGGATGAATTTACCACCCTAGTTCTAACATGACTAGGGTCTATATGTGCTAGGAGTGGCATAATACTGATGAAGGGGGGTCCTCCAAAGTACGTATATCTCTCAATCTCTTTGCGGTATATAGCGAAGTACCTTCGGCCATACTTATCAAGCATGATAACTTGGGTATCTCTACCTTCTTCATAAGTAGAAACATTCAAGCATTTTTGCTCCAATATGTTCGGCTCTTCACACTTATATTAGATCATTTTCTCTCCATTGTCATACTTGTACAAGCTCACATGTGTATTATCTGTGTTGACTTGCGATATTCACTTGCCTAAGCTTTGCATTGGGAATGTCCATAGCTTTGGTGGATTTTATTTAAGCTCAACCTTATCTTTGCTGCTTGTTAATCCCCATTTGTCCACATTATAGAGATTCCACACAACTAAGTACATGGTACCCTCATCATTGAAGTATTGATCACCACTATAGTCCACAGACACTATTTCCTTGATCTCGCTGGGTCTTTCTTCTATCTTCCAATAGTAGCGATCCATACCGTCTTCGTGAATTTTTTCACCTTGTCCATTTTCATCCAGGAATGGCATGCTTGATCATAAAATTGAGGCATTTGGCATGTTTCACTTCTTGACTAGTTTATTTGCTGATATTTTTTGGGGTTTTGGTACTTTTCTAGAACTATTGGTAGTTTCTCTAAATATTTTGGTACTTTTTTTAACACTAGATGTTGTGCAAGTACTATTCTTGGTATTTTATGGTGCTTCTTTATTTCATTAAGTATTCTCTTGAACTATTTTGGTACTTTCTTATTAGTAGATTTTGAGTCTATACGGTACTATTGGTTTTGTCTTGGGTGTTATGTTGGCACAATCCATGGTACTTTTGTTGCTTTTTTGTTCATTTGGTACTCTTAAGACCTATTTTGAAATTGCTTTGGTACTTTATAGTTTAGTGCTTTGGTACTTTCATGAATTGTTTTGGTACTTTCTTGAAATATTTTTATAGTGCTTTGGTTGTTTTTTTAAGTGTTTTGGTACTTTATGTAACTGCTTAGATACTTTTTTGAACACAAGGTGCTATGTTGGTACTTTTGTTGAAGCTTTTTGGTGCTTCTTTATTACATTTGGTACTCCTTTGGACTATTTTAGTATTGGATTGGTATTTTTTTGGTACTCTTATAGGGTACATTTTGTTTTGACTTGGTGCTATGTTGATAGAATCCTTGGTACTCTGGGTGCTTTTTTGTTCATTTGGTGCTCTCTTGACCTCTTTTGGTATTGCTTTAGTATTTTCTAGTTACAATTTTTTTGGTCTTATAGGGTACTGTTGGGTATGTCTTGGGTTCTATGTTGTTATTGTCTTTGGTACTTGTGGTGGTTCTTTGCTTCTTTTGGTGCCGAAAGTATTTTGGTACTGCATTCGTAAATTTTTTTGCAAGTTTTGGGGTCTTATTGGGCACTGCTAAATATGTCTTGGATGCTATGTTGGTACTATCTCTGGTATTTTTGGTGTTTGCTATGTTGCATTTGGTACTATTTTGAACTATTTTGGTATTGGTTTGGAACATTTTTGTTGCAAGTTATTGGGTCTCATTGGGTCTTTTTGGGTATTTCTTGGGAGTTTTGGATTCTTTGTTGTACCAATATAGTGCTATTTAGAACTGTTTTGGTACCTATTTTACTTGTTTTGGTACTGGTTTGTTACATATTTGATACTATGTTGGTACTGTATAGTTACCTGTTTAGTATTGTTTTGGTACTACTTGGGTTTGCCTTGGAAGTTTTTGGTACTTTGTTGTACCAATTAACTGTTGTTTAGAACTGTTTTGGTACTTTGTTGTACCAATTAACTGTTGTTTAGAACTGTTTTGGTACTTTGTTGTACCAATTAACTGCTATTTAGAACTGTTTTGGTACAATTTGACGTGTTTTGATACTATCTTAGTCCCTATTTGTTGATACTATTTTGGATTTCTTTTGGTACTATTTTGGTAATGTTGCGGTACTATTTTATTATTGTTTTAGTGCCTAATCAGTATTTGTGGGACGCATGTCTAACCTCACCATCCTATCTATTACAGTATTAGCGAGAACCACAATTAATTCGTCAAATCATAGGACAAAGCAGACTCGACTAGTGCATAGAGGCTACAAGAGGTTGTCAATCTCTTGGAAAACAACTAACAACTGTCATCTAACTCAAGCTACACTCAAGTGACTGAAATCACCAAAAGCCAATCACTCATCGGCAAGCAAATCACATCCGTTACAGCATCAAATGACATCCAAACATAATGAAACTTTTAGGACAAGTTTATAAGACCTAAGCACACATGCCTATGGTCTCAAACCCCACTTTAGGTCAAGTTCCAAAATCACGATTATTAACAACAATGGATTTTTTACCTAGTCATTTTTGACCCAGAATGCATCTAAATACTTAGCAATGATGCTCCAATATCCCACCTATGCTTAGTTTTTGATTTTAAAGTGTAAATTCTTAATTATGATGAAATTAGGCCATGGGTCGGCGACCCCAAAAGCTAAAAAATACGGTGAATGGCTTACGTCAATGCGTAGAGCTATTACCTGCGGTTGCAATGCAACAAACGCATTCGCAATGTGACAACCAAAGAGGGAGTAGGAAGCACGAGAAGGACAGGAGTGAGCGTCGTTAGCTCACGCTGGGTATTTCTTATCCAAAAACTTATAAAAAAACTGGCTTTTATACCTTAGCCAAGGTTTTTGGGTGGTCAAAACTAATAATCTAGACTTCTACCAAAACTGGGAATTGGCTGGCTGATACAATCTAGAATCTTGTAGTCCCGGCTCATTAATTACAAAGTTTATCCGTGAAAATAGGAGTTACAATATTCCCGATTTATCAAAATAATAATTGTTTTACAAGGAGAACTCCGAAAAGTGGTGTTTGTGTTAGCTTGCTGCTAACATTCCCCACCCCCTTGCATGTGTCGTCCCTTGACGGCCGGGCGAGGTGGTCTTTAAGTGCTTCCACTGCCTTTTGATATCTGATTCTTCGTTCTTTGTTGGGCACTTGCAGAAATTGCATGGTGACTTGATTCTTCAGTTCCACCGCGGAGTAGCCTACAAACCTGGATGTTAGATTGCTTATCACCGGTGCAAATATCTTCGTTTGCCAGGTGAAAAATCTAGTGTAGAATGCTTCTTTGAAGGCTAGCGTATTATTCGAGGGTAGGAGCATGCATCTAGCATAGAATCCGTAAAGGATTTTTTTTTAAGGTTGCCCACTCAGATCGTAGAATAAGCCTTTGTTTCCTTCCAAGAATGAGAGCCATGGAGCTCCTGTTTGCTCAGGCTCATTGAAAACTTGTATGCATGTGAGTAGCATCGTGCAGATCTTATATAACATTGCATAGGAGAAATCTGGAAGACTCTTGAAGAATGACATGGCACCCGTTAGGGTTTTCACCATGTATTTCTCTGTCGCTTGGCCTCTCTCTGGAGCTGGCAGCTTGGGGAAATTGAGTTAATTTGTCCTCTTCTTCTGCAGTGCTTCATGCGCTTGCCATGTCCTTACTCTGGGTACATGACAGAATGTTGGATCTCTTTATAGGGATGTAGGTGCTCTTGTGAACAGAATGAGTTATCTCGGATTCTTGTTCAACCTGCTTAACCTCCACTTTGGGTGGTCTTTATCTACGCCGTCTTCTTGCATATCCTTGTACAGCCTTTCTTTTACCTGTAAAAGGTCTATTTGATGAGAGGGTACGGTAGGGATTCTTGGTGCCATTGAGAGTTGATCTGATTGGGAGTGAGTTGAGTGACGTTGACAGAGTGTAAAACTCTCAACTCCCAATCCATAGCAACCTTCCACTGCTCATCCACCTCTAAGGTGATCTTCTCCTTCAGTGCGTCTTCTTCAGCTTTTGACAGCTGGACCATTGGCACTGTATCTGCATCTCTGATGTGAATCTGAAAATCTTTATCACCACTCGGCTCTGCTGTGGACTGCGTCTCAAACTTAGCAAACGAGACCAAGGGAGTGTCTATTTGTGGTGGCTCTAAACTGCCTGCCTCTTCCTGTGTGTCTGGGCTTCCATCTCTGAGGAGCTTATTTATCCGCTTGAGTTCTGCTATCTCCTTTAGGAGCTCCTCCTCTCTTTGAACCCGCATCAGTTCCAGGTCTCTGTGCTGTGATTGTTCAAGCTTTAATTCCAATTCTAAGTCCTTGTTTTTCTTTTTAAGTGCCTTGTACACTTCATCAGTTCCCTTAATCAAGGCCACGGCTGGGTTTTCTCTGATTTGCCGTAAGAAAATGGCGTGGTAATTGATTCTCTATTCAGAATATTGCACAGAAGCATTGGCAACATCTAACTGCACTTAAATTTTTTGAGCTGACACAGAGGTCGTAAGAAGTTCATTTGTGACTTCTTTCAGCTGCTCATGTTTTACCTTGCAGGCATGAGATAATTTGGTGTGGAGTTGACCTAACTCCTCCATTTCTTTTTGTTGTTTATCCTTGGCTATCTGATGATGTTCCGCTTCTGCTTTCAGCTATTGCACTTGCCTTTTGGAGATCAGTGATGATAATCATCCTGTCTTCTAGCTCTCCTTGAAGAGCGTCGATCACCGTTTCTAATTCCTTGGCCTTTGTGCTGCGGTTTAAAGCTGCTGAACGGAGTCTCTTCCTCATTTCCTGCATCTGACGTGCATATTCATTGACCTGTATTATCACTTCATCATTTGAATGCCACTCCTCCTGTCTTACCAGTTGGGATGTGCCTACAGCCTCGTGTGTTGCTTCTGGCTGCATTGTAATTGCTGGTGGTTTTTGTGTGGAGGTAGATGGTCGGTCTTCTTCTTGGCCATCCTGAGGCTTTGATGCCTTGGCACTTTCTGGCTGAGTAGAAGTAGACGGTGTGGTCTCAACCCTTGCTGTCTCTTCAGGTGCCGGCCTTTCTTCCTTCGTTGGCTCGGGCTCCGTCTCATGCGTAGTGGTAGGCTCTTTTTTTGTATCCGCTTCCTTATCAGTTTCTTGTTCCGATCGACTTGTCTTTTCTTCTTCCCGCTTTTAAGTCTCTTTTGTTGCCTACTCCGGTTTTGGCTCGGCTTCTTTTTCCTTTTGCCCGTTGGGGTGGTCAGTTTCTTGTGTAGATTCTGTTCGTTGGGTGGACTCAGAATCTTTCTCTTTTTTAGTCTCTGCTTCTTCAGTGGTACCTTTGCCTGCTTGTGATGGTGGTGGGCTAGGCATGGGATGGTCTTGTTGTTCCGAAGGTGGTGAGGCGGGTTGGGGAGATCCATGGCTTTGCTCTTGTGTAGTCGTTTCCTCCGCTTTCTTTGCAGCTTCTTCTACCTCTTTCAGCTTTAGGGCTTCGGCCTCTTGGTACATTCTTTCTAAATATTCTGTTGGATCATCTGCCTCTTTTCTGGTATGATGCTTTGTTCGAGGTCCTTTTAGTCCTGTGGATACCCACTTTTCTAGGTCCTTCCCTTGTGCTTGCCTACTGTGCTGGTAAGTCTGTTTTTCTCTTTCAAATCGCGCTTGTTTTTTAGCAAGCTCCTCTTGGTGTGCAGCCACAGGTTTCCTCTTCATCTCTTCTCTCCGAGCTCTCTTTTCTTTGCTGTCAGAGCTCTCACTGCTGTGCCATTCTGGTGAGCTGTCAGCTAACTCATCATCGGTTTTGTGTGACCTTTTACCTAACCTTGTAGCTCGTGGAGAGGGTTGTGCGGCCAAAATCCATGTATTCTGATCAGGGGTAGGCAGTAGGTTGTCGACCATGCCAATGGCATGATAGGCTATTCTAGTCAACACCTCTGGCACGCCCAAGTATGTGACTTTTCCTTCCTTCTTGGTGCCCTTCAAGGTTGTCAAGACATACTGCGCATGGTCCACAGGCTGCCTTGTTGTTGACTTAAGAACCTGAGTGAAGGTGGTGGCCACGGCGTGATTTGGTGTAGTGTACCTTGGTGGCCTTTTTGCCAAAAAAATGGAAGTGTTGATGGTACAAACGGGTTGGCTCTTCCACCTATTTGTCGATAAGATCAACGAATGTAGCCATGGTTGTTTCCTTGGTAAATGTGCCTGCAGTTTTCTTGTCTCTTACCCGCATGGTCATTCCTTCAGTGGGCAATTTGAGTGCCTCTGCCACTATCTCTTTTGTGATTACTACCTCAACCTTGTTTCCTTTGGTGTCGGATATTTGTGCAGTTCCGTCCTCTTTAATGGTGGATAGAAGCTCGTAAGCTTTCTAAAAGTCCACTCCGCAAGGCTCTTGTTCGTAGAAATGCCTGAGCCCCAACACATGGTTAGCCTCTTTGGTCTCTGGCTTGGCAGCTACATCATAGACCTCTTTAGGCAGGAGTTGCAACTCCACCTGATGCCCTTTTTCACTCTTGAACCTGCCAGTGAAGACCGTAGTGTGGTGCTCTTCCAGCTATTCTCTAGAAAGGTAGGATGCCTTGCCGCTTTGACTGACTCAGGGTCCAGTTGATACGCATGCGATTCTTGTAGTTTCTCTTTTTGGTTTAGCTTCTTCTTGGCCCTCTCTGCTGCTTGCATTGCTCTGTTCAGTGAATAGAGTGCAAAGTTAGCAGATTTGTCGGATTTCTCTAGAATGTCCTTTTAGACTGAAATGCTGACAATTTGGTCCAAATTGCTTCAAATCAATTTTTGAACAAGCAAAGATGCATAAAATCATGCAAGGAACAAAACTGTATGGTCAAAACAAAAATTTGCAACCAAAGTAAATAATAGCGATTATTTACAGCAGCAGAGAAAAAATTTCCAACTTTTTGCAAACTTGGATTTATAGGCTTGAAGTATATACCCAATGCATGCTCTGAGTGAATTATGGGCTCATTTGGATGCACAGCTTGAAAATGGTACCAGATTTTGGCTTTAGGTCTCTGAAACAGTAGATATAAAGGAAATTTGAGATTTTGAACTCCAAATTGATTCAAAGTTGGCTAGTGGCCTTATCACAATATGTACTTTGGATGTATGATGTCAATATATCAAAATTCCCCAATTTTGACCAAAAAGTAAATCATCACGATTATTAACTTTTCTTCCAAAATTGATATTTTTTGGTACAAATTGGTTCTAGGCATGGTATAGACCACAAATTGTCGGCATGTTGATGCGTTTTCATATTTACCACCATTAGAAACTCAACTTCATATTTGTGCTCGCCCACGTACAAGCCTTGAACTTCAAGCTTATCTTTTGATTAGTATTAGCTTCATTATCCAAACTCCAATTTGGGTGATCTATAGCCTCAATTGAAGAGAACGACGCCCTCTATGCAGGTGATGTAAAGACAAAAAAAATTCATAGTTATGGAAGGCGTCTTTGTAGCAGCATTTTCGAAGTGAACAGGTTTAGGAAAGTTGACTCTCATCTCTTATTTTACATATAATGTCTTCCCTTCTTCCTCAACAAGGTTCAAAACCATTGTTGAAAATGATCTGAAATCTTCTAACTGTGGAGATAACAACACAACTACACAACCAACAACATCAGAAACCATGATCATGGCATACTTGGTATCATTGCAAGAGACCGTAAACAAACAAGGCAAAGACTTATGGACACTTGCAATGGAGAATGGTACACTAAGGGTACTTGTGGTTGAAAATGAGAATCTCAATAGGACACTTGAGATGCAAAGAACACGTTTGATGCAACTTGAAGAGGAATTCAAGGTAGGTAAATGCTCTCTTGTGGACTTGAATGCTTTGAAGGAGCACATGAGCAAAGTAGAGCATGACCATGTATTGAAAGAGGAGAAATTTGACACCATGAGCTGGGATGTATGCACATGAAAATATATGCACAAACAAGTCTTGGGATGATGTATGTGTTAGAAATGTGGTTCCTAATTCCTCACTCATGCAAGCTACGGTTCAAACAAAGAACGTTAAGAATGTGGACGTGGACGAGTTGAAGGAACGGGAGTGACGTTCCAAGAACATTGTTATTCGTGGAATTCTTGAAGAGAAGTTAGAGACGCCTCCTTATCTTGCCATTGTTATCAAATATTACTTCAAAACCCACTTTGGCATGTCCGGAGTTATGGTCTATGGAGCACATAGAGTGGGTAATCAAGGAGCTCCTCGCTCGGAAAAACGGCCAATTGTATGCACCATGCCGGATGAGACAAAACAAAAGATAATCCTTGATAATAGTTGGATCTATTTGAGAAATACAAAGTGTTTTGTATGTGAAGATCGCACTATTATGCAACAAAATATGTGTTACAAGGCATATGAGGAAAAGAATAAGAAAAACAAGGAGATCTCTCAAAAAGAAAATGTGCCCAAGGAGGAGGAAAGTCCCTCAAGAAAATGTGACCTATGAGACCAAGTTACAGTTGAAAATATGCTTTTGGAATTTTAATGGATACCCATGGAATGGGGGGGTTGTCATTGATGAACTAACAAGCAAAGCCAATGTTATACTTCTTGTTAAAACTTGGGAGCATGATACACAAAGGATTAATGGCTTAGAGAATACAATGTACATTCATTGATGTGGTCACAGAATCTCAAGCAACGAAGAGGGCAAGGAGGGGTAGCATGTATGGTTAAGAAAGGATTGGAAGATTTTGTATCAATTGGGAAAGATGACAAGTACAAACGTTATGTATGGCTGAAAATTATGACGCCAAAAAGAGCACCCATTTTTGTAGCCGATTGCTACATTCCTCATCATGATTCCCCCTTTTATGCTTGCATGGATAGAGATCATTCATTTTTTTATTTAGAAGAGGACATTGCTTATTTCAAAGGAAAAGGTGATGTTATTGTGTTTGGGGATATGAATGCTCGCACAAAAACATTGCAACATGATACTCAACAATTTGATATGCCATACATTTCAAGGGAGTTGGAGGAAGTTCACTCGTATGCTCATAATTCAATGGATGAGAAAGAGCCGGATCAATATGTAAAGTTACTCTTAGACATGTGTAATAGCACAGGTATGCTCATTGCCAATGGTGTATCTTTGAGGATTGGAACCAATGGATTTACATGTAGGAAACATAATGGGGATAGTGTGATTGACTATATGCTACTCTCGGAAGCCATCATGTATCAAATAAAGAGTTCTATGTTTGGACAATGGACCCTGGAATCTGATCATCGGACCTTATGTATTGAACTTTCATGTGGAGAAGCAACTAAGCATGATACTCTTAGCCAAAGGGAAGAGAAATCATCACTATGTATGGATTTCAAATGGGCACCAATGTACATTGAAATGGTTTAACAAAAGTTATGGATGACAAAGCTTCAATATGACACACCATTGGAAACTACATGGAAAGCTTTCAAGAAATTTATTTGTTCTTGCGCCGAAGAATGCTTTGCCATAAAGCATCTCCATGGTATCAACAAAGATAAATCACGTAAAAGGTGGTTTGATAAAGAATGTCAAGATGCTCAAAAGTCCTTGATAAAGCTTGATGCAACTATAGACAAAGACAACCATCAAAGTCATTTGCATACATACAAGGCATTGATTCAAAATAAGAGAAGAAGATGGGAAGTAAAGAAACATTTTTTTCAAATCCAAGAAAAGACACATGCATGTGGAAGATTTTGGAGAAACTTGAGAGATAAGCGGGTTGAGAATTTTTGTGACTTGAGTCTTGTGGATATGTACACACGTTGTAGGCAATTATATGAGCAAGAAAATGCTGAAAAAATACCATTTTATGGTTCACTCCCCTGTATGCCCTCTTTTTTTACTATTGAGGATGTATGCGGTGGGCTTCAAAAGTTGGCCACTCGCAAAGCGGGATATCTTCAAGGTATCAAGCCGGAGATGATCAAATAGACGGGAGATTTTACCCATGAGTGTATGTGTGATATGTTCAACCTTGCACTTCAACATGGTATGCCTTATGATTGGAGTACTAACTGGGTCAAGCCTTTTGCATAAAGGAGGGGATGTAAAGAATGTAAACAACTATCGGACTATAATGAATGGGTCTCTTATGGCAAAGTTGTTTGGGTGCATAATGGAGATGAAATTGAGTGATTGGGCTAAAGAGAATGATAAGCATGAAAAAGGACAAGCGGGTTTTTGTAGATTCCATAGCACCATTGATCATCTTGTCACTCTTTGTGTTTTCATGGAGGAAAGTTGGTTGAAAGGCAAGTGATTGTATTGTTGTTTTGTGGACTTTAAGAAATCCTTTAATATGATTCTACGTAACAATTTGTGGAGAAGGATGGAAGAACTTCAAGTGCCAAGTGAGTTTATGCTTGTGGTTTCTTGAATCTATGAGAAGGTGATTTGTCAATGGCACAGAGCTCAACAGAGAATGCATTCCATTGGGGTATGGCACCAATGGCGAAATCAAGTTTGCAATGTGTGGGAAGGTCTACCCACACAAGTCGCGTCCCTCCAAGCTGCTGATCAGACTCCATTTTGCCGGAGTGCGAGAGAGACCCAATCAAATGTTAGATCACTTGAAGGCTATTGCAATGCATAAATACCATGCAAAAGAAGATTGAGAGAGTGCTGCCCAAATTCAAAGTAGATGCCAAAGTGCCATAAACTCACTCAAATGAAATCTTTGGATCCATGATAGCCTTCCGTAGATGGCATACATGGGAAAGAGAAATTTCAAAAAAAATTGTAAGCACTATTGGGGTTAAACAAGGATGTCCGTTGTCACCAACTCTCTTTGGTCTATGCATTGATCAATTGGAACAAATGGTACTTGACTTTATGCAAGAAGAAGGCATTGAAGAGGTCACTATTTGCAATGAGGTAATCATGATTTTGTTGTATGCGGTTGATGTAGTACTTCTAGCACACACTTTAGAAGATGCACAAAAGCTTATGGGTTTTTCTTAAGAACTTTTACTTGCATAGTGGGTTGATTGTGAATGGATCCAAAACAAAACATTTGCAGACATATTGTGTCCATCCAAAACAGAATCCAAGTTATCCACCACTGAAGTAGAAGACCTAACCTTCCTACCCATAGCTAGTTCCACTGTAAGATCTGTATCAGGGTGTTCAAGCAAAATGAGAATTCTGATGCACTTAGGAGATATGCAAGAATTTGTACCCCCTGAATCAATCAATAAGGTAAAATGGTTACCTTGATACTCCATTGGGGTTTGAATTACTAAAAATTGTTCCTTCACCTCTAGTCCCCGAGCTCTGTTAACTTGAGGTCTTCCTTGAGGTCTTTGATTTCCCCCTCCTCCTGGACGAGGTTGACGGTTAACATTTCCATGGTTGCTATTGTTGGCAGGCGGTCCATTCCGGACAAAAGGTGGATTGCCTGGTCTAAAGTTCGTTTGGTTTTGAAGTTGTCTCTGACTTGGTTAAAGTTCTGCAGATTGACGTTCCTCTGAATTGTCAATGGTCTAGGTCTAAAAGTTTTGAAATTTTGATTCGGACTGACGTTTCTACGTTCATAATTGTCCACTAATCTTGTGAAGCTTGAATTGTTAAATGGACAATCCCTAGACTGATGACCAGGATCAAGACAAGTGTAGCACAAATGATCCTGTCTGGCCTTCATGATGTGGATTTCCAGACCTTTGTTCCTCCTTGGGACGAGGCCTTTTGATTTCATGAACCAGAGAAGATTCTAGTTTTCTCTTTTTGGTAAACGCAAGAAACGCTAAAATGGCTTTGATAGTGGGATTGGGAGAATACCTAGAGGAGAGGCATCCATTGATCAACAAATCGAATGTGAGATTCATCAAAAACAACGAGGCCATGAAAGTTCTAACGGATTACGATCATGAGGGATTAAATAGGTTCACAAACGAAAATCCATATACCTTCCACAAGTGTACTGGAAATGGCCTAAGAACTTTGAGAATAGCAGAATTAAGAGAATTAGAGTGAGAAGTTTTATGAGACTACTTTGAGAACATAGAGGGTGAACTTTATTAGCGACAGTAGCATAACTATATATTTAGTTAACTTGGCATGAACAATACTTTTGCATGAGAGAGAGTTGGAGAACTTTAAAAAAGCTGAGGACCGGATTTATGTGGAGCCGGTCTGCCCTCCAATAGGCTTTTTTATGATAGATTCTCCCATCAAGAGAGACTTGGTACAATACAATCTTTGTGTCCCTTGTGACCTAGGTGATGCAATGAAGATGGAAATATTCATGCATCATGAGCATGACATAATCTTATAAAAGCATTAACCATCCTCCTCGGCCTCGGTCCCAAGGCCTCAAACACCTTCAAAGGTGGAGAGCTAGCGGGAAATGAGGGTAGGGAAGAGGAAGAAGAAGTAACATACAAGAAAGAGATAGTTCCTCACTTATCATCACTCTTCCTGCATAGCATAGCATAGTAGCATAATAATGATGAGGAAGAAGATGGAAAGCTTAAGCATTGGATCATGGCTCTTGGTTGCTTCTGCATTCCGTAGCCAAGAGTGTTGGTGTAGGCTCTCAACTTCTCAACAAGCTTGGAGAAGGAGATGAAGCTATTGCACTTTGCACTTCACACAATGAGTGTGTGTGTGTGTGTGTGTGTGTGTGTGTGTGTGTGTGTGTGTGTGTGTGTGTGTGTGTGTGTGTGTGTGTGTGTGTGTGTGTGTGTGTGTGTGTGTGTGTGTGTGGGAGAGTATACCCTCCAAGCTAGCCCCTAGCTTCCTTGGTCGACCCCCCCTTGTAGCTCATGCTAGAAGTTGATTGGACCCCTTCAAGCCTAGCCAATCACATGCAGAGTGCATATCAAGCAGCCATGCTATCCTTGGGACAAGTGTCTCCCTTTCCCCTTTGAGAGAGAGGACTTCATAAATGCATAAACAATTAATTAAATTAGCTAAATTATCCTTGAGAGGCCAGCCAATAGGCTTTGAGGGCAACATGGAGAGGAACTTAACATGTGTCCCTGTTGCTTCTTTAGGCAAGGCTTGACTTATGTGAGGGTGTGTGTGTTCTCTCTTATGCTCCTACAATGAGGGCTCACCCCCCCATGATTAGGGATGCTTGTTGACTTTTGGAGCACCTTGATCCTCTCAAGCACCTTAGCCATGGGGCACCTTAGCACTTTAGTCACTAAGCACCTCAAGCACCTTAGTTAGCAAGCATGACAAGCACCTCAATTACCTTAGTCAGCAAGCACCTCAAGCACCTTAGTCAACAAGCACGACAAGCACCTCAATCATGGGCCACGTTCCCACCTCAAGCAGAGCCCTAGCTTGCCCAAGGTCAAAAATCCCTTCCATAAACTATTAGTTTATGCACAGTATGCAGTTACAGCAGAGTTCCCAACAAGAAGTCCAGGTTAAGCCAAGCAATACATGTGCGATACATGTAACGGTAATCAAGAAGTTTTCATGCAGTATGTACAACACCATTAGTCAAGGTACCCTTATCAAGGAGAATACCAACCTGTGATGGTAGTTCAGCGATTTCCATAGCTGCACGATGTTAAATCCCTCACTCCTTGCTTTGAAATAGACACACAAAGAGAGAAACACCCATAGACTAAGTGAGGGTCCAAAGCACCCTCACCTTATATAGCCCATCCAGCTTGCTCAATGGTGAGAATACGCCCCACGGTCTCTTACTCAGTGACTACGATCTCCCAAGCCGCCTCTATGGCCACTCCTGCTTGCATACGGGGAGTTGAGAGGGAGAGAGAGCAAGTGTATAGGCTACTGCGTGTTGTAGTATAGCCAAGGGGGATAGAGAGATCCAGTGGGCATGAAGTTTAGGGTAATAAAAGCCACGATCCTTACCAAATCTCCTAAGGGGTGGGTACCCATGAAGTATTAGAAGGAGGAGGGTTACCCCCTATTTTTTCCAAAAAAACACACCGACTACTTCAATAGTTTTGGTTTTCAAATTAGGAATAATAAAAAAGGTAAATAGTTATCCTTGTATGAAAGGAAAAATAAGTTTTTTCTATTTATATAATCAAACAACTGTAAAGGTATACGTGTGTGTGTGTGTGTGTGTGTTTGTAATTCACTTCCATCCCTTTTTTGAAAAGTGTTCAAAATTCAATTTTTTGTGGTTTCTCTAAAAAAAAAAGTGGTTTAACCTATACCACACCTAGTGAACCACTTTTTGGAGCTGTTTTTCCCTCTCTCTCTCTCTCTCTCTCTCTCTCTCTCTCTCTCTCTCCATAAAGTCCTCCATTGGACATCTCTCCCTCTCTCTCCATAGAGCCCTCCATTGGACATCTCTCCCTCTCTCTCTTTCTACCTCTAAGTTATGCGACACAAATTTCATTATGCTATGTTAAGATTATAGTTTCCCTCTCCTAATTAGGCTCACTCACAATAGGAGTATTCTACTAAAACTACACAAGGACACGAGACCATATCACATGAACACGACAAATGAATAGAGATGACTCTCTCCATCATACACTTAAAAAAATTTACAATAATAACCTATAAACTAAATCATCACTTTGGATACTAGATCATGGTTTAAAATTTTAACTCTTTTTATCAATGACTTTGATAATTTTGACATCACCATTTGTCTTAGAAGGCCCAACTCAATTGAGAATGATAGTAAACATGACTATGTTATGTTAAAAGTGATTTTTTATATTTTTGACAAAAAAAAATCACCCCCCATGTACCTCAACGTGTTGGGGATATTTTTAAAAAAATTTACAAATATATAAAAACATTTTTCATAAAAAAATATAGTCATGTTTATTTTCATTTTAAAATTAATTTGGGCCTTCTAAGACCCATGGTGATGTCAAAGTTATCAAAGTCATTGGAAAACAGTTGTTTTTAAACCATGTTTTAGATCATGATAATCATCATTGCTATGGAAGCAAAGAAAGCAAACAAATAAAAGCATGACAATTACATGTTATGGTTAGAACAATTTGGGATTAGTGTTCAAAAATACATTGTTAACCAATGGATATATATAATAAAAGATTTAATTGATTTGTGACCATAAATTTTACACTTGTGCATGTGACCGCCCCACGAATGTGATCGTAGAATCACACACCTCAATGCTAGAGATGGGAGATCATTGGTAGCATATGGATATATGTATTTCCCCTTGCTGCTCCACACTATGGATACAAATTCTCTTAGAGTTCTTGTCGACCTGTGACTTTATTCAAGCCCAAGAGCTAAGGGTTTTTGCTCTTGAAAAATAACAATAAAAATTCCATTATCCGTCGAGCCGTACAAAACGCACCCAAATGTGTCATTATGTACTAGGGAAGTTGAATCTTGGAGCAAAAATCACCCCAAACTTAGTGTTTACGCTCCATGCATGGAACACATATTGTTTCTCCATGAACACTATGTGCCACATGAGAAACTGCTTGCATACTCCCTTGGCATTCCATTATACAAATTCATAAGCAAGCAAGCATTGCACATTTATGGGGCCCCATTGCTTATGCATATTTGTCTTCTACACTTCCTCCCATTGTCACTCATGACATAACTGGCGTATCGTGGTGTAAGTGTTAAACGTCCAAAGATATTATTGGCTCACATCATATTAGGAATGCAAGCCCAAGATCTAGTGGTTTTACTTTAGAAAAAAATTCTACTACACAAACACCCCAGACGTCCCTATGGACTAGAGAAGTAAGACCAAGATCACCCAAAATAGAGTGGTTATGCTCCATTATATAGTAATAGAACACATTCCCTTGTATAGTTTGTACAAGTATAGATCATAAGCATGCATCAACCATATAGGGCTTCCTTGATCCCATGCTGCTCACTATATATATATATATATATATATATATATATATATATATATATATATATATATATATTGTCTTCTTTGTTTGTCCCTTAAGCGAGATGAGGGGTCTTCTCTGCATGAGCCAAGGGATATCATCGAGTGAAACCATGCCACCCTTTGACTCAAACACTAGAGTCTATTGGTAGCAAAGTTTGAGAAGTTGTAGTCACCTAAGGCCTCAAGGATAATGAGGCTTAGGAGGAACTATCATAGGCCCCTGTGGACCCCTCCTCTATATCGCAGTCCCACTGGTTGTTGGCTCCTATACACTTCCACCCTAGTGGGCATTGCATAAAGTACACGTCTTTTGGGGGGCAATGCCCCCCCAACCCATCTGTACATGGGTTGAATGATTGCTATTGTTAGGTTCCTTCACGAGAACCCTTCTGCACCATGTGTTCTCATGGTTTTATTTGCTGAATCTTGTGCCACTTGGCTAACATCGTTAGTGAATGTTGTAGATATCATTGTAACTCACATGCATGTTCTAATGTGTGTTGCCCCCTCCTCTTGCAACTAGATTGTTTGAGGCTTTACTTTGACTCAAAGTGGCTCATTTCCTTGCAATAGAAACTATGTGCAGCAAATGCCCTGCACCGCTTTGGTTCACCTTTTGCACCCAACCACCCTCTGATTGCTATGTCGGAATGTTCGATGGCAAGACGGGAGATTAAAGGGATTCAAAACCAAAATGATAAGCAACTGCTAGTTAAGATGTTTGCTGATGACTCTTTACTATTCCTCCAAGCGGAAGGTGACAATGTTAGGAAAGCCTTGGAGATTGTCCAGGTGTGCGTCACAGCATCAGGGCTCCAATGTAACACAGAAAAGTCAAGACTTATCTCCTTGTTAGAGGAAGATAATTTAGATCCCTCATGATGGAATGGAGAGGTTGTTAAGAGAGGTAACATCTTCCGTCACTTAGGGGTTCCCGTTGCAGAAGGAATCACACACAAGATAGCTTTTGATTGGGTTCAAGAGAAAATTAAGAAGAAAATGAAACGTTGGGAGTTCATCCTGACTCTTTTTCATTGTAGAGCCTCAATAATTAATACCTTCTTCATCCCGTATATAACCTTCACGTTGCCATTCTTACAATTATCCTAAAGAAATTGGAACTCCTTCTTGAAGCCAATCTAGGAATTTTTGTGGCGAAATAAATTGACTACATGCACACCATGGCAATGGGGAAAATGGGAGGCTATTGCTGAGCCAAAAGCTCAAGGTGGATTGGGCATCCTTGACCCTATCACTCATGATCTGGCTGTGCTAAATTTTTCTACAACCTTGTCAATTCTAAAGAGAGTTGAGCATGTATGGCAAGGGATATGGTAATGAAAGCCCGCATGAGATCCTTCTTGGCCCTCTCTTCTGCTTACATGGCCCCTGTTTAGTGAATAGAGTGTCAAAGTTGGCAGATTTGACAGATTTTTCTCTGAAATGTCCGTTAGTCTGAAATGCTGACAACTTTGGTCCAATTTGTTCCAAATCAATTTTTGAACAAGCATAGATGCATAAAAACATGTAAGGAACAAAATTATAAAGTCCAAACAAAAAATTGCAACAAAAGTAAATAATCGCGATTATTTACAGCTGAGTAAATTTTTCAACTGAGCAAATTTGGCCTTACAGGCTTGAAGTAGATACCAAATTGATACACTGAGTGAAATATGGGCTCATTTGGATGCATAGGATAAAAATGGTACCAGGCTTTGGCTTTAGGTCTCTGAAACAGTAGATATAAAGGAAATTTGAGATTTTGAGCTCCAAATTTGTTCAAAGTTGGTTGGTGGGCTTAGCACATCATGTACTTTGGATGTATAATGGCAAAATAGCAAAATTTCCCTATTTTGGCATGAAAGTAAATAGTCACGATTATTAACTTTTCTACCAGAATCAACATTTTTTGGCACAACTTGGTTCTAGGCATTGTATAGACCTTGTGTATGATTATGGGGTGATTTGGATCAAGAAATGTGGCTTATAACTCAGAATTTGTCTTGCAAAGACTTCTTCGCATTTTTTGGCAATTTTCCAAGTTATATGTGATCAT
The DNA here is from genome assembly GCF_014529385.1 of Adiantum capillus-veneris. Lineage (NCBI taxonomy): Eukaryota > Viridiplantae > Streptophyta > Polypodiopsida > Polypodiales > Pteridaceae > Adiantum > Adiantum capillus-veneris. Next base: position 15,698,619 of record NC_140950.1, read on the forward strand.
TTTGGCTCATACTTGAATTTTGGCATGTATTAGGTGTGTACAAATGATATGTGAGGTGATGATGCAGCTTTCAAGCAAAAATAGTGCAAAAATAAATAATCGTGATTATTTACAGCAGTCACATTTTTCTTGCAAAACTTAAAAATTTTGACCTAAACACGTTCTATACACCTAAAACAAGTCCTAAATTGAATATGGTAAAGTTTGGTCTTGCAGGCATCACTTTGTGCTTTGTCGACTCTGAAATCACCGATCTCTGTGACTACACTGCCTATTGAGTTGGTTAGTCACCTCTAAGGCTATGGACTTTTTCGCAACATAATTGTAAAGCAACTCATCCAATTTTGGCCCATTTGGAGTCAATTTAACCCCATATGTCAAATTTGACACTTTGTAGCCTTCAAGCTGTTTTCTGCTTTTTGAGGGCTTTGCTTGATTGATTTCACGAAACCAATGTCTGTGGAATCGAATTCAATTCTGGCATCTGTCAAAAACCTAGCTTTTCTACTTGGGACCCCCTCGACTCTCACCAAATGGTCAACTGGTGATATAGAAAGGTTCTATTATGTTAGGGCATGCTACAAATTCAAATCCCATCTGATTTGGTTGAGCTGACAGGCCGCTATGGTCAGTGTTTGGTCGTAGGTCTTTGTGCACTGCTCGAATTCTAGGGGTTTAGACTAGCTACCCACCGTACAAAATGGATCATTGATGAGTAAAGAACTTACCCCTCATGTTTCGTGTGAGATGGCGCTGAGAACGGACAATTGTAGGTTCCAGAAAGTACATGCAAAGAAGTCGAAATGTTCTCTCTCCAAGGGCAACAAGTGGAAATGAGGTGATTTTAGCCTACCTTGGGTATCTATACTCGGACTTCCCGAATCAATTTTTCCCAGATTCCCCTGTTAGTCCTACTAGGCCATGAAATCTATGTTACATTCGAAAAATTTCCCAATTGGATTCCTGTAGCTCATTTTGCAAGAATTTTGCAAAAGTAGGTTGGCCGCCTAATTTAGGCTTCCCGCTTCCATCTTCCAATTTCATTGAAAATTTTTGTGCTTGTCTGCGTTGTCTTTCTGATCACCACCGTGTCTTCAGGTTTTCCATCTGAGCTCCCTTGCTATTTATTATTAATTTTTGACCTGTTTATTGAGAAAAATCAAAAAAAATAACAAATGCGTCAAAAAAGCAAAGTGAAAATCCAATAATTAAGAAAATCCATTGAAAAACACAGCTATATTGTTTTTTATTGGATTTCTCTATTTTTAAGTCTCCATATCGAGAAAAATGATGAAAAATAACCAAAAAGGACTATTTTTTTATGATTTTTTGATAGTATATACACTACACTCATCGGGAAGAGATTATCAGTGAAGTTTCCCTTGTTGATGAATTATAAGGGCATTATTATGTAATTTTTCAAAAAGTCATACGTTAACATCAAACTTTTTTCCATCCCTCTTCAAACATTGCCCTTAATTACTTAGTGCCCTTCCACCCCTCCTAGATGGAATACTCCGGGACGACTGTGTGCATGGGTTGAACAATCGTGTCTATGCATAGCCTTGGTTGGCTCTACCATGATTTGAAGATCAATGTAGTTCAAACCAATATGTTGTACAAGAGTTGGGTCTTGAGTAATTAACTCAAGGGTTTTTTATGTCGAGGCTTTCTGATGTTGTCTTCCAAAGAGCAAATCTTGTGCTCTCTGCTTGATTGTGCCATCAGGATGCTTCAGCACACTGATTTCCTGAGATTTTGATATCAACAATGGTTGTTGTCGAGCTTTTTCTCGCCATTGGTAGCTTGGTTTTCTTGGTGCAGAATGGTGTGGCGGAGTCTTCTGAGACTTAACTCTCCATTACTTGATTGATTTTGCAGTTTGCGAAGAAGATAAGTGTTGCTTTTTCTTCCAATCCCATTTCGTGTTAAGTTCCCTTCTTGGAGAGGTGCGCCTCTATGTTGTGACTCTCGGAACCGTCTTTGGTTTTGTCGATGATGTTTTGGGCACCCAGATTTGAATCGGCTTGTCCTTAAGCTGTGCTTTTGGTACCCAAATTTGCCTGACTCCTTGCATGTTACCTACAGCATTTGCTTGTCAATAGGATGGAGAAGATTGATTACTTCGTGGGTTGCTTTGCTGATAATTGCCTTTCTATTCCTCCTTGCTTGGTGCAATTGGAACAATGAGTTGTCCGCCTTTAGGTGATAGCTTGAGCTAATTCGTATCCCAATCTGGTACTGCCTTGTATGTCCGCATCCAGGGAATTCCAAGAATCATCGTCTCATTCATGTATTCATCTGGTAAGCATACAAACTGATGAGGGCATGAACATCCATGTACTATCACATTCAAGTTGACTACTCCCAATGTTGGTGTTGGGTTCTTGTTGCATCCTTTGATAGTCGTTATTCCTGCTGTCAAAGACTGATTTGTTGCTTTTTTGTACGTGGAATAACTAACTGCATTTACTCTAGCTCTTGTATTGACCAAAGCATTTGTGCTATGATTGTTGAGATGTACTTTGATGCGAAGGTCCATTCTATCTAACCATTCCTCATCTATTAACACTGCATCTTTTGGCAATTCTCATTGTCGGTCATCTATTTCCAGGGTGTTGATGGGAATTGGTTGATGATTCTTGAGAGCAGTTTTTCTTTTGAGTATCCAAAGCCAAGCTTCCTCTTGGGCTTCATCAATAACCTACTGTCTTTTTATCTTCCTTTGCTTAGCTGCATGCATTCGTTCTAGCAATTCATTGGTTAGTGGCAAATTGTACTTCTTTAAACTACATCCGCTAATCCAATTATCCATTGGTTCACCATCTAGGGTGGATAGCTTAACTGCTCCACTTGGAGATACATCTTCAATGATAAACGGTCCGTTTCCCTTTTTCTTAAACTTGGGAATGTGTTGCTTAAGGGAATAGACTAAAACTAAGTCCCCTTTCTTGAAGATTTTTGTAATTATATGGAATCAAAAAACTGTTTTTGTTTCCGCTTTTGTGCATAGATGTGATCTATGGCAGTTATCCTTTGCTCATCTAGCTTTTCTAGATCTTCAAGTCTTTCTGACAATTCATGTCCAGTCCACTCAATATCCTTTGCTACCCTTAGTGTCGGCAATAGAAATTCTATTGGCAGTATGGTATCAAGACCATAAACAACATTAAAGGGTGTAGCATTTAAAGTTATTTTGAATGAAACTCGATAAGCCCATAGAGCAGCATGGAGATTTATTTCCCAGTCTGTCCTTCTTGAACTAACCACTTTAGTCAATACCGAGCTAAGAATTTTGTTCGTATGCTCAGCTTATCTGTTTGCTTGTGGGTGATAGGGAGCTGATTAGTTATGGATGACCATAAACTCATTAAGAAAATACTAGATTACCTCATTGAGGAAATGAGCCCCAATCGCTGACAATTTCTATTGGCATTCCATATCTCGTGAATACATACTCATATAAGAATGCGGTAGTGGTTCTAGCATCATTCGTTTGAGTTTCTTTGGCCTCGGCCCACTTAGTCAAATATTCCATAGCTACAATGATATACTAAACTTGGGTTCTATAAGCAGGTGGTTGTATTGGCCCAACAAAGTCTAAACCCCATTTTACGAAAGCTCTAGCCCCCATCATTGGTCTTTAAGGACATGCTATCTACACGTGTTGGCATTTTTGCTTGTTGACAATCATCACACCTTTGAACATATTCTTTAGCATCTGCAAAAAGTGTTGGCCACCATATGCCTACCATTAAGATTTCTCTTGCGGCGGTCTCACTAGAAAAGTGACCTCCAGCTAATCCAGCATGTTCTTGTTCTATAATCGAAATATACTCATCTTCATTTGCACAAAGATGCAAATGTTGATCCTTACCTCTCCAATACAATTGGTTTCCAATAAGAGCATAGTCTCTTGCTTCAATTTCAATTGCTCTTTGACGGCGTTTACTCATATCCTCAAGAAATGTTCGACTTGATAAGTAAGTAACTAGATAGTTACTCCACTTAGGAACATGCGACATTTGAAACAATGTCACGTGAGGTATGGGTGTCTGTTTTTGACATTGAGGACAATCCTTTACAAAAGAGCGAACATCACTCCTCATAGTCTGCCAAAATACTCCAAGTCTCAAAATTCATCGCATAGTTTGGTCTTCAGCAAAGTGATGGCCTACTATTGTAATATGTGCTTGACTTAGGTATTGTTTTTTCTCTTCAGGATTAATGTATAAGAGCAATATTCCATCTCGGTTTCTTTTGTATAGCCTACCAGCTTGTAATTGATACATAACCAATTGCTCAATTAATCCGATTGTAATAGGAAGTGGTATTTGTGAATCCACTTGAGCTATTGTCATCAATGATACCATGTTTTCCGACCATCGAGGTATCATATCCACGGAGAACAAATAGGCATCTGGTAGATCATCATTTATCCCTTTAGGTGATTCTCCTGAAATAATCCTTAAAAAATGATTTTCTCTTTGATGTGTAGTGCCCTTTTTTACAACCATGGTGAAATAAAATCCCATGAGAATGATGAACCATCTCACTATTCTTCCTATGCTACATGGCTTGTTGATCAAGTACAACAAAGCTTGGTGGTCCACAAAGAACACAAATTTGTTTGCTAATAGGTAATGTCTATACTTTTTTACGGTATAGATCATTCATAATCCTTCCCTTCCCTTTTGGTGGTGGTGTAATTATTTTCTGCCATGTTCAACTGTCGACTAGCATAAGAAATAGGATTTCCTAAGATATTCTTTAAAATCATGTCTCATCAATCTTTGAAAGGTGGCAGAAGCATTAGTTAACCCAAAGGGAATAACCCGATAGGTAAAAGTACCCCATTTTGTTACAAAAGCAGTTTTATGATGACCTTTTGGATCAACCAAAAGTTGATTGTATCCCGAAAAGCCATCTAGGAAGCTGTAATCTTCTTTACCTGCAACTCGTTCTAAAACATGGTCAGTGATTGGAAGAGGAGAGTTGTCTCTAATGGTAGCTGCATTCACTTTTTTGAGGTTGACACACACTTGTAATTTTCCATTCTTCTTGGGTACTACCACAATTAGAGACACCCAATCTGTGTGTTCAATTTCGTAAATGAATTCGGCTTCCTTTAGTTTCTCAATCTATTCTTCGATTTTCCTAGCAAATGTTTCATTGTATATGTATGGCCTTTGTCTACTTGGTTTTGGCATCATCTCTAATGGGTATGGTATGTTGACAAATTTCTGGATCAACACCCTTGAGATCCTTGTAAGACCAAGCGAAGATATCTCGGTATTCTTTTAGAAAGCTTAGCAAAAGCTCTTCTTCTTCCTCTGTTAGGTCATTTGCAATGTAGGCAGGCCTAGGTTCTTCCCCTGGTTCAGCCAAGTCTATCTTTTTCGCGTTCTCAGGACCTTCGTAGGACTTGCCCTGTTTTTGTAGTTCTCTAATAGGTTGTTCAACAATGATTTTTCGTTCTTGGAGAGTATACTTTTTGTAATGGGATGGAACACTCATTACATCTTTACCATCCTCTTCTGTGGTTTCCATTTTGGTTGTATATATCTCCTTTAGAGCTTTTTTCAACTCTTGATATTTCTTTTTCCACTCAATTTGTGTCATGGTGGGCTCCTTGTCCTGTTTGTTTAGCTTTGCTTGAGTATCCTTCCTTGTTTTTCTCAATGTTCTCAACATTTTTGGATTGTCGTTTGAAGGATATCTGCCACTGATTTTGTACTTGAAGCAAGTGGGATCCATAACAAGGGTTAATCTAAAAGATCACACTTATAAAGATGTCATGAAAACACTCATACAAGAGTTTGATTCAGTCTCTTCGGCTGAAACTAAGCTTCCTTCTTGGTTAAACAAAGACACTCCTATTTGGATGTGCGGAGCTTCAGAAAATGGGAGCTTAAAAAGAGAAGAATATACCTTAGAAAGGGATTGCACAAATGAAGCCTATGTACCTGAACCCTTTCCAGAACATTTGTTTGAGCCATTTGAGTGGACTCAAATTTTAGCAACAATGGATGTATGTGTGAATACGTCTATGCCTACTCAATTTTGCAATAAGGATGGATACGACATAATTCCCATCCAAATGATTTCAACCCTTCACATTGAAGATGAAATTGAGGAACCCAAGGACTTGATGAAAGCTCAACAAGTCTTTTCAGACCTCTACTACGATACAACGGATGAGTTAGATGAACACTCAGCTACCTCAAAAGATTCGGGGTCAGAAAAAGAACATGTGAGAGCTAAGCTACTCTTAAAGGAGGGGAAATGTTTTTTGACTTCCCTAACCAGAAATCGAGAAGACAAAAATGGTATAGACAAAAAAGAGACACCAGAAACGTGAAAACAAGACCTATACCATCAGTCTCTAGTAGAATATAATTCTTGATGCAGATAGATGCACATGATTGTGTCAATACATCTGAAAACTCCCTTCTTCAGAAGTGACTTGGTTATGGGCTCTAAATGCATTGACAACAATGAGGATCCATTGACTGACATCTTCAGAATAAGAGCTATAGCATTGACGACCGTATGGTAGTCTAGAAAAGAGTTACTCTTTCAAAATAAGTGTGAGCCTTTGGACACAAATTTTGTTTTAGAGTCCATGCGCATCTGTCTCACATGCTGGAGCTAGGGACTTGCCGAGCACCATGTGCAAGCCACGGATGGCTGCAAGCACACAACCAAGCTAACCTAGCAAGCTCAAAGAGAGCAAGGGTGTGTCATTCACCACTCTTCTCTTGCCGTCATAAAGGATTCCTCATCGCGAAGAAGAGAGAGCCGTTGCCACCGCGCTCAACTGTCTCACCGTCGTCGATGTCACCGCAATGCTCAATTGCACAATCTCTCTCTCTCTCTCTCTCTCTCTCTCTCTCTCTCTCTCTCTCTCAAGCATACACACACACACACACTTGTGAGCACACAATGGAGATAGAGAAAGAGCACTCTTCTTTTGCATGCACCCTTCTGAATGAGGGATTTAGGTCACAATGGCCCTTTTAATGGGTTTGGCCCATTCACACATGGGCACCCACACTGGTCGATCAAAGTAAAAATACTGTCAAATGAGATATGTGGTGTGCCTCCCATCAGCAATCGCCCAAGTACCTATCCAAGCACCTATAAGATCGACAAGCCCAGACCATGACTCAAAACAATGTGATAAGGAGTCCGTCAATCGGTTAACATGCCCCCCTTCTTGATGTAGATTTTGTCCTCGGAAGCTAGTGAGGTGAAGCCCGTTCATCGAGGTGGTAGAGCATCTCGGATAGAATGTCTACAAATCAAAGTCACCGCCATGAGAGTATGCAAGTTGAACTATATGGCAATAAAGCATGAGGGGAATGTAAAGTACATGTGGAAATGAGTAAATGCAAAGACTTATGAAATGCTACACTGCCATTAAGGACAAATAAATTTCACTTTGATGAAATTAATCAATCAAGAGTTTTGGGCTTATGGATGAGTCTATTGATTAGTTAGCTATGACTAAGGTTAAAACAACTAAAACATTCTTGTAGAAAATCAACAACACGCTCTAAGAAAGTCAAGACCGCATCACGTTGGATTCCTAAAACCTTGTTAGACGCCCAAGCATACTATGATGGGAATGATCAAATTTGAATCCCTACACATAAGGTATCTTCCTCTATCTCACCCTCCACACCACACAAATTCAATTCTACAATTCCAACCTCAGTTGAGGATTGTGGCAAAGGGAAGATTCCAGAATACCCTATCCTTGTTCCAGAGCTAGTTTGGAAACCAAACCAATTTCAATATATTCCATTCAGCTCAAGAAGGAAAGAGTCCCAGGAAGCTTCTAGTTCCTCATCTAATTCATACCTTTCTAAATAAGCTCCTACACATCCTCCCCATACCATTGTGAATCGCAGGGAAAACATGAAAAACTCCACGATAGCACCTATAGACCCATGAATACTGAATCATTTCAGGCATGTTCATGGGAGAGCCTCACTGTGGCACTTGGGGTAGCAAGAACCTATTGGCCTAAGTCACCTCCCATCACAAACTTGAACAATTGGTTTCAAAGGGTGACGACAACTTCTCAAAGACTATGATCTACTCGAGGAAGGGGGAAGTCCTCACTCGCGTCAATATTTCAAATTCCTATCCTATCACACGAGAGGTTGGCCATAGCTCACTTGAGGTTTCCATTGACCATGTTGTTGACTTAGAGCTAGACAAGAGTCATCCATTGAGGGATCTTGAGCCACACAGCTCATTGCCCACACAGTCACAGGTTGATGTCATCCCTAGACCCATTAGTTGTCCTATATATTCTACCATCTACATGGAGCTAGGTGCTAGCCAGCAGATGACCATTAGAGAGAGAGCTAGGAGATTGCAGATTTTATTTTTTGGGAGAGTTCTCTTATCCCTCCTAGCTGCACTAGAACCTTGACTTGTGCAGATTGATTATGGTGCACTAGATGCATGCGCATATACTAAAGGCACTTTTTTCCCTTGGGGTTTTTCCCCTCTAGGCATCCAGGTATGAGACCTTAGTTTATGATTTATTTTTATTTGCATATAGGTAATAAAACTTTCATTTCTATGTTGACACACCTTGCTAGGTGGTAGTGTTTTGTTTATGATTTTGCAGCATAGATGAAATTCAGCTCACGCAACGTGGATAGATTGAGCTCCAGCATTGATTGATTATTTCCATAGCTATTGAGGAGATGCACCACATACCTCCACGTGTACTACTTTCAATGATTCATGCTTGTGGATATTTGTATTCGCGGACTGTGGTTTTCCATGGTTTGATTGACGTCTTATAGATGAGCCTTGAGGTTAGGAGGCCATGACTTAAGGTTAACTCATTTAGTTGACCACTAGTCCTAGTTGGTAAAATTATCTCAGTGTTCGAGACCTTAGGAGTGCTTTAGGCATAGAGAATCTTGCTCACTTAAACAACAAAAGACACTAATGAGAATACAAAGAAAATGGAAGCAAAAAACAACAGCCACAAATGTAAAATCTTAAGCTGGAAGAGAAATCCTAGCTCTCTTAAATGGTTGCAAGCACACAACCGAGCAAGAAAAATCACATGCATTGTCTATGGTACTAGAGCCCTAGAGGTTCCTAGTGTGGGTGTTGTTCTTTGAAAGGCAAAAAGCCTCGGGCATACAAAATAAGCACACACGTCAAATAATTTTGAACCAAAGTGACAAAAAGATAAATGAAGAGAAAATGAAAAAAAAAAATACTTCCATTGAGCTTAAAAGTGAAAAATTCAAGCTTTTGTTTGGAGTTGTGAGAGTTAGTTGGCTAACCAAAGCTAAACGGTAAATTATGGAATATTGCATTTAGATAATCTTCTTAACTTAGCTAGTACTAGAGTCTTCAATTAGATGGAAGAGTTGAAGGAGTTGGAAGTGAGGCCTTTAGGACCCATTGACATGTACTCTTAGGCAACTCAGCTTGAGTCCTTGCAATATCACTGCTTGTTGTTGCAACTATGGGAATTGGTACGTTAGGTTCATGGTCAGCCAATGAGGATGACTTACCAACTTTGGGCTGTGAATGTTGGTTATCTTGCAATTTTACCAGAGTCGATAACGTACGTGACCTTTCTTGAATGGTAGGGAGAAGAGTTGTTTTTTGTGTTGTGGCACTCCTATTCCCCCAGTCAATAGTGCATTTGGTTGCCAACATCCACTTGTGTCCTAGGCTTATGTTGCCTTCCATAGTTCCAATAGGCCTAACCAAAAAGCTTTGGTCTACACTCCCATTTTCATAGGCAACATGTGCTTGAAGGACTCCAAAAATAGTGGTTTTTATTCTTATTAATTCCCTTGACTTGCATGGTACTCAAAGATAGGGGTGGTTTTCCTAATTGGCACCATACTCATTATGACAGAAAATCATGTTGAGCTCTCGTATCTAACAAAGCATTATACAACACTTTCCCATAGGGGCTTTTTAGCTCAATCAGGTATCATAGAGGTGACTCACATTCTAATGAATCATCATCAGTTTCCTCAAAAAATGCTTGCGTGATCCCCAAATTAACCTCTTGTTGGCATCTAAGGCGTTGTCGTCGTTCTTGGGCCTCAGCTTGGGCTTGTATCTTTTTAAGCTCTGCTTGTTTCTTGGCTTCCTTCTTTTGATGGATGGCTTGCAATTCTTCTTGGGTTATAGGATCATAGTACCTTTTGAAGTTACTCCCATTAAGGAATCCCACGATTTCAACTCCATCTAGAGTCTCTACATGAATGGTACCTTGCGGGGTAATTTCACACACTTGATATGGTCCCTTACCATCGTATTTCAATTTCTTCTTTTTGTTATGTACACCATACATAAGAAATTTGTCTCCCACTTTTATATCTTTGTCTTTTAAATGGCAGTCAAACCATTTTTTCCTTATGTCTTTCTCCACTAGGGCATTGGACAAAGCCAATTTCCTTTCATCCTTTAGACACTCAAGAATATACAATCGATCGACCAAAGGATTACCATCCCAGCCTTCTTTACTAGGCACACAAAGACTAGGGATGACAAATTCCCAGGGCATCACTGCTTCTTGGCCATATACCATTTTAAATGGTGTACAATTGATGGCTACTTTATATGCAGTTCGATAGGCCCATAAAGCTGACGTAAGCTTTAGATTCCAGTCAGTGCAATGTGCCTCAACAGTCTTGGTCAAAATGAAGATGAGAGTTTTGTTTGTACTCTCGGCTTGGCCATTTGCTTGGGGATAATAAGGTGTAGACTTGTGGTGGGATATAATGAAGTTCATTGTGAGCTCTTTGATCACATCATTTATGAAATGAGTGCCATTGTCATTTACAAGCTCAAAGGGGCAACCCAAAGCGTGTAATAATGTTCTCAAAGAGGAACTTGGCTGTTGTATTTGCATCAGCCTTGCGTGTAGCCCTAGCTTCATCCCATTTGCTTTCATAATCTGTGACCACTGTAATGTAGTATGATTGCATGTTACGTGAAGCCGGACTAATTGGGCCTACAAAGTCTAAGCCCCACTTTTCAAATGGTTGAGTTAATTTGATGGGATGCAGGGGCATCTTATCCTTCCGGTGTGGTTTCTTGTACTGTTGGCATTCATCACACCCTTTCACAAAAAGTGACTCATTCTTAAACAAAGTGGGCCACCAATAGCCTCATTGCAACACCTTTCTAGCAGTCAATTCCCCTAAAAAATGACCGTCAGCTATGCCCATATGTGCTTCTTACAAAATGTACAAGTATTCATCTTCATGGGCACAATGTCTAAGTACGCCATCCTTCCCTCTCTTGTAGAGAGTTCCAGCCATTAGGCAGTTTAGTTCACACTCTTTGATTAGCTTTTGAGTTAAATCTTTATGAAGCTCATCAGGTGGAAAACCATAACTAAAAAGTTAACAATTCTCTCACTCATTCAGGCATTGTTTAAACCATGAATAGGGAAGTATCGGGTAAATCATCATAAATTCTTGTAGGGGCTTCCTCGTTGGGTATGCGAGACAAATGATCAGCCATGACATGTTTTTGTTAGGTCTCACAACAATAGTGACGTCAAGCTCAAGAAGAATTAATAACCAACGTGCAATTCTTCATGTGGAGAAGGGTTTATTTACCAAGCATAGTAGCGCTTGGTGATCTACATCAAAACTTCTTCACTGCATACTATGCAAGAAACCATTCAAGTAGCGAGCTCAATGCTTGGGCAAGGATCCATGAATACCTCCGAAGAAGTCCTCATGTGTGAACAATGAAAGCAATTACCTTCCATTAATTGGGGGAGGGGGGTGGGGGATTCTAACATCTCTATCCACAAGCAAGAAGCTTGCTCAAAATATATGCAAATGTCACCACAAGAGCATAAGCAAAATTGCCTATCCATAAATAGCAGCACAAGCTATGACAGTGTTACTCTAATCTATGAGGTATGAAATAGCATTTCATAAGGTGCCCTTTGGCCCATCAAATCCATGACATTCACATACAACAAGTTGGTCAACCAAGCATGAAGTGTTGTCTACATATAACTTCTACTACTAAAGCAAAACACGACTGCCGAATCATCAACATTGTGAGTGCCTACAGAACTTGGGAGTGGGTATCTCTAGGGAAGCCTCCATTATCTCCTTTGAAGGAGCCTCTCTCTTTTACATTGGCCATCACATAGTGATGCAAGAACGTTTCTTTGCAATGCCTCGTTAGAGCTCTCATCTCTCTCTCTCTCTCTCTCTCTCTCTCTCTCTCTCTCTCTCTCTCTCTCTCTCTCTCTCTCTCTCTCTCTCTCTCTCTCTCTCTCTCTCTCTCTCTATATATATATATATATATATATATATATATATATATATATATATATATATATATATATACACACACACACACACATACCCCCTCCCTCCTCTCTCTCTCTCTCTCTTTGTGAGCCTTCTGTTTTCCCTTTTTGTGAAAAAGTCTCTATTGCCTCCTAGATGAGTGTATCAAGCACAATTATGTCCAAATCCTCACCATCCACATGTTGGTGCTTAGTCCCATTGTCCTCGCCTCTCTCCAATCGTTAGTGCACCGTTGAAGGCAGCCACTTCCAATTTTAACACTTCGAATCAAGACCAACTTGAGTTCAATGCAATGAGGACTCTCAGTAGGTGTATATATTTGCGTGTGTTGTAAATGCTAAAGAAAACAAAAAAATAAAAGATAAAAAATGTAATGGAATTGGCCTATTAACTTGAGAGTAGCAGAAATTAGAGAGAGTACTTTTGAGAAAATACTAAAGAATAGAGAGAGTACTTTTGAGAAATTACTTTGTGAGCATAGCCGGTGATCATAATTGAAGATAGCAATATAAACATAGCATTTAGTTAACTTGGAATGAACAATACTTTTGCAAGAGAGAGAATTTAGAGAACATGACAATAGTTGAGGACCGAATTATGTGGAGCCGGTCCCCCCTCCAATAGGCATTTGTATTATGATTTCTCCCATCAAGAGAGACTTGTTACAATACAATTTTTGTGTTCCTTGTGACCTAGGTGATGCTATGAAGATGGAAAGCTTCATGCATCGCAAGCATAACATAAACTTTGTGGAAAGCATTAACTATCCCAAGCCTCAGTCTCAAGACCTCAAACGCCTTCAAAGGTGGACAGAGCTAGCAGGGAATGAGTGTTGGGGGTCCCATCGTTGCAATAGCTCCAATGACCAACAAAATTATCGATCCAGAGGGATGAGCTACCCGGCTAGGGCATGGAAACACTCACACGATTAGTGAGCTAATCGTGGCAACACAAATGGTTAACTCTACGAGGTGAGCTTCTTGGCCTATGGAGGAGCGAAGCCGCAATGAAGGGAAATCTCCATATCCACTTCTCTTCACCTCTAATCAACACAATCACACACACTAAGATTGCAAGACGCACACAACACTAATCCTATCATGCAACACACTACTCGCAAGCGCACACACATAGATCTATCGAGCACCACACTCCAATCAAACCTACATGCACACACAAGCAAAAGAGGACAATCACACAAGATTAGAGAGGGATTAACCACTAATTAGTTAAGATCTACTTAATCTAAGCATCATAGGCAATCATAAGAAGTAAGAGAGAGGCATAGTGAAAGAGAATGAATCATTGATTAGTTGTAATCCAATCTCATGAGCAAGGAGAAGCTCAAGGACTCCATAGCCACACACCTGAAGAGCTCTCACCAAAGAGTGCTCTCAACAAATGACTTGAGAACCCTAATTTCTTTTACACACTGCCATATATACCTAGGTTAAAAATATGCAATGTCCAGGCACCCAAGGTCTTTAGGGCTCACCACTTACTGAATCTGCAACCTAGGCACAGTAAGTGACCTATTCTTTAAAATTTGGAACTCCCATTGAGCCCGTAACACATCAAAATATTACAATGGCTTGAAATAAGTCGGGAATTTACACTACGTCACCATTTTGGGAAAACGTGAAAAATGTGTAACTCCAATCTTTATTGCTTCTTCACTTTGATCTTCAATGTGCATTCGTACGTCTTCAATCTTTAGCAGCTTCTGTTAACTGACGTTGACTCAGTTAACATTCCCCCCTTCCTATTTTAGTGCCCTTCCTCGGGCACTGTTGAAAGGTGTTCGTGGAGGCAAGGGAAGGTTTTGATTGGTTGTTGATGGGCTGACTGTCTTCATTTGTCGTTGAATTTGTTGATGAGGTTCAATTTTTTGCGGCATCTTCATTGGTCCAAATATGTCTGATGTGAGAGATGATGTTGCATTTGTCCATTGTAATAGCATAATGATGAGACTGATGTTTATTTATGAAAAGTATGTGCAAGGGAAGTAGAATGATAAGTTTCTAAATTAGGGTCTAATACCTAGATGACCAAAGGGAAAAAACCCAGTGGGAAAAAAGTGCCTTTGGGATAAGCGCATTATTGGAGTACTTATTAGCATGGGAAATATTAATAAAGTACTCAAGGGATTATTTGCTGATAGGTATGGAATTAAAAAGGCAGCAAATATGAAAGGATAACATGATGGAACATTGGTTTTCCTGTTGTAGTCCACTCAAGGTGCATAGGTGGAAGCAAAATAAGAGTTTCTAATGCATATGTCCAACGATGGGACATCCTATTTATGCATACACAAAAATGCATGGAAAACAATATGCTGTGCAAGAGAGATTTTGAGGGGTTATTCAAAAAGATGGTGTAGCTATAAAAGCATATGACATGGCTTTGCAAGCTAGCGCCCCTTTAAGAATGGTTTTCGTTGATGAGGATATGTGCTCTCATCTTACTGTGCACTGTGCGTGAGTGTTGGACTCTACGACTCTTATGCGCCATTGGCATTCCCATTATGATGTTCTCTGGCATATCTTCTGTTGTGATCACATAGAATTGAGCTTTGATGATGTGTGAACTTACTTCGATGGTGGTGGATATGATTCCCCAGCATTCTGCTCATTTGTTTGCTGATATGCTCACAAATTCATGAGCATCTTCCAGCTGTGGTTGGCCACATCTTTTCCAAGTGCGAAAGGACATGAGGTTCTTGTCTAACTGAAAATCTATCTTTACTTCACTTGACAGCTTTTCTTCGTGTTCACCAATGATGTTGCACTTGATCATCTTAAGATTTGTGTCTAAATTGACTGCTTTTGTTGTGGCAGCGTCCTTTGGTTGAACTTTATCTGCATTTTGTTTGGTTTGACCACCTGCTTCCGTTGTTGTCGACTCGTATTGCTGTAATATTGCACCTTTTTGCAATTGTTGAACATTATCCTCCTGCATTTGAGTAACCTTTGACCTTAAAAGATCCATTGTACTTTCTGGCAGAATATGTCTCTTCGGAGGAGATTTTGGTGGTGACCTTTGTGTAACTTTCTGAACTTTAGCTTTCATTGACTTTGAGTTTTTTGTCGACTTTGACTTTTTTGTTACCTGTTCTGGCGGCTTGAGGCTTTGCATCATCTTCAGGTAGTCTTTGAATTCAGTCGGGCCATCCGTAGGGGTTTGTACAAGGTCATGATCTTGCTGATATTTGTTACCTTGTGCATCTTGATATGCATATGTGAGCTTGATCACATGTAACTGTTTGAGCACTATGGGCTTTGTCGGCTTTTGACTTTGACTTGTGGAGATCATTTGAAACTTTTGTCCTTGATGATCTTCATATAAGCATTTGTCTGCAGACTCCGATGGAACCTAGGTCAATTGGAAACTTCCAACAACCATATGATCTTTCAATGGTTTCTGCCTTGAAGGGGTCTGTTGGCTAGAAGCTCTAGGGCTTCTATTTGGTGTAGCATTTCCTGGTACATAAGCTGAGCTTGATGGATTTACAACTCCCCCCTTCCTAGGGTGATCACTATAGCCTGCTTCATTGTAAGAGTTCAAAATCATTTGGCTTTGGTTTAATCTCACCTTTTGGGACTGTAAAGATACACTTTGGGTAACATTGTTGATGGTTTGCATCTGTAAACCTTCTGCATAGTTTCCTATGTATCTTTGAGAAACATGACATATTATTCCCCAAGTCAAGCTGTAGATAGTATTATCTTTGCCCTGATATTGTCTATCCCATGGGTCTCCTATGATTTGAGCTTCTGTGGTTTCAGGACCCAATGCATCATAGATGCTAGACTCTCGTCTATATCTACGACTATTTTGGTTAAAGTATATACTCGTTTGGTCACAACATCAAAGCTTTATTTCCGTTGGAGGAGAATTTGGCTCTAAACAGATTTCTGGATTCACCTGGGTAATATCCTTCAGCTCTAGAGAGGATGGGCTGTAATAGTTTCTTTCCTCTGAAATGAACCATCATTTTTAATCTATCACTAGATGCACTTCTATGAGTTGATATGTGGGTTGTTCAAACACTGAATGATCCTTTTTTTACAGTTGCCCTTTTTGGTCTACATAGTGTGCATATGAATGATGTGTACCATACAAAGCTAACATCATTCTGTTTGATGTGTCCCTTAGACTCGTGAATGATTGCACACTTGTGTCAGTGGATGCAGAATCATTTGCAAACCTAACATTCTTGTCAACCTTCGGTGATATCTCGACACCTTGACTAAATTCATGCAAGAATTTGTTGTTCAAAGAATCAATTTTAAGCTTTTCAGGTGCCTATGCATCTTTATGCTCATTTTGAATTTGCAATGTTTTTACCGGTGCTTCTAATGGTAATGCAAAATCATCTGATTGCACTAAAAGTGATGGGTTTGATGCACTTACATCAAGATTTGCATTTCCAATTTGCTCTATACCTTGCTTGGTGGTTGATGTGTCCTTGTTGTCTAGATTTCTTGGACAATCTTCAGGAAAATGTCCACCTTTTCGTCCACAATCTGAACAATATGCCATGACTGGTGGTATTTCATCTGGCTCTATCACGTTAAGCTCATGCTGAGAAGTTTCTGCTTCTATGCTTGCCAAGTTGTCGGCATCTTCTTTTAAAACACTGAGCATCAAGCTGTAGATTGCTCCATCTTGACCTTTGTACCGTCTTTGGCTCGGTTCTCCAATTACACTGGCTTCAATTGGTTGATCTGTTGGATCTTGCAATTCTGGCTCTCGACTGTAGATTTGACCACTGTAATCCATGTGCAATGACCCTGATTGCATATGCACTAAATGGATGCTTTGCGGACTTGTGCAGATTTTTGGATTTACACTTGGGTTGATTTTTTGCACTTCTATCTGCACTTCATCTTTGAGCTTGCAATACCTGGCTCCACTGAAGTCTGTGAACATTTGGGAGTTCTCTGAATCTGGCTTTACTCTGATCAGTAGGATCTTAGTTTTTGTGTTGCTTTTATTGCTCATCAATTATCTATGGCCTTCTGAATCTATGTACAAAAATTTATCCCCATTGTAGCCATATAGTTGTAAAATTTGCTCTGTTGCAGTTGTGCATGTGTTGCCACTGCTACTAGCATGCTCTGTTGTACTTGAACTCTCAGCTCGATTTGAGTCCATTTTGACTAGTTTTGTAGAAACTGTTTCCTAGCAGATTTTGGTTTCGACTAGCAGAATTTCTGCTGCTCGATTTTGATTATACTGCTTTAGCCAAAGCAATTTTGCAGTTGACTGCTCTTCAGACTCGCAAGAGTTGATTAACTCTAGCTTGACAGTTTTAAAATTAATTGCAACCTTTTGAGACGATGAAAAATTGGGCCTTTACCAGATTAATCTGCAATCCCCCGTGATTTGTCGATTTTCATCTTGATTTTCACAAATTTAAAAATTTTGTCTACCCCTCACAGCTTCAGTTAGTCTTTTGGCTCATTTGATCTGATTCGCTCTTGGGGTTCGTGAACCTTCTAGCTTTGCGATGTTTCCTCGATTTTTCTTGACCGTTGTTCTCGATATTCGCTCGCTTTGCTCAGTTTGCCCGACGCAACTCTCCGACAATGCTTTTTTTGCTAGTTCTGCCTTTTTTCGGGCTTTTGCTAGCTCTTACTTGCTTTTTTTATTATTTTTCTGGCTCTAGCTGGCTTTTTCTGGTTTTTATAGGCACTTCCAGCGAGTTTCTTTTTATTTTTCCTAATTATTTGTGAAATTTTGAATTTTCTAAAATTTTTGGTATTTTTTATGAATTTTTTTAGGAGTTTTTGAGTTTTTTTATTTTTTTGGACGGCTTTGGATTTTTTGTGAGTTTTTAACTAGTTTTGTGATTTATCTGTGGGATTTTTCGGTTTTTATTGATTTTTCTATGTGCTTTTTATTTTTTTATGAATTTTATTAATTTTTTTCGTGAATTTTAGAGTCTTTAAATTTTTTTACTTTTTTGGTGATTTTTCTATCAATTTTTTATTTTTATAGATTTTTTAAAGATGTTTTTAATTTTTAGTGATGTTTTAATGCTTTTCTTTTTTATTGTGATTTTTTTGAATTTTTTAAGTTTTTTACTATTTTTGTGATTTTTTCTTATCAATTTTGATTTTTTATGAGTTTTCTACGTTTTTTTCTATTTTTGTAGAATTTTTTAAACTCTTTTTTGAAATTTTTATGTAGTTTTTTATTTTTTGTGAAAATTTTCTAGATTTTTCTATTTTATAATGATGATTTTCTTTTTTGTACAGTTTTGATTTTACTTTTTTTTTTTTTAATGAGGTTTTTAAAATTTTTGCAAAATTTTCCATGATTTTTTCCTTTTTTGATTTTCAATGGTTTTTTTAAAAAGAAAAATTTTAAAAATATTAAATTAAAAACTAACTTAAACTAAATTACCTGCTCATAGCCTGGGCCCTGGTTGACTGGTGGTCTGTGGACAGCGCGCGATGCTGAAAAAACAGGCAGCTGGCAGTGCAGGATGGTGCAGCGCGCAGTGCAGGAGCAGAGAAACGGGCAGGGGAGATTGAGAGTCGCGACAAGGCGGGGAGGTGGGGTCAGCAGGCTGCGCGCGTCCAGCATGGCGGACTCACATACGAGTCGCGACAAACGAAGAGGAAGAGAGAGAGTAAGAGAGAAAAAGGGAGAGAGAGAGAGAGAGAGAGAGAGAGAGAGAGAGAGAGAGAGAGAGAGAAGGAGGGGGGGTTCACAAGAGGGAGGGAGAGAGAAAGGGGGAGAGAGAGAATTAGAGAGAGAGAGAGAGAGAGAGAGAGAGAGAGAGAGAGAGAGAGAGAGAGAGAGAGAGAAAATAAGAAGAGTTCACGCGGTTACGGGCAGGAGAGAGAGAGAGAGAGAGAGAGTGAGTGTGTGGAGAGAGAGTTAGAGTGTTCCGGAAAAATCATTTTTCCAACCATAGGGTAAAGGGCCCATTAAAAAGCCGCCCCTGAAAGAGGGGCACGATTACCCCAATGAGCAAGACCAAAACAAACCAGTCATGAGCCATCAAGCAACCAGTGTTGTTGTGGTAAGCCTGAGTGAGGTCAAACCTCCTCCATAGGATCGCCAGATCGAGCCTTGCTGGCCCATTGGCTCGCTTCTCACCCTGCAACGGCTTGCTTTGCATGGCCATTTTCGTTACACATAGAAAATGTTTTGTTGTTGTGCGATGTCGATGATGAGCTGTTCACATTGAGCTTTTTGTTGGTTGTAGCGATGAGCACGGGCCTTCTATTGTGCCATTGCATGATTCGTTTGGTGCAGCAAATTTTTCACAATCTTCCATGCCGCTTAGGCGGCCTTAAGTTGGCCCCTTTACCCTACAAGAATTCCTTTCCTTCAATTTGCCAAGAGTAAATTTTAGAACATTAGGATTTTTATTCTCTCCTTTGGGGAGGAATTTCTCCTTTTCCTTTTGCCCTCAACCGGCTTTTTGAAAATGAAAATGGCACGATATCAAGTTGAGACACATTCTTCCTGAACACTGGTACACGCTCCCGAATAGAGGCAAGAGAGAGAGAGAAAAAGAGAGCGGACACGCTAGAGAGAGAAGGAGAGAAGGTGGGTTCACGCGGAACGGGAAGAAGAAGAAGAGAATTTTAGAGTCGACAAAAATTATTGCAAGCGATCGCAAAGATCTCGTCGATGAAGTTTTTTGATGCGCCGCAAGGCACGGCCTCGCAACTCGAACCGGCCTTTTTATTTTATTTTATTTTTTAGATATCCAATCATCCAGAAATGCCAAAAGTAGGTCGAAAATTAGCCGAAAACTCCAAAAATCGTCAAAAAATCCTTAAATTTGCCAAAAAAATCCAAAAAATTCTAGGAATCTTAGAAAAATCATCGTCATTCACAACAGAGCATTTCGACACGCAAAAGCACACCGAAAATAGCAGATTTTATCGTAAACGCTGTTTTGACAAAATTGTCCACCCAACCCCCGGAAATAGTAAAACGCTCAAAACTCGACCACGGAGGGCACAAATGTAAACAAAATGATACCGTAAATACGCACACACAAAATAGCTCGTAAAGATCGCAAAATCAATTTTTAATGAAATTTTCCAAAAAATACCCAAAAATTTTCTACAAATTGTCCACACATTGGAAATGGTGCAGCCAAATAAAATTACACAAATTACAATTCAATTGCCAACAATTTTATCAAATAAAATCAAGATTAAGCAATTAAACCGACAAAAATAGGTCAAAAGTTGACGCAATTAGAGTGTGCAAGTCACTGTTTTGAGCACAAAAACACAGCATTTCATCATTACACACATCAATTATGCAATCAAAACATTGAATTAACCATGCAAATTTAAACACTTTTTAGGGGCACACACTAAAAAATTGACAGTTTTTACCAATCTTTAGGTTCGCACACAAAAGGGTTAAATTTGTCGGATTTGCAATGTGACTTCACAAATCATTAGTTGGGCATGTGCACAACACATATCAATCATCATAATTCACAAATCATAACACACACATTGATTTCTAGGTGCTCAAACATGGGCAAAATAGTGCACACACACCTAAAATTAGCATGCACACACACTTGAAATTAGTGCACACACACCTAAAATTGACCATCCAAGAATGCAATTAACTCGATTAGGCATCCAATTAGCAACACACATTCATCAATTAGCAATTGAAACTTATCAATTCATGTGCCGCCAATTCTTAAAAATTTCGGCATTACGAAGGCGTGAAAATGAAAAATCGCAAAATTTTCCATCCCTAACATCAACATAGCATAGCATTACATTGCATCACATTACATTGCATCATGGTGGGATATCTACACAATTCTACACATCTCTAGATTCTAGGGAGATTGAGAATACCACCTTAATTACCTTTCCGTTGAAGCTCAATTGAATGGTCGATTGCTCCAATCCTTCATAGCACATTAGTAAATTAGCAAAAATTAGTCAAATTAGCAAGGGGCTAGTGAAAAATTAAAGTGTGTAAACACACAATTGGCAAGATATGGTCACACATTAGGGAATTATGAACACAATGCTTCATGCACACACATTCAAAATCCACAAAAACATAAACACACAAGTGAAATTAGTGAGGAAACGCATTCGTTTATGCCACAATTACACTAGCGTAGGCCATCGTCCCCGGCAACGGCGCCAAATGTTGGGGGTCCCATCGTTGCAATAGCTCCAATGACCAACAAAATTATCAATCCGGAGGGATGAGCTACCCGGCTAGGACATGGAAACACTCACACGGTTAGTGATCTAATCGTGGAAACACAAATGGTTAACTCTACGAGGTGAGATTCTTGGCCTATGGAGGAGCGAATCCGCAATGAAGGGCAATCTCCATATCCACTTCTCTTCACCTCTAATCAACCCAATCACACACACTAAGATTGCAAGACGCACACAACACTAATCCTATCATGCAGCACACTAATCGCAAGCACACACACATAGATATATCGAGCACCACACTCCAATCAAACCTACATGCACACACAAGCAAAAGAGGACAATCACACAAGATTAGAGAGGGATTAACCACTAATTAGTTAAGATCTACTTAATCTAAGCATCATAGGCAATCATAAGAAGTAAGAGAGAGTCATAGTGAAAGAGAATGAATCATTGATTAGTGTTAGTCAAGTCTCATGAGCAAAGAGAAGCTCAAGGACTCCATAGCCACACACCTCAAGAGCTCTCACCAAAGAGTGCTCTCAACAAATGACTTGAGAACCCTAATTTCTTTTACACACTGCCTTATAAACCTAGGTTAAAAATATGCAATGTCCGGGCGCCCATGGCCTTTAGGGCTCACCACTTCCTGAATCTGCAACCTAGGCACAGTAAGTGACCTATCTTTACAACTTGGAACTCCCATTCAGCCCGTAACACATCAAAATATTACAATGGCTTGAAATAAGTCGGGAATTTACACTACGTCACCATTTTGGGAAATGTGTAACTCCAATCTTTACTGCTTCTTCACTTTGATCTTCAATGTGCATTCGTACGTCTTCGATCTTTAGCAGCTTCTGTTAACTGACGTTGACTCAGTTAACAATGAGGGTAGGGAAGAGGAAGAAGAAACATTTCATAGGAGAAAGAACTGGTTCCTCACTTATCATCACTCTTCTTGCTAGCACAATAATAGCATAGTAATGAAGATGGAGAAGATGGCAAGCTCTAGCATTGAAGCATGGCTCTAGGTTGGATTTGTATTCCATAGCCAAGAGTGTTGGTGTAGGCTCTCAACCTCTCTACTTGCTTGGAGAAGGAGAGGGAGCTCTTGCACTTTGCACTTCACACAATGAGAGTGTGTGTGAGTGTGTGTGGGAGAGTATACCCCACAAGCATGCCCCTAGCTTCCTTGGTCGACCCCCCCTTGTAGCTCATGATGGAAGCTCATTGGACCCCTCCAGGCCTAGCCAGTCACAAGCAGGAGGTAAATCAAGTGACAAGGGTAGCCTTGGGACAAGTGTCCCCCTTTTCCCTTTGAGAGAGAGGACTTGATAAATGCAAAGACAATTAATTAAATCTTCTAAACTATCATTGGACCCCTTGGGTAGCCAACCAATAGGCTTCAGGCACCATGAGGGCAACATGAGGAGGAACTTGACAAGTGTCCCTTTTGCTTTCTTTGTACCAAGCATGCCTTGTGTGAGTGTGAGTGTGTGTGTGTTCTCTCTCATACCCCCTCTTGTAGGGCTCGTCCCCTCCTTGAAGGGATTAGTTTTGACTTTTGCACACCTCCAACCACTCAACTTTGGACCCCGTTCCCACCACAAGCTTGGCCCTTAAGCCCCTCAAGCTTGGCCAGGTTCCTACCTCAAGTACAAGCCTAGCATCTCAAGCATGACAAGCACCTCAAGCATCTCAATCATGAAGCACCTCAAGCACCTTAGTCATCAAGCACGTCCAGCACCTTAAGCTCCGACCACTCAACTTTGGACCCCGTTCCCACCTCTAGCTTACCTAAGGTCAAAGGGCTTTTACACTAACTATCAGAGGTCTTCAATGAAGCTAACACTAAGGTTTTTAGGCTCCATTGGTTAGCCTTGGTTTTTGATAGACCATCTCTCATTTATACCCCTTTACCATTGGCCCCGTGTTGAGATAGATCTATAATCACATGTCTATATCTTAACCCTTGGTCCCATTTATTCTCCCACATTAAATAATCAGTTTAATATGAGAAGTCAATTGGGTTGGTTAGATATTAGATTTTATGACATTACCTGTCTCTTGAAATCATAGTCATCCTTGACTATGAGGTAGAAGATATAAAGCCTTAGTCATAAGTCAATCTTACTTAGCAGGTAGAGGATCCCTTTTTACCCTATGATATCTTTCCGAGATGGATGACCAATCCATTTGGTGCTTGGGAGACATAGTTGCCGCAATCATATCTTCTCTTTAGTCCATTTCATTCTCCAAAAGTAGAGTGACAAATTCTACTTGGTGTTTGAGAGACGTCGTCATCACAAACATGATTCTAAGCGTGCATACTATTTAAATTTGTGCACAATTAAACACTCAACTAGTCTAATAAGACAAAAACATGGGTCATTTAAAAGAAATTTGCACATTTTCTTACTCTAATGTAGCATTGTAAGCATTGACAAGGTTCATACTATCCTTAAGCTATAATCATTGCATCCATCTAGCATCTTCAAAAGGATAATTTTTTAACTTCATAAGATATCATCGGATAATCTTACCATGTCGTAGTACCTTGTCTTCATGTCAAAGGATTTCGGGTTGTAGCACCTCTTCTTGGTCTTCAACTTCTAGAGGGTCTTCAATAATTAGTTCACTTGGTGGCTCTTCTTTGTAGGGTTTGAGTAGGCTTACATGAAAAGCATTGTGCATGAGCCAATCGTTCGGCAACTTGATTTGGTAGGTCGTCTCATTGATAGGCTTCAAGATTTGGAAAGGACCATATATCTTTTTGCTATCTTAGCATAATACTTTTGATGGCCCGTAGGATTTTTGCCCGTCGTTTGCCTTAATCAAGCCTTGAGAAACTTAAGTAAGACCCAATCATTTTCTTTGAACGTTAAGGCCCTTCTCTGCTTGTCAGCAACAGCTT
Organism: Adiantum capillus-veneris; assembly: GCF_014529385.1. NCBI lineage: Eukaryota > Viridiplantae > Streptophyta > Polypodiopsida > Polypodiales > Pteridaceae > Adiantum > Adiantum capillus-veneris. The sequence continues at coordinate 15,723,065 of NC_140950.1, forward strand.
TTTGCCTTTCTTGAGAGATGGATATAGCATGCTTAATCTTTTGAAAAGATTCTTGTAGGTCGCGGCTATACTCATCGGTAGCGAAGATCTTCCCATGTACTTTGAGTAGCAAGGGACTTTTATGTCCTCCCTCAATGATCTCAAAAGGTGCTTTTGCCGTAGAAGTATGTACAATATTATTGTAGACATACTCTACAAGAGGCAAGTACTTTTCCCATTGTGAGCATTGATCTACTTGGGTAACATAATTCTTGAGTACATCAAGTACTGTAAGATTGTCTATCTTGCTCCTAGATTTTCAAAGGGACCTTTCCAAAAGTTACTGGTCATTCTAAGATCTCTATCTGACACGATGGATGTTGGTAATACATGGTGTTTGAAAATCTGAGATATGAAGAGAGTTGCCATTTGATGTGCCGGGAATAAAGTGTGCTTGCTTGCTAAACCTGTCGACTATTGTCCATATTCCCGAATTCCCATGGATAGACTTGAGCAATCCAAAGATGAAATCCATGGATATACTCTCCCATGGTGAATTAGGGATACGCAATGGCTGGAGTAATCCAGGTTGCTTCCCTCAATCATGCTTGGTCTTTTGGCATACTACACATTTTGAAACATACTCTTGTATGTCCACTTTCATGCTAGGCCAATAGAAATACGTCTCTACTCCTCAGAGAGTAGGTTGAATGACGTTATGCCCCGCATAGGGAGAAGCATGGGATTCATACATAACTTTCTCACGAAGGGAATGGGTAACACATAGCCTATTTCCATGGAGAACATAAGCATCCTGCAAGGTGAATGGTTTCACTTTCTTCCTCAAAGCAAGGATTGGCATTATGTCTCTAAAGTCAGGGTCAGTAGCATATTCATCTATCATAGACGATTGATCATTGTGAGTAGCTATAGACACCGCATTAACTCTTGGTCGTTTTCGTGAAAGTGCATCGGCCATTTGATTGTGCTTACCAGCTATGTGAGCAATATGGAAATTAAATTGCGAAAGAAAATTGGCCCACCTCATTTGTTTGTAGGAAACCTTGGTTTGCGTCATGAAATGCTTGAGACTTTGGTGGTCGGTTCGTAGAATAAATGGAGTCCCCAATAAATACTGCTTCCATGTGTTTAGGGCATGTAGAACAGCTAAAAGCTCTTTCTCATAAATGCCCAAGACTCGTTCATCGGTATTGAGCCTTCGGCTCTCATATGCTATGGCATGCCCTTCTTGAAGCAAAGCTGCTCCAAGGCAATCACCCCAAGCATCACATTGGACCTCAAATGGCTTTGAGAGATCCGGAAGCATTAAGACTGGTTGGGAGGTAAGCTTTTCTTTGAGCTAATCAAAAGCATTTTGCTCCTTAGCAGTCCATACATACTTAACGTTCTTCTTAGTTAAGTCATGTAGTAGTCCTACAGTTTGAGAGAATTTTGCTATGAAGCACCTGTAGTATGCACACATACCAATAAAGCTTCTTAGCTCAAGTAGATTCCTTGGATTAGGCCATGCTTTTATTATTTCTAACTTCGATGGATCCATACGGAGACCATCTTGAGAGATAATATGACCTAGGTATTGAATCTCTTGAAGGAAAAATTCGTTTTTCTTTTGGTTGAGAAAAAGCTTGTTCTCCATCAATGCTTGAAAAATTACTTAGAGATGTTGCTTATGTTCCTCCAAAGACTTGGAGTAGATGATGATATCATCAAAGAACACTCCAGTGAATTTGCAGTAAGGTCTAAAAATTTTCTCCATTAGACGATTGAACGTAGCTGGTGCATTAGTCAAGTCAAAAGGCATGACTAGATATTCATAAAGACCAAACGTTGTGCGAAACACGATCTTTAGTATATATTCATCCACTATCGTTATTTGATGATAGCCACTTTTAAGGTCAATCCTACTGAAGTAGGTAGAGCCTTGTAGCTTATCAAAGAGATCTTCTACCCGAGGCACGGGAAATCTGTTTTTGATAGTGATATGGTTTAGTGCCTGAAAGTCCATAGACATATGGTATGTACCATCTTTCTTTTGCACTAAAAGGACTAGAGAACAAAAGGGAGATGAATTAGGCCTCACCATCCCTTTGTCTACCAATTCTTATACTTTCCTCATGATCTCCTCTTGTTGAGCTTGAGAGATTCGATAAGGAGGCTTGTTAGGCGTTGAGCTTCCTGGAAGGAGCTCCATGTGATGGTCATCATCCCCTCATTTTGGAGGTAAGTCCATAGGGATATCATCGATGAGCACATCTTGGAATCCTTTTAGAAAATTATACATGTCTAACTCTTCTTGATTCCTACAATTTACATTTGATGAAACATTGGGATCTTTTAAAGACTCTTTGACAAAAATCATGTAGCAGAAGCTGAGCTCTTCATTGATTTATCAAAGCGAGAGGATTTAGAAGTGGAATTGTGCGACCACTCTCACTAGCATCTATATACATGTTCTTTCCCCTGTAGGTGAAGTAGATTCTCCTTTCAGGGAACTTCATATTGGCAGCCATACGATCAAACCATGGCGCCCATAGGATAGCATCCTTATGTTGGAGAGGAGAGATGAAAAAGTCTTCTTTGTCGACATAGCTTTGGACATGGAGACCCAACTTCCCAATCAAGGGAGTAACGAAGGCTCATTGTCCCTTGAAAGCAGTGTCCCCCATTATAGCATCTCCCATATGGAGAGCTTGAATGCCCAACTTGGTGGCCAACTCTATTGATATGAAGTTGTGAGTAGAGCCAGGGTCAAAAAAAATGAAGGCATCATGCTCTCTTACGTTTCCCCAAGCATAGGAAAGTGATGATCCTTTGCAATGAACATCCTCTTTTGGAGCTTCAATGGTGGAAGCCCTAGGAGTCTTATTGTGAGCATTCTTCTTGGGGCAAGAAGGATAGCCATGCCCTTGCTCCCCACACTTGAAACACTTATGGTCCTTGCGAAAAGCTTCAAGCTCTTCAAGAAAGAGTTTGTTTTTTCCTTTGTAAACTCCCTTCTCCTTGGACCAATTGTTGTTATTGTTGTTGAAAGTTCCTTGGGAAGATTTTTGAGCTTTGGTTTTCCCCTTTGCATCATTTTTGTCTTTGTTTTCCATGGGCTTGACATTCTGTCTAGTCCCTTGATGGAAATTGATGCTTGAAGCAACCACGGTGTGATGGATTACTTCGGTGATAGAGCTAGGCCGTTGAGAGTTGATGTATTTGGCCATCTCTTCAGGTAATCCCTCACAAAATTGTTGCTTTTGCTCGGCAAAGTCTATCTTCTGAAAGACAATAGCCTTGAGATGTAAATCCCAAAACTTATCTACATACTTGTGCTGCAAACAATCACATGATGCGCCTACAAAACCCCCAAAAGAATAATAGGCTACAAACAATCCAACCAATCAATGGCATACCTGATAAAACATGGTCACACACGATCTCAACTAATCACGATCATAGAGAGAGAGAGAGAGAGAGAGAGAGAGAAAACACAAGGAGTGGGTGCAATCTTCCCCCATGCAAGATTGAACATGTCCCTCTTGCACGTATTTAATTTATAGAAGAGTTCATGCTCAAAAATGAGTTACATCAGTTCGCACTTGGGCATAAAATAGTCATTGCTTGTAAAGAGCTCAATTTAACAAGTAATAGTTGTCTACATCTCAACTTATAACTAAACCATAAAATACTAAGGCTTGCCACAAAATCCAATGGTGGAAGTTTTATTCTGAATAATTGTTATCGCCTTATTGTCCAGCACGTGCCAGTCACTGATCTACTCACACAACACTCAACAAATGATCATATTTCACAATTCAAATCAACATTTCAATGCTTCATCAAAATATCAAATATTTCACAAATAAATTATCAAAATATCAATTCCATTACATATCCCGAGGTTGAAAGACAATTGTCCTCAATTGTTACCAAAACAAACTAGCAACAATGGTGGCCAACCACCACTAGTAGAGTTGTCTAGTAATTGGTGTTGCGTAAACCGGCGTATCTAGACCATTGGGCATGTTGCCTAAATTGGAGGGTCTGCACTTATGCTACCTAAACTGGCGAATCTGCATTTTGAATTAGTGTTGCCTAAATTGGCAAATCTACACTAGTGCTGCCTAAAACGGCGAATCTACACTTTTAAGGTAGTGTTGCCTAAATCGGAAAATCTACACTAGAAAAGAGGCACTACTTAAATTGGAGAATCTGTGTCTCTAGGTGTGTGGTATGCAAGTATCAAGTGATGGTAGTGCGGACATAGTGATTGTTTAAAAATTTATTGACACTCTTCCAAAGAATGGTTTTTGTATTTCACCAAATATCTTCTGTACTGGTTTCTCTTGCGGGTAGTGGTCATGTCATGATCTAAAATTATTTTGAGAGTCAAAATTTCTTCATCATCCTCAAATTAAGGGGGGGTCAATAGTGGAAGGAGTATCAGGAATAGGTCCCTTATGTGGTCTCAACAAACTAACATGGAAGGAGTTGTGAATTTTCCAATGTGAGGGAACACCCAAGCGTAACGCATTGTCATTTATCTTTTGTAGGATTTTGAATGGGCCATAAAATCTAGGGGCCAATTTTACTTTGGGATGTTTTTCTACGCTTTTAAGCATCACTCTTCTATTCTAAGCCAAACAAGGTCTTTTTTTTTTTAAAGGTGCAGATCTTCGTTTCTTGTTGGCTTGTGCAGTGTATCATTGTTGTGTGTTCGTTTAATGCAAGTTGTGGCTTCTTGTAAAATGTGTGTGTGGTCTCTTGCTAAAGTATCAGCTGCAGAGACGTAAGTGCTAATAGTGGAGACAGGGACAGGGAGTTTCTTCCCATAGACAATTTCAAGGGGTGCACGGTTTGTGGAGGAGTGAGGGGTATTATTGTAAGCAAATTGAAGCATAGGGAGGTGTTGGTCCCAGTTTGTGGTATTTTCAGTGGTATGAGATCTAAGGAGGTTTACAATAGTGTTGTTCATGGCTTCTGTTTGACCATTACTTTTATGGTGAAAAGCAAACGTGAAATCCATTGTGGAGTCTAAGTTTTTGGCTAGGGCGACCCAAAAATGATTGCAAAAGCGGACATCTCGGTCGGAGAGAATGACCTTGGGGAAGCCATGATAGGGAAAGATGGTTTTGAGGAAAAGGCTTGCAGCCTGTGGTGCAGACAATGTCTTTTTGCAAGGTACAAAGTATGCTTGTTTGCTAAAACGGTCAACTATGGTCCATATCATATCATTGTGTAAGGATATGGTGGGGAGTCCCGTGATAAAATCCATGGAGATTTGTTCCCAAGGGCCAGCATGGATAGGGAGAGGCATTAAAAGACCATAAGACTTACCATGATGATGTTTGACTCTTTGACAAATCAAACATTCTGAAACAAATTTTGTGATATCTTGCTTCATTCCACGCCAAAAAAAATGATCTTGACATGCAGTGAGTGTGGATTGAATTCCTCGGTGACCCACATATGGTGGTGCATGCATTTTAGTCATTGCTAGTTTTTTAAAGGGTGTTGTGATGCATAGCTTTTGCTGAAAATAAAGATAACCATTTGCTAAGGTATAGTGTTCATAGGGAAGACGATTATTGTGAGTTATTTCAAACCAAGCATGTGAGAAATGTGGATCTTGAGCATATGTATTAGGCATAGAATGAAATGATTGCACATCACTCATAGAAATGTGATTCAAATAAACATGCTTGATTCTATCGAAGACACATGAACAAGTAACAGAAAGAACATTCACTTCAGGTTTTCTACTTAATGTGTCTGCTACTACATTTTCTTTACTGGGTTTGTATTGTATCATGGGATGGAAATTTTGAATGAAACCAGCCCATTTGATATGACGATCAAAAATGGTGGATTGAGTAAGAAGATGTTTAATGGCTTGCTGGTGGTCGGTCTTGATTAGAACTTCAGAGCCCATAAGATAGTGTTTCCAAATGTCTAGAGCATAGACTATAGCTAGCAATTCTTTATTGTATGTGCTATATTTGGTTTCAGATGGTTTGAGTTTTCAACTTTCAAAGGCAAATGGGTGATCAGTTTGCATTAAGACTGCACCTATGCCTGAGCCACTAGCGTCTATAACAACTCAAAGAAGGTTTTTGAACTCGGGCAATTGTAGGATGGGGGCATGTGTGAGGAGATATTTGAGAGTGTCAAATGATTTTTCTTGTGTGGGGCCCCAATTGAATGGTACTTTTTGACGAATTAAAGTGGTCATTGGTGATTCAATGTGTGAGAAGTTTTCGACAAATTTACGATAAAAACCTACTAAACCTAAAAATGATTTGATGTCATGCACAGATTTGGGGGTAGGCCAAGTTTTAATAGTGTCAATCTTTTGAGGGTCACTGGATATGCCTCTTTCTGAGACTATGTGGCCTAAATAATCAATGTGAGTTTGAAAAAATGTACTTTTGTCAGGATTTGCAAACAATTGGTGCTCACGCAATATCTCAAAGACAATATGCAGCCGATTTTGTGCTCGTGCTCATTACGATTGAAAATCAAAATGTCATCAAAGAACACAATAACAAAGTCTTGATAATCAAGAAATATTTTGTTCATCATCCTAGCAAATGTGGCAGGTACATTTGTGAGACCAAACGGTAAAAGAATAAACTCATAATGACCAGACTGGGTACCAAATGCAGTTTTAAAAATGTCATTGGGGTGCATATGGATATGATGGTATCCTGATTTCAGGTCAATTTTGCTAAACAGTTTCGCTCCTCGTAAGCGATCTAGGAGGTCGTCTATACGTGGGATGGGATAGCGGTTTTTGACAATGACCTTGTTTAACGCGTGGTAGTCTATGCACACATGCAAAAAGTGTTGTTTTCCTTGTGGACTAGAAGAACTGGGGCACCAAAAGGGGATGCACTAGGATGGATGAGGCCCTTGTCTAGGAGTTCGATGATTTGTTTTTGGATTTCTTGTTGGTGCAAGGGACTATGTCTATATGGTGCTCTGTGTGGAGGTTGTGAGACTGAGAAAATTTCAATTTTGTGATCTAATTCACCTTGAGAGGGTGGAAGGGAAGGGGAGTAATCATCCACAAAGAAATCGTTATATTGTGAGAGGAAATCATTATGTGTGTTAGAGACAGACGATTGTGTGTGCCCCAGTAGGACAAGCATTGTGGTCCAATGTGGACAACCCTACACTCATATCACATCATTAGAGAAAAGCTTTAACCTTCAAATGGTAACAAGAGAGAACAATGAACAAAACATACCAAAAATCTCTCCAAGCCCAAGATAGTCATGCATAGTCCACATAAGGATTCTCCTCACAATGGCCTCTTCGCTCTCCTTTTGAGATGAGACATCTACAACGGGGATGCCTCTCCATAACTTTTCCAACTGCTCCATGAGGGGCTCAAGGTAGACATGAATATTTGTCACCTTGTACTTCCCTGGCACAAGCAAAGATAGAAGTATATTTTCCTTCTTGCTTATCTCCCATGGTGGAATATTGTAGTTCATGATCACCACATGCCAAGTGCTCCATGAGTGAACTTGGTACCAAAGGGATTTGTTAAGTATGGAGCCTGATTTACCCCTTGTAATTTTTTGTGTTAAAAACGCACATTTGTGAGTCCCCCATTATGAGGAGAAGCCATCGTGCGTGAAGAAAAATCACTCTTGCCGGAAATAAAAATCACTCGCCAGAAACCAAAATTTTCACACCCATTGCCGGAATATTTCTTTTTGTCGAAATATTATGGCCGGACAACGTCCAGAAGGTGGTCGAAAAAAGACCGATCGGTTGGCCGGTGGTCGAAAGTCAATGGCCGGTGGCCGATTGCAAAGGAGGACTTGTCTTCTCAAGGACGGCCATACATGGGCGGATTGGAGGGTCCGATTTGGACTTATCTACACAAGGGTGGCTACACATGGCTGCCTCTCATGAGAGAGGGCAGCCCTTTTGGCCTATAAAAGGAGGCCATTTCTACACACATTTCATAGTGTGAAGTTGATGCAACAAGGTGGGTGTGAGGTGGTGAGAGTGAAGCAAGGTGGGAGCTCCAAAAGGGTATAATCCCTTTGTAACCTAATTCTTGTTTTGAAATACTAAAGCCATTGAGTGGCTGCTTTCCCATGGACATACCCCACATTGGGTGAACCACGTATATCATGTGTACTCTCTCTCTCTCTCTCTCTCTCTCTCTCTCTCTCTCTCTCTCTCTCTCTCTCTCTCTCTCTACTCTATATTCTCTTGTGTGTGAAAATTATCTCTCTCCATTAATTAATCAACTCAATTATCTACTTAGCTACGTCATACTTCCTAACAACTGGTATCAGAGCAAGGTTTGCTCGTAGCTAAATTATCTCAAGGAAAGGATTCCTTGAATTGAGTGGGAGTAATGGAGGAGGAAGGGAAGCTCAAGATCGAGAAGTTCAACGAAAAAAACTATCAACATTGGAAGATGCAGATTGAAGACTATCTCTACCAGAAGGACCTCTATTTGCCACTAGGCGGTCTTGCAAAGAAGCTCGCAACGATGGCAAATGAAGCAAGGATTGTCCTTGATAGAAAGGCACTCGGAACAATCCGGTTAAGCTTGGCGTCAATGGTGTCCTTCAATGTTTCGGAGATGAAGACCACGGAGGACTTGATGAAGTCACTTGACGACTTCTACGAGAAATCATCGGCATCCAATAAGGTATTTCTCATGAAGCACTTGTTCAATCTAAAGATGGTAGAGAATGGTTCAGTTGCAGAACATCTAAATGACTTTAACACCAACATAAGTCAACTTCGATCGGTGAAAATAAATTTCGATGACGAAGTGTGAGCTCTCCTTATACTATCGTCGCTACCGGATAGTTGGGATAGCCTTATGATGGCTCTAAGTAATTCTATTTATGACACAAATACTCTTAAGTTTGATGATGTTTTTGGTGTTCTCCTATGTGAGGAAATGCGAAGGAGAAGCACAGGAGAATCATCAAGTGCTGCATTGTCAGTGGAAACAAGAGGAAGGCCTAAGGAGAAGTTCAAAAACCAAAAGGGTCGTGATCGCTCAAGACGGAGCAAGTCACGCACAAAGTCAGTTCTTGAATGTTGGAATTGTGGCAAGAAGGGCCTCGTCAAGAAGGATTGTTGGTCAAAGAAGAAGAAGGACTCGAAGTCTCAAGACAACAAGCCAACATCGGAGGCCAATGTGGCAGGTAAAGTAGAGCAAGATGCTCTAATTCTTTCATTAGACAATGTGTCTAATTCATGGATAGTAGATTCCGGGGCTTCATTCCATGTGACACCACACAAGCAACATTTCCAAGATTACACCAAAGGTAATTTTGGGTATGTATACTTGGGAGACGATGAAGCTTGTGAAATTGTCGGCAAAGGTACAGTTTGTGTCAAAACTGCTAACAGAAATGAATGGAAGCTTAAAGATGTTAGGCATGTTCCTTCTCTTCGCAAAAATTCGATCTCTACAGGACAATTGGACGATGAAGGTCACAACATTGCATTCGAAAGCAAACGGTGGAAGATCTCAAAGGGATCTTTGGTGGTTGCCAAAGGAGAAAAGGTTGGTACACTTTACTTGTGTACTATTAGCATGCAACCTTGAGCTTATGCAGCAACTACAGAAGTTGGCAGTGCGGTGTGGCACTATCGGCTTGGGCATATAAGTGCCAAAGGAATGCAAATCCTTCAAACTGAGAAGCTTCTACCACGTTTGAAAGAAGTGGACTTAGAGTTCTGTGAAGATTGTGTTTATGGTAAACAAAAGAGGGTAAAATTTCAAAAATCAAAAAAGAAAAAAGAAAAAATAAAATTCTTGAGTTGGTTCATTCTGATGTTTGGGGTCCTGCTAGTACACCATCACTTGGTGGCTCATTGTACTAAGTAACATTCATAAACGATGCAACTAGGAAAACATGGGTTTATGTAATGAAGAATAAATCCGATGTGTTTTCCATATTTCAAAGGTGGAAAGCCTTTGTGGAGAATGAAACAGGTACTAAGGTTAAATGCCTCAGATCCGACAATGGAGGCGAATATTGCAGCCAAGCTTTTGTGCTAGCAATGGCATTCGGAGGCAAAACACAACCCCAAGGACACCTCAACAAAATGGGATTTCAGAAAGGATGAATAGGACAATCATGGAGCGAGCACAAAGCATGTGTCTACATGCAGGCCTACCGCTTGAGCTTTGGGTGGAAGCTGTAAGTATGTCTGTGTACTTAATCAACCGGTCACCCTCAACGGCATTGGATGGGGGAGTTCCAGAAGAGGCATGGATAGGTAAACCGGTGAATTATGCATTTCTCAAAGTGTTTGGGTGTGAGGCTTTCATACACATAGAAAGAAGCCTAAGATCAAAGCTAGATGCAAAGTCCAAAAAGTGTTTCTTCATTGGCTATGGAGAAGGTGACTTTGGGTACCACCTATGGAATCCAGAATATGGTAAAATCTTAAGGAGTAGGAATGTAATTTTTAAGAAACAAAATATGTACAAAGATTACTTGGAAATAAAACAAAAAAAAGAAACAGGTGATGAGTACATGGAGCTTGAGGACGGTGAAGACTCAAGGACTGCAAACGGTGACAATGTGCAACAACGTCAACCAAATGAGGAGCCTCAACCTATTCCCCAAAGATCTACAAGAGCAAGTAGACCTCTAGAAAGGTTTGTTCCTTCCTTCAACCATCTCTTGATCTTAGATTCTGGAGAGCCGGAATCATACGAGGAAGCTATGCAACACGAATCCAAAGAAGAATGGATGAAGAGCATGCAAGTGGAGATGGACTCATTACATCGCAACCAAACATGGGAGTTGGTTGAGTTGCCTGAAGGTAAGCAGGCACTTCAAAACAAATGGGTGTACAAGCTGAAGGAAGAAGAAGGTGGGAAGGAAAGGTACAAGTATAGGCTTGTGTTAAAAGGGTTTTCTCAAAAGAAAGGTATTGACTTCAATGAAATATTTTCTCCTATTGTAAAAATTAACTCAATTAGGCTTGTCTTAAGCCTTGTGGCTGCTAATGATCTAAATCTTGAGCAAATGGATGTAAATACGGCATTCCCTCACGGTGACTTAGAGGAGGAAATTTACATGCTTCAACCAAAGGGGTATGAAGTAAAAGCTAAGGAGAAAATATTTGTAGATTAAAGACGAGCTTGTATGGTTTAAAGCAAGCATCAAGAAAATGGTACTTGAAGTTTGATCGATGGATGTTGGATCATGGATTCACAAGATGCAACTCAGATCATTGCGTCTACACGAAGAATTTGGGAGATGGGAAGTTCATCATCCTAATGTTGTATGTTGATGACATGTTGATTGCAAGTGCTAACATGCAGGACATCAAAGATCTAAAAGAGGAGCTGTCTAAATCTTTTTCAATAAAAGTATTAGGTGTTGCAAAGAGGATACTTGGTATGAAGATATCAAGGGACAGGACCAAGAAGACAATAAAGCTATCTCAAGAGGATAACATCAAGAAGGTACTAAAAAGGTTTGCAATGCAAAATGAAAAAACAGTTTTCACACCTTTGGCTGGTCACCTTAAACTAACCAAGGATATGTGTCCAAAGACACAAGAGGAGAGAGACTATATGTCTAAAGTTCCATATGTTGTAGCGGTAGGTTCTCTTATGTATGCTATGGTCTGGACAAGTCCAGACATTGCACATGTAGTGGGAATTGTAAGTAGTTTCATGGACAACCCAGGTAAAGAGCATTGGTAAGCTGTGAAGTGGATACTTAGGTATCTAAAAGGGACAACAAAAAATGCTTTATATTTTGGAGGAACTGATATTTTTCTAGAAGGGTATGTTGACGCAGATATGGCAGGTGACAAAGATTCTCGAAGGAGCAATACTGGCTATGTCTTCACGGTTGGAGGCACAGCAGTAAGCTGGGCTTCAAAGCTGCAGAAAGTGGTCTCACTTTCTACCACGGAAGCAGAGTATGTAGCAATGATGGAGGCAAGCAAAGAAATTATGTGGCTTTCACAGATTCTTAGAAGAGCTTGGATTCCAACAAGACAATTGTGTCTTGTACAGTGATAGCCAAAGCGCTATCCATCTTGCAAAGAACTCAGCCTTTCATTCAAGTACAAAGCACATTGAGGTGAGATATCACTTCATATGCACTCTTTTAGAAGAGGGATAGCTAAAGATAGGAAAGGTGCATACAAGTGAAAATCCTGCAGACATGTTTACAAAGGTGGTCAACAAGGAGAAGTTGAGCTTTTGCTCATCTTCAATCGGCATTCAAGGATAAGAAGCTAGGATGGAAAGCAGTCCAGGTTTGGTTTGGAGATCAGTTTCCAAGTGGGAGATTGTTAAGTATGGAGCCTGATTTACCCCTTGTAATTTTTTGTGTTAAAAACGCACATTTGTAAGGCCCCCATTATGAGGAGAAGCCATCGTGTGTGAAGAAAAATCACTTGCCGAAAATAAAAATCACTTGCTGGAAACCAAAATTTTCACACCCAGTCTCGAGCCCAATCTCGACGCTGGCTTCATCGAAATATTCCTTTTTGCCGGAATATTATGGCCGGACGACAGCCAGAAAGTGGTCGAAAAACGACCGGTTGGTTTGGCTGGGTTGGCCGGTGGTCGAAAGTCAATGGCCGGTGGCCGAATTCAATGGCCGGTGGCCGATTTCAAAGGAGGCCTCGTCTTCTCAAGGGCGGCCACACATGGGCGGATTGGAGGGTCCGATTTGGACTTATCTACACAAGGGTGGCCACACATGGCTGCCTCTCATGAGAGAGGGCAGCCATTTTGGCCTATATAAGGAGGCCATTTCTACACACATTTCATAGTGTGAAGCTGATGCAACAAGGTGGGTGTGAGGTGGTGAGAGTGAAGCATTGACATCGTTGCTTGCCAACCCAAGCCTCGAGTGTCAAGGCTCTAGCCGAAAGTCTAGCAATCGAGTCTCTATGTGCCTCCATGCAGGTGAATCGATAGGGATACGCATCATTCCATCATTTGACTGATAGTTGGTGTGCCATGTGAGAATCTCTACTGCAGACCTGCTTTTAAACATGTGCTGAATGCGAGGGATAAGTGGAAAATGTCTCAATACCTTGCGGGGTAGGTGCACCCCTCACTCCAGTCTTGTAGCATGCTTCCCTACACACACGGGACATGAGATAGCATGTGCGTGCTCATTGTGGTATTGTATGCAATTGTTGACGCATGTGTGGATGCGCTCATACTCCATGCAACGTGCATAGACATACTATGATCTACCCATATTTTTCAATAAAAACATTTTCATTTACTTTGCAAAATTGTTTAAGGTTTGCATTTTGTTAAGTCATACAGAGTTTTATCGCAACAATTGGATCAAAAATCGAACTCTAGAAATAAATGTAGCATTGTACACATTGACAAGGTTCATACTATCCTTAAGCTGTATTCCTTGCCTCCATCTAGCATCTTCAAAAGGATAACTTTTGAACTTAATAAGATATTGTCAGATAATCTTACCATGTCGTAGTACCTTGTCTTCATGCCAAAGGATAGCTTCGGGTTGTAGCACCGATCTTCTTGGTCTTCAACTTCGGGAGGGTCTTCAATAATTGGTTCACTAGGTGGCTCTCCTTTGTAGGGCTTGAGTAGGCTCACATGAAAAGCATTGTGTATGAGCCAATGGTTAGGCAACTTGAGTTGGTAAGCCGTCTCATTGATGGCCTTCAAGATTTGGAAAGGACCATAGTATCTTTTTGCTAGCTTAGCATAATACTTTTGATAGCCTGTAGGATTTGTACCCATCATTTGCCTCAATCGAGCCTTAGGAAATTTAAGTAAGACCCAATCATTTTCTTTGAACGTTAAGGCCCTTCTGTGATTGTCAGCAGTAACTTTTTGCCTTTGTTGAGAGATGGATATAGCCTCCTTAATGTTTTGAAAGGATTCTTGTAGGTCACGGTTATACTCATCGGCAGCGAAGATCTTCCCTTGTACTTTGAGTAGCAAGGGACTTTTAGGTCTTCCTTCAATGATCTCAAAAGGTACTTTTCCCATAGAAGTATGTACAGTATTATTGTAGGCATACTCTACAAGAGGTAAGTACTTTTCCCATTATGAGCATCGATCTACTTCTGTAACCTAAGTCTTGAGTAGATCGAGTATAGTAAGATTGGCTATCTCACTTTGGCCATCCGTTTGTGGGTGATATTCAATCTTGTTCCTAGATTTTCAAAGAGACCTTTCAAAAAATTACTGGTCATTCTAGGATCTCTATCTAACACGATGAATGTTGGCAATCCATGTTGTTTGAAAATCTGAGATATGAAGAGAGTTGCCATTTGGTGTGCCGGGAATAAAGTGTGCTTGCTTGCTAAACCTATCAATTGTTGTCCATATTCTCGTATTCCCATGGATAGACTTGGGCAATCCAAAGATGAAATCCATGGATATACTCTCCCATGGTGAATTTGGGATAGGCAATGGCTGGAGTAATCCAGGTTGCTTCCCTTTATCATACTTGGTCTTTTCGCATCCTACACATTTTGAAACATACTCTTGTATGTCCACTTTCATGGTAGGCCAATAGAAATATGTCTCTACTCCTCGAAGAGTAGGTTGAATACCTCTATGTCCCACATAGGGAGGAGCATGGGATTCATACATAACTTTCTCACGAAGGGAATGGGTAACACATAGATTGTTTCCGTGGAGAAGATAACCATCCTACAAGGTGAATGGTTCCACTTTCTTCCACAAAGCAAAGGCTGACATTATGTCTCTAAATTCAAGGTCAATAGCATACTCATCTATCATAGAGGATAGATCATTGTGAGAAGCTATAAACACTACATTAACTTTTGGTCGTTGTGAAAGTGCATCGGCCACTTGATTGTGCTTACCAGTAATGTGAGCAATATGGAAATTATATTGCGAAAGAAAGCTTGCCCACCTCATTTGTTTGTTGGAAAGCTTGGTTTGCGTCATGAAATACTTGAGACTTTGGTGGTCAGTTCGTAGAATAAATGAAGTCCCCAATAAATAGTGCTTCCATGTATCTAGGACATGTAGAATAGCTAAAAACTCTTTCTCATAAATGCCCAAGACTCGTTCATGATTTCAAGCTTTCGGCTCTCATATGCTATGGCATGCCCTTCTTGAAGCAAAAATGCTCCAAGGTAATTACCACAAGCATCACATTGGACCTCAAATGGCTTTGAGAGATCCGGAAGCATGAGGACTGGTTGGAAGGTAAGCTTTTCTTTGAGCTAATCAAAAGCATTTTGCTCCTTAGCAGTCCATACATACTTAACGTTCTTCTTAGTTAAGTCATGTAGTAGTCTTGCAATTTGAGAGAATTTCGCTATGAAGCACCTATAGTATGCGCACATACTAATAAAGCTTCTTAGCTCAGGTAGATTCCTTGGATTAGGCCATGCTTTTATTATTTCTAACTTCGATGGATCCATATGGATACCATCTTGAGAGAAAATATGACCTAGGTATTGAATCTCTTAAGGAAAAATTCGTTTTTCTTTTGGTTGAGAAAAAGCTTGTTCTCCATCAATGCTTGAAAAATCACTTGGAGATGTTGCTTATGTTCCACCAAAGACTTGGAGTAGATGATGATATCATCAAAGAACACTCCAGTGAATTTGCAATAAGGTCTAGAAATTTTCTCCATTAGATGATTGAACATAGCTGGTGCATTAGTCAAGCCAAAAGGCATGAGTAGATATTCATAAAGACCAAACGTTGTGTGAAATGCGGTCTTTAGGATATCTTCATCCACTATCCTTATTTGATGATAGCCACTTTTAAGGTCAATCCTACCGAAGTAGGTAGAACCTTGTATCTTATCAAACAGACCTTCTACCCGAGGCACAGGAAATCTGTTTTAATACTGATATGCTTTAGTGCTCGATAGTCCACACACATACGGTATGTACCATCTTTCTTTTGCACTAAGAGGACTAGATAACAAAAGGGAGAGAAAATAGGCCTCACCATCCCTTTGTCTACCAGTTCATGTACTTGCCTCATGATCTCCTCTTGTTGAGCTTGTGAGACTCGATAAGGAGGCTTGTTAGGCGGTGAGCTTCCTAGAAGGAGCTCAATGCGATGGTCATCAACCCCTCGTTTTGGAGGTAAGTCCATAGGGATATCATCGATGGATACATCTTGGAATTCTTTTGGAAAATTAGACAAGTCTAACTCTTCTTGATTCCTACCATTTACATTTGATGAAACATTAGAATCTTTTAGAGACTCTTTGACAAAAATCATGTACGTAGAAACTAATCTCTTCATTGATTTATCAAAAGCAAGAGGATTTACAAGTGAAATAGTGTGACCACACTCACTAGCATCTACATACATGTTATTTCCCCTATAGGTGAAGCAGATTCTCCTTTCAGGGAACTTTATATTGGTAGCCATGCAAACAAACCATGGTGCCCCTAGGATAGCATTCTCATGTTGGAGAGGAGGGATGAAAAAGTCTTCTTTGTTGACATAGATTTGAACACGAAGCCTCAACTTCCCAATCAAGGGAGTAACGGAGGCTCGTTGTCCCTTGAAAGCAATGTCCGCCGTTACAGCATCTCCCATATGGAAAGCTGGAATGCCCAACTTGGTGGCCAACTCCGTTTGACATGAAGTTGTGAGTAGAACCAGGGTCAAACAAGATGAAGGCATCATGCTCTCGTACCTTTCGTCAAGCATAGGAAAGATATGATCCTTTGCAATGAACATCCTCTTTTGGAGCTTCGATGGTGGAAGCCCTAGGAGTCTCATTGTGAGCATTCTTCTTGGGGCAAGAACGATAGCCATGTCCTTGCTCCCCACACTTGAAACACTTATGGTCCTTGAAAAAAGCTTCAAGCTCTTCTGGAGAGAGTTTGTTTTTGCCTTTGTAAACTCCCTTCTCCTTGGACCAATTGTTGTTGTTGTTGTTGGAAGTGCCTTGGGAAGAATTTTGAGCATTGGTTTTCCCCTTTGCATCATTTTTGTCTTCGTTTTCCATGGGCTTGACATTCCATCTAGCCCCTTGATGGAAATTGATGCGTGAAGCAACCATGGTGTGATGGATTATTTCAGTGATAGAACCAAGCCGTTGAGAGTTGATATATTCGGCCATCTCTTCAGGTAATCTCGCACAGAATTGCTGCTTTTGCTCGGCAAAGTCTATCTTTTGAAAGACATTAGCCTTAAGATGTAAATCACAAAACTTGTCTACATACTTGTGGATAGACTCATGAGAGAGAAACTTCAAGCTGCTCCATTTGGTAAGCACTTTGTCCTTTGCATCGCTTGCAAGGAATTTCTACATGATGGAAACTCGTAGCGTTTTCCATGTCTTTGGAGCTTCGTCGTTGCCCCATGAAGGCTAGCCCACCATTGATGAGCTGATTTTTGGAAGTGCATAGCTCCATGGCGTAGCTTGGAGGACTCCATGAAGCCCTCGACTCAAAAGGTTGCATCAAATTGTTGGATGAAGGCAAACACTTTGTCGGAAGCACCAAAGGTGTCATTATAGGTGAGAAAAGAGATACTCTTTCCTCCCTCCTTGAACCTCTTTAGCTTTTGTGACCTTCACCATGCAGGGTATGATTTGCAATGTCCTCCCCTCCTGTATTCTCTAGGAGAATAGTCATAGATTTCTTCGGAGGAGGAGGAAGGTGAAGAAGAAGGAGAAGAGGGTGACCTCTTTCTTGCCCTTTTCAATTCCTTTCTTTCCTCTCTTCCCTTTCGGTGTAACGAGGAGAAGGACGGTGTGTTGATCATTTCCTCTTGGGAGGAGTGGGCGATCATCTAGACCACCGTCTTCGTGGAGCCACATCTTCAGAGGAACTTAAAGTTTCGTTGCTTTCTTGCTCTTTGGATTCCTCCTCTCATATGAGAGAGAGTCTTCTTTTGGGGGTCTCTTCAAAAGGCCTCCTAAGCTCTCTCTCCTCATAGAGAGGAAGGGAAATCCCATAAGCGCGAAGTTGTTGTGTAACTTTGGCTTGCAAAGCAAGGTTGCCCATAGTTTGTTGCAACCTAGTTACGATATAATTTACAAACATGGGGGCATCATCATTAGCACCTTCATGTGCAAAATCAAAGCTATCTATGTTCATTCTACTCTCTTGGTTATTGTCAGCCATGTTAACAAAATTTATGTGTGTACTTAGTGTATGCTTTGGCAATTCAAATCCTTAGTTGCCATTCCTCTTAGCCTTTGAAAATAGGCTCTTAAGTATCTACACCCACGGCTTGAAGTGGTTAATTATAGAGAGTAGTGGAGTAGGTCTAACATAGCAGAGTTGCCAAGGGCTAGCTCCTTTTGGACTTCTTAAGGCTCAATAATGGTAAAGCCGTAGGCAAGTCTGAAAAGACTCCATTATTAAGTCCAAAGCTCCCGAGGTGTGCACCATATCCTACATAGTGGGCTCAACAAAACCGATAATAGATCCCAGTTCCACTTACCGTAATATAATTAACAAAATCAACCATTTATAGTCTACTTAAGGACCTCTTTTCTTACGCAAGAAAAGAGAAACCAAATGCTCTGATATCAATGTAATGGAATTGGCCTATTAACTTGAGAGTAGTGGAAATTGAAGAGAGTACTTTTGTGAAAGTACTTTGAGAGCATAGCATGTGAACATAAATGATAATAGCAACATAAACATAGCATTTAGTTAACTTGGCATGAACAATACTTTTGAAAAGAGAGAGAATTTAGAGAACATGACAACAGTTGAGGAGCGGATTTATGTGAAGTCAATCCCCCCTCCAATAGGCATTTGTATTATAATTTCTCCCATCAAGAGAAACTTGTTACAATACAATCTTTGTGTTACTTGTGACCTAGTTGAGCAATGAAGGTCATTTTGGCACATTGAGTCTCAATTGTTTTGTATAAGCATACTTACAGTGTATAACAAGGTTCTTTTTAGAGGAGAGATCTATGGTATTGGGGACCACAACTGTACAAGAGGATACATATCTTAGTTCATTTTGGCACATTGAGTCTCAATTGTTTTGTATAAGCAACCTTACACTGTATAACAAGGTTCTTTTTAGAGGAGAGATCTATGGTATTGGGGACCATGTGGTTGTGAAGGACCGAAGGTGGACCAAGATGAAAACCTTAGCAACTATAGAGGGCACTAGAAGGCAAGAATAACTACAATTTTTTCAATGCAACATAGGAATGAGCACATGTTGTTTTTTGGTGGAGAATATTACAAACAATTCATTGTGGGTGATGAGACATCAGAGAATTTGTTAATCGATAAGGTTACATAAATGAGTGTACTTGAGAATAATTCTCTTCCTTTGAATTGGGATTCTATCAGACCCATTTACTATTTACTCCACAAATTTGTTCCTTTACAAATATGTAGATGTCAAAAGTTGGTTGCTTATGAGGTAAAGGATTTGAAACCAAGAGAGAACCTTGTTGAGGAGGATTTGTATGGAAATCCTCCTTTGTGGTTGGAACTCCATGACATAGTGAAAGTACTTGTGAAGGATTGATCCTTACAATATGTTGTAGTGCGAGAAATAGATACTATCAAAAAAGAAGCAAGGTTTGCATTTTTGAAGACTCATTTGCAACAATCAAGCAATGGATAGTCCGTGTAGAAGGGAACACATGGCAAAGCTAGAATGATTGTGTCCAACTAGCTAAACATTGGCTTGTCTTGAAACAAAAGAAGATCAATGAACATGGACAACACATCAAATTTATACTTGTCATGTGGCAATTTATATGAAGAATAAAATTTGTATGTGAAATTTTAGATTAATAACATTAAATCTTGTAAGTATAATTTATTTACTTGAGTACATCTTATATCTTCTTATGGGCAGGTACACAATGGATTGTCCACAATCATTGTTGGATAGTTTGTTATCAAAGCCTTGAGGTGAGGCTTTGAAAAATATCAGATTTGTGGCAGGCCTCCAAAACAGAAAGTCAAAGCAATGTCTCTCATGAGCTTAGCAGTGAGGAGCGTAAATCTATGATGTATGCTCAATTGTTCCGTGCTCCACCCTTAGATAAAAGTAAGCTTTATGAAAAAGAGTTTTTACATAGACATTGTGAGGACCAAGTGAGATGGTATGGAATGCAAACCATGGCCTTTGTGGGGGAGTGGTTTGAGAATGTACATCCTATAAAGGATGTACGAAACAATCCAGCAGAGAAGAAAAGAATAGAGAACATTATTAAGGAAAACATAGAGAACATCAAGCCAATAGTTGTACATGGAGAGCCCTATATTTTGGAAAAGGTAGATATCTACAACTATTGCATCAAGTCTCTTGCAACAAAATGAAAGTGGAAAAAGAGAAAATCTTGTGGATTGACATCATCTATTGCTACTTTGGTAAGCTAATTTCATTGAAAATGTATACGTTTATTATCTAAAATATGTAAGACTAATATTTCAATATTTGTAGGTCGTAGATGAAGATATGAAGGCAATCAAGACAATTGAAAATCATGAGCAATTGGATGAAATCAATGAACGTGGATCTCTTTCAAAGCTTGTGAGTAAGACTATGTTTTTTAATTTATATGACACATGTCATTTAGAAGAGGAAAGTTTAGGAGAACGAAATGAACAAACAAGATTGTTGGAGGTAACATATATATTCACAAAGCATATAATAACTTGAAATTTTGAAATGGCATGTTATACTAACTTTGATGCATTTGTAGGACCAAAATAAAGTGTATATTCTTGGCATACATTGGGAAAATGTAAGTGGAGAATATGATATTGATGAGGTGTGTTTTGTACATGGTATTTGTACTCTATGTTTTAATTGTGGACTATGATCAATACTTGTGCTTATAGAGTATAACTCTTGTGTTACTCCTATTAGGAGTATGAGAATTTTATTCATGACCATCTACTTGAAAAGTCATCAAATGTTGCTGCAAGTGACCATTCCATCCAGCAAATTGAGGTATTTCTTATAAATGCTAACTGTGCTTTCTCTTAAGTATTGCATTTTAAAAGCCTTTACAGTTCTTGTGGACTTCTTTGTTGAATTAGGAGGTGAGTATGCACGCATTACCATTAGAAGAGGGTCAAAGGAAGAATGCATGCAAGAGAAAGGTAATAATTTAAGAATTTAAAATGCTTTTTAAAAACATAATCTTAACCAAAGTATAATGAATTCATTTCAAGAGTTTATTATTTGCTTGTAGCCTACCTCAAAACTATCGCAACTATTAGAAGATAAGTGTTACCATATACATGTGGTAGTGATGTGTGTGAACACACTAGGACCGTCGGGGCATTTTTTGCCTCTTTAGGAGGTTTTTTCCCCTGTGCATTGTATATACGCCCATCACTCTAGGGCTATCCATGTTTTTTCCATTGCACACTAAGTAACATACTCTCAGTCGTGTGCCTTGAGCTTCTATCGTCTTCTCCAAGCTATGTGCGTTTCTCTGCAGCCCTAATTCTATCAATTGGTACCAGAGCAGGTTGCATCCTCACGGGCTTAGTCACCAGCAGCTCCAACGCACGCATGCTCACTTTCTCTGATTTCTGTGAGCTTTAGCGAGCGTTCGCAGGTCGACAAATTTTTTTTGATTCGGGCTCATTTCGGCCTCCGTTTCCACTACAGGTAGGTCTGCACAGGCAATTTTGTCATTTAGTGTAGAATTTTTGTCAGTGCCGTTTTTTGCATAACAGGTCCTATACAGTCTATTGCGGGTTGTGCTATATAGCACATGCTAGTCTCACTCAGTTTCTCCTCATTTTGGGCAGTTTTCACATCAGGTATAGACATTTTCCATGGCTGACAACAACACAGATGTGTTCAAGATGTTTGATGCTGCTAAGGACAGATTGGATGGGGACAATTACCCTATGTGGGCTTACATGATGCAACATGTTCTTGTGTCAAAGGGCATCTGGAATATTGTGTAGGGCATTGATGTACGTCCTAGTTCTGAGGATGTAGGCGATGTTGAGAATGTTGCAGGTCTTACTGCAAGGATTGCTGTTGTTAAAGTTTTTTTGCCTACGGCAGAACAAGCTCGTTGGGATGTAAAGGATGCGCAGGCTCATGCATTGATTGTGTTGTCTGTGAAGCGCACCATTACTCCTCACATTCGTTCAACAAAACAAGCTTGGGATATTCTAGTAGGTCTTTATGCAAGCCGCACTGAGGCTAAAATTACTTTGTTGCGTAAAGAGCTGGAATCGAAGATTATGCATGAGGAAGATGATATGGACACTTTCCTTGCTGGTGTCAAGGATATCAATGAGCAACTTATTTCTGCAGGTGAAGTCATTTCAGATAGTTCCCTTGTGCAGACTGTTCTTGATGCCTTACCAGATTCTTACCAGACTTTTGCTAGTACTTGGAGACTTATGACCCAAGGAAATCCTGAAGTTTTCAAGTTTGATGCATTATGCACATTGTTGTTATAAGAGTCACTTTCTAGAAAAAACAGGACTAGGCAGCGTGCAGTTGAACAGGCTTTTATTGCTTCTCAAAGAAACGGCGGTAACAGCAATGCAGCCACTTCTTATGGTTATGCTGTGAGTGGAAAAACTTCTGTTCCTAATGCTTCTTCTGGCAGCAATTTGTCTAGAAATTTTGGTGATAAGGGAAAAAAGAAGATGTGTTGCCATTATTGTAAAGCTAATGATCACTTGATCAAGCAGTGTCCTAAGTTGAAGTCCAAAGAGGCTAAGAAGAAAGAGGGTGGTTCCACTGCAAATGGTTGTTCCACTACAAATGTAGCCATTGTTGAGTCTTCTGTGAAAGGAGACTGTGATGCTGATGTTGATGCAGAATAGGCTTTTAGTACAGAGTGCACTTACAATCCTATTGTCCATGATGCATGCATGTCAGTTGCTGCAGATTCACATGTGTGGTATTTTGACAGTGGTGCTACAAAGCACATTACCTCACATCGTGAATTGTTCACCTCTCTTGAGTCTATCCCTCATGGGAATTCAGTCACTTGTGCCAACAATGCCACTTATCCGATTCAGGGGGTTGGAAAGATTGTGCTTACTGCTCCAAATGGCAGTTCTTTCACACTTGTTGATGCACTTTATGTACCGGGGATCAAGAAGAATCTTTTGTCTGTATATGCACTTGCTAGACTTGGACTTGTAGTCAAATTTGTGGATGACAGATGTACAGTTCATGATCTCAGTTTTGGTGATGAAATTGTTGCATCTTCTCTTTTGTGTCGTGGGCTGTATAAGCTCAATTTGTATGACAAGTGTGGATAAAATTTTGCAAATGCAATTTCAAATTCAAGGGTTGTTTCAAATGCAAAACTGTTGCATGCATGTTTTGGGCATCTGACTTTTGCCAGTTTACTGCGTTTGCATAAATTTGATATGGTTGCTTCTTTGCTGCTAGCACATGTCAAACATGTTTGTGAAGGCTGTATTTTGGGTAAGATTCAGCGTTTGAAGTTTCCAAAGGATGGTTTAGTTAGGGCCACATGCAGGTTGCAGCTTGTGCATAGTGATGTTTGTGGGCCCATGCAAACTCCGTCCTTGGGAAATTACCTTTACTTCGTGACTTTCATCAATGATTACTCCAGGCATGCATGGGTATTTCCGCTTAAAGCGAGTCCAAAGTTTTTATGTGCTTCAAACAATTTTGGGCTATGGCTGAAAATGTATCGAAATGTACTATGGACACCCTCCGTTCCGATCGAGGGGGGGAGTATATGTCTCATGAATTTAATGCATTTCTGGCTACTCGTGAGATAAAACACCAATGTACAGTGCCTTATACACCTCAGCAAAATGGTGTTGCTAAGAGGAAAAACAGGTCACTTACGAAAATGGCACGATGTATGGTCAAAAGTCAAGCTTTGCCGCATTCTTTTTGGCTTGAGGCCATCATGTGTGCCACTTATGTACTTAACAGGTGTCACTTATGTACTTAACATGTGCCACTTATGTACTTAACAGGTGTCCTACAAAAGCTTTGCAATCTATTACTCCATATGAAGCATGGCATGATAGAAAGCCTTCTATTGAGCACATCGTGCTTTTGGATGTTTGGCATATGCTTTGGTGCCATAAACACAACGTAAAAAATTGGATAATAAGGCTGTCAAATATATTCTTGTTGGTTATAGTGTTGAAAGCAAAGGTTAGAGGTTGTATCATTTGCAAGAAACAAAGCTCATTTTTGTTTCACGGGATGTAGTGTTTGTGGAAGATTCTGTTCAACCCTTGTTGTCATGTACTAGAGACAATAATGTAAGCTCACAGGACATTTATGACACTTTATTGCCTCATTTCATCAATGGTGGAAGTTCAAATGTAAATTCCAATAAGGCAAAAATGTACAGCCTATGGGGGTTTTCGAAAATGTTACAGATCAGCCTATTGCTGATGCAAATGTACATGATGTACTTGATGAGGAAAGGGCTGAAAATGAGTAGGCTAGAGGTATGCCAAAATGGCTAGTGCATACATTGTGTGAGTAAATCGGATGCACCTTTGTCTAGTCGTACTCGTTCAAGCTCTGGCCATGCATCTTATGCATCAGATTGTTATGCTTTGGCTATGTCTAGCTTACCGATGTTGAGGAACCTCTGTCTTTTGATGAAGCACAAAATTCAAAAAATTGGATGGCTGCCATGCAATCAAAATATGATGCACTTATAGAAAATGACACGTGGACTTTATGTGATTTGCCTCATGGAAAAAAGGCCATTGGTACGAAGTGGGTTTACAAGTTGAAACGCAAGCCGGATGGTGACATCGATCGCCATAAGGCTCGACTTGTTGCAAAGGATTATGCACAAAAAAGGCATAGATTATGAAGAGACTTTTGCTCCCACTTGTCGTACGACTACTGTGCATTTTCTATGTGCATTGGCAGCTCATTTTGGTGGGGATGTACATCAATCAGACATTGTTATTGCTTTCTTGAATGGTGACATATTTGAGGAAGTTTATGTAACGTAAACCTCGCGGTTTTGTCAAGAAAGGACAAGAGGACAAAATGTGCAGATGTAAGAAAGCTTTGTATGGGTTGAAGCAATCTCCTCGTGCTTGGTATGAGAAAGCTGACACTCATTTGGTCAAACGAGGCTTTCGTAACAATCCAACAAAAAGCACATTGTATGTAAAGCGTGAGGGTGATGTACTTCTCATTGTGGTTCTTTATGTAGATGATTTGCTTATCACTGGACCAAATGAGAGACATATTGCTGAATTTAAGGCTGATTTGAATGCTACTTTCAAGATGTAAGATTTGGGGCCGTTGCGTCATTACCTGGGCATATAGTTTAAGCAGTGTGATGGTGGTATTGCCTTGTGTTAGAAAAGTTACATAGAGACATTGCTCTATAATTTTAGACTTGAGGATTGCAAACCTATTGCCACTCCCATGGAAACAGGTTTAAAATTGAGTCTTCATGATGTTGGTGATCCTGCAAATGTCACTCTTTACCAAACTGTTGTTGGATGCCTCATTTATGTATGCAACACAAGGCCGGATATTCAGTTTGCAGTCTCACAGGTTAGCAAATTTATGCATAGCCCAGGGTCTAAGCATTGGCAGGCCATCAAGAGGATTTTTCACTACCTTAATGGCACTTTACATCTTGGCTTGTTTTATCCCAAGGGGGGATCATTGCCGCCAGACTTGCTTGCTTTTTCGAACTCACATTGGGCTAGTTGTTTTGACACGCGAGTGTCCACAAGTGGTTTTTGTTTCATTCTTAGCAGTTCATGTATATCATGGTTGAGCAAGAAGCAACCCACTGTGGCCACTTCTAGTTGTGAGGCTGAGTACAGGGCAATCTTCACAACTACGGTTGAATGTGTATGGCTCAGACGCCTTATGGCTAATTTGGGTGTTGGACAGGACACTGCCAACACTATCTACACTAACAGTCAGAGCGCATTGGCAGTTGAGAGAAACCCAGTTTTTCATGCTTGCACAAAGCACATTGAGGTGCATTACCACTATGTCAGGGAGAGGCTCTTAGCAGGAGAGATTAGCTTGGCTTATGTACCAACATAGGACAACCTTGCAGATCTTTTCACAAAGGCATTGTCTCGTGAGAAGCTCGAAGATTTCCACAAAGCTTTGGGCTTACTCCCCTTTGTGGGCTGATCATGTCCTCAGGGCATGGCACTTCCCTTTACTCATGTGCCAACTCTCGTTCACTGCATCACTCCAGGGAGGATTTGTTACCATATACATGTGGTAGTAATGTGTGTGAACACACTAGGACCACGTGGCATTTTTTTCCTCTTTAGGAGGTTTTTTTCCCATGCATTGTATATACGCCCATCACTCTAGGGCTATCCATCTTTTTTCCATTGCACTCTAAGTAACATACTCTCAGTTGTGTGCCTTGAGCTTCATTCGTCTTCTCCAAGCTGTGTGTGTTTCTTTGCAACCCTAATTCCAACAATAAGAGTGAAATTTCAAAGAAGAAGAGACCCAAGGTGATCTTCTTTGTTTTATTACCTTTATTGGTGAGTGAGTTCTTACTCTATTCATGTAGTAAAGTTTGGTTTCTTATTTAGGATGGGAGTGTTGATGCAAACAAATTTTCTTTGCCATGAAAAGAGAAGGTTTGTGCTATATACTTTATAAGCGTTTTCTACATCCTTAAAAAATTGTTAAGCTATTTTCTTTTGTTTTTCCTATCCCTTTATTTTTTTCAGATGCAATCATTGTCTAAAATTGATCAAGAGACGATCATAATGAAGTGGCTAGGAGCAAAATCAGGGGAAGAGACCTATTGTCTCTTGAAAACCACTTATATGACCATGCACAAGATTCCTGGTTTTCTGTTTAGAAAATCAAGTGAACTTAATACTACAATTATGTATGGTGATATGGTTACTTGGTTATTTAAAGAAGGCATAGTGTCCATAAATGTCAGTAGCATTGGATGTTTATCTTTAAATGATATCAACATTAGATTTGATTAGTGACATTATCCATGGAATTTTTGTAGCTAGTATAGATTTGATTCACCAAGCTTATTTTCTTTGACAATGTTTGAGTCTAAATTTTGAGCTCTCTCTCTCTCTCTCTCTCTCTCTCTCTCTCTCTCTCTCTCTCTCTCTCTCTAAATTTAATTGTAATGTTATAAACATGATAAACCAACTTAATATTTTTCAATTTATTGCTAGATTGTAAATTTTTGCCTTGTGCTATGTAGCAAATAAAACGTCCAGTAAGCTAGAATATAGCTAGATTGTACATTTTTACCCTTTGCTATGTATCAAATAAGACGTCCAATTAACTAGAGTACTGCTAGATTAAACTGGCAGTGCAAACTAGTAATTGAGAGAATTTGCTACTTGGGATCTGACTAGCAATTTCTCGCTATGTTGTCATTGACTTACCATACACTTTCCATGTGGGAAATGTGCACTTGGTATATGGTAAGTCACTTACCATATATTAGTATAATGTTTAACAAATTCTCACACTTGCTAGTTTAAGCTAGCAAACATCTAGCTATATTATATTTTTTTGCTACATGGGAGTTGGTCCAAAGCTCCTTGTGTGACCTCAACAACCCGATTGTTGAAGTAAACTCCAAAACCGAGTTGAGTGAGGTGATCAACAGACATGAGATTCGGGCCAAGGTCAGGGACATGATAGATGTTGTCTAACAAAGCTTGATTTGGACCCATTGTCAATGTCAAAACAAACAGTGCCGACTGATTTGATCTTCATGACTGAGTTTAACTTGCCACAACGAATGTTACCTGAGAGCCAGTTCACCTGGATGACTCGTCGCAAACATATGTGCAACTTGTTACAAACAATTCAAGTTCACGTGGTGAGTTTCTAGAAACTTATTGGGCACTTGTTGCGCACTAGTTGCGAGCAGCCTCCTGTCCCGAGAGGTGGAGCAGCACCCCAACCGCAGAAGACGACAAAGAAAATTGGCCAAAATTAGCTTTGGCCGCTTCGCATTTATTCTATTCCTTGCCTTTTCGTTTACCTGCACCCACTAGGCTTTGCTTCATGTGAATCAAAATGGCCTGGTTGCGGGTTGCCAACATGACCTCACGTCCGGGATAAGAAGATGTCAGTACTTCAGATCATGTGATGAGTGGCTTCATTGTCGACTATCCACTGGACTTGATGGCCGCATGGGAGGATAGGGAAAGCTTCTATGGCTAGCTTAGGGCTCATCAGGAAGCTCACAAATGTGCACGTGAGCAGAGGGCGATGATGTTGCGTCATGCTCAGGAGCCACATCGGATGCATTAGCGAAGTTGGCATAGGGACCAATCTTGGAGGCTCTTTTGGAGCCTTTGAGACAAGAGCGCCTTCCTTAGTCTTCTAGGACAATGGATTTTTGTACATATTGACAAGGCGAGCGTGCTTGCGAAGACCTAGCTCAACTTCATACAACAAAGGAAGAGGGGCAATGTTCATGGTCCGGGACTAGAAGATGACATACTTCTCAAGAAGCTTGTTTAGAGAGTGATGAATTTGTCCTCAGAATCCTTGGGTTTCCCTAAGGGTTTTGATACTCGGCCAATTTGGGCTCGAGATCATCATCGTCTTCTATGATCAGCTTCTGAGGCTTCTCTTCCAGATCGGCTCTCCGAGCAAGATCTTTACCAGCATAATTGTCAACTAGATAGGCCCAAAACTCAGCAGTGGTTCTGAATTGTTGCATTTGTGCACTTGCATAACTTCACAAATGGCAGTAGCATCACGAACAAGCCAATATTGCTGCTCGATAAATGTGCCCAAATGGTGTAGTTCGTACCATTGAATCGGGTTTCGTTTGAGAATATGGGAAGCCTAGACACTAGGGCTTGGAGGAACCAATGCAAAGGGATGGACCTAGTCCTTGAACGACAGTGGCCGTGCCGACACTAGATCTTAGTCTAGTTAGGAGGTTCAAACTCGATGAGCCATAGGGAGGTCGTGAGGATGTTGACCCGTACGGTTGATGGGTGGGATCGCCATAAGGAGGTCCATATGACGCTGGCCCGTACGCCAGAGGGGTAGACATGTCATAGGTAGGTCCATAGGATGCTGGACCATACGACGACTGATAAGGGTAAGGAGGGTATTGATAACCATAGGGAGGTTCATAGGACGTTGGCCTGTACGGCAGAGCCGACCCTTGACCAAGCCACCAAAGTGAAGGGGTAGCCCAGCCATGAGGTAGTGGCAAAACATGTGAAGGAAGGGAAGGTTCTTCATATTCTTGAGGTGGGTAATAAGGCGGAGGCACCGCTGGAACTCGTGCCGCAAATTTTTGATGTCTCATAATTATTTTTCAAAAAAGCCTTGTAAATATGAGAGATTGTGATTTTTAGCCAAATGATCTATGAGCCAACCTGTGTTAAATATGAGTTGTAAAGTTTGATTTTGAGTCTGAGGCATGTAAGTCGACCACTGGCCAAGAGAAGCCCCTAGGTATAAAACTTATTTTTTTAAGTCTGAAAGGACAATCATTATCATTATCAAGGTTTTGGAGAGTTTTGGAGCGCATGACGAATTGTAAAGTCTGAGTTTGAGTCTAAGCCATGTAGGTCGGTCATTGGCCAAGAGAAGCCTTAGGTATAAAGCTTAATTTTTATAAGTCTAAAAGGACAATCATTATTATTATCAAGGTTTTGGAGAGTTTTGGAGCGCACAACTGAGAGCGGCTACTCTCATGTCACTTGTAATCCATTTTTCTTGAGCTCTAGTAATCAAAATTTGTTTTCGACAATCGCATTTTTTTCCTTGTCTACCGATCTTTAATTTAAGTGTAACCATTCTCAAATTTTGGTGTGGTTCGTTGTTGGAATCACACACAGCTTGGAGAAGACGAAGGAAGCTCAAGGCACACAACAGGGAGTGCTTTACTTAGTGTGCACTGGAAAGATAAGTTAGCCCTAGAGTGATGGGCGTATATACAATGCACAGGGAAAAAAACTCCTAGTGAGGAAAAAAAATGCCCCGGCGCGGTCCTAAGTGTGTTCACACACATCACTACCACATGTATATGGTAATACATCCCTCCTGGAGTGATGCGGTGAACGAGAGTTGGCACATAGAGTAAACGGAAGTGCCATGCCATGAGGACATGATCAGTCCACAAAGGGGAGTAAGTCCAAAGCTTTGGCATGAAAAGCTTCGAACTTCTCATGAGATAATGCGTTTGTGAAAATATTTGCAAGGCTGTCCTGCGTTGGCACATAAGCCAAGCTGATCTCTCTTGTTGAGAGTCTCTCTCCGACATAGTGGTAATGCACCTCAATGTGCTTTGTGCGAGCATGAAAAACTGAGTTCCTTGCAACTGCCAATGCGCTCTGACTGTCAGTGTAGATAGTGTTGGCAGTGTCCTGTCCAACACCCAAATCAGCCATAAGGCGTCTAAGCCATACACACTCAATTGTAGCTATGAAGACTGCCCTGTACTCTGCCTCACAACTGGAATGAGATGAACCATGATATGCATGAGCTGCCAAGCATGAAACAAAAACCACTTGTGGATACTCGTGTGTCAAAACAACCAGCCCAATCTGAGTCTGAAAAAACATGCAAAATCTGACGGCAATGATCCCCCTTGGGATAAAACAAGCTAAGATGTAAAGTGCCACTCAAGTAGCAAAAAAACCTCTTGATAGCCTGCCAATGCTTAGACACTGGCCTATGCATAAATCTGTTGACCTGTGAGACTGCAAACTAAATATCTGGCCTCGTATTGCATACATAAATGAGGCATCCAACAACATTTTGGTAAAGAGTGACATCTGCAGGATGACCAGCATCATGAAGACTCAATTTCAAACCTATTTCCATGGGAGTGACAATAGGTTTCCAATATTCAAGTCCAAACTTACATAGTGATGGCCGTTTTTTGGCTCTCTGTAATTGCCATAGTGAGTTATCCCCCCCTATCAAATCACTCAAACACTGTGGTTACCCTCACCCTTTCACTGTATATAGGTGCGTGTGAGTTAGGGGACTTTTCCCATATCTCCTTACTGAAATAAAAAACCCTCAATTAGCTAGGCATTGGGCTAGTTGAGCCAAAAAAATAAAAAAATAAAAAAATATAAGTATATTATGGCCCATACGTATGTAAATATTTCTTTGTATATAGGGCCTAAATAAAAGATTTTTTCATAATTATTTTGGTATTTATTTAAATATTTCTACCTAGGTGTGTGTTATTTATGCTCTGTACATTGCCTCACCATTACCACAATTTTTCTTACCATTTTTCATACTCTTTATTCCATATAGAAATATTTTCATGTAAGCTTCTCTTATATTTGGTGTAACTCCACCCCAACAAAAATCCAAAAAAACTAGTTTTATTTTTTTCACTATTGTGATTTTTCCCTTCCTACATCTATTTTGTTTTTTTTTCTAAAAAATTAGAACACCAAAAATATTTATCTTTTTATGGTAGCCTCATAATGAGAGGGATTTCTTTTGACCCCTTTATATTTTTTCCACTTATATTATTTATATTTGACATGTACATATTTTTTAGACCCCTCAATATTTGATTTTCTTAGTTGTACTATTCACTTATATCATGATCTCAACAATATCTTCAATTATAGACCTACCAAATAAGGTCAAGGGTAGGTGGCATGCATACATGCACTATGGAGGGCTCACTCTTGGAGGTATTCAAAAGAATCATCCAAAGAAGGACCCCACAAAGACCTTGTGCAGTGGAAAAAAACGGTCGGTTTTGCTGAATTTTTAAAGTTCACTTGCTCTCCGAATTTGAAAAGGTGATACAAACAAAAGTTGTAGCTCGTGGGCTGAACTTTTGCCTCAAATTTTTTCATATTTTTTTGAGCTACGAGCTGTGAGCTATGATTTTATTAGTGGACCCCAGTTTTCCCATGCTATGCAACCACACTCTCTCTTCCACTTTATCATTTTCCTCTTTCACACACACTTCTCCACTCATCATCCCCACCTCTCTCACCACTCCTCTCTGCACCCTACTCACCTTCTCCTCAACCTTGAAGAATAAGAGAAACCATGGTGAACTCATACCTCCCACACACAATTTCATTCCAAAATTGACCACCTAGTCTCATTTTTCCTCCTCCAAATTACCCATATCTATAAAAAAAACCACAAAATTCAGCCTCTTCTCTTAAAAGACAGCATCATGGTGGTTGATTACTCGGCTTCAATTACCTTGTCTCTCAAGGAAGGTCAAGAGTGGAGAAAAAATGTACCGTCAAAGCTAGTGGACCGTCAACAAGCGTCAAAATTGGCCCTACTCAAGACACTTGGAGCATCAACCTTGTAAGAAATCCACCTTTTCTTACCTCTTAAGAGTTTTTCTTCCTTATTTGTATCCTACATGGATACTCCCATTGTAAATATCCAATTCCATTTGTAAATTAATACTAACTATACTAACACTAACCCACTATGAAAAGTCCTATCACCTCCATTTCTCTCCTCTCTCTTTCCCCACCAACTTCTTGATAATTCCAAGCAAAAGAAATTAGATAAATTGCTGAAAATCTAACCCAACCATGGTTAGAGGAGTAACCCTAGCCTTCAAAATTGCTATAAAAGGAGGGTGTAGCTAGCACAAAAGGGGGAGCCATAAGCAAGAGCACTATGCTATAGCTTGAGAAGCCAAGCTCAACCTCTCTAGAAGGAGCTCTTGAGTGGAAGCTCATTGTCTTATACATGTGCATGTGTTGTAATAGGGGATTAGCAAGGGAACTCTATGCCATTGTAAGAGAGAGAGTGATCATTCAATTGAGAGTAGGAAATCTATCATTTCTCCTACTAGTGTAAGCCCAACATTTGCTGAATCAAGGAGGGTGGATTTGGACTATGCTTGGATACTTTGTCTCTCTTCCCACGTGAAGTAATGGACAACAATGATGTGTAAGTGTCTTGGTGTTTTTTTGTTAAGTTCTTGATAGCTTGTCTCTAGTGTTGTCATCAATTTAGCCATAAATCCCACATACTGTAAGAGCGCGACAGGGTGGAGAGGACTCCCCTGGCCTTAAGACAGTGAGTGGGGTGGCTTTTCTTGTGATGTGTTGTGGTGTAATTTACTCAAGCTATGATGAACAAATACTAATATCACTTTGATTGGTCATGACAGATTTGTAAGAAGGTATTAGTGCAACAAACACCCCCTCCCCCTTCTCTCTCTTTCTTACATATATAATTGTGTTTGCTTGATCATTGCCGATACGTTTCAAAGCAGCCCGAGCACTCTCTCTCTCTCTCTCTCTCTCTCTCTCTCTCTCTCTCTCTCTCTCTCTCTCTCTCTCTCTCTCTCTCTCTCTTTACGCGTCCTAGTTCGCATCCAAAACTAGGTGGTGCCCCAAATTTGTGTAGGGTTAGGTTGCGGGTTTGTGTGTGTGTTTGTTATTTTTTTCCAACCCCAACCCATTGAGCAGCACGGGAGCCTTGAAGGGTGTCTAGAGGTTGCTCTTCTTGTTGCCCGCCCCGGACCGCCTCAATAGCAATATCTCTATGTAACTTTTATGACACAAGGCAATACCACCATCGCACTGCTTAAATTGTATACCCAAGTAATGATGCAACATCCCCAAATCATGCATCTTAAAAGTAGAATTCAAATCAGCCTTAAATTCAACAATATGTCTCTCATTTGGTCCAGTGATCAGCAAATCATCCACGTAGAGAACCACAATGAGAAGTACATCACCCTCATGCTTTACATACAATGTATTTTCTGTTGGACTGTTACGAAAGCCTCGTTTGACCAAATGAGTGTCAACCTTCTCATACCAAGCACGAGGAGATTACTTCAATCCATACAAGGTTTGTTACATTTGCACACTTTATCCTCTTGTCTTTTCTTGACAAAACCGCGAGGCTACGTTACATAAACTTCCTCAAATATGTCACCGTTCAAGAAAGCAGTAACAATGTGTGATTGATGTACATCCCAACCAAAATGAGCTGCCAATGCACATAGAAAACACACAGTAGTCATACAACAAGTGGGAGCAAAAGTCTCTTCATAATCTATGCCTTTTTTATGTGCATGTAATGGAATTGGCCTATTAACTTGAGAGTATCGGAACTTTTGAGAAATTATTTTGTGAGCATAGCGGTTGAACATAATTGAAGTTAGCAACATAAACATACCATTTAGGTAACTTGGCATGAACAATAATTTTGCAAGAGAGAGAATTTAGAGAACATGACAACTTGAGGACCGGATTTATGTGGAGCCGGTCCCCCCTCCAATAGGCATTTGTATTATGATTTCTCCCATCAAGAGAGACTTGCTACAATACAATCTTTGTGTTCCTTGTGACCTAGCTGATGCAATGAAGATGGAAAGCTTCATTCATCACGAGCATAACATAAAATTTGAGGAAAGCATTAACTATCCCAAGCCTCACTCCCAAGACCTCAAACACCTTCGAAGGTGGAGAGAGCTAGCAGGGAATGAGGGTAGGGAAGAGGAAGAAGAAACATTTCATAGGAGAAAGAATTAGTTCCTCACTTATCATCACTCTTCTTGCTAGCATACATAATAGCATAGTAATGAAGACAGAGAAGATGTCAAGCTCAAGCATTGAAGCATGGCTCTTGGTTGGATTTGCATTCTATAGCCAAGAGTGTTGGTGTAGGCTCTCAACCTCTCTACTTGCTTGGAGAAGGAGAGGGATCTCTTGCACTTTGCACTTCACACAATGAGAGTGTGTGTGAGTGTGTGTGGGAGAGTATACCCCCCCTTGTAGCTCATGCTTGAAGCTCATTGGACCCCTCCAGTCCTAGCCAATCATAAGCAGGAGTCATACCAAGCAACAAGGGTTGTAATGGAATTTGCCTATTATTTGAGAGTAGCGGAATTTAATGAGAGTACTTTCAAGAAATGATTTTGTGAGCATAGCGGGTTGACATAATTGAAGATAGCAACATAATCATAGCAATTAGTTAACTTGGCATAGACAATACTTTTGCAAGAGAGAGAATTTAGAGAACATGACAACAATTGAGGACCGGATTTATGTGGAGCCGGTCCCCCCTCCAATAGGCATTTGTATTATGATTTCTCCCATAAAGAGAGACTTGTTACAATACATTCTTTGTGTTCCTTGTGACCTGGGTGAAGCAATGAAGATGGAAAGCTTCATGCATCACCATCATAGCATAACCTAAACTTGAAGAAAGCTTTAACTATACCAAGCCTCAGTCCCAAGACCTCAAACACCTTCGAAGGTGGAGAGAGCTAGCAGGGAATGAGGGTAGGGAAGAGGAAGAAGAAGCATTTCATACGAGAAAGAGCTAGTTCCTCACTTATCATAACTCTTGTGCTAGCATACATAATAGCATGGTAATGAAGAAGAAATAGATGGCAAGCTCAAGCATTGAAGCATGGATCTTGGATGGATTTGCACTCCATAGCCAAGAGTGTTGGTGTAGGCTCTCAGCCTCTACTTGCTTGGAGAAAGAGAGGGAGCTCTTGCACTTTGCATAGTACACAACGAGAGTGTTTGTGAGTGTGTGTGGGTGAGTATACCCCCTAAGCACCCCCCTAGCTTGCTTGGGTCGACCCCCCCTTGTAGCTCATGCTTGAAGCTCATTGGACCCCTCCAGGCCTAGCCAATCACAAGCAGGAGCCCATTACAAGCAACAGGGATAGCCTTGGGACAAGTGTCCCCCTTTCCCCTTTGAGAGAGAGGACTTGATAAATGCAAAATCAATTAATTAAATATCCTTTATTATCATTGGACCCCTTGGGTGGCCAACCAATAGGTTTCAGGCACACCATGAGGGCAACATGAGGAGGAACTTGACAAGTGTCCTTGCTGCCTCTTCAAGCTGGGGCTTCCCTTGTGTGTGTGTGTGTGTGTGTGTGTGTGTGTGTGTGTGTGTGTGTGTGTGTGTTCTCTCTCATCCCCCCCCCTTGTAGGCTCCCCCCCTCCTTGTAGGGATCTTTTTGACTTTGGATGAGCAAGCCCCTTAGTCATCAAGCATGACTAAGCACTTGAAGTAGGGGGTGTTCCCACAAGCATCTCAGTCAAGCTTCTCAAGGCACCTCAAGCACCTTAATCATGCACCAAGTCAAGCACCTCAAGCATGGAGCCAGTCAAGCACCTCAAGCATCTTAATCAAGCACCTCAAGCATGACAAGCACCTCAAGTAGGACAAGCACCTCAAGCACGACAAGCACCTCGAGTTTGGGCCGGGTTCCCACCTCAAGCTCAGCCCTAGCTTACCTAAGGTCAAAGGACTTTTACACACATTATTGGAGGTCTTCAATGAAGCTAACCCTAAGGTCTTATGCTCCATTGGTTAGCCTTGCTCTTGATAGACCATCTGCCATTTGGGCCCCTTTACTATTGGCCCCGTGTTGAGATAGATCTATAAGCACATATCTATATCTTAACACTTGTTCCCGTTTATTCTCCCACATTAAGTGATCAATTTAATATGAGAAAATCATTTGGGTTGGTTAAATATTAGATTTTATGACAAGGGTAGCCTTGGGACAAGTGTCCCCATTTCCCCTTTGAGAGAGAGAGAGGACTTGATAAATGCA
The DNA here is from genome assembly GCF_014529385.1 of Adiantum capillus-veneris. Taxonomy (NCBI): domain Eukaryota; kingdom Viridiplantae; phylum Streptophyta; class Polypodiopsida; order Polypodiales; family Pteridaceae; genus Adiantum; species Adiantum capillus-veneris. The sequence continues at coordinate 15,759,526 of NC_140950.1, forward strand.
AAATCAATTAATTAAATCTCCTAAATTATCACTGGACCCCTTGGGTGGCCAACCAATAGGCTTTAGGCACACCATGAGGGCAACATGAGGAGGAACTTGACAAGTGTTCCTTTTGCTTTCTTTGTACCAAGCATGCCTTGTGTGAGCGAGTGTGTCTGTGTGTGTGTTCTCTCTCATCCCCCCTCTTGTAGGGCTCGCCCCCTCCTTGTAGGGATTGATGATTGACTTTTTGACACCTCAAGCCTCTCAACCTTGGGCCCGGTTCCCACCACAAGCTTGGCCCATAAGCCCCTCAAGCTTGGGTCAAGTTCCCACCTCAAGTACAACCCTAGCATCTCAAGCATGACAAGCACCTCAAGCATCTCAGTCATCAAGCACCTCAAGCACCTCAGTCATCAAGCACCTCAAGCACCTTAGCCATCAAGCACGTCAAGCACCTCAAGCACCTTAAGCTTGGGCCGGGTTCCCACCTCAAGCTCCGCCCTAGCTTATCTAAGGTCAAAGGACTTTTACACTAACTATTGGAGGTTTTAAATAAAGCTAATCCTAAGGTCGTTATGCTCCATTGGTTAGCCTTGGTCTTTGATAGACCATCTCTCATTTGGGCCCCTTTACCATTGGCCCCGTGTTGAGATAGATCTATAAGCACATGTCTATATCTTAACCCTTGGTCCCGTTTATTCTCCCACATTAAATGATCAGTTTAATATGAGAAAATCATTTTGGTTGGTTAGACATTAGATTTTATGATAGTGCATAACCCTTTGCAACAAGTCGAGCCTTATAGAGATCAATCTCACCATTCGGCTTGCGTTTTAACTTGTAAATCCACTTCGTACCAATGGCCTTTTTGTCATGAGGCAAATCGCATAAATTCCATGTGTCATTTTCTATAAGTGCATCATATTCTGATTGCATGGCAGCCATCTAACTTTTTGAATTTTGTGCTTCATCAAAAGACGAGAGTTCCTCAACATCATGTAAGCTAGACACAACCAAAGCATAACAATCTGATGCATAAGATGCATGGCGAGAGCCTAAACGAGTGTGACTAGACAAAGGTGCATCCAATTTACTGTCATGCATTGTATGCACCAGCCATTTTGGCATACCTCTAGCCTGCTCATTTTCAGTCCTTTCCTCATCAAGTCATCATGTACATCTGCATCAGTAATAGGCTGATTCATAACATTTTTAGAAACCCCCATAGGCTGTACATTTTCCTCATTAGAATTTACATTCGAACTTCCACCAATGAAAAGAGGAAACAAAGTGTCATAAATGTCTTGTGAGCTTACATTATTGTCTCTAGTACATGACAGCAAGGGCTGAACAAAGTCTTTCACAAACACAACATCTCGTGAAACGAGAATACGCTTCGTTTGTGGATGATACAACCTGTAACCTTTGCTTTCAACACTATGACCAACAAAATACATTTGACATCCTTATCATCCAAATTTTTTGCACTGTGTTTGCGGCACCACAGGATATGCCAAATAGCCAAAAACATGCATGTGCTCAATAGAAGGCTTTCTATCATGCCATGCTCCATATGGAGTCATAGACTGCAAAGCTTTCATGGGACACATGTTTACTACATAAGTGGCACACATGATGGCATCAAGCCAAAACGAATGCGGCAAAGCTTGACTTTTTACCATACATCGTGCCATTTCCGTAAGTGACCTGTTTTTCCTCTCAGCAACACCATTTTGGTGAGGCGTATAAGGTATTGTACATTGGTGTTTTATCCCACGACTAGCCAAAAATGCATTAAATTCATGAGACATATACTCTCCCCCTCGATCGGAACAGAGGGTGCCCATAGTACATTTTGAGACATTTTCAGCCATATCCAGAAATTTTTTTGAAGCACATAAACACTTATGACTTCACCTTAAGCGGATAAACCCGTGCATGCCTGGAGTAATCATCAATAAAAGTCATGAAGTAAAGGTAATTTCCCAAAGACGGAGTTTGTATGGGCCCACAAGCATCATTATGCACAAGCTACAACCTACATGTGGCCTTAACTAAACCATCCTTTGGAAAGAATGTTGCATCTTACCCAAAATACAGCAAATTCAAATGACCAAAACATGCATACCAAAGTTTTGCATCTGAAATAGCCTTTGAATCCACAACTGAATTTGCAAAATTATGCCCACACTTGTCATACAAAGTGAGCTTATACAGCCCATGGTGTAAAATGCCAAATACAACAATTTCATCACCAAAACTGAGATCATGTAATGTACATCTGTCATCCACAAATTTGACTACAAGACCAAGTCTAGCAAGTGCAGATACAGCCAAAAGATTCTTCTTGATCCCAAGTACATAAAGTGCATCAACAAGTGTGAAAGAACTGCCATTTGTAGTAGTAAGCACAATCTTTCCAACTCCTTGAACTGGATAAAAGGTATTATTGGCACAAGTGACTGAATTCCCATGAGGGACAGACTCAAGAGAGGTGAACAAATCACGATGTGAGGTAATGTGCTTTGTAGCACCACTGTCAAAATACCACACATGTGAATCTGCAGCAACTAACATGCATGCATCATGGACAGTAGGATTATAAGTGCACTCCGCATTAAAAGCCCATTCTACATCAAGATCAACATCAACATCACAGTCTCCTTTCACAGAAGACTCAACAATAGCTGCATTTGTAGTGGAACCAACATTAGTAGTGGAACCAACATCTTTCTTCTTAGCCTCTTTGGCCTTCAACTTAGGAGGTTTATCCACTCCCAATACCAATCAAAGCATAAAGAGATGTGTGAGGAGTGGAGATTTCTTGAGACATGAGATGTTGCACTAGAGCAGTTCCATAGGATTAGGAACTGGTGGGCAAGAGAAAAAGCAATAGACATAAACATACCAAAGCTAGACAATTGATTGAGGCAGTTGCATTTTGGGGTCAATCACTAGGGACATATGACGGTCAAGGATGGGGAGCCCATAATGAATGTGCTTGTTCCAAGGACCAACCTCTCTAAGAGAAAACATGCAAGATGGATGGTTAGGGAGAGATACAAGCAATAAATTAGTTTTTATGATGCATGTGTCACCAATCTATTTAATTCTTATCTTCAATGTGCTTGTCACCTAGCTTTTTTGGAGGGTAAATATAGTGGCAGGGGACCAACACTAGAAATTTTGGTTGATAGAGCCATGTCAAGGATGCATACTACACCATCACTAGCAGCCATCTCCAGGGAAATGGGTGATGCTATCATGGGTACTCCAATGGTTAACAACAGAGTTAATTTCAAGGGTGAGAAGAGGACATTGTGTGCTAAGAGATCATTGATGGATATGGACACAAGCACCTGCAACCACAAACCTGAGTAGGATAGGCACAATCAAATGTAGCATAGGAGCAAACATGTATTGAATTATTACAAGATCTAGAGCAAAAAAATTCATGATACAAAGTGGGAAATTTGCAGGATACCAACATCAAGTAGGGTGGAGTGTAACCATTGGGTATCTTGTAAAACCTGTGGGTCAAGGCAGAGATTGAGAGACCCAGCTCCGTGTTTTTGCAGCGATTGCCAATTATCATTTTGGCAGAAGGATAAGTTTTGCTACTTTTGCAACACAGATGTGAGGCATACATGGAGGATGGTCACAAGCATCGTACACCCACCAGAGAGCACTCCACGTGTCTGGCCTATTGCAAAGGGCACTAACCTCATTATTCAGGAAAATTGTACACGTGTGAAGGTAGGATTCAAAATCAGAGTGCCAATGGATTCATTGTTGTCCAGAGAAGTGCAACAAAGGGAGCCCCATGCCAACAAAGATGAATTAAAAAATTATCCTTATTGACCAGGGGTATCAAAGGCTGTCTATGCTCAAATTTATGCAACATTAGATATGCCATAAAAACTGAGTGGGAGCCACGTTGGAATGGAAGGAGAGAAAGAGATTTTTACCATAGAGTTGCTGGCAGGTCACAACAGAGCCCTTACATCAAGCATAGAAGTTACAATATAGAAAATCTCCCCTTGTTTGTGCAACAATTTTCAAGGCAGATTGACAAAGAAGGCATCCTTTCTTAGTTACAGGCACTTTTATCTTGTGTATTTGATTGTACTTGAGTAGGACATCAACAAAAACATGTATATCCATCAAGCATGGATTCCCAAGGCCATTCTTCAAGATATCCCGACAAAGTCACTTAGAATCCAACCAAATCAGCTCTAAGGGCTATAGCTCAGGTCATTTGTCTAGCTCCTTCATGGAATGGTAGCAAAGATAGTCGAACCATGATCGGTAAATCACTACAGTTACACAATTCCTGTTATTGTTGCCTAAACAATGCCCCTTTTGTAACCCACTTGTGAATTTTTTTCGTAAAAGAGTACTATCATACATGAATGTTTATAGCAGTGTTAAAGTTTCTTTTTAAAGAATGTAGTATGCTTGTTCATGATGTTCTCTACGGAGCCAGTATTGTTCACATAATTTTAAAACACTAAATGCATGGGGCTTAGTTTTAGTACAATGCGGGTGTCTCAAGCTACGCCTTCACATATAAGGTAAGAACTATGTGACGGTACTTTTCTTACAAAGAATAGTTGAGTAGAGCTCCTGGTGTCATGGAGAGCCGCACTTGTTTTTCCTGCTCCACTACCTGTTGGTTCAACGAAAGAGCCGGGTGACAAACGGATCCTCTTGGGCTTTCCCATCAATGCAGCAAACTAAAGTGATAGTTTGTGGACTTCATCAACATTGGAAAAGAATCACAAGACTGCATTGGAGTGCTCTTCATAAAGGTTGTAGCATAGCTCGCAACAAATGGTGTCGTTGTTGGGAAATGGATTCAATGCTTGTGTAATGAGTAGCAAATTGATGGAGTACCCATTGTTTAGTGGATTTAGGCTTCGTTAATTGTAGAGAAATGTATTAGATTAGGTCAAATATTTGGTGTTTGTAAATTAATTTTTGTGATTTCTGTACTATTGTAATTTGCAAAAAAAACAATCCACGAGACTGTCAAAACCCCCAGAAAATTTGTCGAATCACTTAGTTTTAGTATAGGGGGAATATAGATAGCAAAATTAGATGGTACGGATAACCTGTGTGTCCATTAGATTAGTGTGTAATAGATTTGGGTAGTGGTGAGAGATTGAACTCAAATTCGACACGACGAGGAAACATGCAAGTACGAAATCAGCCCAAAAACACCCAAAAATGCATGATTCTATGATAAAAACTTGATAGAAAATGTCACGTACTCCTCCTACATTACACAACTAAAAAATATGGAGCTATATGGAAGTGCTCCACAACTAAAAAAATCCGATCAAATTTTATGTATAGTTCTGGGAGATACCAAAAGAAAGGAAACTCATTTTTAACTAACAGCAAACAGACAAATTCTAACAAAATTCAGCAGCATCTCGGCTATATAACTGCTAATTTTAGGATATCATTTAAATTTAATAATCGTTAATATCTTCCAAATGAATATTCACTTATGTCTACTAAGGTAGGCTGTGCTAAGAGAGATGAGGTGGCCAACTAGAAACATGTATTTCCTCGATGCTTTCTATACTGAATTTTCACAATACATTCCCACGATCAAAGAGTAATAAATGTACTCCCCATCGTAAGTCCAAATGTAAAGGTGGCCAAAAGGTCTCCGCATTGAAAAAAATGCATCCATTTCGGACAAGTTGGTCTCTATGCAGATCTACGTCTAAATATCCTAACCGTCAGAAAGCCACCCGTAATCGGGTCCACCCATCCAAATAGAAAGCATCGTCAGGGCTCTCTTTGTCCCACTTTTCACACACTCAGATTTAGTATTAATACGCATATTTATAGACAATGCATATCGTTTTTCCTTCTTTTATATCCGAATTAGATACTCATTTCTTTTTCATTCGTATTTTACTACAATCAGGTACACTGATAGCATGCATATGAATAACATTAATGAATGTTGTTAAAATTAATCAACAGTCTCATTAGATAATTATTTTATAAAACGCATGGAAAGAAAATAATAAAACTCACAACAATAAAAAATTGAAAAATAGGTTTCTTGACTAATTAAGTTATTTAATTCAATACTCAATCAATTTACAAGTCTCATCACTAAAGATGAAAGGAGCCGTTAAAAGAATGAGAGAAAATTATTCATGTGGAGCTACATCCGGAATACTTGTATTTCACTCCATTTTTCTTGGTGTTCAATATCATGTTAGTCCCCTTTTGATCAATAGTGGATTAGATAGAAGTGGATGGTCGGGCTATCGACTACCTCCCTATCGCATCTCGCACATATAAAAATAGGGGTTTTGAGAGTTGGTCATCGATGAAAAAACACACCTCCTGCCTACTACTCGCAACATACTCGTTCATCGCTTATTTTATTCATTAACTCCCGGATGCTCTATGAGATTCCCACAAGTGCATGATTCTCTAGCCAAGTAAAAGGGTAGCATGAACTCGAACCCCCGCCAGGTCAATGAATAACCTCCAACTGCTCCCGTAGCCAACCGAGCAAGCACATTGAGTTGCTGCCTTGACGAAGCTGCACAAATAAAAAAACAGCATATCCCCTTCCCTCCCCACCTCGCGTGTCGCGCTGCAGCTCCCAACCAGCTTTGAGCACCCCCTTCTCTCCCATCCTCTGCGCATGCCCGACTGATCTGATGTCGCCTGCTCACACTCGATAGCTGGCCTGCCTACCGCGTCATCATTCCTATCCTTCACCATAAGGGCACCTCGTAAAGATTCTTCTCGCAATTTCTTTTCCAGAATGTGTAGGACATACTCAAGATTATAGGACTTGGAACCACCTGGATCACACATGTTGGTGGCCTTCATCACTCACTAGTGGAAGGACATACTGATCACACACACTGATGCCCCAATTAAATTTCTTAATTTTCAATTTTTACTAATTCCTTTGCTTGACAAACAAATACAAGCAAAAAATCATGAGCATGTTTTGAGTTTTCTTAGTCCACATCAGTAAACCCAAGCTTTGGTTAGGTAGCTTAGGTCACACTATTGTAAAATATCAGGTATTTGAGTGACCCAAAACTTTTAGTATTATGACAGGGCATTGCTTGTTTATTCAAAAAATCTTTCATCTATAGTTTTTTTCCTGATCTCATGAATCACTATTACACAATTTTGGTTAGTCAGCTGCTTTAGTCAAAGATTGCATATAAGTAGCAGTCTATCGTTCTCAAATGTTTAAAGCATAACTAATTTCATGTCAAATTTAATTTTGTAAAACATGATTAGTTTCCAATAAATTAGATTTACTTCTTAATTCAATGTATAAGATATTTGGAATGAATATTTGTTTTGATCAAATTGTACAAAAATGCTTCAAATATAGAATGTCTATGTGTAAACACTTTCTTGTTGTTCAAAGCCAGCTATCTTTTAAAGACAATACTCTTTTGTGTCTAAGTAGTCTATTTAAAATAGAAACACACATGGTCTAAACATAAGGCCCTTGCAATCAAGTGGGTGGGCCGGCACATTGGCTCTAGCGTACTCTTTGTATATGGCCTTTGAATAGACCCACTGTTGGTAATTCTTGCTTAGGTCGACAAGTGTTATGTGGATTTGACAAAGAACCTAGACCGGAGTTTCTATTTACAGCCATTGTAGTTCTTTAATTCGACTGGTTTCAGGAAGTAGGAAGTACCAACTTCACTCTTCCTTTTCAGAGTTTTTGTTTAAACTTGATGTCCTTTTTCAGGGAAAGACTAGACTGCCTAGAGGGGTGCAATGTTCACAAAAACACTATCTAAATACTGGCTAGAAACTATCATCAAATTTAATTTTGGTCTACTTAAATGATTTTCTCTCCCTTGAATTGGCCATTCTAAAGAGAGAAAAAGAAAAGAGTGGAAGGACCAAGAATATGAAGATGGATATAAGGTGCGTCTCAGGGCCTTAGGGTGCCAAAAAAATAAAACAACCTTAAGAAATGTTAATGTAGTTAGTTTTAGGTTCATCTAATAACCAAGACTATGAAGATGATATAAGGTGCGTCTCAGGGCCTTAGGGTACCAAAAGAGTATAGCAACCTTAAGAAGTGTTAATGCGCTTAGTTTCACGTTCATCTCATAAACCTTAGGAAGTCAAGGGATGATAAAACCTTTAGAAGTGTCAATGGAATTGTTTCTAGAATCAGATGTACTTTTACGGGAGTAAAATGAATTAAAAATGGATCCTACATGCTTTCAGAAGTATGTGAGAATGCTAGTTAAAAATGAGTCAATATGGGGTAGCTTGAACATGGCTTGAGGGTTCCTAATTATCCATGCACACACCTCTGAGAGGAGTGGTGGATACTCCTCAAGAGGAAAGTAAAGGTAAAAGAACTAAGGAAAGGTTTAGAAGTGGATGAACTCTCAAAAGGAGATGTAGTGAAACTATTTTTGAAATATCTCACGATAAAGAGTTGATCTCTAAAGACAACCTACTATCAAGACCAGGAACAAGGAGATCTACAACTTTTGTGTTGAACAATTTTTGAATAGAGGAGTGGAAGAGGAAGAAAAATGGGAAGTACTGTTACACAGCAGGCTAATCATAGCCTGCAGAGCAAGGCTTCTCACTTTCAAAATGTTCACTCTTCTCTCTCTCTCTCTCTCTCTCTCTCTCTCTCTCTCTTACACAGAAATCTCCATAGCTACGATCCTCCACTATGCTATACTATGCTACATGAAGAGAAAGAGTACTATGAGCTCACCACTCTCAAAGAAGACGGTGGAGAAGCTATTCTGTCATAGATGACCCGTGCATGAAACTCCGTAAGTGAAGCTCTTCCAAAGAAAAGTATGCACATGTTTTTCAGAGCTCGGTCCTTCCACAAAATGAAGAAGAGATGTTCAAGGAGGAAGAAGATGATGCTTCTCCAAAGAGACGACTCTGTATCTGTTTGTGATCAAGGCTATTATGTTGGCACATGATGAAAAGGCCACCTTATTGGAAAAATGATGTATCATGATTGTAATTAGCTTCATTGCAAGCTTCCGTAATACAAAAAAAATCCCTATGGGAAGGGCAGGGGGCTTCGCCCATTCCGACCATCAATATTGTGTCGTCTATCTTTCTCCCTCTCTCTTTAAGTTTCTACTTATGGTTATGTGATTATGTTATGAATTTGATTATTTTCAAGTGATATTGGCAGTCGCCTACTCATATTACCTTACATAAACAAACATAGTCATATACTGGTTCACAAAGCCTTAAACTCCTATTGGAGTACAATGTTCACGGAACCATTGTTTGTTCTTATATAGGTTTTGAGAGAAACTAAGAACACTCTTATTAAGGTTATTTTTAGAGATAACCACTAGCTTGACTTCATGCTATTCTTACACAATCATCATTTTGACGAGGTAGTGGGGTTGACATGAATATCGATCCGATTAAATTGTACAAAAATTCTTTGAATATAGAAATGTCTTAGTGCAAATACTTTCTTGTTCTTTGGAGCATGTTGTTTGTAAGCAGTCTATTTGAGAGAGAGAGAGAGAGAGAGAGAGAGAGAGAGAGCGAGAGAGCAACAACATCATATGCTTGGGTTGCATCCTCTGTAGTATGTAAGCACCAAGCCAAACCTATGATTTCTTCACTGGATCTTGCGTCCATTAATGCATCAATTTTGGTCTATGTTGAGTAATTTTGTGATGTTGTCAAAGCTTGAGAGAGAGAAAGAATACTGATCCATCCCGAGAGAGAGAGAGAGAGAGAGAGAGAGAGAGAGAGAGAGAGAGAGAGAGAGAGAGAGAGAGAGAGAGAGAGAGAGCACTTGCGGGCTCAAGCGAAGGAGACAATGCACATAAACAATAGCCACATCCCACAATAGAGAACATGTAAGATAGCAAGTTTTTCTTGAGCGCAACATCGACAAAACAATGCATTGCCCCTTTAACAAAAGGGAAATGCCAACAAATATTCAAAATATGTGACAAAAAATAAGAATGATAGAGTGATTAAAATTTATCTTTTTCTGCTTATTGAACTGAGATTTTAATACTTTCTACAAAATAAGAATGATAGACTAATTAAAATTTATCTTTTTAATACTTTCTACAATATTTATTCTTATCATTATAAACCGATTTTGATCGATCTCTCATATTTTGAAGTGATTGTCTGCTACTACTGGAGTTCGCGAACTTCCTAGGGTTTCCTGCGTTAAGCTTTTCGAAGGTTGCGCAGTCGTGCTTGCTGGTTCTACGGTCGGGCTTCGCAGACCTTATAGGTTTTTGTGGGTTTTGTGCGTGCCTACCAGTTTGCGTTTTGATGCGAAGGTCCCATGGAGGGCGCTAATAGCAACGGCCTGAATTCTTTCCCTTTTATCAATGATGGATCGTTTCTGGAGCGATTTAAGCAGCTTCAAGAGCAGAAAGAAGCAGCAAAGGCAGAAATTTCTGCATGTGTAGCCCCATCACTAGATCGTCGTTCTGCCACCGCAAAGGAGGTTTCTCTTCTGCCCTCAGGGATCAAGCTGACCCCTTCCCTGCAGAAGTCTTCTGTTGCACCAGGTGGAAAACTTGCGTTTAGTCTAAAACCAAAGTCAAGATCGGTTGTCAATCCATTGAAGCTGGGTGAGGATGATGATGAGGAGGAAGATGGACAACAGGCTCTTACTGATCCACAACCGAAAGGCAGAATAGCCAATGGGGGCTCACCTAAAGAACAGTCAAAAGACGCAAGTACTTTTCTCACCACTTTACTCTTCAAGTTTTTGTATTAACTATAAGAGAGAGTAAAAGTTAAGTGTGGGGGTAATTCCAAGTGTAAATTTTTATGGCTCTTCTCTAGAGGGTGAGGTTTCTGTGAAAGTTGACTGCATTATTATGTTCCATAGATGACTGGTATGATTAATGCAATATGCTATCTGCAGTTCCATGTTTACATGAATTTTAGAAGAAACATTTATGACAGGTTTCAAGGTATCCATTTAATTTTCATATTTTGTTGCTGTATTGAACGGCAGAGGTTTGGTTTATAAAGGGGCAAAGATGAAATGACGGGTTGCAAGGTATCTAGTTAAATTCCATGGTTTGTTATTGCATTGGAAGCCACAACTACAGGCTGTGAATGGGGAAGAATTTTATGTTTCTTAGCCCGGAGACATACATGATTTTTCTCAAGCTTGCTCGATATTTTGGGTGCTTCCACTTTTTGATCTTGGAGGACTACCAAAGGCTACTAATGGTTCTGAACTTTATGCTCTTTAATTTTCAAGGGTATGGGGATAAGTATGTGAGAGGGATGTGTCATGCATTGCTTGGAATGCCACGTGTTTTTCTTGTAAAAGCAAGACCCTTTCAAGGAGAATCATGCTGTTTAATCCTTTTTTCCATAATCTTGATTCAAGCCCTTTTGCTGATGGCCAAGCGTGCGCGTTTGTTTCCTCCGTTACTATGTTGAACCTAATGGTTATCATTTTCTTTTTTTTGGCTTTTGCCTCATGAACGTGTGGATGGGGAGAACCATTGGGTACTTTGTTGAAGAAATAGATTCATATTTGGTGGTGGCTCTAGAATTTCTAGAATATATTGTGTATATATAGTCGAAGATAAGAGTGCTGATGATGGATTATCACAGTCTTCTACTTCCACGAACTTGTGGATGTGAAAACTCATACCACACTACGAAGTGATGACACAAGGGCTTTATTCCAGTTGTATGCTTAGATATGCATGGGCTTTCAAGGTGCATGCAATAGAAGCAGAATTGAATTTATTACTTAAGTAATGGAGGGAATTTTCTCTAAGGAGCTAGACTGAGAACATGAAAAGGAGGAGAATAGAATATTGGCACCAAGCTGGGACCAGAAGTGGGCTGATTCCTCCCCATGAAGAGTATCTTTCTTGACGGGGAAGATAGAAATACAAGCACATGCCTTACAAAACTTTACAAAGCAATTATGTTTCATAGTGTGCTCTATGCATGTATTTACTCAAATCTGTTGGATGAGAGCCAAGTGCTTTTGATTGAATGAGGGAAGAATATGGCATCATGAGAGCAACCATGATGATGCCTTTAGGTGATCATCCTCCTAGTTAGGTCAGCTCCTTGAAAGCTTGTGACCTTACACAAGATTCACATGGGTGAGAATCCACGATGAATTGCTAGTCAAGGGTTGTTGACGAAAGTTGTGCTTGGCGGTGCTTTAATCGAAAATATGTCGAACATGATCATGCAAGGGAGCACAAAGATGTCCGTCCCAGATGGTTAGATACCTCCGCTAGATGCTTTCAGTTAGCCATCTATTGGGACGAAACAAAAGTATCTGTTCTAGATGGCCTATCAGTTATTTCCTTTCATAGTGCTCTAGTCACTCCATTGGAATGACGCACTAGGAATATCTCTTCTAGGATGGGATATGCCATCTAAGATTTTTTGCCATTCCCTTAATAATGCATCCATAATATTCTCTTCTTATGGATCCATTAAAACCACCAATTTAAATGTGCACACATTTATATACGAATTTCATTTATTCATTATTGTATAAAAATAGCTTGCTTAGCAACCATAGCAGCTATAATACGCGTATTTTATTTAGAATACGGGTCGTCCCGTATTGAAACGTATAGCACGTCTCATAACGTTTTCTTTTGTAGCATTTTTTTGCTAAAAAACATATTCTATTTTAATGCCTTGTTAGTTGATCAAGTGTGTTTTAGACTTTCATGGTGCTTGTTTATGTATGCTATAATTAAACATTGAAGAGCCATTGAAAAGGTGCATGACCTGCTTCACTTGTCCTTGTTAAAGTATCGGATCTAAAAAAGTTGACGTATATTATTTTTGATTCTCAAAAATACTTCTAGTACGCGTTTTGTACATCGTGTATTAAACGTCCCGTCCCGTACCGTGGTTGCTATGTTAGCAACATGCCTCTAATTGTCCTCGGACCTCAACTCTAGTGCTTCAAGATAACTGCCCAAGAGGTGTGATAAGGTTTCAAGTTTTTCTTAGTCATCCATTGAGCACCAAAAGGAGAATACCTAACTAAAAATTTACGAGTGCTCTTACCATTCTTAAGTTGGTCCTCCTGGTGGTGAACAATCTCCTCTAGTTGGAGGATCTCTTCTCTTTATATCTACTCAAGGAGTGGATTCTCCTAAGTTCCATCAAGATCAAGATTCAGGACGGAGTGTGGGCGTCAAGCCCCACCTTTCGGAATTGACGAAGTACAAGCATTTTTGGTGCGTCACAAGGTTGCATCGGGGAACGCTTGGGGAAACCGGCCCGTAGACTCGCTTGAGGACGGTAGACTTTAGTTTTCACCCGAATCTTACGTGATAATGTCACCAGCGTGTGACTACTATCTATCCTTTTTGTTGATTTCTTTCTTATTATCTATTTACTTTCACTTTTTGGAAACATCCCTCGGGAAATCTAACTGCCCCGCATTGCATAGCTAGTGTGGAACTGTCCAGAGGGAGTCTAGGCCTGAGGGCAAGAGAGCACTAAGGTTGGACAAAGACTATGGTTAGCCAAAGTGGGGTCATTGACTAGCCAAAGTGGAATCCTTTGCTACAGAGGCTACATTTCAGTTCTAGATGTGGCCGCAGTGTACAAAGAGGGTCGGATGACCTAGAAAGATACAATGGCAGCATCTCCTAAAATTTAGGGAACTGCTATTTTGGGACCTGAAAATGTGTTGACGTCATTACCTCCGGAATGACAAAGGGAACATTTTCTTACTCTGCCGTGAAGTCAACTAGGTAGCCGGTTGGGAGATTTTTAGGTGGCAACCCCGAAACGGGAAAATGCTTGTAAATGTGCCAAGTGGCACCTTCTGGTGCACTTGCCTCATGCAACAAGAGTTGGCGCTGAATTTAGGAGGGGGAGAGCCTCATTTTCAGTTTTGTCACAGGTTAAGAGCTATGGAGTGCTTGCTTTCCCTCTTATGCACAGTGCGGTGCCAGGAGTGATGCCCTGCACGCTACGCACTGCCCTCTCTCTCCCCTTTGGCAGTATGTTATGCCCCACTAGTGGGCTCTTCATTTGACCAATGTACAGTTGTGTGGGTTCATGCGCGATTGCCGAGGCAAGAGCCTCTTGCACAGGTACTGGATTAGCTAGCGGCTAATCCCCCCCCCCCCCGCAGGTACAGGTGAATTCGGAGAGGTTTCACGCCAGAAATCTCGTCCGATTCAAAGGGCAAGTAGCCCTACAGGTGCGGGAGCTCGAGGACTTGCTACGGATGCGACCGGCACGCGAAACGGAGCCCGAAACAGTGAATTACAGCCTGCTGTGTATTTTTGCAGGTTTAGGGTTTTGGCCCTAAACGGACCCTAATACCCCCAGGAGGTTCGGGGACGCAAGGGGACCGCTGTATAGGTGATCTGGCGCATTTTCAGGGCTGAAAACAGAGAATTCAGCGTGCTGCAGATTCTCGCCAGGTTTTGCAAAGCGCCCGTATGCGTCGGGAAGGTCAGTCAATGCGTGGGAATATTGACTGTGAAGGGTTCTAGTACAGTTATGTTGCCGAAATCAAGCAAGAACAATCAAAATTCAGCCAAGGTTGTGCGGGGCAGCTTGGAAAGAACCACAGCGTTTATTCCCTCTTTTGAACAATAAAGAAATACCGAAAGGGGCGCCTAAGTTAGGGGCCAATTTGGTGTCGGTCTTCTTATACAGGTGCATTCTAGCATCTGTATCCCATTCCCCTCTCTTGTGTCACTATAGCGTAGGTATAATAGACGACTAATAATGGGTGAAAGCTAAATCAAGGTTTGAAGTAAAGTCTACCGCCCTTTTTGGATTGAACAGGCCGGTTTCAGATAAACTTTATTTGAACTTACGACACAGAGGAACTTCAAGAATAAACCTGTGATTGGAGGTATTATATCAAACAAAGCACGACTTGGCAGCGAGTGCCTCAAGTAGACACCGACACCTTGTAGGCCCTTTTGATATTTCCTTATTATTATTAAACTTGGGAGAAAACTTGCAAATTCCTACGAGCTCCTATGAGCTGTCCCGCTTTTACCGGCCTGAAAATGACTCACTCTTGCCCGATTTCGGCAGCATAACCGCACTAGGAGGCTTCATAGACAAAATCCCCGTGCAAATGTAATTTTTCCGACGCATTCGAGCACTTTCCCAAACCTGGTGAGAGTTTGCAGCACTCTGAATTCTTTGTTTTCTGCCCCGAAAATGCACGAGAACACTTCTATTGTGATCCCCTAGCTTCCTTGAAACTCCTAGGGGTATTAGGGATCAATGAGGGTCAAAACCCTATACCTGCAAAAATACACAGCAAGCTGTAATTAACTGTTTTGAGCTCCGTTTTGCGTGCCGGTTGCATCTGTAGCAAGCCCTTGCTCCTGCACCTGTAGGGCTACATGCCCTTTGAATCGAATGAGATTTCTCATGCGAAATCGCTCCGAATTCATTTGAATTTGTGAGAATGTCTAGGGTGACCTTGGGAAGTTCTTTTAGGATGTTTTGGACCTTTTCTCCACTAGAGTTACGAGTAAAGGTGACCTTTAAATGCCTGAAATTCTTTTGAGATTCTCTCTGCACCTTTCATCATTGACTGGCCAATTGATTTCCTCTTTTGAGCAGCCGAGGGAAGTGGTATTACCCGTCCGCTCAAGTGATTCACTTGGGACGCTTGAGAATCGTGTTGGTGTGGTTTAGCATCAACATGTAATTTAGGGGACAGCTGGACTTGTTTAAGATCGAATGTTCGTATGGTTAGTGATTTAACTAACGTGTGAATGAGAAAGCTGGAGTCAGGACAAACAAGATGCTATGCAGCTTTGTTAGGGCTTTGGATGGTCAATTGTATATAATGGCTAATGAGAAATGTGAAATGTTTTTTAAATATAAATATAAATACAAATAAATAAATAAATAAATAAATAATTGATATATATATATATATATATATATATATATAGAGAGAGAGAGAGAGAGAGAGAGAGAGAGAGAGAGAGAGAGAGACTTGCATGCATCTTTTCTCATTTCTTTGGTATTAATTGGAATTCTAAGTGACATGCAGTACCGTCTCCACCCACTGATTTGGAGGTGAAAAAGGTAGCCGACAAACTTGCACATTTTGTTGCTAAGAATGGCAGGCAGTTTGAAGATCTAACTCGCAAAAAGAACCCGGGAGATACTCCTTTTCGGTATGTTAGCGGAAAGCTATGGTTCGCTTATATTTGGTTTTAGAATCGGGTAAACTAATAGTTTTTTGAGGTTGTGTGTAGGTTTCTTTTTGATGTTGACTGTGCTGACTACAAATATTACAATTATCGTGTGGGTGTGGAGGAGAATTCTCTTGCTGCTGAGTCAAGAGTGGATGGTAGTTGTTGATACTGACTACTTTTTAACTCTTTGCTTTCTCATGTTTCTGCTAGCTTGACACATTGAGGAGTGTTTCTGGTTAAGCTTGCCATGTCAAATCTGTGCCGCAAGGCCAGTGTTGCTCATTTTTTATTGCCACGGATGCTAATGCGGACTTTAGGAACCATGAGTGCAGCAGTCACGAGCTCCTTGCAAAACCAACAATGGAAAAGAGGGTCACAGCAAGGCGCAAAATACCAAACGCCAGCTTCAGCTCTTTATGGTGGGGAAGATGCTCATCAATCTGAGAACTATACAGAAGGCAATCAAGGTTGTTCTCATTTGCCCAGGTGGCCTAGCAATTTTGTTTTGAAATATTCAGTCTGCCGTTACTAACTCACAGCTATCTATCAATGTAGAGCCTGCTTCTGCCATGGATTCTGTGTCAATGATGGAATATTATATGCAAAAAGCAGCAAAAGAAGACATGCACAAGCCATATAAACGTTCTAGGGATGAAATGCCACCTCCGGCATTCCAAGCACCATGTAACTTGCCTTTCTTCACTTACCTCTGTTATGTATAGAAACTTGTCAAGCTCCTGCTGCAAATAGTGATGCTATTTGTCAACCTTTTCTCAGCACCACCTGCAAAGAAAGGGCATCATATGGGGGATTACATACCGCAAGAAGAACTTGAAAAGTTTCTTTCGAAGTGCAACGATGCTACTGCGCAAATGTTCAACAAAGAAGCAGCAGAGCGGGCAAAGATCCAGCCCGACAACAAGGGCCACAAGCTCTTGTCTAAAATGGGATGGAAAGAAGGTGTTGTTTTGTGCTTACGTTGAGCCTTTTGCAAAGGCTGTTCTATTATCCATGCTGGTAGTTAACACAGCGGATCAAGTTTACAGGTGAAGGCCTAGGGAGTGGGAGGGGTGGACGTGCAGATCCCGTGGAGGCTGGAGCTGTGAAGACAAATAACTTGGGTGTGGGAGCCCAGCAGCCCGGTGAAGTCAACCCCGATGATGATATATACGAGCAGTACAAGAAACGCATGATGCTTGGTTATCGCTATAGGCCAAACCCTCTTGTAAGCTGGAAAGTTAAATTTGACCTGTGTTTCTGTAATGTGCAATTGATCTTTGGATTATTAAGGTAATGACAATTGTCGCGTTTTTGCAGAATAACCCAAGAAAGGCCTATTATTGATCGCTGACTTGTAATTCATGGTTTAAGCTCGTTGGTTCTGCTGCATATATTCGACATTATACTGCGGCTTCAAAGGTTTTACGACGAGGTGGTGGTGTTCAGTAACCATACCATTGTATGAACGGAAGGCACTGATAAGTGCTTTGCATGATGTAAATTTTCCTACACAGTGAGCGCCTGTCCAACCGTACTCTGGCTGGGTCATTTCCCTCATTGCATTTTATAATCTCTTCTTTGCTTGTTTAGTCTTATGAAGATCTCAGGCTGTTCTTGAAAGTATCCCTTTCTCTGGTAGCTCTATATTTATAAAATGGCAAACCTTGCCGCTATATTACGGACAGCTTTTCTGTAGTCTCTCATTTTTGTTGAAACAGGCTGACTTCTTGTTCGGTTCCATGTTTGAAATAGTTAGTTTTTTAAATCTTGGATGGGATTTTGAGGCACAACTGAATGTTGAATCCGCACACACACTGACCCTGTGAGCTGGAGGCTAACCCTAAGTAGCCCTTGAGGGCATATGAGCAGCGAAGGTCGGTTATACCGAAGACCTTTACCTTTTGCTCCAACCAGGCAATGTAGGACTAGTGTTCGCAGAAAACTTGTAAAACAGTTTAATGCACCTGCCACGTTTTGGTTTCTAGTTATGAAATTTGTTTTTCCAATTTGGAAAAACTATAGTTGTATAGGAAAGTTTCAAAGTTTTTGCAGAAAACCTGTATAGCCATTTTTTCTCCTTTTGTCTAGCAAAATATTCTTTGGGAACACTGCCTAGCACTCGGCTATTATGAGAAAATTATATGATGTAGCTAGTTGAATTATCTAGTTTTCTTTCAGCTATAATGAGCAGGTTAAAAAAATGTTATATGGATATTAGAAGGGAAAGGGTTTACATGGATTCAGTGCAAGGGCGTCTTCTTGAATATGTGCATTGTATTTTATCATTGGGTACGCATAACACTTGGGCATAGTCAATTGTCGAGGTGCCCACAAAAAATGAAAACAAATAGAGTACTTGTCAACATCAAGAAGGCGAATGATGCAATGATAATAGATAATTATCCTCTCCCCATCACTGAGGATGTGATAAGAGGGCTAAGTAGTGAATCAAAGCCTACAATTTCTCCTCCCATCTTATGTTAGCTTACTGGGGGTTCATGGAGGGGGTGCTAGTGGGAGTTATGGAAGATTTTGACAAGGCAAAGCATTTTTTTCAAAATTTTGGAGCGAGGACTTACTATGATTAAGTGTTTGTATAGGCACTCATGCTCTTGTGAATGCATAAAAGATGTGTGGTCCATGTACTGTGTAAGTGATGTGGTGTGTTTGTATTGTTCTATTCTAGAAACACTACATTCTTGTCAATTGGATTGTTGGCAAAGCATATGGAGAAGTGCCAAGTCTGAGAAGCTCTGCAATGTTGACTTGCACTGTGAAGACTTACTTCCATATGTTGTAATCTACTTTTATATTGACAATGCCTTGGTCAGAAAAAGCAAAGTCATTGCAAGATTTTGAGGTAGGGTTTTCGAGCATGACTCAATTTTAGGCAACGAACATGTATACCAAGTGTGCCACTAATACCTAGGTGGTGAATTCCAAAAGGTGCACACATGTCATGACATCGGGAAATAATAGTATTATACAATGGTTGAGGACAATAACAGGCCGTGTGCCGCAAGGAAAGGACCAAGATGCTTGCTCTAGTTTCGTAGCATGAGGCCATAATGTAACATACTGCATTGGCAGGTGGCCATGCATCTAGTGAAATAGACCGTGGCCATTGTTGATGCAGAGAGGCTTGAAACCCTAAGCGAAGCTATACATGCAAGAGATGCCATAGCTCAGTCTGATGATTGTGTGAAGAAAACCATTCTAAATGGAGATAATATTTATGCAGATCAGTTGCACATCAATCCCCTTCGTATCCTGATTTATATATGATTGAACATGAGATTAGAGATGATCTCTTGCAGGTTGATGCAAGAAAGAATAATATCCCTAAATCCTATACTAACAGACATAATGTTGGCCCTATTGATTGTATCAGTACCATGCAACAACGTACACCTATATTCAATGTGCACCAAGGCGTATCCGTAGTTAACGTTTGTTCCGATATTATTAGTCGGGCACAAAATGCAATTAATGCTCGCTTTCCTAGCATCATTGCTCATCTTGACGCAGATAATGCTTCTTTCCCTAGCGCAAATATTGGACATCGAGATTCAGATAATGCTTATTCTTGTGTCTTACATCCACTGCATCTACTGCAACAGATCACAATTCACCATGTTTGAATGCATTGTCCCAGATTGGCCTCGTCAATGCAAGTGTAGCCGAATGAACCAAAGAAATCCAACTTGGCCTCGTTGTCAGTTATCCATGTTGCTACATTTATCACAACATGGACAAGTAGCAAGCTCAATATGATACAATCCCTTGTGATCCTTGCTCCTACAAGTGCATTGCCCAAGATCTCTATCACACCATAATTTCAAGCTCAAGGCTTCGGATCTCTAGGTTTGTGATCGTCTCCTCATTTCCTGGTTGTCTCAGCAGCTTGCATGGTGGGTGTGGTGCGTCTATAATTCTTTATAAAACTATAACTCTCTCTTATGATTCCTATGTTGTTTTATACGCTTCTGCTTCTCTATTCTGCTAACGCTTCATATATACTATAATTATATAGTTATGCCACTTATATCTGCCCGTGCAACAAGCAATGATCTTACATAATAAGTTAGTTGGGGCACCACAAATTGTCATATTTGTATCAATTAAGTAGCTCTCCCCAAATATTGGGGTTTGCCCTGCAATTAAAGGCAATAATGCATGACATGTAGCACATGTGAGGTTGACCCTTGGGTCAAACAAAAAAGCTTTTGTGCAACAATGTGGGCACCAAACTCATGATTTCTCTTTAAACCTAAATCAAGACTTGCCACATTGATCCTTCATAAAAGGTGAGTGACGTGATCACGTTTGGCTGGTTGGAAGGTTCTTGCATTGTGTTCTTCTAGGTTTGTGGTTCTTCCTTGTGGCCTCCTTTCATGACCAAGTCTTGTTTGAGTCACTTGAGCTTGTATTTGCCGAACGCTACCATGATAGGCATCTCCATCACCTTTGGCGGAAGGGTCTTCATTAGAGTATCTTTGCAATTATTAAGTACACAAACATGCTATCATGATAGGCATCTCCATCGCCTTTGGTGGAAGGGTCTTCATTAGAGTATCTTTGCAATTATTGAGTATCACCAAAATGTCATTTTCATCAATGTCAACCTCATTGGCATGTGCATTGGCGAGATCTTTGCATTAGGAAGAGGATGGGGTCTAAGAGGGCCTCTTTATTTGCCACAAGATTATTGAGGTGATTAAAATTTTGACAAACAGATGCACGCCATGTGTGCAAGTATGGTTGGTGTACGAGAGGCATAAGAGTGGTCAAAGGATACACTTTTTCCACAAAAAAAGAGGTGGATAATTTTATGATTTTTGGCCTTCCACAACTCCTATGAACGATCTTCAATCTTTGTGAAGATGATAGATCTGTGATTCACTCCCTGAGCTCTTTTCGTAAATATGCTACATGATTTTAAATTCCATTTTGGGAGGAAAATTTGAATTCAAATAAACTAGTCGTTCTGCATGTTTGAAATAAAAAAACGTCCTTTGATTGCTTTCTTAACATGAAAGGCTTGACTCTCTTAAAGTGCCATATAAAAAGGACCTCCTAGACCCTATTCTCTTCCTTATGGTCAAAAGCAAATCAATATCCACAACTAGAAGAAATGGAAGCAAGTGTGCAAAAGGACATTTCTTTTTTATGATTGATCATAGCAAATATAGGTGTTTACACTTGCTTGTCCAATCGGGGCAATCACAATAGTTACATGCATGCTCACATTATACTAATGAATAGGATTAGAGACACTTTGAATCTTGAATAGTAGTGCCATCTCATTCACATCTTGCAAGATAGAAGGATTCCTCTCTTATACTTGTAGTATCCCTTCCCCTCGTAATCTTGTAGTGTGTTTCTTTGAGGAGCCATGGAATTGAGTCAACTAGACCAACAACAATTGAAAGCCATCATTTAGTATGAGTAGTGTTATCTAAAAGGTGCAAGCAAGATATAATTTCTAGAATAACCTATTTCTTGTTTTTGAACAAAACATTCCAGTAAAATACCACCCATTCTACTCCTTGTCACCAAATCACCCATAATAGCATGCAAAAGATCAAGAATATATCTACCAATGCGTGCATCTAAGACGGTGTACTTTACATATTGCCATAATATTTAAACTAAGTTGGTAGTGTCAATATTTCCATTGGTAAATAAACACACAAATTTAGGCCATCTTCTACACCATGGACGATCACGTCCACGCCAACCATTTGTCACATATCTCTGCACGGTCTCATAAGCTTCATAGTCTCTTTGTACTATTGCAAGAGGTCTTTCTATTCTGCTCGAATCTAGATTCATTGATGCTATTCATAAGTGTTGTCATGGAAGAGTAAAGATGATCTTGGAGCTCTTTTGGAACTTGAATATCCAGGAGCAATAAACATTAAACTGATATGTGTATCAATTACACTCATACGTTAGAGCAAAGCAAACCTTTGGAAGAAGATTTTTTACCCATGGTTTTTTTTAATGGAACCAACAAACAATTATGTGAAAAGTTTGTTGTTGGAGGGGTTCCATCTATTGAAGTGCCAACAAAATTCATCTTCATTGATGACTTGAGGAAAGTTTCAAAATCTATTTGACATTTTTCAATGGTAAGGTTGTAGGCTGAACATTTCTGATTCTTACAAGAAATTTTTGTGGTGTTATTTTCCAATGCTTTTCTTGCACGGTTTGATCCTAGTGAGAAGAGCACATCATAAATTAAATAGGGATACCTAGGCCATGTTGGTTTGATAATACAAATGCATACAATGGACGCTCAAATGCATTTGTATTAAAGTGCTATCAATAGATTGGAAAAACATATTTCTATTTCCAGTATCCATTGGTTTTGAATCATAATAATGAAAGGGTCCATTTTGTCATTTGTGGCATGAGGATTATAAGGTAGGTATATGCACACCTTCAAATTTAGCCCAAAAAGGGATAGCTATGCAATAGTCATAAGAACTTTTAGTGAGAACAAATAACAAAAATATATTCAAATTTTAGCCATATTAAAAGAGAGTTGGGGGTTGATCTAGAGCAAGAAGGGGTGAACTAGGGATATTATAGGGGTGATCTAGGCTTGCATAGAGTAGAGTTGCTAGATTAGAGGTAAATTGGGGGAAACTAGGGCTATTCTAGTGGTGCTCTAGGCCTATAGTAATAATAAAGAGCAATGGGGTTGACTAGAGCAAGGGTGAACTATGGATAAACTAGGGATGTGCTAGGGGTGATCTAGGTACGCAGAAATAATAGAGATCAATAGGGATGATGATAAAGACATCTTTGCCATGCTTCATGTATTTACCAACATCATAAATATCTTCCATACAACACTCAAGCACCTTTGGGTGGACCAAAAAATGGTACAAATCCCCATGACTACCAGGCATATGTCCCTCATAAAGAGGATACAATGAAATAGAAGCATTTTGATTATCATCAATAAACTTAAACTCTCACTTTGAAAGGGCACCCATTGTTATTCTTTGATGTTCTAAGCCTCTTTTTAGTCCCCGAACTATGCGCTTTTCCACCTTTATGATATATGTAATCAACCAAATTCTTGCATCTACCATGGATCTGACTAGAGCAAGCGATAACCAGCCTCACTTTATGCTCAACCATAATATCCATGAGAGCCACTTTTTCTCGCAAATCATCTACCCTTCTTTGATACATAGAGGGTCGAGCAAAAGATAGGTTACATTCACAAGTACATGGAAGGTCCTCCACATACTGTCATGGATGCTTGAGAGTTAGTCGTTCGCTGCCTGCATCATCGCTTATGTCATCGCCTACATCATCGCTAGAAGACTCTAGAAGAATCTAGAAGGATCTAGAAGATTCTAGAATTTCTAAAAGTATCAAGGAGATTCTAGAAGTTTCTAGAAGCATGGAGAAGATTCCGGAAGAATGTATAAGTTTCTGGAAAGCTCTAGAAAGTTGAAGAAGTATCTAGAAGAACTAGAAGGATCAAGAAGTTTCTAGAAGCTTGGAGAAGATTTCGGAAGAATCTAGAAGTTTCTGGAAAGCTCTAGAAAATTGAAGAAGGATCCAGAAGGTTCTAGAAGAACTAGAAGGATCAAGAAGGTTCTAGAAGATTCTAACCTCCTCAAGAAGAACCTAGAAAGTCCTAACCTCCTCAAGTAACCTCCTCAAGCACTAGTATAAATAGGGGTCTTGGGCCACAAGCCCCTCAGTCTTGAAAAAGAATCTCCTCTTCTTCATGACTTTGAAGCTTTTGTGCGGGAGTTCTCTGCAACCTTTGGGGATACTGATAGATTAAGGGTTGCTGAAACCAAACTTAGAAATCTCCGCCAAGGATCAAGACCTGCATCCGTCTATGCATCCGAATTTCAACAGCTCACTTGTGATCTGACTTGGCATGAGGAATATTTCATTAGCCAATTTCGGTGGGGATTAAAGGATGACGTAAAAGATCTTTTATTGACTATGCCAAAGGTTCACACACTTAGCGAGTTCATCTCTCAAGCAATAGAATGTGATAACCGACTATTTGAGAGGAGACAAGAGAGGCGTTTTTGGGGCACCATTGCGACCCCAAACAGAAGTGACACATAATGACTACACACCTCAACAGGGCCATGAATCAAGCATTGAGCCCATGCAAATTGATTCAGCACGGTTTCAACCTCTCTCAGCCCAGGAGAAGCAAAGGCGACGCATTAATGGCTTATGTATGTATTGTGGAGAGCAGGGGCACATAATTCAACAGTGTCCAAGGAAGAGAAGGATGAAGGTTCATGGTGCAATGGCCTCAATATGTTCGGAAAACACGGATGTCCAACCCCAATAGAGACCGACCGGTTGGACAAAAGACAAGCAAAAAAAGGTCTCTTTCTTCCCGCTGATTCCACTTCAAGTTTTATGCTACCATTCAAGATCCATATGCCAGGTAGGCACATGGATTGTGAATCATTACTAGATTCAGGCGCAACGGCATGCTTCATGGACAAAGAATTTGCAAAAGAACAAGGCATACCACTTGTGGAGAAAGTCTAATCCAACATTTGTAGAAGTCATTGATGGTCCTCCCCTCGCTTCAAGGGATGTCAGGTACGGAACTCGCCCCATAGAAGTAACATTGCCGGAGCATGTTTCAAGAATAGCGTTCAATATTATACAAAGCCCAAGCAGTCCAATTGTTATTGGGCTACCGTGGCTTGAATTACATAATCGTGACATCGATTGGAGGGCTTGGAGAATTGAACCACGAAAAGTCCCAAAGAAGAAGGGAGGTATAATAGGCCTATATATCTTGGAGCTACCTCCTCAAGAAGAACCTAGAAAGTACTAACCTCCTCAAGTAACCTCCTCAAGCACTAGTATAAATAGGGGTCTTGGGCCACAAGCCCCTCAGTCTTGCCAGCACCAGTTGTGAGCCTCCTATAGGAAATCCCTCTCCTAGTTCTTATGTTCAAGTCTTGTCCTTGCAATCGAAGCCTTGTCTTGTACTCAAGTCATGTAATCCAAGTCTTGTATCTAGCTCTCTTAATAAGGTATTAAGTCTTGTAATCAATATTAAGCTTATCATCAAATCCAAGTTCTTGTACATTGTGAGTACCTCCTCTTGCTCTCTTCTAGCTCTATACGCACTCATAACACATACTTAATAGGAATTCCATGTCTTCTAATGGTCACACATGACTCTGATTGGATTTTTTTGATAGTATATGGCCAAATGATTTTTTTTGTATCCCTTTGTATGGTATTCTTGTAGAATGCATGCCCAATCTAGAGGAATCCTGTAGTCCAAGCGAACATTTACGAGCAAACTCAAAACCAGGAAAACTTATACCTGACATTATGGGGCAATATTACTACTTTACCAACGCATCATACATGTACCTTGTACCACAAGTGAATTTGAAGTGTCTTTGCAAAATTTAGTTCTCTCTCTCTCTCTCTCTCTCTAAAATGAGTTGAAAGTTTACACTATTTTTGCAAAGAACACACAAAGAGCCCGGCATGACAAAGGAAAAAACAAGCCTCAAAGCACAAATCAAGGATAAATAGCCTAACATACATACTAAAAGACAATAATTATTCCAACCATAATTTCTAGCTTTGAACACATTGTAGATCCCCTTTTACAATGAAGGGATTTGGATTTGAAAACATGTGTTTTTGGGTTTGTTTAGAACGTGCCCCATGATTACCATCAATTTTTGAATGCACACATACTTGTATGACACAATCTGGCTCACATTGTCCGAGTCACACAGTTTTTTAGGCCTTGCCTTGCTGCATTGTTCTATATGCCTCATAGCTACCATCAATCCTTGGAGACAAAAAATTGTATCTATGAAAATCTTGTTCACATTCTGTCAACCACAAATTCTCATTGCATTGTGCCTTTCTTCATTGCAAATCTTAGAAGAATGTAGAAGTGATGGATGGAATATCCAAGCTCAAGGTAAAATAAAAAATGAAGACAAGGGAGTTGTGGAGCTCAAGACCCAATGGTAGAAGCAAAGTTGCTGCCACAAACAAATAATCTCTCTCTCTCTCTCTCAAGTCTTGTGCCTTGGTGATTGGCTTTTGATGGAACTCACTGTTTAAACTCTTGAGGGTTAGTAATATACAAGCTTGAGGCCAAGCCCAACAATAATTCTAATATTGTAACTGCTTCATCACATCATGAGTTTCCATAAGGAAGGAACAACATACCTAGCTAGGTGTAGTTGTTGACAAGGGCTTGTTGAGAGGTCAAAGGAGGTTGGCAATCCCCCGCACGAGATGCCCAAGGATCCCCCACCCCTAACTGCACTAGCTAGCTAGTATATGGTGCCTCTCCTCAAAAACTTGTTTAGAGTGGCATATTACAATGTCTCAAAGTTCTTATGATGGTCTCTCTCTCTCTCTCTCTCTCTGTCTCTCTCTCACTCTCTGTCTGTCTCTCTCTCTCTCTCTCTCTCATGATCATAATCAAAATTTAAACCAAAAACTTTAAAAAAGTTACATCTCATGACTAGAGGACTATCTAGAGTTTGAACATCTTGAAAAGCATAGTTCTTGCTTTTATCCAAGGCTAGTCAACTCCAGACTACATAATACAAAATAATGAAAATTACTCACTACCATAATTCCAGTTAGCAAGAGCATAATCCCATCCAAATTCAACTCTAGCTCTAATAGGTACCATGCTTGCAGGGAGGTGTCGATTAGAGTCGAGGCAGGTGCATGAGCAGCATATCCCATCCTTGGGCAGGGGTAGCAATTGTAGTCCACTCTTGATCAGGGGCATTCACCATAGCAGCTGGTGTTGTTGACACTCTTGGCTCCCAGTTTTTCCAACATCACATCCCTCTCTCCATTGGTCAAGAATTGCTGCTAGGGCAGTAATTGGAGGAGGCCCATTGTACACCTTGGCTACAGATTTTGGTGCAATTAAACCTTCCTCCTCTTCATGCCCTTTGGCTCATGATAGAGAAATAGATCCACCATGACATCCTACGATTGGCATCGAGAAATAGTTCCCCTCATCCACATAACCATACAAGCTAGCATCCAAAAAAGACAACCAAAATATATTATGCTTTCCCTTGTTATTAGTGGGCACACCAATGCTCACATGGTGCATAGGGGAGTCTGTGTCACAAAAGGCAATCATAGGGATGCTTTCAAAAGCAACCTCCTTAATAGACTGATGATCAGTTCGTGGGCCTGTGTAAATCAAGAGCCAAGGCTAACCAAAAGTGTTCTAAAGCTAATTAATACACGTTCTTGGAGTGTGATGTTGAGTAATTACTTGAGCATTGGTGTATTGAGAAAACTTTAATAGTGACATCTGACCATAGGGCATGCCATATTGAATAATAATACCTTGCCAATTTACAATAGCAACAATCACTCTAGTTGCCAACTCTAGCTTGTCCCATGTATTTCATACATTGAACATAAAATTTCCATCAAATTGATGCTTCCACACATAACACTTCTCTTCTTGCCGAGGTGTACATTGGTATAAAGAATCATATGAAATCGCCTTTCTTTTGAGAAAGAACCATGGCTACTGCTAGACCCGACAAGCTACAATACCACAAAAACACAGACTTGCCTGCTCTCTCTTCTACAAATCTCTCTCTCTCTCTCTCTCTCTCTCTCTCTCTCTCTCTCTCTCTCTCTCTCTCTCTCTCTCTCTCTCTCTCTCTCTCTCTCTCTCTCTCTCTGCCTATGACATCAATGGTGAGTTAAATTAACAAAACACATATATTGGGTCTTTTTGTGTTTTGAGACAATTGCCACCAACTCATATTCTGGTCATATTGAGGAAATGAAGAATACATTCATTTGATTTAAAGCAAGTCTCTTCCTTTCATTGCAAAATATTGAACAACATTTATCTCATTCACATGCTAGGAATTTTTAGTAAGCAACAAACCATCTGCCCATGTGTTGTTGGACTAACATCATGATAATGAGATTGAGTGTCACAGAATAGATTTTGGTGTGGTGGCTTCTTAGGGCGCATGCCCAAATATGGCAATCTCTTATTCTTGAATGCAATGCGAAGAGTTTCCTTTGGATTTTGTGAAAGTATTATCAACGTGTGCACTATTGACAACCTAACTACCTTGATTTTAGATAGCAACCTTGGATACTCTCAATAGGGAAAGCTTTGCTAAATTCAGTTGAGTCTGCAGCTCCCACTTACTCTTAGCTCGTAGCTCATGTGCCTTGATCTTGGCCATCTCTATAGTATGATGAGCTGCAAAGATCCACTATTGGTGAAAGGAAAATCTCTCTCTCTCTCTCTCTCTCTCTCTCTCTAAATTTTGTGAGGTGATGCATATCCAAAAGTGAGTTGAATTTTGTGATCCTAATGTCCTATGCATTCCTTCAATGTGCCACAACATCCTTCCACCATCTAGGAGCTTGTTGTAGCTTGGAGGTCCACCCGTGTGTATATCTTGGTAAGGACCAATTCTTCTACATTAGACAATTATCTCCTCTCACAATAAAGCAGCGTAAAAACATTTGGTGGGACGTGGTATCCACCATGACACAAAAGAAGAAGAAAGTACTCAGTCTCTATGTCTACCTCTCACATAGGGAGTTCATGAACATTGATGATTGGTAGCGTGAACCTGCAACATATTCCAAGCAATATGGAGTTTGTGGCCCAAGCGAAACCTGTGCCTAGGAACCAAAAAAGAAACCAAACAATTTTTAGAGTCCACATTCTTATCGAGTAAGCTCATCTTCTAAAGAGGAGCAGAGCCTGCCTCCCAAAACAGAGAGTCGTCTTTTAATCACAAAGTTCCAAAAGTAAGATTTTGAATCAAGCGAGTGATCCATGTACCGTGAACACAATTTTCCATGAAGCAATGAGAAAATGAGTAGTGGGGCATGAGATTGAAACAGGGGCATCAAAAAACAATTTATCCTAGCTACACATCAACCATGCACCATGATAGTAGACAACCCTTATATTTAATATGTGCCAAATAATGTTTGTCTAAACTGTATCCGTCCAAAGCATATGCTTGATCAGTGTTGTCTTGCAAGCATACATTTAAGTGTATGCTTGGTCCAAGATACCCAACCCACCCTTGGCAGTTGGCATTTAAATATAATCCCAAGCAAAAATGGAAGGATCTCTATAAAAACTTTCAGAGCAAAGAGGTGAATTTCCCCAACATGGTCTTGGACCAGTTAAGAAGGGGAATATACTACAGTACGTAGGGTTGAAGAATAGCCTGCCATAACTAGGCTACTCCTTGATGTGCCACGAGTCTATTTTTCTTTGAACATTCTCCATAACCAAGTTCATCTCTCTCTGTCTCTCTCTCTCTCTCTAAATTTTATGAGGCAATGCATATCCAAAAGTGAGTCTGAATTTTGTGATCCTCATGTCCTATGCATTCCTTCAATGTGCCACAACATCCTTCCACCATCTAGGAGCTTGTTTTAGCTTGGAGGTCCACCCGTGTGTATATCTTGCTAAGGCCTACATTCTTCTACATTAGACAACTATGTCCTCTGAGAGATACCCCTCCCCAGAGGTCTATGCACAAAATATACAATTTACACTTTTATACAATTTCAATATACATCAGAGTTGCGGAAGCATTTGCATAGGGGAGGAGTTCTCAGCGCCCGACCAAGCATGGAGTTTAGGCCATGAGCCGGACTGCATCCAGAGGTACCTAGCGACTAGTGTTACCCCTCAATGGGTGTTATGAATGAAAGCGTACTCAAGAAAAAATATAACATTGTGGAGGGTGAATATATGTGTACACTGCGTTGCGGGAAGAGAGAGAGAGAAAATGTAGTGGAGGGTGAAATAGAGTGCACAGAGACATGAGAAATTGACAATAAGGAATCTTTAAATGCCCATCTAAATGGAACATACAACCATGTATTAATGCAATGACAAATACCATAACATCAAAAAATTTATGACAAAATAACTAGCAGAGCACCGGACCCTGTGTAGGGATCGACTGGTCCACCCATCCACTTCCGCTCTACTGCGGACATAGAGAATTTCACTTCGTCGGGAGCGAGCCAGAACACCTCCATCCTACCTGAGCCAGACATAGGTGAGGCCGCTTCGCCTCCCTCCATCCTACCTGAGCTAGACATAGGTGAGGCCGCTTCGCCTCCATCCATTAACCTGAGCTCTGAAAGAATCCCAAACCAGTAGGTGGTAGGGTATCAACACCAACCATACCAGTTTAGGCGTCCCACCTCTTCAATGCCCAACACTGGGTGTTTAGGTAAAGCCAAGGCAAGATCCCCGACGCGTTAGCCGTGTAGGTCATTCAACCCCCGATGCACTAACCGTGTAGATGAGCCTAACAAAAAGAAGAAGACCTAGGCAACACCCCTGATGCAGCAATGCCCCAGGTCAGCGACCCTTTAGTCTAAGGCTAAGCGATGTAGGTGATCCTGGTCTTGTAGTGATCCTGCCATGAGAAACATAACACATGAATCCAATCACAATAGCACTTCCCAGATGCACAAACAATCCTTTTCCAAACAGTTAGACTGTACAGGGTCTCTACCCTTACACGTCTACCATTAACCATCTTGATCACTTCATGATCCAATCCAAAAACCATAAACCATAAACCATAATCCAATCACATCACACGGGTGAGCTCTCCACCCTACTTGGGTGAGGCACGACCAATCCTACATAACCACTTCAGAACATAACATGGCTGCAAAAATTTCGGCAGCATAACCCAATCCATTAAAAAATCCATAAGACACACTTGCTTCCACCATAAAATATCAACCATAATCCATGAAGGAATCTCAGCCCTTAACCATAAATCATAATCACACTGAACCAACTTCCACACTTGGAGTTTGACATATCCCCTACAATCAATCGAAGTCTACACACATGTGACCCTTAAGATGTGATTCTTTCATGCATAAAAAGAGCCCGACTAGTGACTAATCATGATATAAAAATCCAATTTTGACAACATCCAACCATGCAAAGTTGATGCATCACATCTGCACTTCACCACTCTAGCACATAGAGCTAGTTTTTGACTTAGAAAGGTGGAAAGCAATCATAACCATGCATATGAGGCATCCACATCAATCCATGAGTTTCCATACATCATATGATAACATTCCAACACCATAAACATGATGCAAAACAACTTCGACCTTTAAGTCAACCATAAACCATAACTTCACAAATGTGCAAAAACAAATTTTTTGACATTTTTGGGAGCGTGCAAAACATGCAAATAAAAGTATTTAAACTCCACCCAATGCATCAAGTTTAGCTCTATAGTGTAGGATATCACTCCATCACGTCACTTTGATCATATGATACTCACACAACCAACCGTAACCTTAGAAGAAAGTCACTTTATTCATACCTGCTTATGCGGTTCGGAATATTTAACCATATACTCTCATGTAAGTTTAGGGCCATCTAATAATTAAAATCAACTCACCAAAACAAACCATAAAACATATCAAAACGGCTCGATTAACTCACGACGTCATATGATATCCCCCTTTGATAGCACTCCTACGTGTGTAGGTAAAACTGATAATAGAATGATTAATAACTCGCATTCCCGAAGTGATAACAGAGAACTAAATTCATTTATCATCAAGTTTCATCAAGCTTTTCAATTGGTTAAGTGGGTTTGCCCATCCAGTGAATCTATATAGTAGTTCTCCAAGGAGCTTGAAGTCAAAAATTTTGGTTTAGTGGGCAACAATTTGTTTTTTGACCATATCTTTTAGCTCGTTCTAATGATGTGTTTTATCTATGGTATAAAGGGTTCGGGCTGATTTCTAACAGTTTGTGATTTATGACCAAAACAATATTCCCACCGCTTCTATGACATGAAACAAAAAGTGCTTCTTTATGCACGTGCGTGACCATAATGCATCATATGCATAAATCAACGTGTAAAACATGATGAAACAATCATGAGGCAACCTCGTATGTACTTGGTTAATGTTAGCAGCAAGCTAACGCGGACACCATTTTTTGGAGTTTTCCTTGTAAAACAATTATTATTTTGATAAATCGAGAATATTGTAACTTCTATTTTCTTGGTAAACTTTGTAATTAATGAGCTGGGGCTACAAGCTTTGAGATTGTATCAGCCAGTCAATTCCCACCTTTGGTAGAACTCCAGATGATTAATTTTGACCACTCAAAAACCTTGGCTAAGGTATAAAAGCCAATTTTTGTAAGTTTTTTTACAAGTTTTTGAATAAGAAATACACAGTGTGAGCTAACAACGCTCACTTCTCTCCTTCTCGGGCTTCTTACTCCCTCTCTGGTTGTCACATTGCGATTGCGTTTGTTGCATTGCAATCGCAGGTAAGAGCTCTATGCATTGACATAAGCCATTCACAGTATTTCGTAGCTTTTTGCGTCGCCGACCCGCGGTCTAATTTCATCATAATTAAGAATTTTCACTTTCAAATAAAAAACTAAGCATAGGCGGGGTATTGGGGCATCATTGCTAAGCATTTAGATGCATTCTGGGTCGAAAACGACTAGGTAAAAAATCCACTGCTGTTAATAATCGCGATTTTGGAACTTGACCTAAAGTGGGATTTGAGGCTATAGGCATGTGTGCTTAGGTCTTATAAACTTGTCCTAGAAGTTTTGTTATGTTTGGATGTCATTTGATGCTGTAACGAATGTGATTTGCTTGTCGTCGATGAGCGATTGGTTTTTGGTGATTTCAGTCATTTGAGTGTAGCTTGAGTTAGATGCGAGTTGTTAGTTGTTTTTCGAGAGATTGAAAACCTCTTGTAGCCTCTATGCACTAGTCGAGTCAGCTTCGTCCCATGGTTTGACAAATTAATCGTGGTTCTCGCTAATACTGCAATAAGATAGGATGGTGAGGTTAGACATGTGTCCCACATTTGGTGCCGCTGCCGGGGATCGAAGAGACCTAAACTAGGAAAAAAGACGAGCGTCTTGTGTAGTTGTCCTTTAACTTCCTCTAGGTTCGCCTATAGTAACCGCATAGCTTAAGATTGTCGTCTTTTGCTGTGTAGAGGTAGCTTGGAAGTAATCGTACTTGTTGAGTACCTTTAGGACTGTAGGATTGTAGATTTATATTAGAATTTGGAGAATGATTGGTAGACGAGACAAGTCTTAAGGTCAAAACTCTGAAAAACATAAAAAACACAAGAAAACGAGTGTTTGTGAACACTTTCCACAACCCCATTGCATGAGAAACTAGGAGTAGGGTAAATAAGATCCGAGGTGGACTTCAAAATGTTGCTCTCTCTGAAACAAATCAAGTGTGAGTTGTTATTGGAAGTTGTAGAATTTCAGGTCTATGGCTAGAAATAGCTTGAAAAGACTCGAATCCACTCAATCCGACTGAAGAGTAAGCCTAAGAGTTGTCCGAACCAGTGGGTAAGCTCAAAGACACTTCGAGGTAAAAATTTCAAGAAGTTGATCAAAACTCAAATTATTTACTTTTTCTTTGACATTTTAGGCCAAATTAAGTTTTGCCTTGATTTATAGGCTTAAAAAACATTATAAAAAGACTCAATCGTCTTTGAGAAAATTGCAAAAAAGTGTTCATTTCAAGCCTCAAGTTAATAATCGTGATTATCAACTTTCTACTCCAAATTGGCCAAGGTTCATACCATTGACTCATTGCATGTGTACAAACAACTTTTGTAAAGGTCCAAAAGATTTGAATCACTAAACTGGCAAAAAACTGGGTAAAAACTAAAGTTTGTACTGACTTTTTGAATCTTGCTTGTAAATTGGGAAAAAAATTATCCAAACTTGTTGAAAATTGATCCATAGGCTTATATTGATGTGATAAACATGTGTACATGCTCAGTTGACCAAAAATTTGCAAAAAATTGTCAAATGTAAATAATCGCAATTATTTATATCTGCCCTGTTTTTGAACTTTTTTGACCAAGTTGGCATATAACTAGCTTTACCATGTTGTATTAAGCCCACAAACTGAATTTGGTAAGATTTGAATCACTGGATTGAAAATTGTGACCGAAATTGCAAAGTTAGTCTACGGACAGATAATTGATGACCATTTGATCAAAAATTACCCAAACTTGATGAAAATTGGCTAGTGATCTTAACTTAAGGTGCTTAACAGATATTTGTCAAAGTTGGGAAAAAATTTACAAAAATTTGTCAGGAGTAAATAATCGCGATTATTTACATTTGCTTCAAAACTTGATGATTTTGCAAATTTGAGTATATCGCAAGGTCAAGCACATCAAGTAGACCCCACAATTCAATTTTGATGAAATTTGGACCACAAAAGTGAAACTTAAGCTAGATTCTCGAAATCAAAGTCTGCGGACATGGAACAGTTGATAAACTTGATCAAATTTTGTCCAAGGGCTTTAACAAGTTGTATACTTGCCAAACCAATCCAAAAAGTGTCAAAACTTGACAAAAGTAAATAATCGCGATTATTTACTTCTGCTATCCAGAGACTTCAATTTTGACTTTTGGGCTTATACAGTGTTATACCAGCATAATATAAAGCCACAGGACGGGTGCGGTTGCAGATTAGACCTTTGATTTTGCTAAAGCCGAATCTGAAAGTCAAATTTTGACCTCCATAGCACGAATTGAAGTGATACATAGAGACCAATCATGAGAGTTCTCAAGAGCTCTACTGTCTTTATAGAAAAATAGCTAACTTGATTAATTTTGTACAGGAATCAGGTTGTAGACGGGGAATTAGTGGCTTGACAGATAGTTGCAATTGAATCGAGTGGAAATTGACGACAAGTCAATCCAAGGTGAGTACTCTATCCAGGGCTTTAGAAGTCTATATGAACCTTAAATCTGGTCGTGTACTAGGAAATCAAGGTCTATTCGGAGAAACCACCAATAGAGTATCCACCGTAGAAAGCGTGAATCAAGGCAATTCCTTGCACACAATCCCTGAAGAAGTCTCAGACACTTTTTCAGATTCAACATCCAAAATGTCTTCTTACTCGACTCACTCGAAAATCGAAATGACAATGCGATATAAGCATATACTCTCTTTTTACAAGACTAACCATCATGGAGCCCATGTTTACTTGGACCCTAACGAGGAGTATACTATTCGCATTGATGACCATGGTATTGAGTTCGAAGAAGAGGTTAGGGCAAACAAACAAGGAAAAATGTACATGGATCAAAACGGAACTCAATATGTACAAGTCAAAAATCTTGATATGGTAGACAAATGGGGGTTAGAAGTAAACACTATAATCCCAGATATGTCAGCAAAAGAAGGACCACCAACTTTGGAATTCAAGGGATATGATCAAGTAGACTTGAAGCCTTTGAAACGGCTTAGTACGGAATATCCTAGGATCGGAGTCTATTGTTGGGAAGATAGAAACATAAAAGATCTTTTGTGGACTTCTCATGCCAGACCAGGACAATTAACGGCCATGAAGATCATCTATATCTTCAAGATCAAAGATAAGGGATCTGCAGATCTACCAACTTACTTGTTTAGGGATTGTTATAACAACAACTTTGTTATGATGACTCCTGAGGAGGTAGAACAAACCAAATACCAGGGGTATTCCATAAGGGATTGGATCTTGGGGCAAGGACCAGAAACAACTCCAAGAGACAAACATTGTGAGAGATCATCTGAGAGTAATGTAAAGAAACCAAAAACCACCTCATCACGTAGAAAACTGGGTGACACTAAGGCCAGTCCAGGGCTACACGAGTCACTATTTCCAACAGACTGGTTTGAAGGATTCGGAATAGGACCAACTCCCAGAAGACCTGGAGTTGAACCAAATAGACGTGTCAGACCAGCTGATTTTCAAAAATGGGGCAGAAAATACAGTGGATCAGGGGATCCATATGACCACTTAGCAAGCTTTAAGCAAGTGCTAAGAGCAGAGCGTATATTCGATTTCCATACTCAATTCGAGGGGTCTGGAATGACATTAGAAGGAAAAGCTTTGACATGGTTCCAAAAAATTCCACGAAGGTCAATCATGGACTTGAACACATTAGCTCAAGGATTTGTAGTTTCTTGTTCCAAAACAAGGAATAAACATAATACGGTAGCTCAAATCTACATCTTTAAACAGAAACATGGTGAGTCTGTTAGGGATTGTGCAACTCGAATGAAACAATACATTGCGAGATGCCCAGAAATGGAGATACCTGCAGAAGAACAACTTGTATCCTTGTTTCTGGAGGGATTGCTAAGCAAAGAACTTCATGTTATACTCTATAGTAAAAAGCATACAACCCTAGAAGCGTGTGTGTCCGATGCAATTGACCTAGGAGACAATTGTGAGATCTTCAATGAAGAGGATGTCCCTAAGGATAACCAAAGCGAGAAAACAGTATCCACAAAACCAGCACAAGTGGGAACGGCTGCTGCGGCACCACTCTCAGCCATAGAAGATATGCTAAAAAGGATGAACGACATGATGAACAATATGCAAAAAGCACCTATGAGAGGACCAGGACAAGGGATACCTCCACAGGGACAACCAATTAGGCCACAAAAATGGTGTGCAATCGAGGATAAATGGACCAACCATGAAACCCACGAGTGCTACTTCATACCAAAGTATGATGGGAATGTTCAGTACGTGCCCATAAGGCCCCAAAGACAACCCATGTACAGATATCAACCTAATATGGCCCAAGCTTAAAGACCACCAATGGGTATGGAAAGACCTCAACCTGTGTTGGGACAACAACCTCCGTATCCAGGACATAATGCAGTGCCTATAAAATACATGCACTCGGAAAGAGTCATAGATGAACAAGCATTAGTGCCTGTTACACCCTATGCAGAGCCTAGTGCATCTACAGTAATGGTAGAAGGAGATTTGTATAGTCCACATCCACCACCAATGGAAGAAGCCATGACTTATGCTCCACCAGAGCTCGCACCAATGTATTATGTAGCTAATCAAGGTGTCAGACCTCCCATGGGAAGACCCATTATGAAGCCTAGAACTGGAAACTGTCATAACTGTGGTGTTGATGACCATTGGAAGAACGAATGTCCAGAGCTTGACAAAAACCTCAAACCAATTGAAGCCTATTGCATACAATGTTGCAAAAAGGGAGGACACTTTCCGAAAGATTGTCCTAAGAATCCTTTGAACAAGGGAAAAACTGTTGTAAACGTAGTCCAAGTGATGCCTAGTAGCTCATCAGAGAGCGAACCGATTGTTCCAATCAAGGTAATCACTAGAGCCCAGGCAAAGAAAAAGAAACACAACTCCTCTGATGATTTGGAGAACACGAAAGTTTCTTCTCAAAGAATCAAAAGGAGCAGAAGCAAAAGATATGAGATGAGAAAACAAAAACAACGGGTTGAAAACGAAGAGAAAGCAAAAATGCTAGCCCAGGACAAGTTGAAAGAAACATGCAGTGAATTCAAGGAAACAACCGTGAAATATGGAGGATCCATTCTGGTTGATAAAATTTTTGATGCTATTAATGCTGCCTTGGAAGCCTACCAAGCAGGACTTAAAGCAGGCCAAAACATGGAAAACAAATGGAAAAACTATCCATCTCCACACATGGAAGTAGCAAAGCTGAAGGCTTATCAAAACTTGGTAAGAATCACACAAGAAATGCTGGATAAACAAAAACCCATGAAAGTATTGCAAAACCTGAAGAGCTTGCGGTAGAAGAAACGAAAGTGAAATCCGATGTGGTGGCAGAACCCCACCTTTAAACAAATGAACTAGATCTTATAGTGCCGAACAACGAAGATGCCCTAGACGGAATTCCATTCATAGAGGAACACTGGCCAGGACACTTATGGGAAAAGGTGAGAGAGGTCAATGATGGGAGCCTAACTTTAAAGTCAACTCATATAGAGGAAGTCTTGGATAACCTACCATCTGATATGAACATGGATTTACAATCCTTGTACGGGGATTGCGAATCGGAAGCCTCAAGAATATCTAAACCATTGACATTAAAAACATTACCTTCTTACTTGGGAGATAACAAAGATGAATCCATCGTGTGCAAGACCACTCAAGTAAAAAGAGCCAAACAGACCTTAGAAGTAGACAACATTCATTCAATCATGTCTACCCCCATCCAATGCACTCTTACTTTGGGAGAACTATTGAAACTCAGGCCATACTTATGGAACGATTTACAGAAAACCCTAGAGAAGGTGGGGATAATGGGGTTAATCTCTAAGAATTTGGGAAAATTGAAAAATGAAATGGAAAACAAAGAGATTTGGTCAATTCCTATGAACAAGGTCGGAGAATATTATGAAGGGGAAGAAGGAAACACCACCCTCCCAGTGAAATATAATAACATTGAAACCATGGCAATACTGGATAGTGGAGCTGGCATAGCCATAGCCACTAAAGCAGTATGGGAATCCTGGGGACATCCAGCCATCAGAAAAATGCGAATGAAATTGCGGTTGGCTGACGGACACATTGAGAGACCACTAGGGCTACTTGAAAAAGTGATAGTCAACTCCTGTGGAATTGAATATCAACACACTTTTGCCATAGTAGACTTTGGGAAAAAACTCAACTATGAAATCATATTGGGAAGACCTTGCATGCAACAAGTACAACTTATCCAAGATTGGGGAAACAACTATCTATACTTGAAGCAAGTAAGATCTATAACAAGAGTCAATCTAAAAGATCACACTTATAGAGATGTCTTGAAAACACCCATCCAAGAGTTTGATTCAATCTCTTCGGCTGAAACTAAGCTCCCATCCTGGTTAAACAAAGACACTCCTATTTGGATGTGGGGAGCTTCAGAAAATGGAAGCTTAAGACGAGAGGAATGTATCCTAGAAAGGGAATGTACAGACGAAGCCTACATATCTGAACCCTTTCTAGAGCATTTATTTGAATCATTTGAGTGGACTCAAATTTTAGCAACAATGGATGTATGTGTGAATACGTCTATGTCTACTCAATTTTGCAATGAGGATGGCTACGACAGAATCCTCATCCAAACGATGTCAGTCCTCAACATTGGAAACAAAGATGAGGAAACCAAGGACTTGATGAAAGCTCAACAAGTCTTTTCTGACCTCTAGTATGCTGCATCTGATGAGTTAGATGAACACTTAGCTACCTCAGAAGATTTAGGGTCAGAAAAAGAGCATACGAGAGCTCAATTACTCTTAGAGGGAGGGGAGGAAAGTTTTTGGACTTTCCAAACCAGAAATCAAGAAGACAAAAATAGTATAGACAAAAGAGAGACACCAATATTGTGAAAACACAACCTATGCCATCAGTCTCTAGTAAAACACAATTCTTGATGCAAATAGATGCTAATGATTATGTCAAGGACAAAATAACTCGCAGATATCCTTCAAACAGAAACTCAGAAATGTCTCAGACATTGAGAAAAGCAAGGAAGGGTACTCAAGAAAAATCTCAAGATAAGAAACCACTCATGACCAGAGTCGAGCGGAAAAAGAAATATAAAGAGTTGAAAAAAGCTCTAAAGGAGATATACACAACCAAAATGGAAACCACGGAAGAGGATGGTAAGGATGTAATGCATGTTCCATCCCATTACAAAAATTATACTCTCCAAGATCAGAAAATCATTATCGAACAACCTGTTAGGGAACTACGGAAACAAGGCAAGTCTTACGAAGGACCTGAAAACGCTAAAAGGGTAGACTTGGCTAAACCAGGAGAAGAGCCTAGACCTGCTTACATTGCAAATGACCTAACAGAAGAAGAAGAAAAGCCTTTGATGAGCTTGTTAAAAGAATACCGGGATATATTGGCTTGGTCTTACAAGGATCTCAAGGGTGTTGATCCAGAAATCTCTCAACATACTATACCCATGAGAGATGATGCGAAACCAAGTAGACAGAGACCATACACTTATAGCGAAACATTTGCCAGGAAGATCAAAGAAGAGATTGAAAAACTAAAGGAAGCTGAATTCATTTACAAAATTGAACACACAGATTGGGTGTCTCCAATTGTGGTAGTACCTAAGAAGAATGGAAAATTATGAGTGTGTGTTAATCTCAAAAAGGTGAATGCAGCTACCATTAGAGACAACTTTCCTTTTTTGATAACTGAGCACGTTTTAGAACGAGTTGCAGAAAAGAAGCTTACAACTTCTTAGATGGATTTTTGGAATACAATCAACTTTTGGTTGACCCAAAAGATCATCATAAAACCGCTTTTGCAACAGAATGGGGTATATTTGCCTATCAGGTTATGCCGTTTGGATTAACTAATGCTCCAGCCACATTTCAGAGATTGATGAGCCATGCTTTCAAAGAGTATCTTCGGAAATTTTTAGAAGTATACATGGATGATCTATGCATACATTCGTCAATCCGGGCTGATCATTTTGAACACCTCAAAAAGGTATTCGAGAAATGTAGACTTTATAGGATTTACTTAAATCCTGAAAAGTGCACATTCATGGGAAGACAAGGAAAACTTCTTGGACATATCGTGTCTAAAAATGGCATAGCTACTGATATTGAAAAGATTCACGTCATTGTTAGTTTGCCTAAACCAACAACAGTCAAGGGGG
Organism: Adiantum capillus-veneris; assembly: GCF_014529385.1. NCBI lineage: Eukaryota > Viridiplantae > Streptophyta > Polypodiopsida > Polypodiales > Pteridaceae > Adiantum > Adiantum capillus-veneris. The sequence continues at coordinate 15,800,266 of NC_140950.1, forward strand.
TACAAACCTTCATGGGACATTATGGATATTACCGACGGTTCATCTACATGTACGCTATAATTGCAAAACCCATGTATAGCTTGATTATGCACTTTGAATGGACCGAGGCATGTGAAGAATTCTTCATGAAGCTTAAACAAGCTCTCACCTCAACTCCAATATTGAAAGCACCATATTGGAATAAGGTATTCCACGTACATGTAGATGCTTCAAACTTTGCTATTGGTTGTATACTAGCCCACCAACTAGGAGATTAGAAAATTGACTTTCCTATTTCTTATGCTAGTCAACAATGGAACATGGCAGAAAAGAATTACACCACCACCGAAAGAGAAGGACTATGAATGATCTATGCCGTTAAAAAGTATAGACATTACCTATTAGCCAACAAGTTTGTGTTCTTTGTGGACCACCAAGATTTGTTATATTTGGTCAACAAGCCATGCAGCACAAGGAGAATAGTGAGATGGTTCATTATTCTTCTCGAATTTGATTTCATTGTGGTTGTAAAAAAAGGCACTACACATCAACGAGCATATCATTTGTCAAGGATTGTTTCAGAGGAATCACCTAAAGGGGTAGACGATGATCTACCAGATGCCTATTTGTTCTCCGTGGAAATGATACCTAGATGGTCAAAAAACATTGTGTCATTGATGACAATAGCTCAAGTGGATTCACAAATACCACTTCCTATCATAATTGATTTAATCGAGTAGTCGGCTATGTATCAATTACTAGCTGGAAGGCTATATAAAAGAAATCGAGATGGGATATTGCTTTTATGCATTAACCCTGAAGAAAAAGAACAATACATAAGTCAAGCACATATTACCATAGTAGGAATTCACTTTGCGGAAGACCAAACTATGCAACGAATCTTGAGACTTGGAGTATTTTGGCCGACTATGAGGAGAGATGTTAGATCTTTTGTAAAGATTTCCCTCAATGTAAAAAACAACCACCCATTCCTCATGTAACATTGTTTCAAATGTCACCTGTTCCTAAGTGGAGTAATTATGTGGTTACTTACTTATCGAGCCAAACATTTCTTGAGGATATGAGTAAACGTCATCAAAGAGCAATTGAAACTGAAGCAAGAGACTACGCTCTTATTGGGAACCAATTGTATCGGAGAGGTAAAGATCAACATTTACGTCTTTGTGCAAATGAGAACGAGTATATTTCGATTATAGAACAAGCACATGTTGGATTAGCTGGAGGTCACTTTTCTAGTGAGACCACCGCAAGAGCAATCTTGATGGCCAACACTTTTTGCAGATTTCAAAGAATATGTTCAAAGGTGTGATGCTTGTCAACGAGCAAAAATGCCAACACGAGTAGACAACATGCCCTTAAGACCAATGATGGGGGCTAGAGCCTTCACAAAATGGGGTATAGATTTTGTTGGACCGATATAACCACCTGCTTATAGAACCCAAGCTCAATATATCATTGTAGCTACGGACTATTTGACCAAGTGGGCCGAAGCTAAAGCGACTCAAAAGAATGATACCAAAACCACTGCGGCATTCTTATATGAGTATGTATTCACGAGATATGGACTGCCAATAGAGATTGTCAATGATCGGGGAACTCATTTCCTCAATGAGGTAATAGAGTATTTGCTTAATGAGTTTATGGTCATCCATAACAAATTAGCTCCCTATCACCCACAAGCAAACAGATAAGCTGAGCATACGAATAAAATTCTTAGCTCGTTACTGACCAAAGTGGTTAGTTCAGGAATGACAGACTGAGAAATGAATCTCCATGCTGCTCTATGGGCTTATCGAGTTTCATTCAAAACAGCTCTAAATGCTACACCCTTTAACCTTGTTTATGGTCTTGATGCCATACTGCCAATAGAATTTCTATTTCCGACATTAAGGGTAGCACAGAATCTTGAGTGGACTGGACATGAATTGTCAGAAAGACTTGAAGATTTGGAAAAGCTAAACGAGCAAAGGCTAACTGCTGTAGCTCATATCTATGCACAAAAGCGGAAACAAAAACAGTTTTTTGATTCCCACTTAATCACAAAATTTTTCAAGAAAGGGGACTTAGTTCTAATCTATTCCCTTAAGCAACACATTTCCAAGTTTAAGAAAAAGGGAAACGAACCATTTATCATTGAAGATGTATCTCCAAGTGGAGCAGTAAAATTGTCCACCCTAGATGGTGAACCAATGGCTAATTGGATTAGTGGATGTCGTTTAAAGAAATATAATTTTTCACTAACCAATGGATTGCTAGAGAAAATGCATGCAGCCAAACAAAGGAAGATCAAGCGATAGCAGGTTATTGATGAAGCCCAAGAGGAAGCTAGACTTCGGGTACTCAAGCGTAAAGCTGCTCTCAAGAATCAATAGTTACCGATTCCCATCAACACTTTGGAACTAGATGATCGACAATGGGAATTACCTAAAGACACAGTTTCAACCAATGATGACTGGTAAGATGGAATGGATCTGCGCATCAAAGTACAGCTCAACAATCATAGCACCAATGCTTTGATAGACACAGGAGCTAGAGTGAATGCAGTCAGTTATTCCACATACAAGAAGGCAACAAGTCAAGCATTGACAGGAGGAATAACGACAATCAAAGGATGCGACAAGAATCCAACTCCAACATTGGGAGTAGTCAACTTGAACATGGTAGTACATGGATGTTCATGTCCGCATCAGTTTGTATTTTTTCCAGATGAACACATGAATGAGACAATGATTGTTGGAATTCCCTGGATGCATACATACAAAGCAGTACCAGATTGGGATACGAATCAGCTAAAGCTATCACCTAAAGGAGGAATGGAAAAGAAGCAATTAGCAGACCAATCCACGAAGACAATCTTCTCCATCCCCTCGACAATCAAATGCTACATGTAGCATGCAAGGAGTCAGGCAAATTTGGGTACCAAAAGCACAACTTAAGGATAAATTAATTCAAATCTGGGTGCCTAAAAATTCACTCAAAAAACAAAAGAAGGTTCCATGGATTCGAACACATAATCGAGTATCACCGAGCAAGGAACCTAACATGAAAAGGGTTTGGAAGAAAAAGGAGCACTTATCTTCTCCACAAACTGTGAAACCAATCAAGCAGTGGCGAGTGAAGTCTCAATAGAATCCACCACACCATGCAGCACCAAGCTGACCAAATTACCAATGGAGAGAAAAAGCTCAACAATAGTCTAAAGTGCTACCAACAGCTCAAGCAATCAGAGTGCTAAAGCACCTTGATGGTACAATCAAACAGAGAGCACAAAAGCTACAAGATTTGCTCTTTGGAAGACATCAGCAGCAAACCTTAATATCGGAAACCCTTGAGTTAAATACTCAAGACCCAGCTCTTGCACAACATATTGGTTTGCATTGCATTTATCTTCATATCATGGTAGAGCCAATCACGGCTATGCATAGACACAATTGTTCAACCCATGCACTAAGTACTAAGTAATTAAAGGGAATGTTTGAAGAGGGAGGAAAAAGTTCCATGTTCACGTGTGATTTTTTTGCAAAATTACCTAATAATGCCCTTATAATTCATCAAAAAAGTGAAAATTCACTGATAACATCTTTCCAATGAGTGTAAATAGTGTATATACCATCAGAAAATCATAAAAATAGTCCTTTTTTGGGTATTTTTCATCATTTTTGTTGATAAGGAGTCCTAAAAATGGAGAAATCCAACAAAAAACAATAAAGCTGTGTTTTTCAAAGGGATGCTCTTAATTATTGGATTTTTAATTTACTTTTTTAGAGCATTTTGCTATTTTCTTTGATTTTTTCAAATAAACAGGTCAAAATTAATAGTAAATAGAAGGGAAGCTCAGATGGAAAAATTGAAGACACGATGGTGATCAGAAGGACAAGCACAAAAATTTTCAATGAAATGAGAAGACGGAAGCGGGAAGCCTAAATTAGGCGGCCATGCCTACTTTTACAAAATTCTTACAAAATGAGCTACAGGAATCCGATTAGGGAAATTTTTGAGTCTAATTTCACGGCCTACTAGGACTAACGGGGGAATCTGGGGAAATTTGGTTCGGGAAGTCCAGGTATAGATATCCATGGTAGGCTAAAACCACCTCATTTCCCTTGGAGCCTTTGCAGAGAGAGATTTCGGCCTCTTTCATGCGACATTTCTGGAGCCCACAATTTTGACCTTTTTCAGCGTCGTCTCACACGAGACATGAGGGGTAAGTTCTTTACTCGATAATGATCCATTTTGTACGGCCGGTAGCTAGTCTAAAGCTTTAGAAAAAACCCTAGAAACCGAGCAGTGCACGAAGACCTACGACCTAAAACTGACCATAGCGGCCTGTCAACTTGACCAAATTGGATGGGATTTGAACCATAGCATGCCCTAACATGATAAAACCTTTCTATACCATCAGATGACCATTCGATTGCGGTCAAGGGGGTTCCTAGTAGAAAAGTTAGGTTTTTGGCAAATGCCAGAATTCCGACCCGACTCCACAGATGGCTTGCTAATGAGGTTCATATACAATGTATATGATTGGTTTGGTGAAATCCATCAAGCAAGGCCCTCGAAAAGCACAAAATGGCTCAAAGGTTACAAAGCGTTAAATTCAACATACAAGGCCAAACTGACTCCAAATGAGCTAGAATTGGACAGGTAGCTTCACGACTATGTTACGGACAAGTCCAAAGTCTCAAAGTTGACCGACCAACCCAACAGATAGAGTAATCACAAAAAACGATGATTTCAGAGTCGACAAAGCACAAAGTGATGCCAGCATGATCCAAAATTGACCAAATTCAAATTAGGACTTGTATTAGGTGTATGAAACATGTCTAGGTCAAAATTTGTGGGTTTTGCAAAGTTTTTGTCACTGAAGTTAATAATCACGATTATTTACTTTTGCATCATTTTTACTTGGAAATTGTCAAATCACTTCACCTATCATTTGTATACACCTATTACATGTGAAAAATCAAGTATGAGCCAAAATGACCACCCATTATTTGTAAAATTGCCAAAAAACGCAAAGAAGTCTTTGCAAGCCAAAATTTGGGTTATGAACAACATTTCTTGATCCAAATCACCTCATATCTCATACCCAAGGTCTATACCATGCCTAGAACCAATTTGTACAAAAAAATGTCAATTTTGGAAGAAAAGTTAATAATCACGATTATTTACTTTCTGGTCAAAATTGAGGAATTTTGATATTTGGCCATCATACATCCAAAGTACATGTTGTGATAAGCCCACAAACCAAATTTGAATCAATTTGAAGTTCAAAAACTCAAATTTCCTTTATATCTACTGTTTCAGAGACCTACAGCCAAAATCTGGTACCATTTTCAACCTGTGCATCCAAATGAGCCCATATTTCCCTCAAAGCATGTATTTGGTATATACTTCAAGCCTATAAAGCCAAGTTTGCAAAAAGTTAACAATTTTTCTCAGCTGTAAATAAGCGCGATTATTTACTTTAGTTGTAAATTTTTGTTTTGACCATACATTTTTGTTCCTTGCATGATTTTATGCATCTTTGCTTGTTCAAAAATTAATTTGAAGCAATTTGGACCAGATTATCAGCATTTCAGTTTAAAAGGACATTCCAAAGAATAATCCGACAAATCTGCTAACTTTGCACTCTATTCACTGAATAGGAGCAATGCAAGCAGCGGAGAAGGCCAAGAAGAAGCTAAACCAAAATCAACTAGACTTCGAGTCAGTCAAAGCGGCAAAAGCATCCTATCTTTCTAAAGAACAGCTGGAAGAACACCACACCACGGTCTTCATTGGCAGATTCAAGAGTGAAGAAGGGCATCAGGTAGAGTTGCAACTCCTGCCTAAAGAGGTCTATGATGTAGCTGCAAAGCCAGAAACCAAAGAGGCTAACCGTAGGCTGGGGCTCAGGCATTTCTACGAACAAGAGCCTTGCAGAGTGGACTTTTAGAAAGCCTTTTGTCCATAATCAAAGAAGATGGAACCGCCCAGATATCAGACACCCAAGGGAACAAGGTCGAGGTAGTAATCACAAAAGAAATAGTGGCAGAGGCACTCAGACTACCCACTCAAGGAATGACCATGCGAGCAAGAGACAGGAAAACCGCAGGCACATTTACCAAGGAGACAGCCGCGGCTATATTCGTCGATTTTATCCACAAACAGGTGGAAGAGCCAACCCGTTTGTACCATCAACACTTCCATTTTCTGGCAAAAAGGCCACCAAGGTACACTACACCAAATCACGTCATGGCCACCACCTTTACTCAGGTTCTTAAGTGAATAACAAGGCAGTCTGTGGATCACGCGCAGTATGTCTTGACAACCTTGAAGGGCGCCACGAAGGAGGGTAAAATCACATACTTGGGCGCGCCAGAAGTGTTGACAAGAATAGCCTATCATGCCATCGGCATGGCCAACAACCTACCGCTTGCCCCCGATCAGAATACATGGATCTTGGCAGCACAACCCTCTCCAAGAGCTACAATATCAGGTAAAAGATCTTTTAAATCAGGTGATGAATTAGATGACAGCTCACCAGAGCGGCACAACAACGAGAGCTCTGACAACAAAGAAAAGAGAGCTAGGAGGGAAGAGATGAAGTGCAAAGCTGTGGCTGCCCACCAAGAGGAGACAGCTCAAAAACAAGCGCGTTTTGAAAGAGAAAAACAGGCTTACCAGCCCAGTAGGCAAGCAAAAGGAAAGGACCCAGAAAAGTGGGTACCCACAAGATTGAAAGGACCTCGAACAAAGCATCATACAAGAAAAGAGGCAGATAATCCAGCAGATTATTTAGAAAGAATGTACCAAGAGGCCGAAGCCCTAAAGCTGAAAGAGGTAGAAGAAGCGGCCAAGAAAACTGCGGAAACGGCTACTCAAGAGCAAAGCTAGGGATCTCCCCAATCCACCTCACCATCGCCGGAACAACAGGACCATCCCATGCCAATCCCACCACCATCACCACCAGGCCAAGGTACCAATGAAGAAGCAGAGACTGAAAAAGAAAAAGATTCTGAATACACCCAACGAGCAGAATCTACCCAAAAAGTTGACCACACTGACGGACATGAGGAAAAAGAAGCCGAGCCAAAACTGGAGCAGGCAACAAAAGAAACTCAAAAGCCCGCGAAAGAAAGTGATAAGGAAGTAGATACAGAAAAAGAGCATACCACTACACATGAGACGGAGCCCAAGCCAGAGAAGGCAGAAAGGCCAGCACCTGAAGAGACAGTAAGAGTTGAGACCACACCCTCTACTTCTACTCAGCCAGAAACTGCCGAGGCATCAAAGCCTCAGGATGGCCAAGTTGATGAACAACCATCTACCTCCACAGAACCACCAACAATTACGATGCAACAATAAGCAACATATGAGGCTGCAGGCACATCCCAACAGATAAGACAGGAGGAGTGGCAATCAAATGATAAGGTGATTTTACAAGTAAACGAGTATGCAAGGGAGATGCAAGACGTGACGAAGAAACTCCGCTTAGCAGCCTTAAACCCCAGCACAAAGGCCAAGGAACTAGAAATGGTGATCGACGCTCTTCAAGGAGAGCTAGAAGACAGGATGACTGTCATCACTGATCTCCAAAGGCAGGTGCAAGAGCTAAAGACAGAAGCGGAACAACATGAGATAGCCAGGGACAAACAACAAAAGGAAATGGAGGAGTTAGGTGACCTCCTCACTAAATTATCTGATACCTGCAAGGTAAAGGACGAGTAGCTGACAGAAGTCACGAATGAACTTCTTACGACCTCTTTGTCAGCTCATAAAATTCAAGTGCAGTTAGATGTAGCCAATGCTTCTCTACAATATTCCAAACAGAGAATCAATGATCAGGCCATTTTCTTGCGGCAAATCAGAGAAAATCCAGCCGTGGCCTCTATCAAGGGAATTGATGAAGTGTACAAGGCACTTGAGAAGAAAAACAAGGATTTAGAACTGGAATTAAAGCTTGAGCAGTCACAGTGAAGAGACCTGGCACTGATGTGGGTTCAAAGAGAGCAGGAGCTCCTAAAGGAGATAGTAGAACTCAAAAAAATAAATAAGCTCCTCAGAGATAGAAAGCCAGACACGCAGGAAGAGGAAGGCACTTTAGAGACGCCCCAAATAGACATACCCCCGGTCTCGTTTCCTGAGTTTGAGACGCAGTCCACAACAGAGCCGAGTGGTGATGAAGATTTTCAGGTCCACATCACAGACGAAGATACAGTGCCAATGGTCTAGCTGTCAAAAGCTGAAGAAGACGCACCAAAGGAGAAGATCACCTTAGAGGTGGCTGAGCAGTGGAAGGACATGATGGATTGGGAGTTGAGAGTTTTACACTCTGTCAACATCACTCAACTCACTCCCAATCAAATCAACGCTCAATGGCACAAACTATCCCTGCCGTACCCTCTTATCAAAGTAGAACTTTTACAAGTAAAAGAAAGGATGTACAAGGATATGCAAGAAGATGGCGCAGGTAAAGACCACCCAAAGTGGCGATTAAGCTGGCTGAACAAGAATCCGATATACCTGATTCTGTTCACAAGAGCACATGCAACCTTACAAAGAGATCCGACATTCTGTCTTGTACCCAGAGTAAGGACATGGCAAGCGTATGAAGCACTGTAGAAGAAGAGGCCAACTTGGCTCAACTTCCCTAGGCTGCCAGCTCCAGAGAGAGGCCAAGCGATGGAGGAATACATGGTGAAAACCCTAATGGGTGCCATGTCATTCTTCAAGAATCTGCCAGATCTCTCCTGCGCAATGCTATATAAGATCTGCAGGATGCTACTCACATGCATACAAGTTTTCAATGAGCCTGAGCAAACAAGAGCCCCATGGCTCTCATTCTTGGAAGGTTACGATCTGAGTGGGAAACCTTCAGAAGAAATCCTTTACGGATTCTATGCCAGATGCATGTTCCTACCCTTGCATAATATGCTAGCCTTTGAAGAAGCATTCTACACTGGAATTCACCTGGCAAACAAAGATATTTGCACCAGTGATAAGCAACCTCACATCTAGATATGTAGGCTACTCAGCGGCGGAACTGAAGAATCAAGTCACCATGCAATTTCTTCAAGTGTCTGACAAAGAACGAAGAATCACATACCAAAAGGCATTGGAAGCACTTAAAGACCGCCTCGCCTGTCTTCAACCCGAAGACTACTTCAGCCCATAAAGCTATGTCTAGGGACGACATAGGCGAGGAGGGGGGAATGTTAGGAGCAAGCTAACGCGAACACCATTTTCCAGAGTTTTCTTTGTAAAACAATTATTATTTTTGATAAATCGAGAATATTGTAACTCCTATTTTCTTGGTAAACTTTATAATTAATGAGCCGGGGCAACAAGCTTCCAGATTGTATCAGCCAGTCAATTCCCACCTTTGGTAGAACTCTACATTATTAGTTTTGACCACTCAAAAACCTTGGCTAAGGTATAAAATCCGATTTTTGTAAATTTTTGGATAAGAAATACACAAGGTGAGCTAACGGCGCTCACTTATCTCCGTCTCACACTTCCTACTCCCTCTTCGGTTGTCAAATTGCAATTGTGTTTGTTGCATTGCAACCTCAGGTAAGAGCTCTACGCATTGACGTAAGTAATTCACAGTATTTCGTAGATTTTGGCGTCGCCGATATCATTTCTAAGCGTTTAGATGCATTCTGGGTCGAAAACGACTAGGTCAAAAATCCACAGCTGTTAATAATCGCGATTTTGGAACGTAACCTAAAGTGGGATTTGAGGCCATAGGCATATGTGCTTATGTCTTATAAACTTGTCCTAGAAGTTTCGTTACGTTTGGATGTCATTTGATGCTATAAGGGATGTGATTTGCTTGCCGATGAGCGATTGGTTTTTGCTGATTTCAGCCACTTGAGTGTAGCTTGAGCTAGATGCGAGTTGTTAGTTGTTTTCCGAGAAATTGACAACCTCTTGTAGCCTCTATGCACTAGTCGAGTCAGCTTCGTCCCATGGTTTGACAAATTAATCGTAATTCTCGCTAATACTGCAATAGATAGGATGGTGAGGTTAGACATGCGTCCCACAGTTAATCCATACATGCACTCGTATGCGAAAAAACAATCACCGATAGGGTGACTACGCAGAAAAACGATATATATATAGAGAGAGATGATGACTATGGAGTTTATGGTTTCTTACCATGCTTTAGAATCGATTAGGGGTTGTCGAAAGGCTTCTTGCTTTGCCACAAGAGAGCGGTGATAAGAGCTACGTAGAGGTATTCGCCACGAAAAACTTTCGGAGAGCACGTACACCGTGAAACGAGCGAGAAGTTAATAAACAAATAGAGAGAGAGTATCCTTCTTCTTTTTCTTCACATGAGAGAAGAGTTTATGGAGATGGTGATGAAGAGCTTGCACCACTCCATATAATAGATAAATAATTCTGACATCAAGGCAAGAGAGATTCCGTGTCTGAGAGTGTATCTATCACCCCAACGTGAAAGAAGAGAGGTCTTTATATAGGCTCTCAAGGCCAAAAGCACTAGCTAAGAATAGAGTGAGCAAGGAGAGACAAGTTCGTGCACGCTCGTAGCTTTTAAATTTATTTTTTATGAGGACACGGATTTTGACGCGCGATTTAGAGATTCTAAGAAGAAGCTTGGCTTGCAAGAAAAGAGTTCTAAACTAAGCTCCTCCTCTCTTTTTAAAAAAGACTCTTTCTTTCCTAAAAACAAGACTTTTCTTTTTGGTGGTCAACTCTCCCACTTACCATTCAATTTTTACATTAAATTTGACCATTCAAACAATATCTAACCAACTAATAAAAACCGTAGCCAAACTACGCCACACCTTAACATCCCGACATAATTATGGCTTTCCAATGCTATTAATCAAAATTCGACAAAATAGATATTGAAAGTTATTTTTCTTATTTTTAGAAGAGACCCAAAAATTGGGGATCTTACATCCTCCCACACTTGAAAAAATTGAGGTGTCCTCACCTAACCTTCTATAGCAAAATTTGTAAGGCGTAAGCTCTGAAGTCTAGTCTTCAAAGGATTATGTAACCCTGACACAAATCGAGCTACCTTGATCTTTTGAGTCATCCCTGCTGGAGCATACTTGAAAAGGGTCAAGAAATGTTGATAGTATGATTCCAGGTCTCTCGTTCCTTGAGCACAGTCAAGAAACTCATTCATACGGTCTGAATGATAAACTTTGTTCTGATAATTCTTCTTGAATTGAGTCTTGAGATAATCCCAAGTTGCTGCATTGAGGTTGACATTATTCTCAGTACAATGGTCTCTCCACCAATGCTTGGCCGTCCTTTCAAGTTTAAACTTAGCAATGATAGCTTTGTTCTCTGCGGATGAATGAGCTAAATCAAAGTAATCATCCATGCGCTCAATCCAATCCTCAAGAACCTTGCCTGCATCTTTGCCTTCTCCGCTAAAGTTTCCTGGTTGTGACTTTCGAAGCATAGCATCAATGTCATGATCAATGATAGTCGGTTGAGGTGCAATAGGACATTGACATTCGCAGGAACTCCATTTTCTCTAGGAGGCATGATCTATTTCTGCATCATGTCAAATTTAAAATCTTATCATCAATAATATATTATATTAATCTTTCCGCATTATGAGTCAAAAAGGGTGGGTGGGAGGGAAAAATTTTAACCATAATTTTCTAAAGAATGGGTAGTCATTTACATCCCATTGAAAGGCGGATTTAATTACGAGACGTTAGAAGTCACCCACAAAGGTCATTACTAAAACAAACATTCAAATAAAATTCTTGATACACTTGTTGAACACTTCAATCACTTTACCATAACTCAAACCAAACATTTTCACTCAAGAAGACAAGTCAAACAAGTACCATCAACTAATGTCACTTATAGATGCATCATGAATACAATATCCTTTTCTCAAACAACATGCATGAATGCGTGCATGATGCATAACTTACCCGACTAGTATCAGGCTTTAGGCTATCCCTATAACCTTAACCATTGTCTCTAAAACCAGGTGAGAGATACCCCTCCCCAGGGGTCTATGCACAAAATATAAAATTTACACTTTTATACAATTTCAATATACATCAGAGTTGCGAAAGCATTTGCATAGGGGAGGAGTTCTCAGTGCCCGACCAAGCATGGAGTTTAGGCCATGAATCGGACTGCATCCAGAGGTACCTAGCAAATAGTGCTATCCCTGGATGGGTGTTATGAATGAAAGCGTACTCAAGAAAAAATATAACATTGTGGAGGGTGAATATATGTGTATACCCTGTTGCGGGAAGAGAGAGACAGAAAATGTAATGGAGGGTGAAATAGAGTGCATAGAGACATGAGAAACTAACAACAAGGAATCTTTAAATGCACATCTAAATGAAATAGGCAACCATGTATTAATGCAATGACAAAATCTGGGTATATCATAACATCAAAAAGTTTATGAAAAAATAACTAGCAGAGCACCGGACCCTGTGTAGGGATCGACCGGTCCACCCATCCACTTCCGCTCTACTATGGACGGAGAGAATTTTACTTCGCCGGGAGTGAGCCAGAACACCTCCATCCTACCTAAGCGAGACATAGGTGAGGCCGCTTCACTTCCCTCCAGGCAACACCCCCGATCCAGCAAAGTCCTAGGTCAGCGACCCTTTAGTCTAAGGCTTAGCGATGTAGGTGATCCTAATCTTGTAGCGACACTTCCATGAGAAACATAACACATGATTCCAATCACAATAGCACTTCCCAAATGCACAAACAATCCTTTTCCAAACAGATAGACTGTACTGGGTCTCTACCTTTACACGTCTACCATAAACCATCTTGATCACTTCATGATCCAATCCAAAAACCATAACCATAAACCATAATCCAATCACATCACATGGGTGAGCTCTCCGCCCTACTTGGGTGAGGCACAACCAATCCTGCATAACCACTTTAGAACATAACATGGCTGCAAAAATTTCGGCAGCATTTCGGCAACATAATCCAATCCAGAAAGAAAAACCATAAACCACACCTGCTTCCACCATAAAATATCAACCATAATCCATGAGGAATCTCAGCTCTTAACCATAAATCATAAGCGCACTGAACCAACTCCCACACTTGGAGTTTGACATGTCCCTTGCACAATCAATCGGAGTCTACACACATGTGACCCTTAAGATGTGATTCTTTCATGCATAAAAAGAGTCCGATCAACGACTAATCATGATATAAAGATCCAATTTTGACATCCAACCATGCAAAGTTGATGCATCACATCTGCACTTCACCACTCTAGCACATAGAGCTAGTTTTTAACCTAGAAAGGTGGAAAGAAATCATAACCATGCATATGAGGCACCCACATCAATCCATGAGTTCCCATACATCATATGATAACATTCCAACACCATAAAAATCATATGATAACATTCCAACACCATAAACATGATGCAAAACAACTATGACCTCTAGGTCAACCATAAACCATAACTTCACACATGTGCAAAAATAATTTTTTTTGACATTTTCGGGAGTATGAAAAACATGCAAATGAAAGTGTTTGACCTCCACCCAATTCATCAAGTTCAGCTCTATAATGTAGGCAATCACTCCATCACGTCACTTTGACCATATGATATTCACACAACAAACGGTAACCCCAAAAGAAAGTCACTTTATTCATACCTGCTTATGCGGTTCGGAATGTTTAACCATATACTCTCATGTAAGTTTAGGGCCATCTAATAATTGAAATGAACTCACCAAAACAAAACATAAAACATATCAAAACGTCTCGGTTAACTCACGATGTCATATGGTATCCCCCTTTGATAGCACTCCTACACGTATAGGTAAAATTGATAATAGAATGATTAATAACCCGCATTCTCAAAGTGACTTTGGAGACCTAAAAAATAATTTATCATCAGTTTCATCAATCTTTTCAATTGGTTAAGTGGGTTTGCCCATCAAGTGAATCTATATAGTAGTTCTCCAAGGAGCCTGGAGTCAAAAGTTTTGGTTGTGTAGTGGGCATCAAATTTTTTTTTACCGTATCTCTTAGCTCGTGCGTGTTTTTGACATGACACTTAAGAGAGAAAATGTTTTAAATGATGTGTTTTATCTATGGTATAAAGAATCTGGGTTGATTCCTAACGGTTTATAATTTATGACCAAAATAGTATTCCCACCGCTTCTATGACGTGAAACAAAAAGCGCTTCTTTATGCACATGCGTGACCATAATGCATCATGTGCTTAAATCAACGTGTAAAACATGATGAAACAATCATGAGGCAACCTCATATGTACTTGGTTAATGCATACATGCACTCGTATGCGAAAAAATAATCACCGAGAGGATGACTACGCAGAAAAATGACATAGAGAGAGAGAGAGAGAGAGAGAGAGAGAGAGAGAGAGAGAGAGAGAGAGAGAGAGAGAGAGAGAGATGATGACTATGGAGTTTATGGTTTCTCACCGTGCTTTAGAATTGATTAGGGATTGTCAAAAGGCTTCTTGCTTTGACAGAAGAGAGCGGTGATGAGAGCTACGTAGAGGTATGCGCCACAAAAAACTTTCGGAGAGCGTGTACACCGTGAAACGAGAGAGAAGATAATAAGCAAATAGAGGGAGAGCATCCTTCTTCTTCTTCTTCTTCTTCTTCTTCTTCACGAGAGAGAAGAGTTTATGGAGATGGTGATGAAGAGCTTGCACCACTCCGTATAATAGATAAATAATTCTGACGTCAAGGCAAGAGAGCTTCTGCGTCTGAGAGTGTATCTATCACCCCAAAGTGAAAGAAGAGAGGTCTTTGTATAGGCCAAGAACTAGCTAAGAATAGAGCGAACAAGGAGAGACAAGTTCGCGCACGTTCGTAGCTTTCCAAAATATTTTATTTTTTATTTTTTCTAAGGACACGGATTTCGATGCGCAATTTAGAGACTCTAAGAAGAAGCTTGGCTTCCAAGAAAAGAGTTCTAAACTAAGCTCCTCCTCTCTTTTTTAAAAAGACTCTTTGTTTCTTAAAAGCAAGCCTTTACTTTTTGGTGGTCAACTCTCCCACTTACCATTCAATTTTTATATTAAATTTGACCATCCAAAAAGTATCTAACCAATTAATAAATACCGTAGCAAAACTACGCCACCTAACATCCCGACATAATTATGACTTTCCAATGCTGTCAATCAAAATTCGACGAAATAGATATTGCAAGTTATTTTTCTTATTTTTAGAAGAGACCCAAAAATCGGGGATCTTACATTCTCTCAAAATAAAGTAGCATGAAAACATTTGGTGGGACATGCTATCCACCATGACACAAAAGAAGCAGAAAGCACGCAGTCTCTATGTCTATCTCTCACATAGGGAGTTCATGAACATTGATGATTGGTAGCATGAACCTGCAGCATATTCCAAGCAACATGGAGTTTGTGGCCCAAGTGAAACCTGTGCCGAGGAACCAAAAAAGAAACCTAACAATTTTAAGAGGCCACATTCTTATCGAGTAAGCTCATCTTCTAAAGAGGAGCAGAGCCTGCCTCCCAAGATAGAGAGTCATAGGTCTTTTAATCACAAAGTTCCAAAAGTAAGATTTTGAATCAAGCAAGTGGTCCATGTACCGTGAACACAATTTTCATGAAGCAATGAGAAAATCAGTAGTGGGGCATGAGATTGAAACACGGGCACCAAAAAACAATTTATCCTAGCTACACATCAACCATGCACCATGATAGTAGACAACCCTTATATTTAATATGTGCCAATAACGTTTGTCTAAACTGTATCCGTCCAAAGCATTTGCTTGATCAGTGTTGTCTTGCAAGAATACATTTAAGTGCATGCTTGGTGCAAGATACCCAACCCACCCTTGGCAGTTGGCATTGAAACATAATCCCAAGCAAAAATGGAAGGATCTCTATAAAAATTTTCAGAGCAAAGAGGTGAATTTCCCCAACATGGTCTTGGACCAGTTGAGAAGGGGAATATACTACAGTACATAGGGTTGAAGAATAGCCTGCCATAACTAGGCTACTCCTTGATGTGCCCTGAGTCTATTTTTCTTTGAACATGCTCCATAACCAAGTTCATCTCTCTCTCTCTCTCTCTCTAAATTTTGTGAGGTAATGCATATCCAAAAGTGAGTCTGAATTTTGTGATCCTAATGTCCTATGCATTCCTTCAATGTGCCACAACATCCTTCCACCACCATCTAGGAGCTTGTTTTAGCTTGGAGGTCCACCCATGTGTATATCTTGGTAAGGCCCACATTCTTCTACATTTGACAACTGTGTCCTCTCACAATAAAGAAGTGTGAAGACATTTGGTGGGATGTGGTATCCACCATGACACAAAAGAAGAAGAAAGTACCCAGTCTCTATGACTATCTCTCACATAGGGAGTTCATGAACATTGATGATTGGTAGCATGAACCTACAACATATTCCAAGCAATATGGAGTTTGTGGCCCAAGCAAAACTTGTTAGGAACCAAAAAAGAAAGCAAAATTTTTTTAGAGTCCACATTCTTATCGGTTAAGCTCACCTTCTAAAGAGGAGCAGAGCCCGCCTCCCTAGACAGAGAGTCATAGGTCTTTTAATCACAAAGTTCCAAAAGTAATATTTTGAATCAAGCGAGTGGTCCATGTACCTTGAACACAATTTTCCATGAAGCAATGAGAAAATCAGTAGTGGGGCATGAGATTGAAACAGGGGCACCAAAAAACAATTTATCCTAGCTACACATCAACCATGCACCATGATAGTAGACAACCCTTATATTTAATATGTGCCAAATAATGTTTGTCTAAATTGTATCCCTCCAAAACATATGCTTGATCAGTGTTGTCTTGCAAGCATACATTTAAGTGTATGCTTAATCCAAGATACCCAACCCTCCCTTGGAAGTGAGCATTTAAAAATAATCCCAAGCAAAAATGGAAGGATCTCTATAATTTTTTTTTGAGCAAAGAGGTGAATTTCCCCAGCATGGTCTTGGACCAATTGAGAGGGGGAATATACTACAATACATAGGGTTGAAGAATAGCTTACTCCTTGATGTGCCATGAATCTATGTTTGTTAGAACATGCTCCATAACCAAGTTCATCTCTCTCTCTCTCTCTCTCTCTCTCTCTCTCTCTCTCTCTCTCACATGATGGAGCCCGACAAAATCTTTATGGTTTTTTAGCTTGAGTACTATAATTGTGACATCTTCAAATCCTCTAAGATTCTCAAAAGCGTGATTAGTGGCCTAGGGCCACGATTGCATGTATTCAATGACCTACATCTACTTAATCAAAGTGTACGACTCGTTATTTTGACATACAAGAGCATTTTGGTTTAACAATTTATGCTAGATCCTTATGAAATAAATTTTGAGCAATGTATTATGATCAAACTTGTGATAGAAGGTTAACAGGTTACACCCTACCACGTGTCACATGGAATGTTTCCTAACTTGATAGACATCGAGACATTGATAGAGTCCATCCATCTCAAATGATCTCTCTCTCTCTCTCTCTCTCTCTCTCTCTCTCTCTCTCTCTCTCTCTCTCCCCCTCGATCTGTGTGTGTGTGTGTGTGTGTGTGTGTGTGTGTGTGCACGTGCGCGCTAGAGTGTGCCACCAATAACATATTCTATCTCAAATGATCTTTCTCTCTGTCTCTCTCCCTCTCTCTCAGTGAGAGTGTACTACCGATAACATAATTTATACTAAGTTCCTAGTAGATAAGAGACTTGCATGTTTGATCTAAGCTAACTCATTGAGGTTGCTTTTCAACCATGTAAAACTCCTCTAAATGAAATTTAGGGTGCCACAAGTTTTGAAACTTAGATTTTGCATCTCATTGTAAGTGGTTTCATCCTAGACTATGTTTGATCTAAGCTAGATCATTGAGCTCGCTTTGCAACCTTGTAAAACTCCTCTAACTAGAATTTAGGGTGCCACAAGTTTTAAAACTCAGATATTGCATCTCATTATAAATGGTAGGCATATAACTTGAGCATGACAATACCTGTTCATTGACAATGATAGGTCTAGGATTGAAGGTCTAGAAAATTTTCAAACTTAATTATTGCATATTCTTCTTGCCGAGAATGCAATTATAAGAGTCATCACGACATGCTCCCTTTAAAATCTAAAATATTTCAAGCGAATTTTTGCATTCCACTCTGTGAAGGTTGATGAAGTTGAAGATGCATTGGTGGCTTCTATCACAAGGAGTGTTTGAAAAGAATCTATAATGAACTGATTCTTTGAATGTACAAGCTCAATAAAAGAATAACTACTACCTCTAAATTATTCATAAAAGAAATGGCCCTAATTAGTAGTCGTATTGTCACTAACTTGAATCACAATCGGTTCCTCCTTTACATGTTCTAAAAATTTATGAGTAGGTTTCATGTTTCTAAGAAATTCACAAAAGTTTCATCATTTTCATGACATCTAGCATTGTAAAATAACTTATGTTCTTTAACCATGTCCCCCCCCCCCCCCCCCCCCCCCCCCCCCCCCTTCTCTGGCAGGAAAAAAAATAAAATAAATAAATAAATAAATATATCATTGTGTGTGTGTGTGTGTGTGTGTGTGTGTTTCTTTGCTCGGAATAATCGCTCGCTTGGAGATAGTTGCTCATCTTACGGTAAGACTTCCCAATCCTCAAGAGATCTTTAACTTTGGGGTTGGTGAGTTCAAACAAAGTGGCTATGAGCCATCTTCAAAGTTTTCCATATACAAATTCTTCTTCATTTTCCTCCATCTTCCCAAGCTTACCACACCTCTTGCATCACAAGCCTTGAGAGCTTCCAAGGTCATTCACGTACCATCTTGTATCACATTATTCATCAATGCATAGGCATTTCTATGGAAGGCATAGAACTTAGGAGAATCATACGCGAACGGATCCAAGTGAAGAGAAGGCTTTTTGCATGTCCCATTACGTGTAGCTTGATGAGCCTCCAAGCCTTCGAAGGAGCTTGAATAGCCACTATCATGGTGACTTGTCTTGCTATTACTTGCAAAACTATCCAAGTCCAAATCTGAGATTATGTCCTTGCTTTCTCAACAAAGATCATATGTTGTTGATTGCACTCCAACCACATAAGTCAATTTAGAGCATTCAAAAGGTGTTATTAGAGGTATACCCCCACGAGCGCAGAAGCAATTTTGTCTCACAGCACAGGAGCTTCATGACGAGCATGGCCTCTCACTTATTGAAGTTAACCCTTGTAATCTACATAGCAATGCTACTATATAGTGATCTTGGGTCTAGTCTAACTATCTAAGTGACCTTGCTTGACAAGATACATGTAGGATAGCCTAAAACTTCTATTAGATAGCTGAAGATATTGCTATACTTTCATCATGCTTGCATTAAGTTAGCTATTGTTGGTGTATGCCTAGGTATATAGCTGTTTCACCAGCAATAGAACTAGATGTGCATGTGTTGCACAAGATATATAGCTAGAGTTACATCTATATAGCTTCTTCACCAGCTATATAGCAACTATATAGCATGCTAGGTATAAAAGTATAGTTGTTGTGCCAGCTATATAGATGTTGTTCTAGCTATATAATTAGCTAGGCAAATATAACCAATTGCTTTGCACTATTTATTAGCCATACATTTGACCACATTACTACATGCACATCAGCCATTAATGTTATTTATTGTCAATTATTAAGGTCCATTGTTGGTTATAGAAGAGTTAATAATCAAGTTGAAAAGCCAGTCTTAGGGATAAATAATGCATTTAAGACTAAATGGTCATCATGTATGCTTCATGGAAGCTTTTTCTAGTTCTTTTGTTGTTATAGTGTGTAATGTTATACTAATATGAACTATTAAGGTGCAGAGTTCCTTAGCTTTGAAGGGGGATTTAGAGGGTACCCCTAGCTTGACGATCACTTCCAGCCGATTGTAGCAGCAACAAACTTGTTCATAGACGAGCATTGTAGACTTGGGGCTACAATTGGAGTAGGTGCAGAGTGCCTAGCAATTATAGGATTTTGTCCTGTATCCAATGATCTTGAGTCCTGCCACGTGGAGATTTTTCCTGTACCTACGTCAGACAACACTGCCCCCATTTTTTGCATTGTTATCTGGATCTCATTTACACATAGTTTATCTTCTTGTTGTTTGTGTATAAACAAAACACAAAAAGATAGCTTTCCTTTTACCAAACCTCCTCCTCCTCTCTTTGAAGAGTTCAGGGTTTCTCTCTTTTTCTTTAAAAAATGAGTGACAAAGGTGTATTTGGGGAGCTGTGTGTCTAGTTCACTAAATTTTTACGAAATTTTTGGAAGCATCACATGTCTCGGCAAGCTAAGCGGCAAGCTAAGAATGAGAATAAATATTGGGTGCTTTGGTTCTCTAAGAGTATAATATGATCGAGCCATGAATAAATAGTCTTAAGTTTCAAAGATAGTTGTCCAAAGGAGCTAGCTTGGTTGGTTGAGCAGTTGACTGCCATGAACCCGGTCCTGGCTTTAAGTGTGGCCAAGCGACACTGGTAGCATTCACAGACGTGCTTTTTGTTTCGCATGGGATTTGTGCGATCTGCCAAAAAAAAAGTTTCAAACATAGTAATGTATATGCTTGGTGAAGCTTGCACATGGCAAGAAGCACCTTGCATTTCTGCCATGTCAAGCAATTTATAAGGTTGAAACATTATGCATGGTACTAAGAAAAGAGAGAGCAGGAGAGTAGCTAGCTTATCTCCCCCACACATTTAAAGGGTTTTGTGTGATGTGATTTCATTGTAGATTGGAAGCATAGGTATAACGTTTAGTCATGCCCTTGACTAACCATTTCTTACATTTATTTTGTCAGGGTTGAGGCTACGAGTTTGCTTTAAAGAAGATCCAAGGACTGATGCTATGTGTGCTTTGCATGAAGGGGTCACCATAATGAAAACACTCACAAGTCATGGTCATCTAACGCTAGTTTGATAGCCTAAGAAGACATAAAAGTGTCCTTTTAGGGTTTTTGAATAAGAGCAATCACTCCTATTATATGTATGTGTTTGTAGGAGTCCTTACTTCAGCTCAAAGGTAACACCACACTTTATGCAAGAAAAATAAGAAACACTTACAACTCTTGATTGTATGTTCATGAGGAGCTCTCAAATCCAAAGGAGTACTCATTTTAACCAAATACAACATATTTGCTAGGTGAACCCATTTTAGGTGCAAAAATCTATAAGCAACGACCCGACTTTTCTTGTAAACATCAATGAGTTCTTGATAGGAATTTAGTAATCACGTGATCATGTAAAATCTTATGTGACTACAATGTGTTATTATCATAGTTACCTAATTAAACTTTACATGACACAATTAAGCCAGTGATTGGTGACATGATAACCCACCAAAACTTGCCAAGCTTTTGAATTTTCTTGATGGGCCTATCAAGAAAAATTAAAATCCCCGCAAGCCCATCGCAGAAATGTTAAACCTCGATGGACCCTTAAGATAATAAAAGGGGGCCCAAACGGGCCCGCGAGGACTCATTTTTAGAGAGAGAGAGAGAGAGAGAGAGAGAGAGAGAGAGAGAGAGAGAGAGAGAGAGAGAGAGAGAGAGAGAGAGAGAGACGACAGCCTTTGCATGTATGTTGAGAAGAGGGAGGGAGTGAGGGGGTCATGTGGGAGGGTGCTCTACATCACAATGCATGACAATAGTAGACCACACAATGTGTGTGCTTGTCTTGTGTGTGTGTTGTGTGGTAGCATGCCCTATGCCATGATGCATGTCAAAAACAAGGTAGCTAGCCACACAACGTGGGTGTGTGTCTTAGTTGTTCTATGGCATGCTGCTTACCATGGGGGCATCAACTTGGTTACACGGGAAAAATGTTGTCCTTGTGCTCACCGTATGGGTACTATGTCGACAATGCAGCGATACTAGTATCATTATGGTGAGTCAACTTCCCTTTCCAATGCAAAGGAAAGGGGATTTTATATTTGTGAGCTTCCATTTTCAAGCCTTTTCAATTTAAAATCCATTTTCTAGCTTTTTAACTCTTGTATTACACTAACAATACGTTCAAATATTGGTGTGGCATGAGAAAAGTCTACATTAGATTGTGCATTTCTTCAATCACCAAACAATCAAATGTAACATGTATGCATGTCTTTGCTTGTGGGAATGTATGCTCATGCACATATGTTATTAGCCTAAAATATAACTTCAAAAAAAGCACCATTTCTAATTAATTTTGATTGAACATCATATTTTGAAGAATAACAAACAACATACGTGCCATAGTCTCAAAGTAACTTAGTCTCAAAGGAACTCAAAAACCTCAAAACCAAACTAGATTCCAAGTAGCAATATGATATGCATATCATACCACATAGCAGACGTCCAATCACATACTCAAGTCACACGACCACCATAATGCCATGTCCAAGTCATGTGTCCATCATATATATAGAATATGTGTCCATACATATATATAGAATTTATAGTCATGACCACCATAATGCCATGTCCAAGTCATGTGTCCATCATATATATAGAATATGTGGTTTTTGAATGCCACATATTGCAGCTCAATTTGAGCCTTTAGATGTTGATGAAACCCAAGAGAAATGCATAGACACTCACTCACAATTGCCTCTCCATAGCTCAGAGCACATTCTTACTTTAAAAAGACCTCTCCTAAAACTTCAACATCCTACTCTTTTAGTCCCTCTCTCTCACATACTCCACTTTAGAGGAGAAGAAAAAACATTTCTAACTTCTTGTACATCAGCACCATGTAGCTATTTCTAAAGAACCTTATTAAAAGGTAAAAGAAAGGCCATAATCCCTTTTCTACCCATGGAAATCTCTCAATTAAGAGATTCCCTCCTCTTTGGCTCCTTCACTTCATGACTGAGTGGCCACCATTCTTTTCAAGACAGGTTCTCCTCTTGACTCCCAAGTTGTTGACCCCTCAGGCTTCCCTTCCTTGATGCTAAGAGAGCATCCCCTATTTTTCAGCTTCTTGATCTAGATTTCCTCAACACTGTGAAAGCACTCTAGAAATTTGGCCAATCATTGCCCTTTATCATCAGCCAATTGAGCTTCCTTCGCATGCACCTGGTACAATGCCTTCTCCAATGCTCTCTACAATACCTTGGAACGCTCTCACCAAGTCAAATGCAATCCCCTTCAGAATCCTCAAAACCTTACTCATATTATTGAGCCACCATTCGGCCTCCCTCTATGAGATTCCCTTTCTTTCATAGCTTGCACTGTTGGGCCTTTGTGAGAACACCACATCTGGCATACATATCCACTAATGTTATGCCAAGGACACTATTTTTGTAGACCCAACCCCTTATTCATGGCCCATTTTGGTAGTCCCGATGCAAATAAAAGCCTTTACGAGGCTAGCATAGGTCATTGCATCCAATAAAATGCCTTGACATTTCAAAAGTTCAAAATAGGTGAGTACTTCTAACCACTAATTCCATGTTCATTATATATTTAGTGAATTCATTAGGAAGAGGATGGGGTCTAGGAGGGCCTCTTTATTTTCCATAAGATTATGGAGGTGATTAACATTTTGACGAATAGATGCACACCAGGTGTGCAAGAATGGTGGGTGCGTAAGAGAGGTGTAAGAGTGGTCAAAGGATGCACTTTCCCCCCCAAAAAAGGGAGTGGACAACTTTATGATTTTTGGCCTTCCATAACTCCTACATACAATCGCCAATTTGAGCGGAGATTATAGATCAGTAATCTACACACCGAGCTCTTTTTGTAGATATGTTACATGATATGGTTTTTTCGCTAGGTTTTAAATTTCATTTTGGGGGGAAATTTGAATTCAAATAAACTATCCATTTTGGTTATTTGAATTTAAAACATGTCCTTTGATTGCCTTCTTAATATTAGAGGTTTGACTCCCTCAAACTACCAGATAAAGAGGCCCTCCTAGACCCATTATGTTCCTAATAGGATGGCACTAGAAAACCAAAAAAAGCTCACCAAATACATATTGTGCCTTTAGAAGTTCACCACAATTGACGTACACATCAACAAATGCATTTCCAAGCCCAACATTTGCACTCTCAAACCCTTGCATGTATTCGTTTACCTTTCTCAATTGCTCCTAAGTTATCACAAGCTTCCAAAAGGGAAAGGAAAGTTATTATGTTAGGAGCTACTCCCTCAGTTGATAGATGGGTGCTTGTGCAGTATGGCCATTTTAATCATAGCTGTCGATGAGTGTATTCCAAATGCTCATCCATTGCTTCTTTGTGCTTTTGCAAGACCAACACATTCCACATACATATCCCCAAGCCCATTCCCACGCAAATCAAACCTTTCAATTCCTTCTTTGATAGTCTTATCATATTGGTTGCACCTGGGCTTGCACATGCCTTGATTGAACAAGAGAAAGGTCAATTCACGTGAAGGGGTTCTTTCACACTTCATCTGTTTGAATTGATTGAGCAATCTCCACACAATGACCCTATTTTTCTTGTAAACATCAATGAGTTCTAAAGTCTATGGTTGTTGTAGGCACATAAATTTTCTTTTGAACATAGTATTAAGTACAAAAGTGCATTTTTACATTCTGATGTCCTATCATTGATGTTTCTATGCATACACCTATCATTATAAATTCTTTCAATTTATACACCTTGGTTCTTTAATTTCATGTTCAAGCATAGAAAGCATTAAAAGAACCAAAACATGTCTCCCTAAGAAAATTTGAAACACATCCATGCATTATAAAAACTACACAGATGAAAAAGCTAGCTCTCACAATATGGTCTTGTGTATGGCACTTTGAAAGCATAGTATTGATTCAAATTGAGTCCAATTTTGGTAAAATGAAAAATCACTCTCACCTTTGTGTTGTTTTTTATTTAGGGTATTATGTTTCCCAAACCTCAAGGAAGAAGAGTTACATAGTGAGAACTCCATAAACAGAGTCGAAATTGCCTTTTGATTACAAAGACACTTCCAAAAGATTCATCAAAATTTGAATTTTACTAACAAATGAGTACTAAAAATTTTCCACATATGGGCCATAGCTTCCAATACATAGGCTTTCCATTTTTTACAAACATAACAATACCTTACAATCATAGAGAGAGTACTTCTAGAAAGGGGTCTTTTAGAGCTTGTTCACTCTACTATTGAGGTTAAGCAAGAATTTCAACTTTCTCTAACTTTGTTTTGATTGTATATTGGTGAGATTTCTGACTCTGTAGAGATTGCAAGGGATAGAGGCTACAATTATCAACTACATGGATATCTCTATTGCTTATTATTGATGATATTGTGCTTATTTCAAACTCTCCAAGGGTATGCAGAGACATCTAGATATGTGTTAAATAATTATGCACATGAAAGTGGATTCTCCATCACATTAGCACATTGACAAAAGTGATAAAATCCAATGGAATGCATTTTTGTTGCATTTTCACAATATAATGTAGAATTTTCACATGCCCCACTAAAATTTGAAGATATCTTTAGTGTAATACCAATGTTAAAAAGCTCAAAAATTATGTTTCAGTTGCAAAAGCTCGAGAATGAAAGCGCGTTTGCAAATATGAAATCCTCGAGGCAAACAGGTAAAATACATCCTATTGTGTAGAGCACCTATCTGGAAACAAAGTGGTCCAAAGCTATGCTTCAAAAGAGCCATCTTTTATGTATGACCAACAAATTTGCATCTTTCTACACCTTGAACTCTTTTTTGGATGCCCCTCTTGTTAGATGTATGCTTTGAGGCTCAAACATTGCCAAATGTTTAAACTTAAATTTGAGACTTTGTGGAATTTATGTAGGTGGTTCCTACACATTGGCATGTGGCCACTATTATCATCTCAATTATATAATAAAACTTATGAAAAAGAATAGTCGATGTGAAATATGTTTCAAGAAATTTCACAAGGTGTGTATTATATATTCGGGATGGCCAATGAGTATAAATTCAAGCAAGCGCGACAAAGCACCCCTAGTGAAATTAGAAATCTATACACTATTGAAGAAGCATAATCTGAACATCACCTTCACAACAATAGAGATTGTAAATTTTCTTTAAAATAACATTGTATATATTCAACACTACAATCACAGTTTCACGTCTTGCAAACTTGTGACATGCTATGCTGAATTTGTTAAGTCATTCATTTGCTTTGTGCCTGTTCATTGTTTGTTATACTCTACTAAATTGTCTACATCTATTGTGAGATTCTCCTCAATCTCAACTATTGTACACTAAGATATGCCAATGTTGAACTCACCTTCATCTTTTGCTTGACAATCATATGTCCAACTAGGCATTTCTTTCTCGTAGACAACACTTTCAATATGATGTATCTTCTCATTATAGAACATGTAAACAAAGTTTTCAGCTCTGTCTACTAATAATCTATTGGGAATTGTGCTATGAACATACTTATACAAACTCCAATTTCTCTCAAAGCTTGAATTTAGTTCACATTGTGCCAAAAATTTCATTGCAAGTGGATGAAAATTCAAGCAATGCTCACCATCGTTCATCATCCACCACTTCCATGTGGGTTGCTCTTTTGAATTGATTGAAAAAAAACATTTGCAAAAGATACTTCTTTTATTCTAAATACACTCAACTCTTTGATGCAATTGATACGATCTAGAGCATTGGAGTAGAACGTATTGATGACCTCATAGAAATCCTTGACCACCTTTGCATTTGACATCAAGTCTAAATTCCAATACTTTGGATTGAGTATGTAAGTCATACTATGGAGTAGATTATGAGCTCTTCCACCTTGCATGAAAGTACTTGAACAAAACTTTTCGTTGTCTAGCAGAGGATGGTATTCACCTCTCCTTTTCTACCACAGACTCTTCAAACTTCCGAGGACTTTCTAAACTTTGTTGGACTATCCATCAAGTCATTCATACTTTCCCTGGGTCTGGTGCTTTTTGATCAAAGGTTATAAATCACAAACATAATAGGTATTATTACATGGTATGCATTCATTACACTCCTCTACCAAGCATGGAGCTTGTTTATGGATTCGTAAACTTGTAGCCTTCTCTTTCACTCGTTCAAACTGATCAAGTTGCCATTTGTTAAATGCCATGCAGCCAAAAGTATCAATTATAAAACATTTATTACGTAGGAGATACTCCAATGTGTAATAGTGCGTGTAAAATCAAGTATTAGCATGCAATTTCAACATAACTGACATGTGCATCCTGTATATATCAAGCACTCTTTGTTGTTTCAAGATAAATTTCACAACTTGATGCACGATGTCGATTATTTTGGCAAACCTTGTAGTTGCTTCATTAGTGTACCAATCCTTTAGCACCAAGTTTAAACTATGTGTATTACAACCATTGGCATAAATGTGTGGAAAGCTTCTTTTTATTATATTACCAACATTTTTACAATTCTTTACATTGTTCATGACTACTGGAATGACATGTTCAACACCTATTTCTTTAATTACACTAATCAAGATACCAACAATATAAAAATCACTTTTAATAGCATCGAAACTATCAATAACTTTTATCAACGTCTCTCCTCTTGGACACAACGTACCAACATAACATTGATCAATGGTTTTCTTTGAATATTAGACCAACTATCACTCACAGTTGTGCATTCTGAAAGCAATATATTGCCAATAATTATTTTGGAAACACGCTCTTTTACTTCAACATAACATTTGTCCAGGAGATCATTCTCATCTGTGAATAAAAGAAGGGAAATGCTCTAAAACTACTTGTGATATATATTATACCTAAAAACCAACTATAATAGAGTGGTAGACTCCAATACAACAACCTCTTATCTATTATATATAGCATGAGCATTGTGTAAGAACCAATGGACTATTTTGAGGAGAGTATTGAGGGACTGCCGACAAATGCAGACGTCGATGCTAGCATTTTGTAAACGCATCTGCTATGGTATAAAACTAGATTTTAACACACCTTTGCATTTGTAGATCGAGAATCGTCCTCATTGCATGCAAGGAAGTAGGGCATGAAGGACTATACACTACATAGTCTCTTGTAGATGGTTGCCCATTTGAGAAACAAAGTCTTGTTATAGACACATTATGAACAAGGTTATGGCAGAGGGAGATATCATAGGTGAATGAATGCCAAAAAATATATGATTTATTTAATTAGGGATAAAAGTCTCTAGAAAAAATTTGTGAGAGAAGCCAATGTATGCCTGTGTTTATAAAGAGATACCTACAACTTGAAATCACAACTCACACACCCGACTCCGTGAGGTGGAGCATCCTAGTTGGATAAGGTTGGCCAACCATCATATATATAGACTTGGGGAACATCCCTAAGTGCTACATGTCACACGAACTGTCAAGGGGGATCGAGAACCCAAGACCTTGGACACAAGAGGCTCTTGCTCTATCTACTGAGCTAGCTAGCACTCGATGGCAATGTATGCCATTTGCAAGACACCCTCTTGTTTGTTTTTGTATTAGGCTTTTCTCTAGCTAGATGAGCACATGTCGACGTCCAAAATATGCTAGAGGTGTAGATCAAAAGGCATGTGTGTTTTTGTGTGTGTGTGTGTGTGTGTGTGTGTGTGTGTGTGTGTGTGTGAGAGAGAGAGAGAGAGAGAGAGAGAGAGAGAGAGAGAGGCCCATTTAAGCTTAAATAACCTTGTCTCAACTACAATATTAAACCAACTCATACATAAAGAATGGTTAATGAGATCATTGCTTGTGGAGAAGAGAATGTATTAATGCTTGTGTTAATGGATCGTATTAATGCTAATATTCCTTCCCCCGACATGATACACATGTAATGATTATGGTTAGTATAAAGGAATAACTGAGCAGCTACCTACTAGCAAGCTTGGGACACAAAGCCAATTTGCGCATTGTCGATGTCGTAGAGCACCTTGTAGTTCTGATGGAGCATGCTTCCCACAATCTGGAGGCCGCCGGAAGTGGGGATCATGGCAAGGCAATAGTTCCCCTGTTTATCCACTGGAATGAAGTAATTTTCTAGAGGGAGGGCTAGATCCAGCCCTTGCATGTGCAAAGTCAAGGGCGGGATCACCGTGCTTGGCTGCCCGCTTGTAATTGCGTAACAGAGGGGCAAGTACGGGTGGCTCATATACCTTGGCAGCCTCACAGATGCATCAAATGCTTGTTGCAATGCAACAAAAGCAGCATTAGGCACATATGTGTATGTGGTGCCTGAGTCCAAGATCATGCCCCCTCCTCCTGTGGAATCTATGGAAAATGTGCCTGCTGGGATGTTGAGCCTCTGATTGTTGACACTAAAGCCAAGCACATCAATGTAGTAAAGCGCTGCGACAACCGCCGGGTTCACAAGCATGGGCGTAAAGCCCATCGAAGAGGCGTTCTCTGCGGCAGCCTCGCCCATGAGCAGAGTGGTGGCTTTGCTAGAGGATGTGTCTGTTGGAGAGACAAGGCAATAGGAGAATTTCTTGCCCCCTAGAACCTGGCCAAGCTGCGATGGGAGGGAGAGGGCGCTTTGCCCCATGCCCACCAATCCGGCAGCACCCCCGTATTCGCCTTGATTGTTGTAGCCGCACCCGAATGCGAGTCCAGGGTATGCTGTCAAAGAGTTGTCTACATAAGACATGATGATGATGATGATGATGATGAGAAGAAGATTGGCAGCCCAAAAGCAAGAAATGAAAGAGGAACATTTCAAAGCTTGATTGTCATACTCTAATTAACATATACCTGTTGAGAGGAGAGTGAGAGTGTCAGTGCCAAGCTGGCCCTGGGTGCTGGCCTGGCTGGCATAGCTATAGGTGTAATGGCAGGAGGAGTCAGACTGGCATTGGCCGGGCAAAGACTGGCATGCCGGGCTCGAGCATGGCAACGCCGCATACGTCGATGACGATGCTGGCACAAATGGAGCCGTGTCCTGATTCACACAAGCCTGGCAGGGCTGGCATTGCATCCATACCAGTTGGCTGCCTGTGTCCATGATCATGGCAAATGTCTGCCCCGGTGTGCCGATTGTCATCTCCATCATGTAGAGACCTGGCCCTGCATTGACGGAGAACTTGGCGCTGGACGAGAACTGGCTGGACTCGTTGTTACGGCGCGCCACAATCGCCTCATTCAGCTGTGTGTTGAGCGCTTGAATTCGGGTGGCATCGTGCTGCGCGAGAGTGGCCAGTCGCTCTACGAGCGTGGCATTATGCGGCACGACATCGGATCGAGGGAGGAGCCGCACGTTGTGCTGGACGTTACTGCTAGTTCTACTCTTTGAAGGAGTGGCGCCTTGGAGGCCTCTCCTGCCTATGAAGGCCATATTATTGCCAGCAGCAGCATAATGCAGCAAGTTGGCTATGGCTAGGAGGAACAAGAGCGCAAAAAACAAGGTGGTGGCAGCTGCTGAGGTCGCCATTGCACACAGAAAGTATTAGCTGGCCCTCAGCTGCAGCTCTAGCTATGGTGGCACCAGCTACAGTACTAGAATGCGCAACCTGCAAGGAGGTGAGAGCTGCTGCTGAGCTGCCCTGCGCCATCGCCAGGAATTTATACAAGCAGATGATCGCCATTGCTGGCTCAATCTCTGCTGCAGCTGCTTCAGCTACCGCTCCTCCAAGCTCCGCCAAGCCTTGACTTGCGCTTCGCAGCTAGTAACCAGCTACAGCTTCACCTACTAATTAGTAGGTCTTACTAGTCAAACGTACCTAATCCCTTCTAAAGTGTTCGGCTTTAAAAATCAAATCAAATAATAAAACATACACAATTTGAAGGACTTACTGGTTGGGCATGTTCCTACCACGTGAGAATTTCTCTTCTTATATGTGTGTGTGAATAAGAAGAGGAAAGTGGAATATTAAAGTTTCTATCACCCAAGTGTGATAGATTAATTATTACGTTTCCCTCTAGATCGAGTAGGCTAGTAGGTCTTCATGTTTCCCTCTAGAGTAGGCTAGTAAGCCTTCTCAAGACTCATCTGATAGATCTATGAGATCTTTGAGCACTTGGCTCTCTCACACACTTCGATCCTCCTTTGTAGGTGCTTCTCTTCCAAATAAACAATGCACTTCCAAATAAACAATGCACTGCTCATCTCCACTCCTTTAGTCAAGCTCACATGAGGTTAATGCGTTGGTTTTTGAAGCCTTACCCAAGAAAGACTTGGAGATACAAGCTCAAGGAGGCTCTTTCTCTCAAGTTGCGAGTTTTCTCCCAACAACAAGGATGTTGCTTCTCAAGGTGTTTAAGTAGAGTTACCCCATCCACTCAACCTCGATAACCAAATTAGAATGCACGATGAAATGTCAAGTGCATGCGCCTACTATATTGTTGCCTTAAATCAAGAAGCAAGGGCCATATAGTGGGATTCTTTTTTGACCTCTACCTTCTACTAGAGTTGATAGAGTCTCTTCAAAGAGCATCTTGGATTCCTAAAGAGGTAGGGGTGAACGCTCCTAATACTGTTCCCTACAATCTATATGTTTTTATCCTCAAATTTGTAGAAATTGTTGTTAA
Organism: Adiantum capillus-veneris; assembly: GCF_014529385.1. Taxonomy (NCBI): domain Eukaryota; kingdom Viridiplantae; phylum Streptophyta; class Polypodiopsida; order Polypodiales; family Pteridaceae; genus Adiantum; species Adiantum capillus-veneris. The sequence continues at coordinate 15,831,699 of NC_140950.1, forward strand.
GTTTCATCAAGCAGATAATGGTGGATGTTTAGTAATTCACCAGTCTACCTACCTCTTCAAATGGTCACTCAATTTTTCTCCAACATCCAAACCCACTCTCTTCACTTTTTTATGGACCAAACTCCTAAATCCCCCACTCCACTACGATCCTTGCACAAAGTACATCGTCAATCCACTTGGTCATGGTTTAGTAGAAAGGCCACATGAAGAGGTCACTATCGGGTTCTCTCGTAGACTCATATGGAGCTTGGACCTCTATTAGAGCTCCATTGTTCGGGTAAAGGCGTGTACCTCTTACACCGGCCGGACACGCCAGAGGTGTTGACTGCCCATCGTTTGTACACACCTTATTCTTTACTAGATAGAAGAATAAGGGGCTCTTTCACACACATTGTGGTGAGCTTCTCCACTCACATCCCGTGCTCTCTCTCTCTCTCTCCCCCTTGATCTCACCACTCTGTTAGATAGAGTTTTGAGCAGCAACATTCAACTCAAGCACCAATTTGGTCCAATAGGAGCAGCCTTTGCAAGCCGTATTTGCAGCATCAATGGCTTCCTTTAGCACCCCCGTCTCAGGCAAGAGTTTTCTTGCGGTGGCAGTGGCACCAAGGAAGGACCCCATTGCCCGCCAAGAAGCAAAGATCACAACGCTTGAAGCTCAGATCCAAGAACTCATTAGGGAAAATCAGCAACTCAAACAACGTTTACTCAAGCTTGAAGACGTGCAGGAAGAGAGCCAAGTTCTGCTTGCAAAGGCTCACGAAGTCGAAGCCTCCATCACCAAAACTATCATGGCGGATCAGAAGGAATCCCATGAAGCAACACACAAGAAGATTGATACCAAGATATATGTGGTTTTACAAGAATGCCAACTACAAGAATCTCTTGGCCTCAAGGTCAAAATTGGGGGGCTTCACCCACCGTGGTGCACCGACGAGGACACCCTCGAGGAAACAATCACCAAGCTCAATGACATTCTTCGACCTATCCACATCAAGCCCGAAGCAGTCTCTTGGATCAATGACACACATAGGCATGTGCCACCTGAGCATTGCATCCTCACTTTCAAGGACAAAGACGAGCGGATGAAGTTGCTTCAACAATTTCGACTTCTCAAGGGAAAAAAGCTATGGATCGTTGAGGAACTAACCACAAATCAACTCAAGAATAAAGCAAGCGAGCTCAAGAAGATGCATGAAGCACGTAAACAAGGTAAATGGGCAGTCTATCGAGGTGGTAAAGTGGTCATCCAAGAGTTTCGAACTCCCAGATTGGCTTCCCCATCACCTGACCCCCCTTAGGTTTTTCTATTTTTCTTTCGGTTTTTTCCCTATCAATGGTCCCTTAGACCTTAAGTGATATGTATTCCATGCTCTCACTCAGAAGAAATTGATGTACTGTTTTGTTTTGGTCCCATAGGTCATATCTGACCTGCGCGGATGATAAATCAATCTCTCTCTCTCTCTCTCTCTCTCTCTCTCTCTCTCTCTCTCTCTCTCTCTCTCTCCCCTCCCTATTCCTCTCCACACAGGTATCACATTTGCACACTCACAATTGGTATCAGAGCGCATGGCGATTGTAGGGAGCATTATAGTTTCAAGAGCTTCGAAGCGATAGCGTTCTTGTTCTTGGTGGTGGAGAGATCAAGAAATCTTGGAAGATTTGTAAGAACGCAATGGGACCTTGTGAGAGTATGCTCTTGTGGAATCTCAAAAGACAGTGAGGAAGAAGGTGATGTCCTGAAAACTATGTCTGTAGCAGTATTGTTTTCAATTTTTTTCCTTCTTGTAGATTGCAAATCTTAAATTCTACCTCGCGTGCCCCTTCGTTGAGACATGCTCTACAATTTGCAAGAGAAAGTCTTTGCAATTTCCTCACTGTTTTGCTGACATTTAACTCAGACTGACTACATACAGGAAAATTCAGGTTTTTTGTTTTGCTAGTATGATGCACTTTTGGAAGAATGATAGGTGCTCGAAGTTGTGGGTGTATAAATTTTGAGGTTGAAAATGAAACTTTAGCTTATGCAGAGCTTGAGGTTTGAAGTTTTTTGGTAGATTTGGGTAAAGAATCACGGAGGCGTTTACACACCATCGAAACAGTCTCTTGAGAGATGTTTTTTTCTAAGCACACAGGTGGATCTTATTTCATCAATTTTTCATAAGACAAATTGACAGTGATTTTTTGCTTTGGTTCATGGTATTTGTTATGGCACATGGTTCATGGCCATTGTACATGCATTTCGGCAAGCACTTTCAAGTGCTGGTGAGCTCTCCTGAGAGCATTGTTTCTACATTGATCAACTTTCTGATTTGAACATATTTCAATGCTTGTTTATGCGTGGTCACTCTGTTGATGTACATTGAGTGCGGATTGCCATTGTATATGACATTGTGGAGCCGATTTGGCATTTCTACTCATTGGCATTGAGTAGTGTTATGGTTTATGGTCTTTTGAGTCCTCTTTTGGTGACTAAAGTGGTCAAGGTTTACTCCCACTTTGCCATATCCTTTGTTGAAAAAATTTTCTCACTTTATAGTGGCCGAGAGCTTCTCTCACTTTGGCATCTTGGATGTAGTTTATGGTTTGAGAGTTTGCATTGAGATTTCACTCATTTTGTAGGGGAGACTCTATCCGATTTTCACTACATTTCTTGCCATACTTTTGGCTTGATTGCCATACACTCTTTTGATGTTTTTGTGGTCGTTGGATTGAGATAGTGATTCTCTCTTTTTATGGTCGACTTTGCTCCCACATTGAGGGGCATATGGTTGTTTTTGGACACGGATTTTTGTTCTTGTATCCACTTTTTGGGGTAAGCCTTAGCTTACACTCACAGTAAGAACACTCCCTAAAAGCCAAGCATGCACCAATTAAGAGCATAGTCACATTATTCCTTTGGAACCTACAAAGCCTCACACATGCTACTTATTCCATACACACATGCTACACGCTTGATGGACACATGCCACTTGTCGTAGATCACACTACCCTTGCCATTTCCATTTGTGGTGCATTCCATTTAACCATTGATTGCACTTCTCTACATTGAGCCTATATATGGCCAATACCCAAAGCTTGTAATTCTCTCTCTAATCCTAATCAATCAAGCAAGATATTTTCATTTCATATTGTGTATTGAGCTCACTCTCTAATCTACTCCCAATTATCTATTGGCTATGGTGCAACCATGAATGCTTCATTGGTCTATCCACCATAAGCTTTACATGTGGTATCCAAGCTAATGCGCAATTAGCATTTCCTAATTGCACCGGTCAACATCTCTATGCTAGATTTATTACTCTCTCTTTTAGCACTAAATTGATTCATAACCCTTAAGGACTAGGAAAATTAAGTTCAATCCTAATTATCTCTTCTCGCTTGGATTTGGGTATGTCTATATGGCCACTTCCCTAACCAAGTGACTAGAGCTAATTGGTAGCGAGCACTTGTTTTTTTTTTTTGCTTCATTGGTTTGGCTTGATTGATTTTACTTTATTTTTTGTTGATTTCTCTTCCTACTTTTTCAAGCCGTGTCACTTCGCTTGATAGCATTGACTCAATATTGCAATTCATGTGTGTGCATAGTGCTTTTCACAAGGTCTCCAAACACTCATCTATACCCCTCTCGGCACAAGCGTTGATCGTCCATGCCTTGATTAAGTCCTTATTTTTTCACGCTTGATTTCTTTTGTAAGTCCTTGCTAATAGCAGCCATTTCATAAGTGTGTGTGTGTGTGTGTGTGTGCTCCCTTTGTCTAAAGTTGTATGGCCTAAAAGCCAAAGGAAAAGCTACCGTTCTGTTTTGCTGACAATGGTGGGAACCACTTCAAAAAAACCTTTTTTAACTATTCATTTTTCCAAGGCTTTTTCCTCATTTTCAAAAGTGTAAGTGCTACCCAATAGGGCCCACTGTCGTGACTCTCCAGTGCCTGGTTGGCCTCATTGAATAGGCTTGTCAAGACCTGCAAACCCCTCGCGTTGTTGACTGTTGCAACCCAAATCCACATTCCACATTGCTACCTCGTCATCATGCCCCCCCCCCCCCCCCCCCCCCCCCCCCCCCCCCCCCCCCCATATAGAAACTAGCCATTAGTTGCACTCACCTGCTCATCTACGACTCCCAAATTCCGGTGCAAAGCATTGCAAGTTTTTTGCTCTTCATCCTGGATTCCTCATTATCTGCAACTCGTAGCAATCCGTTTGCTAGATATCACCTCTGGAGCACTCTTTGGTACCTAGCCTATTGTGCTTAAAGCTCACGCTTCCCTTGAGTGCCTCACAGCCAGTTGTCCTCATAGCAGAATCTTATAACCTATGCCACAACTCACTGCCTCTGCCTTGCACACTCACTGGCTTGGTCGACTGTCCACGCTGCCCTGCTACACCGCCACACATGTGCATACCATAAGTCTACCTATAGCCACTGCGAGCATACACAAATCTCACTTTTGCAAGAGTGGTGTAAAGCTTATGGTGGATAGACCAATGAAGCATTCATGGTTGCACCATAGCCAATAGATAATTGGGAGCAAATTAGAGAGTGATCTCAATACACACTATGGAATGAAAATATCTTTCTTGATTGATTAGAATTAGAGAGAGAATAGGCTCAATGTAGAGAAGTGCAATCAATGGTTGAATGGATATGCACCGCAAGTGGAAATGGCAAGGGAAGTGTGCGCTACCACAAGTGGCATGTGGCCATCAAATATGTAGCATGTGTGTATGGAATGAGTAGCATGTGTGAGGCTTTGTAGGTTCCATAGGAATAATGTGACTATGCTCTTAGTTGGTGCATGCTTGGCTTTTAGGGAGTGTTCTCACTGTGAGTGTACGCTAAGTTTTACCCCAACATACACCCTTGTAAGTTGAAGCTTACATGAAATGCATGGATTTTGATCCGGGAGGCTAGCATGGGTTACATATTCGTGTAACTACATGGGGCTCATAAGATGGACTGTGATGCAAGAATAGTGTAGGTCTTACCTCCAAACTTTATGGTTTGCGTATAAACACTTAACAATGCAGGTTATCATTTTCTTTGGGAACTTCATTAAGGCCTCAACTTCTATGCTTTTATTTCCTTGATTTTGGAATTTAGAGTATTTAGATGATGGTGCACATGGGATCTATGTTAGGTGCATATACAACATGGAAGAACATTTTGGGTATATTCGTGATGATATCAGTGCTTTGGTTATAGGGTGGTCTTACCAAAGTGTCTAAAACCCCTTACAATCTCAAGCTTATGTTTAGCATACATAGCATAAATGGTTACAACTTTCTCTAAGAGCATTGATGAGTCGATTTTTATGTACATTACAATCATTACCAAGAGCTTGGATGTTTTGTCTTGCTTTGATTGCCTTGATTTCTTCCAGGTTGGATGCCTTGAAAATGCTTTGCAAATCTAAATCCTCGAATGCTTGATGAGCTTCAAAGTGTTGTTGCTTTGCTATTATGGAGGCTAAGGGAACTTGGGAGTTCAGAGAGAAGGAAATAGAAAGACAAGTATTTTTGTGTGCTCACCGTGGGAGACTCACTTAGTGAAAATCTAAAGAAAAGTTAAATAGATAAGCCAATAAGAGAAAGCCGAGGTTGAGTATAATTGATGTAATGGAAATTGCCTATGATCTTTGGAAGTAGTGGAATTAGCAAAATTAGGTGAAGCACTTTTAAGAGATTACTTTGTGAGCATAGCGGGTGAACTTAGTTGATGGTAGCAACATAATCATGATACTTAGTTAACCTGACATGAACAATACTTTTGCAAGAGAGAGAGAGAGAGAGTTTAGAGAACATGACAATAGTTGAGGACCGGATTCATATGGAGCCGATCTCCCCTCCAATAGGCATTTGTATTATAGTTTCTCCCATCAAGAGAGACTTGGTACAATACAATCTTTGTGTTCCTTGTGACCTAGGTGATGCAATGAAGATGGAAAGCCTCATGCATCACAAACATAACATAAACTTGAAGAAAACATTAACTATCCCAAGCCTCAGTACCAAGGCCTCAAACACCTTCAAAGGTGGAGAGAGCTAGCGGGGAATGAGGATAGGGAAGAGGAAGAAGAAACATTCCATAGGAGAAAGAAGTAGTTCCTCACTTATCATTACTCTTCTTACTAGCATACATAATAGCATAATAATGGAGATGGAGAATATGGCAAGCTTAAGCATTGAAGCATGACTCTTGGTTGGATTTGCATTCCATAGCCAAGAGTGTTGGTGTAGGCTTTCACTCTCACAAGCTTGGAGAAGGAGGTGGTGTTCCTCAACTTTCACCAAGTGAGAATGATGTCTCAAGTGAGTATGTGTGATGGTGTGTATCCTCCTAACACCCCTCCTCCTTGCTTTGGGAAAAAATTATACTTGCTACAAGCTCATTGGACCCCTCTCCCCTTAGCCAATCACATACAGCCTGCAGTCAAGCACATGGGTAGTCTTTTGACAAGTGTCCTCCTTACCCCTTAGAGAGAGAGAGCTTGAAAATGTCTAGGTATTTGTTAGGTGGAAGTAAAAGCTAATTGGACCCCTCTTTAGCCCAACCAATAGCATTCAAGCACCCATGTGGTAAAGCTTAGTGAGAGTCTGACATGTGTCCCATGTGCTCTTTTAGAATTCCCATAACTTTGAGATTTTTATGCATAGGAAGTTTCTCAAGAAACTTCCTCATTAAGTGAGTAGGTTCTCTTTTTGACTCAAGCATCTTACCCCTCATGCATACGAAGCTTCTCAAGCAACTTCCTCATTAAATGTGACAAGTACCTCAAGTACCTTAGTCATCAAGCATGACAAGCACCTTAGGTGGAGTTCCCACCTCAAGCACAACCCTAGCTTGCCTAAGTTTAGGTCGGCTTCCCACCTCAAGCACAGCCCTAGCTTGCCTAAGTTTAGATAGGGTTCTCACCTCAAGCATGCTTGCCTAAGGTTCTCACCTCAAGCACAACCCTAGCTTGCTTAAGGTCAAAAGGACTTTTAACACTAGCCATTGGAGGTCTTTAATGAAGCTAACCCTAAGGTCTTTTAAGCTTCATTAGTTAACCTTGCTCTTTGACAGACCATCTCTCATTTGGGCCCCTTTACCATTGGCCCCGTGTTGAGATAGATCCGTAAGCACATGTCTATATTCTAACCCTTGTTCCCGTTTATTATCCCATATTAAATGATCAGTTTAATATGAGAAAATCATTTGGGTTGGTTAGATATTATATATTTGATGACATTACCTCTCTCTTGAAATCATAGTCGTCCTCGACTATGAGGTAAAAGAGATAAATTCATAGCCATTAGTCAATTTGTCTTAGCGGGTAGAGGATCCATTTTTACCGTACGACATCATTCCAAGATGGATGACTAATCTATTTGGTGCCTGGGAGACATAGCTGCCGCAAACATGTCTGCTCTTTAGTCCATTTAATTCTCCCAAGTAGAGTGACAAATTCTACATGGTGTTTGAGAGACGTCGTCATCCCAAACATGATTCTTAATATGCATACTACTTAAATTTGTGCACAATAAAGAGAGAACTAGTCTTATAAGACAAAAACATTAATTATTTGAAAAAAACATGTACATTTGGTTACTCTAATGTAGCATTGTAAGCGTTGACAAGGTTCATACTATCCTTAAGCTGGATTCCTTGCATCCATCTAGCATCTTCAAAAGGATAATTTTTGAACTTAATAAGATACCATCGCATAATCTTACCATGTCGTAGTACCTTGTCTTCATGCCGAAGAATAGCTTCGGGTTGTAGTACCTCTTCTTGATCTTCGATTTCGGGAGGGTCTTCAATAATTGGTTCATTTGGAGGCTCTCCTTTGTAGGGCTTGAGTAGGCTCACATGAAAAGCACTGTGTATGAGCCAATGGTTAGGTAGCTTGAGTTGATAAGCTACCTCATTGATTGGCTTCAAAATTTGAAAAGGACCATAGTATCTTTTTTCTAGTTTAGTATAATACTTTTGATGGCCTGTAGGGCTTTTGCCCATCGTTTGCCTCAATCGAGCCTTAGGAAACTTAAGTAAGACCCAATCATTTTTTTTGAACGTTAAGGCCCTTCTGTGCTTGTCAGCAGCAGTTTTTTGCCTTAGTTGGGAGATGGATATAGCCTCCTTAATCTTTTGAATAGATGTTTGCAGATCACAGGTATACTCATCGGCAGTGAAGATCTTCCCATGTACTTTGAGTAGCAAGGGACTTTTAGGTCTTCCTTCTATGATTTCAAAAGGTGCTTTTCTCGTAGAAGTATGGATAGTATTATTATACGCATACTCTACAAGAGGTAAGTACTTTTCCCATTGTGAGCATTGATCTACTTCTGTGACATAGGTTTTAGTAGATCAAGAATCGTAAGATTGGCTATCTCACTTTGGCCATCCGTTTGTGGGTGATAGGCCGAAGAGAAATTCAATCTTGTACCTAGATTTTCAAAGAGACCTTTCCAATAATTACTGGTCATTCTAGGATCTCTATCTGACACGATGGACGTTGGCAATCCATGGTGTTTGAAAATCTATGATATGAAGAGAGTTGCCATTTGGTGTGCCTTAATAGTCTTCTTGACAGGGATAAAGTGTGCTTGCTTGCTAAACCTGTTGACTATTGTACATATTCCTGTATTCCCATGAATAGATTTTGGTAATCCAAAGATAAAATCCATGGATATACTCTCCCATGGTGAATTAGGAATTGGCAATGGTTGGTGTAATCCAAGTTGCTTCCCTCTATCATACTTGGTCTTTTGGCATACTACGCATTTTGAAACATACTCTTGTATGTCCACTTTCATGGTAGGCCAATGAAAGTACGTCTCTACTCCTTGAAGAGTAGGTTGAATGCCTCTATGACCCGCATAGGCAGGAGCATGGGATTCATACATAACTTTCTCACGAAGGGAGTGGGTAACACATAGCCTATTGCCATGGAGAAGATAACCATCCTGCAAGGTGAATGGTTCCTCTTTCTTCCCCAAAGAAAGAGCTGACATTATTTCTTTAAAGTAAGAGTCAGCAGCATACTCATCTATCATAGAAGATAGATCATTGTGAGTTGCTATTGACACATCATTAACTTTTGGTCGTCTCGCGAAAGTGCATCAGCCACTTGATTGTGCTTACCGGCAATGTGAGCAATGTGGAAATAAAATTGTGAAAGAAAATTTTTCCACCTCATTTGTTTGTCGGAAAGCTTTGTTTGCTTCATGAAGTACTTGAGAATTTGATGGTCTGTTCGTAAAATGAATGGAGTCCCCAATAGATAGTGCTTCCATGTGTCTAAGGCATGTAGAACAGCTAACAGCTCTTTCTCATAAATGCCTAAGACCTGTTCATCTGTGTTGAGCCTTCGGCTCTCATAGGCTATGGCATGCCCTTCTTGAAGCAAGACTGCTCCAAGCAATCACCACAAGCATCACATTGGACCTCAAATGCCTTTGAGAGATCCGGAAGCATAAGGACTGGTTGGGAGATAAGCTTCTCTTTGAGCTTGTCAAAAGCACTTTGCTCCTTAGCAGTCCATGAATACTTAACGTTTTTCTTTGTTAAGTCATGTAATGGTCCTGCTATTTGAGAGAATTCTGCTATGAAGCGTCTATAGTGAAGGAGTACGAGCGGAAGTGCGACGCGAGAGAGAGTGCGATAAGAAGAGCACGACGATATGGTGAACTCACTCTACTGTAATGTGTAGACATAGTGAGTTCTTATTAGGTTTTAACAAAAGAATATGTGTACATACCTGGCGGCCCGCCCACTTACCCAGGCTACCACATTGGGCTTTATACCCCAACAACCTCCCACTTAAAGTTCAATGTGGTACTTTAAGTGTGAGAGAAGCTACTATACAAGCTAATATACAAGAGATGTAGAGAAGTGATGTACTACCCTACACCTAACTGCTTGCGAAAATGCGCAAAGCTCTCTGAGGGAAGTCCTTTTGTAAGTAGATCAGCAGGATTTTCTGTGGTGTGAACTTTGACAAGATGAATTTGCTTATCCTCGAGCATTTCCCTGATGAAATGATACTTCACATCCACATGCATTGTCTTTGAGTGATAAACTGGATTGCGAGCCAGTTGTATATTACTCTGACTATCACAATATAACACAGACATCTCTTCTTTGATTCCCAAATCTGTTACTAGTCGATTAAGCCAAATTGATTCTTTGCATGCTTCTGATGCTGCAACATATTCAGCCTCTGTAGTAGACTGAGTAACACAATCTTGTAATCTAGAACGCCATGATACTGCTCCACCAGCCAATGTAAAGACATACCCTGACGTAGACCTTCGGTTGTCTAAGTCACCTGCATAATCTGAGTCTGTAAAACCCTTTACACTTAGCTCCTGACTCCCATAGCATATACGCATACTCTTTGTAGCTTTTAGGTATCTCAATATTCCTTTCACTGCCTCCCAATGTTTCTTGCCTGGGTTTGACATGTATCGACTTACTACTCCCACTGCAAATGCAATGTCTGGGCGAGTAGCAATCATTGCATACATCAAACTACCCACTGCAAACGCATATGGAATCTTATCCATTTCAGCCTGTTCTTCCTCAGACACAGGACAATCTTGTTTGCTAAGTTTCACATATGGTGGCAATGGAACACTCAATGCCTTTCCCTTCTCCATATTGAAATGGTGCAAAACCTTGTCAATATACTCTGTTTGAGATAACCAAATCAAACTTCTTTGATCTGTCTCTCTCAATGCGCATACCAAGTATATGACTTGCCTCACCATGTCTTTCATGTCAAACGATTTTGCCATCTTTGACTTCAAAGCTGAAATTTCTTCCAAGTGTTTGCCAGCAATCAACATGTCATCCACATACAAAATAAGGATCAGCCAACTGCCATCCTTAGCCTTCTTTGTATATAGACAGTGATCGAACTCACTACGTTTGTAGCCTTGAGAAAGCATAAACTTGTGGAACTTATGGTACCATGCCCTTGGTGATTGTTTTAAGCCATAAAGACTCTTTAACAACTGGGATACCAAATCTTCCTTGCCTTTCTCAACAAACCCTTCTGGCTGCTGCATGTAAATTTCCACATCTAAATCACCATGCAAGAACGTTGTCTTGACATCCATTTGGTGCAACACCAAATCTAATATGGCAACCAATGCAAGAAAGCATCTCAATGTATTCATCTTGACCACCGGAGAGAAGACTTCATCAAAGTCAATGCCTTGTTCTTGCTTAAAGCCCTTGGCAACAAGCCTTGCTTTGTACATTGGCTGACTATCATGAGCGGTGATCTTATACCTGTAAACCCATTTACAAGGTAGAGCCTTTTTGCCCTATGGTAATTTAACTAGCTTGCATGTCTGGTTTTTATGCAGAGCTGTCATCTCTGACTACATGGCCAATTGCCAATTCCCGGAGTCCTTCATTTGCACTGCTTCCTTGTAACATGAAGGCTCATTGCAATCAGTCAACATGACATAGTTCATAGATGGAACAAACCTATCAGGAGGTCGCGTGATACGTCCAGATGTACGCACAATAGGTGGCTCAGGCTCAGCTACAACCTGTGGTTCCACTCTATCCTGTCCTTACTCCTCTTCAGCCCTGACATTTTGTCTTGCACGTGCAGGTCCATCTTCTTGGAAGACGACTCTTCTAATCTCCTCAACCCTCTCTGGTTTAGAATGATATTTGGCTTCATTAAAGTGAACATCATTGCTGCGGATAACCTTTCTGGATTCGGGATCCCAAAGTCTGTACCCCATATCACTAGAATTACCATAGGCTAGAAAGATGCACTTTCTACTCTTTGGCTCAAGTTTGTTTCTAAATTCCTTTGGAACATGAGTATATGCCTCACAGCCAAAGACTCTAAGATGCTTGCATGAGGGCATTTTGCCTGACCATACCATCTCTGCCACTGAATCCTTCTGCAAAACCTTGCTAGGAGATCTAGTTATAAGATGAAAAGCTGTTGATACAGCTTCAACCCAAAACCCATTTGGCAGCTGTGCATTAGACAACATACTTCTGACCTTCTCTTGTATGGTCCTATTCATCCTCTCAGCAACACCATTTTGAGGAGGATTGTAAGGAGCAGTAAGTTCACGTTTTATACCGTTTGACTCACAAAAGTCCTGAAAGGCCTTTGGAACATACTCTCCACCATTGTCAGTGCGTAAGCATTTAAGCTTCTTGCCACTCTGATTCTCCACAAGTGTCACAAACGTTTTGAAAACACTAAATGCTTCATCCTTGTGCTTGAGAAAATAAACCCATACTTTCCTCGAGTAATCATCTATAAATGTCATAAAGTAAGAAGCTCCCCCTAGAGATAGGTTAGGCATAGGTCCACACAAATCACTATGAACAAGTGCCAACTGTGTATCTCTTCTATTGCTTCTATGCTTATGTGGCTACTGTGTTTGCTTACCATACAGACAATGTTCACAGAATTCAAAATCATTAAATGACAAGCCAGGCAAATAACCAGAACGAGACAAGATTTCCATTCCCTTCTTGGACATATGTCCTAATCGGCTATGCCACAAAGAAACGTTCGGCTGCTCGGTTACATTGATTACATTTTTAGAGACATTTGATACATAAATCATGTAAAGTCCTCCAGACTTTACTCCATGTGCTACTGTCATAGAACCCTTGGATATCTTCCACATGTTCTGTCCAAAAGTGGTGACGTAGCCAGCATCATCAAGTAAACTTGTGTTGATCAAGCTCTTTGTAATTGCGGGAACATGTCTCACATTCTTCAGCGTGAAAGAAGAGCCATTTTGAAACTTCAATTGAACATCTCCAACACCTAAGTTCTCACATGTCTGCCCATTGCCTAGCCGAACATGATCTTTAGTGGTCACATAAGAGGTAAACCACTCCTTGTTTGGAGACACATGAAGTGATGCCCCTGAGTCTATAATCCAGTCACTCAGTGCATTTCCATCAGATGCTGTAAGAAGAGCTGAGTCCATTGTATTCTTCAAGAAGTAGATGTCTCCTGACACTAGACTGTCATCCTCTGCAACAGTGTTTGTCACATTTATTTCTTGAATCTTCATTGAGGACTTGTTCTTCTCACCATGGTCTTCTGCTTTATCTTTGCCTTTTTCATCTTTCCATTCTCTGCAGTCTCTTTTCATGTGACCCTTCTTGCCACAATGGTAGCATTCTATGTCACTCTTGCCTTTAGCACTGCAGGACTTGCTACGAGACTGATTCCTCTTTCCACCTTTGTACTTTTCTTTGGTCCTTCCCCTAACAACTAAGGCTGTTCCTTTGCCTTTGTCCATTGTCTTTCTATTGGTTTCTTCAGTAAGCAGACTACCTTCTACACCTTCTATGTTCAAACCATGTGGAGGTGCAGAATTACTCAAAGATGTGCGAAAAGTGGCCCAACTTTCCGGCAATGTGATCAATAGGAACATAGCTCTAACAGGTTCATCAAACTTGACACCTTGAGCTGACAACTGACTGTAGATGGTGTTGAATTCATTCAGATGATTGGACATAGGTGTCCCTTCTTTCATCTTCAAGTCAACAAGCTTCTTAAGCCAGTATACCTGTGAAGCTGCACTCTGCTTCTCATAAAGATCACTCAGCTTCGTCCATGCTTCATAAGCCGACATCTCGTCTGCTACATTGAAGTAAACACTTTCTGCCAAAGTCAGCATAATGGTAGAAAGTGCCAATTCATCCATTTCGCTCCATTCATCTTTGTCCATATCTTGTGGTTTTATCCCCTTGAGCTTTATAGGTTTTATTTGCTTCTTTTGTACCAACACGTGCCAAATCTGCTACTTCCACAATGGGAAATTGGTTCCATCCAGCTTCTTGATATTGTAAAGAGAAGTGTCCTGTGATCCAGCCATAGCTACGCTTCATAGAAGTTTACTTTCCTGGGAAAAATTCGGCAGAGTTTCCCCTGTAAATTGACCTCTAAACCAATATCAACTTGTCAAATGAACCAAGAAAGCTTCAGATTCTATAGAAATTTCAGCAGAGTCTCCTTTGTAAACTGGCTCTGGTGTACTAAAAAACAGACCTAAAACAGCTCAAAAAACCACTGTCTATCTAACACTGTAAGCTGTGGGTAAACCTGTCCTGCACTTGTACTGTCTCTCACTGTCCTGTCACTGTATTGTAAGCATAGACTGCGACAATGCCTCAACGGCAGTAAAGCAAAGATGCAATCCCAACTGTCTAACTCACAGTCAATACATCCTAGCTGCCTATCTAAGGGTGCTCGAGGGATCGCTCCAAGACCTGTATCACCGAAAGGATCTCAACATTCGAGAATCCCCCAGCTCAATAAAACCTCACTCGACCCTCAACAAAGGCTGCAGTAAATCTGACAATACATAGATTTCCCACAAAGTCATACATCCACAAATTTCCCACTATATGTTGTAACCGTTGCGGTAGTTGTTTGCTGCATGACTCACAGCCAGCAAACCCTCAACAGACATACATCATCTCTAACAATACATCCCATGTGGAAGTACCTGCAATGTCAGGATGAAATCTGGAATATCAAGCAGCAAACACAAGCTACCTGATGAACTAGTGGATGTTGCCTACAGTCTGTGTGTAGATGCGCCCATGTCGTATGTGACACGCCTCCAAGAACTGTGAGCCGTCCTTCGATGTGTAGACAACCACAAATCAACACTCTGGGAGTGCCGATATCCTCAACACCTGCAGTCGTAGGCCGAAACCCCAAATTTGCAAAGTTGGATCTGCACCCGCCGAGACCACGTAGTCAAAAATGGCCTGCGCAGAACTTTGTCGAAGCCGAACGGTGGCCGAGATGACCTCAGAATGAAATTCTGAGAACACTGAGCCCTTTGGGCTCACCCACAGGATTTGGGGCCGTGTCTTCGCCTGTCAAATTTCACTCCAATATGAGCAGGTGAGTCTGGCTACCTGCAAATGCTGCCCCGAGCCTCGATCTAAGCTCTGATACCAGTTGAAGGAGTACGAGCGGAAGTGCGGCGCGAGAGAGAGTACGAGAAGAGGAGCACGACGATATGGTGAACTCACTCTACTGTAATGTGTAGAGCATAGTGAGTTCTTATTAGGTTTTTACAAAAGAATATGTGTACATACCTGGCGGCCCGCCCACTTTCTTGGGCGACCACATTGGGCTTTATACCCCAACATATAGTATGCACACATACCAATAAAGCTTCTTAGCTCATGTAGATTCCTTGGATTAGGCCATGATTTTATTACCTCCAACTTTGATGGATCCATACGGATACCATCCTAAGAGATAATATGACCTAAGTATTGAATCTCTTGAAGGAAAAATTCACTTTTCTTTTGATTGAGAAAAAGCTTATTCTCCCTTAATGCTTGAAAAATCACTTGGAGATGTTGCTTGTGTTCCTCCAAGGAATTGGAGTAGATGATGATATCATCAAAGAACACTCCAGTGAATTTGCGGCAGGGTCTAAAAAGTTTCTCCATTAATCGATTGAATGTAGCTGGTGCATTAGCCAAGCCAAAAGGCATGACTAGATATTCATAAAGGCCAAACATTGTACGAAACGCAGTCTTTAGGATATCTTCATTCACTATCCTTATTTGATGGTAGCCACTTTTAAGTAGGTAGAGTCTTGTAGCTTATCAAACAGATCTTCTACCCGGGGTACGGGAAATCTGTTTTTGATAGTGATATGATTTAATGCGCGATAGTCCACACACATGCAGTATGTACCATCTTTCTTTTGCACTAAAAGGACTGGAGAGAAAAAGGGAGAGGAGCTAGGCCTCACCATTCCTTTGTCTAACAATTCTTGTACTTGCCTCATGATCTCCTCTTGTTGAGCTTGTGAAACTCGATACGGAGGTTTGTTAGGCAGTGAGCTTCCTGATAAGAGCTCAATTGTATGGTCATCATCCCCTCGTTTTGGAGGTAAGTCCATAGGGATATCATCAATGAACAAATCTTGGAATCCTTTTAGAAAGTTAGACAAATCTAACTCTTCTTGATTCCTACCATTCACCTTTGATGAAACATTAGGATCTTTTTGGGATTCTGTCAAATCATGTACACAAAAACTGAGCTTTTCATTGATTTATCAAGGGCGAGAGGATTTACAAGTGGTATAGTACGACCAGACTCATTAGCATCTATATACATATTATTTCCCCTGTAGGTGAAGTAGATTCTCCTTTTAGGGAACTTCATGTTGGCAGCCATGCGGTTGAACCATGGTATCCCTAGGATAACATCCTCATGTTGGAGAGGAGAGTTGAAGAAGTCTTCTTTGTCAACATAGCTTTGGACATGAAGCCTCAACTTCCCAATCAAGGGAGTAACGGAGGCTTGTTGTCCCTTGAAAGCGGCATCGGCTGTTACAACATCTCCCATCTCAAAATCTTGAATGCCCAACTTGGTGGCCAACTCCATTGGTGTGAAGTTGAGACCAAAACCAGGGTCAAATAGGATGAAAGCATCATGCTCCCTTACCTTTTCACAAGCATAGGAGAGAGGTGATCCTTTGCAATGAGTATCCTCTTTTGGAGCTTCGATAGTGGAAGCTCTAGGAGTCTCATTGCGAGCATTTCTTTTGGGGCAATAACGATAGCCATGTCCTTGCTCCCCACACTTAAAACATTTGTGATCCTTGCGAAAAGTTTCAAGCTCTTCAGGAGAGAACTCCTTTCTCCTTGGACTGATTGTTGTTGTTGTTGTTGTTGCCATGGGAAAAATTTTGGGCATTAATTTTTCCCTTTGCATCACTTTTGTCTTTATTTTCCATGGGTTTGACATTCCATCTAACCCCTTGTTGGAAATTGATGCGTGAAGCAACCATGGTATGGTGGATTACTTCGCTGATAGACTTAGGCCATTGAGAGTTGACATGCTCGGCCATCTCCTCAGGTAATCTCGCACATAATTTTTGTTTTTGCTCAGCAAAGTCTATCTTTTGAAAGACCGTAGCCATGAGATGTAAATCCCAAAAGTTGTCCACATATTTTTGGATAGACTCATGAGAGAGAAGCCTTAAACTCCGCCATTCGGTGAGCACTTTGTCCTTTGCATCACTTGCAAGGAATTGCTTCATGATGGAAACTCGTAGAGTTTTCCATGTCTTTGGTGCTTCGCCATTGCCTTGAAGAGTAGCCCACCATTGACGAGCCGATTTTTGGAAATGCATAGCTACATGGCGTAGATTGGAGGACTCCATGAAGCCCTCGTCTCCGAAGGCCGCATCAAATTGTTGGATGAAGGCCAATACTTTGTCGGTAGCACCAAAGGTGCCATCATAGGTGAGAAAAGAGATACTCTTTCCTCCCTCTTTGAACTTCTTGAGCTTTTGTGACCTTCGCCATGCAGGGTAAGATTTGTGATGTCCTCCCCTCTTATATTCTCTAGGAGAATAGCCATAGCTTTCATCGATAGAGGAGGAAGGTGAAGAAGAAGGAGAAGAGGGTGAACTCTTTCTTGCCCTTTTCTTCCTTGGTTTCCTCTCTTTCCTTTTGGAGTGACGAGGAGAAGGACTAGGGGTTAACGTTTCCTCTTGGGAGGAGTTGGCAATCGTTTAGTCCTCCTTCTTTGTGGAGCCACATCTTCGAAGGAATTTAGGGATTCATTGTTTTCTTGATCTTTGGATTCCTCCTCTCGTATGGGAGAGAGCCTTCTTTTGGGGGTCTCTTCAAGAGGCCTCGTAAGCTCTCTCTCCTCTTGGAGAGGAAAGGAAATCCCATAAGCACGAAGTTGTTGAGTAACTTCGGCTTGCAAAGTGGGTTTCCCCATAGCTTGTTGCAACCTAGTGACAAGATAATTAACAAACATGGGAGCATCATCATTGGCACCTTCATGTGCAAAATCAAAGTTATCAATGTTCACTGTCCTCTCTTGATTATTGTCAGCCATGCTAATTAAACTTATGTGTTTACTTAGTGTATGCTTTGGCAATTCAAAACCTTAGTTGCTACTCCTCTTAGCCTTTGAAAATAGGCACTTAAGCATCTACACCCACGGCTCGAATTGGTTAATTATAGAGAGTAGTGGAGTGAGTCTAACATAGAGAAGTTGTCGAGGGATGCTCCTTTCGGACTTCTTATGGCTCAATAATGGTAAAGCCGTAGGCAAGTCTAAATAGACTCCATTATTAAGTCCAAAGCTGCCGAGGTGTACACCATATCCCACATAGTGGGCTCAACAAAACCGATAATAGATCCCAATCCCACTAACCCTAATATAATTAACAAAATCAACCATTAATAGGCTACTTAAGGACCTCTCTTCTTAAGCAAGAAAAGAGAAACCAAATGCTCTGATACCAATGCAATGGAAATTTCCTATGATCTTTGGAAGTAGCAGAATTAGGAAATTAGGTGAAGCAATTTTAAGAGATAACTTTGTGAGCATAGCGGGTGAACTTAGTTGATGGTAGCAACATAATCATGATACTTAGTTAACTTGGCATGAACAATACTTTTGCAAGAGAGAGAGAGAGTTTAGAGAACATGACAATAGTTGAGGACCAGATTCATATGGAGCCGGTCCCCTCTCCAATAGGCATTTGTATTATAGTTTCTCCCATCAAGAGAGACTTGGTACAATACAATCTTTGTGTTCCTTGTGACCTAGGTGATGCAATGAAGATGGAAAGCCTCATGCATCACAAACATAACATAAACTTGAAGAAAACATTAACTATCCCAAGCCTCAGTACCAAGGCCTCAAACACCTCGAAGGTGGAGAGAGCTACCGGGGAATGAGGACAGGGAAGAGGAAGAAGAAACATTCCATAGGAGAAAGAAGTAGTTCCTCACTTATCATTACTCTTCTTGCTAGCATACATAATAGCATAATAATGGAGATGGAGAATATGGCAAGCTTAAGCATTGAAGCATGACTCTTGGTTGGATTTGCATTCCATAGCCAAGAGTGTTGGTGTAGGCTTTCACTCTCACAAGCTTGGAGAAGGAGGTGGTGTTCCTCAACTTTCACCAAGTGAGAATGATGTCTCAAGTGAGTATGTGTGATGGTGTGTATCCTCCTAACACCCCTCCTCCTTGCTTTGGGAAAAAATTATACTTGCTACAAGCTCATTGGACCCCTCTCCCCTTAGCCAATCACATGCAGCATGCAGTCAAGCACATGGGTAGTCTTTTGACAAGTGTCCTCCTTACCCCTTAGAGAGAGAGAGCTTGAAAATATCTAGATATTTGTTAGCTGGAAGTAAAAGCTCGTTGGACCCCTCTTTAGCCCAACCAATAGCATTCAAGCACCCATGTGGTTAAGCTTAGTGAGAGTCTGACATATCGCCCATGTGCTCTTTTAGAATTCCCCTAACTTTGAGATTTTTATGCATAGGAAGTTTCTCAAGAAAATTCCTCATTAAGTGATTAGGTTCTCTTTTTTACTCAAGCATCTTACCCCCCATACATAGGAAGCTTCTCAAGCAACTTCCTCATTAAATGTGACAAGTACCTCAAGTACCTTAGTCATCAAGCATGACAAGCACCTTAGGTGGAGTTCCCACCTCAAGCACAGCCCTAGCTTGCCTAAGTTTAGGTCGGCTTCCCACCTCAAGCACAGCCCTAGCTTGCCTTTAGTTTAGGTCAGGTTCCCACCTCAAGCACAGCCCTAGCTTGCCTAAGTTTAGATCGGGTTCCCACCTCAAGCACGCTTGCCTAAGGTTCTCACCTCAATCACAACCCTAGCTTGCTTAAGGTCAAAAGGACTTTTAACACTAACCATTGGAGGTCTTTAATGAAGATAACCCTAAGGTCTTTTAAGATTTATTAGTTAACCTTGCTCTTTGACATACCATCTCTCATTTGGACCCCTTTACTATTGGCCCCGTGTTGAGATAGATCCGTAAGCACATGTCTATATTCTAACCCTTGTTCCCGTTTATTATCCCATATTAAATGATCAGTTTAATATGAGAAAATCATTTGGGTTGGTTAGATATTAGATATTTGATGACAATTGACTTGGGCAATTGATGATGACTCACGAGGTAGAACATCACATGAGGACAGAGGGTAGGTATGACTCGTGAGTCGTGAGGCTACTAGGCAGTGTACTTGATGCACAATTGACAAATATTCCTATCGTGATTCTACTAAATATAGTTTACAGGTAGTCATTGGTTATCGTTTCCATGTACTTTTGGAATTGAGACTTGCATCAGTGTGATGATTGCAAAGCATACTACTGCGGGAGATTTTATGCATTGATGTGCTTGAGCACTAGGAGTGTTGTGGTGGGATCATTGGAGAGCGTTTTCTCCCCATAGGGAGCTCAAATTGTTCTAGGTTTGGTGCATGTCTCTTTGGCGTTGATTTATGCACATTTCCCTAGTACATGTTGTGGAGCCATACCTTCACTTATAGCAGCTAATATGGGTGACAATTCTGAGTCCATGATGATGAATCATGCGAGAAAATGGTCTTGTTCATGTCGACACTTGAGATGTTGGCATTATGGTCACACAAGTCACATTAGACATTGTTTCTTTAGACGCAAGAGGTAACAATGCAGATGTATGCATGATGCACATATGGTTTTGATGACATAGGCTAGAGAGGTGGCTCTATATGCTAGTGATGGTGATGTCACATTTACCTCTAATGTTCATCTTGCTTTTATGTCTGATAGAGATGCCACTTGCTCTTGATGGCTGTTAGTAGATGAATATGTAGCATTCCAAGTCACATCATGTCGTGAGTGGTTTAGCCCTTTGGGTAGCGGGAGCCTTGGTCATGTGCATCTAGCTGATGGATCAACATATGACATAGAGTGTGCATGCTTGTCATTACCCTAGTGGTGCATCTTATATGTTACAACATGTGTGTTATGTTCGTGAGATTGTGCAAAGTTTGACATCAGTGAGAAAATTGAGAGACAGTGGATGTCAGGTAGTATTTCTTTGAGACCAATTCTTCCAGATGCATTGTGGTTTGCTAGTCATTGTGAGAGGATCCAAGATTGGCTTGATCTACCCTATGCATGTATTTGAGGTGCGGGAGAACATTGTCTATATTACATTACAATCATGGACCAGTGAGAGACTAGGCACAAATCTTTTGTCGATGAGCTCTAGAGTGAGCTCTAGAGTGTTGTGCATGACATGTCTATAGATGCAATAGAGTGGTCATGCTATAGCGAGACACAACAGATTGATCCTCTTAGAATAGAGATGCCTCCTACCATGAAGATGAGCAATATGGAGTTCTTTGACATGTTCATGCTAGAGGGTGATATGGTGATGCGACGACACGTGTATCCAATTTCTATGGACGATGGGAAAGTGACAACTACCCTAGAGCAAGGATTGACGCGTCCATATGTGACTAGTTTTGGTGGTGATGTAGTGAGCGTTGAGATACCTATTGCATATAGATTGGTAAAGATCACCGCACATGGCATTGATGCAATTGGCATGGATATTCTGGCAGAGATTACATGTTTTTCATCAGCCTTCGGGTCTCTCATGTACGACCTCTTAGTATCGAGACCCAATATAGTAGCTGCAATGGGAGCATTTGCAATTGGGATTGTCAATTGTGTGATAATTGACACTAGCATGATGCATTATGGAGTAGTGCGGGTCATTACAGGATACCTGCAAGGTATGCATGCTAACTACAACACATATATACGCTTCCACACATCGCTAGAGCCTATACAGCAGAATGCATCAACTTCAAGAGAGCTAGTGGGTAGAGGCTGAGATGATTTTCCCCCTATGCCTCTTATACATACTACTAGGTCCTATAATAGTACCGCTTTTTGGCACATTCACCTTTAAGTGGGATATTTTTGGGGTAAAGGCAATGTGCCTCTTACCCCAATTGGACACGCAAGATGCCTTTGACCGTCCATCACTTGTACGCACCTTATTCTTTACTAGGTAAAAGAATAAGGGTCTCTCTCTAAAACAATGGTGAGCTGCTCCATCCACATCGTGTTCTCTCTCTCTCTCTCTCTCTCTCTCTCTCTCTCTCTCTCTCTCTCCACATGCACCGCATTTGCACACTCACATCCATAAGCATATCCTTATTGAAAGGGATGATGGAGTCCCTTTTCTCTTACGAAATAAGTTACAAGCACTTTCCCAAGCCTTGGTTGCATTGAGGATGTGAAGGGCGTCTCATTAAATAATGTTCTAAAAGAAAAAACACCAAAGAGTAACTGTGAATGGCAATGAAGTGAGCTCGTTGGAATGAGTTTGGAGCAAGGTTTTATTTAAAAACCCAATGCACCAACAAGTTTCCACCAACTTCAAGCTCCTCCCACGCTCCCAATCAGGCTCCCCCCTTGTGCCTCTATGGCAACCCTCCAAAAAGGGTGTGGGGGACCAAGGGGCCCAACAATGGAGGACAAAAACAACCCCCCCCCCCCCCCCCCCCCCCCCCCCAAAAAAAAAAAAAACCACGCAATTACACATTAAGACAATTTCAATGAGAAAAAAAAGAGTGCACTATGCAAAATTTCATTCATAAAAAAAGAGGTTACACATTGTTGAGCCAGCAGAGGATCACACCCACATTTTTGCTCACACTCATCATTTTTGTAACCATTGATTGTAATAAATGTCTTTCCGACATTGATTTTGAATTGAGCCATTCATTAAGTAACGGAACTCAATTGAGTTTCCAGCTTGTAATCCCGAAGTAATTTCACTTGCTGATGTAATTAGTTAGAGATGTTCTCACCTCCAAGGCTGAGGTATATAAGCCAAAGTTTTGTAACCTAAGAAAATTCAGATTATTAATCAAGGTGAGTTTTTGAGCGCCGTGACTGTGTCTGAGAGAGAGAGAGAGAGAGAGAGAGAGAGAGAGAGAGAGTCTTATATACTTGCTACGCGAGCTACGGAGCCGCCATTGGAGAAGCGACACCGCCATTGTGTTAGCAACGACGAGAGCTACACACTGATACCAAGAGTGCGCGCTATCGGCTTCTATGTGTGGTAAGTTCCTACGAGCTTCGGTGTGAGTTTTCTTCCAACTCGTGTGTCGGAATAGAGCGTGCAGCATATCTATAGAACCACAACGAGTAGAGATACACATTAGTACCATCGGGGTCAAGTTTCGGTCACCTGTATTTTTCGGCCTGTCTTCATACGCGTTTATCGCACGGAGTGGTTATAGGTTGATTTTGCAGTTCAAGTCTTCAGGGTGTTGTTCTTACCTAGTGTATAGACTTCCCCTTGAGTTTGAGATCGATTCAATGATTCTAGATCCTGTTTCGTATAGCATTCGTTCGTAGTACGGATTTCAGTCACTTGCGTATTTTAGAACTTAGATTTGATTTCCTTAGTAGTGATTGTCATTAGAAGGTCGAGTAGGTGATTTGACACCCACCTAGTTGTTTCCATGCGCCTGCGGGTCAAGCTTCGTCCTCGTCTGACAAATTCTGTTGTTGGTTGAGTTCTCGCTATTTAGCTTCCGCTAGCGGCGTAACCGCCTTAACATTTGGCGCCGCTGTCAGGGACGAGAGCCCTAAGTAGGTGACCTTAGACTAATCCTACGAGGTGAGTCGTATAAACTACTTTGTATACTTTAGTTAGAAAAGATCTAGGAGTGGTGGACTCCGAAGATCTCGAGAGATACTAGGAAGTGGGGTATTCCTGGGTCTTCCGTGTTGACAGTATTTTTAGTTTAGCTTAGATTTGTTTGTTGTTTTGTTGGTGTTGAGTAGTTGTTGATAGAAGAAGAATTTGCTAGTCCGTGAGTGACAGTGGATATCTTTAAAGTCACAATTACCAAACCCATTTTATGATTAGGAATAGCTTAGGTAGGACTTCATTTGATCCTGATTTAGAGCTAATAATCATTGGAGTATTTGCTTGATGTGGTTGATTGCATGTTAGATCACTAAACCGTCGAGTTAGTAGTGAAACTTGCAATAAACAAAAGTCAGAGAAATTTTCTGTGTATCTGTGAGTTGCTAAGCACTAGAGAAAGCTTTAGGAAGGATTCTGTGCCAAAAAACTGGAAATCTGCAACTTTAGACATCATACGCGTATGATGTCTAAATGACCAAACAGAGACCAAAACAGAAATTTTGACTTTACCAGAGTGTTCAAAAGGGGGGTTATACCCTAATTTCAACTTAAAACAAGAGCATTAACACTCAAAGAAACCCAAAAAGACAAGTCGGAGTCCAAGAAACGCAAAGAATAGGAAATTTTGGATTCAGATCTTGTTTTTACATTCAAACCTGACAAAAACACTTGAAACTCAATTATAAACATTGGAGAAGGCTTAAAACCAAGAATAGTCAAAATCTGGGACAAAAGACATCATACGCGTATAATGTCTTTTGGCACATCCACTGCTTATTTTTGATATCTGACCTGACAAGATTGTTACAAGCACTGTAGGAAGCATAAATATCAAGTTTTGACCTAAATTGATGAAAAAGACATCATACGCGTATGATGTCTTTGACCTAATTTTGGACATATTTTGATACTTTGCTAACACAGATCCATTGTAATAGCTGTCTAGAGGTTATATTTCAAGTTTCATCCCATTTGGATCACAATTGACCCAAAAAACAAGTCAAAAGCGGAAAATTGCCAAGAAAAGCCTAAATTAGCCATAACTTGCTCAAACAGAGTTCAAACTGAATTTTGTGAGTGGAAAGAGCATAAGGGGGCTACTGAGAGTGAGCATAACCAAAATAGTCTAAATCTGTGAAAAAAGACATCATACGCGTATAATGTCTTTTTCAGCATAACTGCAACAAAATTCTCACTTGATGAAACAGAAGTTGTCCAACTGACAAGATTAAACAATTGACCAAGTATCAATCAGTTTGGATCAATTCTACCACAAAAACTTGGGGAAAACAAATTGCCGAGACGGAAAAGTTAAAGTCCTTTAGGGGAATTGATGAATTTGAGATCGGGCAGGAACCTCCAGAATAACCAACCAAAACAAGGGGAACCAGCAAGTGTCATATCAACCGAGGGAAGTGTAAACCAAAGTTGGGTGCAACCATTAGAGCCAATCTTTGAAGGAAGTGTCTCTGATACTTCTTCGGAGAGATCTTACGAGATTTTCACCGAACACTTGGAACACTTGAACCTGAACAACAGAGAAAATATGGCAGCAGGATCATCAAACCCTTCCGCCACAATGAAGCTATTGTTCATAAAATACCAGTACGACAATGAGCAAGGTGCCAAGATCTACAAAGATGGAATGGACCGCTATTGTGTAAAGATAGAGGAGAGACCTAGTGAGTTCAAGGACTTAGTGCCTGTGAGCTATAGCGGAGATAGATATCTAGATGACGAGGGTACCATGTACTTGGTAGTCCTAAACCCTAACATTGTGGACAAGTGGGGATTGATGGGCACCAAAGCCAAAGTAGATGAAGAACTTGAGGAGAAAGCACCAATAATGAACTTCCCTGATGCGAGGTTAAGAAGAGAGAATGAAACTACAAGGATCAACACTGATAATATCTATGTGGGGCTATACAAATATAATAATGGGGATCAGGATCTCTATTATAGATGTGAAGAACCCTACACTAGAGAGTTGACAGACCAAACAAGACTTTATGTCTTTACCTACACAGAGGGATCGGAAGTGAAAATTGCCGCTTACGACAAGTATGGCAGGCAATACTCAACAATGGGCAAGAAAGATTAGAAGGATATACATACTTTGGGGGACCACTACATCAGTATTATGTTACTTCTAGCTCACAAAGACCAGCACCAACAAATGGAGGGCAAAACCCAATGACGACAGGAGGACAAAGAACTCAGGCTGCTGACTCTTTCAGTCAACCTCAGTACTCGACGCCCGGACCAATGGGATCATTACATTCCAGAGAGTCAATGGATACGAATCGAGGTAGTGCAGTTCCAATCCCCACGTATACCACTCCAGGTCCAAGGTTCGAAGCGGAACCATCACATTTACCTCCTAGTAGTAGATTCAGGGCGGGGGAACCGACAAGGGTAACCCATGAAGTCCATGATGCTAGAGAAAGCTTTAGCCGGGACACAGGAGCAATGAGATTGGTAGCAGACCATAGACGTATGAGACCATCTCAACTAGCGAAGTGTATGCCAAAGAAGTATGGTGGTTCAGGAGATCCGTATGCACATGTGTCACTCTTTAAGCAAGTCTTAAGAGCTGAGCAGATAACAGATTTCCATACACAATACGAGGGATTTGGTCTTACTCTAGAAGGTACGGCATTGACATGGTTTCAACCACTGAACATAGGGGGATTCCATGACATTGACCATTTGCTAAGAGAGTTTGCTGAGGAATTCTCAAAACGAGGGATTAAGCACAATACGGTCTCACAAATATATGCTTTTAAACAGAGAGAACACGAAAAAGTGAAGGAAGCTTCACTTCGCTTCAAACAATACATTGAGAGATGTCCAGTACGTGAACGACCACAAGATGACAGACTATCTGTTCTCTTTATTGAGGGACTGAGAAACGACACTCTCAAGAAGGACTTGCACTTGAAAGCTTGTACAAGTTTCGAGCAAGTAACGAGAGAGGCATTGTACTTAGTGGATAACTGTACGGTTTATGGAGAGGTGTCAGCGGATACAGATTTTGCATCCAGTAGCTCCTCCTCCGTAGCGAGCGAGACTACCACTAAAAAGAATGTTCAAACAACAACCATGCCAAATGTAGAGCAAATGATAGAAGATGCTCTAAAAAGGATGGCACCATACCAAAAACCATTGCCAAAACCAATGAAATGGTGTGCTATAGAACAAAAATGGACAAACCATCCAACAGAGGAGTGCTATTACAACAAAGGGTATGTAAGGGAGCGTCAGTATGCACCTCCTGCTCAATTAGCACCACCTCAAGTACATCCAGTACCTCGATACCCAACGGGAAATGTGCCAGGACCTATGGGGATAGAAAGACCGCAACCGGTATTGGGACAACAACCACCTTTACCAGGAGCAAGACCAGTAGGCATTAGATATGCACCAACCTTAGAGAATCAGGAAGAACAAGCCATGAAGAATCTGGTGCACACATGTCTCCAACTGTGTATTACCCACCAGAAGAACCCAAACAACCAGAACCATGGGGCATGATTGGGAATGTTGGAATACCAACAATTACAAGTGCTTCTGATGAAGAGAGATACAATTTGGACGCAAGAACATTGATGTTCATAGCTCATGGAGGGTTAACAGGACAAAGACCATCCTATCCACAAAGGACGAATCAAATGGGACCAAGACCAGCACTAGGACCCTGTTATAAGTGTGGAGGTGACCATCTGATGAATGTTTGCCCACATACGGAAATCATTAGAATTAACGCTTATTTCACCGAGTGTGGGGTTACTCACTTCATTGAGGATTGTTCAAAGAATCCAAACAAAGTGCAAAAGACGACATTGAATATGCTAGAAACTATTCCTACCAGAAGTGGGTCTGAAAATGAAACTCTGATACCAACGCAAGTTGTTACTAGAGCTCAAGCTAAGAAAACCACTAGAGAACCTGAGAATGTAAAGTTAGCGACTGAAATGGTTAGTCCAGGACCGCGGAGTCAGAAAAACACATGGAAAGCTAGAAAAGCACGCATGAAGTTGAGAAAAGAACGTGAAGACGCTATTCTAGCTGAGGAACTAAAGCGAACTAAAGATAGATTAGAAAAACTTGAGAGTCAAAACGGGAAACGAGAGATGAGCCCAGAAAGAACGAAACAAAAGAGTATCAAAGAAACAACGAGCTTAAGCTCAGGGGGATCAGTGCTAGTCGACAAAGTACACGAACCATTGGACGCACTGATGAGAGCTTACGAAGCTAGGTTAAAGAACAACCAAACACAAGAACAGAGGTGGATGACATACCCAAACGCGGAATTGGAAAAGCAGAGACTTCAAATGTGCCAGAGAATGATCGAGACTGCACAAGCCTTATTAGAACCACCAAAAGAAACAATGAATTGTGGAAAGGAAAACCCAATTCAGCAAGAGACTATCGTTTCACGGGTAGCTGAAAAGACTCCCAGTGCACAAAAGCCTGAAAATACACACAAGGATGACCGCATAGTGTTGAACACAACCGATCAGGAGATAGAGAGTTTTCATCCAGTCATACAGAGGTCTTATGGAAGAGATGAGGATTACAATGAATTTTGGAAACAAGTGAGAGAGGAAAACTTTGCAAACGAGCTAAGTTGCCAAGCTAATCAGACAAATTGGGAAAAGGACATCAGGAACCCTCCCATAGTGGAATTTGAGGCAGGATCTCAAGTGGACTTGGATCTGCAATCTTACTGGGGAGATGGGGGCTCTGTTAGAACAACGGAGAGCAAACCTCACTCACTGAATACCTTACCTTCATACTTAGGAGAGTATGAAGCAAAATCCGAGACTAGAGCACTTCCCTCACGAAGAATCTCATCAGAAAAAGTCATGGACTCGCAAGGATTGATAGAGATCTTGTCAACACCAGTGACATGCACTATCACTCTAGCTGAGCTTTTGAGGCTAAGACCACATATGTGGACCACTGTAGGAAAATGCCTGGAGAAATTCGGGATAAAAGACCCAACATCGAGACTGAAAGAGGGTATACAAGAGTTGAGTAAACCACAAAAGAACGCTAAGCCTGTACCCTTAAACAAGGTCGGAGAGTATTGCGAAGGTGAAGAGGGGAATACAACCTTACCAGTTGAATTCCAAGGAGTAAACACGATGGCAATACTAGACAGCGGAGCTGAGGTAGCCATTGCTACAAAAGAAATCTGGAAAAAATGGGGAAAACCAGCAATAAGGAAGACTAGGTTGAAACTCCAATTAGCAAATGGACACATGGAGAAACCTATGGGGTTATTAGAGAAAGTTGTAGTGACTTCTTGCGGCATTAAATACGAACATACTTTTTCTATTGTCGATTTTGGCAAGGAGAATAACTATGATATCATATTGGGAAGACCATTCATGAGACAGTTGAAAATGGTCCAGTATTGGGGCTACGATCACATATACCTGAGAAATATGGAAACCACTACACGTGTGAACCTGAAAGACCATAGCTACAAAGATGTGAACCGAACACCGGTAGAGGAGTTTGATTCAGCTACTTTGGCGGGATCCAAATTTCCAGCTTGTTTAGGTAAACCCAAGGAGTTATGGATGTGTGGAGCTTCGAAATGTGGAAGTCTGAAACGAGAAGAATGTGTTTTAGAAAGGGCTATCGAAGACGAAACTTATATAGGAGAACCCTTTCCAGAGGACACGCTTGAATGTTGAGATGTCGAGCTCTACACCTTGAGCTGGCATCCACTACGGGTCTTGGCCGCTTACGGCATTTACTCACTGGCGCGTTAGGTGACCGACACGGAGGATCTCTGCCAGTGATTCTACAGCTGGACTACACTTATAGTGCCAGCCTAGTACGCTTCTAGTGAGTTCACACTTAGTGACCGCATGTACATATGTGCTACTTTTCAGCTTTAGCACTAAGTCATTTTGTACTCTCTTTTCTGTGAAGAAGAAGAAGAAGCTTTCCATCTCTGTGTGCTTTGTGCTTGTCTTGTGTAGCTCTCTTGCATCCTCATTCTTTACATGGTATCAGAGCCTGGTGCAGGCAAGAGAGGCTAAGAGAGCAAGAGCATCACAATCCCTTCGTTCGCAATCCACGACCAGATGCCGAAGGTGCCTCGCGCAGTGAAAAAAATTTTAGGGGTTTTTCGTCCAAGTTTCTGAACAGGTCTCCAAAGTGCAGTATACAGAGATTTACTGTACAAGTACAGTGGTTGTATGTACGCTTGATTGTGGACACTCGTTGAGTGTAGAAAGCGTTACAGGAACCACGATAGCAGGTTCAGCAGATTTGCAGGTTTTTGCAGATTGCAGCTATTTTGTCTTAGTGCTTCAAGATGTCTAACGGTTTCAGTCAGATTGTTACTGAGAAGCTTGAGAAAAATAACTACCCTGCATGGAAGTTCAGAATAACAAATTTCCTAAAAGGAAAAGGTTATTGGGACTATGTAGAAGGAGACAATGAAAAGGAACCAGAGATTCCCGAGGCAAATGCTACAGCAGAACAAAGGAAAGCTTTGAGGGACTGGCAACAAGGCCAGAGCAAAGTGATGTATTGGCTTTCTATGAGCATCACAGATGGCATGATGGGCTATCTACAGGATGCTGAAACCCCCGCCATTGCATGGAAAAACTTAGGCAGAGTGTTCGAGGTGAACACCAAGGCCAGGAAGCTTCAACTAAAGTCGGAGCTAAATCAGGTTAAGAGGAACAACCTCTCCATCAATGATTATGCTTTGAAGATCAAGAGCATCATTGAGGCTCTTGGATCTATTAAAGTCTCAGTGGAAGACGATGACATTGTCCGTGCATGCTTGGATGGTCTAGGAGATGAGTATGTACATTTTAGGTCTTCCATGAATACAAGAGACGACATCCCCGTGTTCCAAGATTTGATTTCTATGCTAATTCTTGAGGAGAAGAACCTTGACACATCTTCTTCTCATGGCAGAAATAATTCTGAACAGGCCTTCTATTCTAACTCTAACAGAGGTAGAGGTAGAGGTCGTGGTCGAGGCCCAAGGGGTTGCAGGGGCCAATTTCTGGAAGGTCAATCAAATCAAAACAATACAGGTGGCAGGGGAAACCAGTCTCAAGGCAGGGGGAGTCAAAGAGGTCGTGGTGCAGGATCAAGCAGGCAGCAACATACTCCAGATAGTAGAGAATTTTGGACTTGTGGTGAAAGAGGTCACATGTCACGTGACTGTCCAAAGGGAAAAGCAAGTAGAAAGAGAGAACAGGGCAACTATGCATCTACTAGCAGAGATGCAGATGACAGCAAAAACGAGCGCATGTTTGTTATGCAACATGTAATGAATACAATGACTGCAGAGAATTCCACCCAAGATGATGTTTGGTATGTGGATTCAGGTGCCTCTAATCACATGACGTCTCGTGGAGAGTGGTTTAGAGATATGCGCAAACCAGATGTGTCAGGCTATGTGCAGACAGGAGATGACACAGCTCACCCCATTGCTCATGTAGGGGACATACCTCTAAATACGAAGAGTGGGAAATCAAAGTACTTAGCAGATGTACTTCATGTCCCAAACATTACAAAGAATCTTGTTTCTGTTGGACAAATGGTTGAGCAGGGTTTGCAGGTTCGCTTCAATCCAAATGGCTGTTATGTAGAAGATTTCCAGAATGGCTGTAAGCTGATCACAGAGGGCAAATGTGTGGGCAGAATGTTTACGCTGAATGTAGACATGCCTGAGGTAAAAGCTGCATTATTTGCACAGGGCACAAGTGTTGTGGCTGATGTTGACATTTGGCACAAACGCATTGGCCATGTCAATGAGCAGAGATTGCGCAGCATGCAATCAAAACAGATTGTAAAAGGTTTGCCCAAATTCAAGGTGGATGGTATGCATAAAGTGTGTGCAGCATGCCAGTTTGGAAAACAGTCAAAGGGCTCATTTCCACATGAGCGCAATGTATGTAAAAAGCCACTTGAGGTGGTGCACACAGATGTTTGGGGTCCAACCGATACTGCAAGTATACATGGTTGCAGGTATTATGTCTCTTTCATTGATGACCATACAAGGAAAGTATGGGTCTACTTCATGCGTAACAAAAGTGAAGTGTTTGGTCACTTTCAAGACTTCAAAGTCATGATTGAGAAGGAGACAGATATGCAAATCAAGACATTGAGGTCAGATGGAGGGGGAGAGTACTTCTCCAATGATTTTTCAGATTTTCTGCAAATGCATGGTATACACAGGCAGTTTACATGCAGATATACTCCACAGCAGAATGGGGTCGCAGAAAGGAAAAACAGGCACATTGCAGAGGTTGCACGTGCATTGATGAATGAGAAGAACATGCCTCATAATTTCTGGGCTGAAGCTGTAAATACAGCTATGTACATTATGAACAGGACACCTACAGCTGCGGTGCATGATGTAACACTGAGGAAAAGTTTATAGGTACAAAGCCTGATTTGGCACACTTGAAAGTGTTTGGCTGCATAGCTTACGTGCATGTACCAGATGAGTTGCGTAGGAAATTGGATCCTAAAGCAGAGAAATGTATTCTTGTGGGATATTCCCTTAAACAAAAGGGGTACAGGTGCTACAATCCTACTACACGAGAATTACGAGTGAGCAGAGATGTAGTCTTTGATGAGATGAGCAGCTGGTACAGTAATGCACATGGCACTATTGGGGCTGATGTAAAAGATGATGTGGTTGTACAAAATGTGAGGCCACAGTCACAGGTTTTGAGTGGACCACAAGAGTCCTCTTCTCGTGGCTCTATTGAGAAACCATGGAATGGTAGACTACGTACGCAGGTTACTCCACCAACAGGTACAGGGAATGTATCACGAAAAGGAAAGGAAAAGGTTGATGAACCTCCCTTTATGGTTGATGCATCATCAGGTTTTTCACAATTAGACATGGATTCAGATGGTTCTGAACAAAGTCTTGATGAGGAATTTGGAATTCCGGCTGTCAGGACACCTGGTGTAAGGAAAGTACAAGAAGATGCTAGAGGACAAAGGAGTGACCCAGGACCGCGCAGATCTAATAGAGTCAGAAATCCAGTTCAGAAATTGACTTATGATGGGTATCTAGCGCATCACCGAGCCTACATGGCTAAGGTGATACAGGATGTGGAGCCCACATGTTTTGAGGATGCAGTTGGAAATGTGCATTGGGATGATGCAATGAATGAAGAGATGGCTGCATTGGAAGCAAATGACACATGGGATTTGGTGCCATTGCCAAGTGGCAAGAAAGCTATTGGCTGTAAATGGGTGTATAAAACCAAGCATAAGGCTGATGGTAACATTGAGCGTCACAAGGCAAGGCTGGTCGCAAAGGGTTATGCACAGACGTATGGCATAGACTATGAGGAGACCTTTGCTCCAGTGGCAAAGATGACGACAGTGAGAGGTGTCATAGCAGTGGCTGCATCTAGAGGATGGATTATGCATCAAATGGATGTAAAGAATGCCTTCTTGAATGGTGAGTTGCAAGAGGAAGTGTATATGGATCAGCCACCTGGTTATGTCGATCCAGGTTACCCAGATTATGTATGCAGACTTCTCAAAGCTTTGTATGGTTTGAAGCAGGGCTCTAGAGCATGGTATGACAGGATTGCCAAGTATCTTGTCAGTATTAGTTTTAGGAGAGCTCATGCTGATCATTCACTCTATGTACGTGAGAGTGATGTGGGGATTGTGGTCATTACCATATATGTAGATGACCTTATTATTGTTGGTGACAATGCTATGGAGATTGACCATGTGAAGGGTCTTCTCAAACAGGAGTTTGAAATGAAAGATTTAGGCGAGTTGCGCTACTTTCTTGGCATTGAAGTGATCAGGACTCCAGAGGGTGTATGGCTATCACAAAGACAGTATGCTTTGGACATGTTGTCAAAGTATGGTATGGCTGATTGTAAGCCAATTTCTATTCCCTTGGATGTGAATGCAAAGCTGAGTGCAGAGAAGGGTGATGTTGTTGAGGATGTCAACATGTACAGGAAGATTGTGGGTAGTCTAATCTACTTGACTATCACGAGGCCAGACTTGAGCTACACAGTAGGCTTGGAGAGTCAGTTCATGCAACTTTCGAGGAAGCCACATTTGGATGGAGTACGACGCACACTTAGGTATGTGCAAGGTACTCTTGACTACGCATTGTTCTATGCAGCAGATGCACCATTAGCATTGTATGGGTATACAGATGCAGATTGGGCAGGTAGCATTGTTGATAGGAGATCTACGAGTGGCTTCATGTTCTCTTTTGGGAGTGCTGCTGTTACTTGGAGCAGCAAAAAGCAGCCTACGGTTGCTTTATCGAGCACAGAGGCCGAGTACAGAGGTGCAGCAGTTGCGGCGTGCGAGGTAGCTTGGCTACGCACATTACTTGAGGACTTGGGAGTGCAGGTGGACCAGCAGATTTTCATCCATTGTGACAACCTCAGCAGCATGCAGTTGGCTAGGAACCCAGTGTTCCATGCCAGGACCAAACACATAGAGGTCCATTACCACTACGTTCGAGAGCGAGTGTTGGCGGGCGACATCGACTTGGTCTACGTCAGCACAGAGGAGCAGATAGCGGATATCTTTACCAAGGCCCTCGGAGCTGAGAAGCTTCGACGTTTCCGGACTATGCTTGGACTCTGCGACATGCAGAGCTCGAGGGGGAGTGTTGAGATGTCGAGCTCTACACCTTGAGCTGGTATACACTACGGGTCTTGGCCGCTTACGGCATTTACTCACTGGCGCGTTAGGTGACCGACACGGAGGATCTCTGCCAGTGATTCTACAGCTGGACTACACTTATAGTGCCAGCCTAGTACGCTTCTAGCGAGTTCACACTTAGTGACTGCATGTACATATGTGCTACTTTTCAGCTTTAGCACTAAGTCATTTTGTACTCTCTTTTCTGTGAAGAAGAAGAAGAAGCTTTCCATCTCTGTGTGCTTTGTGCTTGTCTTGTGTAGCTCTCTTGCATCCTCATTCTTTACATTGAACCATTAGAATGGACACACATTCTAGCAACCCTAGATGTTTGTGCAATTCCGGATGGTCCCACAACGAAATTTTGCGACAAGGACGGGTACGACGTGGTTCCGTATTTCATGTTGAGAATGTACTCGAAAAAGAAACTGAAAAGAACGATACACTGGAAAAGGAAGATGAAGAGGAGGTATTTCACGACATTCCCGATCATCCTGAGTGGGGAAATGAAGCAGACAACGAGTCAACGGACAATTCAAGCGGAAACGAGGAAACTATAACGGATGTCCGATTTTATGATTTTCCGAACCAAACTAAACAACGCCAGAAACGCTATAGAGCAAAGAGAAAAACAAAGGGAGTTAGAACCAATCCGATGCCTAGAATAAGAGGAAAAAATCAATTCCTAATGCTAGTAAAGACGGAAGATTGTGTTAAGGACAAGATTTCTGGAAGAATGAGAGGCAATGATCAAAAGAGCTTACGAAAAGACAAAAAAGGCTCAAGAAATCAAGTTCAAAGGAATGGAACGAAAACAGAAACAGAAAAATCAGAAAAGAACAAGCGCAACAGAGAACACACGGAGTCCAAGTTAGAACGTAGAAACAAGTACAGAGAGCTCAAGAGAACTCTGAAAGAAGTTTGGACGACAGAAATTGAGAGTGGAGAGGACAAAAACGCCAAAATCAAGGAAAACATGGATGTTCCCTCTCACTATAGGAAATTCACAATAGAGGATAGGAAGGTGATATTAACCCCACCTATTCGAGAGAGGAAGGAGAACGAATCTTATGACGGACCGGAGGATGCAAAAAAAGTTGATTTAGCAGCTCCAGGTGAGCCACCTAGACCGGTGTACATAGCCACAGATTTGTCTCCAGGAGAGGAAGAGAGACTTTTGA
Source organism: Adiantum capillus-veneris (assembly GCF_014529385.1). NCBI lineage: Eukaryota > Viridiplantae > Streptophyta > Polypodiopsida > Polypodiales > Pteridaceae > Adiantum > Adiantum capillus-veneris. Next base: position 15,867,107 of record NC_140950.1, read on the forward strand.
GTCTTCTCAGAGAGTATAGGGATGCGTTTGCATGGTCTTATAAGGACTTAAAGGGAGTTGACCCATCGATATGCCAACACACAATCCCACTGAAACAAGACGCAAAGCCTAGCAAACAGAGACCATACACATATAATGATACGTTTGCTAAGCGAATCAAAGAAGAGATAGATAAGCTAATGGAAGCTGAATTCATATACGAGATTGAACACACCGATTGGGTATCTCCAATTGTGGTAGTACCCAAGAAGAACGGAAAACTCCGAGTGTGTGTCAACTTAAAGAAAGTGAATGCTGCAACAATCAGGGACAATTATCCCTTGCCGATAACTGATCATGTTCTAGAGCGTGTATCAGGGAAAACAGCATACTCTTTTCTTGATGGTTTTTCAGGATATAACCAGCTAGCCATAGCACTGGAAGATCAACATAAAACAGCTTTTGCAACGGAGTGGGGAATTTATGCTTATCGGGTTATGCCTTTTGGTCTAACCAATGCTCCCGCAACCTTCCAGAGGCTGATGACGCATGCTTTCAAGGAATACTTAAGGTTGTTTCTAGAAATATACATGGATGACTTGTGTGTACATTCTCTTCTGAGAGATGAGCATCTAGAACACCTAAGAAAATTATTTGAGAAATGTAGGACATATCGCATTTGTCTCAATCCTGAGAAATGTGTGTTTATGGCCCGACAGGGCAGAATTCTGGGACATATTGTCTCACAAAATGGAATATCCACGGATTTAGAGAAGATAAAAGTTATAGTGGATATGCCTAGACCAACCAATGCGAAACAAGTGTAGAGCTTTATGGGACATTGCGGATATTATAGACGATTCATTTACATGTACGCTATAATAGGCCAACCACTTTACAGGCTAATAGTGAACTTTGAATGGACAGATGAGTGTGAGAAATCGTTCAAGAAATTGAAAGAGGCACTCATTACTGCTCCAGTCTTGAACTCACCAGATTGGGAGAAGATATTCCATGTGCATATAGATGCTTTGGCATATGCAATAGGATGCATTCTGGCTCAGCCAGAAGGAGGAAACATGGATTTTCGTATCTGTTACGCCAGTCGACAGCTCAACAATGCAGAGAAGAATTACACCACAACAGAGCGAGAGGGATTAGGAATGATATATGCTGTGAAGAAATTTCGGCATTATCTTCTAGCCAACAAGTTTGTGTTTTTTACGGATCACCAAGCCTTGCTCTACCTAGTGAATAAACCATGCAATACCGGGAGAATAGTGAGATGGTTCATTATCTTACTGGAATTCGACTTCACGGTAGTAGTAAAGAAAGGAAAAACACATCTTAGAGCTGATCATCTTTCGCGATTGACGAATGGAGAAGACCCTATAGAGTAGATGACGACATGCCAGACGCGTACTTGTTCAACATAGAAATGATACCGAAGTGGTCTCAAAATGTCGTTAACCTATTAACCTATGGAGGAGAGTTCGATAGAAGAGAATACAACCAGAAACATATTGCTATTCAGCAATCCAAGAATCTTCAATTGGTTGCAGGAAGGTTGTATCAATTGGGAAATGATCATGTTTTACGACTATGCATCAATCCTGAGGAATATAATATATATCTGCGCGAAGCACATGTTCAGGAATGTGCATTTCATTGTTCAAGAAGGAACACATATAGGAATTTGTTACAATTGGGAGTCTATTGGCCAGGAATGAAAGAAAGCGTACATGAATATGTCACTGTATGTATTGTATGTTCATCAAAACCGCCAGCAGAGTATTCGACATTATATCAGATAATGATCACTCCAGAATGGAGTCAGTATATTGTTGAATATCTCACAAATAGAACTTTCCCAGAAGGAACGTCAAAAGCTCGTCAGAAATCTGTAGAGACAGAAGCTAGAGATTACACTTTCATAGGAGATCAACTCTATAAGAGAGGTACAGACAACCAGCTTAGGATTTGCGCATCAGAGTCTGAGTATGTGATAATCCTGGAGCAAGCTCATGGAGGAGTAGGTGGAGGCCATTTCTCAAGTGATAAGACAGCAAAACTTGTCTTAGCCGCAGGAATATGGTGGCCAACATTACATATGGACGCTGAGGAATACGTTAAACGGTGTGATGACTGTCAGCGGACCAAAGTACCACTTAAAAGAGATGATATGCCGCTTAGACCAATGATGGGGGCAAGAGCTTTTGCAAAATGGGGGATTGATTATGTCGGACCCATTTCACCTCCTGCATATAAGACTCATGCACAATACATCATTGTGGCTACAGACTATCTAACAAAGTGGGTCGAAGCAAAGGCAACTCAAAAGGCAGATGCCAAGACCACGGCACAATTTCTGTATGAATACGTCTTTGTACGATATGGATTGCCAATAGAAATTGTGAGTGATCGAGGCACACATTTTATAAATGAAGTGATAAAGATCCTTCTAGATGAATTCATGGTAATCCATGGGAAATCAGCCCCGTATCATCCACAAGCAAACGGACAAGCTGAAGCAACAAACAAAACCATATGCACGGTCCTCACGAAGATTGTATCTGAGTCGAGAACTGACTGGGACCAGAAGTTGCATTCAACATTATGGGCATATAGGGTAGCATATAAAACATCAATAGGAACGACCCCATATAACATGGTTTTTGGGCTAAATGCTATCTTACCAATAGAATTCTTGATTTCAACCTTAAGGGTGGCTAAGGATCTAGAGTGGACAGGGCACGAGCTTTCTGATAGAATAGATAACCTGGAAAAGCTAGACGAGCTTCGCCTAAAAGCAGTAGCTTCTATCTACGCTCAAAAAAGGCGACAAAAGGAATTTTTTGATAAGCATGTGCGGACTAAAGAGTTTAAGGTTGGGGACTATGTCCTAGTTTACACTCTGAAACAACATGCTAAGAAGCTTAAAAAGCGAGGGATGGGACCTCTGGTGATTAAAGATCTATCACCAAGTGGAGCCGTCAAGCTTGCTACATTAGACGGAGAAGAAATGCCCAATTGAATTAGTGGATGCAGAGTGAAAAAGTATCTTTTGCCGCTAACCCAAGACATGCTTCTCAAAATACATCAAGAAAAGCTGCGTGTCCAGAAAAAGAAAAAGATTGAGGAGGAAGCGCAAGCCGAGGCGAAGGAAAGAATGGAGAAAAGAAGACTACTGCGTCAGAAACAGCGCAATGAAGGAGCAATACGAATAAACGCAGTCAGTATAACAGAAATGGATAATGACAAAGAAGAACCCATCATTGAATGCAAAGTAGGAACCAACCAAATCAAAGCCAGAGCACTATTGGATTCAGGAGCTCAAGCTAACCTACTGTCACTCAGTTTGTATAGACAATTGACAAATGACACTAAACTACAAACTGCCAAGCAAGAGTTAAAGAGTTACTCTGAGAATTCAATCAAAACTGTCGGATGCACAGTTTTACATATACAGATTAACCATTATGTGTATCCTCATATGTTTTACGTGGTTGAAGACCAAGCTACACAACATCCATTATTGCTAGGACAACCATGGCAGAAGCAATACAATGCAATGATTGAGTGGAGTTTTAAATCACTGCTTATCAAATACGAAGGTGAAAGTCAATCAGTTAAGTTCACCAAAGGATCAGAGACAACTCCAAGGGAAGAATCCAAGAACAAAGGTAAACAACAACCAGAGAAAAAGAAGAAGCAATGGCAACCAAAAGTTTCTATACAACCGGATTACTCTTCAACGAGGAATTCTCAACAGTGGATAAGGAAGACAAGCAATAATATAACAGCTCAACCTTGGGAAAAAACGGAGTCAAAGTTGGTATGGAGGCCAAAAAAGGTTGTGCCAGAGAACACAAAGGTGGAAAGTAGAGTCTTCAATACCAAACAACAGAGTGATTGCAGACAATCAAGGACAGTGAAACAGATCTGGATTCCAAAGAAGTTCATGACGGCACAAAGCTATAGCAAGCAAATTTGGATCCCAAAGATTTGTAAACAGGAACTCCCTTCAGCACATTTAACGGAAACTCCTAGGTATTTCAAGGCGAAGAAATCAACACACGGAACAAAGCAGGTTTGGATCGCAAAGAGTTTGTGGCAAGCACAAGCAAAGCGGAAGCAGATTTGGATTGTGAAAAAGAACAACACGGTAAAGAAGAATCCATCGACTGATTCTACTACCAAAGTGCAAAAACCAACCCAAAACCCGACCACCAATCCTTCAATCAAACAAAGAGCAGCTTTATTGGAAAGACTGTTGTATCATCGCTCTATACTTGCATTGGGAACTTATGACCAAAACAACTACAATGCTTCGCCCACAGACACTTCATAGTCGTCCAGGAGGACTCAGACTAGGAGGGGGGGAGGTATACAGGTATACAGGAGTTACAAAGCAGCTACAAGCGCCAAAAACAAAGAAAAACAAAAATTATATTACAAGGACAGTGTCTTACATGATTTTGCAATTTTTATGTTTGATTGCGGATATTGATAATATTTATGCCCTTATATACCTTGTTTTGCAACAAGAAGAGATCAAATGATGAATTTGGGTCTCTAGACGTGTAAATATCACTAAATAAAAATGTTTTTGGAGCAAAAAAGTGAAAAAAAGTGGTAATCCAAGTCCAGAGATCACAAATAAGTGTATATTCATATACACAGGGTTACCAGCTATTTATTGTATATGTTTGGAATTTTTTGGCTTCAATTTGCTATTTTCTTTTATTTTTTATGATTTTCTTGATAAAAGTAAAAGAAAAATAAAAAAGCAGGTGAAACGAGATCGGAAAAAAGAAAAGAATAGACGGTGATGGTCCTAATGACAAGGGCAACCCATGGTAAAAATTGGGTACAATTCTGAAAAAGTTGCGGAAAGCCCGAAATGACAGAATTTTGGCAAAGTGGACAGATTTCTCAGAAACAGGTCAAACGGAGTCCAAATTGAGAAATTTCAAATCCTAAAGTGCATTTCACGACGAGATAGGAGCAGCTGTCAAATTTGGTAACAAGTGATCCGGGAAGTCCGAAGTTAAGTATTTTTCACATCACTTTCAAGCTCATTTCCACTATTACCTTCTTGGAGAGAGCAAAGAGCACACAGGAGCATCCGACCTTCTACCGCCTTCTACGACTGCTACGAGAGCTCAGAGGACACCAGACATGAGAGGTAGACTCGTTGCCATAAGCTTTTGATGCTTATCGTTAACTTTTGTCGCGAAAACTGACCAAAACCAAGAAACAAGAGCAGACGGGGAATGGGGAGGAACGCTAGGTAGGGACACAACCGCCTAACCAAACCTTGCAAGAACTTAGAGGTGGGTTACCCTAACATAGAAGATGGGTTTCTAACACTCAAAGCTCGAGAAAGAACGACTTGAAAAACCCTAGGTCAACAGAGCCTGCAAGAGGCAAACAGAAAAAAAGTTGTCGAAACGACACAAAACTTCTCAGGAAGCTTAACAACATCGAGGGCAATGCAACCATGGAGTATCTCCGGGATTGGATCACCAAAAGTAGGTCGGAACAACCGATTCGGCTGCGGACACACAAAGCGTCATTTTGGCATAACGGCTAAAATTGACGACGAAATGACATGAAACTTCACAAGCAGCTTCGAATATACATGGATGACTTATGTTTGCAAGCAAAACCCAAAAGGAAGCTGATTCACTTACCGATGGTGAAAAAGACGCTTTCGGGCAACCAAATGGAGAAAGATGGAGAACAGGGAGCCAAAGTCAAGTTCAACCAAATAGGTGGCTTCACAACATATCCAATGAGCTGGAAATGCAACTCTCGAGAAGAAAAGTTGAAGAAATTCAACTCCAAGGCAAAAAGACGACTTCGGAGACTGAAATGCCTATAAGGGGGCTTTTTAGCTAAACTAATGACTTTTTAAGTTGAAAACTAGTTAGCAGGGCTTAGGGCACTAGCACAAAGCATTCTTTGCACAAAAAGACCAACATTTCAAGAAAAGACATCATACGCGTATGATGTCTCACAGCATGATTTTCACATCCATTTCAACATTTGAGTGCATAGCCTCATTCCACATGTTAATCACATCCTATGAACCAAGTATCATGAGAATTGGAGTTAGAAAACCCAAGGAAAACCAAAAAGACGCAAAGTAGGCCATAAAATTGATTTTTGGTCCTAATTTTGTCAAAATAACTCCAAACTCATTGAAACTTTGTAGGATTGTTGATTAACACATCTATAAGCTATCTGGAACCAAAAAGCACCATTTTGACACAAAAGACATCATACGCGTATGATGTCTATTTGCACTTACAGAGCCAAAACTGCTCATTTGGCATCATACATCCATTATATATATCTAATACATGCTACATATGAAGTTTGGAACCATTTGGTCAAGTGGATCACCCCATTAGCCCAATTGAGGGAAAATCCTTCATCCAAAGCTTATTTTTGGCCCCAAATTCAACATACTCAAGTCCAAACCAAGATTTGAGTAGAGACAGTCCTTCACTAGTACATGGGGAGTCCACAGAATCAATCCCATGAAAAATTGATGAAAAAGACATCATACGCGTATGATGTCTCCAGAGCCATTTTTTAGCCCAAAATCTATCCAAAATTCATAAATCCACTGAATAAGCCTATCTAAAGCCATATCCAAGCTTATAGAGAAATTTGGTCCAAAAATACACTAAAAGACATCATACGCGTATGATGTCTCACTATGTGATTTTGGCACCTCAGGGCTTCAACCACCAAACAGAAGTGATCTACATGCCATTTGAAGGTGAACCACCAAGTTTTATTCAATTTGGATCATAAAATCCAATTCCCTTTCAAAATTTTGCCAAGAGCCTGATCTTGACTAAACTGGCCAAAACTTGACCAAATGGGATCCAAACTCAAATCCAAGCATATGATACTCATGTATACACTATCAGCTACAAGCACAACCAATATGAAGTCATTTTGACACAAAAGACATCATACGCGTATGATGTCTCCAGCATGATTCTGAGCCCAGTTTGCATATTTTTTCACCTACCCTGCATCCTTAGGCCCTGAATAGCTCATGTTTCAATTTTCAATTCATTTGAATAGTTAAAAGCTTCATTTCGTCTTTCAGTACTAAAAAGACGCTAACTTCTGAAATTGGAGTTACAGGATCCATGGATTCCGCCAAGTCATCGGCAACGAAGAGAAAAAGACCGACAATCAAAGATGCTATTGCAGAAGCGGAACCATTTGACATTCCAGCAGAAACCCTCAAGCCAACCAAAACTTGGGTGGAGGAAGCAGTACTGGAACAAGAGGGAATAAAGATCTACCAGGGGACTTTCAGAGATCCTCAAGGGCAAGCGGTGGATATACCGATGATCCCACAAGAATTGGTGGATTATAGCAGGTCAGAAAACATCAGCAGGTACCTGGAAAGGGCAGACTTGCACAGATTCTTCACCTCGAAACCATCAGGTGTAGATACAAGAAGAGTGTATGAGTTGGCAACCTCCATTCAGAAGGATGGGAAAGCCACATTGACAGCAATAGATGGAGAGAAAGTAGAGGTACAGATCACTCCACAGCTCATTGAAGATGCATTGAAGCTGAACAACAAAGGGAGCTCTGTCAGGGAAAGAAGGGAGGCTATAGAGGTTTATGGGTCCAAGAAACAAAATGCAACTTATGGAAATATGGCAGACCAAAGAGCGGCAACCCTTTGCCGACTGTACAACCAATTTCTCCATATTTGCAGTAAAAGACCGCAAAAGTATACGACACCGCCCCATGCCATTGCAACTACCATCACATGGGCATTGAAGAGCAATATGCCAAAAGAGGTGAATTACGCTCAACACATCCACGAGCAAGTAATTGCCATGCACAACGAGAAGCCAAAGTATATAGGAGGAGCTGAAGTTCTGACAAGAATAGCTTATGAAGCTATTGGAGCCAGAGATCAATGGCCAAAGGTTCCCTCCCAGAATGAGTGGCTTAGAGAAGCTGATGAGGAGGAAGAACAGCCTGAAGTATCCAAGAGGGCGTCCACAAGAGCACGCAGGAAACTAGAAATAGTTTCAGAACCTGAAGAGAATGTGGATGAGCCGATTATGAAGAAAGCAAAGAAGAAGGTTGCTCCCAAGCAAACCAAAAGTCAGAAAGCGGCACGAATGGAAAGACTAGTGGAGCAGTTTAGAGCGGAAAGAGCTCTAAAGGGGGACTTTGAAGAAAAGTGGGTGCCAGACCCCACTAAAGTCGGAACTAGCTCAGCCAGGCCACATGTTGATCAATATGATCAATATATTAGAGCTTATGAGGAGTCAGAGGCAATACTGGAGCAGCAACCTGTCGAGCCATACACTGAAGGGGAAGTACAGCTTTTAAAAGCTGAGCTGCAAAAGGACGACAAGGGGAAGAAGAAAGTAGATGAGTCTACTGAACCTCAAGAGAAAGACGGGCAAGCAAACAAAGGGAAATCCAAGATGACTGAGGACAATCAGCCCTCCTTTACTGATGTACCCAGCCCGAAGAAGACGAAAATCATTGTGGAAGAGACCACAGTAGAGATGGACACGGTTGGTATGGAAAAGCCGGAGGCCGGGACCAAGGAAAAGGAGATAGATCCAATTCAGCAAAAGAAAAACGATTATGAGGATCTGGTAGCAATAGGGTACACTGAAGAAGAGGCCCTTGAGGCGGTTTATGGGATCACCCTACAAAAACGAGATGATCGGAGAGGGACAGAGGAAAATACAAAGAGTACAAAAGAAAGTGATGAAAAACTGGAAGAGCAGAATGTACTAGAAGAGCCGAAGCCAGTGGAGGTGGTGGCCAAAAAAGCTTTAGAGTTGACAGATGAAGATGAAAAAGACATGCACATGGTGCATGAACTGCTCAACAAGATCAAAGAAAGATCCAAGGCAAAGGAAGCGGAGATTGAGATAGCCAAACAAAGGGAAGCCGAGTTGCAGAGGAAATTAGAGGATGCTATGACTGAATCTGAAAGTCATAAAGCATCACTCTACGATGCGGAAAACGAGAGAGACGGCTTGATACTCCAGCTAGCTGAGGCCTCAAGAGAAGTAACAAGTGCACAGGAAGCAAGGGAGCGGATGGAAGACGACTTGGAGGCGGCTAAAGATGAGCTCATTGAGCTAAGGGAAAGAGTCGAGCTCCAAGAAAGAACAATCACTAGACTCAGGACTACCCCTAGAGCTAGCAGAGCAGGAACCGAACAAGAGGGAGCTCTTGTACCAGCTCTGGAAGACCAGGTCCGAAGCTTACAAAGAGAGCTAAGATTAGAGCAAGTGCAAAGGTTGCACATTGCGGAGGGATCATTGGCAGAAGAGGAGAGGCTCACTTTAGAAAATCAAACACTAAGAACAGAGAATGAGACCCTCCGCAAACAGCTCCAAGATCTACAAGAGCAACAAAGAAGAGAGACAGAGACACCACAAGAAGAATCAGGTGGAGCAGCCATAGAACTACTAGAAACTGGAGAGGCAACCACAATTGAAGATCCAGCCCCAGTCCACGAGGTGACCTCAACTTCAGGAATCTCTGAAGAAGAAGAACAAAGGCTCCATGACCAAATAGAAAAGTCAGCAGAGGAGAGTGCCAAGGCGGAAATGGAATGGGAGAGGAGACTCCTAATCTCCATTAGACTTCAGGGATTAGACACAAAAGTGCTCCATGAAGAGTGGATGCAACCCAGCCTGCCTTTCCCTTTGATGAAGTTTGAAGTGATAAAAACGAAAAAGAGAATAGAGGAGGAGCAGTATGTCGCTCTTTACGAAGGCGACATCACAAAAGAGGAACAATCAAAGAAGATTGTAGATTCGTAGCCTAGATGGAGGAAAGGTTGGTTGAACAAATACCCAGCCTATCTCATCTACTTGGTGGAGGCACCAAAGGAGATTCGGGAGAATGCAACCTTCTGCCCGGTGCCAAGAGTCAGAAGCTGGAAAGAGCATGGCAGGATTGTAGGAAAGAAGCCAAATTGGCTTAATTACCCCAGGATGCCAGGACCAAAGGCAGGAGAGAGAATAGGTAAAGCCTACATGGTGAAAACCCTAACGGGCACCATCAAGCTCTTTACTGGCTCTCCTGACCTTTCGTGTCAGATGCTCAAGAAAATTTGCAAGACTCTCTTAGCTTGCATTAAAGTGTTCGCGCCAGATAAAGCCACGACCTCGAGTCTACTATCGACGGCCGACAGAGTGACTGATATGATGTATGATCTTTCATTGTAGCCTTCTCCAAAAGTGTTGCACCTCCTATACCAGAGGATTATGTTTTTGCCTAGCTTCCACATGCAAACATTCGAAGAAGCTTTCTACACCGGCTTTTTCACCCACGAAAGCCAAATATTCAGCCCAACCTTGACCATCGGCAACCTGCGATACGAATCACATTTGCAGATGCTGAAGACGACAGGACTTTATTGACCAACCATAAAGGTCATGTCAGGGACGACATGAACGCGGAGGGGGGGAGTGTTGAGCCAGCAGAGGATCACACCCACATTTTTGCTCACACTCATCATTTTTGTAACCATTGATTGTAATAAATGTCTTTCCGACATTGATTTTGAATTGAGCCATTCATTAAGTAACGGGACTCAATTGAGTTTCCAGCTTGTAATCCCGAAGTAATTTCACTTGCTGATGTAATTAGTTAGAGATGTTCTCACCTCCAAGGCTGAGGTATATAAGCCAAAGTTTTGTAACCTAAGAAAATTCAGATTATTAATCAAGGTGAGTTTTTGAGCGCCGTGACTGTGTCTGAGAGAGAGTGAGAGAGAGAGAGAGAGAGTCTTATCTACTTGCTACGCGAGCTACGGAGCCGCCATTGGAGAAGCGACACCGCCATTGTGTTAGCAACGGCGAGAGCTACGCACTGATACCAAGAGTGCGCGCTATCGGCTTCTATGTGTGGTAAGTTCCTACGAGCTTCGGTGTGAGTTTTCTTCCAACTCGTGTGTCGGAATAGAGCGTGCAGCATATCTATAGAACCACAACGAGTAGAGCTACACATTAGTACCATCGGGGTCAAGTTTCGGTCACCTGTATTTTTCGGCCTGTCTTCATACGCGTTTACCGCACGGAGTGGTTATAGGTTGATTTTGCAGTTCAAGTCTTCAGGGTGTTGTTCTTACCTAGTGTATAGACTTCCCCTTGAGTTTGAGATCGATTCAATGATTCTAGATCCTGTTTCGTATAGCATTCGTTCGTAGTACGGATTTCAGTCACTTGCGTATTTTAGAACTTAGATTTGATTTCCTTAGTAGTGATTGTCATTAGAAGGTCGAGTAGGTGATTTGACACCCACCTAGTTGTTTCCATGCGCCTGCGGGTCAAGCTTCGTCCTCGTCTGACAAATTCTGTTGTTGGTTGAGTTCTCGCTATTTAGCTTCCGCTAGCGGCGTAACCGCCTTAACACACATCAGGCATGTTTACTGGTGATGCGATGGATAATAGTTTATTGCCTCTCATGGACATTGGGGAGCTCTTTCATTAGGACACTTAATGCTATTTTGTGCACCACCTCAAGACCAATAGCTTGAATGATGCCTACATTACATAGAACATGGACACACAAGTGACCAATCAAAGTCGCATTGGATATATACTTATATACAAGATAGATGGCTTGGCAAGTTTGGGTTATGGTGGAGAGGTTTGGGATGCGACTCATGCCCTTCAAAACCAACACCAACAAGCACCACAATTCATATAGTCCTTGTGGATGATCAATATGCAATCAAGAGGGAGCTTGCCAAGGTAGTGAGCAAGGGAGGATTTCCATCCAAATGTTGCACGTTGTCCCATCACCCGCTCACCACCACATCCTATGTACACAACATACAAGTTAAAGCATCTATCAAAATCCAAAAACATATCTTTCACTTCCTTGATCCTAGCAAAGTACGTCTTGTTTCCTATCATCCTCCTCATTGAGTGATTTTTTTGTCAAGGAGGATAGAAGATGTAGGTTCACTTGTTGCATCCTTGAGAGGGGGGAATGATGAGGAAGGGGTTGCACTCAGAATCAAGATTCTCACATGCAAGCACAAACTCTTCCGGAATGGAGGCTTGCTTTGCCTCCTTCATCTCAACCAAAACAAGGGTGACAACCTCTACCACCAAGTCACCAAGTGGCAAGACGTTGCAATCAATTGGGTCGTGAGCGGGATCTATAGGAGTGGAATTTTCTATGGCACATAAAAAGCTTAGGAATCTGTCAAATCAAAGCCCGAAGACTTGCTCCAAAACATGGAAAAACATGAACTCCTTGTTGTCAATGATGATAGAGGAGAAGTTATTTATCTCAATTGTCAACAGGCTCCTCAATGGCCTCTACGTCTAGATGCAATCATGTAACCATAGGGGGATCACCTACCTTCTTGATAGCATTGACAATGCCACTAAGGTAGCTTGGTAAGAGTTCACCCTCCTTTTCCGGATCAACTATGGTGGTAGCATGCTCCTTTGCATCCGACAACATTGCCAATTTGAAACACGTTTATGAGTCGAGAATGGGTACCCTTTGCTGTCTTCCCAAATAGAAAGCAAAAAGATATATACAATCAAAACGGGAAAGGGAAAGAGATGACAAAGACTTCATTGCACCCATACTCATAGGGTAGACACTTTTGTCACTAGTTTCCCCTAGACCATTGAGGACTCATCTCCCCAGGAGGCCAGGCTTATGCATTGAATTATTTTCTAAAAGCCAAGGACTCCATCAAAGACATCAAAGAACAAGAGAGGGATGCACCATCGCAAGTACGCCTTTCTCATAAGGAAAGCCCATCTTTTTCAAGAATCTCACACACTTTAATGGAAAACTACAACCACAAGTAAATGCCACAACAATACATTGATAGTGGACAAATCCCTGTCATTCGAAATAGAATGGGGTATAGGAGGGTGTCTTTATTTGGCGGTTTAAGGAAATACTTAAAACTTGATCATGACTTGACCAAAGGCTAGAATGGTGGGGTAAATAGCCTAGACATGCATACATAAAAATAAATTTTCTTATGTAGATTTTACTAGATTTGGTTGAAGTTACTCCTCCCCCCAAAAAAATTTATTTCAATTCTCAAATATTGAAAGTTTCCCTCTCTTATTCCCTCTTTGTCTTCTCTCTCTTCTTCTTTCTCCCCCTCCAAAAGTTTTCCAAGATTTCTTTCTTTCCCCTCAGCTATTGAAAAGTAGGGATCTGTAATGTAAATTTATCCCCACTCTCTTTAAAATGCCCTAACATCTTTCCTCTCCTATTCTCATGCTAGGGCACCTTTTTGAAAAGTAGCCAACCACACATAATTTTAACTCTATAATAGCTCCTTATGGGTTTGCAACCTCTTCCTCCATAGAAACAATGTCTCCTTCTAGATCTACAACCTCTTTCTCCATAGCTACAACCTCTCCTTCTAGATATACAACCTCTTTCTTCATAGCTACAACGTCTCCTTCTAGATCTACAACCTCTTTCTCCATAGCTCAAAAATCTCCTTTTAGATTAGCAACCCCTTTCTCCATAGCTCTAGCATTTCCTTCTAAATCTGCAGCCTCTTTCTCCATGGCTACAATATCTCCTTCCTTGAACAAGCTTCCTACCCCACTTTTGATCTCTTCCCAAGCTTGCATCTCTCTTTTGAGTTTTGTAACCTCTTCCTTGATGTGCAACATCAACTTCTCTACTCTAGTTCCCAATCATTTTCAATATCTCTTTCCGACAGTCGTTCCAACATCCTCTCTCTCTCTCTCTCTCTCTCTCTCTCTCTCTCTCTCTCTCTCTCAACTATGCACTATGCAAGTAATTTCTAGTGGGAGTGTGCTTGTTCATAGCTACCAAAGGATTACAATGGAGTAGAGATCTACTCTACATGGTGCCAATGCAGTGGAATGCAAGGGGTGTATGCAAAGCTTATCAAGGGTTGCACAATTTAAATGTTGGCAAAGTATCCTTGGGTAAGTGCCAATTCTTGCAAAGTGTGTGTGGTTAGTGTATTTTTCCCATGAATGAATTATTGGTGCTTTTTTCTTTTGAAACTAGTAGGCTTCTTTATTAATTATCTCTTCTTTTATCATATTCTATATATTCAAAAACATTGGTAATCGATACTAGTGCCTCCAAAAGAGTTATTTATAAGCTTCTAATTAATGGCTTGGGAAAATTTTCTCCAATGCATGTCATCAATGTAGGCCACGAGAATGGATTGGTCTAAATTCAACAATAATCATATTGTAATCAAATTCAACTATGGATTTAAGAGGCTCACATTATATTTAACATTTGTATTGTACATCTTTGTGTTCATGTTTGATTTGCAGAAAGTTGTATCACAAAGGTCAATAGCATGGAATTTTATGAGCATTATGTCTACAATATTTGAATATTCAATCCCTAGGGAGATATATTCAATCACTTAGTGCTTGTTGCACACCAAGAACCAACAAAACCAAGATGGACATTCAAGTCTGGAACCAAACATCAACAACCAAGAATCACTTGATGGTATCTATGAAAGTTACAATAGGTGTCTATGAAGTTAAAACAAAGAAAGGTGTCAACTAAAGTTACATCAAAGAAAGGTGCCACAACAAATGAAAGGCAAGACAAAGGAGCCAAAAAGATGGAGCAATAGAATAAAGAGGAAAGAAACCTTCATTAAGGTGGTGGGAGAGAGAACTAAGAGCCTAGCTATGTTTTCCATGTACATAACACTTATGTTGACGATTCATATGCTAATTGAGTGGGCTTATGTACTTGATTGATGCAATATGATCTTTACCATCTTACAATGTTCATCTCTTTACTTGTTGTGCTCTCTATCATTGTCTTGAAGTACGTTATGTTGTTATTCAATTAGTGGTAAATTGTGTGCACTTGTATTGTAATACTAAAGTTTCTCCCATTTTCTATGCCCCATAGAAATTTGTGTTAAGGATCATGTCAGCCAGAAACTCTTGTAGTTGACACGTTCTTGTACATAACTGGATGTCAATAGTGACTAGTGAAAGGTTGGTCGCAAGGCACCATAAAACAAAGTAAAGCTCAATATTGGTATTCTAAATAATGGACATCTCAATCTAAAATGTGGACATGACACATGTGGTTGCTAATAGTACAATTAACCTTAATAGACATTAGGAGAGAGTGGGGTATATGAGGGCCTCTTTATTTGGCAGCTTAAGGAAGTACTTGAAACTTAGTCAATATTTTGCCAAAGGCTAGAATGGTGGGGTATGCTAACACTAGTCTTAGGATGTATGTATAGAAGTTCCTTGGGCCAAGTTAGTGGTGGCTTTTACGACGTATGCACAAAAGTGAATTGGAACAGGTTAGCGGCTTGGGCCATTAAAGTAGATTATGGTAGAATTTGGTACTTTGACCATAAGCTTTGTACATAATATGAAATATTCATGGAAGTATTGGTTTTAATATGTGAAAGAAATTATAAGACTCGTATTTGACTTCAAAGGACCCAAAAGAAGGAATTATTAAAAAATAGAAGGTTTATGCATTAAGGTGAAATTTATTGTTGAGCTTTAATGAGTATGGAATGCAATCCATCTTTATTGAGACATTTTATAACCTTCACAAGTGTATTACATTCCTAAAAATGGAATACTCAAATAAATTTATGCCTAATTAAGAAATATATGACCTAAAATTTATGCTTTTTATGTGACAGGAAAATTGTCTATGACCACCTTCGATTCTGTACTGACAGATATATGACATGCTCATAGAGCTTAACATCGCATGAGTAAAGCATCACAAACTCATTGCATCCTATATGGAATCTTGTAGAAAGCTTCATACACATGCTTTAGGGCTTTCTATATATGCTTTAAATAATATTGTATTCGCTTTAAAGTGGATTGGCATGCCCTAAAAGTAGAATCACTCGTTGGAGATGCTAAATGAGAAGATCTAAAGTTCCATGTTAAATTTCTATTTGTGTCTTGAGCTACATTTCCAAGGGCATGCTATTCTATATAGAGTCATGCATATCTGGTACATCTTGAACATCTGATTGTGCTCCATTGAGAATGAATGGAACTTAGTTTCCCTAACCAAATGTGAATAGAGAGTTGTAAGGGATTGGTCATTTAATAACTTGTTTTTATCTACCTCTACTTTAGCATACCAATGTGGCACTATCAAGAGTGTTTCCCCAAGCATTAATTATAGCTCTTGCATTTGGCATTTATAGCAAAGTTATCTCCTTTTCAAAGTGCTACTGGTAAAACATCATGGTGGTCTACGTATATTGGCCCAAAGTGTTGGCTTTCGATGATAGCATCATCATCAACATCCTTGCCACCCTCACAATCCTTCGTAGGCATAATGCTCTCATAGGCCCATTCCTTGATAGTATCCTTATTGACGCAAATCCTCCATTTGTTTTACATTAAAAAAGTCACAAAAGCACGATAGCATGTTGTACCACAATGCTTTCATATGAGTAGCCATTCACACTATGCATGAACATTGTCTTATTAATTGGCTTGTAGTTCCATTGGCGTGTCATGTCAACTTCACCAAGTTTAATGTCCTCAAAACCCCTTGATTATCTTAAGTGGTTAAAATTTTCCCTCAAGAAATACACCACCTTAGATGCACATTTTAGAGTGGCCCCATCTACCCTCAGCTGCTCATGAGGGAGTGCCCTTTTTATCTTAGCATCAATGCCATCGTGTTCACCCTTTCCATGCCCAGAACCAAAAAAACTTCTAGCACATCTCTTTGCCTGTTAGTTGGAATACCTAGTAACAAAATAGAACATCTGCTTTGCCTTGAATTGGGTAGCACAATTAACCACACCCAATGCCTCTTTTCCCTCCAGTCACTATCATTCAACCATGCATCCTTCAATAGGAGGTAGTGCTGCACAAACAAGGTGTCATGAACCTTGTCATCTAAGATATAGAAACGAGTTGTCTTCAAGACCTCCCTTTTTGATGAGTGACGATAGATAATGTGCACCAATATAGTAACTTGGTTGAAGTACCAGTGCATGGACTGTATTTCATGTTGGCCCTTGAAAGAGTAATTATCTGCAAAGTCTATGATTGACCCAACAACATCATCTAGGAGTGTTCCAAGACACAACTTGAACTGCTCTGCTTGCCATTTGCAAACAAAGTTGTGTTCTATTTAAACTACTTTATGTGGTCCTTGATCCAACACAAGAGTTTTGTGCAACACATCTTCTTATGCACTAGATCCTTTTTGGTCTTCTTCTTGCCATTTTCATTCATCCCTAACTCCACCTCATGAAACCCCTTAACAGTAACTTATGTTGTCTTTTTCCATTTCTCTTGGGCACAGTACTTTTAAGCACAAGGCTTTAAAGCATATACTACTTTGAGCATAGAACTTCAAATCATTGAAAGATCCACAAATTTCCTTGAAATCTACTTCTTACTGCTTGGGTGATTTAGTTTTGTGCTTCAAATTAGACTATTATTATGCACATGGCTCAATAGTCTACTTTAAATAAAACTACTTTTAAGCCGCCATAGCTTATTGTTCTATTTTAACTCAGATTACTTTTAAGTAGACGGCTCAGTAGTATGCTTTAAAGAAATGGAGAAAGCTAATATATTTTAGACCAAGCATCGACTAATTTTAAGCACAGAGCTTTAAAGCATCTACTACTTTTAAACACATGTTACACCATGTGTCAGGTTGATGCTTTTTAGTAGTGCAGTAAGCTTTAAAGCAGTGGGGAAATCTAATTTATTTAAGAGCAACCATCTACTATTTTTAAGCATGGGACTTTAAAGCACTGAAATATCCATATCTTTTCTTAAAATCTGCTTCTTATTGCTTTGGTAGTTTAGTTTTGTGCTTTAAAGCAACAATATGCTTTAAATCAGACTACTTTTTAGCACAGGTCTCAATGCTCTCCTTTAAAGCACACTACTTTTAAGCACAAGGCTTTAAAGTACAAAACTAAATTAAAGCAAACTACTTTTACTTTTAAGCATAGGGCTCAATAGTCTCCCTTAAACTAGACAACTGCTTTAAAGTACAAAACTAAATTAAAGCAAACTACTTTTACTTTTAAGCATAGGGTTCAATAGTCTCCTTTAAACTAGACTACTTTTAAACACAAGCCTTTAAAGTTAAAAACTAAATTAAAACATACTACTTTTAAACATAGGGCTTTAAAGTACAAAACTAAATTATCAAAGCAGCAAAAGCTAGGTTTGAAGCAAAGCCATGGAACTTTTCATGCTCTAAAGCCTTGTGCTTAAAAGTAGTAGATGCTTGATCTAAGAGACATTAGCTTTCTTTATTATGTTGCTAAGGAGGAAAGCACATTCTTAGTATATTCATAAGCACACGTTTAGTATCATACTTAGTATGCTAGCTAGCTAATTCAATGTGCTAATGAACATATTTATTATGCTAACAAGAAAATTATCTATGGTAAATATTACATTTTAGGCTATTTTCTATTAAAAAAATTGAGTATTTTCAATCCTTTTCCAAATACAATACAGTTTAGTAGATTTCCCTTTGATGTGCATAGGTCGATGGAAAGCTCCAAAGTTCATGATCCACGTGCAAGAAAAATTATGTACAACTTTATCAGAGTTCAATGCTACTTATGGATTTTCCATGGAGGGGTTTAGATCTCAAAATGGTAAAGTGGGAGTACGTCACTGATGCCGAATGGTTCAATGTGCTCAAACAAACAAAGGATCCGCTCCATTATCGCATCAAATGTAGCACCGTCCACACCAACATGTATGAGTCGATGATGAAACTACATTACAATATAATAGAAGGGTCTAATCTATAAGATCCCCAAATTTTGGGTCTCTTTTTAAAATAAGAAAGACAGATTCAAATGTTTTTTTGTCAAATTTTGATTTAAGATTCTTGATTGATAGTATTGTAAAGTTCTAAAGTAAAAAGCAAGGTCGTTTCCATGTTCCAGTAGGTCTAACAGACGTTTGGTTCAGTTTTGAGAAAAATTGTTATTTTTAGGTTTTTCATGCTTTTAGGTGCTTTTCTTGCAAAAAGCAGGGTTGGATTCTTAACCTATGTGTTTTGGGGAAGCTATAGTTCAATTTTGTAAAAATATTCTTTTCGAGTGCTTTTCACACTATTTTTAACTTTTCATGATTTTTAGTGTTTTTTAGTGAAAAGCGAGTCTGCTTTCTTATTCCAATGGACAAGGGGAACCCATGGTTCAATTTTAGATTTTTTTTTTTCTTTTTACGCTATTTTTATCTTTGTAGAAAACTAGTGCTAGTTTTTGGCTTGGGCATCACTCTGGCGGCTTGCTGTAGTGCCTATAAATTGGCAGGGAGTGCTCAGTTTTCAAGGCCGTCTGTTGCGTCTACTACCGCAAGGCAATACATACCTATTATACGAAGTGGTGCAAGATCTTCATCACCATCTTCATAAGCTCTCCTCTCTCGTTTAAGGGAAGAAGAAGAAGAAGGACATTCTCTCTCTACTTGCTTACTATCTCCTCTCTCGTTTCACGTTGTAAGCGCTCTCCGAAAGCTCTCGTGCTGAAGACCTCTACATAGCTCTCATCAATGCTCTCTTGTGGCATAGGAAGAAGCCTTTTGAAAGCCCCTAATCAATTCTAAAGCACGGTGAAAAGCTCTAAACTCCATAGCCATCATCATCTCTCTCTAAATGTCGTTTTTATGAGTAGATACCCTCTCCATGGTTCTTTTTTCATATACGAGTGTGTGTATGGATTTGTCGAGTGCATATGAAGTTGCCCCATGATTATTTTATTATGTTTAAGACTCTCATTTATGCACACGATGTGTTGATCACGTGCGTGCAAAAAAAAAGTGCTTTTCGTGTAACGCCATAGAAGCGGTAGGAACACTGTTTTGGTCATAACTCACAAACTGTTATAAATCATCCCAAACCCTTCAAACCAAAGATAAAACACATCATTTAGAACATTTTTTCTCTTGGGTGTCATGTAAAATCATGCACGAGCTAAGAGATATGGTCAAAAAACAGCTTGTTGCTCATCGCACTTGGTCAAAATTTTGGACCCCAGGCTCCTTGGAGAACCACTATATAGATTCATCGGATGGGCAAACGCACTTAGCCAATTGAAAAGATTTATTAAAATTGGTATTTAGGTCTCCGTTATCACCTTGGGTATGGGAGTTATTAATCCTTCCATGACCGGGTTTACCTATGCGTATAGGGGTGCTACCAAGGGGAAGTACCATATGACGTCGTGAGTTAACCGAGCCATTTTTTTACGATTTATGGTTTATTTTGGTGATTTTATCTCAAGTATTAGATTTCCATAAACTCATGCGAGGATATATGATTAGTCAACCCGAACCGCACAGGCAAATATGAATAAGCGGCTTTCTTTTTGTGTTACCGTTTGTTGTGTGAGTAAGGCAGATATGAATAAGCGGCTTTCCTTTTGTGTTACCGTTTGTTGTGTGAGTATCATATGGGTAAAGCGATGTGATAAAGTGTTAGTCTATATTATGGAGTTGATCTTGATGCATTGGTTTGAGGTCACACACTTTCATTTGCATGTTATGTATGCCCCCAAAAATGGCAAAAAGTTGTTTTTTGCATATGTGTGAAGTTATGGCTTATGGTCGACCTAAGGGTCATAGCTGTTTTGCATCATTTTTATGGTGATGGAATGATATCATATGATGTATGAAACCTCATGGATAGATGTGGATGCCTCATGTGCATGGGTATGATTGCTTTCTACCTTTCTAGGTCAAACCTAACTCTATGTGCTAGAGAGGCGAAGTGCAGGTATGATGCATCAACTTTGCATGGTTAGATGTTGTCAACTTGGATTTTTATATCATGTTTAGTTTCTGGTTGGACTTATTTTATGCATGAAAATCTCGTGTCTTAAGAGCCATGTGTGTGGACTTCGATTGACTGCAATGGATATGTCAAACTCCAAGTGTGGGAGTTGGTTCAGTGTGAATATGGTTTGTGGATAAGGGCTGAGATCCCTCATGGATTATGGTTGTGATTTTATGGTGGAAGCCACTGTGGCTCTTGGTTTTTTTTCTGGATATGGTTATGCTGCCAAAATGTTGTCGAAATTTTTGCAGCCATGTTATGTGTTGGCGGTCATAGCACAGTGCACAACCCACCGACATAATGTCAATCCGGTGGATTGGAACCCGGCTAGTGCATGGAAGCATGGATGCACCTAATGTGACAGAATGAGGACTCTAGGAAAAGGGGTAAAGCAAGAGAGGAGAAGAGGGAAAGCCGATGAAGCAAGATCTATGCACACACACTCTCAATCTACACTCTAACTCTCTAATCATGCAGACAATGGAGTATCCCTTTGCTCTAATCTCAAGCACACACACTCAAATCACACATTAAGCATACACAAAGAAGCCTAATGAGAGAAATGTATACAGCCCACATACACACACACTCTAATCTAGCACACATGTGAAGCAAGAATGCTCAAACAAGAGGGAAAACTTGAGAGGGAAGAGAAGATTAACACTAATCATACACCATTAACACACATAAGCCTGAAAGACAAGAGAAAGTAGAGAGAAATTAGCTTCCATTAATCCCAATGACCACTACATATGATGTGGAAGATCCAAGCTCCATAGCCACTCCTCTTCTTCTTCTCCACACTCCCTCACACTCTCTTCTCTAAGAATGCCCTTTCACATCTTGTGAATTGACTTATATACAAGGGCTTTTTAAAATGGGCGGCCGGCCAAAAAATGTATAACATGCTGCAGGTATCTAGGCTCATCTAGTCATCAATGTACAACTTGGAACCCACTATGGAGCCCGTAAATACAAAAAATATATGCATACACATATGTGTACACACCAATGGAATCATAATGCATGTCGTTGACGCTCGCCCGTCAACACTCTCCCCTCCCGAAGCTTTGTCGTCCTTGACAAAGCCATGTCGTGGTAGATGCTTGAGAAAGAATGTTCCTGCAAAAAGAAAAAGGTGGATGAGGTAGCATTCTCAAATATATGGTGATAAGGCATAAGGAAAAGGCAAAGCACATGTAGTAATGAGTAAATGCAAAGAATTATGAAATGTTACACTGCCATGAAGGAAAAATAAATTGCACTTGCAAAAATTAATTAATCAAGAGTTTTGGGCTTATGAATGAGTCTATCAATTAGTTAGCTACGACTAAGGATTAAAACATTTACTCTAGTACTAGCTAAGTTAGTAAATTTATCCCAATGCAAGATTCCCTAATTATGTCTGTTATAGATTAGCTAACTAACTCTCACAACTCGAAACAAAATCTTGAATATTTTTTTTACTTGAAGCTCAATGGAAGTTTTTCTCATTTCATTTTTCTTGCTTTTCATTTGTTATTTTTCACATTTTGCAAAATCATTTGACGTGTGTGCTTATTTGTATACCCGGGGCTTTTTCCTTCTCAAAGAAAAGCACCCACACTGGGAACCTCTAGGGCTCTAGTACCATAGGCAATACATGTGAGTGAAGTACCAAATCAAGCCAGGATTTCTCTTCCAGCTTAAACTTTTACACTTGTGGCACTTTTGTTTTTCTTCCATTTCCTTTGTATTTTCACTAATGTTCTTTGTTGTTTGGGTGAGAAAGCCTCTCTATGCTTAAAACACTCCTAAGGTTTCAAACACTCGAATACTTTTACCAACTAGGACTAGTAGTCAAGTAAATGAGTTAACCTAAAGTCAAGGCCTCCTAACCTCAAGGCTCATCAATAAAACTAAACTCTAAGTCAATTAACTAAAGAAAGGACAAGTTTATACATCTTTAATGGTAGATAACAAAACATAATTGAATGCACTTAATCAAACCAAGAAGAAGCCACAATCAACAAATATAAATGTACAAAACCATATAGCATAGGAAGGAGTACACCTGTGCATGGGCTTGATGAAGAGGTCGATGTCATGGAAGCTCCTCGTGTCTGGAGATACATCATGTCTGCATGGTCGTCCAATCTCCATGGGCAAGCTAATGTCTGTCTATGTGCTGCATCAAAAGATCAACAAAAGCACTGTACCTCCAAGAGGTATGTCAGCAGCAAGATAAAATAACAAAAGTAACAGAATAAAAAAATAAAACATCTAAGCTAGGGTCTAAAACCTGGATATCCAGAGGGAAAAAACCCAAAAGGGAAAAAAGTGCCTCTGGTATATGCACATAAATCTAGTGCACATATCAATGTGTACAAATCTCAAATCTCATGCAACTAGGAGTCAAGAGAGAGCTCTCACCATGAAGCATGAGCTGCAATCTCTTAGCTCGATCTCTAATAGTCAAGGGCTGGCTAACACCTAGCTCCATATGTAAAGTCTTCTCAACAGCACAAGGAATGGTCGTAGGGTGGGCATCAGCCTCTACTCGAATAGTCTGTGGAAGGCTCTTTGGTAGCCAAATCTGCAATGCTCGCGCTCTCGTAGGGATGTCAGTCTGAGCTCTCCTAGCGTGTCTACGTGTGCATCTAGCTCTAGGACATACTATCTGTTGAGAAGGTACCGCCCTCTCTAGGGGTAGTCTCATCTCTCGACATCTAGCTCGTGGAGGTCTCGCTCTAGGGTATGATCCTGTATGCGCTGGGTGTGCTACCGCTCGTGCCCTAGGTACCCAAACATGTCTTTGTCCCTCAAAGTAAACATGTGCCTCAAGTGACCGTCTAGATATGAGCCAACCATGTGAAAGTCCATCATCGGTCATATGGCTCTTTAGAAATATGATCGTGTCATCACAAGGTAAAAATCTAGCATGTAGCTCGTCACGGGGAAAAAATACCTATTGGGTTGTCCTGGAAGCTCTACATGGAGAGCTACGTGCCTGATCTATCGTGTGTCGCTCCTCAGTGGCACTACTCACCATCGCAGATCCTCTGCCTAGAGAAGGCTCTACACATGGCTAAGATGCCTGTGTACGTGGTCTCCAAACAAGTCTAGCAGGCTCTATCGTATCCCTACATAGGGTGTCCGTAGAGGTCACTCTAGTCCATGTACGTCCATGTATCTGTGGTGTAACCTCTATCTCTGTGGTGTCAGTAATGTGGTCTCTAGGAACCCGATCTAGAAAAGTACGGCTCGTGGCTGGTCTCCGCTCAATCGGGTGATCTGATCATGAATCGGCACTCGTAGATGGCACTAGGGCAACATCTATATGTGGTGGCTGCTCTCTCTATGACTCACTGGCTATGACACCGCTATGCAAGCTAAAAGAGTGGGATAGCGATGCTGTGGCTCTGCATCTTCTCTCATAGGGGGATCTACTCTCGTAGATGGCTCTATCTCAACATCTATCTCTAAGGGCCTTTGTGAGGTCGGAATATCTAAACAAGGATGCTCAAGGGCAGCTAGAATCTGTGGAGTGGTCTCATCTATAACAAATCCATCGGAGTCACTCACTCTATGACTCTGTGAGATCTCTCGCTGTGTGCTAGAAGTCTCGTGGATAAGTGTGGTAGGTGGTGTAGGCTCCCTAACAATACTCTGAGTGGGCTCTAGTCTCAGGGGCTCTACCTGTGGGTGGTAGGCTAGGTGTTGGAGCTATCTCTCGTAGCACACTATCATCCTCATCTGGCATCTCCCAAGGTGGTAGAATACGACGTGACAAAAGAAGCCTAGGAGGTGATCTCTCTAGTGGTGTCTCTCGAGGGCTCGGAGCTCTCGGTAGCTGTGGAGCTAGCGTGGTCGTCGTGGGTAAACATAAATCATCATGTCTAAGTCAAGGGGAGTAGGGTAGACCTATAGTCAAAACATATACTGCATGATCAACATCCCTATAAACTCGCTCACGTGGATCTCCTATCAAATATGCAAGAAGGCGGACTAAAGGATCTCTAGATCCACCACTCGTCAGGCATCTGTACCTATGACCAAGCCCATCTAGATAGGTCACGGTCTGCTCAACTCTCTGAAGCTCCACTAGCCTAGGATGTGTCTGTGTGTCTAAGCTGTCATCTGGGTGTGCCCACTCTATGTCATCAAAATCAAGGGTCTCAATCAAGAGATACTGCTCTCCGAGATCATCAATAAAAACTGCTCTATCGGCCTGTGGATAGGCTCTCAAAATCTGCCTAGGTGTAGACATCATGCGCTGCGGGGTGGCTAGCCTCACAAAGGGGTGATCATAAGTGTCAACATAATATGCAACCCCTCGTGGAGATTGGCCTACTATATGCAAGATCTGACCGTCTATATCTCTCATGCTATGCCTAGTCTCTCTGGTCTCGGACAGTGTCTGAAGGGTGGGGGTCAGTGGTCTAGGGGCACTCATATCTACAATGGGTGATCTACCGGGCCCTACCTCTGGTGCTCTCAACTGGGGTGATATGGTAGTCATAGACTCTCTCGTATGCTCTCTAATCTGTGTCATGAAAGGCTCACATGGGTCTCTAGATGGTGCAAGGTGTCGAGGTTGAGACTCTCTAAAGTACGTGTCTCGAAGGCTCTGGGTCTCTATCTGTGGCTCACTCTGAGTGGTACACAAAGTGCTAGCAATCGCCGTGTACATCGCTCTAGACTCGTGATAGCTCGAAACGCTTGACGGCAAATCAAGTCTAGGTGAGGAGAATCCTGGCGGTGGTTTCCTGAGTGATGTGGGTGGTGGCACTGTGTCTAAAGGAGGTAAGGCACTCCTACTCGAAGTAGGGCGCTAGGTCGGTCGAGGATCGTACGGAAATCCACAAGTCAGAAAGTAAAGCTCAGTGCCTGTGGTACTCATGTAGCATCTATCTTTAGGCTCGCCAACTAGTGTCACAACATCTGTGGATAGGCGTCTACTAGAAGTGCGATACTCTAATCGATATATGCGCTAAGCACTATCTATATAGATCACTCGAGGACCTACCCATTGTAATATAACCTGTACAGGATGGTCGAAGGCCTCAAGGCAATCATCTGCGTGTACTAGCTCTATCTCCTCTAGCCTAATCAAATGGTCGACCACATACGTGGCGCGATAGTCATCTCTAAATGTGCCATCCCGTGTGTCGTCGAGAAGGACTCGCACCACTTGGAGGGTCTGTGTGGGACCAAAGGAAGCGCGGCACTGGACAAAGAAATGTCCATATGTGTCTGTGTAAAAGGGTCGGCCTCTGTGCTCGCCTATAAGTGTGAGCAATGTGTACTCAGAGCAGGAAGTGGTCATGGCCATCATATGTGCGCTCTCGGCGTGTGATAGGCCTCTAAACCTCGTCAACTCGTCGAATGGAGACTAAAATCAAAATCTGCACTATATCGAGGTTTATGCGTACAATCGGACTCAAATCTAACAAAATCTGGCAAAACCTAACTCTCGGACGTATCTGCTCTAAATGTGTCTAATCGTGTGTACATGCGCGCGAACGTCGAGTATGTGGGGCGTGTGATGCGTGTGGAATATGTGTGAGATGCAAAAAAAGAAAGAAAAAAAATCGTTTTTTTTTTACTTTTTTTTTTTAAAGGCCTTTTAAATTCGGACGCCCATGCAAATCAAATTTTGTTTTCTTGTGCTTTCACACTCTTTTTATTATCTTTGTTGACTTTGTTTCTCTCTCTCTCTCTCACTTAGATTCTTTTCTAACATGCTTTGTCTTTTGTTGACTTTACTCCCTTTCCACACACCTAAAAACAAGCATGCACATGTGCTTGACCCCCACTCCCTTTGTTTGCTTGTGCACTACACTTTACACACACCCAAATTGAGGATGGCACACACCCCTCTTAAATGATGCACACACCTAAATCAAGCAATGCACACACACACCCAATTTAAGTAAATGCACACACACCTAAATCAAGTAAATGCACACACACCTAAATCAAGTAAGTGCACACACACACCTAAATCAAGTAAATGCATACACTATTTCGAGAAGTGAGATCTATGCGCATGCAAAGCTAAAAATAGGTCATGAAGTGCGTACGCTCTCAATTTGGTGAAGATTTTTTTGCAATTAACACTTCAAAATCACACCCAAAATCAATTTTTTATGCATTTGCATCCAAATTAGGTCGATTTTTGCTTCTCTTTTTGCCTAATTTTGATTAAAAATTAGCATAATTAGCAATAGAATTAAGCATATACAATTGATAATCACACTTTGAACTTTGCAATTCATCCAATTTCACATCAATTTGCAATCAATTACAAGCCCAATTAAGTGTGCACACACATGCATAATCAAGCACTAATCGCTAATCAATGCACACACATTCTATCAAAAATTGGGCAGCATTTCGACGCAATTTTAGCAATGAAAAAACTGATCCATAATCATCATAACAACATCAAGCAATCCAATGTTTTTAATGAACCCAATTGGCACCAATTAAACCACAATTTGCACTAAAAATGTGCACTTTGCCTACACATAGGCACACTAATTGCACTTAGATTTGCACTAATTTTTTGTGAAATTTATCTTTAATCAAACTTGCAAATCAAATCAGAAAATGAATGGGTTAATGCTCGCACAATAATGTAAGCATCGCTTTGATTTTCCACTCCAATTGACGCCTACACACATGTGTGTGTACTAGCAACCGCTTAACCACAATTCACCTACAATCAATCAAGCACAAAATCTCATGTGTAGCATCATTTTTAATCAAATTAAACACATAAGAATGATAATCACACTTCAAATCAATGATTTAGCAATGTGTGACACAAAAATCACGTGTGATTAGAGAATAATTAGAGAGCCTAAAATTAGGAAAAAATCCTTAATTACACACTCAAAAATCACTCGATTTCACTCAATTTTTTTACAATTTCTTATCAAAAGAGTGATGCTTAAGCCTCTAATTAGGCATACACACATATAAAGCACTCCAATTGTTAGCGGATTAGTAGAAAATTAGTGAAAAAAGAGAGAAAAACATACAAATTAATCACAATTTCTTAACCAAATCTCACCATAAATCCACAATTCACCATCACCAACACCTAATCCTAATTAAAATTAGAAACTCAAACCATCACACGGGTGATCCTCTAGCTTAGGCGCTCAATCCCCGGCAACGGCGCCAATGTTGGCGGTCATAGCACAGTGCACAACCCACCGACATAATGTCAATCCGGTGGATTGGAACCCGGCTAGTGCATGGAAGCATGGATGCACCTAATGTGACGGAATGAGGACTCTAGGAAAAGGGGTAAAGCAAGAGAGGAGAAGAGGGAAAGCCGATGAAGCAAGATCTATGCACACACACTCTCAATCTACACTCTAACTCTCTAATCATGCAGACAATGGAGTATCCCTTTGCTCTAATCTCAAGCACACACACTCGAATCACACATTAAGCATACACAAAGAAGCCTAATGAGAGAAATGTATGCAGCCCACATACACACACACTCTAATCTAGCACACATGTGAAGCAAGAATGCTCAAACAAGAGGGAAAACGTGAGAGGGAAGAGAAGATTAACACTAATCATACACCATTAACACACATAAGCTTGAAAGACAAGAGAAAGTAGAGAGAACTTAGCTTCCATTAATCCCAATGACCACTACATATGATGTGGAAGATCCAAGCTCCATAGCCACTCCTCTTCTTCTTCTCCACACTCCCTCACACTCTCTTCTCTAAGAATGCCCTTTCACATCTTGTGAATTGACTTATATACAAGGGCTTTTTAAAATGGGCGGCCGGCCAAAAAATGTATAACATGCTGCAAGTATCTAGGCTCATCTAATCACCAATGTACAACTTGGAACCCACTATGGAGCCCGTAAATACAAAAAATATATGCATACACATATGTGTACACACCAATGGAAGCATAATGCATGTCGTTGACGCTCGCCTGTCAACATTATGTTCTAAAGTGGTTATGCAGGATTCGTTGTACCTCACCCGAGTTGGGTGGAGTGCTCACTCGTGTGATGTGATTGGATTATGGTTTATGGTTTGGGATTAGATCATGAATTCATCTGGATGGTTTATGATAGACGTGTAAGGGTAGAGACCCTATACAGTCTAGCTGCTTGGAAAAAATTGTTTGTGCATATGGAAAGTGCTTTTGGGATTGCAGTCACATATTATGTTTCTCATGGCAGCATCGCTACAAGACTAGGATCACCTACATCGCTTAGAATTAGATAAAAGGGTCGTTGACATGGGGCTTTGATGGATCAGGGGTGTTGCCTAGGTCTTCTTCTTTTTGTTAGGCTCATCTACACGGTTAGTGCATCGGGGGTTGAACAACCTACACGGCTAACGCGTCAAGGATTTTGCCTTGGCTTTGCCTAAAAAGCTGATGCTGGGCATCGAAGAGGCATGGTGCCCAAAGTGGTCTGGTTGGTGTTGATACCCTACCACCTACTGGTACTTGCGATCCTTTCAGAGCTTGGATTCATGGAGGAGGCGAAGCAGCCTCAACTTATATCTAGCTCAAAAGGTTGGAGGTGTTCTGGCTCGCTCCCGACAAAGTGAAATTCTCTCTGTTTGTAGTAGAGCAGAAGTGGATGGGTGGACCGATCGATACCTACACAGGGTCTGGTGCTCTACTAGATATTTTGTCATATATTCTTTTGATGTTATGGTATACCCAGATTTTGTCATTACATTAATACATGGTTGCATGTTTCATTTAAATGGGGCATTTAAAGATTCTTTGTCGTCATTCTCTTGTGTCTCTGTGCACTCTATTTCACCCTCCACTATATTCTCTCTCTCTCTCTCTCTCTCTCTCTCTCTCTCTCTCTCTCTCTCTCTCTCTCTCTCTCTCTCTCTCTCTCTCTCTCTCTGTGCAGTGTACACATATATACACCCTTCACAATGTTATTTTGTTATTGAGTACGCTTTCATTCATAACACCCATTCATGGCCTAAACTCCATGCTTGGTCAGGTGCTGAGAACTCCTCCCTTATGCAAACATTTCTGCAACTCTGATGTATATTGAAAATTGTATAAAGGTATAAATTGTATGATTTTTGCATAGACCCCTGGGGAGGGGTATCTCTCATAATCAACATGGAAATTTCCTCTGCATAAGGGTTTCATGAAATAATTGTCTCCTGTCGTGATTGCAAGCGGGGCAGACATTAGGTTCAATTGGATCGAGTTTGCGGTGTACTTGCAGGATATTCAAGAGAAGGGTTATTATGAAGGCCATGTTAACAAGCAAAGAATACACAATCTCAAGCTTCTAGTTCCAAAAATAGAAGAGGAGTTTGTTGAAATCTGGGAGGAGAACATAGCCATCACAGGTACGAGTACTGCAAAATCTACCAAGGCCACACCTCTAAACTTATCAAAATAGTCAATAGGAGATAGAAACTTCTTCATTTTGTGGGTCAGAGGAATGACAACACATGAAGGAAACTGTCCTTCATTTGAAAACACAAATACTATATGATAAAAGAATCTCAAAAATGTGCAAGAGGCCCTAGAATTTGCAAGGGCTTTGAATGCAGAAAATATGAAGGTCACTCCAATTGTCATGGGTTTGAGATAGAGGTTGCAAGCAGCTGAGAAGGAGTTGCAAACTCTATCTCGCATAGTAATGATGTGCATTGTGGATTCATGACAAAAATGGAGCTTTAAGTTAGAATAGACACAATGAAAGACACCATAGAGGCTTTGGGGTTTCCTCATAGTAAAGACGACCCCTTTGATAGTGACAGACATAACATGTAGCTGGTAAGTGTTCGTAATTTTCATATTCGCACTTTATGTTTGGTACATTTTCTTAGGTAACTCATGTACTTACTGTGCTCTTTTTATCTTTGTTATGTAGGTTGAGGTGGACATTGCAAAATCCAAAGTGCAAAACTTTGAAAGTCAACTTGAACTTTTGATGCTCATGGAGTCCAAAATACAAGGCCCATTTTTCTAGATTTCCCTCATTAATCTAGCCCTTGCCAATTTTATGAAGGATAGAGAGGTACAAGGCAATGTTGGAACAAACTTGTCTATTGGTTTTGGTATGTCCCTTGAAGTACAACAAATTCTTGCAATGGTCAAGTTGTCCTATACCGAATGGTTGTGCAACCTTGCAATGCAAAGACATCCAATCACACCAAAAATTGGTAAAATAATCAAGCTTGAATATAAGCTTGCTAGTTAGCATACATGGTATGTTAGTTAGCATAATAGGCTGGGTAATTAGTACACTCGACTACAAGTTAGCATTGTGGGTATGCTAGTTAGCATACTGGGTTGGCTAGTTAGTACATTGGGAGTGCAAGTTAGGATTTTGGGTATTCTAGTTAGAATATTGGGTATGCAAATTGGGTATGTTAGCTAGCATAGTGGTGTGGCTAATTAGCATACTGGGTTGGCTAGTTAGCATATTGGACATGGGCTAGTTGGCATAAAGTTTTACCAACTAGGATATGGTCTAGAAAATATGTCATATCTAGTTATATTCTAAATAGCATACTATGCATGCTAATTAAGCTAATTAGCATATAGATCATGATAGTTAGCATTCATGGTATGCTAAGCCACATACATAGTTAGCATGTTAAATGCATGATAGTTAGAATTCATGGTACACTAAGTCGTATACATAGTTAGCATGTTAAACTAACTATATAGCATACATGGCATGCTTATATAGGTTGTAATCAAAGTTTTTTTTTCAATCCTCTCAAAATCATTCCATGACGTGGGCAGTGTGAGTGCATGAATGCGGAGCGTGTTTGGAGAGGGATAGGGGGGAGAGAGAGAGAGAGAGAGAGAGAGAGAGAGAGAGAGAGAGAGAGAGAGAGAGAGAGAGAGAGAGAGAGAGAGAGAGAGAACACAGGATCTGGGTGGATCAACTCACCACATTATGTGTGAGAGAGCCCCATATTCTTCTATCTAGTAAAAAATCATGACTACATTAGTTCATGTGACATTTGTGCAACTAAGGCACCTGTAGAACATGAGACATTGTTCAAAGTAACGGTTGCACCTGACGAAAGGCACCTTACTAAAGGGGTTGAGTAGAGCGAGAATAAAATCCATTCAAATTGAAGTTGAAAGTTATGTGTTGATTGATGATTACCTCTACAAGAGAGGAAAGGACAATCAATTGAAAATGTGTACCACAAAAGGTGAATATATTCCGATTCTTGAGCAAGCTCACATTGGACAAGGAGGCTGATTTTTTTTTGCTGACAAAACCATGAAAGAAATTCTCGTTGCAAGAATTTGGTGGTTGACCTTGTTTATGGATGTTGAAGCATACATGAAAAGATGCGACAAATGATAACAAATAAAAGTACCTATGTGGAGAGACGAAATGCCTTTAAGACCAATGATGGGGCATAGACTTTGTAGGATCGATTGCACCTCCTGCATATTGTACGCATGCTCATTATATTATAGTGGCCATAGACTATCTAACCAAATGAGCTGAAGCCAAAGCTACATAGAAGAACGATGCAAAAATGACAACACAATTCTTGTATGAGAAATTTTTTGCAAGATATAGACTATCGATCAAGATAATCAGTGACAAGGGACTCACTTCCTAGATGAAGTGATTGAATTCTTGCTGGAGCCTAGATGAATTCATCTTGCAAATCAACACCTTATCACCCTTAAATGAATGGACAAGCAAAGAGCACAAACAAAACCCTATGCACAATGCTCACAAAGATAGTGAGTGAATCAAGAGTAGCAATTTCATGTCATGGTGGATAACGATCTTAATGAAGCAGTCATCCTAGGTGTATCCTGGATGAGAACTTATAAATTAGTTCCGGATTGGCAAGCGGATACTTTCAAGTTTAAAATAACCACACCCCTTATGTCACTCTTTGGCACAAAGTGATCACATCTGAGAAGTATAGCCATTGTTATAGAACCACAGTTAGTGATAACAAATGCACCTACACGGCAAGTCAACGGACAAGCCAAAGACATGTATGGGTCAAGAAATCCATTATGGGGCAAAGAAGCCTAAGCAAACATGGATACCCAATCCACAAGTGCCAACCACAACAAAGAGAAACCCTCAAAAAATCTCGATAACCTCGTCGTAGTTATACTTGGAAGTGATAGCCCAAACAACAACAAAATCCTACAACAAGCCAACCCAAGTATCAATGGATTTCCAAGCGAACAAAACCCAACCAACCCAAACAACTTGGCAATGGGGGCCCAAGCAAGAAACTCAACAACCAACTAAACAATGACCACAACCCAAATACAAGTGGGTACCAAGAAAGCCACCAACCATAGAAATCAAGACAATGGTACTCAACCAACCAACAATCAAAGAAAGAGTATGCCATCTTCAAATCCTGTTGTTTAGACAACGTAGTAGAGATGGAGCCTTGTCAGCAAAAACCATTGAACAATTCATTCAATACCCACATCCTACACAACATATTGTTACCCCGTACATCTCTTTCATCAAACATTACAAGGCCTTGCATAGACAATGTATTCTAGCCAAGGCACAATGCACAAACCTTCGTTCGAGATGACTTAGAATGGGAAGGGGGAGTAGGAGCCTATTGCAATATCATGAGCTTGAAGATTATGAGAATTCATGTTTATAGTGTATAAAGTTTTTTTTTTTGCTTAATTTTTGTCTTTTTACTTGCTTTTTATCTAGTTTTACTTCATATTTGGCATGAATTTGTGCTATATCGACAAATTTTTAACAACCACGATACCTAGATTGAGAGTATGTATATAAAAGTGTGCAAAATAATTTTGGCTAATTTTTGGACAATAATGATAATTTCTAGTTATTTTTCTTAATTTTTAGCTAAAGATATAAAATCAATAAAATTAACTAGAAGAGTCAAAATCAAGTTCTGAAAGAAAACACCAGACAAATGAAGCAAGAGCTTCAAGCATGTCAAGTTTCAAAGGATTTGGCACAAATCAAAATTTGGGCCAACTTTACGATCGATCAAATTTGCAAAAGCGAGGGCAATCAGCGATTGAATGTCCAAATGATGAGTTGTTTGAGTCGTAAGTAATATGCCATGACCAATCAAGGTAAGGAAGGTAAGTATGCACTTGGGACTCCAGGTGACCTAGAGCATATGAGAGCACTAGCTTGCTACGAGCAATTTTAGCCACCATAGGACATGAGATTTGACATGTATGTTCCACTAACCTTCCTCGACAAATGTATGAAGGCCACACAACACAAAAAAACATCAAGTTAGCCACATTGATCAAATCAAAGTTGGATTTTTTGTGAACTATCAAAGGTTGGCAGAGGGGGCACTCCAAATTCAAAAAGTTTTGACCCAGACAGCCAAGGGCTTCCCAACCATGCAATCATAGTTAGATTGGAGGCGCAATCCATGTTCCCCAACCTCAAAATCCCAAATTTTTTCTCCTGGAGCTTGCCTCACATAGTGTCTATCCACTTTGCAATCACAGTTGAGAAATCTTTCCAAACATGGATCTGATCCATGTCCCCCAACATGCCAGAACAGGACCAAAAGTCATCCACAATCAGATCAGGGTTTGCGAAAATCACCCCTCAAGTTTCATACAAAATGGACACCTAAAGACCAAAAAACCCCTCAATTTGCAGCATTTCTATCTACAAATGTTCATTTTGATATAGGCTAGGAAAAAAACGATCCAAACCTCAAAATTTGGTGACTAAGGGCTTACGAAACATGTCTAGATGCTTTCCAAACATGGATTGTGATTCATGTACCCCAGGTGTAGAGTTGGCAGATTTTGGGTCCAAAGTGTATGCAAGTGTAAAAGTCATCAATTGATTAAGGAAATTGTGCAAAATTCCAAGAGATTGGCAACTTCAGAGTGTCATAGTGCCAAAGTTCGAGTGTGGGGGAATAAAACCATTAAGTGATGAACTTGGGAAATTGTTTACTCTGAATGTCAAAGAGTAACCAAGAAATGCCTGGAGAAGATATAAATTTTGATAGCAAGGCGAGGAAGGCCAATAAATGTTGGATGACAGTGAAAATTGATGGATAGGTAGACATAAAGGTGCTAATCAATCTTCAAGCATTAGAATCACAAAAACCAACACCCATTAGCCACAAGAGTCAATCAACGTGGGATCCAAAAATTAGAGATGGTCAAAGTCGAGAAAATAGGGCCATAAACTGGGATATTGGATTAACTTAATGAATATAGATCTAAATATAACAATATTCCACCAATGTGCTAGGATAAGCTATAGGAACATGCCCATCAATCCTGATCCCAAGCTGTGACCCAACATGGATTGCGATCCATGTACCTTTTTCAAATTTCAGGACTTAGACCAAGACATCATGTCCCACCCAAGTTTTCAAGGCATTTGAATATCAAAGCCCTTGTGAGAATGCCAAAATTCTCTAATTCTACAAAAAATTTACAAAATTTGGCTTAGAATCCCAACCACTGTTTGGAATCACAAAAGTTTTCACCCATAGCATCCTTTGATCATGCTAAACCAGATGGTGCAGAGGTCACCCCAAAATGTGTTCCAACATGGATTGTAATCCATGTACCACTAACCTTGAACTGATGTGAACCACTTTGCCCTAGTGCTTGTAGATGTCCTAGACACATTGGTGAAGTTTTGTCAAATTTGGAACTTATTTGCTCAAGTTATTCTCATTTTTCATTTTATGGTCAAGTTTGCATTATATGATTTTTTGGACAACTTTTTGATCAAATACTATGAATTAAACAATTGAAAATTTGGTAGCAAGATGTCACACAAACATGCACAAAACGAGTGGGAAGCAACCCCCTATGAGATCATCGACATCTCATCCAACAAAAGAGCACACTTCAGATAAGAGCTCGATAATAGATCCCCGCCAATATCTTCATTGACAAGCTTGTGGATACCACTCAAGTTAAAGCCAACATCTTCCCAAAATAGCTCTCAATACTCCATTAAAAACCAGATGTGCTAGACAATGCCATGTGTCTCTAATTAGATAGCTATTTTAGATTACTTCCATAAGGGACTGACTTCTAGAGAGCACACGAGCTAATGAGCTCCATACAATATAATGGACAAGCAACCTTAACGGACAAAGATGGAGCCACAATAAGAGTGAAAATTACAAGTGATTTGATTTGCCAAGCACTCCATTTACCAGTGGGCAGTCACAACCTAATGCTAATGATAAAGGTCATTGACAATGACAATGCTTTCATTAAGCAGCAAGGGCACAAGTTAACATACAAGGATTTGATTTACTTAGAGATAGAGTTTCCATTAAGACTCATCTCAAAGCACTTGAAGGTACAAAAGCCACCTCATTATACAGAGCCTCTACTACATGTAGTAGTGGTGATGGCTATTGGGCTAGCAGAAAGAAGAGCTATCAAAAGCGACCTCGGAAGTTACATCCTAGAAAACTTGGTGGAAGCCAACTTAAAGAGTAGCGACATGAATAAAGCATACATAAACGCAGGGCCAATGCTTACAAGAATAGTTAGGGCTATGGGAAGCTCTTTAAAAACTCCCATGAAAAGAAAGACATGCAGCCAACGCTCTAAAGAACCAACAACTAGTTGATAGTGCGGTTACTAAGTCCAAT
Source organism: Adiantum capillus-veneris (assembly GCF_014529385.1). Classification (NCBI taxonomy): domain Eukaryota; kingdom Viridiplantae; phylum Streptophyta; class Polypodiopsida; order Polypodiales; family Pteridaceae; genus Adiantum; species Adiantum capillus-veneris. The sequence continues at coordinate 15,903,580 of NC_140950.1, forward strand.
TTGAGCTTCACGGTGAGATCAGAACAAAGGAAGACATTCCATCAAAATATCGGTCCTCAAAAGAATAAGAGATAGAGGTTCCATTGATCAAAAAGAGACCTCAACAAATGGAGCAAATCCCCAAATCTCAAGCTCAAAGATCTATAGAAGAATCTCAATGGCTCAGAGAGGAGGGACAAGCAAAGATAACAAAGGAGAAGAAGAAAATGGAAGAAACCCAATAAGATTTACCTCCCTCAAACGACAATGATGTCAAGCTAGATACAAAGCTTGAAAAGCTTAAAGAGGAAAGACGATAGAAAGCTCGGGCGGAGATCAAGCTGGCAAGCTCCACAAGACAAAGGATCCATGAATCCTTAAAAAGAAAAGCTAAAGCAAGAGAAGAGGAAGAGTCTAAACAACAAAAAACAACAGATCTAGATTCACCATTGGACTCTCCTCAAAGTCAATAGTCTCATCATGAGGAATCTGTTAAAGATACGGCAATAACAAAAGTTGCAGAGGAGATGAAGAAAACCATCTCTCTAAAGCATTAATCTACACCTCCTGCTGATACAAAGTAAACAGAAACTCAAGCTAAAAGAGAAGAATGAGGCAAAAGAGAAACATGTTTTTGAAGAGCAACACACAACTCAAACACAAGCGGGGGCCTCTCAACAAAAAGAGACACAAGGAAAAAGAGATGTTTGCCTTGCAATCCAATCAAATGAGACGGCGGCTAACAAAATTTTAGAACAATTTGATCTAAAAGAGCATCTTGAGATGATCAAATTACAATTCAAATGCTAGAAGGTAATAACGTAGCTTTGGATCCAAGATGTGGAAGATGCTATGGCCAACACACAAAAAGCAAACCAAGAGATAGAGAGGCTTGCAAGTTGTCAGTCTGCAAATGGATAAAAAATATCTCCAAAACACCCTAGCAAAATTAAAAGAAGATGCCGCAAGCATCAACCAAGATTTGGAGAAATAGATTGAAGCTAATACAAAGATCTAGGTAGAGCAACAAGCTCTAAGAGACACTCTAGAGGGGGGAAAGAAATGCTACTCCAAGTTGTGTGACTCTTATGCTATTGTCAAGCACACCCTCCTCTCCACCCTCATAGAAAATCAACTACTCTTTGCAATTAACAATATTCTAAACCATGAATTAACAATATTCTAAAGCACGAGTGTAGTTACTCAAGTTCTTATTTTCAAGGGGTAAGAGGGGTGGCAACCGAAGTGTTGGAAGTCCCAAGGAAAGAGAAAGCATACACAAACAAGTAAATTTAATCATGGCACAACATGATCAAGAGAATGTAATTAATATTGGCAACTTAGATTTGGCTCATGGTATAGCATTTGATGATGGTTGCAAAGTTGGCAACTACCTTGTTGTTGAAAGTTACAAGAACCAACGAGAAACCCTATTTTGCAAGCGAAGGTTAAAAGCCAGATTCAAGGCCTTCAAGTTCCCCAAAGTGCCCAAAAAGAGAGATTTCCTATGAGGCCTCGTAGTGAGACCTCCAAAAGAGGATTCACTTTGAGTAGCAAAGAGGAGATATCGGAAGGACCTCCAAGGCAAACTATTCAAGAAGAAGAAGCCTGTCCTAAACTTTTAAGGGAGACGTGTGAAAGTGACACCCCTACTACCTCTGAAAGTTATGCTACCCCAAGAAGACGGCAGGCATGGCGGTCTGCTAGTCCTCCTAAAAATAGAGGAAACCATCAAGTACTCCCTCTTATCCAAATCCAAAGAAGGGAGAAATAAATTCAAGTAAGAGGAAGCGAAGAAAGTGGTCGCCATCCTCACCTTCTTCTTCCTCTTCCTCCTTGCCATCATTGTCTTCTAACATGGAGGACAACAACTTGCACCCAAGAGAGAAATGAGAAGGGGTAAATGGAGGAGTTATGTGGCATGGAAGAGGACAAGAGAGCTTTAAAAATTTAGAAAGGAAGGAAAGAACATCACTCTCCTTACCTATGATGGAACCTTTGGAGCAACTGATAAAGTGTTGGGTTTTATCCAACAATTTGATGCGGCTTTTGGAGATGGAGTTTTTTTGGAATCTTCAAAGCTTCAAAATGTTTCCATGCATTTCCAAAAGTCAGCCCGTCAATGGTGGGAAAGCCTATGTGCTGAAGGTGAAGCTCCAAAGGCGATATGGTATTTTGAGAGTGAAACCCAAACATAGTTCTGTATCGATGGGTAAGTGTAAGAAGCTAAGTGCCAGATATAGTGGACCTTTTGTAATCACAGAGGGGATCAATGATCAAGCTTACAGACTTGTGTTACCACCACACTTAAAGGTACATGATGTTTTTCACGTCAGCTTACTCAAGAAGTATGTACGTGATCCGCAACATATTCTTGATGATTCTCTATTATCTACCTCTACTGATGGAACCTTTGAATTATATCCCAAAATAATACTTCAGAGCATAACCAAGCCTCTACGTAATGGGACCATCATTGAACACATTGTTAAATGGTAAAAGAATACTTCCGTGCCATCTCTAGGCATTCCACTCAAACCCGAATGGCAATGGGAGCATCTTAAAAGGTGGAGCTTGTGCTCATTTTCTCATTCATTGTAGACTTTTACGTCATTCATTAGTTAGAGACACAAAGTCTTTAACAAGGATTGTGGGGATCAGGGGTGTTTCTGCTTCTGCGGCCTGCGAGATGCGCGCGAGTGGGGGGCTTCTAGGGGCTCTATGCAGCAGGGTGGAACTAGATCACCTTAGGCTAGGTAGGTTGATGCTGAGGGGAAAGGGATTTGTCTTGAGGGGTTGGGGGTTTTCCTTGGGTGAGAGGGTCATGCAATCCTTTCTTCTGCTTGCCCCACGTCCCCGACTTATTTATTGCTTTCTCGGAGAGGCTGCCCTCTCTCACCTCTTTCGAGGAGAATATTGATAGCCTGCACAGTTTGGTACTTTGCTCATGTTGGATGACAGGTGTTGGATGGGTGGTAGACTTCCAACACTTGGTGGCAATGCTCGAAGCCCTATCCCCTTATCCTTGGGATGGTTCTTGGCTTGCCAGTAAAAGTCTTTAGCTTTCTTGGCATTCGAGAACTCTTTCAATATGTTGTTGGCTCTGACCGGCCGGTGATAGAGATGTTATGGCTCCACCCTCCTTTTGATCTAGTACGGACTTATTCTTTGGCTTCGCGTGTTCGGCTTGGAGGAGATCTGGTTGTGATGGAGCTAGATTTCCGATGGAAGCCTATGTGCTCAAGGTGAAGCATCATATCAAAAGTGACAAGCTAGAAGCTCTGAGACGAGCCAAGCTTCATTGCATCAACAAATGGAAGCTCACCTAGAAGAAGAGACAAATGAGAAAGCTAGAATGGAGAGGGAAAGCAAAGAAAAGGAGTAGAAAAGAGTAGACCAAGCTTAGCAGAGTAGACCAAGAATACTAGAGCAGACAAGGAGAAAAGAGCCTGTTCACTACCAGCAAGGCTTGGCCTTGGCATGAAAAGTAGAAAGTATGGCCTCTAACCTCTGCAATAGCAGCACTTTTGTACAATTGAATCTTTTTGTAAACCGGGCCTTAGTTCTTTAGAGTTGTCATCATCGACTCTTATTGTAAAATCAAAACCTATGTAAATTCATTTGAACTCAAAAATAAATGATGTGACAACCTTTCAACTCCCAATAGCTGACTTGGGAACTCACTTCTACTATTCCATTTTTATGTCATGAAAAATGATGTCTTGGTAAGTAGAAAGGGATACTAATTAGCACCATTGTGTAAGCATATATTGTAAGCTAGTAATCAATAATGTATGCTAGTTGGCATACTTGAACTTATCAACACATGTATCATTTTGAGTGAACTTTATTAGACACAATGAAAAGTATAGCCATGAGCTACATGTCAAATAGAAAAAGATCACAAACTACATGTCAAATACCAAAGGGCATGTTGTTATAGATGGATTCATAATCTTTTGGGGTGGTTGTGCACATTTTCCTTCTCTTTTGCATGTGTCCCATGGGTATCTTGATACAACGTACAAGATTTAAAATTATGTGAACAGTGGGTTGGTTGTAGTCTAGTTTGAAGGTGTATGCATCATCTTGCTTGTAATACAGTCCTTGCACAACATAAGACCCTTTGTCAATCACATTGTTCCATTCGTTAACGTAACTATGTTTTTCCTTTTCTTTTATTGCAACGCAATTTATCAAGTAAAAGTCTACACTCTCATCATTGGTTGTAGCATCCAAATTCACTACCAAAGTGTCACCAACACACAAAGCACTACTTGATGCATCATGGTGGCATTCACTCATGAATTTTTCAGATCTGATGATCTATTCTTCAAGGGAATCATCAATTGGCATGTCATTTTCATCCTCAGCTTCATTAGACAATGGCATCAGAAGGTGATACTCCCAAGGTTGCACATGAGATTTGTTAGTGCAATGATTCCAATTGTAACTCATGCATACATAAAAAAAGCATGTCAATGGTCTTGTTGTAATGGCAGTTGGATCCTATTGATTGTGACCGCAAAAAGCATGCAAGGTGTGGGACTTCTCAACCATGGCACAATTCCTTTTAACCTCCCTGTTTACATCTCCTACTTTGATCTCCCAAAACGTAACACACGAGCACATTCCCTTTCTTTTAAAGGATATGATGCAGTTGCTCCCTTTGATAGGTTTTCTTGGCAATAAGCAAATATACATGCAACATATTTCAAAGTGTCCCGATTAGGCTTCAACTATTCATGTTTCAACGATCTTTTAGCAACTATGCCTACACCATCATGCTCTCCCTTGCCACCACTATCTGATCATACCCATTGTCGTTTGAGTAGCACCTTCTCTCTATAACCAGCCATAGTGTAGCATAAGACAATGTTAGACAAACAATGTGTCATGCACCTTGTCATCTAATATGAAGAAGTGGATTGTCTTAACTAATTTCCCTTCCTTGTGGTAGTAAGTTGTGCACAAAAAATGGTTACTTGACTTGAGTGCCAATGCATAGAGTGAATCTCATTTTTCTACTTGAACGCATAGTCTTTTGCAAAATTTGCAACAAAACAACCACATAGTTGGGAAATTTAAGAATACATTCCTTGAACTATTGTGCTTGCCATTGAGCAATATAGTTATGTCTGATAAAAATCTACAGCTTAGTCTGTAGAAGTTGAAGAAACACCCAACACTGCATTTATTTATTCACAAGATTTTTTCTCTTTTTTTTGTTTCCATGCTTATTTGTTGTCTCTATATATGAAAAAGATTTAATACAGATGTTCTTACCTGACATTTGTGTCTTGTAGCATGTTTCCAGCTTCTTCACACCACATTTCTTACATTCTCCTAGCAAACACTCTCTATTGCGGTAACAAGTATCTATCTGCTAAAGCATATGGCAATCGTGGGGAGCACATCAATGTTGAGAGCTTTGAGGCAATAGCTTGCTCGCTCTTGATAGTGGACATATCAAGAAATATTGGTAGCTTTGTGGAACACAATGGGAGCTTGTGATCTCATGTGAGAGTGATGTATGCTCTTGTGGAAGCTCAAAAGACAATGCGGAAGACAGTGTGTAGATGAAGGTGCTAACCTAAAAATTGTGTGCATAGTAGCACTATTTCATCACTATTTTCAAATTCATTTTTCACTGTGTAGAATGCAGATCTAAAAAATTTGTGCCCTGCATTTTGACGTGGTCTATAATTTTGTAGAGGAAACTTTTGGTAACTTCCTCTTCATTTTGCTTATATTCATCTTAGACCGATGTATATAGAAAATTTTGGGTTTTTGGTTTTGTGTATCGTGTGTATAATGATCTTTTGAAAGCATGATAAGTGCTCAAAGTTGGGTGCATAAATTCTGATGTTGAACATGAAATTTTAGCTTGTACAGAGCTTGAGGTTTGCATTAGGAAGAGAACGAGATCTAGGAGGGCCTCTTTATTTGCCATGAGATTATGGAGGTGATTAACATTTTGACGAATAGATGCACACCATGTGTGCAAGAATGGTGGGTGTGTAAGAGAGGTGTAGGAATGGTCAAAGGATGCACTTTTCCCCCTCAAAAAAGGGGGAACAACTTTATGATTTTCAGCCTTCCATAACTCCTACATACGATTTCCGATATGAGTGGAGATTATAGATTTGTAATCTACACGTCAAGCTCTTACCGTAGATATGCTACATGATATAGTTTTACCTGCTAGATTTAAAATTTCATTTTGGGGGAAAATTTTGAACTCAAATAAACTAGCCATTTTGCCTTTTTGAATTCAAAATCTGTCCTTTGATTGCTTTCTTAATACTAGAGCTTTGACTCCCTTAAACTGCCAAATAAAGAGGCCCTTCTAGACCCCATTATCTTCCTAATAGAGGTCTTTGGTAGGTTTGGATACAGTAGAAGCGGGGTGATTTGGCCAATGGATACCTATTTTTGGCAAAGAAAAGTTGTCAGCATTGACACTATAGGTGGCCCAACTTCTTTCGCAGGATAGTTTGGCAACAACAATTTTGTGCGTTGGCTCATGGTCTTTGCGTGCAAATTTACATATGGTTATGGCACATGGTTGATGCCCATTGTCCATGAATTTTGGCAAGCGTTTTTTGAATGCCAGTGAGCTCTCTTGAGAGCATTATTTGAACCGCATTGATCAATTTTCTAGATTGCACCTTTTTTAGTGCTTGTTTATGCGTTGTTTCACGCATTTTGAACATCCCATTTTTTGTAAATTTGTACGTATGGACATGACTCCCGATGTAAAAAGAGTGTGTGAGATTTCTTTTGGTGGGTTTTTTAATCTTGCTTTAGCAAGCACAGGTACATGCATTTTTTTGATGCAGTTTTTTGCCCTCGCATCGCCTTCTCTACATGTAGTTGTACCGAGACAGCTCTCTCTTCGCCTCAATTTTTCACATAGCAGCATGTAGAATCAATTTTGGTCATCTTTAGATTTGTTTCTAGTCATTTTTTCAATCTTTTTTCCAAGCTTTAAAGTGACCCAATTGGAGTTATTCTCTTCAGGTTACGAGTAGTTCTCCGCCGGGTTATGGCTATGGCAGCCTAGTAACAAATTGCATGCAGATAGATTGGAAGGGCATGTATCTGCAGTGAATTGTGGAATTGATGTTGAATTTTTGGGTTTGTGATGTTTGATTTTGAAAGGGGAGGCCCTTGTATTCATATCCATTGGTCGGTGTGTGCTATAATTCCATGCTTTGACATGGTCACTGTCTCATTCATGTCGACACTTGAGATATTGACATTGTGGTCACGCAGGACACATTAGACGTCGTTGATTTAAATGCATGAGGCATTAACACAGGTGTATGTGTGATGCAAAGACAATTTTGACATAGGCTAAAGAGATGGCTTTCATATGCTAGTGGCTATGATGTCACATTTACCTCCAATATACCTCTTGCAAATTTTTCTATGGATATCACACTTTCTCCACAATGGTTACTAGATGGCAATGCTCCTTTTCACATCACACCATGTTGTGAGTGGTTTAATAGTTTTTCTAGTGGGAGACTTGATTGTGTATGACTTGTTGATGGTTTAGTGTGTGAAATAGAGGGTGCATTAGATGTATGTTTGTCATTGCCCAGCAGTGCATCATACACACTTCATCATGTGCAATATGTTCCTAAGCTAAGACATAGTTTGATCTCAATGAGATAGTGGATGTCAGGTACTGCTTAGAGAGCAAAATTTTTTAGATACATTGTGGTTTGCTAGTCATTACAAGAGGATCCAAGATTGATTTGGTCTACCCTATGCATATATCTGGCGTGCGGGATGGCTTAGTCTTGATTATAGTAGATTGATCCTCTTAGGACAAGGATGTGTCCTACCATAGACATGAGAGATATTGTGCGCATCTGTCACATGTGTCAAAGCAAGGGACTTGATGTACATTGTGTGCGAGCCACAAATGGCAGCATACAACCAGATTAATCTAGCAAGCTCAAGAGAGCAAGGGTGTGTCACTCACCGCCCTACACTCGCCTTTGTGGAGGATTCATCACCGCAAAGAAGAGGGAGCTACCGCCATGTCGTGCTCAACCACCTCGCTGCTGCTGTGCTGTTGCAATGCTCTCTCTCTCTCTCTCTCTCTCTCTCTCTCTCTCTCTCTCTCTCTCTCTCTCTCTCTCTCTCTCTCTCTCTCTCTCTCTCTCTCTCTCTCTCTCGCATACACACACACACACACAAGGAGATGAAGAAGAAGATGGAGATGGAGCAAGAGCACTCTTCGATTGCACAAATGAGAGAATGAGTGATTTTTAGGTTTAGGTGACTTTTATATGAGCTCACCCATTCACACTTGGGCACCCATGCTTAGCCGAATAACCCTTGAATGTTCCACTTAGAGTGCACCTCTCATCGGCGATCACTCTTACCCTTTTCCTATTGGATCGACAAGCCCGGCCCATGACTACTAGAAGTGGACACCGGTGGTTAACATGCCCCCCTTCTTGATGTAGATTCCGCCCTCGAAATATAACAGTGCAGCATCAAGATCCACGATAGGAGTACCTGTACCAAAAGAAAAACAACATTGTGAAAGCTCAAAGGCAAGATGTGCAGGCGTGCAATAAGTGAGATGCATACATGATATTTTAGGAAATACCAAAAAAAAACATGAATTGTAACATTGTCAACTAGAACAAGCGTAGTACCTGAATAAAATGCAATTGAGTTAAGGTCTATTAGGTTGAATCTAAGAGAAGTACACAAGAGCTAGGGCTAAAGTAGTACTAGATTGACCAACGTTAATTAAAAAATGTCGACTAAAGAGTAGTTAACCCTAGGAATGTTGGTCGGGGTCTAAAGACTAGTGATCTTGTCACTTATACCACTTAAGTGTGATCAACATAAAATACAAGGAAGTTTGTGCTATTTGTGGTTCTCATAGTTTCTACAAGTAGCTGGGGGACTCGAGGTCTCAAATACCAAGTTGAGCATAAACTAGTTGGGAGAGTCGAGGTCTCAAATACCATCTTAACACATGGACTTCCACAACACAAGTTACACTTAGGTGGAATAAGCTAGAGAGATCTATATCCTCATAGCCTAAAACATTACTGAAATTACTACAATTAATAGACTATTTAGGAATTAAAGTCGGCAATTAAGTGGCCTAATTTAGCCTAAGGTCCTGATACCTACTTAAAGCCAACTAATAGACCAAATTCAAAGAGAAGAACAAGGTACTAGAAGTTTGAAAGCATTATAGCATCTAAATTGGCAATGTCACAACTTCATAAATTGACAATGTCACAACTTCATAAATTTTATGTATTGTTAGAAACTCAAATGACAAGATGCAAATATGTAACTGTGGAAAGCATAGATAAAAGGCAGTAGTACGCCTGATATAATGGAGAACATCCATTGTAACATGTAAACATCCATTATCGTTGTCCTTCGAAGGCATCCTTATGTAGTCACAAATTGCACAATAGTCACCACCAAACATCCACCTTCCAGAGGCACATCAGTGGGAAAAAAGAACTTTGTTAATCACTAAACTCTAAAGCAGAAACACTCCTATCGTACTAGTCCTACCTACCATCCATCACTCGAGTGATGAGGATCAAAGTAAGTGGAGGTTCGAGAGCTCGATCGGTAGCTCTAAGACTAAACCGCCATCCTCATCATTAAGTAGGTGTAATCCTCTTCGGTAAGGCCGTGTGTCTCATCTGTCCAATCACCAGTACCGTCCTCGTCCTCTTCCGTGCAAAATAGTATTAGGAATGTCACGAGGCATGCATACTCAGCCTCAGCAAAAGGGTAAACTTGGGCAATTGGGCGAACTTCCTCGATAGAATAGGGATCCGTCGTAGTCAATAGGCGGACCAGCCACTCTAACTCCTCAACATTTCTCCACAAGCGAGTGTTTCAACCGAATCCCATTTAGAGGAAATATGAGGATAACATAAATGCATTACTTGGGATAGGTAAAATAAATATTGTAAGAATCAACCATATGTGAACACAAATAGAGGATGGTTAGGTGTTTGATGACATGTGTAGGTCTGGGTCAATGATTTTGACTAGTATTGTGCACACTTGTTTGCTAATTATTCTTGCTCTTTACTATATTTTTTAAATTTATTTTTTTAAACTAGGGTGGTTAGTTACTATATATCTAAATAAAATCCCTAAATCTTTGAACCACGGTTTTGTTGTCATAAAGAACAAGAGTGTGTAGGATTCCAAAAACAGTGGTCTTCTTCTTATTGACACCCTTGACTTGGATGGTGCTTGTGGATAGGGGTGGTTTTCCTAGCGACACCAAACTCCATAGGATAACAAATTATGTTGAGCTCTTGTATCCAACAATGCGTTATATAGTACTCTCCCATATAGGCTATTCAATTCAATTGGATATCGTAGAGGTGGCTCAAACTCCAATGAATTATCATCAGTGTCTTTAAAAACCGCTTCCGTGATTCCCAGATTAGCCTCTCGTTGGCATCTAAGACGTTGTTGTCTTTGTCAAGCCTCAACTCTTGCTTGGATCTTTTTAAGCTCTGCATGTTCTTTGGCTGCTTTCTTTTGATGGATGGCTTGTAACTCTTCTTGGCTTAGAGGATCATAGTACCTTTTGAATTTACTCCCATTGAGGAATCCAATAGTTTCATCTCCATCTAGAGTCTCCACATGAATGGTACCTTGCGGGGTAATTTCATACACTCAATATGGTTCTTTTCCCGTATATTTTAACTTTTTCTTTTTGTTACGCACTCCATACATAAGGACTTTATCACCAACATTGATATTTTTGTTCTTTAGATGACGGTCAAACCATTTCTTCCTTCTATCTTTCTCCACAAGTGCATTTTGCACAGCCAATTGTCTTTCTTCATCTAACCTCTCAAGGACGTATAAGCGCTCAACTAAAGGGTTACCATCCCAACCTTCTTGTGAAACTATGAGTAGACTAGGAATTACAAGCTCCCATGGCATAACTGCTTCTTAGTCATATACCATTTTGAATGGTGTACAATTAATAGACACTTTGTAAGAAGTACAATAAGCCCATAGAGCTTATGTAAGCTTTAAATCCCAATCTGTACGATGAGTCACAATTGTCTTTATCAAAATGGAGATGAGAGTTTTGTTGGTACTCTCAACTTGGCCATTTTCTTCTGATGTGAGTTCTTTTATCACTTCATTAAGTCTGATGTGAGTTCTTTTATCACTTCATTTATAAAATGGGTTCCATTGTTACTCACAAGTTCAAAGGGGCATCCAAAACGTGTGATAATGTTCTCAAAGAGAAACTTAGTTGTTGTCTTTGCTTTTTGTGTTGCTTTTGCTTCAGCCCATTTTGTCACATAGTCAGTGGCAACAATATATATCAAGATTGAGGGCTACAAGCTGCCGGACTAATTGGGCCTACAAAGTCTAAACCCCATTTTTCAAATGGTGAGTCACTTTAATAGGATGTAAGGGTATCTTATCCTTTTGTTGTGTGATCTTATAACGTTGGCATTCATCACATCCTTTTGCAAAAAGTGATGCATCCTTGAATGAGGTAGGCCACCAATAGCCTGATTGCAACACCTTTCTAGTTGTTAGTTCCCCTGAGAAATGTCCTCCGGCTATACCCATGTGGGCTTCTTGCAGTATGTATAAATACTCATCCTCACAGGCACAATGTCTAAGAATATCGTCCTTCCCTAGCTTGTAGAGAGTTCTTGCAATGATAGATTAAGGTTCACACTCTTTTAACAGTTTTTGAGCTATATCCTTACGAAGCTCTTTGGACGGAAAACTATTAACTAGAAAGTTCACAATCTTCTCACTCTATTCAGGCATGGTCTCGACTAGAAATAAGGAAGTATCGGGCAATTAATCATCGACTCCAATAGGGGCTTCACCATTGGGTATGTGAGACAAATGATCTGCCATGACATGTCTTTTACCGGGTCTCACCACAATAGTAAAATCAAACTCAAGAAGAATAACACGTGTAATTCTTCCCGTGGAACAAGGTTTTATCTACTAGATAGAACAAGGCTTGATGATCAACATAGAAAACAAACTTGTTGGCTAGAAGGTAGTAGCAAAATTTCTTCACTGCATAAATCATACCTAAACCTTCCCGCTCTGTAGTGGTGTAGTTTCTCTCGGCATCATTCAATTGATGACTTGCAAAGCTAATGGGGTAGGCCAATTTATGTTCTCCAGGTTGAGCTAGAACACACCCAAAAGCAAAGTTTGATGCATCAATATGCACATGGAAAATTACATTCCAATCGGGTACTCGTAGAATACGAGCGCTTGTCAAGGTCTTTTTCAATGACTCATAAGCATGGTCACACTCCGTAACTCAATAAGAAGCTTGTACAAAAGACGAGCTATCTCAGCAAAGTTTAAAATAAACCGTCGGTAATGGCCCATGAACCTTTGAACTTCTTTATGATTAGACGTGCTCGCTTGATTGGTTTGCATTAGTGTGGCATTCTTTTGTAGCCTAATAGGACACTCAGCCACACGATGTGGACCTCCACACTCATAGCATTGAAGAGGTGGTCTCTTGGTAGTGTAATTGATATTTTGGCCTCTTGCAGCAAGAGCAGCTACTTGATAGATAGGTTTAACTTGTCCCCAATAGTCCTCCATGTAGTATTGTGGACTTTCTTCAAGCGCATCAATCCCATAGGCAATATTAGGGTCTATATCTTCCTCACAGCCTTCCAAACAAGCAATAGATGACTCACAACCCACTTGATTCACAGAAGTGATTCTTGGATGTGGTGGTTGCGGTCCTAGCACTGGAGGTGGTAAGGGTGTTGTTTGAACAACATTTTGGGCCCTAGGGACCATGTGTTGTGATGTTTGTTCAAGAGGTGGGACCGGCATCAATGGAGGCTTTCAAGGTGTGTCTATCCATGTTAAGGTTGGTCTATTGGCCATCGCGCACTTAAATACTATGCAATCCTTAGCTTGATGACTATACCTCCCACATGCATTGCAATTCTCATTGAATTTTACTTTAAACGTAGGGCATTCACTGGTACTCTGTGGACCATAGCATACTGAGCACCATTGTTGCTCCCTTCTTGGATACATATGATTGTTTTGCCGAGCACGATTGTCTCTAAGACTCTCTTGAATGGCCTTGGTGAAATCTGTTAAAGTCATCTCAAATATCTTTGGCTCCTTAGCAATAGGATTAGGGTCATTGGCTAATGACGCGATGCTTGCGAGCTAGTAGATTTAGGATCAACATACACTCTTTCTCCTTGATCATTAAATTATCCTCCAATTGGATCGCATTGGTGGTGACTGCTTCCCAAGTGGTGATACCTCTAATGACTAGGCCATTGTAGATATCCTCATGTCATAATCCCCTAATGAATCTATAAAGCAATTGATTATTATTGAAGCACTCATTTGGCTTACAATGAGAATTCAAATGCTTCAAGCGACTGATAAAGTCTCTCACCGCCGCTCTCCTTCCTCTCGTTGGGCTTTTTGGAGCTGAGAGGCTACACCCCAAAGCACTCCCTCTTGTATGTATTCTTTCAAGAACAGTCTCCTAAGAGTAGGGTAAATCGTTTTTTCTTCCACCCTTAGGGTTCCAATCCCCAACCTTCCCACTTAAGGTTAGGCTTAAAGCATTACTCTTATGCAGGTCATTGTGTTCTCCTAGAGAATCGCATATTTGTTCAAACACTTCGATATGCTTTCTCACATCCCCGTCTCCACTAAATTTTTGTGTGAGCTTGGCTATTTGTACTGCCTTACTTCTAGGCTCTCTATCAAGCGTGTTACACATATTCTCAGCAATAGATGGACCGATGGTTTGAGAAAATGCTGCCAAATCTCCTAAATAAGTAGGTATAGTGGCCGCGGGTGTAGGCGCTCCTGGAACTACATGTGGGATGGGAGTTGGACTTGGCCTTGGCATACGCGCGGTCCTCGGGTCCCATATCTCTTATGGTGGTGTACCACGTGGTGGTCCAAAGTTCATAGGTGTGGCCCTAGGCATAGCCAGTGCCGGATACGACATGTTATTGCTAAATGGTATGGCCCCACTTGAATAAGAGCTCAGATAATGCCATTGTGTAGTGTAAGCCCTTGGCATAATTGGGGGAGTGGGAGCTACGTGGGCATGGGGTGCGACAAGTACATAGGCTTGATGCACACATGTAGGTATTGTTGGGGGCACTGTGCTACTAGGTAGCCGTGTAGTTGTAACAAACGAGGTCCAAGGTGTACTTTTTGTACTCATCACCGGAGTAGGTATCGTAGCCGTAGTGTCTCTAAGAGACAGATGAGCTAGATTTGGAAAGTAAAACTACTAATTGTGGGTTCAGAATGTACCAAATTTCCAGGTGACACAATATATGAAGGGTCCATTGGACTCACTAAAGGAGTTTCCATCTGTGATAATGTCGGTTGTCTGGCCTTGCCCATATCCAAGAACCTCATAAGGCCCGTTGAAGGAATGTTAATCACTTGGTTTTTCCTCTCCAAGGATGATGCTATGGATGACATTGCAGACCATCTGTTGTCGCTCCTCTAGACTTGTGGTGCTAGAAGTAGATTGTACAACATCTAACCAACCTATATGGTATGTGTAACCCGTGTACAGGCCAGTCGAGGTTTCAATTTTTAGGTCATATTCTCAATTTACGTTGAGAAATAACCCTTCTAAGCCCGGCGTACTAGAGGTTTCCCTTGAGGTGGAAGCATTGTTGTTCCCCACAGTTTGACCCACATTGCCTACTAACTCAGGAGCACTTGATTTCTCCATTTCTATGCATGTTGTCCCAGGGGTCTTTCCCTTCATGGCTCAATGTTGTTCTAGGAAACTCTCCATTTCCCTCTCCCTAGCCGCTTGCATACAGCACTCAACTTCTTGCACCTCCGCAAGACTCCTACCATCGGGTAGTAGAACTTCGGGGGGTGATTGCTTTGCAGGGTCTTCCATGAAAGCAAGGGGAAGGATATCAACGTGGAATCTCTTGGGGAGTATAATCTCCCCATGAGATACCAAAGGCGAATCAACCTCTCCCTCACCTTCGTTAACTTCACTAGCCGCAGGTTCATAGCGAGCAGCTCTACTAAAGGTTTCTATAAAGCGACTAAACACACTAGATCCAGGCTGTGGGGCCCAGACAGGTACATTTTTGTTTACTTGCTAGGGGTTTGGAGTAGGATGTCCTTCCATAATATCGTAGTCAGATGAAGAGTCACTAGCTGCTATGTTTGGGTCTTGGGTTGTACTACCTTGGGTCCCCGCCGAGGGCTCGGAACCTAAGGTAGGTGGGTATTGAGAACCCGCGTAAGTCGAAGTGCTCGCTAGTTGCTCGGCTTCTAGCACACGACCAGAGCGTAGATGCATATGCCTTTGGCACCCTACAAGCGTTCGCGAATACCCTCGAAGGTTAACCGCTTGATTTTTTGGGCCTTTTGCACCCCGTTTTCACTCGTTTTTTGATGTTTTTTAATGTCTTTTTACGATCAATTTTTGGATTAGAGTGTGTGATAGCTCGAAACAAGCATATCACTCAGGGGGTCATGGTGTGCTTTACAGCACAACGTTCGATTACTCGAAGCTCCGATGGTCCTCAAAAGGGTCGATTTTTACTGAGGCGTGAGGCTAAAATAAGTAAGTCCAAAGGGTGACTGAGGCCTGAGCCTAGGCTTGGGCTTGGGGAATGTTCCCTATCCCGGTTTTTCCTTTTAAATATTTTTTTTACTTTATTTATTTATTTTTATTTTTTTTAATTTTGGGAGGATAAGGTTGTCGCGGTCGCGCTGCGCACGCACGTACACACACACCTAAGCTACCTACTTACAACTAACAGAGCTACTGTTACACATTGTTTAACACAGTACTACATTAACTAATTAACTAACAGATCTACTTACTGCACCTTACAAATCTAACATTATAGATCTAATATCTTAAATCTAACACCTTATCAAAAGAAAACAGTACATTGCAGCAAAAAAATATAACACCTTATTAACAGAAAATAGTACAAAGTTCACAAATCCTTCTCAACAGCCACACACCTTCTTCCTTTACCTTTCCTACATCTCACATTGCACCACAAAGCAGCATAGAGTGCTATTCAAGCTTAGTGCAGGGCATCTCCCCGACAACGGTGCCAAAAATGTGTGCATCTATCGCACGTGTCAAAGTAAGGGACTTGCCGTACATTTTGTGTGAGTCACAAATGGCTGCAAGCATACAACCAGATTAATCTAGCAAGCTCAAGAGAGCAAGGGTGTGTCACTCACCACCCTACGCTCGCCTTCGTGGAGGATTCCTCGCCGTGAAGAGGGAGCTACTGTCGTGCCGCGCTCAACCGCTTCGCCACCGTCGTGTTATCGCAATGCTCAATCTCTCTCTCTCTCTCTCTCTCTCTCTCTCTCTCTCTCTCTCTCTCTCTCTCTCTCTCTCTCTCGCATACACACACACACAAGGAGATGAAGAAGAAGATGGAGATGGAGCAAGAGCACTCTTCAATTGCACAAATGAGAGAATGAGTGATTTTTAGGTTTAGGTGACTTTTATATGAGCTCGCCCATTCACACTTGGGCGCCCATGCTTAGCCAGCTAACCCTTGAATGTTCTAGTTACAGTGCACCTCTCATCGGCGATCACTCTTACCCTTTTCCTATTGGACCGACAAGCCCAGCCCATGACTACTAGAAGTGGACGCCAGTGGTTGACAGATATGGATTTCTTTGACATGCTCATGCTAGAGTCTGATATGGTGATGCTAGAACATGTGGAGATCATCCCTATGGACGATGAGGGAGTAACAACTACGTTGGAGTCAAAATTGATGCATCCATATGCAACTAGTTTTGGTGGGTGATGTAGTGAGTGCTGAGATACCTCATGTGGATAGATTGGCAAATGTCATTGCACATGGCATTGATGCGATTGGCACGGATATACTTGCAAAAATTATGCGTTTGTAATCAGCCATCGAGACTCTCATGTCCGACCTCTTAGTGTCGAGACCTGACATAGCAGTTGCAGTGGGAGCATTTGTGATTGGGGGCCAATATACACGTAGTTTCATTAGTCTCTAAAATGTTTGTGTGATCCCATTGCAAATTCTTGTGTTTTTCACATGAGCTTGGATCAAGTACACATTTCTCTCGGTTGGCTCTATACATAGCCTCAATATATTGTCTTCTCCTTGCTTGTATAGCCTTCTAGCTATTAGCATGAGTGTTCTAGTTTCTTCAATGATTAATGTCTGCCTTTCAATTAGTAGTGATCCAAGGGTGAGTAAAGGTATGACATGTTCAATCCACCTTGGCATCATCTCAATGTTGAAAAGATAATAATATGGCAAGTCATCATCGACACTAATAGGTGCTTTTCCATGAGTCAATGTACAAAAATGGTCAGCCCCCTGATGTGTATTCCCTTTTTTTACTGTCACTATGAAATCAAACTCAAAACAATATGATGAACCATCGAACAATATGTCATGTATTATAGGTGTTCACTAAGTATGGCTTAACCAATGCACCTGCCACATTCCAAAGGTTGATGAGACATGCATTTAAGGAATATCTAAGACAATTCTTAGAAATATACGTGGATGACTTATGCATGCATTCTTTCTTGAGAAATGAGCATATAGAGCATTTGAAGAAGATTTTGAGAAATGAAAAACCTATTGCATCTACTTGAATCTAGAGAAATATATCTTCATGGTAAGACAAGGAAAAATTCTAGGGCACATTGTGTCCAAGAACAACATTTATATGATTCTTGAAAATATTCAATTGATTGTTTCTCTACCAAGACCGATGAAAGTTAGGGAGGTACAAGCCTTCATGGGCCATTTCTCTCTTATCACAAAATTTGAGTGGATATACGAATATGAAGAAGCATTCAAATTATTGAAGGAAAAATTAAATTTCTACTCCAATTTTGAAAGCTTCTATTGGAAAAATATCTTCCATGTCCACGTCAATGCATCAGCTTATGCCATAGGATGCATTTTAGTTTAGGTTGAAGAGAACAACATGGACTTTTTTATATGTTACTCTAGTCAAAAATTGAATAATGCAAAAAGAAAATTGTGTTCTTTGTGGATCATCAAGCACTCAAGAAAGCTATAAGTTTCCTTGAATGCTACTTGCTCTATCACATGATCAATAATTGGGAGGGCGAAGTTATCTCTGATAGTAGCCCTATTTACATGTTTGAGATTCACACATACACAGTAATTGGGAGGGGATAGTTATCTGTGATAGTAGCCGTGTTAACATGTTTGAGATTCACACATACACACAATTTCTAGTTCTTCTTGGGCAGTACCACAATCAATGACACCCAATTTGTGTGCTCAATCTCATAGATAAACTCTTCTTAATTAAGATTTTCCTTGAAGGTGCATAGTTTGAGGGACTCATAGCCTCGCAAAGAAGACTCTTGTACAGTGGATTTTGGAGCTTCGTTGGACACACGCAAAGCAGCTAGGGAGTTATTTCTATCTTGGGAGGAGCGGAGGAACAAGGAGAGGAAAAAAGGAAGAAGTCATGCAGCTTGAACGGGAAGAGTTCCGGCTTTGCGGCTCAGAGAGGGCAAGGCAAAGTTTTGATCTGATGAGCCTTGATTTGTTCAAGAGCTCCCACACGACAATGCCGAGGCGGATTGCAGTGAGTGTGGAGCGGCTTGGGGAATTTTTATCGGCTTCGATGGAATTCTTAGCCATTGCTATGCACAGTTTATTGAGGAGCTTTGGATTTGTTCGAGGCCTACCACAGGGAAAATGTGCGAAGCGGCTATCGGTGACAAAGTTTTGGATTTCAATGAGGGATAGCAGATTGTGAGGAGCCCATTGCATGTGGATTTCCCTTTGCGATGGAGTGGAAGCGGCTTGGATCTTTTTGGCTTGGTTTGTACGACCTTTTTTTGGAGTGCAAGAAGGTACCCAATTACCAGACCTTGCAACTTCAATATGTCCCTACCTTGCTCGAGGCTCGACAACATCGACCAAACCCAATGGAAAGCTATGGATAACGGATCGTTAACCATCCATTTAGCGGCCTATGCACCGGCACAATTCTCAAGGAACCCGACAAATTGTTTGGCTTGAGTTTGTGAAGTCAAAATCAAATGGCGGAGTTCACAAAAGGACATCATGCAAAAGTCAGTTGGACAAGGATGGTAGTACCAATACTCAGTTAGTTGCCTTGGTACTAGGGAGGTATAACGGCCACAGTCATGATTATGATTTGACACTTTGTTTGGCTCGGGAGTTTGAAGCCAAAGGCAAAAGCAAGAACTCACAAATAGACAAGGATAAAGGCAAGCAGGACAGAGATTACGGTAATAAAGATTTGGCAGAGGAGATGCACTTGTGGTGGTGGCCACAGTGGCCTCTACGTCAAATTTCTAGTCCCATGACAAGTGTCACCACTAGATTCAGCCAGAGAGAGGCTTGTGAGTGGCAGAGATGGGCAAGCACTACTCCCTAAAATTAATTTGGACCCTTGTGTTGAAGTTCAAGTTACTAGTGTTTGGACCTGTAGGTCGGAGTTCAAAGCACATGCATCTGGCAGGGAACCAATCAGACGTCTAAAACACTATGTATGGGCTAGCAATTCATTGTTGTTGGTCAAATTTTGGACAAGGTGTGTTCCAATAGATCATTATCTTGGAGTTTTTTACTTTGGATGTGATATGTTCACAGTTCACAAATGGGGATTATTGGACGTAGTATGGTCTACAGTTCAAAGTTTCTACAAAGGCAAGCGATGCTCAAATGGCATCACTTTCAAGTACAAAGTTGAGGAGAGCAACACCGAGGTGTATCCAGTTGGTGGCCACTTTTTGGGGTGTCCATGGTAGCTTCTTCATCAACTTGGTCTCACTATTGATGTCCACTATGAGCTGCAAAGAGGGTGTTAAAGTTTAGGCATCTCAAGTGAACTGCCCAATGTGATCCCATTATTTACTTTGGCTTTTAGGTATTTATTTTACTTATTTGTCAAAGTCTTCGGCAGGGCAATCTACTGGGATTGATATATAAGCAGTCCCTTGCTTCCATTGTATATACATTCATTTATTTATTGCCAAGGTTGTTTTGTTCAAGAGAAACTCTCTCTCGCTCTCTCTCTCTCTCTCTCTCTCTCTCTCTCTCTCTCTCTCTCTCTCTCTCTCTCTCTCTCTCGTGCTCACTACCCTTGGTCTTTACGCTTCCGCATCGTCGACTTTGACACATGCTTATGTGAATATATGTGCAAAAAGTGATTCCAACCAAGCAGATTATCTTTGGCGTGCCTAAGATAAAATTTACATTTTATTGTCACTTAGGCCCTAATCTTGCCCTATCTAGCTTCTACTATGTTAGTTATGGTGGTTGAAGCCCTTGGTTGTGTTTCTTGTACTTGGTGTTGCCCCCAAAGAGGTTGACTATCCTCTTTTAAGTTGAGCTTGACTTTGAATGATTAAAAAGTAGTTTTGTGCCCACTGAAGGTTGGTGAAGGTCCATTGTAAGGTATAGAGTGCCCCCCTTGAGTTTGAGGTCAAATCGGTCAGTATTTTGCACTGTGGTGCACAATGTAGCTTTGCAATGAAGATATGATCATTTTGCCATATGCTGATGATTGGGACTCCCCTAATTCTCCATAGTTCCCCAACATGATGGCCCTAACACATACGTAAAATTTGGTCCAGATCTAGCTCCTTCATCTTCGGCACACCAAAGATACAAGGTCATCTTTTTTGGCATATTTTGCATCTCTAAGCTTACCGATGTGTTCCTCCACTAGTGATGAGCCTATGGTTCAAGTTTGGTGCAATTTGGATGTCTGGTATGGCCGGTGTTAGTGTTTCTAATCCCAAAAGTTCCTAGATTGTCTTGTGTTGTCGTGCCCCCTACAACCCTTGTGGTCGGCAATGTGATACTCAAAATACTTCTAGACATAGTTAGGAACTTATCCCTCATGGATGGAGTGAGTAAGATCTGGCAGATGTTGCGTAGGAGCGTGTGGAAGGTCACCAAAATCCACAACCCAAAGCTCTCTCTCTAAAGGCTAAAATGCAAATGAGAGGGAAAATGGCATAAGTGACTATACATACCTAGACTTTTCCAACACCACCCATCTTATACCTACCCATTGAGCTCAGTAGGCTTCACAATATACTCTTGGATCAAAAATTTCTAAAAACTGAATCCATGGACCCTTCTGTCGCAATTTGTCCCAAATGGTTAGTGACTCTGAGTAACCGCCGAGTTTTTGATCGGAATTGTTCCACTAATTTTTTGGCCTTTCCATTGAGCTTCAAGATTTGGCGTTTGAAGTCAATGTCCAATTCTGACATTCTTGCTTATTTATTTTATTTATTTTGGCTTTTATTAGCAAAAATTGAAGAAAACTAATTAAATCACTCAAAAGAAAATCCATTTGGCACTAAAAATTACTAAAACACTTCTAATGTTGTTATTTGGCCATATTTTTGTGGGTTGCTCCATTTTGATCATGATTTTGGTCTGAAAACACACCATACAAGTAAAAATTGCACTATTTTGTGGCTTTTGACATGTATGTACAATATATACACACACCTAGGGGTTATCATATTGCATTCCCCATTCATCTTGTTATTAGGACATATCATCTATTTTTCAAAAACAGTCGCGCGTTAACACGCAATTACTTCAAAACATTGCCCTTTTTCTCTTTGAGATTTATTTGCTTGGGTCCACATTTAGAATGTCTCCCCCCTCCTTGCTCAAGTCCTCCATGATGGCAGAGTACCATTTGGGTTGTGCAGTGCATGGGTTATAAAGTTGTGTCTATGCATGGCCCTGATTGACCCTACAATGCTATTGATGTCAATGCATGTAAACACACTATGTTGTGCAAGAGGTGGGTCTTGAGTATTGCACTCAATGGTTTTTGATGGCAAGGTATCCTGTGTTTGAATGCTCTTGAAGAGTAAAACTTGTAGCAATTGAGCGCGTTCTTTGATTGTGTGATTTGTAGTTGTTGTGTAGGAGTACTGGAATCTGTTAGTCACCATTTGGATTGATGATTTACTCTTTGGTACCCATTTGTACTCGACTGAGGGTGAATTTATTTTTGGTGGAGTCTTTGGTACCCATCAAATATGTCGTTTTTCTTGGCTCTACCTTGATTTTCCAGCTCCAGACATTTGACATTCTACTTATATTCCTTCTTTGGTTGCCCTACCCACTTCATTTTTGGTAACTGCGATTTTCATTAATAATGTAGGTACGATGGGTTCACCTGAGGCTTGTTGGCGGTGTGTAAAAGCTTTTTAGGCACCCAAATTTTTTGAGGTTGATTGATAAGCTGACTTTTAGGTATCCATAGTTGCATGTCTCCCTGTATGGTAGGATAGTGAAAAGAAGTCTTTAGAGAAGCGACAATTTGCTGACGACTCATGATTCTGTGATTGAAAATCACCAACAGCTTCTTTCCATTCTTCTTTGTTATATGCAAAAGGAACCTTTAATTGTCCTCCTTTAAGTGTAAGTTCTAGAATTTTGGCATCCCAATTCTGAATTGCTTTGTAGGTTTGCATCCAAGGAACGCCTAATATTAGGTCTTTGTTCATATGTTCATCTGCTATGCATATGAAAGTATGCTGGCAAGAGAATCCACGAACCATAACATTCAAGTTGATTTTCCCTAGAGTTGGACTGACTTGTTTGTTGCAGCCCTCGACAATACTCAAGTGGTTGAGTAGTTGCTTTGCGATAAGTGGAATAGATGATTGCATTAACTTGGGCTCATGTATCCGCTAAAGCCTTGAATTTGTTATCCTCATTCAAATTCAATGTGATGCGCATATCAAGACCATCCATCCACTCGTCATTAGCCTCAACCTCATCTTCTGCTAGGGGTTGAATTTGAAAGGTGTTGAGTGGTATAGCTCGAGGAATTAGTTCTCTTGCGTCTTTCCTTTTTAGGACTCAAATGCGTGCTTCCTCCTGGGCTTTGTTAATACCTACCGTTGTTTGAGATTTCTTTCCTTTGCTACATGCACTCTTTGCAAAAGATTGTTAGTCGAAGGAAGGTTTTATTTACGGAGTCGACATCCACTAATCCAATTTTCCATGATTTTCCCATCTAAGGTTGCTAGTTTGACGACACCACTCAGTGAAAAATCTTCCATGACAAAAGGACCATGTCCTTTTTTTAAAAACTTGGGTACGAGTACACGAGAACCATATCCCATGGTTTGAAAACTTTAGTCAACAAATGCGAGTCAAAAATTGTTTTTGTTTTCGTTTCTATGCATATATATGGGCAATGGCCGCTGAACGTAGTTCATCTAGTCGTTCTGACAAATCGTGCTCGTTCCATTCCAATTCACGTGCAAATTTCAGGATAGGTAGTAAGAACTCCATTGGCAATATTGCATCCAAGACATATACCAAATTAAAAGGAGTTGTGTTCAAGGCTGTTTTGAAAGAAACTCGATAAGCCCACAAGACAAAATGAAGATGCATTTCCCAGTCCGTTCTACCTGAACTAACCATCTTAGTTAGTATAGAGCTCAAGATTTTGTTTGTATATTCAGCTTGACCATTTTCTTGAGGATGATAGGGTTTTACCATAAACTCATTTAGCATGTGTTCTATCACCTCATTGAGAAAATGCAATCCACGATCACTTACAAGCTCAATAGGAAGTCCGTACCTAGTAAATATGCATTCGTACAAGAACACAACAGTAGTTCTAGCATCATTTTTTCTAGTGGCACGTGCCTCGACCCATTTGGTCAAGTAATCTCTAGCCACAACAATATATTGTGCTTGAGGCTTGTATGTCAGTGGTTGTATCGGACCCACAAAGTCTATACCCCACTTAGCAAATGCATGTGCTCCCATCATAGGTCGTAGTGGCATACTATCAATTCTTGTTGGTATTTTATCTCGTGACATGCATCGCATCGTCAAACAAATTCTTTCGCATCGGCAAACAAAGTTGCCTGCCAAATGTATGCCACCATCAATATAGCTTTGGTTGTGGTGTCATGAGAGAAGTGACCTCCTACTAGACCCGCATGTGCTTACTCCAAGATGGGAAGATACTCCTCTTCATTGCACACAATCTAAGTTGTTTGTCTTTCCCTCATTGTCAATAGAGATGATTCCCAATCATTGTATAGTTTGCTGCTTCAGTCTCTATTGCCCTTCTTTGTCTTTTTCTCATGTCTTCTGGGAATATCGCCTTAGTCAGATATTCTACTAGGTATCTACTCCACTGCGATGTCACTGAAATCTGAAATAACATGGCATGGGGTATCACGGTTCTTTCTTTACATTAAAGAAATCATTCATGTAATGATGAATGTCTCTCTTCATGGTAGGCTAGTAAACTCCCAACAAAGTCAATCATCGTAAGGTTTGATCTCGTGCAAAATGTAGACCTACTACTATGGTATGAGTTTGACTCAAGTAGGTTTCTTGTTCCTTAGGATTAATGCACAAAAGCAGGATTCCATCCTTGTTTTTGCGATACAACCTTCCAGCCAGCAATTGATATAGGGCGGATACCCAATCAGTGTGTTCTATTTCATAGATGAACTCGGCCTCTTTGAGTTTCTCAAAGAGTTTCTCTTCCTTGATATTTTTGAAAAATGTCTCATTATAGGTGTATGGTCTTTGTCTGCTTGGCTTAGCATTATCTCTCATAGGGATAGTGTGCTGACAGATGGCAGGATCCACCTCCTTGAGATCTTTGTATGACCATGCAAAGACATCCCTATATTCCTTTAACGTTCTAATGAGAATCTCTTCTTCCTCTTGCATCAAATCCATAGATATATATGCGGGTCTTGACTCTTCTTTCGGCTCTACATGATCGATGCGTTCTCAGGCCCCTCATAGGATTTCCCCGGTTCTTTTGGTTGTTGCAAGGGTTGCTTCTCAATTATCATGCGATCTTAAAAAGTGTACTTTTTATAATGAGATGGAACATTGATTTTCCCCAGCTTGTCACTGCCTGATTCCATCTTCGTGGTCCATACTTCTTTCAAAGTTTGTTTCATCTCCTTGTATTTTGCCTTATGTTCATTTTTTGTCATCAGAAGTTCTTTCCCTTTGGTCTCATCAGGCTTCTGTGACTTTGGTTTCATTTTGTTTTGTTGCTCTGAAGGTTTGTATCTGGATATTTTCTAGTTATCTTGTCTTTTATGCAGTCTATTGCATCTACGTTTATCAAGAATTGAGTTATGTTTTCTAGTGCTGGTTTTGCAATTTTCTTTCTTAAGTATTTTTCTTGTTTCCTGCAATATCTTTGTTGGCGTCTTCGGTGTTGGTTTGGAAACTCGAAACATTTTTCTTCTCCATCCTTGAGTAGAAGTTTGGCTCTTTACGTGCTCTTTTTTTGAGTCTGATTCCTCTGTTGTAATTGTTTCTTCTTCCAACTTGTCAGTGGCATCATAATAGTGATCAGAGAAGACATGTTACTCCTTGATCATTTCTATAAATACCATCTGGATTGGGACTATATCATAGCCCTCTTTGTTGGGGTATAAAGCCCAATGTGGTCGCCCAGGTAAGTGGGCGGGCCGCCAGGTATGTACACATATTCTTTTGTAAAAACCTAATAAGAACTCACTATGCTCTACACATTACAGTAGAGCGAGTTCACCATATCGTCGTGCTCTTCTTCTTGCACTCTCTCTCGCATCACACTTCCGCTCGTACTCCTTCAACTGGTATCAGAGCTCAGATCGAGGCTCGGGGCAGCACTGCAGGAGGCTAGAGTCACCAACTCAGATTGGAGTGAAATTCGACAGGCGAAGACACGGCCCCAAAATCTCATGGGAATTTCCGAACGACTCGGTGTTGTCAAAATTTCATTCTGAGGTCATCTCGGCCACCGTTTGGCTTCGACAAAGGTCTGCGCAGGCCATTTTCGACTACGTGGTCTCGGCGAGTGCAGATCCGACTCTGCAAATTTGGGGTTTTTCGGCCTACGACTGCAGGTGCTGAGGATATCGACACTCCCAGAGTGTTGATTTGTGGCTGTCTACACATCGAAGGACGGCTCACAGTTCTTGGAGGCGCGTCACATACGACACGGGCGCATCTACACACAGACTGTAGGCGACATCCACTAGTTCATCAGGTAGCTTGTGTTTGCTACTTGATATTCCAGATTTCATCCTGACATTGCAGGTACTTCCACATGGGATGTATTGTCAGAGATGATGTATGTCTGTTGAGGGTTTGCTGGCTGTGAGTCACGCAGCAAACAACCGCCGCAGCGGTTACAGCATAGAGTGGGAAATTTGTGGATGTATGACTTTGTGGGAAGTCTATGTACTGTCAGATTTACTGCAGCCTTTGTTGAGGGTCGAGTGAGGTTTTATTGAGCTGGGGGATTCTCGAATGTTGAGATCCTTTCGGTGATACAGGTCTTGGAGCGATCCCTCGAGCACCCTTAGATAGGCAGCTAGGATGTATTGACTGTGAGTTAGACAGTTGGGATTGCATCTTTGCTTTACTGCCGTTGAGGCATTGTCGCAGTCTATGCTTACAGGACATTGACAGGACAGGTTTACCCGCAACTTACAGTGTCAGAGAGACAATGTTTTTTGAGCTGTTTTCGGTCTGTTTTTTGAGTACACCAGAGCCATTTTACAAAGGAGACTCTGCCAAAATTTATGCAGAATCTGAAGCTTTCTTGGTTCATTTGACAGGTTGATATTGGTTCAGAGGTCAGTTTACAGGGGAAACTCTGCCGAATTTTTCCCAGGAAAGTAAACCACTGTGAAGCGTAGCTATGGCTGGATCACAGGACACTGCTCTTTACAATATCAAGAAGCTGGATGGAACCAATTTCCCATTGTGGAAGAAGCAGATTTGGCACGTGTTGGTACAAAAGAAGCAGATAAAACCTATAAAGCTCAAGGGCATAAAACCAGAAGATATGGACGAAG
The DNA here is from genome assembly GCF_014529385.1 of Adiantum capillus-veneris. Taxonomy (NCBI): domain Eukaryota; kingdom Viridiplantae; phylum Streptophyta; class Polypodiopsida; order Polypodiales; family Pteridaceae; genus Adiantum; species Adiantum capillus-veneris. Next base: position 15,930,494 of record NC_140950.1, read on the forward strand.
ATGAATGGAACGAAATGGATGAATTGGCACTTTCTACCATTATGCTGACTTTGGCAGAAAGCGTTTACTTCAATGTAGCAGACGAGATGTTGGCTTATCAAGCATGGTTAAAGCTGAGTGATCTTTATGAGAAGCAGAGTGCAGCTTCACAGGTATACTGGCTTAAGAAGCTTGTTGACTTGAAGATGAAAGAAGGGACACCTATGTCCAATCATTTGAATGAATTCAACACAATCTATAGTCAGTTGTCAGCTCAAGGTGTCAAGTTTGATGAACCTGTTAGAGCTATGTTCCTGTTGATCACATTGCCGGAAAGTTGGGACACTTTTCGCACAGCTTTGAGTAATTCTGCACCTCCAGATGGTTTGAACATAGCAGGTGTAGAAGGAAGTTTGCTTACTGAAGAAACCAATAGAAAGACAATGGACAAAGGCAAAGGAACAGCCTTAGTTGTCAGGGGAAGGACCAAAGAAAAGTACAAAGGTGGAAAGAGGAATCAGTCTCGTAGCAAGTCCCGCAGTGCTAAAGGCAAGAGTGACATAGAATGCTACCATTGTGGCAAGAAGGGTCACATGAAAAGAGACTGCAGAGAATGGAAAGCAGAAAAACGCAAAGAGAAAGCTGAAGACCATGGTGAGAAGAACAAGTCCTCAGTGAAGATTCAAGAAATAAATGTGACAAACACTGTTGCAGAGGATGACAGTCTAGTGTCAGGAGACATCTACTTCTTGAAGAACACAATGGACTCAGCTCTTCTTACATCATCTGATGGAAATGCACTGAGTGACTAGATTATAGACTCAGGGGCATCACTTCATGTGTCTCCCAACAAGGAGTGGTTTACCTCTTATGTGACCACTAAAGATCATGTTCGGCTAGGCAATGGGCAGACATGTGAGATCTTAGGTGTTGGCGATGTTCAATTGAAGTTTCAGAATGGCTCTTCTTTCATGCTGAAGAATGTGAGACATGTTCCCGCAATTACAAAGAGCTTGATCAGCACATGTTTACTTGATGATGCTGGCTACGTCACCACTTTTGGACAGAACATGTGGAAAATATCCAAGGGTTCTATGATAGTAGCACATGGAGTAAAGTCTGGAGGACTTTACATGATCTATGTATCAAATGTCTCTAAAAATGTAATCAATGTAACCGAGCATCCGAACGTTTCTTTGTGGCATAGCCGGTTAGGACATATGTCCAAGAAGGGAATGGAAATCTTGTCTCGTTCTGGTTATTTGCCTGGCTTTTCATTTAATGATTTTGAATTATGTGAACATTGTCTGTATGGTAAGCAAACACAGCAGCCACATAAGCATAGAAGCAGTAGAAGAGATACACAGTTGGCACTTGTTCATAGTGATTTGTGTGGACCTATGCCTAACCTATCTCTAGGGGGAGCTTCTTACTTTATGAAATTTATAGATGATTACAAGAGGAAAGTATGGGTTTACTTTCTCAAGCACAAGGATGAAGCGTTTAGTGTTTTCAAAACGTTTGTGACACTTGTGGAGAATCAGAGTGGCAAGAAGCTTAAATGCTTACGCACTGACAATGGTGAAGAGTATGTTTCAAAGGCCTTTCAGGACTTTTGTGAGTCAAAAGGTATAAAACATGAACTTACTGCTCCTTACAATCCTGCTCAAAATGGTGTTGCTGAGAGGATGAATAGGACCATACAAGAGAAGGTCAGAAGTATGTTGTCTAATGCACAGCTGCCAAATGGGTTTTGGGCTGAAGCTGTATCAACAGCTGTTCATCTTGTAAATAGATCTCCTAGCAAGGTTTTGCAGAAGGATTCAGTGCCAGAGATGGTATGGTCAGGCAAAATGACCTCATACAAGCATCTCAGAGTCTTTGGCTGTGAGGCATATACTCACGTTCCAAAGGAATTTAGGAACAAACTTGAGCCAAAGAGTAGAAAGTGCATCTTTCTAGGCTATGGTAATTCTGGTGAGATGGGGTACAGACTTTGGGATCCTGAATCCAGAAAGGTTGTCCGCAGCAATGATGTTCACTTTAATGAATCCAAATATCATTCTAAACCAGAGAGGGTTGAGGAGATTAGAAGAGTTGTCTTCCAAGAAGATGGACCTGCACGTGCAAGACAAAATGTCAGGGCTCAAGAGGAGCAAAGACAGGATACAGTGGAACCACAGGTTTTGGCTGAGCCTGAGCCACCTATTGTGCGTAGATCTGGACGTGTCACGCGACCTTCTGATAGGTTTGTTCCATCTATGAACTATGTCATGTTGACTAATTGCAATGAGCCTTCATGTTACAAGGAAGCAGTGCAAATGAAGGACTCCGGGAATTGGCAATTGGCCATGCAGTCAGAGATGACAGCTCTGCATAAAAACCAGACATGGAAGCTAGTTAAATTACCACAGGGCAAAAAGGCTCTACCTTGTAAATGGGTTTACAGGTATAAGATCACCGCTCATGATAGTCAACCAAAGTACAAAGCAAGGCTTGTTGCCAAGGGCTTTAAGCAAGAACAAGGCATTGACTTTGATGAAGTCTTCTCTCTGGTGGTCAAGATGACTACATTGAGATGCTTTCTTGCATTGGTTGCCATATTAGATTTGGTGTTGCACCAAATGGATGTCAAGACAGCGTTCTTGCATGGTGATTTAGATGTGGAAATTTACATGAAGCAGCCAGAAGGGTTTGTTGAGAAAGGCAAGGAAGATTGGGTATGCCAGTTGTTAAAGAGTCTTTATGGCTTAAAACAATCACCGAGGGCATGGTACCATAAATTCCACAAGTTTATGCTTTCTCAAGGCTACAAACGTAGTGAGTTCGATCATTGTCTATATACAAAGAAGGCTAAGGATGGTAGTTGGCTGATCCTTATTTTGTATGTGGATGACATGTTGATTGCTGGCAAGCACTTGGAAGAAATTTCAGCTTTGAAGTCAAAGATGGCAAAATCGTTTGACATGAAAGACATGGGTGAGGCAAGTCATATACTTGGTATGCGCATTGAGAGAGACAGATCAAAGAAGTTGATTTGGTTATCTCAAACAGAGTATATTGACAAGGTTTTGCAATGTTTCAATATGGAGAAGGGAAAGGCACTGAGTGTTCCATTGCCACCATATGTGAAACTTAGCAAACAAGATTGTCCTGTGTCTGAGGAAGAACAGGCTGAAATGGATAAGATTCCATATGCGTCTGTAGTGGGTAGTTTGATGTATGCAATGATTGCTACTCGCCCAGACATTGCATTTGCAGTGGGAGTAGTAAGTCGATACATGTCAAACCCAGGCAAGAAACATTGGGAGGCAGTGAAAGGAATATTGAGATACCTGAAAGCTACAAAGAGTATGAATATATGCTATGGGAGTCAGGAGCTAAGTGTAAAGGGTTTTACAGACTCAGATTATGCAGGTGACTTAGACAACCGAAGGTCTACGTCAGGGTATGTCTTTACATTGGCTGGTGGAGCAGTATCATGGCGTTCTAGATTACAAGATTGTGTTACTCAGTCTACTACAGAGGCTGAATATGTTGTAGCATCAGAGGCATGCAAAGAATCAATTTGGCTTAATCGACTAGTAACAGATTTGGGAATCAAAGAAGAGATGTCTGTGTTATATTGTGATAGTCAAAGTGCTATACAATTGGCTCGCAATCCAGTTTATCACTCAAAGACAAAGCATGTGGATGTGAAGTATCATTTCATCAGGGAAATGCTCGAGGATAAGCAACTTCAGCTTGTCAAAGTTCACACCACAGAAAATCCTGCTGATCTACGTACAAAAGGACTTCCCTCAGAGAGCTTTGCGCATTTTTGCAAGCAGTTAGGTGTAGGGTAGTACATCACTTCTCTACATCTCTTGTATATTAGCTTGTATAGTAGCTTCTCTCACACTTAAAGTACCACATTGGACTTTAAGTGGGAGGTTGTTGGGGTATAAAGGCCAATGTGGTCGCCCAGGTAAGTGGGCAGGCCGCCAGGTATGTACACATATTCTTTTGTAAAAACATAATAAGAACTCACTATGCTCTACACATTACAGTAGAGCGAGTTCACCATATCGTCGTGCTCTTCTTCTCGCACTCTCTCTCGCGTTGCACTTCCGCTCGTACTCCTTCACTCTTTGTCACAAAAATGCATAGGTGTAGATTCATTAACACACACATCCATTGTGGCCAAAATCTAGGTCCACTCAAAAGATTCAAACAAATATTCAGGGAAGGGTTCAGGTATGTAACCTTCATCATTCACTTCGTTGACTAAAACGCAATCTTCTCTTTGGAAACCACCCGATTTGGAAGCCCCACACATCCAAATTAGAGTGTCTTTGTATATCCATGATGGCAGTTTAGTCTCTGCTGAGGTTTCAAAGTCCAATTCTTGTATAGGTGTCCTCAAGACATCCTTATAGGAATGGTCTTTCAAGTTCACTCGAGTAATTTCCCCCAGTTATTTCAGGTAGAGATAATCATTGCCCCAATCTTGGATTAATTGTATTTGTCATGAACGATCTTTCCAGGATGATTTCATAGTTGAGTTTCTTTCCAAAGTCTACAATGGCAAAAGTGTGTTGGTAGTTGATCCCACATGAATTGACTATTGCATTCTCTAGTAATCCCATTGGTTTCTCTATATGTCCATCTTCCAATTGCACTTTCATTCTCGTGTGTGTGATTGCTGGCTTTCGCCAGGCTTCCCAAAAAACCTTGGTTGCTATGGCAATGCCTGCTCCACTGTTTAAAATAGCCATGGTTGTCACATCATTGTATTGTACCAGAAGGGTAGTGTTTCCCTCGTTCCCTTCACAGTAATCCCCTACCTTGTTCATGGGCAGCGAATTGACAAGTTTAGTCCGTGCCCTTTCATTTTGCAATTTTTCCAAGTTCATTTGGGATACTCCTTTTAATCCTATCTTTTTCATGGTGGTTTGCAAATCTCCCCATAGGTGTGGTCGTAATATCAGCAACTCACCCAAACTAGTTGTGCAATGAATTGGTGTTGACATAATGGATTGCAAATTAGCCATATGCAATGTTTGTTTTGGCCTATTTAGTTTTGTTGTTTTGTAGACCATTTATTTCTCTTCATTCTCACCTAGGTAAGAAGGTAAAGTCCGCAGCGTTCCAACTTTTGTAGATCTCGGCTATTCTGATCACCAATCTCCATACAAAGAGTGTTCATTTATTTCAATGGGTGGTCTATCTAGCCGAACTTCTTCAATTGGAGCTGATTTAAATGTCAAGCTCCCGTCTTTTGCTTCCGTAACTCGTTCCCATAGGTGGTTTGGCAAGTCTTCTTTGACTATTGGCACTCCATCCCATCCTTCTTCACTATTGGCACTCCATCTGGAAGGCTTCTAAGGCTGCGTTGACTGGTTCATAAGTTTTATTGACCAGAACCACACTACATTAAGTACAAATTTGGAAGCCCTTGCCCCTTTACACTGGGTTTTAATACAATCAATCGCAATAAAAAATGAGAGTGGTGTCCTTTGATGCTCTTTTTTTGGCTTTGTTAGCTGAGCAGCTAACAAAACAGCTTGCATAAACATCGAGAAGATTTCAAGAATGAAATACTTTTGGTATCTCACTCACAACTTTCTTTGCCCCTCAAAGATAGATCTACCCGGTCCCTCGACTCTAGACTCTATGAAGCAGTAATCCCATGTCTAGCTGCTTTGCTACTAAAGTGAAAACAACATGGAGAACAAATCTTTAAAAAACAAGGCTCTAAATATGAACTAGGTCACTTACCACCTAAGGATAATTCCTCAGCAACACCACCAATGTTAGCGGGTCGCCACAACAGATGTATGTACCATAACTATCTGGCACTAATATAATATGTCAATCAAGAAAGTGACTCGGATGGGGCATAGAGGCTCTTTGAGGTTGTTAATTCTCAAGAAGTGAACCTAGCAAGCAGACATGTCAACCCGACAACCCACCACTCTCTGATCAAAAAATCTGCATATGTCCTATCTCACCGCTCTAGGTCATCATGCCATTTTAACGACTAAATGAACTTAGTTTGTCACGAAACTTTAAGGGAAGCTATATTAGGTCTAAGGGCACAAGTCTACAAATTATGGTGGCCATCTAACAAGGTATCAAAATCGCAATCCATCATGTACTAGGTCATAAAAACAATAAAAGAACATCTAAATAGGTCACCCTAAGGTTTAATAATACTCTCCTATGGTCAAAATGTCAAAAAACAGTGATTTAAGCACTCAAATCTGTAGATAAGACTCACATACGAGTAGTTGCAAACCACAACAAAATAGAAAATGATTATATTTAATTGAAACAGCAAGAGACAAGGAACACAACTCAATTCTTGGAACTAAATTTGGATTATCGAATCGAGAGAAAAATGGATTACAAGTTGTAGCTGGATAGCCGCTTTGACAGTCGTACAGCAAAAGCTCTTCGAAATCCAAAAGATAATGTTACATGGTTCTATTCAAACTAAGGTCTTCAACCTTTATACGTAGGACTTTTCAAAATGGCCAAAGGCTGGCTACTTGGGCTTTGGGCTCATAATAAAACAATACATGTCAAGGTGTACAACTTTCGAATCAAAATTACATAGACTCATTTACAAGGCTTCTTTAAAAAACGGATAGATTACATTAAAAATGAGGCTTGGACAAGGTTTGGTCGACTATGAGGGTGCCCATCAATTGCATCAGCCAAACAGAGAATCTAATTTTTTCTTTAGATTTAGCAGAACTTTAACATATGAAAGGAGAGAGTTTTCTTTAAGAGAAACACAAGAGGAGTCTAAAGGTTGTGCTGAACTACACATTAAAAGCATGCACATGATTCAAAGAGAATACCACAATTAAGGTTGACAACTTGATGAGGACAAGATTTGCTTGGAGCCGTGGTCCCTCGTCCAAAAGGTCTTTGTATTATAATTATCTCTTGAAGAGAGCTTTATTACAACACACCTTATGATCTTGTGGAGCTTTCCTTAAACCAAAACAATGGTGCTTTTCAAGACTCCCATGGTATAAGCCTCCTTCCCAAGCCCTAAACATCAAGTAAGGCTAAAGAACTATGAGATAAGAGGTAGACGAGGGTGAAAGATATATTTTTCAAGCAAGAGAATTTGTATATGCTTGCTCATGGACAAGATCTTAGCAAAGCTTAGCATAATAGAATAATAGAGATGATGAAGAAGAAGATTTCATTTGCTTGGATTTGTATCCATAGACAAGTGCTTGAGCATGATGGTCTCCTCTTGAGCGAGAGAGAGAGAGAGAGAGAGAGAGAGAGAGAGAGAGAGAGAGAGATCTTGCTTTGCTAGCTTGGTCACTTGAGAGTGTGAGAGGAGCAAGAGAGAAAAAATCCCAATGAGCCCCTCCTTATATGCTTATGCAAATTTGCAACTAGTCTTGAATCAAGCACGCAGTAAGTGAAGTGGAGAGCTAAGAGAAGGTGTGTGTGTGTGTGTGTGTGTGTGTGTGTGTGTGTGTGTGTGAGAGAGAGAGAGAGAGAGAGAGAGAGAGAGCGCTTAAATTTGCATCCACACGTGCAAGCAATTTCAAGCCAAATTTCAATTCTAATTATTGTTGTAGCTTCTTTGTCGCCTCGGGAATATTTCCACCAGGTGTTTACCATTCTAGAGCCGCAGCCTCAGCCATTTCTGAGACTTGGTTCGGAAGAGCTCTTCTAAGACTATTGCTAGTCGTATTTGCATAACCTTTTGTGAGGGTCATTGCGTGAGGTTTTTTTGAAGTCGAGCATTGGGGGTCAGGTTACCCAATGTGAGGTGGATTAGGTTGTTGGAGATCCCCATTTGTGGACTTGCCATAGGACATTCATAGACAGATATAGGTGCTTTGATGCTAAGTTGGTAGTCTTTTGACATCTTCTTTGAGCAGTATATGCTAGTTGATACTCTATCAACACTCTTTGTTGGTCTATGCATTGTTTTTTACTAAGTTTTGCTTGAGATTTTGATCTTTGAATAGAGGAAATTCTGTAGGATTTTTCCCGCAAGTCCTCTAGTTTGCTTACAACACTCTTTTGCAATTGCAGTGATTTGTTGAGTTTCTAGTTGAGATTTTGATATTTGAACAAAGAAGACTCTACTGAAATTTTTGGCAGAAAATATTCCATAAGTTCTTAGTATTAATTTCTTGTAGTTAGTTCTTGTCAATATGGCTGGATCTTCTAAGAAAGAATATTACTACATTAAGAAATTTGATGGCACAAATTTCACTATATGGAAGGAGAGATTGCTTGATGTCCTAATTAACAAAGGACTTGCAAGACCATTAAAAGAGCACGAAGAGGGTTTGTACACTGATGATGAATGGGAGGAGCTTAATGTTCGTGCCATGGCAACTATTATGTTTCATCTTGGTAAGTCTATATTCTTTACGATTATGGACAAGACCAATGATAAAGAATTGTGGGAGTCTTTGTGTTGAGCATGGATGGTAGGAGTGCATCGAAGAAAGTGTTTTTTTATGAAAGTTCACACTCGAATGAGTTTAACAGTGTCATTTCACACTCAAATGAGTTTAACATTGTGTTTACTGATTTGATGATAAAATGAAATACATTTTCTTGCTATGTTCTTTGGTTGCATCATGGGATACATTTAACACTGCCATTAGTAACTCTGTCCCTAAAGGAAAACTTGTTTTCAATGATGTTACTAGTGCTTTGCTCATGGAAGAGATTCGACATCTATCTCTTGACACTAGTGGACATGGTGATGCATATATGGCTAGTGGAAGTAGCCAAAGGAACAATCAAAGGTAGAGAGGTCATAATCATAGTCGCTGCCGTTCTTAGGATTGCAAGAATGCATGTAGCAAGAGTGTGGACATGGCACGAGGAACATTAAATGCTACCATTGTCACAAGAAAGGACACATGAAAAGGGATTGCTCTTTGTTTTGCAAAGAGATAAGGGTAAATCCATTATCGTAAGTCATGCACCTCCTAAGAGAAGTGCAAAGATACAGGAGCATAATGTTGTTGAGTCTCCACATGTTGATGTTGTTCTTGACATGCCGCAATCCTTAGCTATATATACTAGTCTTCACTTTTGATTTGAGTATAAAGGTGTTGTTAGCTCTTGACAAATGCTACGCATAGAATTGGATTATTGACTTAGGTGCAAATTTTCATGTTATTCCTCATTAGGAGCGGTTCTCTAGTTATGGTTCTATACATGGTTCAGTTAAACTGGGTGATTCTCATCAGCTTGACATATGCAACATTGGAGATGTGAAGTTGTGTATGCGCAACGGTACTGAGTTTGTGCTGCAAGGTGTTAAACATGTGCCAAAGCTAACTAAGAGCTTGGTTTCAGTAGGACAACTTGATGATCTTGCATACATTACAATGTTTGGAAATGGTTCTTGGATAATTAGAAAAGGTTAAAATTCATGCTCAAAGGCCAAAAGTTTGGCTCATTATATTCCTTGTATGTCCCTTCTATGGAAGAGAACTCTATCTATTTAGTCGAACTACCTTCTACTGAGTTGTGGCATAGCCAACTTGGTCATATGAGTCAAAACATTTGCATTGTATTGGCTATATCCCTGTGTTAAACTATTCTGATTTAAATTTAGCTTGTGTGAGCACTACATATGCAAGAAATAGACTAGGCTTACACCATCACCATTGGATAGGAAGTTAGGAAATCCTCTAGGCTTGGTTCATAGTTATCTATGTGGGACTATACCGCACAAGTCTCTGGGGGGGCATTATATTTTTTGAATTTCATAAATGAATCTACTTGAAAGGTGTGGGTCTATTTCTTGAAGAGGAAAAAGTCTTTAGTGTCTTCAAGAAGTTCCTAGCTATGGTCGAGAACCAATCAGTCAAGAAGTTGAAGGCTTTGCGCAGTGACAGCGGGGGAGAATACATCTCCATTGAGTTTAAGGACTTTTGTAGTAAACGAGGCATTAGGAGGCGGTTTATTATGCTCTACACACTTACTCATAATGGAGTTGTTGAACACATGAATATGACTATTTTGAAGAGGGTCACTTCCATGCTATCTGTGGAAAATTTACCTCAAGAGTTTTCGGGAGAGGCTGTTACGATAGCGGTGCATATAATTAATACATCACCTAGTACACCATTGAACTACCAGATTTTGGAGGAGATGTGGACATGCAAGAAGCATTATCATGATAGATTATGTGTGTTTGGGTGTGAGGCATTCTCACATGTTCCTAAAGAGTTTAGAAAGAAGTTGGACCCCAAGTCACACAAATGCATCTTTACCAGCTATGGTGTAGATAAAGAGATGGGCTATCATCCCTAGCAATCAAAATCTTGGAGAGTTATTCATGGCTCACAAGAAATCTTTAATGAATCAAAGATGCATAGACAACACGCGAAAGAGGTCGAGTATCTCAAAGTAAGATTTGAGGACGTATTCTCAAGTCCAATTATGCAAACAACTCAGTCTATTAGCAAAGTACCTATCGCTAGTAGTACTCTACAGAGAGCTAGTGATGCTCCTGAGAGAGCAAATTCTAGCAGTCACGAAGTGAGGAGATCTACATGTGTCTCTCATGCCTTTGAGTGGGGTTTCAGCTAGGATTAGACTATTATTAGTCATTGACTGCAAAGAGCCTACCGCTACCAATAGTCTATTGAAATGGAAGATAGCATGAAGTGGGAGCAAGCAATGCAATCTGTGTATAAATCAATTATGGAAAATGAGATTTGGGAATTGATAAAGTTTCAAGAGGGCAAATGAACCTTGCCTTACAAAAAGAAGGACACAACAAAAGATCCTGTGCCTAAGTACAAGGCTAGAGTAGTTGCTAAGGGTTTCGAGCAAAAGAAAGGCATGATTTCAATGAAATCTTTTCTCCAGTGGTCAAGATGATTACATTGCATCTCGTTCTTGGACTAATAGCCACTGAGGACATGGAATTGGTCCATATGGATGTAAAGACAACATTCCTTCATGGGATCTTGGCGAGGAATGTCTACATGAAATAGGCCGAGAGTTTTGAAGTCAAACCTAAGAAGCCTATGAGGGAAAAACTAGTGTGTGTAGATTGTGTAAGGCATTTTATGGCCTAAAACAAAGCTCAAGGCAATGGTACATGAAGTTTGACAAGCACATGTAGTCCCAAGGGTATGAAAGGAGCTAGGAAGATCATGGCTTATACACCAAGAGATTGAACAATGGTTCCCTCATCATCCTCATACTTTATGTTGATGATTGTTATCGCCGAAAAGTCAAAGGATGAGATTGCCATCTTAAAGAGGTCACTTAGCACACAATTTTCTATGAAAGATTTGGGAGATGCAAGTAACTTTCTTGGTATGCATATCAAGAGGTATAGAGAACGTGGAATTCTCAAGTGGAAATGTATACCCACAAGGTCTTGCATCGTTTTAATGTGCAGGGGGGGTCTTGCAACGTTTTAATATGCGCGCGGGGGGCTTCATTGAGTACTTCAATGTAGACATATGAAAAACTTAGCAAGAATGATGCTCCCAAGTCTAATGTTGAGAAAGCAAAAATGGCAAAGGTGCCATATTCTTCACTTATTGGCCAGAGATTGCTTTTGCAGTGGGAGTGGTTAGCAAATTAATAAAAACTTGTGGTAGAAAGCACTAGGAAGCGATGAAGCACATCTTGAGATATTTGAAAGGTACGACAAGCAACTACTTACGCTTTGGGAATAGTGATGCATCAATTGTGGGTTACACATATGCAGATTATGCAAGTTATGTGGACACTAGCAGATCCACACTTGGCTATATTTTCCTATTTTTTGGAATAGTTGTGTCATGGAGACCATGTCTCCAAGATTGTACGTCATCTTCCACTACAGAGGCAGAGTATGTTGTAGTTTTTGATGCTAGCAATGTAACATTTAATGGCCTAATAACTTTTGTGTAGCGGAAATCAGCATGAACATAGTGGGCATTTCATTAGAATAGCTTCCTAATGAGAATTACAAGAGTGCTTGGGTGGAGAGAGCAACAAAAAGCATAACACCTAATTAGATAGCATCGACAATACTTTCAAAAGAGAGAGAAATTAAGCTATTGACAACAGTTGAGGACCGGATTTGCATGGAGCCGGTCCCCCCTCCAAAAGGCTTTGTATTATAGTTTCTCCCATCAAGAGAGACATTGTACAATACAATTCTTTGTGTTCCTTCAAGACTAGCTAGTGCAATGAAGATGGAAGCTTCATACACTAAGCAAAACACTAAATCAAACACAACTTGAATTATCCCCGTTCTCAGACCCAAGACCTCACACACCTTCGAAGATGGTGAGAGCTAGCAGGGTATGAGAGTAGATTGAGAGGAAGAAGGAGTATCTTACGAGAAAGATGTACATCTCCTCACATTATCACTCATATTAGCATAGCTTAGCTTAGTAATTAGCTTGGTAGAGAAGATGAGCATGCATTGAAGCTTGGCTCTTGGTTGGATTTGCATCCACATGCCAAGAGAGTGTTGATGTAGGCTTCTATCTCACAAGCTTGGAGTAGGTGACGAGCTCTCCATTAAAGCTTGGGAGGAGATAGAGTATTCTTCCTTCACACATGGTCAAGTGTGAGTGTGTGTGTGTCAATGCCAAGCAAAAATCATCCCTCCCTCTCTCTTGGGCGAGCCCTAGCTGCTAATTAGGTCTGGCTTTTGCCTCATTGGACCTCCCCAGGTCAAACCAATAGGAATTAAGCAGCATAAGTGATAGCCTTCTGACATGTGTCCCCCTTTCCCCTTTTGTGAGAGCTTTAGGTAATTAAATAATTAAACAAAACTCTCATTGGACCCCTTTGTCTCCTGGCCAATAGAAATCAGGCAAGCCATGAGGCTTCTGAATGCTCATTGGACCCTTTGGGAGACTGCCCAATAGTCTTCTAGGAGACTTAATTCTCATTGGTTTCTTTTATTAAATGTTTTTAAATTAATTAAACTACATTTACTCTAGCTTAATTCTCATTGGTCCACTTCAAGGGTCTTCCAATAGGAATTGGGCACACCTTGTGGGCATCTGGCCTAGGGAGCTGACATGTGTCCCTCATTCCCTTTGTGTAAAGGGAGCCTGTGTGTGTGTGTGTGGCTTTCTCTCTCATCCCCTACCTTTGGGGCTCGCCCCCTCCCATGTAGGGATGTGAAAAGACTTTTAGGGCACACACTAAGCATCCAATTTTCCCTAGGGTTGACCTTTGGACACAACCTTTGAATTTTGGAACCTTAGCATTTTGGAAGTCTTAATGGGCTGAACCTTAGGGTCTTTTTGGCCCATTGTTTCACATGGCTCTTTTGCAGATGGCCCCCCCTTTGGATCCCTATTTTCCCTCCTTTGGATCCCTACTGTGGCCAGTCTGCTAGCTTAACCAATATTCTAGCTTTTTCTCCCTTGGCACTTCCCCACATTAAATGATCAGTTTAATATGAGAAAATCATTTAGGAGAATTAGATATTGATTATTATGACATTACCTCTCTCTTGAAATCATAGTCGTCCTCGACTATGGTGTAGAGAAGATAAAGCATATGCATGAGTCCTTTTCTTAGCGGGTAGAGGATCCCTATGTTACCCTATGACATCATTCCATAATGGATGACTAGTCCATTTGGCGCTTGAGAGCCTGAGGCTGCCGCAAGCATGTCTGCACATTAGTCCTATCAATCTTCCATAGTAGAGTGACAAGCTCTACTTGGTGTTTGGGAGACGTTGTCTCCGCAAACTTGATCTAAGCATGCATACTACTTCATTTTTGTGCACAAAAAAAGAGAAAGAGAGTCTTATAAGACAAAAATTTTGTTAATTTTTAACATTTTGTACATTTGCTTACTCTTGGGAAGCATTGTAAGCATTGACAAGGTTTAGGTTATCCTTTAATTGTATGCCTTGCATCCATCTAGCATCTTCAAAAGGATAATTCTTAAACTTAATAAGATATCGTCGGATAGTCTTACCGCCTCTTAATACCTTGTCTTCATGTCGGAGAATGGACTCGGGCTGCAGCACCTCCTCGTGGTCCTCGATCTCCGGTGGGTCTTCAATAGTTGGTTCTTGAGGTGGCTCTCCTTTGTAAGGCTTTAATAGGCTCACATGAAAAGCATTGTGTATGAGCCAATGATTGGGCAACTTAAGTTGATAGGCCATCTCATTGATTGGCCTAAGAATCTGGAAGGGACCATAATACCTTTTTGCTAGTTTAGCATAGTACTTTTGGTGGCCCGTAGGATTCTTGCCCGTCGTGTGCCTTAATCGAGCCTTGGGAAACTTTAACAAGACCCAATCGTTTTCTTTAAAGGCTTGGGCTCTTCTGTGCTTGTCAGCAGCAGCCTTTTGCCTTTGCTGTGAGATAGAGATAGCATCCTTAATCTTTTGGAAAGATTCTTGTAGGTCTCGGCTATACTCATCTGCAGCGAAGATCTTCCCATGTACCTTAAGTAGCAAGGGACTTTTTGATCTTCCCTCAATTACCTCGAAAGGTGCTTTTCCTGTGGAAGTATGTACAGTGTTATTGTAAGCATACTCTACTAAGGTAAGTACTTCTCCCATTGGGATCTTTGATCTACTTCCGTTACATAGGCTTTTAGTAGATCAAGAATGGTTAGGTTAGCTATTTCACTTTGGCCATCAGTTTGTGGATGATAGGCCGAAGAGAAGTTTAGCCTTGTTCCTAAATTCTCAAAGAGACCCTTCCAAAAATTACTGGTCATTCTAGGATCTCTATCCGACACTATGGACATTGGCAAGCCATGGTACTTGAAAATTTGTGAAATGAAGAGGGTTGCCATTTGATGGGCTTTGATAGTCTTTTTGACAGGTATAAAATGAGCTTGTTTACTGAACCTGTCTACTATCGTCCATATTCCCGTATTCCCATGGATAGACTTAGGCAATCCAAAGATAAAATCCATGGATATGCTCTCCCAAGGTGAATTAGGGATTGGCAAGGGTTGAAGCAATCCAAGTTGCTTCCCTCTATCAAATTTTGTCTTTTGACATACCACACATTTGGAAACATACTCGTGTATGTTCACTTTCATGGTAGGCCAATAGAAATATGTTTCAATTCCCTTTAGGGTAGACTGAATCCCTCTATGCCCCGCATATGGGGGAGCATGAGATTCATACATTACTTTCTCACGTAGTGAGTTAGTAACGCATAGTCTATTGCCATAGAGAAGATAACCATCTTGTAAAGTAAATGGTTCTTCTTTCTTCCCTAATGCAAGGGCTGAAATCACATCTCTAAAATCGGGATCAATAGCATACTCATCTATCATTGAAGATAGATCATTGTGAGTTGCTATGGAAACCGCATTCACTCTCGGTCGTCTTGAGAGTGCATCGGCTACTTGATTATGCTTGCCAGCAATGTGAGCAATATGAAAATGAAATTGCGAAAGGAAATTTGCCCACCTCATTTGTTTGTCGGAAAGCTTGGTCTGCGTCATGAAGTACTTAAGACTTTGGTGATCCGTTCGCAGAATGAAAGGAGTCCCCAATAAATAGTGCTTCCATGAGTCTAAGGCATGTAGAACTGCAAGGAGTTCTTTTTCGTATATGCCTAGAGCTTGCTCAACAGGGTCGAGCCTTCGACTCTCATAGCCTATGGCGTGCCCTTCTTGGAGCAGAACAGCCCCAAGGCAATCACCACAAGCATCACATTGGACCTCAAATGGTTTTGAGAGATCCGGTAGTGTAAGCACAGGTTGAGAGATAAGCTTTTCTTTAAGCTTTTCGAAAGCATTGTTCTCCTTAGCAGACCACGTATACCTAACATTTTTCTTTGTTAGGTCATGTAATGGTCCCGCAATTTGTGAGAACTTTTCTATGAAGCGTCTATAGTATGCACACATACCTATAAAGCTTCTTAGTTCATGAAGATTCCTTGGTTTAGGCCATCCTTTTATTACCTCTAACTTGGATGGATCCATTTGGATTCCATCTTGAGAGATAATGTGACCTAAATATTGAATCTCTTGCAAGAAAAATTCACTTTTCTTTCGATTAACATAAAGTTTATTCTCTCTTAAAACTTGAAATATTACCTGGAGGTGTTGCTTGTGTTCCTCCAATGAATTAGAGTAGATGATAATATCATCAAAGAACACTCCAGTGAAGGTTCGATGAGGCCTGAACAGCTTCTCCATCAAGCGGTTGAATGTGGCTGGTGCATTAGTCAAGCCAAAAGGCATGACAATGTATTCGTAAAGACCAAATGTAGTACGAAATGCGGTCTTTACAATGTCTTGATCAACTATCCTTATTTGATGATAGCCACTTTTTAGGTCAATCCTACTGAAGTAGGTCGATCCTTGTAGCTTATCAAATAGGTCTTCTACCCGTGGAACGGGAAACCTATTCTTGATAGTGATCCTATTTAGTGCTCTATAGTCGACACACATACGATATGTGCCGTCTTTCTTTTGCACTAATAGCACAGGTGAGCAAAATGGAGATGAGCTAGGCCTAACCATGCCCTTCTCAACTAACTCATGCACTTGCCGCATAATCTCCTCTTGTTGAGCTTGAGAAACTCTATAAGGAGGTTTGTTAGGCGGTGAACTTCCTGGAAGAAGTTCAATTGCATGGTCGTCATTACCTCGTTTAGGAGGTAGCTCACAAGGGATGTCGTCAATAAAAACATCTTGAAACCCCTTGAGAAAATTGGATAACTCTAATTCCTTTTGGTTGCTTTTATTTTCTTTTGCTAAAGCATTAGGTTCATTTTGAGAATCTTTAACAAAAATCATGTACACGGAAATAGAGCTCTTTATTGACTTGTTGAAAGCTGGTGTATGTACAATGGGGATGGTGTTACCCATCTCCTTAGCATCTATATACATGTCCTTTTCCCTGAACTTAAAGGAGATTCTCCTTTCAGGAAATTTAACATCGGCAGCCAGGCGGTCAAACCATGGTGCCCCTAGGATTACATCCTCATGCTTGAGAGGAGAGATAAAGAAGTCCTCTTTGTCCACATAGCCTTGGGACATGAAGCCTCAATTTCCCGATTAAGGGAGTGACTGAAGCTTCTTGCCCCTTGAAGGCACTGTCTGCGGGTAGGATATCTCCCATCTCGTAGGATTGTATGCCTAGCTTGGTGGCTAACTCCATAGATATGAAATTGTGGGTAGAACCAGGGTCAAAGAGAATAAAAGCATCATGTTCTCTTACCTTTCCCCAAGCATGGCATAGAGGAGATCCTTTGTGGTGAGTTTGGTGAATCTCCTCCTCTTGGATTTCAACCAAAGAAGCTCTAGGAGGATCTTGGCGGTTGTTCTTTTGGGGACAAGCGCGGTACGCATGCCCTTGTTTGCCGCACTTGAAACACCGGTTATCCTTACGATAACGCTCAAGCTCTTCAGGAGAGAGTTTATTCTTTCCTTTGTAAACTCCCTTCTCTTTAGCTTTGTTGGAATTGCCCTTAGGAGACTTTTGGACATTGTCCTTCCCCTTAGGCTCATTGGAACCCTTGTTTTCCGGGGGCTTATTATTTCTTTTACCCCCCGTTTGGAAATTGATTCGCGAGGCCACCATAGTATGGCGTATTACCGCCGATATGGTACGTGGCCTTTGGGATTTGACATACTCCGCCATTTCTTCGGTTAAGCCCGCACAAAATTGTTGCTTTTGCTCTCCAAAATCCAACTTTTTGAAGACAGTGGCTTTGAGTTGTAGGTCCCAAAACTTGTCTACATATTTGTGGATGGATTCATTGGGAGAGAGCTTTAAGCTTCGCCATTCGGTGAGTACTTTGTCTTTGGCATCGGTGGCCAAAAACTGCTTCATAATGGAAGCTCTTAAAGCCTTCCATGTTCGTGGAGCTTCACCGTTGGCTCGTAGGCTAGACCACCATTGTCTGGCGGACTTTTGAAAGTGCATAGCTACATGGCGTAGCTTAGAGGACTCCGTGAAGCCCTCATCTCCAAACGCCGCATCGAATTGCTGGATAAAGGCCAAAACTTTGTCTGTAGCACCGAAGGTGCCATCATAGGTAAGGAAAGAGATGCTCTTCCCTCCCTCTTTGAATTTCTTCAGCTTGGACGACCTCTTCCATGCGGCATAGGATTTCCTATGGCCTCTTCTTTTTGATGGTTCAAAAGTTGCACCATCACTTTCTTCAGAAGGTGAAGAATTTGAAGAAGGTGGAGAAGAGGGTGACCTCTTTCTCGCCTTTTTCTTGTCTTGATCTTTGTCGTCTTCACCATAGCTTTCATAAGAGGAAGAGGATGAAGAAGATGGAGAAGAGGGTGTCCTCTTTCTCGCCTTTTTCTTCTCTTGTTTTGTTATCATCCCTCTTTGAATTATGGCGTGGAGAAGAGTGTGATGGTCTTCTCCGCTTTGGTGGTGATGGAGAGCGTTTAGCCCGCCGTCTTCGTGGAGCCATCTCCGCCGAGGTGGCGGGAGACTCGCTTCTTTCTCGTTCCTTCGATGGAGGCTCTTGAGTTCTCCTTTGAGAAGGAGATACATCATCAAGAAGTAAATTCTTGAGCCCTTCATATGGATTCTCTTCTTCTTCCCAAATCGGAGAGAGACCTCTTTTGGTAGTCTCACAAGGAGGCTTCCTAGGTGTTCTCTCGTCATGGTGATGAGCTTGGAGAATCCCGTGAGCACGGAGCTGCCGTTGCACTTCACTTTGGAGAGATGGATTGCCCATGGCTTGTTGAAGCCTAGAAACAAGATAGTTAACAAGCATTGAAGCATCATTAGTAGCTTGCTCATGAGCAAAATCAAAGTTATCAACATTAATTTCACTCTCTTTACTATTGTCAGCCATTCTAACAACTTTTAGGTATAAAATTTTTAGGTGTACTTTGGCACTTCAAGCCCTAGTTGCTACTCCTCTTTACCCCTTTAGAAAAAGCACTCAAGCTACTGTACCCGCGGCTCGAATACCATTAATTGCAAGGAATAGAAGAGAGGGTCTTTCGACACCAAGACAGCACCGGCTCCTGTCAAGCTTCTAATAGCTCAATAGTGGTTAAGCCGTAGGCAAGCCCCGTAGGACTCCACTATTAAGACCATAGCTCTCGACGGTGATGCCCCGTTAACTGCACAAAGGCAGGCGCACTGCAAGGCTGAAAAATCCCTATTCTACTTACTCACAGGCAATTAATAATACCAACCATTTGTAGCTAGCTTGAGGACCTCCCTTCTTGAGCAAGAAAAGAGAAACCTTGTGCTCTGATACCAATGTAATATTTAATGGCCTAATAACTTTTGTGTAGCGGAAATCAGCATGAACATAGTGGGCATTTCATTAGAATAGCTTCCTAATGAGAATTACAAGAGTGCTTGGGTGGAGAGAGCAACAAAAAGCATAACACCTAATTAGATAGCATCGACAATACTTTCAAAAGAGAGAGAAATTAAGCTATTGACAACAGTTGAGGACCGGATTTGCATGGAGCCGGTCCCCCCTCCAAAAGGCTTTGTATTATAGTTTCTCCCATCAAGAGAGACATTGTACAATACAATTCTTTGTGTTCCTTCAAGACTAGCTAGTGCAATGAAGATGGAAGCTTCATACACTAAGCAAAACACTAAATCAAACACAACTTGAATTATCCCCGTTCTCAGACCCAAGACCTCACACACCTTCGAAGATGGTGAGAGCTAGCAGGGTATGAGAGTAGATTGAGAGGAAGAAGGAGTATCTTACGAGAAAGATGTACATCTCCTCACATTATCACTCATATTAGCATAGATTAGCTTAGTAATTAGCTTGGTAGAGAAGATGAGCATGCATTGAAGCTTGGCTCTTGGTTGGATTTGCATCCACATGCCAAGAGAGTGTTGATGTAGGCTTCTATCTCACAAGCTTGGAGTAGGTGATGAGCTCTCCATTAAAGCTTGGGAGGAGATAGAGTATTCTTCCTTCACACATGGTCAAGTGTGAGTGTGTGTGTGTCAATGCCAAGCAAAAATCATCCCTCCCTCTCTCTTGGGCGAGCCCTAGCTGCTAATTAGGTCTGGCTTTTGCCTCATTGGACCTCCCCAGGTCAAACCAATAGGAATTAAGCAGCATAAGTGATAGCCTTCTGACATGTGTCCCCCTTTCCCCTTTTGTGAGAGCTTTAGGTAATTAAATAATTAAACAAAACTCTCATTGGACCCCTTTGTCTCCTGGCCAATAGAAATCAGGCAAGCCATGAGGCTTCTGAATGCTCATTGGACCCTTTGGGAGACTGCCCAATAGTCTTCTAGGAGACTTAATTCTCATTGGTTTCTTTTATTAAATGTTTTTAAATTAATTAAACTACATTTACTCTAGCTTAATTCTCATTGGTCCACTTCAAGGGTCTTCCAATAGGAATTGGGCACACCTTGTGGGCATCTGGCCTAGGGAGCTGACATGTGTCCCTCATTCCCTTTGTGTAAAGGGAGCCTGTGTGTGTGTGTGTGGCTTTCTCTCTCATCCCCTACCTTTGGGGCTCGCCCCCTCCCATGTAGGGATGTGAAAAGACTTTTAGGGCACACACTAAGCATCCAATTTTCCCTAGGGTTGACCTTTGGACACAACCTTTGAATTTTGGAACCTTAGCATTTTGGAAGTCTTAATGGGCTGAACCTTAGGGTCTTTTTGGCCCATTGTTTCACATGGCTCTTTTGCAGATGGCCCCCCCTTTGGATCCCTATTTTCCCTCCTTTGGATCCCTACTGTGGCCAGTCTGCTAGCTTAACCAATATTCTAGCTTTTTCTCCCTTGGCACTTCCCCACATTAAATGATCAGTTTAATATGAGAAAATCATTTAGGAGAATTAGATATTGATTATTATGACAAGCAAGGAAGTTGTATGGTTAGCTCACCTAGTGAGAGATCTTGGCATTATTCAGATTCTAGTGTTGCATTGTGATAGTCAAAGTGCAATAGCGTTAGAGAAGAACCCCGTGTTTCACTCCAAGTCAAAACACATAGAAGTTTGTTATCATGTGATACGGAACATATTGGCTCGCAAGTGCATTGAACTTTTCTTGTTCTTCTTTATTAAATTTACCCCATTTTCTAAACAATCTATCCAACTATCTAATGCGTTGGATGTTCTCTAGTGCTCAAAATTCTTTGCACTCACATGTTAGAAGCCCATGTTATGGTGCATTTTTTATGCTTTACTTTTGTTGTTGTGCATAAATTTTTCTACATGGAAACACATTTCACCAAAAAATAGTATTGCAAGTCAACATTTTTTTTCATGTGAGAAGCTTTCATAGTGAGTATAAGATCCATAGAAAACACTTGGGGTGCAGTTGTAGAGTTGCAGGAATGTGGATCCATAAAAAACACTTGGGATGCAGTTGTAGAGTTGCAGGAGTGTCTATATCGATTACAAAGATGGTAAGTAGAAAGTTTACGTGCATCGCAATGAGTTAATTGCTCTACGCTACATGGGACCTGGTCCCCATTGATGTTGCCTCATAGTTTGCTAAGAGCGAGGAGCACCATAAATAGGATTCGGGTGAGGAGCAGCCAACATGCCTCGAAGTCAAGCAACAACAACTGAGGGCCAAGCACAACCATAACACAACATCCAATAGGCAAGGGAGTGCAATTAGGACAATTTTTGACAAGGTTGCAAGGAGGTAGACACCTTCAACATGCTCGTGCAATTTCCATGCTAGTGAAGAACAACACTACAAAGCCAGGCTTGTTGGTGGTTTTTGTGTCAACCATGGAACAAATGGGGGTGTGCTACAATCTCTAGTCTCCTCGAGGCTTTCAACTATGCGATGAGAAACAATCCCGACCCTCCTACAATACCTCCTGCTCGCATTGCCCTAGGACTGGAAGTGAAGTAAGTTTCAGATGTGTCGGGTCTTCAACTCCTCGACGGTTTTAGTTAAGCATCCGGCTCAAAGTTTATCACATAGGCCATTTTGAGAGGCAAAAGTCCAATAACCCAACTTTTCCTATGTGCTTGAAAAAATCTCCTTTGGGAACATCGAAGGGGATTGATCCTAAGGTTAACCTTGGCGGGTGATCTTCTTGGCATAATATGGAATATTTGATTTTGATTACACTCCTGCTAAGGACTAAGAACTTGAATGCGTCATGAGCCTCAAGAAGACACCAGTTGCAAAGCCAGGTGGAAGCAGAGCAGGAAGCCTTTCCGGCAGTTATGCTCTAAGGGCTGCTAAGCAGGCCTCACGATCAACCGACAAAGCAGCAGGCGATCAGAGGCCTTCACTTACTGCTTTGATTGATACCAAATGCAAAATCAACCCCAATGTTCGAGAAGAAGCCATAGCTACACCAGAACGCTCTGCTGCTGCAGGTGTTTCTCCGAAGAGCAATTGCAGAAGACCGCAGCTTCATCCTCCTCAAAACAGCCTATCTCCATTGCCCTGCGAACCACGCTTTATAACTCCATCTCCTCTCCATTTAGAGAGATGGGCTCATGGCCCTGTCGACAGTGCAGGCTCCATCGTGAACCTCTCTGATCGGCCGAGCCTATGTATGAGCTTGATGGGTACGCAGGCTGCCATTGGCTCGTCAGACCATGCTGTCTATATGGTTGATGTCCCCTCTGCCCAATTCCGGAAAGCTTTGTATGGCGGCAACCGAGGCCACACTGAATGGGTCACCTGCATTTCGCACCTGCCGGATGGTCGAATCCTCAGTGGCGGAATGGATAGCAAGCTCTGCCTCTGGGATCGCACAGGTTCCCGCTGTACGGACCTCCTCTCACACACGGCTTCCATCTCAAGTTTGAAAGTAGCACCAAATGGATGCTTGGCATTAAGCTCCAGCTATGACAAGTCAATTTTATTGTGGGATTTGGGCATAGGCAAGGGCAGCAGGGTGAATCAGAAACCGCTTGCCAGCTTGCAGGGGCATAGAGCTCCTGTAATGGCATTTGCATTAGGCTCCTCTCACACCAATAACAATATCAGCAACATAGCAAGTGGCTGCAGGGAGGGTGCTGTTATTCTATGGGATGCATGCACATGCTCTGCAATCCTACAATGCAAGCAAGCTCACACAGGTCATGTCACTGCACTTGAATGCTTAGGAGACAAAGAAACCATTGGGCCCGATGTTTTTTTGAGTGGTGGACAAGATGGGGCGTTGCAAGTTTGGGATTTTAGAGTCAGATATCCTGTTCACAGAGCCGTTTTACACAGGTAAGGAGCTATTGTTTGACACATATTCAAGCCCACAGAAGACATATTGACATTCTATGCCTGGCTGAAATGTGGCCTTCAACAATTTTCACATCAAATTTAACAGACTAAGCTCTTATTGTTGTTGCCGCTGGCGTTGCACACCCCATCAGAGCCGTGCAGATGAAGCTTCAGTACTGAGGTTGCATGGTTTGTTGCAGTTCATCAAAAGGGCAAGGAGCCTTGTCTTGCATTAGTGTCTCCTCAAACTCTGCATGTGGCTGCCCTCTGGTTGTCACAGGAGGAGCGGACAAATTGATGAAGGTTATCGATCCCTGTTTCTCATTTCAAGTAGTCCACACATTGAGTCATCACCGTGATTTCATTTACAGCTTATTTGCATCAGGTACCAATTTCTGGCAAAGAACATGGTTGTATCTATCTCACTCTGTGTTCTAATACACATTTGCATATGAAATGTGTAGTATGCGTTGTGTGTGTTGGTGCATGCCTGAGAAAAGTGCAAGTGCAAAAACTAATTACTCTCGCTAGAAGAGAAATATGTGCATATGTACACATGAGACAAACTCAATCACACTTGTAAGTAGACATTTTATGGGTCATGAGAGAGAGGGTGATGTTACGAGATGGACCCCTTCTCAAAGTAGATGAGGCTAGATTCTTATACACACAAAAACCAAGACTCGAAAATATGCTTTTAGTTAAAAGTTTCACTGCTATATGTGGTGGCTCTCTCCCAGGAGCAGATTAGGGAGTGGGAGCTGTTTTGTGGCTGTGCCCAGCCAAAGCGGTACACCACTATTATGGCTTTGTATTTGGAGGCAAGCTTTGGAAGCCCATCTATCATTTTTCATTGTGCGTGTGTGCATGTACTCATATCTTCGCTAGCCTTGGGTTTTGATCCGAGTTGCTAGGGCCAGATGGGCCCTATGCCCATGTTCAGGGTGCGATATGACATTTTCAGAGTGCCCCCCTGTTTTATGATGTCGTGGTCTGCTTGTGCTGAGTCTGGCAGACGGGAAGGGTCACTATATTGGTGACCCAAAAGCCCCCTCATGTATTTAGCTACTCACTGTAGGGGCGCCAATGTTTTGGGCAGATCTCTCTCTCGCTAGGTGCATGTGGGTGAGATTGAGAGCAGAGACGGGCAGATATCTTTACATTGCTATTTGCTACTTTCCCCCGAGTACGTCAGTTTATGCACCACCCAGAGGACAGTCCCCCTTCTCTATTTTGGATGATGACATATGGGAGTTCTCTAGAGATGGTGACATCATCATTCTAGGGGATTTCAATTGTAGGACTGCCCATCATCAGACAATATTTTATGATACTTCAGAGGAGATGCTGAGAGAGTTGGATGTTGCAGAGACGGGCCTATCCAGACTATCACAGGATGGAGAACACACTGAGTATGGACGACACTTGATAGACATGGGGACTGCACATGGATTGGCCATCTTGAATGGCCTATAGAGATTTCCCGCTGTGGGGGGTTTTACATGCTTTCCACACAGACATGGAGCCAGCACAGTGGATTATGTCATGGTACAGCCTCACCTCACCTCTAGTATCCAGGATCTCACGGTTGGACCCAGACCTGTTGGTGTGGTAGTGGACCATGCTCTTTTGTCGTTGACCATCTCTTTTCAGTTTAGTGTAGCACACACGCTACGGGCAGCAGCCCCTACTCGCTACACCTTCACGCGGGAGACGGACTCTGTATACATAGATGGGATCTACAGACGCCTGTGCACAGAGGAGCCAGGGCGACCTCTGGAGGAGCTTACTACTATACTGACACAGACACTACATGATGCAGCAGCAGAGGCATACCCACATACCCAGCCTGAGCAGAGACGCCGTTTGGGGAGCATGCCCCAGAACAGCTGGTATGATGAGGAATGCCGGGACACTAGAGCTAGACTTCAGAGGGAGGTGCTTTTGGGGGACATCACTCACAGATAGTCACAGATTGACTTCCGATGCCTAGTGCGGCGGAAGAAGAGGGCATTTTTGGCTTGCCTAGAGCAGGATCTATACCAGCTATTCTTGAGTCAGGACTCACGTGAAGCATGGCAGCTCTTTCATGAGCACTCCCCCCCCCTTGCCATCACTTCTACAGAGGCCTAGGGCCAGTATGCATCATCTCTGTACACAGTTCTTGAGCAGCCCCCCCTTCCTGACCCCCCCGATCCATGCCCCCACACACGTGCTTTTTTCACCGCTGAGATGGTGAGGAAGGCCATTGACAGGATGAGGATTGGGAGTGGGCTAGCATTTTCATTGAGGAGGGCAGCAGAGACTAGATTGACCAGAGACCATGCAGCATTGGGTAGATTGGAAAAGATGTGTTCATAGGTTCAGTTTCAGGAGCCTCGGACGAAGCTCTGGCTTCTGCATTGCTTTATGGAGCTGAGATTTGGGGACCTTCACTGGATCATCACGAGAGGACAAGCCGCAGTGATGGATGGCGGGACATGGAGAAGCCTCTGGTCTCTATGATCTCGCGGCTCATTAGAGCCAAGGCTTTAGTACCACGTGCTATTGTACGAGCAGAGCTAGCTGCCCCCCCACTAGTGGTTGAGGCGCTCACCAGATCTGTCTCCTTCAAACATCGCATGTGGGAACTTCCCAGAGACAGATATGCACGCCTTGCTCTCGAGTCCTCTCGGCAGTTAGCCATGCAGGGAGATACAACATGCTGGTATGGGGAGATGACATCATGGTTTCAGGCGCATGGGTTCGGCATAGACAGATTGCCTCCCTTCCAATACTCACTGGATGCGCCCTCTCTGACCATACACAGTCCGAGATCACCAGGCTCATTCGCCAGGACTTGACTCAGCTAGACACCAAGAGGACATGGACACCCACTTGTCTCATGGGATACGATGTGCTATTGGCCAGATACGCACATCTTCACACCAGCTGCGGATCGAGACTGGGAGATACAGCGGAGTACTGGGAGAAGCCAGGACATGCCCCCTGTGTGACATCGAGCCTGAGACAGAGTTGCACTACACATGCCACTGCCCCGTCTACTACGAGATACGAGGCCGCTTCCATTGCTTGTTCAGAGAGGGCTTTGGACCATTCTCTAGAGTCATGCGGTACGAGGATCAGAGATGCCCGAGTTTGTTTTTGCTCGAGCTGCGTAGACACAAAGAGAGCCTGATGAGAGGAGAGACTAGCCAGTCTCAGAGACAGATCACAGACTTGTTTAGAGCTGCCACTGGACACCCGGACGAGTTACTACCACAGCAGAGCTCGTCGCCTTACACCAGAGGCACACTGATCGACCGAGCGACTGAGCTGGGGAGATCCAGACGCCCACGACTGCGGAGGACTACACAACATCGGCGGAGGCTGCATCAAAGGATTCGGATCACTTTGGCTCGACATGCACGACGCCCGGTCAGACTATTGACCATGGAGGAGATTGATCCGCATGCGACCGATGCTGGGATCTCCTGTGATCTAGCTATCCTAGCTAGCTGTTTAGCTGCTTAGTTCACACCTAGCAATTTAGGATTCCATAGTATTTTATTTTGTCATTTTGTCATTCTGTCATTTTGTCATCTTGTTACTCTTGTTACTCTGACTTTGTATCAGATCCACCACATTGTAACTTTCTGGTCTCATAGGTCACTTTGGCCTTTTGAAGACGTTAATATAACATTTCATTTCATCTCTCTCTCTCTCTCTCTCTCTCTCTCTCTCTCTCAAAACTCATCTAAAGCTTGGAGAGGACACTCTAGTTCCTTCTGTCACTCAGATACCATCGTGGGCATGTTGTAGTTTCCCTAGGTGGTTCTCTACTCTTTCCTTGAGTATTGGTGTCATGTTGTGTATTGGATATATTTATTACACAGGTCAATGGTGGGTATATTCTCTTCAGCACAAGTGGAAAGGACAATTTTGGTGAAGATTAAGGAAGCAAGTTACAACAGTGGGAGTATATGTGCTATGCCAAGTCTGTATGCAATTTTGCATACGGTATTGGATTGTACCTATAGGTTTGATCTTTGCAGATGCAGAGAAGTGGCGGACATTAGGTTTGATCTCGAGGAGTTTTTTGGAGTAGCTAGGTCCTTTTGGACCTTGACTTCTTCTTTGGAAAACATGATTCTCAGGTGATGACCTTTTAGGTTTTCCTATTTTTAGGAGTCCGAGTTTACTGATGGTGTGATCCTCTTTGAGTCTAGAGTTCTATGAGATTCAAGTTTTGCTATTCAGTTAGAGAGGAAGCAGTTTTACCCCAGTTTGTCTCATATTTCTTTCTAGTGGCACTCATTCTCTTTTCCTAGGATTGAGCAGGAAGGGGGCTTCCTATCTTGAGGAGAGCTCTCAGCTTTAGCTTTGGAGCTTTCAGTGACAACGTTTGCTACGTTCCAATGTGGGGTTGAGTTGTTTGTTACCTCAAAGCGCACTTTTGAGGATACTTTTCTTTTAGAGGGGGCTTCTAGGTTATTATCTTTAGTTGACAATTGGTATTTAGTGGAGTACTATGCACCGTGTCTTCTTCCTTGCTCATTTCTTGTGGCTTTGGATGGTGTGCTTTAACCCACAATACAATTAGTATCTTGGCGGATGTTTTCTTTAGTCACATTGGTGGTTGCTTTGTCTTTCAGATTTGTGGTGTGACATTTGCTCTTTCCAGTGCATCCGAGCAGTTGTTCCCATGTTTTGTCTTCGACATTGATCCCTGGAGATTGTACCATCGAGGACGTACCTACTTCCCTTATCCTTAGAATAGAGGAGAATAGGAGACCTTGTGTTTGCAGGGGCTAAAACTCACTAACAATATGTGAGCCCCCTTATTCTCTCATGTACATAATGAATAAGTATAGTGGGCGGGCGCCTGGCCTAACCGGCCAATGGGGCTTTATCCCAACAACCTCCCACGTTAAGGCCAATGTGGCCGTGAGAGAAAAGAAAACCATACAAGACCTGTACAAGGCCATCACAAGTATGACCTTAGCCAATGCCCACTGGCTCACTGAATCTGTGTACATCCAGCTCTAATTGTAGAGAAAGTATAGAGCGATCGACACCATACTCCTCACCAAAGCCGCACACATCTCGCAGGTATCTCACCATACGCTGCAAAGTCCCCCTATGCCCAAGGCCAATATCAGCCATTGCATGACTGCTCCACTGTAAATGCACCTAGCGCAAATACAATCTCGGATCTCGAGATCAGTATTTCATACATGAGACTCCCGAATGGTGATGCAACCCTGGCAATCTCTACCAATCTGACCATCTCAGTCAAATCTGACTCACAACTCTACTCATGGCAATCACCCTGACAGCTAAACTTTGATCCTTGGAATCCATCCTCGTCTCTATCGCATGTCACATGCGCACCAAGAGCATCGGTCTGTCCTGAACCCTATGTGGCAAGAGCAATACCTAGCTCTGATACCAGTTGAAGTGCGCGAGCGGGAGTGTGTGTGAGTGTGTGCAACAATGGAGAAGAGAGGAGAAGGCTAAAGTAAGAGCAGTAGACTTGGCCGCCATTAGAGATGGTGAGGTTCCAGTAATTCAGGTTGGAGACCTCGTGTTTGCAGGGGCTAAAACTCACTAGCAATATGTGAGCCCCCTTATTCTCTTATGTACATAATGAATAAGTATACTGGGCGGGCGCCTGGCCTAACCGATCACATGGGGCTTTACCTCAACAACAGGGTCACTAGATCTTGCCGAATTAGCTGCAGTCTCAGTGTTGATGTGTGTTCCTTTCTGCTGTATGTTTGTTCCCTATTCACTCTAAGAGTGGGGTGATATTCTCTTGGGATGTGTTCCAGACTGATGAAGATCAGTGCAGTTTCACTTTCAATTTTGATGAAGTTCCTTCAGATACAGTTTGCAGTTCATCATGATTTATGGTGGTTGGTGTAGTTCTTTGGTTCTTCGTATCGGATAGTTGATTTCTCAGTAGCCTCGGTTTTCCGCATTCTTTGGACGTCCCGTAGTAGCTTAGATTCTGGCATGTGGTATGTGACTGGAGGTGCAGGTTTTCGACTCTTTCCTCGAGGGTGGAGCATTTGATAGTTGGGAAATGATCTGGATTTGAAATAGTTTATGCCTTTACCCCCCAGTTATGATGCATTCTCTTGGAGCGGTCAGTAGTAGTACCTTCTGCAGATGTTGGTTGTGCAACTTGTGACTCGGTTGAGTTGAGGAGATCCTTGTTAGCCGACAACACGTTAATTCCTGAGCGTCTTTCAGGGTTAGTGGTTGGATGGTGTAACGGCCATGTAATATTTGACCTTGGAGTTCTGTTACAAATATCCTTGTCCATGAAACCCTCTCTTTACAGTTGCAGATTGCTTACTCCAGCTTCCTAGTTTGTCTTCCTTTCCAGGAGTTGAGAGGGGGTGTTGAAGTTATGGCATCTCTCTAGATTCGTCCAATTGGTCCCAATTTCTCCCAAGGAAGATGTTAGGGAGTGAGGGCTGTTTTGTGGCTGTGCCCGGCCAGTGTGAGGTAGTTTTCTCATGTGGAGGCATTCGGTTGCATGCCCATATAGGCTCTTGCAGGCTAGGAGTATTTTTCCCCAGCCTTGGCACTCTTTTCCCATGGCCCTACTGCGCATTGGTGCCCGTCTCCAACATTTTTCCCTATTTATGAGGTCGTGGCTGGTGGACAACGGGCCGACCAGCATGCTAGGGATTACTTATGTTGTGCATAGGCAATAGGGAGAGTAGTTGTGCATAGGCCCTTGGGGTGCAGGTTGCCCGTAGGGGGCAGCCCTAGGTGGGTGACATGCGGTGGAGAGGTTATCTTGCTGGCATTTTGTTAAGCATTGCCCAGCGTTTTCCACATTCAGCTCTGGAATTTTTCATCCCCAGTAGTAGGGCAGCACTTCGATAGTTCATGAGCAACATGGGTTCTCTCCTTGAGTTTTTTGTCTGAGAGCATCCAGACAGCGACAATGTGATCATCTTGATGCAGAGCACCACATCCGAGGTGCAGGCAGTGGAGGAGATGCCCCATGCTCTCTAGATGGCACCATGCCACAAGGCATGTTCTTGTTCCTCCATATCAGTTCTCTTGCTAGTAGGAGATCCCACCAGAGCCTTGCTCTTTCAAGAGGCTAGGGCAGCCCATGTGGAGACCGTGTCAGTGGTCTTGTGTGCATGAGTAGATGGCTATAGCAGTCGCAGTTGTGTGTAGCTCAGGTCTATCAATTGGGGCATGTCAGGACCACCCTTGGTCACGTGTATGAGCAGTTGTTAGCAGCATGGAGAGCCTTTCCCAGATCTCTCTCTCTCTCTCTCTCTCTCTCTCATTCTCAGGTGTCTTAGTCTCTTTCTACCTTAGTGATCTCTCTTCTCCACAGGTGCCTTGTTCATGTATGTGGCATTGCAAATGTTATAGATCGAATTCGAGGTGTCCACCAGATCGTGAGCCAGTTCCGTTGCTTCCTTCGACAGGTTCTGATCTTTCATGCACCTCGAAAACCTGCAAGCTAGCACATGCGGCTTCTTCATGGCAAGTATTGTTAGAGTCACTCTGTTGCTTCACATAGGGTAATGGCATGCTTGTATGGCTAGTGTACTCCGGTCATTCACCACGAGCATTAGCATTTAGGCTGCGTCTGGTCCGGGCTGGACCATCTTGGCCAGCCGGACATTCTTTTGTCTAGTGCCCAATCTAGGGGCTATTTTCTTGTGTGCTTTGTTTGTCCAGTTGGGTGTCGTGGGGCTATTGGGGTTGGCCGACTGGGACATAGGTCCTATGTAAGCAGCCCCTCTCTGGTAGTGGTCGGCTGAGGCTGGTATTAGGACACACACAACATGACCAAGCCAAGGTTGGGTTATGGCATGCTTGTATGGCAAGTGTACTCCGGGCATTACACCACTAGCATTAGAATATGTAGGCTGCATCTGGTCGGGGCTGGACCATCTTGGCCAGCAGAACATTCTTTTGTCTAGTGCCCACTTTAGGGGCTATTTTCTTGGGTGCTTTGTTTGTCCAGTTTGGTGTCGTGGGGCTCTTATTGGGAATGGCCGACTGGGACGTAGGGTCCTATATAAGCAGCCCCTCCCCTCACTAGAACATACACGACATGACCAAGCCAAGGTGGTGCCTTTTCATTCGTCCAAGAAAAGAGTATTTCAGGCTGAAGGCCTTGTCAGATGGCTGGCCTCACAAGTTCAACCAACTTTCCAAGGCGATGGCCATCTTCCAAAGTTGACCCGCGAAGATGTGCCATTGGTGTTGAACTTTGATGGCCGGCATGAAAGGTTGAGACCCACGAAGATGGCCATTGGCTGTTGGTTGTGAGAAATGGGCATCTTTTTATATTATGTAACCCACTGTGATAGGAACACATGCGCCTGCTGTAACAGACTTGGACACTCCAAGTCAAGAATCAACCGTGATAGCACCAAATAACCACTTCAAAACAATTCACAGATCACAATAGATTTGCACTGGCCCGGCGGAGTTCCGTGCCTAGAGATATTGGCCCCAAAGACTGGCGCCCCTTTCGGTATTTCTTTTTATATTAATCAGATCAAAGTACAAGAGAGTGGCTAGGGTTTCACTCTGAGACTCTACGTCCAGATGCTCTGAGAAGTGAGGCCCTTAAAGGTTACAAGGGATGCCCAAAAGCAGAGCCCCAAAAGCTTTTAGAATAAAAAGCATCAGTTCTCTCTCTCTCTCTCTCTCTCTTAGAAAGTCTTTTCTCTTTTTTTATTAAAAAAAAGCAAAATTCGCGTCGCTCATCATTTTCCCAAAATTTTTTTTCCAGCCTCCGCGATTTCCGGAAATTAGGGTTTCTGGCAGAAATTAGGGTTTGCAGGAATTTTAGGGTTTCTGGCAGAAATTAGGGTTTCTGCTGTCCGCCACGTCATCACTTTGTGACATACCCCCCTCTTGAAAGCATTGTAATCGACCGCGATTACGCCTGCAAAACCGACAAAAGCCATAAACCGTCTTAGCAGACACTGACTTTTAGTACCTACGTACTAGGAACACACATCTAGCACATGTACAAAATCGACAGTCACATCACACGACATCACCAGACATCACATGACATTCAACATTCATTCGGATCTTAGACCATGATTTATCAGCAATGTAGCTAGCAATCACATCTAGGTCCAATCGGGACCTCATCGATGTCCGATTGACTAACCCCTATTGCAACCATGTCTATTGGAGATCAATCAGACCAAAATGCTGCAGTCATTTCGGCTATCAGTTCCTGCACTCACAAGAAGTCAAGAACAAATCAGTATCATTATTAGGAATTCCATTTCATAAAGTCATCCCGCAGAATACTGTCAGCTCTTAGTATCCCTGAAGC
The DNA here is from genome assembly GCF_014529385.1 of Adiantum capillus-veneris. Taxonomy (NCBI): domain Eukaryota; kingdom Viridiplantae; phylum Streptophyta; class Polypodiopsida; order Polypodiales; family Pteridaceae; genus Adiantum; species Adiantum capillus-veneris. Next base: position 15,962,918 of record NC_140950.1, read on the forward strand.
TCAAAGAGACATCAGTGACTTTAGTATCAAAATCAAGGCATCTGTTGACAAAGGAGCGGAGTAACTCCCCTCTTGTGCATCCAAGTGCACCAGATCTTCGGCCAAGCTGAGTTTCTGGGTTCCGTTTGGAGTAGACTATGCTAAACCAAAACATCGAGGTAAAGTTTCACAATCCGAGGAGTATCTGCTAAGTCCTTCTCCTCCATCCACTTCGCATCAAATGTAGGAAATTTCTTGAACCAAACCAAGAACCGCCTTCGGACTTTACCTTTCTTCGTATCATTATGTGCCAAAATCTGTTCAGGAACAAGGATCTCCTCGTTTTCTTCCACTGCGGGTTGCTCATCAGGCTCCCCATCATCACCTTAACAGGGTTCAAGAGACTCACATGCAATGCATTGTGAATCCTCCAAGTATCTAGCAGTTTCAATCGGAAGGAGACATCATTTATCTTTTCAGTAATCTGGAAAGGTCCGTAGTATCACATACTAAGCTTTGGAAAAAGCCTCTCCTTTCCCTTTTTCTTTCTTAGGCGTGCCTTCTCAAAAGTAAGAGCACCCAATTATCCTCCTTCAATTTCAAGTCGCGACGATGGCGATCCGTTGCCTTTTTCTGTCGTTCTTGAGACTTCTGCAAAGTCTCGCGAACCTTGGCAAAAGCCGTATCCAAATCTCGCGAATATTCATCCGCTTCCAATATCTAATCTTTCGTGCTCAGGAAGGATGGAACCTTCGCAGCACTTTCAACAATCTTACATGGCGTCTTCCCCGTCGAAGAGTGTATCGTGTTACTGTAGGCAAATTCCACCAAAGATAGGTTCTTTTCCCATTGAGTCTTCTGATCCGAGATACAAGACTTCAATAAATCTAAAATCATTGAATTGGCAATCTCAAATTGCCCGTCAGTTTGCAAGTGGAACGATGACGAGAACTGCAACTGCGTGCCAATGTTCTCCCAAATTGCCTTTCAAAACAAACTCATAAATTTGGGGTCTCTGTCGGAGACAATCGTTTCAGACGTGCCATGTAATCGGAAAATCATCGTGATCATTCTGTGTTCTTGGGAGATCAAAAATGAAATCCATTGCAATACTTTCCCAGGGGTGGGTGGGTATGGGTAAAGGCTGTAACAATCCCTGTGCCTTATGCCTGTCAAACTTGACCTTCTGGCATACCAAGCAACTGCGCACAAACTCTTCCACATCCTTTTTGAGTCTCGGCCCTAAGAAGTATCTCTCTACCCCCTTCATGGTGGTAGCAATGCCGCGGTGACCCGTAAAAGGTGGACAGTGGCATTCAGTCATAACCTTATCCCTCAACGATTGTGTAACGCACAACATAGTCTTTTTCATCAAGTAGCCTCCCCGAAGGGAGTATCCAGCTACTGTCTCCCCATCCCGTATCTGTGTGAAAATATCTGCAAAATCTGTATCTGTGGCATACTGATCGACCATATCCTCGAAGCTCCTATGATGTATCGCGGAAACAGCCAGAACCAACGTTTCCGAGACAAAGCATCTGCCACCACATTCTTCTGTCCCTGCACATGGACAATCTTGAAGTGAAACTGTGACAAGATGTTCGCCCACCGCATCTGCTTTTCCGAAAGCTGCTTTTGTGACAAGAAGTAGCGCCAACTCTGATGGTCTGTAAAGACAGTGAAATCCGCTCCGAGTAGGTAATGCCGCCACTGAGTAAGAGCATGGATAACCACCAAAAGCTCTTTCTCATAAATATGTGCTGTCATCTCCGGCCTAGAGAACATACGGCTCTCGTAAGCTATGACATGACCTTCTTGCATCAAGACCGCACCCAGACTACAACCACAAGCATCACAATATACTTCAAATGACTTCTGCAAGTCCGGCAAAGTCAAAATAGGTCCCGTAGTCAATTTCTCTTTCAGTGTCTGAAAGGCAGTCACCTCTGTGGGTCCCCACGAGAAAGGTACTCCTTTCTGTGTCAAGGTATGCAAAGGGGAAGCAACCTCTGCAAACTTTCGTATGAACCGCCTGTAGTACGAACACAGTCCCAAGAAGCTTCTAACTTCATGGACATTCCTCAAATCGGGCCAATCACGGATAGCCTCTATCTTGGCTGGGTCCATTTGCACTCCTGCTGCTAACACAATGTGTCCCAAAAAGTGTATCTCTGGTAGGAAAAATTCACTTTTCTTTGCATTAATCACTAACGTGTGATCTCGTAATGCCTGAAAGACTTGAAGAAGACGATCTCTGTGTTCTGCCTCATTCTTGGAGAAAACAATGATGTACTCTCGAAAAATCCTGTCCATCATCCAGTTAAATGTCGCAGGAGCATTGGTTAAGCCAAAAGGCATCACCAAAAACTCAAATAACCCAAAAGTCATCCGAATAGTTGTCTTGTAGACATCCCCTGGCGCTATCCTGATATGATGATATCCACTCTTCAAGTCAATCCTGCTAAAGCACGAGGATCCCTGTAACCTGTCGAGTATATCATCGATCCTAGGAGTCGGAAATCTGTTCTTGATGGTGATTTCGTTGAGCGTGCTATAATCGATGCACATTCTCCAAGATCCGTCTTTCTTCAAAACCAACAACATTGGAGAGCAATACGGTGAAGTACTAGGCTGGACAAGACCCTTTTCCAAGAGGTCTTTCATTGGGTTCATAATCTTTTCATTCTGTACTCGGCTCACACGGTAAGGTGGCCGATTCGGTGGCGTGCTTCCAGGTATCAGATCAATTGTTTGATCTTCAGGCCCTCTGAAAAGTAATCGGCATGAGTGTGGAGAAAAATCTTGGCGTTCTTTTGATCAGGTCAAAACATATTCAACCTTTCTCCATCGTTCAGTTCTCTTCCAAAAGAATGAGTAAGAAACTGAAGTTCATCAAGTACAATCTCTAAGCCCTTCATTTATCAAAGTCGCTTTCTCGGCCCGGCAGTCAACCACGGCGTAGTTCTTGTGGTACCAAGGGATCCTGAGTAGAACGTCACTCGCGTGCCCTGAACACCCTTGTCATTGCAAACAAAGTTTGCCAATGCTCGGTGTAATGGCAATATCCCATCCGGGTGCCAGTCGAACTATCTCTGCCTGTGGCGTCAGTCTATCGGGCGTAATTCCAAATCGAGCCGCCAATTCCAAGTGAAAAGAAGTTGGCCTTGGCTCCTTCAAAAGAGCGTCCTGATCCTTCACTTTGCCCCAAAAGCGGCAAAGTTTGTACTTTCATCATTAGATTCGGTGCAGGTCCCACGCCATGTGGTACCAGTTCTGCTTTTCTATCTGCCTTTTCTGCCACATTCCTCAGCTGCTCTCGAACTCTCAGGCCTGTCGTCGTTCTTATCATTCTGTTCTTTCTGTGCCTTTTTAGAGCACTTCGCGGAGATATGTCCATGTTCCCCGCATCCAAAGCACTTCCCCTCTCTGATGAAGCGAGCTCTCTCCTCGGGAGTAAGCTTGGGTCGTGCATCATTTTTCTCTGGGTTGTTCTTTTTCTTTCTACTTCATTCCCAGAAGTCTGTTCGGCTCGTTGTGTCATGGCCTCATCTGTGGGGTAGGTCAGACTGCCAGAGTGAATGGCAAAGCCCCGCTTCGCATGACTCATCAACTCCTGAATAGAAGCTGACTTCTGTTCCAAGCAGTGATCTCGGATCTCTGTAGGTAGACCCAAGATAAACCGCTCAATCTGTTCTCTGAACGAGATGATCTTGAATGAAGAGACGGGTAGAAAAGAGCTCCAGAATCTTTCACAATAAGCATTGATTGTATCTTTCTTGGTCATCCGAAGATGGTTCCAAGCAGCTCGTATATCTCGTTCATATTCTTGCGTCAACCAAGAAGAAATAAAAAGCTTCTTAAATTTCAGCCATTTAACTGGGGCACTCTTGTTAAGAGAAGCGTGGACCACCAAGTACGAGCATTCCCCTTAAGGTAAGAGGTAGCTCTCCGAATCTTGGAGTCCTCTGAATAGCGTCCTCCCGCGAGAGCGACGTCAAAGTGTTGTATGAAAGACAAAGCCTTCGAAGCATCTGAGTATCCTGAAAAAGTATCAAACTTGATCGAGTGGCCACCTTCCTTAAACTCTCGGACTTTCTTGCTTTTATCTTCGAGAAAGTCATACTGGTTGGCTTTGTAAAAATTCTTCTTGTTCGCATAAAAGTTTCGGTCATCGGAATCTGAGCTGTCTGTAGACGAGTCCTCAGTAGAACTATCAGTCTCTGGGCGAGATGTAGCCTTCTTTGCCTTTTTCTTGCCCTTTCCGAAGCTTTGTTTCTTGCTTCGCTTTTTGCTTTTCCTGTCTTCTTCGCTTGAGTTTGAAGAGCTAGAAGAATTGTCAGAAGAAGAAGAAGAAGAACTGGGTAGGTCTTCAAACTTGACGCGCTTCTTCAGTTTCTTTGCCTTGTCAAATGTCGACCGACGACCCAAATATCCCGGGAAGTCAATGCCTTTCTTCTGCTTTTTGCCATGCTTTTTGTCCTTCTTTTGCACGTCGAAAAGTTGAGCAATCCGTGCATCAATCACGTTCTCCAGTTCCTTCTCCGTATATTTCTTGGAGACAGAAGGTTTCTTGAGAGTGGGTTTCGGGAGTGGTGTTGTGGTTCTTTGCCACTCCATCTGTACCTCTTCCAAAGAGGTCTGGTTCATATATTTTGCCATCTTCGGGTCCTTGGCAAAATTGAGCATCATCTTTGTTGCATCGCCAATCAATTGACGACGCTCCATCTCTCTTTGTTTCGCCTGAGTAGGCCGAGGCGGGCCATACTCTCTGTCTGAATCTTCGTTGTGATCCCAGCCCGCATCTCCAGATGCAGAGGGAATCGACTGATCATTGCCTGAAGCCATAGGTGCCGCGGAAAAAAAAATTCGGGGATCGGATTTCCCGTAGAAGAGAAATCGGCCGTGCTCTGATACCACTGTAACAGACTTGGACACTCCAAGTCAAGAATCAACCGTGACAGCACCAAAATTTTTTTTCTGTTTTCATGCTTCCGATGCATGTGCACATGAGATCTACCCTATCTTGGACCTATGGAACACCCCAGTACATGTCAGGAGGAGCGGACAGGCAATTCGATTTTTGTTGGACATCATCATTTTCAGACCTCTTAGGCGTATTTGTGGGTAGACACCAAGCTCAAAGTTTGCCACCTTGCCTCTCCTATGGTTACCCACTGATAGGACACCATCCAGTATGGGAACAACGGCTTCTTAGAGAAGACACCATCCTTCACTGCTGATGGAAAGAGACTTACCACCATTGGATCTTACTACTTAGTACGCTAGGTACATTGCATATGGAGGAGATTTCTCTCGACCTTGATCTACAGACTGGAGAACTTCAGGTCTTGGAATTGCTTGGGGAGTATATCCACGAGATGTGAGGGATCATAATTGTTTCGATTGCATACGGAGCTGCTTTGAGCAAAGCTTGATCGGTTGTATAGTTGCAATTTTACTCTCCCCTACTCACCCACGAGTAGGGCTTGACTAGCTGTACAATTGTGTACACTCACCCTCTGTAACCTTACCACTTGCACATCCCTTGACGTCGGTAGCTATGCTCTCCCAGCTCGGCAAGAGGATAGGAGGCCGGAGAGATAGGCATGACTTCTCAAACATGTTGTCTAGCCACCCATCTTCTACAGCCCAGACACCTTTGGTTTGGCAATTTCTTAAGGGATGACAACAACAAAGACTGCTCAGTCTTGCTTGGAGTACACTCTATCTATTAACAGGACACCATCCTGTGGTAGTCTGTGCAGTTTAGTAGTGACTGTTGTAGCACACGGTAGAGAGATTGCTGTGCACACTCCATAGTCTAAGCTTCATGGATTTTTTGTGGATTAGCTGCTTGGCCACTGTTAGGTGCAACGGATGGGTTTAAGGATTTTAACTTAGAACTAGTACTTCGTACAAACACAAGCTTCCTTTGAATCACTTGAGAGAAGCTGAACACAATGAAAAAGAGAGGCAGAGAGAGAGAAGAGAGATGACACCGCATATCAGGTCCCAATCACCCTCAAGGGCTCCCTTGCTCTGTTGTCAAAGCAAGTACTTGCTTTAGATTACTTGCACAAATGTTGATACAATGGCTATATGCTGAATGTTGAGTGCTTCATGCCGATGATTGCAAAAATGCTGGGTCCTGATGCTAATGCAAAAATGCAAGGTGTTGAATGCTGGTACTGTGGATGCTGATGTTGAGGCTGAAAATGTTGATGGTAGATGGCTGAAAACGCTGCTGGTAGATGGCTGAAAATGCTTATGCTTGATGGTTAGGTACTACGGGTAATTGTCACAAACTGCTGACGTGTCAAGCCCTGAAGAATGGAGCCAACTTGCAGATCACAGCCGAAGGGCCTAAACCCTAAGAAGAACAAGTAACAGAAGAAGAAGTCCTACCAACTTATGGGGACCCCGTCCGATGGGGCCCCAGTGACATAAAGGAATTAAAATAAAGCAAGACCCACCTACACACACACGCGCAGTTGATGACGTGGCAGTAGTACGGACGCAGACAGTGCTGACGTGGTAGGCGGTACGGATTTTCGCATTTTGCGCTGACATGTTGATGTGGCAAGATGTATGGATTTCCGTAAACCGCTGGCAGTTTTTGGGCATTGCTTTTGGACCAGATGCTTTTGAGTTTGAAGGCTTTTCATGTAAAACTGCTTTTGGGGCCTAGGGCCTTTAAATATGAGGCCATGGGCTCATTCTCTTGTATGCTTCCTGGAGAAGGTGCAGAGTATGGAGTACCGGCTTGTACTGTGTTGATGCGATATAAAGAAATACCGAAAGGGGCGCCAAGGTTTGGGGCCAATACCCTGTGGGGTGGAATTCCGCCACTCCGTGTCGCGTGTTGTCTCTCTCTCAATTTAGTTGTTATTGAAGTGCTAAAAGTCTGTTCAGTTTGTTCTTTTCTATTGGCACGTGGTGCCCGATTTGTGACAGTGGTATCAGAGCATCAGGCGTGTGCTTTTCTGAAAGCATACCGGTCCTACAAAAGAGCAGACAGAGTTACTGGAATTTTATTTGAAGTATCTTCGGGTATCGACCCCGGACTTATTAGCCACTCCCGCCCTTACTTCATCGTGCATTGGGCGTGCTCCTGTCTTCATCGCTCTGTCTTACAGGGCATAAGCCATAAAGAACCCAAGACATGGATTCAACAAAATATTTGCAGTTTCTTCTCAATGAGCTTCACTACATTCTTTCGCGGCATCCTCAACAGAATCTTTCGATATTGCAAAGTTTTCAACAATTTTTTATTACATGTTACTCCCTCTGATGCCACAGGTGGTACCCCCTCCTCCGGCACGAGAAAGTACAAGAGCTTCTAACCGGCAACCTCCCAGCCGTATGTTCTGATCGGGGGAGTCTTCAGGAATATGGTGCAACCATCTGACCGTGATCCAGTGTAATCGCCTTTGCCACCACCATTGCCCCCACCTCCACCACCACCACCGCCACCAGGCTACAACGGTTGGAGCCCATATGGATACCCTTATTATCCATACGTGGGATATGCACCTATCTAACCCAAAGATTTCAAGGATGGCGGCACGACAGTCAAATTTTTCACTTTTTCCGGGGTGAAAGATTGGAAGAAAGCATTGCAGTTTTTACAGCAATTCGACAACATCTATACTTTGGGGAATTATACAGAAGAATCCAAGATTTCTCGAGCAGCGGGATTTCTTGAAGATAATGCTATGCAATGATGGAGTTCAATCGCGACACAACCGCATGCTCCAAGGGCTTGGCAAGCTTTCAAGACATTTTTTGCACGCAGTTACATGACTTCTATAACCGGCCTATACAACGTAGAGGGCGGTACTATTTCAATTACATGTTAACTTTACACAGAGCACTGAGAAGGGAAGAGAACACTGTTGCGTCCAGCGACTAGAATGTCACTGCGCACACGAGACCGACACCCTGTAGGCCCCAGAGACTGGCGCCCCTTTCGGTATTTCTTTAATTTAGAGAGCGGGAATTACAAAAAGAGAGTCCTTGGAAGATAACACCTGCATCTAGCTAGTACGCTCCAGATTCGGCAGAATTTCGGCAGCATAACGGTACCGAAAATTAATCCGAATCAGTTTCCAAGCTCAAGACTCTATCCCACCGGCGTTATCCCTCAGTCGGGAGCACAAAACAGTAAATTCCAGGTCGCTGTAATTTCTGGTTCAGTTCTGTTTTTGACCTGATTTGGGCACACGACGGTCCCTACACTGTTCCCTGCACCTTGGGCTTGGTGCCCCTTGATTCTGGAAGCATCCTTGGCACAAAACAGTCTCAAAACAGAGTAAAAACAGCAAGCAAACAGTGTTGAATTTATTGCGCAATCGAGAGGTTATCACCCTCTCATGGACCTGCTCTGGTGCAGCAGCTAGCTACACCGGTTCCTGTGCAAAGAGGCTCTTGCCTCGGCATGAAAGCATATTTCCCCACAGTTGTACATAGGTCAAATGAGAAGCCCACTAGTGGGGCATAACATACTACTGTACGTAGGGGAGAAAGAGAGCAGTATGTAGCGTGCGGGGCATCACTCGCGTCACCATACTGTGCATAGAGGGCAAGGTAAGCATTCCATAGCTTCTGTACCTGCTACAATCCACCTGAGACTGAAAATGGCGCCCCCTCTGTTGATATGCAGCTCGTTTTTGCCTCCCAGAGTGGCAGAATTGCTCACAGGCTGACACGTCGCCCAGTTTTCGAGTTTGGGCTTTCCCTGCTAAAAATATCTCAACTGGTGCGTCAGTTGACTTGGCAGCAGAGCAATAAAATGTTCCCCTTGTCATTCCAGAGCTAATGACGCGAACACATTTTCCGATCAAAAATAGCAGTTCCCTAAATTTTAGGAGATGCTTCCATGGCGTCCCTATCGGTGTCCTGACCATCATTGAAGACTACCATTTGACCAACATCTACAATGTGGGTTAATTTACTGGCCCCTTTCAACTTATAAAGTTGCAGTGACTTGACGAGTGGCCCAAAATCCAGTTTGGCGCACACGAGCTTCCATAGTCATCAGAATTCAGTGCTAACTGGCCCGGGCAGTCCTTGTCTGACCGACCTAGATTCCCCGATGTGAGAAACCCATTTGGTTGCAGCCGTTTCACACTGGCCATGCAATGTCCACTTGCACCTTTTCAAGGGTTCCGGGACAAACAAGTAAAAATAAAATAAATATATCTAATACTTATTTACGGAAGGCAACAGGAAAAATACACCTCCTGGTGACACACCCCACCCTTGAAATACTGCAAGCGACCTCGCTTGCATGCCAATAATACATGCGGATATCTCCTGATATCACATATATTCTATGATGGGAATCCAAGATATACATGCTTCCGGAAATGTAGCGTTGGACGATTAAACAATCCCACCAACCTGGCTACGACACATATATCAAGCATAGAAGACTTCTAGTGTACTCTTGAGCACAAACTTCTCTAGCTAAATTCTGTATGGAAAGAGTAGATACAATTGCTTAACTACTCTCTTGAGCATCATGAACCATGCTCTTGCCTTGCTCCAAAAAGGCTGCATCAAGTCACTGTGGGTTCCATCTGAAAGGCTTCAAGATACAATTGCAATAGCTGAGGTGAATCAACCAATTCAGAGTCTTCCATCCATTTGGCATCTAACGATGGATAGTTTTTGAACTTCACCAAATAGCGTCTTGCAACTTTTCCTCTAACCTTTCTTTCTTTATGTGCCAATATCTGTTCAGGAACAAGGATTTCATCCAATTCTTCCACTTTGGGTTGTTCCTCATCAAGCATATTCTCTGGCACATCACCAACAAAGGGCCTTAGAAGGCTGACATGAAAAGCATTATGTATTTTCCAGCCTTCTGGTAGCTTTAACCTGTAAGCTACATCGTTGATCTTTTCTGAAATCTGAAAAGGACCATAATATCGCATACTGAGCTTAGGAAACAAGCGTTCCTTGCCTTTCCTTTTCCTTAACCTGGCCTTTTCAAAGCGCAAAAGTACCCAATCACCAAGTGAAAATACAAGTTCACGACGGTGACGATCAGCAGCTTTCTTTTGCTTAGCCTGAGTCTTCTCAAGAGCAATCTTTATCTTCCTGTATGTTTCATCCATATCTTGCACATATTTGTCTGCCTCAAATATCTTGTCCTTAGTCTGCAAAATGGGCGGGACTTTCTTTCCTCCTTCCACTATCTCAAATGGTGCCTTACCTGTTGACGTATGCACAGTGTTATTGTAAGCATATTCAACCAATGGGAGATGGTGTTCCCAAGTTGCCTTGTGCTCTGAGACATAACATTTGAGCAGGTCCAGGACAGTAGAATTTGCCTCTTTTGACTGTCCATTAGTTTGCGGATGAAACGAAGAAGAGAACTTGAGCGTAGTGCCCATGTTCTCAAACAATGCCTTCCAGAAAAGACTCGTCATACGTGGATCCCTGTCACTGACAATTGACTGAGGCATCCCATGATACTTAAAGATATTGCTCATGAATATCTTGACCATGTGTTCTGGCTTTATCTTCTTCCTAACAGGAATGAAATGGGCCTGCTTACTGAACCTACAAATGATAGTCCAAATCCCATCATTTCCTGTTTGCGTCCTTGGAAGATCAAAGATAAAGTCCATTGCTATACTTTCCCATGGCCTATCAGGGATCGACAATGGCTGCAACAATCCCGGTTGCTTTTGTCTGTCAAATTTGACTTTTTGGCATACTAAGCATGATCTTACAAATGTGTCAACATCTTGACGCAAAGCTAGCCAATAGAAGAATGCCTCAATCCCTTTCACTGTCGCATCAATTCCACGATGCCCAGCATAAGGTGGAGCATGACTTTCCATCAAAATCTTTGGCCGTAACTGTTTAGTAATGCATAACTTTCCATGCATCATGAGAAAGTCATTCTTAAGCATATAGTGCTCATGATGTTGCCCATCAACAAGCTGGTCATAGATCCTTGCAAAATCTGAATCTTCAGCATATTGTGTCTTCATTTTGTCTAGTTCACAATGGTACGGAATTGACACTGCTGAAATTTGGGGCTTTCATGACAACACATCAGCCACCACGTTCTTTTTCCCTTGTACATGCACAAACTGAAAATGGAACATTGACAAGATGTTTGCCCATCGCATGTGCTTCTCAGACAACTTCGTCTGTGTGAGAAAATATCGCAAGGTTTGATGATCCGTTTGGACAACAAAATCAGCCCCTAGCAAATAGTGTTTCCAACTAGTGAGAGCATGAATTACTGCCAGCAATTCTTTCTCATAGACTTGCAAGTTCCTTTCAGTCTTCAAAAGAATTCTGCTCTCATATGCGACTACTCGGCCATTCTGCATTAGAACTGCACCAAGACTATGGCCACACGCATCACATTGAACCACAAAAGGTTTAGAAAGATCTAGCAAAATAATTACCGGATCTGAAGTCAGCTTCTCTTTCAAGTGTTTGAACGCTAAAATTTCCTTGGCTGTCCACTTGAAAGTAACTCCTTTTCCTTGCAGTGCATGGAGTGGAGAAGCAATCTCAGCAAAATTTCGGATGAACCTCCTGTAATAGGAACATAAGCCTAGAAAGCTTCGAATGTCATGTACGGACTTCAAGTCTGGCCATGACCTAATTGCTTCCACTTTAGCGGGATCCATGCGTACCCCATCCTTTGAAACAATGTGCCCAAGGAAGTGAATCTCTTGCAAAAAGAACTCACTTTTCTTCGCATTAATGAGTAGCCTATTCTTGCGTAGCTCATTGAAAACTGCGGTCAAGTGATCCCTATGCTCCTCTTCAGACTTTGAGTAGACAATCATGTCAACAAAGAAGGTACCCACGAAGTTTCTATGTGGTCTAAAAATTCTGTCCATCATTCTATTAAATGTGGCAGGAGCATTTGTGAGACCAAATGGCATGACAAGAAACTCATAGAGACCAAATGTTGTCCTGAACGCAGTCTTATGGACATCTTCTGGTCTAATGCGTATCTGATGATACCCGCTCTTTAGGTCTATTCTTGTAAACAATGACGCTCCCTCAAGCCGATCAAGAATGTCATCTATCCTCGGTATGGGGAACCTGTTCTTGATGGTATTCTTATTCAAGGCGCGATAGTCAATGCACATGCGCCATGAACCATCCTTCTTCTTCACTAAGAGTACAGGCGAACAAAAAGGGGATGAACTGGGCTGAATCAGCCCCTTGTCTAAAAGCTCGTTGACCTGACTCATAATCTCTCTCTGCTGGGCTGCACTAACCCTGTATGGTGGTCTATTTGGTGGACTAGAACCTGGCACAAGATCTATGGTATGATCCTCAGGTCTCTCAGGAGGTAACTCCCCTGGTAAAGAGTCCGAAAAATAATCACTGAAACCACTCAAAAAAGTTGACCTGTCTTTATCTAAGGTAGACAAATTAGATACAACTTGAGGTACTTCTTTTGCAAAGATCAAGTACGCAGAAAGATGATTCTTTATTACAGATGAAATAGCAGAAGCAGAAACAACTGGAATAGACTCGCCTTTAAGCTTTACATCAAGGACATGAGTCTTTCCTCTATGTACAAGGGTAATCTTTTTGTTGTAAGTATCCACCATAGCATGCAACCTGTAACACCATGGGATACCCAATAACACATCACAGCCCTCAAGCGGCATAATATGAAATTCTTCCGCATCCACATAGCTCTGAATGTGTAGACGAAGCTTTCCCAGAATGGGAGTAATAGGCTCTGAATGTCCTGGGCATGCCAAACCCGCTTCCCGTGTCATACCCATCTCCTCTGCACGAATGCCCAACTTTGATGCTAATTTTGGTGATATGAAATTTGCACGGGCTCCTGGATCAAAGAAAACCAGCACTGTTTGGTCTCTAACTTTGCCCCAAGCTCTGCACAGCTTCGCGGCATCTGTGTTTGGCTGATCTCCAACCAAATTTGGAACAAGTCCTGCACTCGGCTTTGGCTTCTTCCCTTTATGGTCTGACTTGTCATCCTTATCCTGTGACTTCTTCTGTGGGCACTCATTTGCAAAGTGTCCTTCCTGTTCACAAATGTAGCATTTCTTGGCCTCCCTAAGAGCTTTCCTTTCTTGAAAAGTTTTGCCAGAAAAATGCCTTTTTTGTCCTTGTCCTCGTTCCGAAGAAGATTTAGACTGCTTCTTGGACGTATCAGCTTCTTCAGTGGAGGGCTTCTTTGCAGGAGACTCAGAAGGCTTTGCTGCAACATTGCCCTTGGCTGAAAATTGTTTGCCCTGGGCCTCTTTCTTGTGGCTATTAAATCCATCGGAATCTCCCTTCGACAGATTGTTGGCCACTCTTGCATTCTCTATCAATTGAAACATATTCATGACAGTAGTCTTTGTGTAGTAGTCCCCGATTTTCTTGGGCAATCCGCAACAGTACTTCTCAATTTGTTCTGACAAAGGCACAAACCTGTAAGAGGTGACTGGCAACAGTGCGGCCCAAAACCGTTTATTGTACTCTTCCATATCCGCACACTGTTTAGCATTCAACTCGTGCCATTCCGTCATTACATCCACTTCAAAAGTGTTTGTCAATCATGCAGGCGCAAAAAGTTGTTTGAATTGGACCCACGTTGTTGGGGCTTGACCTTGGTACAACAATGCGGTCCACCATTGAAGCGCATTCCCTTTCAAGAAAGTGGCAGCCTTGCGTATCTTTGAAGATTCCGTGAAGTTGCCTCCAGCATAAGCTGCATCGAACTGCTGTATGAAGGTCAAAGCCTTTAATTGGTCCTCAGTTCCTCTGAAAGTTTCAAACTTCACTCCTTGCCCACCTTCCTTGTAATCCTTAGGTTGACTCAAAGGAGCCACATTATCATAAACAGGTGCCTGTAACAGTGGTGCTCCATGAATGTTCATTCCAGCACTCGCATCAACTGTTTTCCCTGTCATATCTGCATTTTGTACGTATGGCTGCGAAAAACCAGCCATACCAAATTGTGTTCCAGGCACTCGAAACTGGCCATAGGCACCCTGAAAACCTGGTTGGACACCCATGTTCGCGTACATAGGGTTACCCATGCCTGTTTGCATTGTCCCGAACACATTCCCTGGCATATAACCTGTGGAGGTCTAGCCATAGCTTGAAACACTGAACCACCTCCAAAATAACCAGGATAAGTATTAGGTAATGGAAGGGTTTGACGCATAGCCTGTGCATTGCTCCCTTGACCATTCATAAACGGTTCCTGTCCAGCTAAAGCAAGTTTCTTTGGATCATTGGACACCGCTAGTTGCTCAACCACATGGCCTTTCCCTCGAGCATCATGAGTCCTCTGCGCATTGGAAATCTCCTTTTTCTGCAACGGCTCAGTCATGCCCTGTGTAGGAGGCTGAAAACCCTGTGTCGGAGCCTGTAAGAATTCCTGCATCCTTGGGTTGTTAGCCAACTGCTGAAACATGTCCATGCAACAACGCAGTTGAGTTCTAAACAATCTGTCCTCTTCTTGAAGAGTTGAAGGAATTTTCTCTGTGCCATGTGAGGAAGATCCCTCTTCAGATACTTGGTCTCTCTTCTCTGCCATATCGACAAGCTCTGTGTTGCTTTCACCCACAACAATCCACGTTGCACTTTTTGAAGAAAAAGTGACTATCCCGTCGATGGAACCATATAACCGGCCTATACAACGTAGAGGGCGGTACTATTTCAATTACCTGTTAACTTTACGCAGAGCAGTGAGAAGGGAAGAGAACACAGTTGCGTCCAGCGACTAGAATGTCACTGCGCACACGAGACCGACACCCTGTAGGCCCCAAAGACTGGCGCCCCTTTCGGTATTTCTTTAATTTAGAGAGCGGGAATTACAAAAAGAGAGTCCTTGGAAGATAACACCTGCATCCAGCTAGTACGCTCCAGATTCGGCAGAATTTCGGCAGCATAACGGTACCAAAAATTAATCCGAATCAGTTTCCAAGCTCAAGACTCTATCCCACCGGTGTTATCCCTCAGTCGGGAGCACAAAACAGTAAATTCCAGGTCGCTGTAATTTCTGGTTCAGTCCTGTTTTTGACCTGATTTGGGCACACGACGGTCCCTACACTGTTCCTTGCACCCTGGGCTTGGTGCCCCTTGATTCTGGAAGCATCCCGGGCACAAAACAGTCTCAAAACAGAGTAAAAACAGCAAGCAAACAGTGCTGAATTTACTGCGCAATCGAGAGGTTATCACCCTCTCGTGGACCTGCTTTGGTGCAGCAGCTAGCTACACCGTTTCCTGTGCAAAGAGGCTCTTGCCTCGGCATGAAAGCATATTTTCCCACAGCTGTACATAGGTCAAATGAGAAGCCCACTAGTGGGGCATAACATACTGTACGTAGGGGAGAAAGAGAGCAGTATGTAGCGTGCGGGGCATCACTCGCGTCACCATACTGTGCATAGAGGGCAAGGTAAGCATTCCATAGCTTCTGTACCTGCTACAATACACCTGAGACTGAAAATGGCGCCCCCTCTGTTGATATGCAGCTCGTTTTTTCCTCCCAGAGTGGCAGAATCGCTCACAGGCTGACACGTCGCCCAGTTTCCGAGTTTGGGCTTTCCCTGCTAAAAATATCTCAACTGGTGCGTCAGTTGACTTGGCAGCAGAGCAATAAAATGTTCCCCTTGTCATTCCAGAGCTAATGACGCGAACACATTTTCCGGTCAAAAATAGCAGTTCCCTAAATTTTAGGAGATGCTTCCATGGCGTCCCTATCGATCTCCTGACCATCATTGAAGACTACCATTTGACCAACATCTACAATGTGGGTTAATTTACTGGCCCCTTTCAACTTATAAAGTTGCAGTGACTTGACGAGTGGCCCAAAATCCAGTTTGGCGCACACGAGCTTCCATAGTCATCAGAATTCAGTGCTAACTGGCCCGGGCAGTCCTTGTCTGACCGACCTAGATTCCCCGATGTGAGAAACCCATTTGGCTGTAGCCGTTTCACACTGGCCATGCAATGTCCACTTGCACCTTTTCAAGGGTTCCGGGACAAACAAGTAAAAATAAAATAAATATATCTAATACTTATTTACGGAAGGCAACAGGAAAAATACACCTCCTGGTGACAACTTCTATGTTTGAAGTCCGGAGTTTGGCAGAGTGGGGCAACTTGAAAATGCTTGCCACCGAAACCATGGACGACTATAACCAAAGGTTTCTCGACGTGTACCTTCCGGTGTCCTTCTTTAAGTTCATTTCCTTGGAGGACCAGTGCGAGCGCTACACCATTGGACTACTATCACCATTGTAGGAATATTGTCTTTCCA
Organism: Adiantum capillus-veneris; assembly: GCF_014529385.1. NCBI lineage: Eukaryota > Viridiplantae > Streptophyta > Polypodiopsida > Polypodiales > Pteridaceae > Adiantum > Adiantum capillus-veneris. The sequence continues at coordinate 15,979,173 of NC_140950.1, forward strand.
AGCAAAGTCTCTACCATGCAAGATCTTATGGACCATGCCGTGGTCGGCTACAAACTGATGAAGGGAAAGCTAGAGTTTACCACAGAAGAACCTCCGGCCACTAACCACAACTCCGGCCACTAACCACAACTCTCGCCAACAAAGAAGAAATTCTCGAGAGTCTCGTGAAAGCCAACCGCAAAGGCCTCGTTTGACACCTCAACAACGAGATACCTTACTACAAGAAGGCCGATGTTTTGAATGCTTTCGAACAGGACATAAATATTTTGGTTGCGCACTGACAGACTAGCGGAGCCGATGCCTGCGCCGACAGTCGACAGCAACCCAGGACTATTTCCAGCCAAATGAGCTAAACCGGCCATTGGATTAGTACCTGACATCTATGGCATACGCCTTGAAAACTACAAATGAATTGTGTCGAGCATATGGCAAAGTCAACGGTTTGAAAGCCCTAATTTTCTTTGACCCAGGAGCTACAAAGATCTTCATCCGCCCAAAATTCTTGAAGCAGATGCACTTTGATTATGATGCAGAGGATGAAGAAATTGAAGCTGAGCTAGCCACAGGGCAAACTCAGAAAGTGGTACCACTCATTGGTGCTCTTCCAGTGACTATCCAAAATTATCATGGAAAAGCCGATTTCCACATTATGAAGTTGGGCAACTGTGACGTTCTCTTGGGCTTGCCTTGGCATGACAAGAATGATGCGACTCTCCACGTTCGGAACCGAACCATCACCGTGATGCAGAAGGGCAAGCCAGTCGTCCTCAAAGTTCGGTTGTCCGAACAAAACCCTGAATGAACTATCTAGTTGTTTTTATAGTTAGATACTTTTGAACTTTGTTTGAGAAAGTATTGTTTGAAACTTTGTTTGAAATTTGTTTGAAATGGATGGTATCTGTTTTAAACCTGTCTTGGTGCCGATTTGAGTTGTCTGACTCTGGTTTTAATACTGGTTTCAATGATTGGTGATTTTTACTCCCGGCTGGAGTAGTGAGAAACAATGTTTGAGAATGCGTGTTCATACTCATGGCCCGAACCCTTGTTGAAAAGTGTTGTTTTTACTCATGGCCCAAACTTGGATGGTTATTTACGGGGGGAGTATTAAGAAGTCTGAGTAGTCCTTACTCTCAGTACCTCCAAATGACGCAGACTGCGGTCTTGGGGGCGTTTGGTTGTAAAAGGCCTCTATATCTCATGGCCCGGACCTTTTTAGATTATTTGCGGGAGGAGTGATGAGGGAGTCGTTGAACAGCTCATGGCCCGGACCGGGATGGTTATTTGCGGGGGGAGTGTTCATTGGCGACTTTTATGTTTCTATGTCTTGTAACATGCACATGTGAGCATTTGTGTTGCATTGTGATGTGCCATCTGTCGAATGTTCTTGATTGGATGAGATTGCGTGGGTATGTAATTTTAGTGCATCAAAACACTCGTGGAAGATCAATGCGGTCTGGGTGTGATGGCTAAGTTTACTATGCCGGAATATCAAGAGTTCTGATCTGGACGGAAGGAGAAGCCAACTTCTTGATCAAAAGAGCCGAAAGGAGAAGCCGACTCCTTAACAAAAAAAAGAAGAAAAAGAGCAAACTGATTGTTCCTCGGATTGTCCCTCGGAATTTTTTTGAGCTAAACTTGAGTTGTTTTGCAGATGTGCTGTAATCGCGAACGAGTACTTTCTTTCAAGAAGGGGGGATGTCACAAACTGCTGACGTGTCAAGCCTTGAAGAATGGAGCCAACTTGCAGATCACAGCCGAAGGGCCTAAACCCTAAGAAGAACAAGTAACAGAAGAAGAAGTCCTACCAACTTATGGGGACCCCATCCGATGGGGCCCCAGTGACATCAAAGAATTAAAATAAAGCAGGACCCACCCACAAACACACGCACAACTGATGATGTGGCAGCAATACGAATGCTCTGAAAATCACGCTGACATTGTTGACGTGGCAGGCCGTACGGATTTTCGCGTTTTGCACTGACATACTGACATGGTAGGGTGTGGATTTCCATAAATTACGCTAGCAGCTTTTGGGCATTGCTCTTGGACCAGATGCTTTTGAGTTTGAAGGATTTTCATGTAAAACTGCTTTTGGGGCCTAGGCCTTTAAATATAAGGCCATGGGCTCATTCTTTGGTATGCTTCCTGGAGAAGGTGCAGAGTCTGGAGTACCGGCTTGTACTGTGTTGATGCAATATAAAGAAATACCAAAGGGGCGCCAAGGTTTGGGGCAATACTCTGTGGGGTGGAATTCCGCCACTCCGTGTCGTGTGTTCTCTCTCTCTCTCTCTCTCTCTCTCTCTCTCTCTCTCAATTTAGTTGTTATTGAAGTGCTAAAAAGTCTATTCAGTTTGTTCTTTTCTATTGGCACGTGGTGCCCGTTTTGTGACAGTACTGATATACTGATGGCCCTTGCAAGGCCTTGTGCTTATTTGACACCCCACCTGTGAGGTGGTAGGCTTACAAATAGAGGGAGGTCGAGGAGTATCTGGACATCCACGACTCCCCTTAATAAATTAGCCTAAGTGACTTTGGGAACGGTTCATACACCTATATGCTTAAGTGGCTGCACTGTGCAAGTGAGGTATGCAACTATTGACCTGCATGATCATACACGTCCTTCTAGTGGCTCACAAAGTGCGAAGCTAGATCCTAAGCATAGTCACACTGAACGGCGTTTCGGCGGCGGGAACAGGAACGGAGTTTCCCCACCGTTTCGGACGAGCCGAAACGGCCTTCAGGATGTCATTTTTTTAAAGGTGCAATTTGGGGCAAAAATCGTGAGCCTATCTTATGGACCCGATCTTATGTTTGCAGTGATTTTAGTGATATGTATTAGACATATCAAGACTCTCACCTTTGATCGTGTTTTATGACATTGATGTTTTGGATCATGGATACTATTGAGTCATGGCTCTTCACATTTTGACATGTCACATGCTACAAACTTACATGTATCATATGTGATTGTATCTTGGTTTGATTCGTCACACCATGAAGTACTAGGTTCTGGTTTGAAAAGAGTTTATGAAGTGGTAAGTTGTAAACTTGTAACTAGTAGGTTTACCGTTTCTGTGGTTTGAGCATTAAGTTTGAAACTTTTGAATTAGGTCTTCTCATTTTTCAATTCTGAATACACTTATGGCCCCTCCTAGGCTACTTGTTTTATGAAATACATTGTTTACAAATTGAAAAAAAAGTGCCGTTTCTCAATGGTTTCCGCCTCGGGCAAAACTTGGAAACACCGGTTTTTTTCGTTTCCATTTCTTCCGTTTCCGTTTCGAGTGGTGACTATGATCGTAAGCTATACTAACCAAGACTATGCCGACTTGTAGCAGTCGCTTGTCCACGTGACTCATGTGCAATGTGCACGTGACAACCATGTTTGGTTGCGATTTCTTCCAATTTCTTCAAACGAGTGACCACAGAGCGTAATCGGTAGGATCGGACATTTGCATAGCTATTGACACTCCTTTACGGCTGTTGAATCGACAACACGGCTTGTTTCTACACACAAATCGGGACATCTTTCTTGGTCTAGTACACACACTTGGTAGAGGCGGAGTACAACAGTTTCCTACATTGCTAGTGATAGCATCGTTTGGTGCCTGGCGTTCCTTAGACTGCTACTACACTCATGGACTATTGTCCTCTTGTGTACATCGTAGCAGACATCCTCATTCGAGGCCTCACATCTTCGACTTTTGGTGGTTTGTTCAACATCAGGTGCAGAGAGGGGGTGTTAGAGCTACACAACTTTGCTGCTTCACTTCGGGTTATGACATGCTTGTATGCTATCGTGCTCCTGAGGCCGGCTGGCCATCCACTTGCATTCATCTAGATTCTATAGGCTTCATCTAGATCGGACTGGGCCGTCTTGACCGGCTGGACATACTTTTGTCCAGTGCCCACGCTAGGGGCTATTTACTTGGGTGCCCTTATTTTCCAGTTTGGTATTGTGGGGCACTTATTTGAGCTGGCCAACTAAGGCATAGGATCCTAAATAGGCAACCCCTCCTGTGCCAGTGGTGTATGGTGTTGTATCTGTGAGGCGCCCCAAGTGGGGGGTCCTATATAGGCAGCCCCTCCCGTGCCAGTGGTGTATGGTGCTATATCTATGAGGCGCCCCTGGTGGGGGGGTTGCCCCTCACCCGGGTCATGATGGGTTTGCTGCCATTTGCAGTTTGTAGTGTTTTTCTCTCTTGTTGCTCTCTCTCTTCTCCCTTCCGCTTCCGCTCTACCCACTCACAAATGGTGTATTTGATGGGGATCACATTGTTTCACACAGGTGTGCAACATCAGCAATGCTAGAGGGCCGCTATCACCAGGCACACTTACATGAGCCCTGCACAAAGGGTTGGATTGTGGACACTAGTCACCCCTCCTATGACGTATGCAGCAGTTGTCTGGGCACTAAGACTCGTGGCCTCTTGGTGGACATAGATTGAGAATCTTTGGTGGACACGGATTGAGAGTCAGTAGGTTATGTGGATTTTCCACATTATACATAGCAAATCCTTGGTCCTGCATGATATTGTCATATTATAGGTGGCTACACCACCCATGCCAGTGGAGACTCTTCCAGACAGTATGCTTCATCAGAGAATGAGAGAGATACCACAAGATAGACTCTCATCCAACGCCTTTGAGGCATCCAAATAATTGGCGCCGGGGGGGGAGTGGGGGGGAGGCAGATCTTGCTATGCATAGATGGCACAGTGGTTAAGTGCTTATCTTCTTGATAGAGAGCAGCTACCACCCTTCTAGTATGACCATGACCCCCCCATTGATCCACCCTTCTGAATCGGGCAGCTACCACCCTTCTAGTATGACCATGACCCCCCCATTGATCCTCCCTTCCGCTTCCGCTCTACCCACTCACAAATGGTGTATTTGATGGGGATCACATTGTTTCACACAGGTGTGCAACATCAGCAATGCTAGAGGGCCGCTATCACCAGGCACACTTACATGAGCCCTGCACAAAGGGTTGGATTGTGGACACTAGTCACCCCTCCTATGATGTATGCAGCAGTTGTTTGGGCACTAAGACTCGTGGCCTCTTGGTGGACATAGATTGAGAATCTTTGGTGGACACGGATTGAGAGTCAGTAGGTTATGTGGATTTTCCACATTATACATAGCAAATCCTTGGTCCTGCATGATATTGTCATATTATAGGTGGCTACACCACCCATGCCAGTGGAGACTCTTCCAGACAGTATGCTTCATCAGAGAATGAGAGAGATACCACAAGATAGACTCTCATCCAACGCCTTTGAGGCATCCAAATAATTTGCGCGGGGGAGAAGTGGGGGGGAGGCAGATCTTGCTATGCATAGATGGCACAGTGGTTAAGTGCTTATCTTCTTGATAGAGAGCAGCTACCACCCTTCTAGTATGACCATGACCCCCCCATTGATCCACCCTTCTGAATCGGGTTCTTTACGTAAAAATAAGACAATTTACCATAAGAAACCTATGCTTTGGTGAAGGCATCCCAAACCCGAGTTAGTTCTCCCTTCAAGTCAGTTTAAAAGAATTTGGATTCCTAAAGGTTCTCGTTCAGATCCGCCTTCTATCCCTGAAATCAATCCAGTTGTTTTGCACAACACTATTTCTAGTAGAGTACAAGGTCTCCCTAGGGCTTCAATCTCTAGAATTGAGAGTGATGACCCTTCTAACCATAGAATTTTTGCTTAATAGAGATTTCAAACGGAGATTGATTTACTTATCTAGCGCCATGGAATTGGGTTCTTTTTCTTATAAAATATTTGAAAGGTATAATATAAGGATCCTATTTAAGCTCTTGTATACCCTTGAGAACTACTCTTATGAAGATTTGGAGCTAAGAGAGTCTCACAATACTCAACTTCGAGTACTGTTAGGCAAATTTCTGAAGTCCAAATGTCCTAGTCTGAAAAATCCCTTGGTTGGAAAGAAAGATTTGTTGATAACTATCTTTACCTCCCCTGACTTAGACAAGATTGGATTAAGCTCTATTTTGAGATCTCAAGAAGCTTTGGATGCTCTCCCTCCTTGTGTGAGAAAGGTATGGAACCATCCTGCCGTAGCTTTCAAATATGTGAAAACTTTAGGACAAAAAGCTTTCAACTATAGTGACATAGGACGTAATCTTAAAAAGCAAGAGAGGCTTGCAATCTCACGTATTGATTGCCCTTGTAGTAAAATTGCCTTTTCTTCTGACGTAAATGGAGCTTTGGGTCATGTAGTTACTGCCGATTGTTCTATCCTTCCTTCGGATTCTTTGAAAGACCTTTTCTCAAGAGGTACTAAATATAGGCTCCCTTCCTCAAACGACTCTTGCCTTCTCAAAGCCATAGAAAAAGGAATTTCTAGTTTCGTAGTAAAGTTTGAGGAGTCTTTAGGAGTTCAAGGTATTTTTACCCATTGGAAGTCTGTAATCCTCAAGAAAGCTTCTTTGAAATTAGCATCTTGCTCTCGGAACGTTTCTTCAGGAAGGAATAGCTTATCTTCTTCTGATCGTGATGCTCTTAGGAAATTTCATCGCGATTTTGTAATCTCTTATGTAGATAAGTGCTCTAATAACTTTGTTGTTACGTGCAAAAAGTTCTATTTAGAATGCTTGTTAGGTGAAGTAAATTCTCAGACTTACAGTGATTGTGATCTTTCAATGCAAGAGGTTATCTTGAAACATGAAGACTTTTGTAAGTCTTTTGGTTTTAAGTGCCAACCTAAATTACCTTTTTTATATACCGTTTGGAAGTTCCACAAGAACCCTATAAAGCCTAGATTTATAGCTGCTTCTTGTAACACCTCTTTGACCGAGGTTTCCAAATGGCTTAGTTATTGTTTCAAAGCCATTTTACCTAGCGTAAATGAATTGTGGAATAATATGCTAAAGGAAGCAGACGTACCTACCGATTCAAGTTGGATTTTAAATGATTCAGTAGGTGTGATTCCTGTTTTAAAGTTTTTGAACTCTTCAAGAAGCCTTAAGGAGAAATCTTCTCCTTTATGTCTCCAAACTTTTGACTTTACAACGCTATACACGAAGCTAAATTTGGAGGACCTTAAATTTAGAGTCAAGTCTCTTATTTCAAAAGTTTTTGCGTACAAGCTTGAGAAGGATAGGTACAAGGCATTGCTAGTAGAAAAGTCAGCCTTGAACTTTGACTTCTTATGGCTGAAAAATAAGAATGTAGATGTAGACAAAGGAAGAAAGAGATTCACCAGGATTGTAGATGACATTGACATTATATCTTGGTTAGATTTTCTTTTGGACAATTTATATATAACCATCGGCGACTCTCTTTTCAAGCAAACAATTGGTATCCCTATGGGTACCAATTGTGCTGTTTTTCTTGCTAATTTCTATCTTTTTACTTATGAGTTTGATTTTATGGAGCGTCTTGTCCTTGCTAACACTTGCCCAATATTTTTGCACAAGTTATGCAATGTAAGACGCTTTGTAGATGATCTTTTTGTCCCTGACGTTCCTTCTTTTCAAGATTTTATGTACTTGAATTCGAGTTCTGTAGGCGGAGGGATTTATCCCAAGGAGTTTTGTGAACTTAACTGTACCACAAATAGTGATTATTGTGCCTTTTTAGACCTTAAGATTTTTCAGACTCCCTTGGGATTAGAAGTAGATATCTATGATAAGCGCCTTGAACCAGAATATGCCAATCTAAAAATCATCCGCATGCCTCACATTTTTTCGAACATTTCTCTTTTAGCTAAGTACGGTGTCATTTGCTCTCAACTATTTAGATTTTCTCGTCTTTGTTCTAGTAAATCTACTTTTGTTGTTCAATCTTGCCATCTTATTTCTTTACTAGTTGAAAAAGGATACTCATTCAAAAGAATCATGAAAAAAGTTCGTTCATTTTTGCATCGTAGTAAGTTTATTTTTAGTGTTTCTTCCTTTGGAATGTTCAAGATAATCAGTAGTAAATTCAATAGAAGTGGGGAGCTAAAAAGCCGACTTATTGTTTGACTTAATAACACCTTATGTTGTTGTTTTGATCTTTAGCGTTTCTAGTATTTTCACTATAGCTTGACAATTGCTAGCCTTTATCATGGCTGAGTATGCCCATCACCTCCGGAGGGTGATAGAAACTCAGCTCGTTGGTTTTGTAGAGTACGTTCAAAGCATGAATGACCTCTATATAAACCTGCACCTACTCTTGGGCACTGACGACGTGAGTAGGGATGTCATAGCTGTTGTCCAAGCTATGCATGATAAAGGTGATAATCTTATTCTTCCTGTTTGGACAAGCAGTGAAGTTGAGATCACATATTGTCAAGTTTGGTTCTTTGCTCTTTGTAGGTTTGTAGTAGTATTCATTTTTCGATTTCATATTTAGCTTACCTGAGGACTTAAGAATGTGTTCTGTTATAGGTTGTTGTGTGAAGTTTGATTTCGAGGATTAAGTTTTTAAGATGTCTTATCCTTTTTTTTTTTTGCTTAAAGTTGAGTACTTGTTTTAAGCCAAGTAAGTTGCGTCAACTTATTTTACACATACCTTTTTTGAAAACATTTTTAAGTTAATAATGTTTTGTTTCGAAGCAATCAAAGTGATTTAGTTAGTTAGTTTGTTTGTTTTTGTTTTTCTTTTCTTTTCGTGTGTCCCTTGCTTTTATAGTTTTATGAGTGCTTTATTCCCTCTTATAATTCTTGGGTTCAGACTATTCTGAACTTATGAAGGTATATAGAATGTCTAATAGCTACGCCTCAGAGAGACTTGGATCATGCCTAAACAGCCTCTTCTGCTGAGATGTTGTATTGCAGAGATTGCTTCTTGAGTGTCTTGGAGGACGGATGCATCTAGAGACTGCGATACAATGGACAAATACATTCTTAGTGGGCCGGGCCATAGTAGCATCCGTAGGTATGTACGGATCTGTATAGTAGTACGGTACGGTCGTATGCACAGTACAATATTGTACGGCATCACTTGGACAAATTTTTTTTTTTTTGGTGGTTTGGGGGGTCAGGCGTACTGTGGACGCCAGCCATGCGATAAGCTTTAAAGTTATTGAGAGTGTGAAGGCCAGCAGATACAAAAAAAAATAATTTTTAAACGCATCGGCTGCAAAGAGCAGACTTGGGTTGTAGAGAAGTGCACAGAGGCCTGCACACACCTAGAGGAGCCAGTTTTTTCGTTCGAAGAGGTAAGCCTTGCACTTTCTTGTGTGTTCTCCACGCTCTCTATGTCTCTTTGGAGTTTTCTTGCGTTCTGGCGAGTGCCGAGTCTTGTCTCATGTGCGAGCACTTAATCTTCTGTGTACACTCTCCAAGGTTTCATCAAGCTGTGCAAGGCCAACCCAAACTGGGCTCTTCACCCAATGTCTTGAAGCTGGACCCAACCTCTTCTCTGAAAGGCACATGCACACGTGTGTGGCAATGCAAATATTGTGACGAGCAGTACACTAGTACCATTACTCGAGTAATCTGTCACAAGGCGGGCACCACGTGCCAATAGAAAAGAACAGACTGAACAAACTTTTAGCACTTCAACAACAACTAAACTGTAAGAGAGAGAGACGACACGCGACACGGAGTGGCGGAATTCCACCCCAAAGAGTATTGGCCCCAAACCTTGGTGCCCCTTTCGGTGTTTCTTTATATTGCATCATCAAAGTACAAGCCGGTACTCCAGACTTTGCACCTTCTCGAGGAAGCATGCCAGAGAATGAGCCCTAGCCTCATATTTAAAGGCCCTTGGCCTGAAAAGCAATTATAGTAAAAAGCCTTTAAAACTCAGAAGTTTATGGTTCAAAAGCAAAGCCAAAAAGCTGCCAGCGCAATTTATGGAAATCCGTACAGCCTGCCATGTCATCATGTCAGCGCAATTTCCGGAATCTGTCTGCTGCCCTTAGGGTTAGGGTTAGGGTTTCTGCAGTTTTAGGGTTAGGGTTTCCAGAATTAGGGTTTGCAGGTTTTAGGGTTAGGGTTTTCAGAATTAGGGTTTGCAGGTCTTAGGGTTAGGGTTTCCAGCATTAGGGTTTCAGCAGTTAGGGTTTCTAGCAGAAATTAGGGTTTAGGCCCCTCGGCCACATCTGTAAGTTGACTCCATTCTTTAGGCTTTGACTCGTCAGCAGTTTGTTACATAATCAAGCATTTGGGGTTGCACGAATGAATGTGGTCCATGCGATTAAATTCCGCTGCTCTTAAGGGACCTAATGATTGAGGAGTGCTGTCCTGCAATGGATGGTGCAAGTAGTGTGAAAGGTGGTTCTACTGCGCAGGATGCTCTACATGATGCTTTCATTGGTGAGGATAGCCTAGGTACTGAGGCGTTCACGCAACCCTCTAGTGCTCAGAAGAGGGCACGTGTTGGTGGTGATGAAGAGGACCTCTTGCCATGTGAGAGAGGTGCATGGGAGGCACCAAGAGACTACTTTGCCGAATCGTGTCTCAGCTTAGGCTTGGGTCAAGGAGCGTCAAAGGGTGGCAGAGATGGAGATGTGTCGCACTCTAACTGAGTGCAATATACCTTTTAATGTGCTGAGGACAAATCAATGGAAAAGAATGGTCAAGGCAATTGCACAAGTAGGGCCTAGTGAGACTTGGGCAGGGCTTGATTACACAAAGATGAGGACCACCATGTTGGATCAGCAAAAGGCCTTGATTGACAAGGTTCTAACCCCTTTGAGAGCAGGGTGGCAGGAATGGATGGGTAGACATTCATAGGCGGCACATAATCAATATTCTTGTGTCGGCTTGTTTGGGCACCTGTTTCTTGCGTGCTGCAGATGTAGGGAGGGCAGGAGATAGGATCACATGGGAGTTCATTTTTGGGCACATTCAGACAGCTATCAATGAGGTTGGTAAGGAGAATGTAGTGCAGGTTATGACAGACAATGCGAGCAACTGCAAGGTAATGGGTCAGATTGTTGAGACTTCATGTGCTGCCCATTGCTTGGATTTACTCATGGAGGACATTGGGAAACTTCCTTGGGTGCAGCCTACAATTGCAGATGCTACAAAGATTACCACCTTTTTTCGCAAGAAGCATCGGGCTCTTGCTACCTTTCGGAGCCACAATACTTTGGATATGGTGAGACCATCCAAGACCAGGTTTGCCCGCATTTACTTGGTTTTGACGAGGCTCTACAAGGTGAGAGTTCCACTTCTATAGACTGTTGTGGATTCGAAATGGCGAGACATGCACCACTCTCAGCAGGAGCCCACATCCAAGACCAGGTTTGCCTACATTTACTTGGTTTTGACGAGGCTCTACAAGGTGAGAGATCCACTTCTACAGACTGTTGTCGATTCGAAATGGTGAGACATGCACCACTCTCAGCCTACATTTACTTGGTTTTGACGAGGCTCTACAAGGTGAGAGATCCACTCCTACAGATTGTTGTGAATTCGAAATGGCAAGACATGAACCACTCTCAATAGGTGTCAGGAGCCCAGGAAGCATAGACAATGGTTGAGACTTTCTGGCAGGAGGTGCAGGCCCTTTTAGTGGCACTTCAACCGGTGTATGTCCTCCTCCGACTTACAGTTATGGAGGGCTCAACTTTGGGGTTAGTCTATCATCTGTTTATGCAGATGAAAGACCATGTCTCCAAATGCTCTCTTTTGACTGTTGAGCGGTAAGTACGAAGCATTTTTTGTTTCTTTGACATGTGAATCTTATTATCTTTGCGCATGTGTATTATGCAACCTAATACATGCCACGTGTGTCATAAAATTTCAGCCGATCATACATATTGGACTTTGTAGAGAGACGGTGGACGTGTATGAGCCATCCCATTCATGTGATGGCTGCCATGCTCCATCCTCTCTACAGATGCCCAGAGCTATGGAGTAACACTGCCTTGAGCACGCAGTCGGAGTTTGTAGGGAAGATGTTCTCAAAGGAGGACTAGCTGCAGATAGACAGAGATTCACATCGTACATGAATGGCATTGGCCCTTCTTTTGCGAGAGCTGTTGCATCGAGGAAGGAAGCCACGAAGCTTCCTTTGACATGGTGGCACTCTTATGGGAGAGTTGGTCTTTCTTCGTGTTCTCTCTCAGGTCCATGCTTGTTCCTCAATTCTCACGGGTCTTTGATATCCATAACTATAAACATGAAGTATTAAGATCGGTCCACGCTTGCATTGCGCTCTTGCACATGCAGGATTGCTCAACTAGAGCATGTGAGCGTAATTGGAGCTCCTACTCTTTGACACACCAAGATTTGGGATCGCCTTAGTACTTCTCAATTAAAGAAGTTGGTGTATTGTAGAGCTAACATGAGGCTCATGTGGAGTTACCATTGTTTTGGGTCACCCATGCAGGTAAAATTTTAATTTTACACATCTCTCTTCTTTCTCATTGGCCAAGATCAATTTCAATGTTCACATCTCTAATGTGCTATGGGTTGTACCTTTAAAATTTTAATAGGTGGATCCGACGTAGCTAAAGATGGTGGATGATCCTAGCCCATAGGAGGTGGACAGATAGGTCAGAGACGATCAGATGAGATCTTGAGAGACTTACATAGAGAGCTTGAGAGTGTGGATCGTCGTGTGACTCGGTCACGTGCACGAGCTCTCAACATTCCTTTGCGCCTTGCAGGTCCAGATCCAGAGAGAGTGAGATGGGAGAGCATTCGCAGGGGGAAGCTCCCTGTTCGCAACAATCAAAGGCGTGCGAATGAAGCTATCGATCTCATTCGCACCGAGATTCCTGATCCAGATGAGGCGGCTTTACAGGAGCCTGTGCCATATGCCACTGCTGTTGAGCCAGAGTATGATGAGGAGGGCAATGTCCTTGATGATGGAGGCATGCTCTCTTCAAACGATTCATCTTCTGCATCTGATGATGCATTTGACTCTTGAGGCTCCATACTTCTCAAGATGCTTCAGAGAGGATTGAGCAGGCTTTTATTGATTCTAGACTCACCATGATGGACATTGGATTTATTTTGGATGTAGTGTTTCTTGTTTTGTTTGTATGTACTTATGGCAAATGCCATGGACATGGTTGGAACTTTGTAGTTTGTTTTATCATTGATGTAGAAGATGACTTTGTTTGTCTTTTCATGTTGTGTTGTAACTTGTTTAAGTTTCTGCCTTGCTGCTCGAGTTTTCAGTTTAATTTTAAGCATTGTAAAATGTATTCATTATAAGTCTAGCAGGTCATTGGGTTAGAGGTCCATGAATAATTGAATTAATACAGGGTTGTTTACAAACGGCACGTACTGATTACGTACCTAAAAAAGTATTCGTACAAAAGTATGTCCCTTATGTTTGGATACTGTACCGTACCTGACGTACCTTTCCACCTTGCAACATACTGCCAGTGTGGCGATAGGATAGCTCGGGAGTATCCTTACACAAATTAGAGATTGAGAGGACGAACTGCCCACATTCCCAGAGAACAGAGGCTTTGCAGAGGTTGTTCAGATGGGTGGAGGATGAGGAGCATTACACCTAGCCTATTAGAGTATCCGGAGCCGATACACTTCTCTATTTATAGACACAGAGAGATGATGGCATTGAGCAAGTCGGAGGGACCGGAGACAACTGGGCCGCTTTATACTCGAGATCTAGAGACATAAGAGAGATACTCCTCCAATCACTTACTGCCTCTAGTGGAGGGTGATAGTCCTAGGCTCACCTATCTCGATTCTCACCTACTTCTTCAAGATGCCATCCCATCCTCCTCTCCTACCACCCTGAGAGGAGTCAATTCACAGTAGGCAGAGACTGCCCAAGCTACGGACATAGAGACTCAGGCACAACATAAGAGAGCCAGGCAGGAGCAGGTAGAGAGGGCCTTATCAGACCTTTCGGTACCAGGTGGAGCTAGCTAGATACATGCATCTGATGATTGTATTCCCCAAGTATATAGTTCTCATACTCCCAGATTTAAAGCTCCATCCCTCTCATCACTACCCTCCCCACCCATATTTATACCACCCTCATGTCCACAGCTTGAGGATTTTTTCATAGTAGCACTTATTTTCTGTACCTTTTGTCATTTTGCTGGATATCTAGAGGGAATACACATGTTTATGGTTTTGTCTCATAGACCAATTTTGGCATCTAGAAGACATAAATCTCTCTCTCTCTCTCTCTCTCTCTCTCTCTCTCTCTCTCTCTCTCTCTCTCTCATCTCCTCTTTGCTGTGGTTTTTCTTTGGCAGCCCACCGTCGATCTCTCTATTACACTCTCAATCCGCTTCTTGCTTTGAATTTTGGTATTTCGCAAGACGAGGGATTCCTCCTTTGCCACAGGCTGCCCTATTGTTTCCTCCATGGTGTGCTGTTCTTGGGCCGTCACCTCTAAGGAACAGGGCTGTTGCCATTTGGGTGCCTGTTGGTTGTGGCTGATCCAGAGAGAGGTCCACTGCAGGTTGTTTGAGTGTGGCTGTCGGTACTTGAAAACAGAGGTGTCACTGCACTGGTTGTTGTTCCATTCACTTACTCACTTTTCTATCGCCACTCTAACATCAGAGCGATGGTGTGCTAAGTAGTGAGATTGTTGATCATGTTGGAATTAGGGTTGCAGGAAAACACACATAGCTTGGAGAAGACGAAGGAAGCTCAAGGCACACAACAGAGAGTATTACTTAGTGTGCAATGGAAAGATCGATAGCCCTAGAATGAATGGGTGTATATACAATGCACGAGGGAAAAAACCTCCTAGTGAGGGGAAAAAATGCCCCGGCGGTCCGAAGTGTGTTCACACACATCACTACCACATGTATATGGTAACAAATTCCCCCTGGAGTGATGCGGTGAACGAGAGCTAGCACATGAGTAAAGGGAAGTGCCATGCCCTGAGGACATGATCAGTCCACAAAGGGGAGTAAGCCCAAAGCTTTGCGGAAAGCTTCGAACTTCTCACAAGACAATGTCTTTGTGAAAAGGTCTGCAAGGTTGTCCTGTGTTGGCACATATGCCAAGCTGATCTCTCCTGCTGAGAGCCTCTCCCTGACATAGTGGTAATGCACCTCAATGTGCTTTGTGAGAGCATGAAAAACTGGGCTCCTCGCAACTACCAACTTTGACTGTCGTTGGCAGTGTCCTGTCCAACACCCAAATCAACCATAAAGGCGTCTGAGCCATACACACTCAACCGTAGCTGTGAAGACTGCCTGTACTCAACCTCACAACTAGAAGTGGCCACAGTAGGTTGCTTCTTGCTCAACCATGATATACATGAACTGCCAAGCATGAAACAAAAACCACTTGTGGACACTCGCGTGTCAAAACAACCAGCCCAATTTGAGTCCGAAAAAGCACGTAAGTCTGGCGGCAATGATCCCCCTTTGGGATAAAACAAGCCAAGATGTAAAGTGCCACTCAAGTAGCGGAAAATCCTCTTGATAGCTTGCCAATGCTTAGACCCTGGGCTATGAATAAATTTGTTGACCTGTGAGACTGCAAACTGAATATCCGGCCTCGTGTTGCATACATAAATGAGGCATCCAACAACAGTTTGGTAAAGAGTGACATCTGCAAGATCACCAGCATCATGAAGGCTCAATTTCAAACCTGTTTCCGTGGGAGTGGCAATAGGTTTGCAATCCTCAAGTCGAAACTTACATAACAATGTCTGACCGATGTACATCCCAACCAAAATGAGTTGCCAATGCACATAGAAAACGCATAGTAGTCATACGACAAGTGGGAGCAAAGTCTCTTCATAATCTATGCCTTTTTGTTGTGCATAACCCTTTGCAACAAGTCGAGCCTTATAGCGATCAATCTCACCTTCCGGCTTGCGTTTCAACTTGTAAACCTACTTCGTATTAATGGCCTATTTGCGAGCAGGCAAATCACACAAAGTCCATGTGTCATTTTCTATAAGTGCATCGTATTCTGATTGCATGGCAGCCATCCAGTTTTCTGAATTCTGTGCTTCATCAAAAGACAGAGGTTCCTCAACATTTTGTAAGCTAGACCCAACCAAAGCATAACAATCTGATGCATAAGATGCATGGCGAGAACCTGAACGAGTACGACTAGACAAAGGTGTATTCAATTTACTGTCACGCAAAGTATGCACCAGCCATTTAGACATACCTCTAGCCTGCTCATTCTCAGCCCTTTCCTCATCAAGTACATCATGTACATCTGCATCAGTAATAGGCTGATTTGTAACATTTTCAGAAACCCCCATAGGCTATACATTTGCCTCATTGGAATTTACATTCGTACTTCCACCACTGAAAAGAGGCAACAAAGTCTTTCAAATGTCGTGTGAGCTCACATTACTGTCTCTAGTACATGACAGCAAGGGCTGAACAGAATCTTCCACAAACACAACATTCCATAAAACCAAAATACGCTTTGTTTGTGGATGATACAACCTGTAACCTTTGCTTTCAGCACTATAACCAACAAAAATACATTTGACAGCCTTATCATCCAATTTTCTGTGCTGTGTTTGTGGCACCAAAGCATATGCCAAACAACCAAAAACACGCATGTGCTCAATAGAAGGCTTTCTATCATGCAATGCTTCATATGGAGTAATAGACTGCAAAGCGTTCGTAGGACACTTGTTTAGTACATAAGTGGCACACATGATGTGTTAGGTGCAGTGGAATGAATGTTTGCGCTTTGCTCAAGATGAGTGCTCTGAACTGTGCTCAAGGTTCCTTTTGTTCTTATGGAAGGTAGAGCCTTCCGTTCTTAGTGAGAGAATGCTATGATCACAAACAAAGTGAATGGACACTGTGTGTGCATGTGTATGAGACTGAGAGATAGAGAGAGAAGAGAAATACGACACCATAGACGTTGTAAAACCCTCCTCCGAAGGCCCCACTCTCGTCGGCAAGAGTGGTCTACTTATGATTGCACAATCTGGTACAAATGGAATGCATGGGACTGATGCAAGTCTAGGCTATGTTGACGATGACGACGAAGTCGACCTAAGGGCTGAAATCTGCAATCTTTCTACTGCTGTCCAATAACGCTATGGGCTGAAATCTGCGACTAGTCCAAAAACGCTGATTTTAGGGGCTGTTTCTGTGGGTCTTTGTCGCTGAAAATCTGCAGGTTTAGGGTTGAAAACTGATGATCTTCAAGGCTGAAAACTGAGGTCTTTCTGGGGCTGAATCTACTACCTTTTTAGGGCTGGTTCTTGTTGGTCTTTAGGGCTGTAAATCACTGCATGTGCCGGATCTGCAAGGCTGAGGCTGAAACCAAAAACGCTAGGGATGCTGTGTTCCAAAAACGCTAGCTGTAGAAACTTCTGCCGCGGTGGTTGTTGATGCAAAACGCTAGTGCTGAGGTCTTCTTGGCGATGGGACTGCTGAGGAAAACGCCAATCTGATGTTTATGAAAAACGCTAGGACAATGGGGGATCTTACTTGAGGGAATTGCCCCCAAGGAGTTCTTGCTTGAGAAGTTGCCTGTTGAGCGGTGAAGCTCCTGTTGCCTCTTCTGCAAAATAGTGCTAGCTCTAGTTTGCTTATATATTTTCTTACCCAAATTGCCCTACCTACTTTTGTTGGCAAGTCACTTAAATTAATAAGTGAAAAATATCAAAAATAGGGAAAATAGGCTAAAATCACTGGAAAATTCCCCTGATGGAATCTGATGGATTCTGATGATCATGCTGACAATCATGCTGTGTGCAACCAGAGGATATGCATCTACACTAAGTGACTGGGCATGCACGGTCTACGAATAGACTCACAAAAGTGCCAGATCACTTCTAAATCTAGACTGACTGGACTGATTGAACCCTGATCATGCTGTAGCTTGTCCACGGGCACATAGGGTTGGATGTGTCACGTGACATCCCTCCTTTTCAAAGTGAGGTACTGGTACCGAACTGTATGGCGTCGAGGGAGATCACCACTAGCATCCGGAATCCTGGAAGGGACTCTTCGCTGGCCCACTCTGATGTGTGGGTCGTGCGGTACTTGAACTTCATAAAGGTCTTCAAGGCTTGCTTCTTTGGGCTGCGCGGAAAGCGACACAAAGTTTTCCGAGTCTCCTTCAATGCTTCAACTTTGTTGAGAGTCATGTTTCTTTCTTCTTCAAGAATCTCCATGGCTGAAAATTCCTGAAACCACTTCCAACACAAAACCATGAACATACCTATTCCATGTAAAGTGAGTGGAAAAAATCTTGTCATCCTAATAGACTGTACATGCAATGTAGATGAACAAAGAGACGGAGTGCCAATCTGTTCACCACACACATGCAAACAATGAGATCGAATCTTTCTCTTATGATCTAAAGCAATCAACTGTGGCAATTCACAACGGAAATTCCCATGCTTCGTGCTCATATTTTCATGTGCTCTTTCTACAATGTGTCATGCCAAGAGACATGGAATGTGACTTCCTTGAATGCATACTTTTCAGCTTTTCATGAACAATCCGCATACAACTGTGCTCATTCATGAGTGAAACGTGCTCAACGTACAGTATGTCATGCCTAAGAAAAGGGATCACATAAAGACGCTGACGAAAATACAAGAAACGATCATGAATGAAACACTCAAATAATACGTGCGTATCAATCATGCGAACACATAATACTTCCTGTGAGGGTTCTTTGGACCTAGGCTCGACAGCCAAGATCGCTTCTTCCTGAATGATCGAATCGTCCCGTGGGGGTTCTTTGGACCTCGACTCGAAAGCCAAGATCGGTTCTTCGTGATTGATTGAATCTACAACGAGGTGAGCTTCGCTAGAAAAAGCCTCCACTAACTTATCATCCTTGTGAACAATCACATCATCTTCATACAAATCATCATGCTTGTGAGAAATCACATCTTGATCATGCATATCATCATGCTTATCATGAACATCCAAATCATCATGCAAATCATTGTCAATCAAATCATCATGCTTATCATTGTCAATCAAATCATCATGCTTCTCATAATCATGCAAATCCTGTGTGTCATGCTTTGGAGAAGAAGAGACTGAGAGAGTCTCCTTTCCCCAAATCTCTTGCATCTGTGCCTGAACTTGAGAATAGAGTCGCCAGAACTCTTTGTTTTGTCGGTCGCTCTGTTCTTGTATTGCTTTGGCTTCCTTCCTTGCTGCTTCTCGTTCTGCTTCTCTTTCTGTGTGTTTGCGTTCCATTTCTACTATTCTTTCTGCATTTCTGCGATCCATTTCTGCTTTTCTTTTTGCATTTCTTGCTTCGCGTTCTAACTTCCTTTCCAGAAACATCTACTTCAAAGCCTCCATAGGAGTTAGTGCAATCCTTGACGTAGATGTGGAAGGGTCAGAAAAACCTCCTTGTCGGGAAATTTCTTCTTCGCCTCTCTCATGCTCATCACCTCCAAGCGAAGTATCCATTCCGCTTCGAGTGATGACCATTCTGAAGTCGTGGGTTTTGGTGGGTTCTTGTGGTCTTGGGTTCTTAAGTTCACGAGGAACTTGGGTTCTGGGGGGTCTTGGGTCTTGGGGTTCTTGAGGTTCTTGAGGTTTTCTTTTGCTTGCAAACCGCGTTTGAGAAGGATCTTCTCTTCACCCAAGTTCTACTCCTTTCCGTGGGCGCATCCCTTGGCGGCCTTGCGCTCACACCAAGGTTGCTTTTTCCCACCTCACGTCGATTGGCCGGCCGCTAAGTGCACGGTCCGCTCTCAATGAGTGAAAAGAGACACAAGGGGAGGTTGGACAAGCCCTTCTTTCCTGGGATTCCTGGCACTCTTCAAAAACACAATTAGGAATCGACACGGCCAAGCGAACTTGGGTTCGTGCGACCGCAACAAATAAAAAAAAAAATGTGGTTCTTTCCTTGAGTGACACAGAACGCTGCCAAGGCTCTGATACCAATGTTAGGTGCAGCGGAATGAATGTTTGCGCTTTGCTCAAGATGAGTGCTCCGAACTGTGCTCAAGGTTCCTTTTGTTCTTATGGAAGGTAGAGCCTTCCGTTCTTAGTGAGAGAATGCTATGATCACAAACAAAGTGAATCTGGAAAATTCCCCTGATGGAATCTGATGGGAATGCTGATGATCATGCTGTGTGCAACGAGAGGATATGCATCTACACTAAGTGACTGGGCATGCACGGTCTACGAATAGACTCACAAAAGTATTTGTGTTGTTGTCGGCCATGACGAATGCCTGCACCTGATGTGAAAAGTGCCGGAAAAGAGGAGAAACAAAGCGGGAACAACACGTGCTATATAGCACAAACCGTAGAAGATTGTAAGGGACCTGTTATGCTGAAAACGACACTGACAAAATTTCTACACAAAATGACTAAATAGCCTGTGCAGTACTGCCTGTAGTGGAAACGGAGGCCGAAATGAGCCTGAATCAGTAATGTGAGCAGACTAAGCTCTTCGAGCTATCCCGAAATTTTTGTCGACCTGCGAAGCTCGCCAAATCTCACAGAACTCGGAGAAAGTGAGCAGGCATGTGTTGGAGCTGTTGAATTAAGTCCGGGAGGACGTAACCTGTTCTGATACCAATTGTTGGAATTAGGGTTGTAAGAAAACACACACAGCTTGAAGAAGACGAAGGAAGCTCAAGGCACACAACAAAGAGTATTACTTAGTGTGCAACGGAAAGATCGATAGCCCTAGACTGAATGGGTGCATATACATGCACGAGGGGAAAAACCTCCTAGTGAGGGAAAAAATGCCCCGGCGATCCTAAGTGTGTTCACACACATCACCACCACATGTATATGGTAACAAGTCAGTGCTTGTTTTTTCTTGACAAAGAAGATTTGTGTGCTTCTATTGCTGTTTTTCACCAGTTTGGTGCTGGTCTGTGGCTGTTATGGGCTAATTTGGAGATTTGTCTTCATCTCTTCTTGTAATAGCCTCTTCACACACAAATCTCTTCGGATACGATGGAGAAGGGTGAGGATACACTTATGCTACTACTGGAGACAATGCTGGATATAATGGTATCTCAATTGGACGTGTTATCCTTGGATTCCTCTTCATGGACAATCAGAGGTTGAGACATTGCTTGTTTGGGATTCTCTAGATTCTAGATATTGGCACCTCACTTCACATGGCACCTTCAAAGGATCTTATGTCCGACATGTGGAGGTATTGCTATCCCTAGAGTATGTCTAGATTCCTCTCCACGGACAAACGGAGGTTGAGCTGATGCTTATTGTTAGGGGTTGGATGCTAGATAGTGGTGCCTTATGGCATGTGGCACCTTCAAAGGATCTATTGTAGCATGGACTACCACCGGATGGTGTCCTGTCAGTAGGTCCCTAGGATAGTCCAAGATGAGGGGAAAGCCAGACTCAACAGTCTGCGCTGTGAAGGGCGTTTGAGAAGAGGTGTGGTCAGACCAAGCTGTCTGCACCCTGATCATCCTGTATGAAGAAGGGAAGCCAGATGAAGAAGTCTGCATTGTGAAGATCCTCTAAGAAGAGGAAAGGCTAGACCAATCTGTCTGCGTCGTCTTGCCTGTATCTCCTGCCTCCAATCCTCCCGTGTCAACCAAAACAGAATCCATGCCAACAACACCACCAAACCGCATTTCAGTGTGGCTCTCAATGTGAATGAGTTGGGAGTGGCCTGTTGTCCAGGTCGGGGGATAAGTCTGCTGTAGCCTGTAAGGTTACCAAGGGTGAGTGTAAGCAACTCTGAAGGTAGCAATCCAAATGATCAGGAGTGTAGAAGAGCAATTGCACTACCATCCAAGCCAAGCTCCGGGTGACTCCAGATGTATTCGTGTAATGATGCCTGATCTCCCGCATCTCGCGGGTAAACTCTCCAAGAGCGTCCAAAGCACTGTAGTCCCACTCCAGTCTGTAGATCCAAGCAGTGAACTTGTCCAAGAAGAGATCCAAGATCCTCTCCCAAAGTCCATGTAGATGCTCCTGTGTAAGCAAGTGATGTGACGTGTCGAGGTCAAGTGGTAAGTGTTCGTCCACCCAAGATGGTGGTTTCTTCTTTGGGAATGTCGGAATCCCATATGCCATGAGCATGGCCATATCTCGTGTGAACTCCTCTAATGAGTGCATAGGTGTGTCCATAGCAAACCACAAGTCACCACCCCTGTGGAGTGCGCACTCCACCCCGTGTGGAGTGCACAACCACCGAATGATGGTTGGAATAAATAGATCTCCCAAGGATCGTACGCCTGTAGATGATCAAGCCGATCTCGAAGATACCGTGTAATGCAGCAGTCATTGAGAGACCGCATGGGCCACCATCGGATGGTGTCCTGGTAGGAGGTAACTTCATCTTCTGTGAAAAACACAAGCCATATGGCTGATGTCCACCCATAAACGCAACTGCGTGGTGATGAAAACATTGCTGTCCAGCGATTTTCAGTGTGCTCATACACTCTTGTCAGGGTCCGGAGCGGTGCAGAGGGTGTGGGGCACTGGGGAGGGTTTATCTTTGTGTGCACAGCCGTTGGAGGGCTGAAAAGAGAGAAAAAAGAGCAGGTATATATGGCTGAAATCTGTAGTAGATGAAGAGGATTCTCGCGGGCAATGCACCAAATGCAAAACCGGGAAGAAAGGCAAGATCCGAATGGGTATGGCTAGCACTCCCCCTCTGTTGCAAAAACGCTGGCCTGCTGTCCTGAAAACGCAGGTGGAGCAAAGGGTTTTCTGGCGACGGAAATGTCCTAGAAGTTTATCGCTGGCAGCCAGGAAGTGATCGGCAGGTGTAGGAGCAAAAAATCGCAGGTGGAGAAGGTCCTCCGCGATGAAAACTCTCCAAGTTCCATCGCTTGCCTGGCTTTTGCAAAACGCTGGCAGATCTGTAGAAAACGATGTTGATTTGATCCCTTGGAGGAGAACCTCATGCTGATGGGAAGTGCTGGTCCCATGGAGAGCTTGAAGCTGCTAATACCATGCGAGGGTGCACGTGTGGGGAAAAAAGAGAGAGAGAGAGAGAGAGAGAGAGAGAGAGAGAGAGAGAGAGAGAGAGAGAGAAGAACACAAACGCTGCTGTAGGGGAAGAGAGGGCGATCAGCCCCCTTGACTACCAGAGCATAAGACCTGTACAAAGTAATGTCAGACTATGTGAAATGGGTACCCCCCTGGCCTCATATATATGAGTGCCCAAGGGAGTCCATATTGGGTGGCCGGACAAAAGTGCAACCTATACATGGGTGGCCAGCCCGGAGACATACAAGCCGTATAAGTATGCCGTAGACCTATGTGAAGCAGCAGAGTGGTGTAAACCTAACAGGTCTCTCAAGGGCTCTGCTCTAAGAGAGGGGATAAGCTTGGCCTCTTGGGGAGACGAGTCCTCACATAGTCTAGGGGAAACTAGTGACAAAAGCGTCTGCCCTAGGAGTATGGGTGCAATTGAAGTCTTTGTCGTCTCCTTCCCTTTCGCATTTAGTTTGTATATATCTTTTTCTACTTTGTTTTGGGTAGACAACAAAGGTACCCTACTAAAACAAAACAAAAAACTCATGTGCAATCAAAGGGTATGCAACTAGTCTAAAGTGCGTGGACATGCACGGCGTGCGTACAGGCTCACAAAGGTGTTGGAACACTTCCTAGGCTATCCTAAACCCTAGAAGTAGGAGTTAGCTTGTCCACATGCACATAGAGTTAGATGTGCACATGACATCTAATGTCGAACATGTAGAGACGTTGCGGTTCCATCTTTATTGGCGGAAATTATACTTGGTCATAGTGAGGGCTTCTGCCCAAGCAACCTCTACATCAACAACGAGTTCCATAGAACCACCAGAAATTTTGTACAAGCGTCATCTAAGACCTCTTGGTATTCTTGTAGTACTTTGTAGTCCTAGCTGCGGTAGCAAGTGCTACAGCTTCTGAGAGCTAGTGCTTTGCTCACATAGTGTCTTCTCTTGCTGAATCTTTGTCACCAAGCCTTGGAGCTGCAGGTTCTCCAGTGGCTTGGGTGGTAATGAATGCTCTCTCCACCAAGCGGGTAGAGCAGCCAGTAGAAGCATACATTGCAACACATGGCATGGGAATGTATGAATGGAGTGGGACAACT
The DNA here is from genome assembly GCF_014529385.1 of Adiantum capillus-veneris. Lineage (NCBI taxonomy): Eukaryota > Viridiplantae > Streptophyta > Polypodiopsida > Polypodiales > Pteridaceae > Adiantum > Adiantum capillus-veneris. The sequence goes on from NC_140950.1 coordinate 16,003,053, forward strand.
CTTCTTGTGTCCGTCACCATTCTCACCTTTTACAGAAGGAGCCAGTGCCAATTAGGTCTGAGATAGATTTCTTTCACTTCAGCTTTTCATTGTCTCTTGCTGGAGATTGCTATAGGTAATAGAGGAGCAAGAGTGATGAGTCTGGTTGTAGGAAGATGTTGTCAGGCTTCCTATTGCCAATTATCTTTTTGTTCTACAGTTGAAGATGGTTTAGCTCAAAGTTATTCACATAGACCACATTGACATCATTATCACTCTTCGTATGTCTCTTCACAGACTCTCCAGATCACTTAACAGTAGGCTACTAGGTTGTTTTGGCTACATGGTGATTGGAGTGTCTACTCTGGCTTGTCAAGACTAATACAAGTTATTTGGTTCTGTTTCCATCGTGAAGAGTTTCGATGTCTCTATTGGGGAGTGGGTACTTCAGTGTACAATTAAAGACATCCAAGGAAGCAGGGTTGTTCCTGTGTAAATTCATAGAGTTTCCGCAAGCTATTGGCTTTTTGGCTGGATGGACGCAGGATATGGATGGGGGAGAGGATGCTTGAGTGTACAATTGAAGACATCCGATGCTTGAGTGTACAATTAAAGACATCCAAGGAAGCAGGGTTGGTCCTGTGTAAATTCATAGAGTTTCTGCAAGCTATTGGCTTCTTGGCTGGATGAACGGAGGATATGGATGTTCCCCTTGCTTGTAGAATGTAGGAGATCAGAGAGAATGAAGCCTGGAGTAATAGGTCTTTGACTGTCCTGCATATAGGATACACGCTGTTGGAAATTTGTTGATGCTCTTTGTATTTTCGATCATAAGATTTCTGCATGTGTCAGAGAGAGAGAGAGAGAGAGAGAGAGAGAGAGAGAGAGAGAGAGGACTTTTCAGTGACTCAAGAAATCTACAGGATCTTTGGCATGGAGTGGAAGTGGAGATGGGTCTATCTTGGTTCATGATCTGATAAGTGGCAAGTGCTTGTATGGTTTGGGGGCGTCGGCCAACGGAGCTGTTCGCTGCATAGGCATGACCGTGGCTCACCAACAAGACTACCTCATATGCACTGGTGATGATGGAAATGTCATGATGTACACAAAACCATGATACCACACTTTGGACTTCAAACACAGTCAAGGTGAAGAACTTGCTACATAAACAGAGCTGAGCAAGCATTGGTAGCCCTTTTCAAAACAATGAAGAATGCCTCAAAACTTAAAGAAATCAATCTGGCACAAGTTTGCTTGAAAAGTACTACAGGGAAGTGACCAAATCAATTTATCAACCCTTTACTTATCAGGAACATGACCAATGCTATTACGCAATTTGGCTATGCTGGTGTGTGCAAGTGCATTTTAATTTGAGAAGTGTCAATCTATAGAGCAAACAAAAAAATTAGAAGGGTTATGTGATTGCATGACTATCACAAGAGCCAGGCAGTTGGACATAATGCACCTATATAAAGTTTTCAATATGAGCAACACCTCCACTGAGAAATGTTAATGATTCAGTGGACACAAACAAAGTGAATAAACATTGTGAATGGAAGTGCATGAGACTGAGAGATAGAGAAGAGAATACGACACCAGAGACGTTGTAAAACCCTCCTCCGAAGGGCCCACTCTCTATGGCGAGAGCGGTCTACTTATGATTGGACTTGCCGACGAGGTTGACGACGATGAGGACGACGACGAGACGGGCTGAAATCTGAAAACGCCAAGGGCTGAAATCTGCAAATCTTGTATCTGCTGAATTTTGACTCTATGTCGATGACGATGTCGATTTCCCTGCCCACTGACCACACTAACCTTATTCTTCATATACCAAAGAATAAGGAGCTCTTCACATCTTGGAGGGTGGCTTTTGAGGTCGCAATGCAGGGGTTCCATTGTTCAGAGGGTAGCCAAAGCAATAACATTATGGTGACTCTAGAAAAATCATATATTAAAGGAGGATTTGGAAGGTCATCGCCTAATTATGCTCATTGCAAAATTGAAGGACATTGCACATGCATATCTAAAAACCTTGGAGGAAAATGTTTCAAGGACAAAGGTTTCCTTAGCTATAGCTTGTCGGCTTTTTTAGAAAAACTATGAGCGTGGCATTTAGTGTCATTTTCTCATGGAGATGAAATTCTGAAGTTTAGAGTGACCGGCAGGTATGGTATGGCATGGTCTAAGGGTTGCTATGGGTGCTATATAGCACATGCCTCCCTGCCATGCAATAAAGTATGAGCCATATAGCACACATCTTTATAATGTGTGATGTATGTATTATACCTAATGCTATATATCATGTGTGATGTATGTGCTATACCTAATGCTATGTTGTTGCTTGATCTAGGGTGTAGAGTATTTGAGGTATATGTTATATAGGAGAAATCCCAAAATCCGAGCAAACCTAATCGATCAAAACCAAAAAATGGGCAAAACCCCTTATCATTTTTTGAGACTCGTTTGTGGCATAGCCATTGCACATCACTAGGCTTTTTGTAAAATGGGAACACATCCATCGTATAGTTCTCTGACAAAAAGAAATCTAGAGTTGATTGTTTGCTTGCATGATAAGATTAAGTAGGAGAGATTCTTTGCAAACACATATAACGTATGCTAATAGAAACATTTTACGTATGCTCAAACTTCTTTGAGTAGACATGTGTGCATGTAATTTTGATAACTTATTGATTTGAACGCCTTTATGCTCTACAAAAGAAACCCATCACAAATCCTTAACACATGCCTCTAGCCATCCACATTGGTCAAGGACACATGTCCCTAGCCATCCATAGCAGTGTGGATGGCTTATCAGGGGTAGGTGCTTTCAATAATCCCATACCTGTCTCTATCCATCCACACCAACATGGATGGCTAGGGGTAGCTGATGGACCTCAGTAAACTAAAATATATTTTTTGCATGGGAAGGTGCTCACGTGAGTATACAAAAATAAAATTTTCACACACCATCCACGCATAGCTAGGGACCGGTGCTCAACCTCCAAAAAAGGAATTTTCAGTAGGGACAATGTGCTTGATGTGAGTAAACTAAGAATTTTTTTTTGCAAGTCATCCATGCCAGTGTGGATGGCTAGGGGCAACTGATTTTCATAATCCAACAATGCCTTTAACGGTGCCACAAGGAGAGGTGCTTGACATGGGTAAACTAAACGGATTTTTAAAACAACCAATCCATGCTAGGGGCAATTGCTTTCACTAATCCAACAATGCTTTGAACCTACCTTCAACAACCTACCTTTAGCCATACGTGGATGACTAGAAAAGGTGCTTTCAAGGGACCAAATTCCGCATGCTTGTGACAAATTTCTTTTAGAGTTTATTATAGCTCTAACTGCCATCCATGGCATCCGAGAGAGCTACTGCATGCAACTTCAATATCATCGGCTCAGACACAAGAAGATGTAGAAATTTTCTCATGTAGGAAAACAGAGTCTTTTTCAATGTTTTTCATACGATGCATAGCATCATGAGCTTCTGCTCGAGAGGCACCACATACCTAGCTAGGTACGATTGGAGGCAGGGAACCACTGGCCCGACGGTCCTCTGCTTCCAATCATACCTAGCTAGGTATGTAGTGCCTCCCTCAGAGAAGCTCATGATGTTGAGGTAAGTCACAATGTGGGAATTATTGTGAGAATTTGTCCAAAACTTCTTGTGAGAGAGCATGAGTTGTCGTGCACGCACCAACCTAGTACGTACATGAGAGATCAAAGACAGGAAGGGGACCCAGCGGTCCCCTGCCCCCAATCATACTTAGCTAGGTATGCAATGCCTCCCTCACAGAAGCTCATGATGTTGAGGTAAGTCACAATGTGGGAATTTGTCCAAAACTTCTTGTGAGAGCCTGAGTCACCGTGCACGCACCAACCTAGTACGTGTGTGAGAGATCAAAGACAGGAAGGGGGCTCAACGGTCCCCTACCTCCAATCGTACCTAGCTAGTTATGCAGTGCCTCCCTCACAGAAGCTCATGATGTTGAGGTAACTCACAATGTGGGAATTATTGTGAGAATTTGTCGAAAACTTCTTGTGAGAGAGCCTGAGAGACTAAGTCGTCGTGCACGCACCAACCTAGTACGTATGTGAGAGATCAAAGACAGGAAGGGGTTGCTCGTGTTCTTGAAAACCTGACTCCAGCCTTCAGGGCTACAGACGACACAAGTATAAGTACCTCATCAAGGTTCCAATAGACCTCATCAAGGTTCCAAATCTTAGTGATAGTTTGCGTTGCAGCTTCTCAAGAACGGATGCATACAACCCTGCCAATGCATTACCACTGTACGTAGGCTCCACGATTTGCCCGCGCATGGAAGATGCACGTGCCCGTTGCCATTGGCTTGTTATTTTACCTTGCTGAAGGTGGCTACAATAAGTGGTTCTAGTTGTGGCCCTTGGGTCATGCATACTAGCTATTAGAAGGGGTACCTCGTTGGCTCACGCCTTTTCATGAACTACAAAATTCATTTCAACTTTGTTTGGGATTGGTTCAACACTTAAATCTTTTTTTTTTCCGACGCACCATAGGACTCACAAAGGGAGGCGCTTATTTGATCCTTGCAAAAAGCCTCTAGCTCCGCAGGAGAGAGTTTATTTTTACCTTTGTAAATTTCTTTCTCCTTGGTCTTGTTGCTGTTGTTGTTTGAATTACCTTGGGAAGAGTTTTGAACATTGTTCTCCCTCTTGATTCATTTTGTTCTTTGTTTTCTAGGCTTAGCATTCCTTTTAGCCCCTTGTTGGAAATTGATGCGCGAAGCAATCATAGTGTGGTGGATGACTTCGATGATGGTCCTAGGCCTTTGAGAGTTGACATACTCGGCCATTTCTTCAGGTAATCCCGCACAAAATTGTTGTTTTTGCTCAACGAAGTCTATCTTTTGGAAGAATGTAGCCTTGAGATGTAAATTCCAAAACTTGTCCACATACTTGTGGGTAGACTTGTTGGAAAGTAGCTTCAAGCTTCGCCATTCAGTGAGCACTTTATCTTTGGCATTGCTTGCAAGAAATTGCTTCATGATGGAAACTCGTAGAGTTTTCCATAACTTTGGAGCTTCACCATTGCCACGGAGGCTAGCCCACCATTGTCGGGCACACTTTTGGAGTGCATAGCTACATGACGTAGCTTAAAGGATTCTGTGAAGCCCTGATCTTCAAAGGCTGCATCGAATTGCTGGATAAAGGCCAAGACTTTGTCCGTAGCACCAAAGCTGCCATCATAGGTGAGAAAAGAGATGCTCCTTCCTCGCTCCTTGAACTTCTTAAGCTTGTAGGACCTTTTCCAAGCAGCGTAGGATTTGCGATGTCCTCTTCTCTTGTATTCTCTAGAAGAATAGCCACTTTCATTGGAAGAGGAGGAAGATGGAGAAGAGGGTGACCTCTTTTTCACCTTTTTCTTCCTTTGGTTCCTCCCTTTCTTGTTAGGATAATGAGGAGAAGGACTATGCGGCAATAGTTTCCTCTTGGGAGGAGTTGGGGACCGTTGAGACCGCCGTCTTCGTGGAGCCACATCCTCAATGTAACTTGGAGAATTGCTTCTTTCCTTTTCAGTGGTTTCTTCTTCTTCTTCTTCTCGCACCGGAGAGAATCTTCTTTTGGAGGTCTCATTATGAGGCTTCCTAGGCTCTCTCTCATCTTGGGGAGCATGAAGAGTTTCATAGTTGCAAAGTTGTTGGGCAACTTCGGCTTGTAGGACAGGGTTGTTCATAGCTTGTTGCAGCCTAGTGACAAAATAATTCACAAACATGGAGGCATCAGTAGCACCTTCATGTGAAAAATCAAAGTCGTCAACATTCATTCTAGTCTCTTTATTATTGTCTGCCATGCTAATTAAACTTACGTATATGCTACTTTGTGCTTTGGTACCCTCAAAAACCTTAGTCGTTACTCTTCTTTACTTTTGAAAATTAGCTCTCAAGCAGCCACACCCGTGGTTTAGAGACTATTGATTGCAAAGATATGGAGAGGATCTAACATTGCTTGGTTGATTATGGTTCATGTTGAGCTTGCTAGTAGCTAAATAATAGTTAAGCCAAAGGCAAGCCCCGAAAGACTCCGTTATCAAGTCTATAGTTCCCAAAAATGTACCTCGAACTAAGTCCTTTTCAACCAAGATAATAGATCCTGTCCCACTTACTCTCTTGCAATGAACATGTCCAGCCTTTCATGAACAACTTAAGGACCTCTCTTCTTAAGCAAGAAAAGAGAAACCAATAGCTTTTGCTCTTCACACAAGGAGAGAATTAGAGAGTGTGTGAGTGTGGGAGAGGGTGTATATCAACAAGCACACCCCCTTCTTGCTTGGGTTGGCCCCCCCCTTATAGCTCAAGCTTGGACTTGATTGGATCTCCACAAGCCTAGCCAATCAGATGCTTTAGTTATATCAAGCAACAAGGATAGCATTTGGACAAGTGTCCTCCTTACCCCTTTAGGAGAGAGGGCTTGAATATTGCTTGGATAATTATTTAATTGAACTAAATTCTTTTTGGACCTCTTTAAGGACTATCCAATAGGATTTAGGCACATCATGAGGGCAATATGGGTAGGGGCTTGACATGTGTTCTTGTTGCCAAATCTATCCCAATATGAGAGGCCTAACAGGAAATATTATGTAACGGGATATAAAAGACTCATTCCTCAAGAACGACCTAATCTTGGGCAAGATTCCATTCCTCAAGAACGGAATACTCTTGGGAGGTGAGGTGTGGAAGAATGAAGCCATCCTAATCTGCATTCAAATTTACTACTTTTGCTACTTCAGACACATGTGGAAGGTTAGAAACCAATAGGTCTTTGATAAAGACCTCTCAATGACCTTCAAAGAAATTACTCAAGAAAGTAGGAAAGTGATCATTGCTAACGGAAAACATAAAAACTCTGATGACTGGAGTCCAACAATCTTTTCCCTCTTGAGTCTGGCTCCACTAGATTCCAAAATGTAACTCTCTAAACTGTAGCTCTCATTACTCAAGGATTGTGTAGCCTAGTTTTGTATATCTGGTTCCTCAAGGCATCCATCGTGCTTGAGGATTATTGTACATTCCTCTTTTGGTTAATGTAACTCATCCCCTCATAATTGAGAGTATGGCAAATAAAAAATAAAAAAATCTCTCATTGCGTTCACATCTTTGGAAAAATAGAATCAAAGTCAAAAAATCACATAAGGTGGTTGTCACCCAATGCATGATCACACGTGCACCAATTATTTGTCTTCTATGCAAGGATTTTTGTAACTATGCCGATTTTAGCATAGTTGTATCAGTAAGATGCTATTGATAACTATGCTTTGCCTGACCATGTCCTAAGTTGCATGTGAATTGCTAAAGAGTTAGAGAGAAGGGAGCGACACCCCGGGGGGGGGGGGGGGGGGGGGCAAGCTAATTAGACATATCCTCAACGCATGTGCTCTCGAGTGGAAGGAAGAGATTAGGTACTAGAAAGGTATGGCTAGGCATTGGTCTCCATGGGGTCCCATAGTGGAAGGCTTGGGCCTTTGTAACCATTGGGTTGAATTATCGAGGAATCTTAACAACAAGGGCTTGGACACCTTAGATTCTTTGTGGAATTATCAAAAATGGGATTGGAATTCCTTGGAGCATCTGAAGATCTGCAACAATCTCTCGCTCCAAGAAGAAGTCCTCATCGGTTGGGGAAAAGATTTCAAACCTTACCCTTCCTCCCTGCTCCACATCTTCGGTGATCCACACTGCTTGATTGGAAAGCGTGGAAATGGCCTAGAGAAAGACTGTTCTACTCACCCAAGACAAAAACAATCTATGAAAAGCTCTACTCTTTAGAGGTGTGGGTCGAACACCTCAACAGGATCTGGTCCACAAAGTGGGCTGCAAGCAAATGGGGTCAAGTTGTTGGAAACATCTGGAAGGCCAAATGTGAAGAGAGAGGCAAAGTCTTCCTCTAGAGAGTTCTTTTTGATCTCATCCCAAATGGACATAAAGTCAAAGCTAGAAGTATAGTCGTTTGAGGTACATGTGTCAGAAGGCAAGCACCCGAATGAATCCCTCATGATGCACCTATTTTGGGGATGTTTGAGAATAAGAACCTTCACAAGCATAATCTGCACAAGGGTTTTCACACACTTGAGAACTCCCTTCTTTAGAAGCGACCTTGCTGTGGGCTCCAGGCTCATTGAAAATTTGGATCTTCTGATTTATGCATAGTAAGACCTAATGTTTTGAGAGCTATTTGGAAGTCTAGAAATGTTTTACTTTTTTTTGAAGAAGTGTGATCCTCTTGACACAAATGCTTTTTTGGAAACATGCTAGTGGAAACTCTGTTGTATTAGGAACCAAACTGTAAGCTGCACAAGTAAGGTTAGTTGGGGGGGACTTGCCCCCTTTGATAGTTTTTCTCTTGGAAAACATGTGCAAATAATATGCCAAGGATGTTTGTAACCTTTTGGGATTGATGCAATTCAAGCTCAATTGAGCACTTTAATACACACACACACACACACACACACACACACACACACACACACACACACACACACACACACACACACACACACACACACACACACACACACACACACACACACACACACACACACACACACACACACACACATATTAGAAAACCTTAGAAGAATCATCTATCCACAGCAATAGAAAAGATAAGCAACCATTATGGTTCTACCCAACAAACGCCCAACCAGAAACCTTTGGATACTCAACTTTAGTTCTCTCTAAACTTGACAAACTTCTAGAATATATTGACGACATCCAAACCACCATGTGTCACAACACAAGGTTAATTATGAATAATCATCAAAGCCTTACAAATATTGCCAAACAGGTAAAAGAGTTCATCTCTTCACAACAAAAAGAAATCCAGGAACCTATAATTTGAGCTAACAATCTCGTACCACAAAAAGGAGTCTCCATTACAATAATTCTGAATACAAAATTTTAGAATTCTCTCAATGCTATATTAGATATAGGAGCCAGTTTGACTCTCCTAAATGAAAGGTTTGTTCTTGAAAAGTACTAGGAGAAACTAGACGAATCATTTTTGATCAAATGTGCTAACAAATCTGAAGAGCTGATAAAAAATTGGGTCAACTTATGGCTACTGCTTGGAGAAGCCAAAATGCCTATCTTTGCCTATCTCTGTTCTCAGCCAAGTTATGATATGATCATTGGCAATGATATTCTGGACAGATTGCAACCGATATCACCTTCAACCACAAGTAATTCAAATTCCGATGGATGGCAAAAGGTCGTCACGAAACAATCCTACAACAACTTTAGTACACCATTCCTTCACATAAATGGCCAAATGTATATCTTAACGAGTTTAACCTAACTCAAGCAACCACTCCAACTAAAGTTGCAACCCTACCACAAGCAGATCCCTATCTGGCTAACGGATGCACATTATGGCCGACAACGACAAACGCCTATTCTGACAAACCCATCTTGTATCCCTTTGGCGAGCTTGGTTGGTTGGTCTCCTTTGGCGATATAAATATGAGCTTTGTTGCGCTTTTTGAAACCTTTATCCACCACATAAGCCGAGGTCTGTGGTTTTGGTAACCAAAGATTCTTTTGACCCTCATAATAGCCTTGCTCTGCTAAGCTGTAGTGGGAGGCTATCCATCCCATGTTTTTACCTTTCATCAATTGGCTAGGCTCATTTACCCATATTGGGTCCTTGACCTTGATTTCTTTAGCTTTGATGTAGACCTTTGAAGATTTTTGTCGACGATGATCTCGCAGTGTAGGGTATTTTGGTTGAAAAACTTTCTTTGGAGTCTGCCTTGGGCATGGAAGTGTATTGACCGTTGATATAGAAGCATTGTCTTGAACCTGAGTGGGTTGGACCGAAGACTCTGATTTAAGGGGCTGCTTCTCTTGGTAGGACATTTGTGGGCTCATTTTGGCTTTGCCTTTGTCGGAAGCCGATAATCTTAGAGCGGTCGTAGGCTGGCTTTCTTGAGAGCTAGTCGTGATGACCATTGTTGAAAATTCACGTTCTTCTGCCAATGTTTTTGCCCAGTGATTGGACAAAATCAAATGTGTACTCATTTTGGAGGAATCCACCACTAGGAATTTGTCTTTGATTACCTTTGACTGTAGTGTAAGGGTAGCTTTCGCAATCCCTAAACTTGTGACGGCTATTCCATGTGATATAGGAACATGTACCTGAATTTCATATAGTTTTGGCTTACCTAGAAGTAACCACAACCCATAAGACATGACATTAGTCGTGGCAGTGCAATCTTTCTCTGCTGTAAAGTTGAATTTCAGTTCCTCATACACATCCAACAAGAATTTAATCTTCTTGTTGGCTTCCAAGTAGCTGATGTCCTCGTTGCTTTCAGTACTTTTCTTGGACTTTTGTGCTTTGAAGGCTTTGTCATCCTCTTGTATGTTGAACTTCTTTGTCATTTGACTGGTTGTAGCATGTCCCAAGTGCTTACTATCTTCTGCTGTAGTTGCTTGTTGGTGTTCATTGCTAGTTTCTGACTGTGACGCCTTGATTCTTGATTTCAGAAGCTCTCTGTCACTATTTACTTCTTCTAGCACTTGAAGGTCCTTCGATGGTGACTTTTCTTCTTGGAAATGTTTTGAAGCTTGTGTAGCAGGATGTTGAGGTCGACTCTCTTCTTCTGATGCAATGGTCGCCGTGGCTTTTAATTTCCATTGGTCCATGGGTTTTTGTAGAGTCTCTTCTCGAAAATATTCATTCATATCCTGTATTGCTTGTCCTTGGTAGTCAATCTTGGACTCAGTCATTTCCTGTTCTTCTGTGCATTCTATGTCTTCAGTTACATCTTCTTTTAGCTTCTCATACTCTTTGATTTGTTCAATCACCAATGAAGAGTCCATAGTAGAGAATTTATTTGGTAGAATTTCAGCTTCATCCATTGATTCTATTTGCATGTCTTCCACTTGTGACATGGCACTAAGATTTTTTGTTACCTCTGCCACCTCTTTTTGTGTTGGCTCACTATCGTCAGAATCTTGGCTTCTTTTGCTCTCGAACCTTGAACTACGAGCTTCATCTTCATCACCTTGTGGATGCTTTGACTTGTCCTCACCGAGGTTCCTTAAACGATCTTGAATCAGTTGATTCAATTGATCTTTTTTGAAAGCCTGATTCTCTATGATAATGTCGTTGACACCCTTGACTTGAAGCAACTGTGTCTTGAGCCTATCTTTTGTGCTCTGCGATAAGATCTGCTTCTTTTTTGGAGATCTTGTTGGGGATTCTTTCTTCCGTTCCCTTGTTGTCACTGTCTGAACTTTGCTTTTGGCTTGATGCTTCTTCTTTTCCATGTGGAGCTTTGTTGGGCAGTCCTTCACTAAATGACCAATGGCACATTGGTCGCAATATGTTGTTATCTCAACATGTGCACCCTTTGGACGAGGTAGCTCTCCATAATACTGCTGATAATGGTTTCCTGTGGTATCTCGATACAGATATGACCTCTTCTTTGCATGCATGAACCTGTAGATTATGACTGATTTAGGTGTATCCACTGGCTTTGTCTCTTTATCCTTCATCGTCTTGTCCTTGAGAAGCTGAAAATAGCTTCCATTATTGCTTGCATACAAGATTAGATCACTATCCATGCTTTCTAGCAGTTGTAATGCTAATTCTTCCATCAGTATATGGTCTTTGACGTGGGGCTTCTGCATAGCCTTAGGGCTATGTTTCCGAGTTGATTTTGGCGAGTTCTGCACCGAGGGTGAAGGTCGAACCGAATTTTTGTTTTCAGTTTCCCTTGATGGTGCTTTTGGACGGGGTCCAAGTATGTGACTTACAGGTTGCCCACAATTGCTAAACTCATCCATATTTTTTACATCGGCTATTTCATAGTGCTTGTCGTATTTGTCGACCACAATGACGTCTTGACCTGACCTTCTACATTGGGCATTGTGAATTTCCAGTGGTCTCTCCTCCGGCTCGGCATCTTCCAATGCTTCTTGAAATTCCACTTGGACTCCTGAAAAGGACACTGCTTCTTGTAAAGCTGGACTTCTTAATCCCACGCTTGAAGATATAGGGTCTCTTTGTTGAGTTTGAACTCCCCCTATCCTAGAGGGTTCCATATCTGATGTTGGCATCTATTCAATGCCTGATGATATGACTTCTTGTGCTCTGTTAAGTAGCTCTTGAGACCGAGCTAGTTCTTTTTGAAGTTGTGCTATCTTCATAGGTGATACTTCCGACGTATTCCCTGTTTGTGCAATTTGGTGTGTTTGTGCTTTGTCTTGTGCTGGTGCAGTGCACGAGACTTGTACCGTGTCTTTCCATGTTGTGCCTTGTGTTGTGCCACCCATTTGTGCAGTGACTGCTGTAGTTGTTAACTCTTCCAAGTGCGTAGTTAGAGGTAAACCCATGACGAGATGGTATACATTTCCACCTTTAGACATGTAGTCTTCTCCTCTCGAGTCAAATGCTTCTGCTATAAAGTAATGATTGTTTTCTACAGGAACTTCCTGACTTGTGACAGCCCTCTAGTATCGACCGTCTTCGTCTCCATAGAGGGTACCAATTTTCCGTTTTCCATCTTGTGCTTTGTACAGAAAAATACTTGGAGGATATGCGTAGAGTTCTGTAAGTTGATCCTTGTACAACATTTCTATCTCATTGTCGATGTATTTTCCGTGCCTCATGTAAATTGATCCCAGACAGTCTTCCATGAAATCTCGATGTGGGTGTAGTACATTCTTCGTTGTTTCAACTTCCACATATTGAGATGTCCAAGTTTCCTCTGTATCTTTCTTTGTCTTAATGTACAAATTCCGATTGACATCCTCATAGCATGGCAGCCCTTTGTAGTGGCCAATCAGATAGATCCAAATTTGCTCTCTTGTAATTTCTGTGGATGTACTTGAAGCTTCTTCCTGACTGGTCTGATTCCTTTGAGACGCCATTGCGTTTGTCTTGACTCCCTTGTTGTACCTGTTCAGTGATAGCTCTAATTTCTTGCCTCAATGCTAATAAAAATTATTAGCACCCTTGTGTCGATCTTTTTCGCTTGAGGTTCTTCAGCTTTTGTTAATGTCTTAATCTCTGAGTTTTTTGAATTGGGCTTTGCTTGCACTGCTTGAACTTCTTAGCTCCCTTGCTTGCCGAGACTGATACTGTCTTGTCTGAATGCTTGCTTTTCCTAGAGCTTTTTAGCAGGCATCGATCTAGTGGAAGCACTATGATAAATTATGCAACTTACCACTATAGTGCAACGACTTCTTCCTTTATAGCGATTCTTGAGCCGAGCTAACCTGTGTTCACTTTAGCACACAATCTACAAAATTCTATTTAACTGGAAAACGTTTTCACAATGAATGCAAAAATCCTTGATGTACATTTGACGGCCACACTTGTTCCTTGAGCACCTTCCAACGGGTGACCAATCTGCTAACTTAGCAGTCTTCAAAACCGTGATCGTTTTCTCACAATTCTTTCGAACTGTCGGTTTTAGACACTCTTGACTTCCGATGCATTTTGAGGCCTTAAACGATGTTTTTTTCAAAGTTGAACTAAATGGTTGCCATCGGCATACATTTAGTTCAAGTTTTGCTCTAAGATCTGTAGAGTCGCTCTCAAGCTACGTTTTGATATAAAAACTTTTCCGATCCGATACCGTTTGTGAAAGTTATGGCCAAAACAGTGAAATGCAGTTTAGAATGGTCAAAATGAGTCCAAATTCAATTTTGAAAGAAGATTTGGGATCTCTGTGACACTGTGAACACTCCTGTATGGTCAAAAGTACAGTTGGACCCTAAAACTAGCCTAGAGACATCCTACGCGTAGGATGTCTATATGCTCAGAATTTAACAAAATTTGGTCCAGAGACTCCCCTTAAGTCCAGCAACACAATGGTATGCTCAGAGGTTGATTTGGACCCAAAAATGGCCTTGAGACATCCTACGCGTAGGATGTCTTTTTGCTTAGAATGACTTGAAATTTTCACCCCAACTTCTTCTTGATGTGCTGATCATAGGGGTGTGCTCATAAATTGGTTTGGAGTCCTAAATCAAGCTAAAGACATACTACGCTGTCGTGCTGTGACACGTACATAGTGGGAACGCATGCTACAAGATCTATCTTGTAACTTTTTAGATACATAATTATCTTTCCTATAATATACATATGCATATTTAAGTATAATATTAAGCCTTCTATCTCATCCTATTATTTTTCTCAAGGGTAACCTATCCTTACTTTACCATCAGAAAATACTATGGGAAAAGCTCAATAGCTCTGCCTCTTTAACTTGGGGCAAAAAGAATTGATTCTTTATTTCTACTATCTCATTATCATCTCACACCCTAGCTAGATCCTATATCTAGGGTAAACTCCAATATATATATATTCTATATATTTTTTATACTTTTCTTATATTTCTTTTTAAATAGCTACTAGGAGGGAATCAAATCCTAGTGGGACACTAGGTGGCATGATTTCAAAGATACACTTATTTTAATGCATTATTGCAAACATGATTACAAAACTTTGTCAAGGAGCAATGTCATGCTTTCATATGGCATGAGGTGTCCTTTGGAATTAAATGAAAGTCTAAGCTAAGGGGACCACAGGAAGACTTTCGCTGCCAGAAATGGACCCTGCCAGAAATGGACCCTATTTTGATGAATTTTTTACACAAGGTTCCAATCCGAATTGGAAAATGATTTTAAAATGAAAATCGTAGCTAATGAGCTGAAGTTTCTGCCCATATTTTTACTTTTTTATTTGGAGCCACCGTTGAGGAGATATGATCAAAATACTGGACCCCAGTCTGCCCATATCATGCAGGGACATCTCATTTCCAACTTTTCCAATTCCTATTCACACTGGCTCATCTCTTCTTGTGTAAACCCTTGGGGGTTCCCTTCACCTATAAAAGGGAACCTCTTCTTCCTTGAAAAGAACTCAAGCATTCAAGCCATTGATGAGAGGAATTCTTGAGGGAGTGAGTAGTAATGCCTAATTGTACTTAGCCCCATTAACATAAGCCCAAGCTTACACTTTCTCCTAGAGGAAGACTAGCCATTCTTGTACGCTATCCTTGGAAGATCAACTCTAATCAAAGAAGGTGTTGTACTTGGCGTATCAATCAAAGTGGAGTGCTCCCCTCTTCTTCTCTCTCCATCAATAATGGTGCCGAAGGGTTTGTCAAGTAAGATGTGTTCTACATTGATGTTTTCTTGATTTCTTGTTGTTTTCTTTTTCATCTCTAATACGACACACACACACACACACACACACACACACACACCTATATATATATATATATATATATATATATATATATATATATATATATATATATCTAATCTCATCTCCTTAACCAAACCTATCTCTCTCATTCGTAGTAATTCATCCTCTCTGCAAATTCTAGGTTCTCTTTTCTACAGGTACATCTCTCCTCGCAGTATCCTTATTGCCTACGGGCAAGAATAGGGCTTGGAAGGGAAACTTCTCATCTCTTCACTTCTCTCATATCTACATTTCTCACATACTATCCTAGATGAATAACCCACATGATGATCATTTCTATCGCTTTCACTATGTACGATCTATTAGAATTAACGTATGGATTAGCCGAAAAATACACTTTCAACAACGTATAGTGTTTCTCTTTGGCCCAGAAAGGCTTAATGAAATACTTCTATCACCGGATCCCATCATACTACCTCTCATAGACTATAAATTTTATTTTGACGTAAGCGTAGTTATCTTGTTATGAACTTAGAGGATTTGTACACACAATTAATCCCAATCACTAGACAAAATATATATATGATGGTAAGCACAAAACTACAATTCCAAAGAACAATTCGTAGCCTATTTGGTCAGTCAAGATTGAATGCCATTAACTCATCTATTAACCCTTTCATATTACCTATGATACGATATGACCATAGCCTTGATGTTTTCATTTTCGTATTGTTTTGACATTCTCTTTTGTGTTCTTTCTTTGTGTGTGTGAGTGCAAGAGAGAAAGAGTGAGTCTTCTTTGATTGCACTTCTTTCCAAACCCTAGTCTTCATGGCATCCATGGTTTAACTCCTTCATATAGTTTTTGTTGAGTTCTCTCACAAACTCTCACAGCCATAAGCCCGGTGCTTTCCTGGCAAGACCGCTAATTTCTCAACATATTTTTGGTGAACTCGACGCAAATCTGCTAGGGTGAGAGTTTGTGGGTAACCATGGGTGATCATGTTGAGCAACAGGGTATGCATTTTGACCCAGCAACAATGCAAATGTTTCAAGCATTTGCAATGTTCATGCAACAACAACATGCTACTGAAAGAAGGGAGATTTCAGCAACGAAGGCCATACAAGCGGTTGTCAACAGAATGGATCAGTTCAATGGCAAAGATGTAACCAAGTACCTATGCGAGTATGTGAAGGAGATGGAGCTGCATCGCGTGTCAGAAGGTGAGATGATTCAAAGCTTTGAGCTAGTTGTTGCTCCAGAAATTAGGGAGCATGTTAGGGCAATTAAAGATGGGCATGGGAGAAATTGGGAAGAACTCAAAGTAGCTTTAAAGGAGGAATATTTCATGGAGGACTCGGAGAGAGTGACCAAAAGGACATTCTTAGAATGGGTAGTCAAGCCAAAGCAAGGACTATCAATAACAGAGCTACTTAGGGAATTTGAGCGGCGCTATGCACAACTCACTAGGACAGAAAGGGCCACACTAGATGCAGAGAAGACAGATCTTTTCTTACAAGCTGCAGGTAAAGAGTTTCAAGAAAATTTGGAGCTTCTTCTTGAAGATAAAGATGCTGAGCAAGGACTAAAGACCGACTGGAATGAGGTTGAAGGTGCTGTCTCACTGCTTGCAAAACGACAAAGAAGAAGGGACAAGATGGTAGTAAACACTACAAGTCCTTCCACCTCAACTTCTGACAAAATGGTAAAGCCTACTTTTATCTCTCCTAAGTTTGATGAGTCCATGCTAGATGAGCTTGTGAAGGGAATGCGTGACTTGAAGGTGAAGTTTGCAAAGCTTGAAGAAAAAGGCCAACCATCAGGGCCACTTCCTAGGCAAAGACAACAGCCCAAAGAAGGGTTTGTTAATAGATGTATTTGGTGTGATAGTACAGACCATGTAAGAAGGGATTGTGATGATTTTAGTGATGCTTTGTCAAAAGATGTTGTCTTTTTTAAGGATGGTAAAATCCACTTAAGAGAGACAGGTCTACCCTTGAGAACTAACTTTGGGAAGGGGGGAATGCAAACCTTAGTTGAAGATATGGCAACCAAGCATGCCACCTCTTCAGTTGAGGCAACTACTTATGGAGTAAAAATTGAACATTTTTGTGATGAAGAGGTGAGTGACCATCATGGTCAAATTTGGCCAAATGTCATGCAATTAGCTAAAAAGGGAAAGCTTACAAAAGATATTCTACATGAAGCAGGTGATTGCATACGTCTAGAAACAGGATGGAATGATCCGGTGGACTCATTGTCAGTGCATGCCTACATTACAAAATGCCAACAAAATGAGACAATTGTAGAAGAGAAGCGCAGACGTGAGAATGCTGATGAAGGACCATCAAAAAGAGCTTCTAGAAGTGGGGGAAGAAGCGACTCAATGCCTTCTCAAACACCCTCAACACAAGGAGCATCTCCACCTGAAGTACTCATGGAGGAGTCTACAACATGAAAGAAGAAAGAGCCAACAAAAGGTAAGACAAAAGGCCCCACTTATAAACTACAATTTGATATTGAGGTTGCTACAGATTTAAAGAAAGTCTTGGAGGAAAGGATCTTGAATAGCAAGATTGAGTTTACTCTGGGAGAAGTTCTTGGCATTGCACAGCGTGAATTCCATGAGGAGATCATTGACATCATCAAGAGGAAGAGGCAAACCCTTGCTGAAGTTTCACGTCCACAGGTTGAAGCGGAAACCTCAAAGACACAAGGGATGTAACTGCAAAATAAGGAGAATGATGGAGCTGTGGTAGGATGCTACCAATCTAGTGGGAGAGTGAAGCAAGTGCATTTCTCAAATGATGATGAAGAAGTTGACGATATTCCTAGGAGCTACTATTCACGAAGTCACTAGGCAAGGGCTACTACAGAAACTTTGGTCAAGGTAGGTGATCTTGAAGAGCCATTTGTTGCCTTGATTGACCATGGTTCAGAAATAAACATAATGTCACAGAGTCTCTACAACAAGTGCAAATGGCCGATGGACACAGATCATGGCTAGATGGTAAAAGTGGCAAACAATTCATCCGGTGAATTGTATGCAGCATGTCCAGGTGTGAAGGTAACAATAGGTGATGTAAAGATTGACCAAAACTTCTTTGTACAGGATACATCTTCATATCATCTCATCCTTGGACAACCCTACATTGTGGGAGTTCGAATGGAAGCAAAGGTAATGGACGATGGTTCAGCATATGCTAGAATATGCAGCAAAGATGGTAAACGAGCTATCCAATTTCTCACAGTCTGTGTAAACCATGAAAGAAATCGTGACAACCTCAGAGAACATCCTCTACCAAAGGTAAGCAAAGAGTTTCATGATCATAGAGAAATGATGGGTTTTGGCCAAGTACCATTGTAAAGCAGGATTGCAATGGTACAGAAAGAAAAAGGGTCTCGCCTGATCCAAAAATAGGTGAAACTTTCTCGATGAGCTCCTTTGTAACAAGGAATGGATCAGTATGTTTTACAAAACTTGAAGATTTGAAGAGATGTGAGAGGCAATATGTGCATAATGTACAAATAGGCATAAAAAAGAGTGGGTTGCTAGAGCCTACTGAAAATGTTTTGGGTTTGTGTGAACAAGTTTCTTTTGTAGATACTATGGGTGAGCTTGATGCTATAATGGGGTCTAGTTTGCATCTTGAAAATGAAGTTGTGGAAGTTTGCTCTATGGAAATGTATCAAGTAATAGAAGCCTTTAAAGAAAGCCAAACAGTTGGCCCAGAAGTCCATTTTGAAACTAAATACAAGAGTGTAGCAAAGAAGGTGAAACCAGTAGCTTCACCCTTACCACCCAACAACAGGGAAAAGATTGAGTAGGCTTCTTTACAACCAAGTTTGAGGAATCCTAAAAAGATCGGGCATACCTTCACAAAGGAGTCTTTTCAAGAGTTGCAGATTGGTTGCGAGGAGTTTCTAACACAGGAGGAGACAAAGTGCTTCAAAGAAATGCTTTCAAAGCATGGTAAGGCTTTTGCATTTGAGCCACATGAGATAGGATGTGTTGATCCTTCTATTGTAGCTCCTATGGTAATTTTCACAATACCTCATGTGCCTTGGAATTTGCGGCCTATTCCGGTTCCAAAGGCTCATTTGCCAAAGTTAGTAGAGCTACTGAATGAGAAAATCAAAATGGGAATCTTGGAGCCTTCTTGTGCTCCATACTCAAACAGGTGGTTCACAGTTCCGAAGAAGAATGGTTCTCTACGCTTCATCCAAGATATGTAACCAGTGAACAAGGTGACAATTAGAAATGTAGGTACAGGTCCAATTGTGGATGAGTTTACAGAGGCATTTGCAGGGAGGGCAATCTACTCAATGGGGGATCTCTACTCAGGGTATGATCAATTTCAGCTTGCAATAGAAAGCAAAGACTTGACAACCATGAGGACGCCTTTGGGTTTGGTAAGGATGTGTACCTTGCCACAGGGAGCAATCAACTCGAATGCACATATGATGAATGGGATGAATAAGGTCTTACGTGACCTTATTCCTCAAATCACAATGCCTTTCATTGATGATTTGCCTATCAAAGGATGTGAAGAAAGTGACAAAGATGAAGCTTTGGATCTCAAAGGATGTCGCAGGTTTGTGGTAAATCACATAAATGATTGTGATAAAATTTTGTCTAGGTTGGAAGAAGTGAATCTTACATTGTCAGGAAAAAAGTCTGTGTTTGGTGTCAATGAAGTGCTTATTGTGGGGCACATGTGCGGGCCATATGGTAGGAAACCTTGTCCAACAAAGATAGATGCCATCCAAAGAATGAAACAAACGTGCACTAGCATCACTGAGGTTAGAAGGTTTCTGGGACCATGTGTCTTCTATGTTATTTGGATTCCACATTATGCACATGTAGCTGATCCTCTTTATCAGCTGCTTAGAAAGAATCAGAAGTTTAAATGGACAGAAGTACATGTAAAATCCATGAAAAAGCTAAAGGAGTTGCTCCAGTCAGCAACAACTTTGAGAAAGGTAGACTATGAGTGTCAAAGGCCAGTAATTGTGACAGTAGACACCAGTCCTACAGGGATTGGATGGGCAATAGGGCAAGATGACAAAGAAGGACACATGTATGTGGTAAGATTTGGAGCAAAGGTGCTAAGTGCTCGCCAAAGAAACTATCCACAGATAAAGAGAGAGTTATGGGGTATGGTTACAGCCTTGAAAAGTGAGAAAGAGTACCTAATTGGTGCATGTGTGGTTGTAGAAACAGATTGTCTACCACTTCTTGGGATGATTACAAGCTGCTCAACTCCAGACATTGCTATGTTGCGGTGGATTGCCTACATTAAGTCCTTAAATCCTGAGTTTAAGCACATTGCAGGTAAAGACAATACAGTGGCAGATATGCTATCAAGGGCAAGGTATGAAGATGAGCCACAAATGATTAACGAGGGAGATGATGTAGGCACAAAGTTCTATTCTATCTCTCATGTCAAAGGTAACAATGTCTGCATGACTAATCTACTTGATTCATTCTTGAAAGATCTTTATGAAGGTGATTGGCTTCTTATTGGAAGCTACTTGAGTACTCTAACAAAACAGTATGATTGGTCTGAACAAGAATTCAAGAGGATACGCAGGAAAGCATATGGGTACTTTTTGAGGGATGGTTACTTGTGGAAGCATCCTAAACAAAAGGGTGCTACACCACAACGGGTTATAGGTAAAAAAGAGACTCAAGTACAGCTCATGCAAGAGTTTCATGAGAGTCTATGGGCTGGACACAGGGGTGTGTGGGCAACCTTCTCTAAGTTGAAAGAAAAATATTGGTGGAAGGGTATGTATAAAGATGTATCTCAATTTGTAGAGTCATGTGTAACTTGTCAAATGTATTCAAATGTCCGACATCGTGATGGATTGCACCCTACATATCCACTAGCCATGCACTATAAATGGGTTGTGGATCTAGTCACAATGCCTTTAAGACTCTGGCAGATGAGATACTTGGTTCTTGCACGAGAAGACCTAACTAATCAGGTTGAAGGAAGAGCATTAAGAGCTAAAACCACAGAAGCTGTGTGCAAATTTCTTCTTGATGAGGTGATTTGCCGTTATGGTTGTGTGGGAAAAATCACTGCAGATAGAGGTGAGCTGGATACCGAAGAAGCAAGGGAGTTCTTTTCTAGATTAGGAATCAAGCTTTCTCTTACTACAGCTTACAACCCTGAAGGCAATGGAAAGAGTGAAAGAGGGCATCCTCCTATCATCAAAGCTTTTGCCAAGGCTTGTGAAGGAAGAGTTGGTGAGTGGCCAAAACTGTTACCATATGCTTTATGGGCTGATCGTACAACACATAGCTCAGTAAATGGCTACATGCCTGCGGAGCTAATGTATGGTCAAAAGCCAGTGATGCCGATTGAAGATACAATTTCCACATGGGATGTACTACCTTGGCAAGAGGGGCTTAGCAGGGAAGATCTCCTTGCACTGCGTATAAGGAAGCTAGAGAGAAGACCTAGAGACATTGAAGCTGCAAAAGAATGACTCAAAAATGCAAGGTTGAAAAACAAGGAATACTTTGATAAGCGACATCGACTCAGGAGCAAAGCAATTGACAAAGGTGACTGGGTTTTGGTGTATGATAGTAGCCTTGATAACCAGCACACAGTCATGCGTAAGTTTTCAAAAAGATGGTTTGGACCGTATGGTGTAAAGCATGTGCATGAAAATGCTACTTACAGCTTGTCTGAACTAGATGGTACAGAAGTAAAGATTCCAATTGCAGGAAAAAGGATCAAAATGTTTAAGAGAAGAGGAGACAATGATCCAGAAGATGTTGATGAGGAAGAAGAGCAAACCACAGGTAAAGATCAAAGTGAAGATGAAGATTTGGAATCATCCAGTGAAGAAGAAAGCAAGGAAGATGTACAAGAGGGATGATCTTACAAAGAAATAATGTGGCACATACCGGAGGATGTGCAGGTTTAGAGGGGGTGGATGTCGTGTTGTGACACGTACATAGTGGGAACGCATGCTACAAGATCTATCTTGTAACTTTTTAGATACATAATTATCTTTCCTACAATGTACATATGCATATTTAAGTATAATATTAAGCCTTCTATCTCATCCTATTATTTTTCTCAAGGGTAACCTATCCTTACTTTACCATCAGAAAATACTATGGGAAAAGCTCAATAGCTCTGCCTCTTTAACTTGGGGCAAAAAGAATTGATTCTTTATTTCTACTATCTCATTATCATCTCACACCCTAGCTAGATCCTATATCTAGGGTAAACTCCAATATATATATATTCTATGTATTTTTTATACTTTTCTTATATTTCTTTTTAAATAGCTACTAGGAGGAAATCAAATCCTAGTGGGACACTAGGTGGCATGATTTCAAAGATACACTTATTTTAATGCATTATTGCAAACATGATTACAAAACTTTGTCAAGGAGCAATGTCATGCTTTCATATGGCATGAGGTGTCCATTGGAATTAAATGAAAGTTTAGGCTAAGGGGACCACAGGAAGACTTTTGCTGCCAGAAATGGACCCTATTTTGATGAATTTTTTACACAAGGTTCCAATCCGAATTGGAAAATGATTTTAAAATGAAAATCGTAGCTAACGAGCTGAAGTTTTTGCCCATATTTTTACTTTTTTATTTGGAGCCACCGTTGAGGAGATATGATCAAAATACTAAACCCCAGTCTGCCCACATCATGCAGGGACATCTCATTTTCAACTTTTCCAATTCCTATTCACACTGGCTCATCTCTTCTTGTGTAAACCCTTGGGGGTTCCCTTCACCTATAAAAGGGGACCTCTTCTTCCTTGAAAATAACTCAAGCATTCAAGCCATTGATGAGAGGAATTCTTGAGGGAGTGAGTAGTAATGCCTAATTGTACTTAGCCCCATTAACATAAGCCCAAGCCTACACTTTCTCCTAGAGGAAGACTAGCCATTCTTGTACGCTATCCTTGGAAGATCAACTCTAATCAAAGAAGGTGTTGTACTTGGCGTATCAATCAAAGTGGAGTGCTCCCCTCTTCTTCTCTCTCCATCAATAATGGTGCCGAAGGGTTTGTCAAGTAAGATGTGTTCTACATTGATGTTTTCTTGATTTCTTGTTGTTTTCTTTTTCATCTCTAATCCGATATATATATATACATATAAATATATATATATACATATGTATATATGTATATATATATATATATACATATATATATATATACATATATATATATATATATATATATATATATATATATATATATATATATATATATATATATATATATATATATATATATATACATATATATATATATATGTATCTAATCTCATCTCCTTAACCAAACCTATCTCTCTCATTCTTAGTAATTCATCCTCTTTGCAAATTCTAGGTTCTCTTTTCTGCAGGTACATCTCTCCCCGCAGTATCCTTATTGCCTACGGGCAAGAATAGGGCTTGGAAGGGAAACTTCTCATCTCTTCACTTCTCTCATATCTACATTTCTCACATACTATCCTAGATGAATAACCCACACGATGATCATTTCTATCGCTTTCACTCTGTACGATCTATTAGAATTAACGTATGGATTAGTCGAAAAATACACTTTCAACAACGTATAGTGTTTCTCTTTGGCCCAGAAAGGCTTAATGAAATACTTCTATCACCGGATCTCATCATACTACCTCTCATAGACTATAACTTTTCTTTTGACGTAAGCGTAGTTATCTTGCTATGAACCAAGAGGATTTGTACACACAATTAATCCCAATCACTAGACAAAATATATATATGATGGTAAGCACAAAACTACAATTCCAAAGAACAATTCGTAGCCTATTTGGTCAGTCAAGATTGAATGCCATTAACTCATCTATTAACCCTTTCATACTACCCATGATACGATATGACCATAGCCTTGATGTTTTCATTTTCGTATTTTTTTGACATTCTCTTTTGTATTCTTTCGTTGTGTGTGTGAGTGGAAGAGAGAAAGAGTGAGTCTTCTTTGATTGCACTTCTTTCCAAACCCTAGTCTTCATGGCATCTATGGTTTAACTCCTTCATATAGTTTTTGTTGAGTTCTCTCACTAACTCTCACAGCCATAAGCCCGGTGCTTTCCTGGCAAGACCGCTAATTTCTTGACAACGCGTAGGATGTCTAAGTGCCCAAATTTTGTCCAAACTTGATCCCAAGATTCTCCTAGGGCTCAGCAACCCAATGGTATGCTTAGATTTGAATTTGGATGCCAATAGGTCAGGATTTGGGCTGCATAAGCTTCTAGTGCACTCCAAGAATAGGATGTCTGACAATTCTTGTGTTTGCTTGGTAAATAGGCCAAACAAGGTCCAAATTCACTTTTGAAAAAAGTTCTGGAATCCTTGAGACACTGGGAAACTCCCTATATGGACAAAGTAGAATTTTGACCACTTTATGACCCTAGAGACATTCTACGCGTAGGATGTCTTTTTGCTCTGTTTCAGCTCAAACTTGCACTGTAGATTCCCCTTGATGTGCTAAGCTCACAGCTACTTTTACTTTTTGATTCTGACACCTATAGGTTGGTCGAATGATCAAGAATCTGCTCCAGAAGCCTGATGTCTGTTATGATGAATTCCCAAGTCAAATCAACTCCAATTTGGACCAAATTTTCTTAGGAGGTTTATGTAAGGCTATATGACAGCATGGTATGGTCACATGAGAATTTTGGTTTCAGAATTATGCAGTAGACATCCTACGCGTAGGATGTCTTTTTGCTCAGAATGAACCCAAACTTGGACCAAAGATTCCCCTAGTCTTCAGCAGCCCACTGGTATGCTTAGATTTGAGTTTGGATGTCAAAAGACCCCAAAACTAGCTATCCTTGCCTTTTTTCAGTCAAAAATGCTAAAGTCTACTTAAAATCCAATTTTCTCACCCAAATGAGCTGAAAACTCTCACATGCACTCAAAACATCATGTATAACATGCACATGAAGTCACCCTATGGTTTGGTCTCAAAAATTATGCCTTGGGCACAATTTGGGTAGGATGTCTGGCAATTTTCGTCTTTTGGTCTTATCCTGTCAAGATATGGTCAAGTTCCCCTTTCCAGGTGAAGATAGGGTAAAACCTACCTTCTGAACACACTGGTAACCTCAGATTTTCAAAAAAGTGCCCAGATCACCCTGTAGACATCCTACGCGTAGGATGTCTACTGCTTATTTTTTCAGACCGAAGTGTCCTTGATGCTTCCTTATGCTCTTAGCAAGTGCAAGTATGCTTCACAATTGCAAAAACATGCAAAAATCACTCAATTTAAGCCTTTTCTGCAATTTTACGTTTTCTGACTCCGCCTTTTGGCTTTTGGTCAATAAAAATAGGGAAAAACACTCAAGTCAATATGTTACTAGGGTAAAACCTACCCTCTAAACCCACTGGTAACCTCAGTTTCCCCAAATTCCCTGCCAAAAGTGCCTTGGAGACATCCTACGCGTAGGATGTCTACTGTCTTAAAATGCAATTTTTTTCTGGCAGTAGTACTCCCTATGCTCTGTAGAGCTCTCAGCAATAATCACATAAAATTTTGGACTTCAAATCATCTTCCAAACACAATTTACCGTCTTTCCTACTTAGCGTTTCCCACTTCTCTGATGAGCCTAACAATAAATAAGACATGCATAAAGTACTCTAGATCAACAATCAAGATATCCTACTTACCCTACTCCTACTCATCAATGTGAGATGGTGATTTTGATGTCTTGGTTGCTTCCTGGCCTCACACGGACTCTCAAGTCAACCTACCACCACATCTACCACTCCAACTCCTACTCTCTATACCACAACCTACTACTACCTAATACTACCTAAGACGGCCAGACACACGCTCCCTAGACTCCTCCTAAGACCTAGAGAGTCCACCACCCTCTGATACTATCTAAATGTAAAATAGTACTCTGACAAGCCAGAGGGACCTCTATCCTCAAGGACTAGTCTCAGTCACCTACTTAGGGCCCTCGTCCCCGACAACGGCGCCAATGTTGGACGAATACGCCGCGACGGACGTCAGCATAGCGAGAACTCACCTAACATATAATGTCAACTAAGGACGAAGCTCGACCCGCAGGCGCGTGGAAGCAAGCAAAGGGTGTCAACCTCTACTCGACCGACTAATGACTACTTCCTACAGAGATATCAAATCTACATGTCATCAGTTCTGTGAATGTGAGAGTCTCCTATGATGCTACCGCAAGCCAAAAGCCCATTAGACTTTCTCGAAACGTTACGAAACTTGAGGGATATCCTATCAACACCAATAGGCCACTCTCCCTAAGGTCTGTGATTAAAAAACCTACTCAATATCCTCCGTGCAGAAAACACGTAGGATGTCTGGCCGGTTTTTGTAGGTCGATGTTTTCGAAAACTAAAGTGCCTAATGTGTAGCTCTACTCGCTTTGATCGCGTGGATATGCTGAAATGAAAAAACGGACAACAGTTACTCATCGAAACTCTAAAAGTAGCTCGCGGGTGAATCTGCCAAAACACAGACGAACGCGCGTGATGTAAGCATCAACGCGTTGCTCTCCTCGTGGGCAACACACTGCTACTCTACGTTTGCGATTCCGACCACCGTAGCTCCTGTAGCACACACACACTCTCTCTCACTCTCTCACAGTCTCCCAACGACGCAGAAGATCAGTTTATTAGAAGTCTCTTTACAAAGCTTTAGGTTTTGGCTTATATGCTAAGCCTTAGAAAACCTAATGTCCGACCAAAATGACCTGATTTGTCCCTAGGCTTCTATAGAGCTTAATTACAACACTGTGAGATGGCTTTGCTCATCCAACAAGCATCTCTGGCCAAAATACAATTGTCGACTTTAAATATGAAGTTCCCGTAAACATTACAAAAGTGGCTGTAATGGCTGAAAATAATAATAACGGGATATTCGATGATGTCCATGAGTTTGTATCTTCACATTACAACATCCATCTTCGTCTTCATCACTTCATCAACATCTTTATTTGGAATCCTCAGAGAATCTTTGAGGAATCTTTGTGGAAGCGTTGTTGAAAGGTTGACCTTTCAACAAGTACATAGGAAGATTCTACTTTAGTGGAATACACATGTTCACTCTAGTGGAATACACATGTCCACTTTTACTTTAGTGGAATACACATGTTCACTTTTTGGAATAAGATTATTTTCTCTCCACTAACTCCTAGTGACCTAAGCATTGATGTCATCCACAATGCCACGGCTAAGCCAGCACATAGTGACTGGAAAAAAGCATGACCATAATAGAGTACATAGGAAGATTCCACTTTTAGTGGAATACACATGTTCACTCTAGTGGAATACACATGTTCACTCTAGTGGAATACACATGTCCACTTTTACTTTAGTGTAATGGCACCAGAGGGATTTCGGGGGGACTTTGGCTTGTGAATCCTCAATTTTTTATTCTTCCTGAGAAAAAGGGCTGTCAAATTCTATTGGAGGAGATGGAAGGTTGTCAGGAATGATTTCTGCTTGAAGACCATTGTAAATTCTTTCATCTTAGAGAGAATCAACTGATCCTAGTCACTATAGTTAAATCCAGGACCATAATCTTTAATTCCAACTCTGTGTTTTTCCATTGACATATCACATATTAGCTCGAGTGGTCTTCAATCCATTTGTAGTCAATGGATTCTATGGTTACACCTTTAGGGGTTTTAGATGGTGCTTTACCTGTATTATCAATTAGTTTGTTGCGATTTTTGTGGCAACAAGCAAGGGTGTAAAGATCTCTATCATCTTCGTCAGGCAAGCCACTTCGTGGCTGGTAATAAAGCTGCTCTACAACTTTTCAGTCTTCCCACCCCAGTTCAATGTTTGAAGAACTATCTTGGTCTTGGTCAACATTCAAGACATTAAAGAACAAATTTTTTCCAGAGTGACTAGAGCGACGATGTAATGAGGGTTTATAGAAAGAGAAGTAAGATAGCTCTAGGGAAGAGGGGATAATTAAATCTGTATTTCTAGTGGAGAAAAATGTGTCAGAGACAATAAAATCTCTTCCTTCGATCATGAAAACCTGGATAAAGTATGCAGAAGATGATGAGGTAGTATGACTCATTAATCTTAAGCAATGTCTACAAAAGGTCTTGTCTTCATTCTCAAAAGTTTCAGAATGTTGACAATGTTTAATTCTCATTGCTTGAAACTTAGTAGGGGCTTTATGCACAATAAGAGTGGGGATAGGGTTTTGGGAACTATTAACAGAATTAGATGAATCTATAATATCTGTTTGGGAACTGATAATATAATTAGATGAATCATTATTATCAATACTCAAAACTCTATTTTCTAGAGGGTTTTCCTATTTGTACACAACCAAGATGAACAAAAGGATAGCCTTTTTTAAGGGCTTCAAAACTATCATGCTGGGGGATCTTAGTAAGTTCTATAAGATGTAATTGATTATCTGAGGGAATAGATGCAACTGATTTATTATCTAAATAGACAATGGAGGCTTTAAGCTTAAATAAGTTTTTATATTTATATACTTGATCGGGTTTAAGTTATGGGATTTGCCATTGAGCAAAAGGTTCGGCTTCTTCGACTGCCATAGAGAGGTGTGCAAAAAACTTGGTCACTTTTGACAAAGATCTATTCAAGAATGCCATTGAAAGTTTACCTAAAATTGAGTTGAGCGGTAGGAGTTTACTGCGGGAATTTTTGTGGGAATTTACTACGGGAGTTTATCAAGGATTTCTTGCATGTGGCTATACCCAAATGCCTGTGGAGACCACGCGACCACGTGACCTTTCCTCACGACTCAATTTTGGAAACAACAATTGTTTCTTTAGCAGTCTTTGTTAAAAGAGAAAAAGGCTTTGCTAACCTTCTTGGTAGTTAACAAAGATAACCTTCAATGAATTACTTAATAATAGTTTAGACAAGAGTTTAACTAGGCTCTAATACCAAAATACACACACATAAGAGATTGTAAGTGGAAGGAGTATATTAAGATGTATTCAACATACAAAGTATGGATAGGGTGTGGAAAGGATCGCTATAGAAATTACAACATAAGGCTAGGCTTAACTTGAGATGTTCTATATTCACATATGAGAGTTCTTACGCTCACTCTGAGATAATTTACAATGAAGGGGAGTCTCCCTTTTATAGGAGATTGGGTGGCTTCCTCTACAAGTTTCATGTAGTGCGCATTCCTTAAAGTGAACATGTGTATTCCACTAAAGTAAAAGTGGACATGTGTATTCCACTAGAGTGAACATGTGTATTCCACTAAAGTAGAATCTTCCTATGTACTCCATTATGCTCATGCTTTTTTCTAGCCACTATGTGCTGGCACAGTCGTGGCGTTGTGGATGATATCAATGCTTACGTCACTAGGAGTTAGTGGAGAGAAAATAATATTATTCCAAAAAGTGAACATGTGTATTCCATTAAAGTAAAAGTGGACATGTGTATTCCACTAGAGTGAACATGCGTATTTAACTAAAGTAGAATCTTCCTATGTACTCCATTATGCTCACGCTTTTTCAAGTCACTATGTGCTGACACAGTCGTGGCATTGTGGATGACATCATTGCTTAGGTCACTAGGAGTTAGTGGAAAGAAAATAATATTATTCTGGAATAAAATTATTTCCTTTCCATTAACTCAAATAATATTATTTCCTCTTCACTAACTCCTAGTGACCTAAGCACTGATGTCATCCACAATGCCACGGCTAAGCCAGCACATAGTGATGACTGGAAAAAAGCATGAGCATAATGGAGTACATAGGAAGATTCTACTTTTAGTGGGATACACATGTTCACTCTAGTGGAATACACATGTTCACTCTAGTGGAATACATATGTCCACTTTTACTTTAGTGGAATACGCATGTTCACTTTAAGGAATGCGCACTACATGAAACTTGTAAAGGAAGCCACCCAATCTCCTATAAAAGGGAGACTTTCCTTCATTGTAAAGTATTTCAGAGTGAAATTAAGAACTCTCATATGTGAATATAGAACATCTCAAGTGAAGCTTAGCCTTATGTTGTAATTTCTATAGCGATCTTTTGCACACCTTATCCATACTTTGTATGTTGAATACATCTTAATATACTCCTTCCGCTTGCAATCTCTTTTATATATATATATATATATATATATATATATATATATATATATAGAGATACATATATAGATACATATATGGAATTATAACTGCAAGAATGCACACAAAGATGGAAAAGGTGAAGAAGAAGCTCAAGAGGTCATAACATAGGAAGTAGTATTATTGACTATGATAGTACAAAGATAAGGCTTGCCAAAAATGATGGGTATATATACAAGCCCGGGGGGGGGGGGGGGGGGGGGGGGTCCTCCTAGTAGTAGCGAGGGTGAAAAGGGTCTGAACAATCCTAAGAGTGTTCATATACCTCGCTACCATAATATGGTAACAAATCCCTCATGGAAGTAATGCAGTGAACATGAGCTAGCACTCATGTATGGGGAAGTACCAAACTCTACGTGATTAATCTACAAATGAGAGTAAGCCCAAAGATTTTCAAACTTCTCATGAGGAAGAGCCTTTGTGTTGTGTAGGCACACGAGCCAAGCTAACCTTTAGGTAACCTCTCCTGGAGAGAGTCTCTCCCTGACATAATGATAATGCACCTCAATGTGGTTTGCTTGAGCATGTAGCAATACGTTCCTTGCACTCTAGCTCTTAGTGAAGATAGTGGTGGGAAAATGTTATTAGATAGCCTAAGTATTTCTATGAGCTTATATATGTCTTGTTGGTAGATGCTAACAAGGGCTAAACTACATCTTCTTGTTTGTAAATGATACAACCTGTAACCTTTTCTTGCTAGAGTTCAGTGGAAAAAATATTTCACAGCCTTATCATCCCACTTGCTGCTCAAGAACCACCACATAAGCCAAGCAACCAAACACATACAAGTGACCAATGGATGGCTTCTTGCCATGCCAAGTCTCATATGGAGTGATATATTGTAATGCTTTAGTGGGATACCTTAATTTAAAACATATGCATCACCCATGACAACTTCAAGCCAAAATCCATGTGGCAAAGCTTGGCTTTTGACCATACATCATGCCATCTTCATAAGTGATAGGACCCCTACCTCAAGATCAAATCTCTCTCAAAACTCCCTAAGAATATTGCAAAAATTAGTAGTGTGTGTATATCCACCAAACCATTGCTTATATAGTGAAAAAAAATTGCTATATTGGAACATAGGTATGCTTTGCCCTTTGGACTCTACTAGATCTTCCTCGAATAGTCCTTAACATTGAGATACACTCTCACCCCAAGCATACCTAATTTCTTGCCTTATAAGAACCCTCAAGCAAAGGCCAAATTGCTAGCTACTCGCCACAATCCATCGCTAGACTTGGCACCTTTGTCCTTGTGTGGTGTTACAGTCACACATGACATGCCCTAGCCACCAAGCCTACTCTCGCATGTGCCCTTTGGTTATTTTCCAATGTCTAGCCTTATCTAAGGCAATAGCATGGGCCTCTAGGGAGCTTATCCTTGTCCAAATTGACCTTGTTAATTTCCCACCAAATAGATTGGTAACTAGCATTCCGACCCTCTTAACATAGATCATTGAACTCAATCATCATTTTAGAGGTTTAAAAGAAAAGAAACAATTCTTTTTTCAAATTATTTATCCTTGTTACGACCTCATAACAATTTCCCTAGCATCATTGACAATCACTGATCAATCCAACAAATTCCATCACCAATCCTATCATAATTATAGGTGATACCTTGGAATAAATGTCGATCTTGATGTTTAGTGGGTGCCTTTCTTGTTCTCTTAGCTCCACTCCTTCAAAAGAATCATTGACCTCAATGATAAACTAAGAGGTGACAAACCATATGTTTCATCTCCACTATAAGGATCCTCTACAAATGTGTCTCGTACAACACTGTAATGCAGCCCAACCCAAACAGAAAAGTGAATATCTAATTCTAATCAATTTCTCAACATGAACAACAACGGTTTCTAAATCCCACTAAAAATAAATACTTAGATATCTCAATAATCATCTCACATTTCTATGGGATACACGTAAAAATATAATAACAAAGCACATAAAGATAATAATCTTGAGCTCAAGCAAAAAGATATTTCTTGACAACATATATGCTATGGTCTGGGTATAGAGTCAAAATGAATCTGTATAACAAAGTTGCATCATCACCTTAAAATAATTAAACTTTGTTAACGGTGACTGTAGCAAAGTAAATTTTTCCTAGCTTTCTTAGGCTATCTTGCCTTGCACGTCCTTGGCTCATAGCACAAAAATATCGTTGGCCATTTTTCATGTGCAACCCCTTGGCTACATGGCCCTTGATTTGTAAAAGCTTTATGTTTTCACTCATAAGTTGACTTTCTAACATATCCAAAGCATGAGAACTTAGTTATCTAATTACATTTCTCCCAAGCTCCTGTGCACAAGAAACCTAAGTATTTTGTTTTTATTCAAGACATTTAATCTTGTTATGGATCTCCCAACTCCTCTAATCTTATTGTAGTCCTAGTGAATCTTAGGGTTTATGCATCTCAAGAGAATGTGCAATGCGGTCCTAGTTATTGTTTTGTCTTTTAGGTATTTATTTTGCTTATTTGACATGAATCTAGGTAGGCCAATTTCTAATGGGTAGTATATAAGTGCACCTAGGGACCCATTGTATTATCATCAATTCATTGTTGTGGTTGGTTGGTTCAACAACTCTCTCTCTCTCTCTCTCTCTCTCTCTCTCTCTCTCTCTCTCTCTCTCTCTCTTGCGTGCATTCTTTCCCTAACTCTATACCGGTCCACAAGAAGAGAAAGATTCGTGGCAAAAAGACCTTGTGCCAATTGCATTTTGAGATGCATCCTAAAATGCTACATTTTCCTCTACTGGTGCTCTATGAATAGTGTTGTCAAATGCAACAGAGAGGCTTTGTGGATAGGAGGAAAGGTTGGTAGCACCTATGTGGTAGCATTTTGATAAGCAGGTCAAGGGAGTGGCCATAAGTTCATGGCTATTCCTGGAAGGTTTCTAAGACACTAAAATAGGACATTCTTGTGGCGTAGTGTGTGCAACATCTTGGGATAGTGTGTGCAATGTTTTGTCCTTTGCAATGTTTCAAGTGGTAAGAGAGAGAGAGAACTCACATGGTGTTGTGCTTTCCTACAAGAATTTAAAATGCTAGAGAATTGGGCATGTGTTTTGGATGACCAACTAGGGTCATCCAAGATCAATTCTCAGCTATGGATAGAACTTTAACTAGAAATTAATTAGCGGGCTTGACACTCTCAATGTCCTTGAGGGTGCTACAGATCCATTGGTCTTAGGATCTAGAATCCAAAGGTAGATGGAAGACAATAGAAAAGGAAAAAGGCAAATGCGAGCCAGTGCTAGGGACAACAACTATAGTGATTTCATTGAAGAAATTGGTATGGCATATGTGAGAATGGCCTTGGTCCCAGTTTTCTAGCTCAATGGTGGTTGTTGCAACATGCTTCACTCAGAGAGAGACATATAAGTAGTAGAGAGGGGAAAATGAAGCTCTCAATACCTGATTTGGACCTATGTGTTGTTCACTGCATCAATGTTTGAACTCGTGTGTGAGAGTTCCACGCATAGTGCATCTAGCAAGAAACCAACACAATGTACTCTAAACACTATGGATTTGCTGCATAAAATCCATTGTTGTTGGGATTACTGATAGGATGTGTTCCAAAGTTCATTAGCTTGGATGTTATGTGTTGAATAGGGAATCTTGGATGTAGTGTGGTCTTCTTCAACTTTTGATGAGGCAACCAATGCTCAAGATGGCAGTATTTTTAAGTGATAGGTTGGTGATATCAAATTTGAGGTGTATTTATCGGAGGTGTATCTCAAGATGGCATTCTTTTTAGGTGACAGGTTGGTGATAGTGAATTTGAGGTGTATCTAGTAGTGGCCACTACTAGGGTGTCCATGCTAGCTTCTTCATCAACTTGGTCTTCCTACATATTTCCACTATGTGCTACAAAAAGGATGCTAAAGTTTATGTATCTCGAGTGAATGCCCAATGTGATCCTAATTATTATTTTGTCTTTAAGGTATTTATTTTACTTATTTGATATGATTCTAAGGTAGGGAAATTTCTATTGGATAGTATATAATGCACCCAAGCCCCCATTGTATTATCATCAATTCATTGTCGTGGTAATTGGTTGGTTCATCACTCTCTCTCTCTCTCTCTCTCTCTCTCTCACACACACACACACACACACACACACACACACACACACACACACACACACACACACACACACACACACACACACACACACACACACACACACACACACACACACTCACTCATATTTTCTCCCTAGCTCCATGCTTCACATTGTTGACTTTGTCAATGAGAACCTTAAAACAAAATTATCAATTTGAAGGGCATATCTCGCTTATCCAGTGCATGGAGGCTACAAGAGCATGTCATGCTCTTTAGAAACCCAATCACAACATGCTACAATCAAATGCGAATTTAATATGAACCCCAAATTGCTAAAAGTAGCCTACAACCATAAGCCAAATACAAGTATTTCATCGAGCTAAAGGGATCCAATTGGAACCAAACTTGCTACAGTAATAAACAAGACCATCTAGAACCTATCTAGGGTCTCCAGTCCATCATTAAAATCTCAAAGAACAGAAATATATTTTAAACCTGACATAAAGGATGCTTAAATCACAAGTTATGACTAAACATACAAAGTAGAGTGCCACATCCAAAACATGAAAACATTGCAAGAGACTTACATTGTCGTGTAGAGCTTCTACCTGGCAATACAAATATGTGAGTGTTTGAATTTATTGTCTAACAAAACATGAAAACATTGCAAGAGACTTACATGGTCGCGTAGAGCTTCCACTTGACAACACATGTGTGTGTCTCAGAATCTTGCTTGTTTTGCGTTGTGTGGATATATTTTTTTGTCATGCCACAACGCGAGCTAAGTTATGCTATTGGTCAAGATCCCTCCATATCACCTTGTGCCACAACAACCACTTGATTACTAATTTTGCGACACCTCCCCTCCTCCCAGTCACCATGCATATTGATGCCACATGTCCTTCATGCATGTGGTGCACACTTCCCAAGGCAATACATCTCCCACAATGAGCAAAGCTATTAAATGAAGTCACCACCTTTTGAATATCCTGTGATTTGTAAATAATGATGATGTCTACCCACATTTATAACATCTCTACTTTTGTACAGGCCATTGTGGGTAGATCTTTTTCCTTCCCTCTCAAAGCCAAATTTTGCGCTTTTTTCTCTCTTATTGCTCGATTTTCTCCTTTTTATACCAAATTTAACCTATAATATTTTGGATTTTTCATGGCTCGCATGAAGCAGATAGCGAGGAAAGTGTACTCCCAACTTGGTCAACCATTTTCTTCACGTGTTGTAGGAAAAACCTTTCCTAATCTACGTGTAACTATGTGGAGTCAAAGGCATGAGCAGAATCGAGGCATTCTACTTAAGCTCCAAAAACTCCAAAGGCACATTTCACTCACTATCCGTAAGCTCCCTATTTAGAGAGTTGCATGTGAGATCTGTGAAAGATCCAACCTCAATTTTAGGTGGGCTAGAAGCATAATGGATTGCCTTCACGAGGCAGCCAAAGACTTCTTATCGAGTGTCCACCAAGAGAGCATTTGCACAAAAGAAAAACAAGGTTTGGTGTAATATAAATCAATTAAATTATAAAAATTCTTCGCTAAATTCAAGGCTAGTCTTGAAGAAAACTATTAAATTTTTACAATCTCTAACAACGAGAGAGTTTCATGTGTGCCCCTTTTCTTTATTGGTGGTGGTTTTTTTTTTGGGGGGGGGGGGTGGGGTGGGGGGGTGGTTGTTGGTCATATTATTTAAGTAAAGGGGGGAAGAGGACAATGCCTTTACAAACATTGGGTAAGAAACCCACAAGTATTGCAAATAGTCCAAAAATGAAGGCTATAAGTTGAACATCAACCAAAACCAAAAGCAACAATCAATCATAGTGTGATGGTCAGAGGACAATGATTGTCGTTGTTAGTGAGTGGCTAGACATGAAGGCTATATGTATGCTATCAACCAAAACCAAAAGCAACAATCTATCATAGTGTGATGGTCAGAGGACAATGATTGTCGTTGTTAGTGAGTGGCTAGACATGGTTAGTGTTGCAAGCTAACCGGGTGGTAGGTAGGGACTGTCACCATGCTATCCTGGTAGTCAACAAGGGCTCATTCTTCAATAATTAGCATAATCATACGAAACTATTACGAACCTAAAGTAGGTATCCTACTACATATAAGCATGTTTGTTTCTTACAACATTAAAGCAGGTTTCCTTCAAAGTCCTTTTGCTATCTCTTGTTGGGGTTTTTTTCCATGACGATAAAAATCCTCCTCTTCTTCTCAACTTTTGATTCCTTTCATTGTCTCTTGGGATAGATCCCATGACATTAAGACTTGGTCAACTCTTCTTCTTCTTCTTCTTCCCTAGTGGCATGTCTCATTTGACTAATCACTATGTATTATTTCAAAGTAATCAAGATTCTAATGAAGCCAACCTTGACCATTTGAATTACACAATGATTTGTTTTTAGGGAAAAACAATCATGTTTGCAAACATCATATTAATGAAATTGGTGAAATACAAAGACTTTGTCAACTCTTCTTCTTCTTCTTCCCTGCATGAAATTGGTGGCATGCATCTCATATGACTAATCAGTACATTCTACTCAAATTAATCAAGCTCCTAATGAAGCCAATCTTGATCATTTGAATTACAGAATTTTTGCTTCTAGAAAAAAAACATGTGTTAATGCAAACATCCTACTGATAAAATAGGTGAAATAATAATCATTATCAAATCTCCAAGAGCATATCGCTAGCTCTAATACCACTATAGTAGCAAGATACAAAATACCCCTACAAAAATAGAAGCAAAGTACTTATGAAGTAGAAAATACCTGGTGGGGAGTGTTCTACACACTATCCGTCAAAGCACACATGTGCGAAGAGAGGTGAAGAGCAAGAGAAAATGAGGGAATGTGGCATGTACACCTCATAGAGCATAGTGCTATGCATACAAAAAAGAGAGATAGAGGAGAGAGGAGAAGAGCAAAACCTAGGATCTTGGAGCATAATTAAACTTATATAAAAGCTTCTCTCCTCCTCTACTACAACTCTCTCTCTCTCTCTCTCTCTCTCTCTCTCTCATAGCATTTATTTGTCACATCATTGTTAGAGTGTAATCGTGGTGATTAGAAATCATAAATAAGGATTAAGGTAGGGATATTAACACATAGTTATCTAGTTATGATTCTATTGCTACCTT
Source organism: Adiantum capillus-veneris (assembly GCF_014529385.1). NCBI lineage: Eukaryota > Viridiplantae > Streptophyta > Polypodiopsida > Polypodiales > Pteridaceae > Adiantum > Adiantum capillus-veneris. The sequence continues at coordinate 16,040,622 of NC_140950.1, forward strand.
CCTTGCTCTCTACTACAGGGACTTAAGGCTCACTAGTTGGTTGGCCTTTAGAGAAGGGGCTAGGATTATTTTGTTCATGTTTGTAGCATAATTAAGGATGTAATCAGTGTAAATTATGCAAAACTATTAGACTTTAAATTCCATATTAGTTGAGAAAGAGCTCAAATTAGATTGTACATAAGCTTTACTCTCTTTAAACAAGTCCTTTGGGGTCAGCCTTAGTAAATCCAGCCCTGATCAAGTCTCATGTTCTCTCTAATCTTCTACATTTTTCTAATTATTTAAAAGAGGTTTTGTCTCTCTGTTATTTCCTTTGGATGCTACTCAACTACTAATTCATCTTTTACATCAAATTACATATTATACTACTTTGATGACATAAAATACCGTAGAAAATGATTTTCTTTTTGTTGAAGGTTGTTCCAAAAAAATCACACTTAGACTCTTAATAATCTAAAAACACCAAAGCACCCAAAAAATCTTGAAGTGTGTAGGTTTGACCACAAATGATTTAAGTCATGAGCAAAACACTTTTTGAAACTCAGTTTGACACATCTCCTCCCCTCTACCCGTCCACCATAAGCATGGATTTCTTCCCTCTTTTAGATAGAACCTATCTTTCTCTCAATAAAGTTGCCAATTCTCTTTATATGACCCAGGCAGGCTACAACTATTCCTATTTATTGCCATTAGATTTCATGATTTAAGAGAGTGTCTCCCCTAAGGCTTATGAGTTAAAAAAATTAGAGCTGTGCATTATAAGAATTATCCTACATGGGCACACATGCAATCCAAATTAAAAAAACTTGCACATGGTGGCCACGTAGGTGTCATGTGGCTTGCCTACCATGACGGAATCACGACCATGGATTGGTCACATCAATATATAGTGGTGGTGCCATGTGGCACGTGCTACTTTGCATGGGTTGATGTGGGCACCACAAGGAAACATGCTATCCTATATGGAGGTAGCCATCATATTTTTCCTCAAATAGTCTCTCTCTCTCTCTCTCTCTCTCTCTCTCTCTCTCTCTCTCTCTCTCTCTCTCTCTCTCAATTAATTCTAATTGTGCTCTCTCTTACACTCGCTTACCGACACTCTCTTTCCCTCACACACATGCACATGTGAGGCTCAATCGTGTTGATTCACACTTGAAACCAATCACAAGGGCAAGATAATGTGAGGAAATTATGCTTTCTCAGTCTTAGGAAAGAAATTCCTTGCAATTTTCCTTATCAATGGCAAGGTCTTAAGCATCGGTACTCATAGTATTGGTCTTGAGTGACTTGTTTATTCCACGGTTACATATTAATTACAACTTAATTGAAAATTTTAATTGATTAATCTGATAATTGTTTTTGAATTGAACAGTTTATTGATAATGAAAAAAATCAAGACATAAAAAACTAACATCGACACAACATAGAGGGCCATATTTCATGAGGTCGACCCCCCCTTGAAAAGACTTTCCATTATGAATAGAGAAATTACAATCCTCTGCAAAAATAAACCATGAATTTGACGAGATTTCACAAGGTCGAACCCTCCTTGAAAACACTTTCCATTATGGACAGAGAGAATACAATTGTGTGCAAAACTAAACCATGAATCTACTGAGATCTTGGGTGATTATTGTGCTCTATGAAGACTTAAAACTTCACAAAACGGGAAATTAGAAGCTCTATTTTTCTTGATCTTCTCCTGAAATATATAAGAGCTATGGAGAGTTTTGTGGGGAAGAGAGAGAGAGAGAGATAAGTGAGACTTCTAAGAGAGAGAAGTCTTGCTTTGCAGGCTACAATTATATTATATCCACTAGTAATTCATGTTTTTCACCCTCTTCTGCTCCTCTGTGTTTGGAAAGTGTTCAACACAAAAGTTTTAGATCTTGTTGTTTTTGGTCTAGATAGCATGCTTACTTAAGAGATCGTTTCTGTATAGCAAGATAATTTGGAATTGATTTCACTAGGTTTCCTTTTGGCAATTCAACCACTTCTAAAGGAGGTTTGGCCTCATGAAATCTGACCCTCTACGCTATGTCGATGTTGATTTTTTGCTTTTATTGAATATCTTTATCATCCATAAATTGATCAATCAAGAAATCATTACCAAATTAATGAATTGCAAGTTTTAGATTAACTACATTAACTGGTCTTTCTTTCTTGCTAAAGAAGGGACGGTCCAAGGGCAACCATATGTGTCGGTGTTACATGAATGTTCCTCTTCACAAGTGGAATTCTTCATGTCTGACATTCAAGAAATTGACACAAAACATTTTAGGCACAATTTTTAATGATGATGATTTTTCTACACAAGGAATGAATGTAATTAGATATTTCACACAATGGCTACAAAAACGCAAAGAAATTATAACTTTTGAGCAATTTTCCATGCACAATACAGGCTTACAATCTATTTTCTCATGTAGGATGAGCAAAAGATATGGAGATAATTCAAGAGGAAGCAAATCATAGACTTATATATATATATATATATATATATATATATATATATATATATATATATATATATATATATATATATATATATATATAGAGAGAGAGAGAGAGAGAGAGAGAGAGAGAGAGAGAGAGAGAGAGAGAGAGAGAGAGAGAACCTTTTCACTTGAACAGGAGGCAGAGTGCATCACCTCGTGGAAAAGTTTTGGGAATTACATCTCAAAGCCACAATCTACAAGAAATAGACTTCACTAAACAACACCAAAAATAATGTGTGGGGCTTTCTAAAGATATACGTGTTGGGTAAAGTCCATGCAGACAACCTCCCGTACACTCTCCCTACATTTACTAACTCACTAACCCTTTTACATTCTCATATCTACAAACAAATAAAGAGACACACACTAACTCTTGATTGTGTTGCGTGTTTCCCCCAAAGTGCCTACTGTCCTCTTCTTCTTTACCCTTCCTCGTACCCACGTGCACGGCGATCTCAGCCTCACAACTGGTATCAGAGCCAAAATTGAACACTCCCTGAGCTACGTGTGTGCAATCCTTCCAAGCGAAAGAAGGAATCTTGGAAGATTTGGTATTCTCAATAGGAAATTTGAGATCTGCAGGTCAAAAGCAAGCCTAGAGAAGCATTTGAAGCCTTAGAGAGTGGAGGTCTAGAGACATTGTGTGTCTGTGGGAATCCAACAAAGAGTCAAAGGCAATTACCAAAAGGGGTCTACGAGCAAGTCCTTGGAGAAAAATCGGAAAGCAAGCTCTACAAAAATCCAAATCTGCTAGCCATTTGAGTCTAGCATAGCTTGAACTTGGAATGAAGTAGGGAATTGGGCATCTATTGAGCATCGAGAAAATTGATCAATTGCAATCAAGCAAGAATTGAAGCTTTTTGGAGCCAATTTCAATCGACTTAGGAATTGAAAGCAGCAGGTGACAAGGAGTGAGTTGGGAACTTTGGCAATTGAAGGCATGGCAAGAGCAGCGTTGAGCACTTTAGCTTGAAATTTGGGTAGCAAAGCACCTCGTAATCGGCCATAGTAGAGAAATTTGCAGCAAGTGGTAGCAGGCAGCAAGGAAGAATCGACAAGATTGGTTGTGTGTGGTGCTGTACACACGCGCGCATGCACACACACACACATACAATTGGGGGGAATGTCGCTACAGAGTAAGGTTGAGCACATAATCGAACATGGTAAAATTGGGGCGGCTCCTATGTGGAAAGCTTGGCAGAGTTAGAGTGGGAGAGTGTTAGGCAATTTGACGTTCCGTGGAGAGTAAAATTAAGTTTTTTTTTTCTTAAAGGTGTATGTAAAGGTCACACACACACACACACACACACACACACACACACACACACACACACACACACACACACAAATTAAAGCTTACCAGAGAGAATCTTGCAGCAAAGAAGTAGCTAGTAGCAGAATTGAGCAGCCTGAAATTGAGCTTAGGATCCATTGCAAAACTCTCTTTGGCCTTGGCATCCCCTTGAGCAAAAGAACGGATCAGAATCTCTTAGGCAACGACTTCTCCGACTTTAGCGTAGAGAGTGTGAGAGAGCACACTGACTTTCTCAGCGCTCTGCATTGACATTGACAACACTTCTTGACACGTCTCTCGCGAACAAACCATTTCTAGTAGAAAATTCCATTCATGACATGCTGGGGTACCTCTTTTATAGAGGAGTGACACTCGACATCAGCATCGACGACATCGGCTACTTTTTTGGCAAGTTTTTGTTTCGACTGATTTGGTAGTTTTTCGGCTAGCGTAATTCCATCCGGTGGCAAAAATCAGCATCGACTTCCTAGTCTACACTTACAGGTAGATTTGGGGGGGGGGGGGGGGGGGGGGGGTAAGCCCACATACACACAGTTTCTCCAGGTTTTTAGACACACATAGGTACAACAGCTTCACAATCACCCTTGGCAATCATTTTGGCACCAGTTTGCTTTGTAGATGGCTATGTGTTGACAGGTGCATACTTTCTTGAGCACACATAATGCTATTGAGCTCTTTTGAGAGAAGATATCCCTTAGGAACTTTTTTACTGCATGCATCAGTTTTTGGCCCCTGTTTGTGCGTGATTATTCATGTACATTGAGTTGAGGATACTACCCATTGTACACCGTGTGGAGCCATTTCTTGGTGTTTTTTGGCAGTTTCTTGGCCGTTTCTAAGACTCGCACTGGAAGAGCCCTTTCTGAGACTATGGCTAGCCCACTGTGTTTTCTTAGCCTTTTGAGGGTCGTGCGTGAGGTTTTATTGAGCTAAGGTACTCTCGAATTTTGAGATACCTTCAGTGATACAGGTTGTTGTAGTTCCCCACTACGGTATCCTTGCCATAGGCTATGTATTTGGTTGGATATTTTGCTTGACATCAAGTATGACATTCATTGGGCAGTGAGAGTTGACAATCTATGCTCAAATTCACTCTTAGAGCTAGTTTTTATGCGTTTCATGTGTCACATGGGTTGAGTTTTCAATTCCCAAACAAAGGAGACTCTGTCAAACAAAAAATTGTGACTCCGTTCATGCATTTCATGCGTCTTTGAGCACTCTTTTGTCTTGAGATTTTGTCCTCGTTACAAGGGAGGTTTTGTCAAAATCTCGCCACATTTTCTTTTGGCATCCTAACCATAGTGCTCAAGTCTTGCAAACACGGCCTCTTATGTTGACAAGGAAATTAATAAAGTTTGATGGCACGGATTTTTCTATGTGAAAACAACAAGTCCAAGATGTGTTAACCCAAAAAGGTCAATTATAGCCCATCTTTGAGCGTGCAGAGGGAGATGGCTACAAAAAAGCGCAGTGGGAAGATGTTAGATGTAAAAGCAAGGTTGAGTATTTGCTTATATTTGGCCAAATCTATCTATTTCACTATAGTGAATGAAGCTAATGCTAGATCCTTATGGGATAAGCTATGCAATACTTATGAGAGAAAAAGTGCAAGTAACAAAGCATACTTGATGAAGAAGCTTTTCGAGCTTTGCATGAAAGAAGGTGATACAAATTTTGAGAGCTTGACTACATTTAATGTACTTTTCAGTCAATTGACATCTCAGGGACTGGATCTTGATGATGAAGTGTGGTCTATCTTCTTACTGTGCTCTCTACCCTCATTGTGGGATATCTTTTGCACAATGATTGACAATTATACACCTAAATCTAGGTTGGTTTATGATGTTGTGGTTTCTAGTCTACTCAGTGAAGAGATACGCAGGAAGTCTATGGAACCTACAAAGCAAGGTGATGCATATAGTGCCAGTGGAAAGAGTCATAGAGGCCGCACACTCAATACTGTGCCAAAAGTAAGGATTGTGGGAACTCTTGCAACAAATCTAGAGGTTCTTTGTGCAATGTGGAGTACTACCGTTTCCATACATGTAAAGAAAGATTGTTGCATATGGAAAGAAGAAAAGAAAAAGTTTCAAGAAAATAAGAAGTCTAACAGTGAGACAAGGTCAAAGCTAAGATTGAGGAGCTTAATGTGCTAGTGTCTCCCAAAATTGCAAATGTTCCTGAGGTCCATAGTTTCTCAAATGTTCTCATTTTTAAATTAGATCTTAGTCCAGATGCTCTTCTTGCACAAGATACTAGTTTTGATTAGAATTGAGTCATGGATTTTGGAGCCAGTTTCTATGTGATACCTCATAGAGAATGGTTCTCTACGTATGCACATACTAGTGGAAAAGTAAATCTCAATAATGCCTATCAGCTTGAGATACATGGTGTTAGGGACATCAAACTAGTCATGCAAAATGGCAAAAACTTCATAGTAAAAAATGGTAGGCATGTTCCCAAGTTCTTGCACGAGATGTTGATTTTGTTCAAAATCGGGTCATAGATTCTGGATCTTGTTTCCACATGACACCTCATAGAGAACGGTTCTCTACATATGCACACACTAGTGGCAAGTTAAGCTTGGTGATACCTATGAGCTTGAGATACATGGTGTTGAAGACATCAAACTAGCCATGCAAAATGGCACGGACTTCATAGTCAAAACTATCAATCATGTTCTGAAGTTAGCAAAAAGTTTGATATTTGTTGATATCTGCTGGTCAAATTGATGACTTGGGCTACATGACCACCTTTGGCAATGGTTCATGGTCAATCAAGAAGGGAAATCTTGTGATTCTCAGGGGTCAAAAACATGGAACGCTTTACTCTATGTTTGTTTCATATGTAAAAGAGAATTGTGTATTTGTAGCCGAGCTACCATCTACTAAGTTGTAGCATAGCCGGCTAGGCCGTATGAGACCATAAGGGAATGAAAACGCTAGCTCATTTTGGGTAATTGCTTGTGTTGAGTTATTCTAATTTTTCTATTTGTGAACATTGCATCTTGGTTAAGCAAGCAAACTAGGAGACCTCATTGCTACTCAATAGGAAGCTTTTGCAAGCACTGGAGCTTGTCCATAGTGATGTTTGCAATCCTATGCCGACCAAACCTCTAGGGGGAGCTAGCTATTTTGTGAATTTCCCTGATGACTCCACTAGAAAGGTTTGGGTTTATCCTTACGACATAAGGATTGGGTCTTCTCTACTTTTGAGAAATTCTTAGCATTGGTAGAGAATCAATCTAGCAAGAAGATCAAATGCTTAAGGATTGGCAATGGTGGAGAATATGTCTACAAATAGTTTGAGAATTTTTGTAGTAAGAGAGGCATTAAGAGTATCTTACTGCTCCTTACACACCTAATCAAAATGGAATTGCAAAAAGGGTGAATTGAACAATTTAGAGTGATCATTTGCGTGTCTTTGGATGCAAGTCATATGCACATGTTCCCAAAGAGCTTCAAAAAAAGCTAGACCCATAGTCATATAAGTGCATTTTCCTTGGTTATGATGCAGATGGAGAGATGGGCTATCGTCTATTGCACCCAGAATCACACAAAGTAATTCACAGCTCACATGTGATCTTCAATGAATTGAAGATGCATAAGAAACCTTTTAAGGAGGTTGAATATAGAAAGGTCACATTTGAGGACATTGCCTCATATTTTTTGACAACTCAAAAGTCTAGTGATGTACCTTCCATTAGCAACACTCCAATTGATAGGCTAGAGAGAAGTAGTTAGGCTTTTAGAAGATCTACTCGATCGTCACATCCTCCAGCTAACTGCTTTCTTGGTAAGCAAAATTGGACTATGGTGAAACATATCCTTAGATATTTGAAGGGTACAACAAGTAGGTGTTTACAATTTGACAACAACAATGCATCTATTGTTGGTTACATGGATGCAGATTATGAGGGTTGCAGATAGTAGGAGATCTACATTTGGCTACATTTTCATATTTGCAAGAGGAGACATTTCTTGGAGATCATCTCTCAAAGATTGTACGTCTTCTTCCACTACAGAGGCTATGTATGTTGCAGTGTCAGATGCCAACAAGGAAGCTATATGTTTGACACATTTAGTGGGACACTTAGACATTCAACAAGTCAAAGTGTCGTTGCTTTGGCAAGGAATCTTGTGTTTCACTTCAAGTCAAAACACATTGAGGTGAGGTATCATCTCATTGGGGATGTGTTTTCGTATAAGGGTTTGGAGCTTGTCAAGGTCCACACGGATGATAACCGAGTAGATAGTCTTAGAAAGAGCTTAGATACATAGTGATTTGCACATTGCATCGAGTTAATGGGTGTAGATTGAGCATATTTTCACAAGGGTGAAGCTATCATGCTTCACAGTTGTACATACTAGATTTAGTCACCACTTATGACCACTTTGGCCTTTAAGTGGGAGTTTGTTGGGTAAAGGCCATGTGGCTGGCCACCTAAACACTTTCCCTACACTTACTAATTCACTTACCCTTTGACTGTGTTGTGTGTTTCCTCCAAAGTGCCTACCTCTCCTCTTCTTCTTCCCCCTTCCTTGCACGAACGTGCACGGTGATCTTAGTCTCACAATACGAGAATATGTCAATGCACAGAGGCCCAAGACCATATGGAAAGTGATTTGTCCCACTACATTTGTGTCTAGAATTTTTCCTCTGTCTAGGAACAATGCTCACAAGTTCCCTCATAAGGGAGATAAACTTCAAGGAGGAGATAAATCCAACTCAGATTCCAAACCATAAGAAGAGGGAGAAGGGAGTTAACAACGGTAGGAATAAACTCTCTCCTGACAAGCTTGAAAGGCACAAGAAAGAGAATAAATGTCTTTGATGTGGGGAAACCAGTCATAGTTATTGTGATTTTAAAAAATTAACCAAAATGGACAATCCCAAGCTGCTCAAGTTTTGACACATAACAACTCAAGTTAACAAGGAGCTCCATTATGCTATGTGTGGGGAAAGATTTGGTACCAAGTTTCCTTCATCCTATTTGATTGTGGTTATATCCATAACTTTATCGCCCCCGATATGGTTGCCAAGCTAGGTATTCACTTTTGTGAGCCGGGTCCCACCAAAGAAGCAAATGGAGCTTTTGAAGGACAAAAATCCAAGTTACCCCTTTAATTGGTAAACTCCGAGTTCACATCTAAGGACATGTTGATCAGGAAGACTTTTACATTTCCCCTTTAAAGCATGAGGATGTTCTTTTAGGTTCACCCTGGTTTATACGTATGTCAACTAGCCTTCAATTGAGTAATTAAATTTCAACATAGAGGTAGAGAAGTAGTCATTTAGTCTAATATCAATGGTAGCACGATTCCCATTGTATCCTAGGAATATTTTCATGAATCAATGAAGCGGTCTTTTTTTTTTTGCATACATGGTTTATGTTAAAGAGATCTGTGTCTAATGGAAATCTACTCTCTACTCGTAATTCTAATTCTTCTAAAGAAGATTTTTATTTAAAAGAATTTCTTGATAAGCATGCTTCTTTGTTTATTTACACTATTCCAACGGAACTCCCTCCTTCTACATGTGAAGATGCAAATAAAATTGAACTCTTTCCTAAAATTTCTCACCTAACAAACTCCTTTACTGTGTCTCTTATGGTGACAACAAAAAGAGATCATGATGTAGGTCAATTAGTTATTGGAGAAAAAAATGGTTCGACCAAGACATCCCCTTTTTTCTCTCCGATACTTTTAGTGCAAAAAAACAATGGTCATACTGAATGTGTATGGACTATCGTGCGCTAACTAAGATTATCATAAAGAATCAATTTTTGTTCCCAAGGATTGAGGAATTTTTTGACAAGCTGTAAGGCTCTTTCCACTTCAGGATTGACCTTAAAAGTGGTTATCACCAAATCCGAGTATAGCTAGAAGACATTCATAAAATCGCATTCAAAACCACTTTTTGTTTATACAAATACATAGTGATGCCTTTTGGCATCACTAACACACCAACTACATTCAATTAAATGGTAGATACGCTATTTTGTAAGCATGAGCTTACATATGAGGCTTCTTTAATGATATCATAATCTATTAAAAAACTCTTGATGAGCATAAAGATTACCTAAGGGAAATTTGCATGATCATAAGATTTAGATCAATGAAAAACAAAGTGATTTTTCCTTGCAAGAGATATAGTGTTTGGGTCATACTATAAAGATGGTACATAGATGCAAAGTCTTTAGAAAGACTAGCTACGTTCTCTCTCTCTTAAGCTAGTGCAACTTGTAGTTGTCTATTGTCGTCATGGAGGCTCTCAAGATGTTGTTGTAGCTTGGCATTCTCCTTGGCTATTGCATCGGCCTTCTCCTTGGCATCTTGAGCATATAATTCTCTTAGTTGGGACACTGCCCACTGACATTTGAACTGGAATTTGAGTGCTTCAAGATGTTGATCTAGGTCAAATTCTCTCATCAATCTGTCTGTATCTTCAATTACCACTCTCAAATGGGGTGGCATTAGGCCTCTTTCTTGAGCTTTCTATTGTTGTGAGGCTCCAAGCACTAACTCTTTGCTTTGTTGATGGTGGGTTGCATGGTCTTTTCTCTCTTCTATTTTGGTTCGATTAGTCCTTACGGCTCCTTCTTTCTCAGTCTGTTGTAGCTTTGCTATAGCTTTCTCTTGGCCCTCTTGAGTTGTTTCTGTCTTCTCTTGGCCTTCATTAGCTTTCACAAAGTCATTTTTCTTTGGCTGAGCCTACTCTTGATATTCTAAGCTCTTTTCAGTCTCTTCTTTCTCTTCGGCTGTAGGAGGTGGTGTTACCGACTTTTCAGTCTCATGTTGTTGTTCACTAGTAGTGTCCTCCTTTGGTGGTTCCTCTTGAGTAGTGTTTTGGCCCTTTGGAGTGTCTACTAGGGATTCTAGATCATCCACCTTTTGTCATTTTGAATCCTCAGCTTCATGTTGTTGAGATTTCCTTTTAAGCACTTCATGGACGTGTTATCTAAATGTTTTGGTGAGCTCTAGATCCTTGTCAGCTTTTCTTCATATGTATTTCTTTGATTTCTCTAGCTCTTGAAAACTTTTCTTCGACTATATTTCTTGAATTTCCCCATCTGCTTGGCCTTCCTTTTCTTATCCCTCTCTATGTCATCTTCTTCGTCCGCATCAGAGCCTGATTCATCAACTTTCTTCTTTTCCTCTGCCATCTTCTTTCTTCTTTCCTCCTGTCCAACCGTTGAGCTTCTTCCATAGATCTTTGATTCTGCGTTCTTGGTATCTGCTCATCCAATTTGCATCTATTTTTTACTAGAAGAATGGTGATATCTTGTTTATCCTCTTCTTCTTCCGTTGTGGACTGATATTATGAAGGAAATCCCCTATTTCTTGGCTTAATCTCTCCGTTGAGTTCTCGGGGGGTTCATCATTTAGTACCCCCCTATATAATGTGCATTCGTGGGGTATTAAAAAAATCCCTCTTTTAACATGTTTGAATGAATAAAACGACCCCCCATATAAACCCCCCATATTTTAATGTATCTTTGTTAAATTTCTTAAAACCTTTGCATTTCAAAACCCCTCCTTTTGAACTCACATTGGTGTAGCCAAAGTAGGTCCAAGCTGGAAAGTGTGCAATGCCAAGCAAAGACTGCAAGCAGATGTAGTGCAAAAGGCTAGAGCAGGTATGAACAGGCTAGTGGCAGTGGGGATGTATGCTTAATGTGTTTTTTTAGACAAAAAAGGCTTCAAAAATGTTCCAGATGGGATAGCAGTTAGAGGTGCCTGAAGTGCTAATTCAATGATCTAGAATGTAGTGTTCAATTTTCTCTAGAAGCCAGTCTAGATGGCTCGTCAAACAGAGCCCCGATGTGCCAGATATTGCAGCTCAAAGTTAGAAGGTGTTGCAGATCCTCGACGGCGGATAGAGCAACTAGGGACAGATGGCTAGAGTGAATGTCAGCAGGATAGATGTGTATAGCTCAAATTATGGAGCATGCATGTCTTCTTGGATTTCCAATCAGAGCTCTCGATAGCAAGTTATGACCAGTTGAAGTTTTGCCGAGGGCGAGTTAGGGCCAGTTATGGACCGAGTAGACCGCATGGAGAGTCGTGCCATTTGGCATCTTTTGGACCTTGGTGCAATTCTAGAGGGAAGTATGTGTTGTGTGGAGACAACAAGAACTGATAGTTTGTTAATTGGGTTCTAGGGCGGTGAGATATGCCGAGCTCAAGGCGAGTGTAAATACAGAGAAATGATGCCCTATGTTTTTTTGCCTTTTTTGCGGCCCCGGATGACAGTCCTAGAAATCTTGAAATGTGGCAAGAAGTAGGCGATTTGAAGAGGGAAATGGGGAGTTTTAGTGGGTCTTTACAGCTTGGAGATCGGGTCTGTAGGTAAACAATGGGAGCTTGGCCAATTAGGACAAAAAAAATGGGCAAAATGGGAGGTTTTTTTGCAATTTTCTCATGGAAAATGGGGTCCTTGGAGGGCGTTCACCAAATGCTGCCACGTGGCTGGCCCGGTTAACCCACATGGGGAGTGGAGTTTGAACCCAAAGGGTATTTAGGCAAGAAGACACCCCTATTGTAGGCATGAGTTGGAGAATAAGGAGCTTGGAGCTTCGTTGGTTATGGAGCCTGCGATGGTAGCCCCGTATTGGCTCTATTGATGGTGCTTGTGGCCCTGCAGGGGCACATGATGTTGGTCTTTTGGCCAAAGGACGACGGCGGTAATTGCGCTCGCCAGCGGTGATGATCAGCAATAGTACGATGAGATGGCATGGTGCTCGATGGGGGCCGGGTTCACACAGGCGGCAGCCCCGCCAAATTTTTTGAAGCAAAGACAGGCGATATCGCTAGTGGTCCTTAGCATAGAAGGGAGGAGTCCCATGCAATGGAGGAGAGAGAGACAATTCAAAGGAATCCCAAGGGGGCCACCATGTGCAAAGTGTAGGCGAGGCCATTCCAAGGTGGGCACAGCAGATCAAAGGGGCTCCAAGGGAAGCCGGACAAAGCGAGTGCTAGAAGGCCTGGGGATATGGGGTGAGTTCCATAGAGGGGGAGAGAGAGAGTGTCTTTAAAGACAAGAGCCGAGAGGGCATGTGAGGAGAAGGGCTAGGAGAGGTGGCCCTCCAAGTGATAGAGAGAAAGGGTGAGTCCAAGGGCAGCCAAGAAAGGAAAGGGCCGGACAAAAATGGTCAAAGAGGAGGTCAAAAGAGCAATGCATTTTAAGCCTCCCAAAGGGAAAAAATAAAGGAGAAAAAATAAAAAAATAAAAAAATGATGCCAAGGGGCACTAGTGATATCGCTAGTGCACCCCCCCCCCCCCAAGCACAAGCAAAAGAAGAGAGTTAGAGGGCAGATAAAGCCAAAGGTGGCTACCCTTCCACAAAAAAGGGTGCAAGGTGGACCAATCAGCGGGTGATTTCCCAAATTGAAAGGGGCACCCCTATATAAGCCATTTTTTAGCTCTTTGCAACAACGGATAACTCTTTGGTATGCCAACACCATGGCCATTACCACTGCAATGTGTAAATTTGGATTTGTGTAGTGGGGTGGTTTTTGAGATGTTGTGAAATCAATCTTGAGGGCAACTCTATCTCGGTGTAGGTCAGTTCCTTGTATGTGAATTTGTGCCCATTCTACTTGATAACTTCATTATCATTGTCTATAGCCTTGGTCTTGTGGAGAAAATTATGATTCCCCACTAGTATGTGGAGTGCTTGGTTGATGAGTTCATTTGTTATCCGGACCTTAACAGTTTCACTGCCTTTGTTTGTGAGTGTTGCTTCTCCATTGTACTGGATTGAGCTCATGAGCTCAGGTGCTCTCTTGAAGTCTATTCCCCATGGCAGAAGCCGAAAGAATGTATCTAGCTATAGGCAGATTGATCCTTCAATGACCTCTCTTTGCTGGTGCAAGGTCCACAATTCTCTCAAAATTATGGTCACTTTCACTTTGGTACCATTCACTGCTTGAAATTTTTCGATGAATGCTGTTGCTGGTATCTTTGCTAGTTCTTCCTATGAGACGTGTGCATTTTCATTTGACGAGATATCGATGACCTTGTAGAGAGCTGCTTCCCACTTTTCAAAGCTCTTCTTCGAGGCATGTTGCTATCAAAAAACCAATTGATTAGCTCATGTAATTTGTCAGAAAGTTGTTTAGAAAGTTGAGAAAAATGCAAACTTGACCATAATATAAAAAAATGAGCATAGCTTGATCAAAACAACTTCAAATTTGACCAAACTTCACTGGTGCATTTAGGACAACTATATGCAATAGTTCATGTTGTCACATGTCAGATTTTTGTATGAAGTACATGGATTGCGATCCATTTTGGAACACATTTTTTACTTTTGATGATACCACATGATGAAGCATGATATGGGGATGCTATGGTCCAAAACTTTTTGAATTTGAATTATTGGTTTGAGATTTATGCCAATTCTTGGAAAAAATTTGCAAACTTAGAGAAATTTGGCACTTTGGCTAGGGTTTTGAAATCCAAATGGCTTGATACTTTAGGGTTAGGCTTTATTTGGTAGTTGGGACCCGATGACAAGGTTTTGGCTTGGAAAGGTGAAAAAGGTACATGGATTGCGATCCATGCGGCCTTTTCGGGTGAAACTTGGTATACATGTGTAAGATTTGTAGTTGCTGTAACTATGGTAAATATACAAAGCCTATTCAAAGAGTCTTGGTTCTACAAAATCAATGATAACTTGCCCAAATATAGAAAAGGTTGGTATTGTGGAATCTTAAGCACGACAATACTATAGCTAGGAAATTTCAAAACTGAATTCGGATAAAAATCAACCTCGATATTCCCAAAATTTTGTAGAATTACTGTAATTTACTAAAATAATTGAAAGGTTTTAGTAATCATTAAAGCCCAATACTTTTATTTTAACCTACTAGATATTTTCCATAATAAAGCAGAGAATAGGCTTGAAAATTAGCAAAGTTGAAATTAGAGTGGACAAGTGATGGAAAAGGCCATTTGTTAGGGATTGATTTAGAAGTAGTTGGCGCCATCTAGAGTTGGAGGCATGCTTGAGCTGCAAGAAACTGCTAGAAACTGCCCCTATGTGCCAGGAAAAGCTATAAATAGGCTATTAAGCTTCACAATTTCTCTTAGAGTCAGAGTTCTGGCCAAAAATCTCTTGTGTTAGAGAGACACTTCATGAAAATCACTAAGAGAGAAAAATTCTAGTGGTTAAGCAAGGTAATTATTGTTAGCCGCAGTTAATTATTGAATGATATTAATTTATGTCTAATTTTCTACTTATCTTATTAATCAAAGAAGATTAGACCTTTCTCTACTATAAATTACTCTCTTATATACTATTAGACTTTTGATTACTTAATCCTTAATTATGATTGGTAATATAGCTAATTATTAACCTATATTAGGGCTACAATTGATTAATTTTGATCCAAATTAAGGAGAAATATAGTAGTTAATCTTAGTTAATTACAACTTAGTTTTTTTAATAATTACTTTGGCCTTAAAACATTATTTTTGGCTAAAAATTAATAGAGATAATTAGCAAACATGTTTGAAATTTAATGGGATATTCATTAAAAAATATTGAAGTGCTAATAGCTCGAGATAATGAGCTCATAAATAGTTAATTAGTTTTAATCATTATTTTGGCCTAAAAACCTTGTTTTTTGTTGAAAATTAATAGGGATAACTAGCAGACATGTATAAAGTTACTGACATATTTCTAAAAATAATATCTAAGTGATAATAACTTGAGATAATTAGCTGATAAATAGTTAACTAGTTTTACTAATTATATTGGCCCTTTGGCTAAAAAATAATGGGGATAATTAGCAAACATGTTTAAAAGCTAATGAGATATTTATTAAAAAAAGATCTAAGTGTTATTAACCCACAATAATTAGTTCATAAATAGTGAATTAGTTTTAATAATTATCTTGGCCTTAAAATCTTGTTTTTGGCTAAAAATTAATAGAGATAATTAATAAACATGTTTAAAAGTTAATGAGATATTCATTAAAAAATATTGAAGTGTTGATAATTCAAGATAATTATCTTCAAAATAGGTAATTAGTTTTAGTAATAATCTTGGTCTAAAAATCTTATTTTTGACTGAAAATTAATAAGGATAATTAACAAACATGTTTGAAAGTTAATGAGATGTTTATCAGAGAAAGATCTAAGTGTTAATAACCCGATATAACTAGATCATAAAGAGGTAGTTAGTTTTGATAATTATCTTGGCCTAAAAACCTTAGTTTTGACTAAAAATTAATGAGGATAAGTAGCAAACATGTTTAAATGTTAATGAGATATTTATCATAGAAATATTAAAGTGCTAATAACCCAAGATAGTTAGCTCATGAATAGTTAATTGATTTGAATAATTATCTTGACCTAAAACCCTATTTTTGTTGAAAATTAATGGAGATAATTAGCAAACATGTTTAAAAGTTAAAAAGATATTTATCAAAGAAATATCTAAGTGCTAATAACTCGATATAAATAGTTCTTAAAGAGGTAATTAGTTTAAGTAATTATCTTGGTTTAAAAACCTTGTTTTGGTTTAAAATTAATGGGAATAATTAGCAAACATGTTTTAAAGTTTATGAGATGTTTATCAAAAAATTATCTAATTTGAGATAACTATCTCATAAATAGCTAATTAGTTTTAGTAATTATCTTGGCTTAAAAACCTTGTTTTTGGCTAAAAATTAATGGAAAAATTAGTAAATCCATTTAAAAGTTTTTATCATAAATATTGGAGATAGAATACATTGTTAGAAAGTTGAGATAAATATATTTTCATGAGATAATTATTATAATAAATATCAATCCAAAAACAAGCTATTTTTGGAATTAATTAAAAGGGTCAAACTAGGAAAAATGCTCAAAAAAATATGAGATAATTAGTAGGTCCTAGAAACCCTATAATAAATCTAGGATAAAAATATCTTACATATATAAACAATTAGGAAATTACTATGTTAAATAGTTACTAATCTCGACTATAATTTAAAGAAAAAGCTAGCAAGTTAGTTTTCAAAAGTTAATCATGAAGTTCTTATGGCTAAACTAAGGCATAAAGAGTGACGAGAATGATATTAAGCCACAAGAATCTTCTGTAATCACCTATAATACCCCAGAGTTTAGAAACATGTTTAAGAAGTCATGGCTCCCAAGAGGACCCGAGAAAACCAACCAATGGAAGAAGATGGTAGAATTACAAAGACGGCCAAGGCCTCTCATGATCATGAGGTTGGACCAAGCAGTAAGCCTACGGACGGGAGTGTTGTTGGAACTAGGGTTGTAGAGAAACGCACACAGCTTGGAGAAGACGAAGGAAGCTCAAGGCACAAATAGAGAGTGTGTTACTTGGTGTGCAATGGAAATATAGATAGCCCTAGAGTGATGGGCGTATATAGAATGCACGGGGAAAAAAACCACCTAAAGAAGGAAAAAAATGCCCCGGCGGTCCTAGTGTGTTCACACACATCACTACCACATGTATGTGGTAACAAATCCCCCCTGGAGTGATGTGGTGAATGAGAGCTAGCACATGAGTAAAGGGAAGTGCCATGCCCTGAGGACATGATTAGTTTACAAAGGGGAGTAAGCCCAAAGCTTTGTGGAAAGCTTCGAGCTTCTCATGAGACAATGCCTTTGTGAAAAGATCTGCAAGGTTGTCCTCTGTTGGCACATAAGCCAAGCTGATCTCTCCTGCTAAGAGCTTCTCCCTGAGAAAGTGGTAATGCACCTCAATGTGCTTTGTACGAGCATGAAAAAATGGGTTCCTCGCAACTGCCAATGCGCTCTGACTACTATCAGTGTAGATAGTGTTGGCAGTGTCCTGTCCAACACCCAAATCAACCATAAGGCGTCTGACCCATACACACTCAACCGTAGCTGTGAAGATTTCCCTATACTCAACCTCACAAATCGAAGTAGCCACAGTAGGTTGCTTCTTGCTCAACCATGATATACATGAACTGCCAAGCATGAAGCAAAAACCACTTGTGGACACTCGCCTGTCAAAACAACCAACCCAATCTGAGTCTGAAAAAGCATCTAAATCTGGCGGCAATGATCCCCCCTTGGGATAAAACAAGCCAAGATGTAAAGTTCCACTAAGGTAGCAAAAAATCCTCTTGAGAGCCTGCCAATGCTTAGACCCTGAGCTATGCATAAGTCTGCTGATCTGTGAGACTGCAAACTGAATATCTGGCCTCGTGTTGCATATATAAATGAGGCAGCAACGACAGTTTGGTAAAGAGTGACATCAGCAGGATCCCCAACATCATGAAGGCTCAATTTCAAACCTGTTTCCATGGGAGTGGCAATAGGTT
This sequence comes from Adiantum capillus-veneris, assembly GCF_014529385.1. Lineage (NCBI taxonomy): Eukaryota > Viridiplantae > Streptophyta > Polypodiopsida > Polypodiales > Pteridaceae > Adiantum > Adiantum capillus-veneris. The sequence goes on from NC_140950.1 coordinate 16,058,747, forward strand.
TGCAATCCTCAAGTCCAAACTTACATAGCAATGTCTCTATGTAACTTTTCTAACACAAGGCATTACCACCATCACACTACTTAAACTGTATGCCCAAATAATGATGCAACAACCCCAAATCTTTCATCTTGAAAGTAGCATTCAAATCGGGCTTAAATGCAGAAATATGTCTCTCATTTGGTCCAGTGATCAACAAATCATCTACATAAAGAACCACAATGAGAAGTACATCACCCTCACGCTTTACATACAATGTGCTTTTTGTTGGACTGTTACGAAAGCCTTGTTTGACCAAATGAGTGTCACCTTTCTCATACCAAGTACGAGGAGATTGCTTCAACCCATACAAAGCCTTGTTACATTTTCATACTTTGTCCTCTTGTCCTTTCTTGACAAAACCGCGAGGCTGCGTTACATAAACTTTCTCAAATATGTCACCATTCGAGAAAGCAATAACAATGTCTGATTGATGTACATCCCAACCAAAATGAGCTGCCAATGCACATAGAAAACACACAGTAGTCATACGACAAGTGGGAGCAAGAGTCTCTTCATAATCTATGCCTTTTTGTTGTGCATAACCCTTTGCAACAAGTCGAGCCTTATGGCAATCGATCTCACCATCCGGCTTGCGTTTCAACTTGTAAACCCACTTCGTACCAATGGCCTTTTTTCCAGGAGGCAAATCACATAAAGTCCATGTGTCATTTTCTATAAGTGCATCATATTCTGATTGCATATGACAACCATCCAATTTTTTGAATTTTGTGCCTCATCAAAAGACAGAGGCTTCTCAACATCACGTAAGCTAGACACAACCAAAGCATAACAATCTGATGCATAAGATGCATGGTGAGAGCCTGAACGAGTATTACTAGATAAAGGTGCATCCAATTTACTGTCACGCAAAGTGTGCACCAGCCATTTTGGCATACCTCTAGCCTGCTCATTTTCAGCCCTTTCCTCATCAAGTACATCATGTACATCTGCATCAGTAATAGGCTGATCTGTAACATTTTTAGAAACCCCCATAGGCTGTACATTTTCCTCATTGGAAATTAAATTTGTATTTCCACCACTAAAAAGAGGCAACAAAGTGTCATAAATGTCCTGTAAGCTTATATTACTGTCTCTAGTACATGACAGCAAGGGCTGAACAGAATCTTCCAAAAACACTACATCCCGTGAAACCAAAATACATTTTTTTTGCAGATGATACAACCTGTAACCTTTTCTTTCAACACTATAACCAACAAAAATACATTTGACAGCATTATCATCCAATTTCTGCATTGTGTTTGTGGCACCAAAGCATATGCCAAACAACCAAAAACACGCATGTGCTCAATAGAAGGCTTTCTATCATGCCATGCTTCATATGGAGTAATAGTCTGCAAAGCTTTCGTAGGACACCTGTTCAGTTCATAAGTGGCACACATGATGGCCTCAAGCCAAAAAAGAATGCGGCAAAGCTTGACTTTTGACCATAGATCGTGCCATTTCCGTAAGTGACCTATTTTTCCTCTCAGCAACACCATTTTGCTGAGGTGTATAAGGCACTGTATATTGGTGTTTTATCCCATGACTAGCCAGAAATGCATTGAATTCATGAGACATATACTCCCCCCCTCGATCGAAACGGAGGGTGCCCATAGTATATTTCGAGACATTTTCAACCATAGCCAAAAATTGTTTGAAGCACATAAATACTTCGGACTTCGCTTTAAGCAGAAATACCCATGCATTCCTGGAGTAATCATCAACAAAAGTCACGAAGTACAGGTAATTGCCCAAGGACGGGGTTTGCATGGGCCCACAAACATCACTATGCACAAGCTGCAACCTGCATGTGGCACGAATTGAACCATCCTTTGGAAACTTAGAATGTTGCATCTTACCCAAAATACAACCTTCACAAACATGTTTGACAGGTGCTTCAAGAGGCAGCAAAGAAGTAACCATATCAGATTTGTGCAAATGCAGGAAATTGGAAAACTTCACATGACCAAAACGTGCATGCCAAAGTTTTGCATCTGAAATAGCCCTTAAATTTGCAACTGCATTTGCAAAATTTTATCCACACTTGTCATACAAAGTGAGCTTATATAGCCCGCGGCACAAAAGCCCAAATGCAACGATTTCATCACCAAAACTGAGATCATGAACTGTACATTCGTCATCCACAAATTTGACTACAAGTCCAAGTCTAGCAAGTGCAGATACAGACGAAAGATTCTTCTTAATCCCAGGTACATAAAGTGCATCAACAAGTTTGAAAGAACTGCCATTAGCAGCAATAAGCGCAATCTTTCCAACTCCCTGAACTGGATAAGAGGCATTGTTGGCACAAGTGACAGAACTTCCATGAGGGACAGACTCGAGAGAGGTGAACGCTTCATGATGTGAGGTAATGTGCTTTGTAGCACCACTATCGAAATACCACACGTGTGGATCTGCAGTAATTGACATGCATCCATCATGGACAACAGGATTGTAAGTGCACTCTGCACTAAAAGCCCATTTTGCATCAACATCAGTATTACCGTCTCCTTTTATAGAAGACTCAACAATGGCTGCATTTGTAGTGGAACCACCCTCTTTCTTCTTAGCCTCTTTTGCCTTCAACTTAGGACACTGCTTGATCAAGTGATCATTAGCTTTACAATAATGGCAACACATCTTCTTTTTGCCCTTATCACCAGAATTGCCAGACGAAGTGCTGCCAGCAGAAGCATTGGGAATATAAGTTTTTCCACTCGCAACAGAACCATAAGAAGCGGTTGCATTGCTATTACCACCCTTTCTTTGAGAAGCAAGAAAAGCTTGTTCAACTGCACGCTGTCTAATCCTATTTTTTCTGGAAAGTGACTCTTGCAACAACAATGTGCATAATGCATCAAACTTGAAAACTTCAGGATTTCCTTGGGTCATAAGTCTCCAAGTACTAGAAAAAGTCTGGTAAGAATCTAGTACGGCATCAAGAACAGTCTGCACAAGGGAACTGTCTGAAATGACTTCACCTGCAGAAATAATTTGCTCATTGATATCCTTGACACCAGCAAGAAAAGTGTCCATATCATTTGCCTCATGCATAATCTTGGACTCCAGCTCTTTACGTAGCAAAGCAATTTTAGCCTCATTGCAGCTTGCATAAAGACCTGCTAGAATATCCCAAGCCTGTTCTGTAGATTTTGCTGAACGAATGTGAGGAACGATGGTGCACTTTGCAAAGACAACGCAATCAATGCATGAGCCTGCACATCCTTTACATCCCAACGAGATTGTTTTGCCGTAGGCAAAACAACTCTAATAGTAGAAATCCTTGCAGCAAGACCTACAACATTCTCAACATCACCTACATCCTCAGAACCAAGACGTACATCAATGCCCTGCACAATATGCCAGACGCCCTTTGACACAAGAACATGTTGCATCATGTAAGCCCACATAGGGTAATTGTCCCCATCCAACCTGTCCTCAGCAGCAAACATCTTGAACACATCTGTGTTGTTGTCAACCATGGTAAATGTTGGACTTGATATGAAAACTGCCAAAAAAGAGGAGAAACGGAGCGGGAGCAACATGTGCTATATAGCACAAACCGTAGAAGATTGTAAGGCACCTGTTATGCAAAAATGGCAATGAAATTTGTTTTGCACAAAATAAAGAAGTTGCGTGTGCAGAACTGCCTGTAGTGAAAACGAAGACCGAAATGAGCCCGAATAAAAAATCTGAGCAGACTAAGCTCTACAAGCTATCCCAAAATATTTTTTGACCTCGAACGCTAGCCAAACCTCACTAAAATCGGAGAAAGTGAGCAGGCATGTGTTGGAGCAACTGCTCTGATACCAATTGTTGGAATTAGGGTTGCAGAGAAATGCACATAGCTTGGAGAAGACAAAGGAAGCTCAAGGCACACAATAGAGAGTGTGTTACTTGGTGTGCAATGGAAAGATAGATAGCCCTAGAGTGATGGGTGTATATACAATGCACGGGGGAAAAAACCTCCTAAAGAGGGAAAAAATGCCTCGGTGGTCCTAGTGTGTTCACACACATCACTACCACATGTATATGGTAACAAATCCCCCTTGGAGTGATGCCTGACAAATACCTGACCAGTCCCAGGTGAGTCTTCATTGTAAATTTTGAGTCATATTCCTTTTTCATTGATAACACTGTATTTGTTAGAGAGTAGATAAGGACTTACAAAATGATAAAATTGGCCAAAAACTGGAAGTGTATCTTCCAAGAAACCAACGTGCACTTGTTTGTAATCTTGGAAAGAATTGGTTGCATTAGGTTGATTGATGTAGGAAAGAAATGGTTGGGTTAGCTTGATTGATGCAGGAAAGAATTGGTTGGATTAGCTTGATTGATGTAGGAAAGAAATGGTTGATCATTCTTAAAACACCTTGTCTCAAGACACCTCTAATTCCTTGAAATATTTTCACTTCAAGTGATGAGTAATGATGGATTTTCATCCACGAATGAGTCGATTACCCCCATGTATGAGGAGTTTTTACCCCGCACATGTCTATGCTTGTTTATATATCTTATGATACCTTTTTTATCCTAGGGGAATTGCCCAGTGTATGGGCAACTCGTTTTGGCATATGGGCACCCCGAACTTTGGGTGATGATTTTTCCCCCCGGACTATGAATAAGAAAGGGTGCCGTTTTTCACCCATGTATAGGTGTGCTTGGGACAAGTTGAGTACGTGTCAGGTTTTTCAAGGAATATTTAAAGTGACCGTACCTTGTTTTAAGCTTAAAGATGCTTGTTTGCTAAAGACTGTTTTCTAATACTGATTTCAATACCTGTTTTAATGAATGACTCTGCCGAGAAGTTAAAATGAACTATTATTGTAAAGGTTTAAAGAAGGTGATAGTAATCAAATAATAAGAAGCATGTGTGAGTGCGGGATGGTAAGTGGGGATAGACTACGGTTGTTGATCATGGATGGGTGGAACTGATTAGCCAGGTAATTGTCCATTCCCACACACTAAATGTTAGAAGACTTCGTCATTTGGAAGAGGAGTCCACCAATGGTTGTGCCCTCACTCACGTAGGGGGAAAGAACATTGGATGAGGATACATTAGCCCATTTTCAGAGGTTATAGGACCGAAAATGATTTTGAACTTTAGTTTTTTTGTCTCGTTTCCCTTGCAAGACAAGACTGGGTCTCTTTCCAGGGCTATAGTCCTAAGCCATTGCCAATGGCAAAGTTCTATTCCTCGAATTTTTCTTACTTTAAGACTTTAGTTTCTATTAGACCTACAGACCTGTCAAGGACCCAATCTCAACCTTGGTGACGGTGGGTTGGGGACCTCTCAACATGTTCCTATAGCCTATCCTAATACACTCGTACAATCTTTTCAAATTTGGACAAGTTTTTCTCAAGTTTACCCAGTTTCCCAGTTTACAGCCCAATTTGGTCTGGCTTTGCCATATTTGGCTTGTGATCCTATCTTTGATCTCTACTTGTGCTTACACTATTTCAAATTTTACAAATGTAATGATTAAGAGTTGAAGTCTTTGGGGGGGGGGGGGGGGGGGGGGGGGGGGGGGGGTTATTATGTATAAATTGTGTATATCACGTGCATTCAAGGACCATTTATAAGACTCCTTATCTATGAATTCTTTACAAATAAAATACACCCTTTCTCTATTCATTCTGTAATTTTTTTCCCGTACCCTTTTGTATGTGAAATGTGAGAAAAAATAAAATTAGATTACCCCTTTTGATGCACTCATCTGATAGTCACATAAGTATTAAGTGACCCCCACAAGGTTGAACATGACAATTCCAATCCTATCTGTCTGTCCATTTTTGCAGTTGTTAGGCTTTGTTTGGACCTCCCAGGTCTGCTGGCAAGTTTGGCTTATTTTGCAAGCATGTTTTGCATTACCTTTGATACACTCAACTTAACATCTCCTTCAATACAATAACTTTGCCAAATTCACAAGCTTGGCTCCTGCACTTTGGAAATTGCTAAACTTTATCATATGACCCATTTTATGCAACCAACAATGAAATTTTATGCATATCCACGATCGATTTCTTGTACCAACAGTTTGCATTCAAATTCTCGCAGATCTTCTCTTAGGCTACATGGATTGTGATCCATGTTTGGTGACCAATTTTGAACAAACTTCATGGGATGGCTTTGGGCATGTTTCCTATGCTATTTGTCAAATTATTTCTGAATTTTAATCACTTTTTCACCTCATTAGTCAAAATGACCATTTAGAGACAGACTTTCCAATTTCCTTTGGTTTTTGGTTGATTTAACGTCCACTTTGTCCCAAATTTGCATGACACATTTCCCAAGGCTATGTCAAACTGTGTGTGCACTTTTTACCCTTATCTGGCATATTGGGGGGCATAGATTACGATCCATGTTCAACAACAATTTTTGACTGTGATTGCAACAGTGTGTAGGTGCTTTCAAGGGAGTATCTGCACCACAAATATCTAGGTTTGGAAATCCATGTTCCATTACCTTTGGCAACTTTGATCACATGGCCTGATTCTGCCTACTAGTGAGAGAAGCCTTCTGGTGGAAAAGTAATTGAATTTGGACTCCAATTGATGTCCCAAATGACCTTTGATAGTTTAGGGATATCTTGCATTGGATTTGATTGATATAGTCATTGTGATTGTGTTTGTGCACATTTGATGATACACAATTGTTCTTGCACTGATAAGAATCATACCTATAAAATCTAGTGGAGCAAGGGTTTCCTGAATGTCCGTAGCTGGCAGACATTCAGCAAGTAGCCCTAGGTCAACAAGGTCTCTCTCTCTCTCTCTCTCTCTCTCTCTCTCTCTCTCTCTCTCTCTCTCTCTCTCTCTCTCTCTCTCTCTCTCTCTCTCTCTCTCTCTCTCTGTGTGTGTGTGTGTGTGTGTGTGTGTGTGTGTGTGTGTGTGTGTGCACGCGCGCGCACCTGTGTGAATGCAAATGAGGTCTAATTTACCCATTTTTGCCTATATGTGCCCGACTTACCTCAAATGCCCAATGTATACTTACCTTATTTGCTCACATTTCCCATGGTATACCACCTGTGGCTTAGACGGTTCATCATTTAGATGCCCAATCGTTAATTGTTCTCGATTTTGCAATTCTAATCCATCGTAAGTTGGACCAAATTTTGACATGTGCCAAATCCTTCCAAACTTGACATACTCAAAGCTCTTGCTTTGTAGATTTGGCGTTTACTTTCAAAACTTGAGCTTGACTTTTTTGGCTTTGTTTATTAATTTTTTTAACCTTATTAGGTTAGAAAGGAAAGAAAATTAATGAAAATTCTTATTACTTGCCAAAAATTTAGCCAAAATATTCCTTACACTCATATGTACATTTCATTCTAGGCATCTTATCTGCCAAAATTTGTCATTATTGCTCATTATTATTCTTGATAAGTGTCAAATTCTACTAAAAAGGAATAAAAAAGTAAAAATTGAAGCGATCAAACACACTTTATACACTATACAAAATATTTCAGCATCTTGCAGTCTTAGATCTTGCAATAAGCTGCTTCAGCTCTATTGTTACTCCCCCTTCCCATTCTGAGTCAACCCCGACAAAAGTTTGTGCAATGTGCATGGGTGCAAATACCGTGTCTATGAAAGGCCATGAAATGTGGCCCAATTATGCTTGTGGAAGAGATGCAATATATAACACTATGTTGTGCAAGATGTGGGTACTAAACTGACTATTCGGAGGCTTTTGTTGGCGAGGTTCCATCTAAACTACATTTTTTGAACAAAAGATTTTGAAGATGGTACACCCGTTCCTTGATGGTTGGTTTAGTGAGTACAATTGGCGGGTTGTTGATTTGGCTTGGTTGAGCTTTGGTTACCCACTTTTGGTGGGTTTGTGGAGATTGCAAAGGCGGTTGGCATGTTGGTTGTTTTGATCTCCATTGCTAGGTTGTTGTTTTAGAAATCCATCTATATCTAGGTTGGTTTGATGAAGAATTGATCCACTATGTGGGTTCATTCCACCAAGTATAATTGCTCTAAGTGGTTGTTTCTCCTCTTAACTTGGCTAGATTGAGCTAGAAGACTGAGTTGGAAGATTGATTGGAAGTGGTTGGTTCGATAACTATATCTGCTTTGTTTTGGTTTCCATTATAGATTTATTTACACAAACTTGTCTAACTTGTCTCCCATGGATTTTTGCAGATGGTATAGGCTTTGTTGTAAGTTGTGGTGCTTGTGGTTTTGGCTGTAAATTTCACATGTGATCTATTTGTGCCAAGGGAGTGACATACGAGGTGCCCTTAAGGTTGTACTTTAGAGTGTTGTCTTGTCAATCAAGGACTACTTTGTACATGAGCATCCATGAAACTCCCAAGATAATTACTTCCATTAAGATCTGTGTCCGCCATTACGTGAAACTTGTGTGGCCATTGGTTCCCATCAATGTTGATATTTACTTTAGCTTGTCCTAAGCTGACCACTGTCCCTTTGTTGGCTACTTTGAGATCAATTTTGTTTGGCATCACTATCTCATCTAACAAATTTAGGTACATTGAATATTTCATTGCTTTGACTCTTTATGGGATTGGGATTGTGATAGCTAAGGTGGGTGATAGACAAACATTGTGCACGCATTTGAGTGTGTGTAGGTTAGATTGTTACTCAAGCAAATTAGTTTCCAAGATAGATTAGCTTGGACTCATAAACATGATCTTGAGTAGTTGTCCAACCCATCATAACTTCACCATAGACAAGAGATATGTAATGCAGACTTGGTTGGATTTGTTTATTTGTGAAAGGAGCTTTAAGTAGCTCTACATCTTCACACCTTACATGTGGGATAATTCCACCTCTTCTCTCATTCACTCATAACGTTAGTGACTCTAGGACAAATCCCATACCTTATGATCCTCTCATGGGGGTTTGGATTAGGACAATACACTCAAGATTCTATATCCTTTAAGCTTATTGCCCGGATGAGGTGGGAGCAAGAAATTGCACAGTCCAATCATTGGGAGCTAGGAGGAATCGTTAGAGTGGCACCGAACGATGATGGTCATGTACTAGTGGCCGGCGATGGTCCAATCAGACGACCAAAAATCCCTTTTAAGCCCGCTTTACCGCCTGACTAAAATCCTTTTGGGCGTTCCTTGTGTGTGAGCGCACCTTTTTGGGGTTGACCTCCTATTAATAGGAGGTTCTTTACGCAATTCTCTGTAAATGAATAACAAAGATTCTTGGGAACATTAAATGCTTATCAACATGATATGGGCAGCCATTCTGAGCGTATCTCCTCAACCGTGGCTTCAAATAAAAAAGTAAAAATAGGTGCAAAAACTTAAGCTCATGGACTACGATTCCTATTTTATATGTTCTTTCCAATTTGAATAGAAACTATGTGTTAAAAAATCATCAAAATATGTATTGTTGAGAGAGAAAGAGAGAGCACAAAAATAGAACCCCAAAGTTTGTAGAATACATACATGAGATGATGTACATATAGAGGGGACCTGGGTGCCATATATAGAAAAGCTATATATTGAGTAGCTTCACATATAAGCTCAACACCCCCGCTCAAATAAGGGTCCCTAATTGTGGATGAAAAAACCCTTGGGGGATCAAGGGAAAAACCCACAGCTCTATATACACCCACCGTATATTATAAAAATCATTGAATGTACAAATGTTCATGAGGAGCTACATCACTCCTTTTACAATGAATATTTTATGAGGAGCTACATTACTCCTTTTACAATGAATGTTTTATGAGGAGTTACATTACTCCTATCCTATCAAATACAATAATGAATACAAAGGTTCAATAAAGAGGTGTAAAGGCTATCGATTAGCTCGTAATCAAAAGTGTCTCCGTGAATCTGCTGTGTAGCTTGTCATCAATATGGCATCACCAAACATGTCTTCATAAATCTTTTATTGTCACCAAGTTTGTCTTCATGAAATCAATTCTTTGATCAATCCTACATAGATCATAGACTCAAAAAACATAGTCATAAAAATTATTAGCATCGTTAGTGAAATAATTACGTTCACAATGCCATTAGATATGGTTCACGACGCCACTCTTTTGACAACATATATACGCACGACAACGTATGGTACATAAAGTTTGAACGTAAAAGTACAAGATGCGTGATTACGTGATGCAAATGACATGTGTATATACTACATAAAACGACATTTGTCAACGTAGTGATATCAATGAATATCATCAAAGTATTAACAAAACATCATCATTGTATCAATAAAAATGAATAAATCATCATGGTATCAACAAAAAGCATCATGATATCACCGAGAATAATCATTGTATCAACGAAACAACATCATGGTATCACTGAAAATAACCATGGTATCAACGAAACAACATCATGATATCACCGAGAATAATCATTGTATCAACTAAACAACATCATGGTATCACCGAGAATAACCATGGTATCAACGAAACTACATCATGGTATCACTGAGAATAACCATGGTATCAACGAAACAACATCATGGTATCATCGAGAATAACCATGGCATCAACGAAATATCATCATGGTATCACCGAGAATAACCATGGTATCAACGAAACAACATCATGGTATCACCAAGAATAACCATGGTATCAACGAAATATCATCATGGTATCAACAAAAATCACCATGACCAAAGTACTAACAAAACATCATCATGGTACCATCAAAATCACTATGGTATCAACGAGAGATTTATAATAAAATGACATAAAACTATATCTCTAGAAGAATAATTATACGAGAATCAATGAACGAATATATCATATAACAAAAGATCATGTACCATCAGTAGCTCGACAATATTTGGACGATCATCAACAGCTCGACTGAATCGGAACGATGTTCATGACAGATATCCATGACCAGATCTATAGATATTTGATATCTGGAAATATAGGTATCCAAGAAAAAATCGTCAGTAAATGTCTCAAAACGTATTAGACAGCGTGAAATAGTAAAGACTTTTGAGAACATATATCTATAGCACTGATTCGATTTGTAACTGTCTTCTGCAACAAAGCTACATCAGTAACAGATGTATGATTGATGAAGAGAAAATATAATTGATAAGTTTTAATTATGAGGAAAATCAAAATCAAACGGTAAAATTTGCTTTTAAACATGTTCGCAGACCAAGAACAATAACCAAAATCGGTGCAGAATTTAGAGAAAGTTTCTTCTGCAAAGTTGTAGACCACATCGATTCCGTTGGCTCAAGTGAATAGTTTCTGCAAAATTGTTTTCAATTAGGAGAAAGATTAAAAAAACAAAAAACGAAAGCTGCTTTTCAGGCATGTACACAATCCGCGAACGATAACTCTAAATCAGTGCAAAATTTGAAAAAACTTTCTTCTGCAAAGTTGTAGACCACATCAATTTCGTTGCCTTTGAAGGGGCTGTTTCTGCAAAATTGTTTTCAATTAGGAGAAACATCAAAAACAAAAAATAGAAGTTGCTTTTCGAGCATGTACGCAGTCCGCGAACGATAACTCAAAATCAGTGCAGAATTTGAAAAAACTTTCTGCTGCAAAGTTGTAGACCACATTGATTTTGGTGCCTACAACGAGCTATTCCTGCAAAATCGTTTTAAATTAAGAGAAATATCAAAAACAAAAAGCAAAGTTGCTTTTCAGGCATGTACGCAGTCCGCGAATGATAACTCAAAATCAGTATAGAATTTGAAAAAACTTTCTTCTACAAAGTTGTAGACCACATCGATTCCGGTGCGCCGTAGAGGCTGTTTTTGCAAAATTGTTTTCAATTAATAGAAAAATGAAAAACAAAAAACGGAAATTGCTTTTTGGACATGTACGCAGTCCGCAAACAATAACTCAAAGTCGGCGCAGAATTTGAAAAAACTTTCTTCTACAAAGTTGTAAACCACATCAATTCCGATGCCCATCGTGGGTAGTTTCTACAAAATTGTTTTCAATCAAGAGAAAAATCAAAAACAAAAATGTCCTGCTCTGATACCATGTTGAGAGAGAAAGAGAGAGCACAGAAATAGAACCCCAAAGTGTGTAGAAAATACACATGAGATGATGTATATATAGAGGGGACCTGGGTACCATATATAGAGAAGCCATATATTGAGTAGCTTCACATATAAGCTCAACATGTATCTTTCTAGCATCAAAAGTCTACTTGTGGTCCCCTTAGCCTAAACTTCCATTTGATTCCCATGGACACCTCATGCAATATAAAAGCATGACATTGCTCCTTGATAAACTTTTGTAAGCATCCTATTAATAATAGATTAAAATAGGTGCATCTTTGAAAATTATGCAAGCTAAGTGTCCCACTAGGATTTTATACATTCCTAGAAGTTATAAAAAAGAAATATAAGAAAAATATAAAAATTTATTATATATATATATATATATATATATATATATATATATTGGAAATCATACTATGTATAGAATCTAGCTAGAGTGTGAGGTGATAATGGGATAGTAGAAAGAAAGCCCCAATTCTTTTTTCCCCACGTTAAAGAGGCACAGCTATTGACACCTTTATCCACAATACGTTCTAATGGTAAAGTAAAAGTAGATTACCCTTGAGATAAGTACTAGGATGAGATAGGAAGCTTATCACTATACTTATACATGCATATGCACATTATGGTAAATATACCCATGCATCTAAAAAATCATAAAATAAATCTCCTACGGGTTGTTCCCACTATGTGCGTGCCATAGCACAACAACACTTGAGTTGTTCCCTCGTTTGTTGAAGTTGTGTCTCTAAGGTTGTCTTTTCCCTTAGCCTTTTTGCTTTCATTTTATCTCTTTTTGCTTTCCACAACTTTATTTGAGTCCTTACCGCTAAGCTTTCAAACTCTGTTTGTTCAGGAAGTTTTGGCTTGTCAGCTTCCAACATATTTTTGGTTTCTTCCTAAGCTCGCACTCTAGTCAACACATTGAAAAGAATTGTTGGCTCTGATTTAGATTCGCTAGAACAAGGTAAAACCCCAATGACATTCATAGTCGCTTTCTCTTTGTTTCCTAGGTTCTTTGCACAATGTTGGATCAGGTGCTCTTTTCCACAACCCTCACAAAATTTAAATATTTTTGTTCTGTCGTTCTTGTGTGGAAAAACTCATGCCTCATGATTACCTCCACATCCATAGCATGGACCTTCCAACTGAGGAGTTTGTGGTACCCCCATTGGTTGTCCTCTCATAGGAGGATATCGTTTAGGTTTGTAATTTTTGTTTGATATGAACATGAGCATGCTTTTGTTCATACTGTATTGGTTTCTCATTGCTAGAGCTACATATGAAGGTTTCATAGCCTCATATGAGCTAACCCAATAAAAGGATAGTCCTAAGTGGTATATGCTACTCCCTCACGCTCTCTCCCATGCGTTTCCACTGGCTCTTTGTAATAAGCAACTGGTGGCAATATTTGTTGACTTGCGAGTGGTTCTGTCGATTGCATGTATCAAATAATGGTTCGATTGTCTTGAGGTAATAGTGGTTATTGGCCCAACATAGGTTGTGTTTTGTCTCTCCATTGTGCTGCATTGTTGGGTCATATCTGGTACCTCAATGGTGGAAATAAAGGTTGCACCGTTGGAGGTCTATATGGAATTTTCCTCATGTAATTTTGATTCTAAAAACACTCATTTATGTCATGGTTGGTATATTTCTACGTGATTGCACACCACTTCAACGCTCTCAGCACATTGTCTACATGTGGTGGTTGTTGTCGTAGATTCAAATTTTGTTGATAAGCTTGGTTCATTCTCCGAATCACTTCCTTGACCACTTGATCAACATTTTGTGTGATTGAAGTAGGAGCACTTCATTTTGTCGATGACTCTTGCTGATGGTTGAAGAAGCACTATTTGTGGTTGTGTCGTTGTCCTTCGATACCTCTTAGTAGGTTTTGCAGTTTTGTCAACTAGATACAATGCTTCTCTAATGACTTGCTCAAATGTGGTGTATGCCTTTAAGTGCAAATGCTTTTTGAGAGTTTCATTTATCAGACCCTCTATGACGAGGATTGATAGTCATTCATCTTGCTGTAACTCTCGCATAGGAAATATCTCGATATATTGTTTGAAGCAAAGCAAAGCTTCCTTCACTTTTTTGTTTTTCTTTCTCTTAAAGGCATATATTTGGGAAATTGTATTGTGCTTGATCCCTGTTTTTTAGAATTCCTTCACAAAATTTTGTAGGATTTGCTCGACGTTTAGGAAATCCCTACTATTCAATGGGTGGAACCAAGTCAACATTGTTCCTTTCAAGGTCAAATCAAATCCTTCATACCGAGTGTGGAATCCACGACTTGTTCTACTCTTAAAACTTGCTTAAAGAGTGAAACATGTGCGTATGGATCCCCCGACCCATTGTAATTCTTGGCAATACAATTTTCCACTTGAGATGGTCACATTCTTTGTGGTTCAGCTGCCATCCTCATTACTCTATGCTCACCTAATATAACATCTCTTGTTTCATATCCACTAATAGGTACTCTGGTGCGAGTTCAGTCGGTCACTCTCTCATCGGGTCATATGTCTCTAGTTTTGGTCCATGTGTCTGGACCCCTCATAGTGTGATTAGTGTATGGAGCCCCGCTACCCCAATGCATTTAGTGTTGGAACCCTCAAACTTAAGGATCCATCAGTCTAGGTATAGAAAGACGTGGTTTACTAAATGAATCTTCCACTCTAGTTCTCACCAGACTCACTCTCACGGTTTCTAGTTTTGTCTCGGACAGTTGGCCTATAAGTGCTACGATTGACGTAGTATTGATGAATAGGTCCTCCAAAGTACATATATCTCTCTAGCTCCTTGTGGTTTAATGTAGAGTACTGTCATTCATACTCATCAAGCATTATCACATGAATATCTCTACCTTCCTTGGAGTTCTACCAAACATCGAGCGAACTTATCCGAGCAAGCTCAAAACCGAGCAAATTTATTAAGCGACTTGCTCAAGTATATGTATACTTCTTCTCTAGAAAGAGCTTTCTCTAAACTCAAACAATAAACGTCAGCACCATTGCTAGTCTCTTATGGTGCTAACCTCTCTCTCTCTCTCTCTCTCTCTCTCTCTCTCACACACACACACACACACACACACACACACACACACAATAAGTGTTTAATCAATAATTAATTGGTAAACATGAATAGCCATTAAAGCCTACAAACCCTTACTATACATTTGTTTGCTTATTCCTTCGTCAATAACACAACATTGTGGGCAGCAATGCTACTATTCTCTCCTAAGCTATCCACCTTGTCATGGGTACTGGCCTTGATATTAACTACTGAAAAATCTATGCCAAGCAGCTCATAGAAGTTCAACTTTATGGCCTCCTTATGGAGACTCAACTTTGGCCTTCATAATATGAGGTTGGCATCCAAATTGCACATCACATCCCGCTTCATGCATCAATTGAACAACTTCTTTCACAAAGATTGAAGATGTGGCTCCCTTCCATTTTGGATCATTCTTTGAAAAAATCTAGTAGATGTCAGGAAGGTCATATTTTTTTGCGGCAAAATTCAATATCTTTTGAGATTGTGTCTATTCAAGATAAGGTGGTATGGCGATCTTGCTAGCTGGATGAGGGAAAGAATTGCATTGTATCAACAACGCATTGTTTTGCACACCATAGGGACTTTCCAAACCAAGAGCTGCCATGTCCAACCACCAGGAAGAACGCAACCAGTGTTTCTCTCTCTCTCTCTCTCTCTCTCTCTCTCTCTCTCTCTCTATATATATATATATATATATATATATATAGAGAGAGAGAGAGAGAGAGAGAGAGAGAGAGAGAGAGACACTATGACAATCATTAAAACAATAAGCAATCTGTTTTGAGCTAATACAAAACATCTTTACAACAAAATGTCGAGCTTGGAGAATCTCCATAAAAAAAATCTTTGCACTCCGAGAGATCAGAGCTGACTACATCTACTTTTTTCTCCGCCTTATCTTTTTCCGCTTTTTCTTCAACTTGCACATTCTCCCACTTAAATCTTGACTTCAACTCTCTTCGTTGGATAGATCTTTAAGGTCTCTTGGGATAGTTTCCTATGGCATTAAAATTCTCTTCTTCTCGGGCCGGGGGGGGGGGGGGGGGGGGGGGGGGGGGGGGGAGGGGGGGTCATAAAAAGAGGAAAATTCTATAACCTTTATATCACCCGAGTGTGCGAGATTTGTTATTCCATTTCCCTCTTGAATAATAGGTCATGATTTTATTGCTCGTTACCTTCATAGTAATTGCACTCTTTTGCAATATTGTGCCTAATGTGAGCAAAGAAGTGAGCGACAACGTAGGCACTGAGAGGGTGCTTCTCTATATTAAAAAAAACTCTCTGAAGGAGTCCACGCCGGCATGGACTCCTTCAGAGAGTTTTTTTTAGAGAGAGAGAGAGAGAGAGAGAGAGAGAGAGAGAGAGAAAGAGAGAGAGAGAGAGAGAGAGAGAGAGAGAGAAAGAGAGAGAGAGAGAGAGAGAGAGAGAGAGAGAGAGATGTAGCCGCGCGCTCGTCAAGCTTAACCATCATGTAGTTGTAACCATGGCCGACGACAAAACTCATGGCCCTTGTTTATTGCAAAACAAGTTGTACTTTGATTGATGCTCCCGACTGCTTGGCTAAACGCCGCAAGGCTACTTCCAAATAATTAGGCTCCCTCAACAAGGAGCTTGACTTCCTGCCAGCATTTGTCAATTTCAGCTTAAGTGCAGTAGAGCGGTGTCGTCGTCGTTCTTGATGGCCAAGAATGTGTGGGCATGCAGCCTTCGCATTGATGACTTCTCTTGAGAGATGCAACAATAATAATAGAGCTGTTAAATATTGCATATTGACACTCTTTCTATACGGTTTTGTCAGAACTCGCCTATCAGTAATGTAATCACTTTTCCTTTTTAAGCTCTATGCTTATATGAGAGAGAGAGAGAGAGAGAGAGAGAGAGAGAGAGAGAGAGAGAGAGAGAGAGAGAGAGAGAGAGAGAGAGAGAGGACTTCATCTTCATTCTTGCCAAATCCCTCCTTCCATGTGCCTTCACAATCATGTAGGCCCTATCTTCACCCTTCATGTCAGCATTATCTGCATGATCTTCATCACCTCCCCGGCTCGTGCCCATGAAGCCCTCGTTGATAAGGGTCTCCTCTCCGCAACTCGCCTTGAAAACTCAAAAAGAGGACACAAAAAATTCTCAGAAAGAGTCCACTCTGACACGGACTCCTTTATCTGGTTGTTGATGAAAATGACTATACTTGACCTTCTTGCCTTAGCTAGTGTAACTCCAACAGGCTTCTAGCCTTTTCTTGCCCAACCTTGTCGCTATATGACACGTGAAGGCATTAATGGTGGAGGTTTAATTTGTCGTTGATCGAACTTAGTCTTGCAAAAATACTAGCGCTTCCCCTACCAGATGCCCTTCGATCCCTGGACGTCATACCTCGAGGCACTCTATCTTAACCACCTAGGCTAGCACGTGACCCTGAGCTTGATGCGAGGTCATACGTATAAAAGTCTTGGCCCCCTATTGTGGCGATCCAACATCCTGGATCCCGCTTGTCTTGCAGATTGAGGCGCATTTGTTGATCCCTTTACTCCGCCCCCATATCACTTATAGACGTGGCTTGCCAACCAAATCCAATGAATGGAGACACTCATATTTGCCTTTCCTAGCCAACAATGTTGTTTCAAAGCTGTATGTTGTAGCAGTCAACAACCTAGTCACCGCTTGGAGGGGGGTACCCTGTGGGGTGCTCAGACAAGTGCGTAGTAGGATTTCACTTTGTTCAAATTTTACAAAATAGAGTAAAACTTAATAGGGGTGGGACAAATCTACAAGGTAGTGGAGAGGCTCCAGCATGAGGACAACAGACATGTTAAAGGAAGCTAAGGAGTGGATCCTAGTTGTTGCATATAATGGGATCACAATCTTGTAAGAGTCGCACGTGAAGGGAGGGGAAGATGTTGAAGCCCTGTGGGCATGGCTGATTATCCTACGGTCGAGAAGGTAGAGATGTTGACGATGGTGAATGTGTCGATCGAATTACCGTGGATTTTACTGCATCCAGCTCATTGAACCTTTTGATCGCACGCATTGTATGTGCGCTTGTGTCGCTACTGTTGGAGGGCCTCTTCGTTCACTTTTGTAGTAGATCAAAACATTCCTGTAGCATTCACAAAAAATGTGGCACTCTTCTATTTCTTCAAGCCGGGCCATTGATAACTAAGTGAATTGGTAGATGGACTGATGCGGCACTCACCTTCACACACACACACACACACACACACACATACTTGCCCAAGCATCTACCATGGCTTGATTATCTATGACCAGGGGCGTGCTTTGGGGGAGGTGTTTAGGGACAATGATAGATAGATAATATGTAGTTTGATGCTAAATGCTTCCTATTATGATTTAAGTTCATAGTATCTTGTTGGGTTTTGCTCGTTTTTATGATTGCTCGGAAAGGTTTTCTCGGAGTTTGAAATTCCCCCTTCCTTGTATATAAGTATTTCTACTCCATTAATTCCCCCATGTTGGGTTTGTCACATTATAGTAGATCATTTTCACTCCATTCTTGTATTTTTACAAACCCATATGTGTACGATCAGTGTAAACTGGAGTTACCATATTTAGTCGCCTAAGCTTCACATTAGAATGTCTAGCTTTGGCAACTTTTTCTCAGTATCGACATCAACCTTATCCTTGGTGGCTATTAAACCCCACTTGTCCACAATATAGAATTTTGCACAACTAAATACATGGCTCCCTCGTCATTGAAGTATCGATTGCAGCTATAGTTCACAGAAACTATGTCCTTGAACTTGCTCGGTCTCTGTTCTAAAAAATGGGGAATAGTCACTTATGAAACGCACAAAAACTCTATCACTCTCTTTCCACCACAAAATGGTCTGCAAGCACACACATCCGCCGGCATCGACACACACACAAAGAGCAAGAGAGAAGAGGGGGGGAAGGGGAAAAGCAACACTGAGAGGGGAGAATGGCTTGATCTTGCTCAGTATAACACTTTTATAAACACCACAATGCCAAAATAGTGAGCATCACAAAAAACTAGCCCCTAGGGCTCCTCATTTGGCTCTCACAGATCACTAACTGTACAAAAAGGCCCCCAAATGACTAAAAAAGGTTGTTTTATAGGGGTCTTTATCCATTTTTAGCATCTTTAATTTCATTGGACAGTTAGTTGGCAATTCAGACAAGCTTTGAAGCCTCCTTGACCGACTCTCCACCTATTTCCCTTTTTGCCACACTCACACATGACTTCAAGGAGGGGGGCCTAGGCTTCAACTTTGAAAGGGGGACCCCTTTGCATGAATGCAAACTTACAGGCCCATTTTCCACATCAATACACCAGCATCAAAGCCGCCAATGGCATCGGCCCCCACAAAGTCCGCCATTGTGCGCTCAAGAGCACCTCCATAGGCCACACACAGTGCCCACAAGCAAGGCATCGTAGCCCACGCCATGAGGAGCTCCCCCTTTTTTCTTGGATACCTAATGCTATGGAAAAATTCTATATATATGGTGTGCAACTCTAGCTCACCACTCCCCGTGTGGGATCTTGAAGCGGCCACGTGGTGGACCCTTAGCTACTGAGCCCTCCACAATTTTAGAAAACCTCCATAAAACCTCATCAAAAACTAGTTACCTCTCCCAACTTTGGAAATCTCCCAAATTTTAACCACATGCCCAATCACCAACCTGTAAATCCTAGGTGAAATCCCATCATATCGTCTTTGATTCTCAAAAAACTTGCTCTCCTCCGACCCCTTTACAACTTCGAATGACGTGCTCAAATTTAGAAGGAAATCACATGTACACATTCCCCCGTTAATTGCTACTACCTTCAACCTGACGTATCTTAGCAACCGAGAGCCCGATTGACGAGCCATCAATTTGTGATGATTTGACATGTCACATAGTACCCATAGGAATCTTGGCAAGGCTAATAAAGCTCTAGATTGCACGTCTACCAAGGCGGTCGACTTGCCCCAAAACTGGCCCTTTGCAAACCTATTCATCCACAACTTGCCCATCTGAGATCCGATTGAGCATCCAAAAAGACTGACATCAGCTCTAAGAAATTTTCTACAACTGTCCTATCTATCAGGGATATGCAAACCCTTCCACCTTTATACTATGATATCTTTCACTCTAGAGCTCTGTTTGAGGAACTGTTTAGGACCTGCTTGTAGAGCATTTCAATGACCACATTACAAGGCATCATCCTTGTACTTTGAACACCTTTCTATACCATCCTAATTGGCCTATCTTGGAGCCTTCTTGACCTAAGAAACCACATCATGCATTCATCTCATATATCACTTACCTGCCAAAGGTCTTTATACATGCTTCAACACTTTGACATGCACATGTAGCCAAACATAGCATTGCATTGATTGCCAACAACACAAAAGCTATGGAGGTTGGGAGAGATTCAAAAGGAGGATTTATGGTAGGAGATCAACAAGCTACTTGAGGCAAGTTTTATCTATTCGATAAAGGAGTCTGAGTGGGTTTCACCTGTTATTACACCAAAGAAGAATGGGAAGTGGAGAGTGTGTGTAGACTATAAGCCTTTGAATATTGCCATAAAGCGGAATTGCTATCCTTTGCCGAGTAGAAAGGCACAGGGGGTATTCCATCATGGATGGTTTTTAAGGATTTGTTTCGATCGGTACTACTTTGGAGGATCAATTGAAGACCACTTTCATTTCACCATGGGGGTGCTTTGCCTACCACAGGATGCCTTTTGGTTTGGTGAATGCTTATGCAACATTTCAGGAGTGGATGAATAAGGTGTTCGGGCCATACTTGGGTAAGTTCATCAGTAGCGATCCATACCATCTTTGTGAATCTTTGCCCCTTGTTCGTTTTCAGATTGAAATTTTAAGTGCATAAGATTCGTGGTTGGTGCCGGTTGGGATGGTACCGCTCCCATTGTTGTTCCCTCTTTGAAACTCACACTCTTGAATTCGTTAGCCATATAGGTGTATGATCTCTCTAAAGATGTATCAGAAAGAATTTTCTCTATGATGGACTCTAAGGTCGGAAAAGTTCTTTAATTTTAATACTCTCTTCTATTGAAATATGACTAGATTGGTCTCTAATAGTAGGGTTTCTACTCTGGTATAGTCTACGTAATCGCAAAAAAATCAAGAAAACACTCTTGCAAAAACCTTGACCAGTTACCTTATGTGATTCATCCAATCCTCCGATTGATATCACTTTGAGCCACACACTCTAGCTCTTATAATCCATATAAAAAACACTTGGTGGGTATGAGTTTATAGCGGCTCTATTAGTCAAAATCTGAAACCAGCAAAATTTTATCGCACTTTGACAAAAAAAAAATATTTTGCTTGTAAAATAAGCAAATCAACTTCAAATTCAATTTTGAAAAGACCGATATGCTCCTAGGGACTAGTGCTAGCTATGGAACAAGTCCGGACTTAATCTGTGACAAAAGAACACGGATCGCGATCCATGTACCTTTGTGTCAGAAGTAGTTGAAACTTGGTACACAACTTACTGATCCTAGCCTACTGATCCTAGCTATATGATCTTTGTCCAATTTGGATCAGTTTTGGTCACCCAAAAGTCAAATCCTAGGTCTACTTGGCGATTTTTGGTCTTAAAGTGCTTTTACCCCCTTTTGACCCACTTATTGAACTTTTTTGGCTCCCTTGCTATTGAAGTTTTTTTTGTAATGCTCTCTGCTACAAGCTTGTGTGGTCTCTGTTCAAAAAATCAAAAAAGGTACATGGACCCCAGTCCATGTTCCATCAGATCTTGACCCCAAATTTGTCATGACGATTACTTGTAGTTTCAGTGGTCTACTCCACAACTTTGTTTTGAATTTGAATGACTTTTTGTTAACCAAAAGCAAAATTTTGTGTTTGTCTGCATTTTTTGACTGGGTGCTGGTCTGTTCATGATTTGAGTAACTTTTTTTGTAATTTTTGCTCTTTTGCCTTTAGGGAAAGTTGTTTGAAATGATGTTAGCTATCTACTCCTCAAATCTTAGTCTCAGATGTTGAAAAGGTACATAGATTGCATGTTTGACAGCCGTTTGACATGAAACTTAGTCATCAGAATGTTTATACCTATAGAGGTCAATTCTTACCCCTTTTTGAATTTGAATCTCTAAAAGTTGAAAAACCCAAATTTTGGTCAAGTTCCAAAGCTTTTGCAATTTTGGTCCAATTTCTTCATTTTGAGTGTGTTTTCAATGTAGATTTCACTCCAAAATTGTGTATTCAGCTGCTAGGAACCTCCCTTGACCCACTAGTATCAGTCTCTGTTCAATATGCCACAGAGGTACATGGATCGCAATCCATGTTCCTCCACCAAATAGGATAAAACTTTCCAGCTTGCTTCTCTTGGGTTTGGTTATCCCCTGTTTTCACAAATGTTTGGGTTTTGATTAGATTTCAAGCTCTGACCATCAAACTTCTAAATTTTCAGAGTTATGGTCTCACTTACCAAAATATGGTTTTTTGCAATTTTTGCCCTGAACTTTTTAACCCAATTTGATGGTAGTGTTTGATACTTAGCCTACTCCTAAGTGCTAAATCGAGAGGCGCGGGGGGGGGGGGGGGGGGGGGGGGGGGGGGGGGGTCACTCAATAACTATGTGACTATCACGTGAGTGCAGCATAAGCGGTTATTAAATTTCATTTTTCTTTGAGTTTCACATACAGATGGGTACCATAAAATGGAATTGGAAAAAAAATTGCAGATTGAATAGGAAAAGGTGCATTTGATTTGCCAAAATTTCATAGATAAGCAGTTTTTAAAATAGTTCTTGAATGTACATAATATACACATTTCTTACATAGTGATCCCCCCCCCCTGTTGGGGTATAGGCGCCTGTGCCTTGCCCGGCCGCCCAGAGTCTGGGCGCCCACTGACTTGTATACCTTATACATAGCATAAGTGTATAGGGGGCTGCTCACTCTTTTGAGTCTCCCCACCCACATCGTGTCTGTCTCCTTCTCTCTCTCTCACTCTCCGTCTGTGGTGCTCCCCGATCCCCTTCAATTGGTATCAGAGCTATGGTGACCGCGGAGACCACGACGGCTTTGAGAGCTTCGAGGCGATAGCTCGCTCGCTCTCGACGGTGGAGTTCGATCGCGGAGTTTCACGGAGAGCGATTTTAGCTTGAGGAGCATTGTCTTTGGAGCTTAGGAGCTTGGTGTGGTCAAGCTTGGTCGAGGAGGCGGTTGCGGCTTCCTTGGTGAGAGGAGCTTTTGAGCTCAGTGGAGCTCGTTAGAGAAGTGCTCGGCGGAGGAGAGCTTGACATTCGAGTGCTTGGATGCTGTTGTGGCAGAGATCTTGTGTTGGAGCTTGCATTGAGAGGACATTGCATCACGCAGAGTGGAGCAAGAGCAGGTTCAAGACTGTGTGCAGCTCGTTTTTGCCATTTTCGGGCTCTAAAACGCAGTTTTTCGCGTAGCTCCGTCATACAGAGTCAGATCTACATGATCCAGGAGTCTAGGTCAGGGTTTTGGCACGCTCCGGACGCGATGGTGATGTCTATTTGCTGAAATTATGCTTTGAATTACAGCAGGTACAGTAGCAAGTTTATTTGTGCACTTTCGGGTCCCAAAAACACTGTTTTTGGCATAGCTTTCACACCCGGACTCGGATACATATGATCCAGGAGTCTACCTTGGGGTTTTGGCACTCTCCGGACGCACTCGTCATATCAGAATTGTAAAATTCTGAATGCTGAATTTTCTGCAGCAGCAGTTGTTTATTGCGTGTCGAGGATTCCACACATGGTTTGCTCTCAGATGTGAGAGTGATATTTGCTGCAAGTTTCCTCACAGGTGGGAGGATACGATGTATGCCTTATGTGGTTTGATGCTCAGGGAGACTAATGTGATTGCATTTTGAGCTCGGCAATGTATGCCTCGAGCATGTTTTTTGGCAGTCACAGGTAGAGCAGATATTTGTGTACTAGATTTGCAGGTGTTTGCAATGATGTATGCAAAGTGTGGAGATTGGTGCATGCATTTGGAGTATGGTTTGATGCGCTTTGGTTGCTCATGGTTTTGAGCGTGCAGTCAGTTTGGTTACTGGTTTTGTGGCCGTTTTACTGACGAAACTCTGGCGAAATTTTTCCAGGAGTTTTATGCGCATCATTTATGCGATCTAGGTAGAGATTGCGGGTTGCACTCAACATTTGCGTGCGGTGTTCTCTGCATGTGGGAGATTTGTGCGTGTATATGCATCGATACCGCACAGTGTGGGCTTGGTGATTAGCTCACAGATTGCAGTGTGATACTAGAGCAGGCGAGGCTTGTATTGACATTGCGGGAGCTCTATTTTGGAGTGTGTCTCACAGGTTTTACATTGTGTTTCTGGCCATATTGGTAGACAGTTTCCAGGTGTTGTTGGTGAGGTGGTTTTGCTTTCTAGTTTGCTACATTGTGCTCATGACAGAGACAGGTGATCGATCAGATTGTGACCTCTCACAGATACGCATGTTTGATGGGTCAGACTTTGCGGCATGGAGAGAGTGTATGCTTGATGCATTGACACAGCGAGGGTTGCATCGACCATTGAGTGGTGATGCAGGTAGACCTTCAAACATGTCTGACGATCAGTGGCAGGAGCTAGAGGAGATGGCACTATCTACACTCTCTTTGCACCTTGTGGAATCTGTATATGCTCTTGTTATGTATGAGACTACTTCGAGAGCACTTTGGCGCAGATTACATGATATGTATGATAGATCTGAGTCATCAAGGACTCATGTGAGACATGTACATTCACGAGTACGCCGACAGGTGACATGTTGGTATTGTGGTCATTCTGGACACGTTAGACGGCGCTGTTTTCGTCGTATGCGGCATCGTAGGAGACATGGCAGTCTCAGAGATGTATGTAGTGATGCCATGGACTCAGTTGCTTTGACAGTTGATGCAGATGTAGTGTCGGAGTATACTAGTGACGGGGATGTCACTTTTACCTCGAGCTATGCACGAGATGCTATACATGTGGATAGTGCACTCCCTTCGCAGTGGTTGCTAGACGCAGATGCTATGTTTCATGTCACGTCGCATCGTGCATGGTTTTGTAGCTATTCTAGCGGAATGCTTGGCAGTGTACGTTTGACGGATGGATCGGTGCATGCGATAGCAGGTGCAGGAGATGTGAGACTGTCATTACCGAGTGGTGCATCTTACTTGTTACGACATGTGCGCTATGTACCAGATTTGACAGTGAGTTTGATCTCGATTGGTCAGCTAAGAGATTGTGGATGTCAGATTTCGCTACGAGAGCGAGATTTTGTGATGCATTTGGGTTCGCTAGTGATTGCGAGAGGTGCCAGGAGTGGTACACGTTACCCATTGCATGTGGATCACGCGAGAGACGGTGTTGTCTCTGTGATCATGCATCCAGGTAGACAGCGAGAGAGCAGGCGAGTCTCTTTTGCTTGTGGGTTGCAGGATGCTTTGCATGGAGTGCAGAGTAGTGAGCTCGTTGTGCACACAGTTGGGGCACGACTTGAGCAGTCACACAGAGAGGTGACAGAGTCAGACATGCATGCTTTGCTAGTGACTGAGCAAAGCAGAGAGTCAGTTGTGCGAGATACTTCTATGCAGGATAGACAGGTAGAGCGGTCTTGCTCTAGTGAGTCACGACAGGAGGACGTTGTGCAAGAGTCTATACATACGGAGTTAGAGCATGAGAGCTCTAGTGAGTCACAGCAGATTGAGTGGTCATGTTTGTAGTGGATGATTGCAGAGGAGGCTGAGATGTCAGCGGTTATGCAGTCATTCCTTTCTATGCTCGACAGTGAGCATGGGGATATAGTTGTGCAGGATATGTCTTCCAGCAGACACCTAGAGCAGCTGGTTTGCTCTGAGGTTGCACGACAGGTTGATGCGTCTTTTGCGGACAGTCAGGAGATGCATGTGGCTGACACGCCTTGTCAGTCAGAGATGCCTATTGCCAGGGATATATATGTTGATGCATGCTCCGTAGAGCTAGCAGGGCCCGCTAGCATTGCATCGGCATTCGGTGGTCTCATGTATGAGATGTTGATCATGAGACCGGATATCGCAGCTGCAGTGGGAGCATTTGCAGTTGGGGTTGTCAGTCGTTCGATGACTGATCTTGGCATAGAGCATAGGGGAGGTTTGCAGGTATTGCGTACATACTTGCAGTACGTGTGCGGTACGTGTGGTGGTGTATGGACTTACACGGGAGCAGGACAGCCGGATGCACACGATCACAGCCAGCCAGTGGGCATCGGTTGAGAGCGGTTTTCTCTCACCTTTTTTAGTCTTTAGACTAGGTTCCCTTGCTTAAAGGCACAGTCGCCTTTAAGTGGGAGGTTGTTGGGGTATAGGCGCCTGTGCCTTGCCCGGCCGCCCAGAGTCTGGGCGCCCACTGACTTGTATACCTTATACATAGCATAAGTGTATAGGGGGCTGCTCACTCTTTTGAGTCTCCCCACCCACATCGTGTCTGTCTCCTTCTCTCTCTCTCACTCTCCGTCTGTGGTGCTCCCCGATCCCCTTCACCCCCCCCCTGAGGTTGAAATGAATCTAGGAACAAAAACAAACAAACAGTGCAAAATTGAAATTGAAATGGATGATGGAACAATACTTTCAATGCATCAAGAAAAATGCAGAATAAAACGCCTTTCATATCTCACTCAAAACTCTCTATGCCTCTCAAGAGTAGATCTAGTAAGTCCCCGACTTCTAGCCTCTAGTCTACCTGCTTGACTGCTAACGTGTAAACAAAACGGATATCAAAAACTAAAGACAAGAATGCTACAATGGCGACTAGGTCACTCACCACCTAAGGATCACTATCCCTAGCAATGACGCCATTGTAAGTGGGTGGCCACATTCAGATGTCTGCAACATAGTTGTCTGGCACTAACATATTGTCAATACTCAAGGAAGCGACTCAGATGGGACACAAAGACTCTTTGAGGGTGTCAACCTCAAGAAATGAACCTACAAAATAACGCCATCTTTAGCACTAGCAAATCTATCACTTTCTTCTCGAGTAATTTGCCTACGTCATGTCTCACCGCTCTAGGTTGTTGTGCCATTTCGGCACTCGACGGACTCGAAATGCAACAAAACTATAGGAGGAGGTCTAAGAGGTCTAGGGGCACTATCCTACCAAGTCTAGTTGCAATCTAGCAAGGTACCAAAATCAAGATCCATCATGATTTCGACGGACTCAAAATGCAACAAAACTTTAGGAGGAGGTCTAAGAGGTCTAGGGGCACTATCCTACCAAGTCTAGTTGCAATCTAGCAAGGTACCAAAATCAAGATCCATCATGATTAAGATCATGAAAAGTGAAACAGAACTATCCAGAAAGGTCGCCCTATGGTCTAGGAACACTCTTTTATGGTCAAAACGTCAAATAAAAACCATTTATGTACTCAAAATAGCAGATTTAGATCGTAGATAAGCAATTCATGAACCACATCAAAATTGAGAATGATTATACTTAACTTAAAGAGCACAAGACAAGGAACACAATGCAATTGTCGGAATCAAATTTGGATTATCAGAGCTTGAGAATACTCGATTACAAAATTCTTAAGAGTAGCTGCTCTCACTCCTTGCTCAAAAGCTCTCCAAAACTTTAGATAATGATACAAAGGTTATGTTCAAACTTAAAAAATTGAACTTTATACCTAGGGTTCTTTTGGCCAGTGGTCGGCTTACAAGGCTAAACTCAAGACAAGAGACTATAATTCAGATTTTATAGTGATATGGCTCAAGAACCATGTGGCTCAATATCACTGCTTTTTTTAACAAGGATTCCTTGAGGAAAAAATAATAGGATTACAAGAATGATGGCTTGGACTAGGAGGGTGCTTGTTGGGTCCATCTTCTAACAACATTGTATGTCAAAAGACAAAGTATGATAGAGGGGAGCAGCCTGGGCTTTCTTCTGCCATTGCCTATACTTGATTCACCATGGGAAAGTATATCTATGGTTTTTTATCTTTGGATTACTCAAGTCCATACATGGGAACACGGGAAGATGGACAATAGTAGATTGGTTTAGCAAGCAATTGAATTTCATACCAATCAAAAAAACTATTAAAGCATACCATATGGCAACCTTTACTATCTCACATGTCTTTAAGTACCATGGCTTACCAATGTCTATAGTATCCAATAAGGATGCAAGAATGACGAGTAATTTCTAGAAGGGACTAAGTTGAATTTCTCTTCGGTCTATCACCCACAAATGGAGTGAGATAGCAAATTCAACTATCATTGCTCTACTTAAAGCCTATGTAGATCAAAGATATCAATGAGAAAAGAATTTATGCTTAGTAGAACAACATTGACCATACTTCTACACGAAAAGGCACCCTTCAAAGTAATTAAAGGAAGATCCAAGGTCCCATTGATAATCAAGACACTTGGGAATATATTTGCTACTACTGATGAGTATAGTAGAGATCTTAAAGCATCTTTTCAAAAGATCAAATAAGCTATATCCGTCACTCAACATAAGCGAAAGGATATTGTTGATAAGCGTAGATGAGCCTTGACCTTCAAAGAAAATAACTGGGTATGCTCAAGTTTCCAAAATCACGCCTAATTCACACTACGGGCATGGGAACACAAGGACAACCAAAAGGTCACTAGAAACATTATGCTCAGTTAGCAAAAAGATATTATGGCCATTTCAAATTCTCATGCCAATCAATGAAACAATTACAAGTTACGTTACCAAGTACCTGGCTCATTCATAATGACTTTCATGTGAGTCTCTTCAAACCTTATAAGGGAGGCCCACCCAAAGAACTAGCCATTGAAGAACCACCTGAGTTTGAGGGTCAAGAAGATTTTTTGCATCCAGAGAGCATCATACAACACGAAGACAAGGTTTTAAGAAGTGGTAAGACTATCCGACAATATCTTGTCAAATTTACAAATTATCCTTTTGAAGATGGAAGGTGGATGCAAGACATCCACCTAAAGGATAATGTAAACCTTCTAAATACTTACAATAACTCCTATCAAAGTTAAGAATCATTTATAAAGAAGTATATTTCATTAAAAAAATTTGTCTTGTTTGACTCTAAGATTCCTTTTGAATGTTCATAAGTTTGAAGTGTATGCATACCATAAATCACACTTTTGGTAGCTCTCAAGCATCTAGTAGACCTTGTCAATCTATTATGAAAGATGATTAGGGCTAGATAAACGCATGCTGGCAACAGCTAATCCTTCCAAGCCCCAAGCGGAATCAGTCTCTCCACTATGGAAGAATGTCAACGAGTAAAGAGAGATCCTTTACCGAAAGCAACAGGACTACTTATGACTTTATTTTTCCACCCCATAGTCGAGGAAGACTATGATTTCAAGGGAGAGGTAATGTCATGAATATCAATTTCTAAACTTACAAAAGTATTTTCCAACTTAAATTGGCCACTTAAGTCCAAGGAAAATAAAAAGAGAACAAGTGAAAGCAATTAAGTGTGCTAATGGACCAACTGGTCAAGGCTTGGGACCAAAAGGGAAAATTCCATAAAAGAGCAAGGGTAATTGCTAATTAGTTATCTCGGTCATGAGTACATGTCAAGAAAGGATAAATGTATCCGGGCAACCTTGATCGAAGGTACAGGACAAAGGAGATGAATGAGAGAAAGTATGGAAATCCAAAAAATAGAAAGTGAATCTGCTAAGCTCAAGTCATTAGAATAACTCTCTAGACTCTAAGTATGAAGTCTCGGAAGCCTCAGGGTAAAATTCTAACTTACCACAAAATGTCTGAATTTAGTAGATCTAAATTTAGCAGGTTTTTGGAGTAGCTTGATGGCACCTCCAAAGCACTATGCTAAGGTTTTTCATAGGAGGTGGAAGTTTTAGATCCCAAAGGATGAGCTTTATTTTTACCAAAAGTCGATCCTAATTTAGCAGGTCCTAAATTAGCAGGTAAGTTGTAGCCCCAAGTCAACTTCATAAGCCTCCAAGGTTTGTGCAAAGGTCTTGCACCCGAGCTAGTTAATTAAAAGGTAAGTTTATAGATTTTATTGAACGAAAGGGAAAATCTAAAGACTAAGGCTAGATCAGACCTTCCTCATTTAGTAAGTTGACTCTAGTCTTTGTTTACTAAGCTTAGCTAGGCCACATGTATAATGTAGCATACACTTGCTTTGTGTGAACTTAACAAGTGTGTGGTGTGTGCACTTTCCAAGAAGATGCAAGAGGGGACACGTTTTGGACATGCTTGAGTTGCACTAGAGGAGTTCCCACCTCATTGGTCAAGAGGGAAGCATTCGAATTCAAGTCTAGATGGAAACTTACATAAGATATATAAGAGGGGGATCCTTGCATTTGTGAGACTCTTGATCCTCTCGCACGTACTCTCAAGTGCACAAGATTGACAAAGCTCTCTCTCTCTCTCTCTCTCTCTCTCTCTCTCTCATGGGAGCTCTAGAGATGGACTCTATGCTCAATCTCTTGGCTATGCAGGAAAATCCAAGCCAATCAAAGTTTCTTCTTCTCTATCTATACTATTCTATTACTAAGCTATGCTAAGATCTTTCCCATGAGCAAATGTACAACTTGAAAAATACTTCTCTCCATCTTCATCTTCCTCTTCCCTAGAGTTCCTTTCTCCCTACTCGGGTGTTTAGGATTTGAGAAGAAGGGTTCTACCATGGAGTCTTGAAGACACCACCTTCTTAATTCAAGCAATTCTTTGCAAGAGCACAAACGTGTATTGTAAAAAAGCTCTCTTTTGAGAGGATTATAATACAAGTCCTTTTGGGGGGAAGATCGGCTCCAAGCAAATCTGGTCCTCATCGATTTGTCAATCTTAATTAGTTATTCTCTTTGAATTATGGGTAAAATTGTTTTAAATGTGTATTTGTGTAAAGAAATCATCCCATCACAACCCTATGTTCTCCTTGCTATCTCTCTCCTTTCATAGTTATATTCTGTTGAATCTAAAAGTAAGTGTAGATTCTCTGACAGCTGGCAACATTTGCGACTATGCCCGAGAGGAATCAAGCTACTTTGATACCAATTGTTGCAATTAGGGTTGCAAAGAAACACACACGGCTTGGAAAATATGAATAAGCTCAAGGCACACAAGAGAGAGCATATTTCTTAGTGCACAATGGAAAGATAAGTTAGCCCTAGAATAATGGGTGTATATACAATGCACGGGGGAAAAACCTCCTAGTGAGCAAAAAAAAATACCCTGGCGGCCCTAAGAGTGTTCACACACATCACTACATTGTATATGATAACAAAATGTAGCTTACAAAGATTCAAGTGATTAAAAAAAAATAAGACTTAAGTCTTGGATAAAGAGGATAAATCTTAGGACTTTCCTAACGAAATCTAAAATGATAAGAGAGATGCAAAGCTAAATGCACCGAATAGTTGGATAACCAAAGAGAAAGTACTATGTCAAAATTCAAGTGTAAAATGCACTACTTGATGCCTATGGATACTACAAATTGTGTGAAATACAAAATCACAAAGAGATATTCAAGTCCCTTGCAAACAAAGGAAACAAAAAAGAATAGAACCAAACCAAGAAGAGATATTCAAGTCCCTTGCAAACAAAGGAAACAAAAAAGAATAGAACCAAACCAAGAAAGACCAAAGAAAAGAACAATCACCAAAAATAACCACATTCAAATAAAAAAATAAATACCAAGAACTGAAACAAACTCTTAAAGAGGTTTGGATTATCATGATGGAAATTGAGAAAGAATCGAAGTTAGATCAGATTAGTGTTCCATCCCATTACAAGAGGTACACAGTCTATGATTAAACGATTGTGATAAAAGAGCCAATGAGAGAGATCAAAGGACCAAGGATATCTTACTATGGACCTAAGAAAGCAAAGAAGATTGACCTAGAAAAATATAGAGAAGAGCCAAGGTCTACGTATATTGTGAATAATCTAACTCTTGAAAGAGGAGGAGATCTTTATAGCAATACTCAAGGAATATAGAAATTTTTTGGTTTATCGTATAAAGATTTTAAACGAGTGGTTTTTGAAATTTTCAAGCATATAATCCCTCTTAATACTGATGCTAAACCAAGTAGACATCGTCCATGTACCTACAATGAAACATTTACTAGAAACATCAAGGAGAAGATAGACAAATTAAAAGAAGCAGAATTCATCTATGAAATAGAACATATATATTGGGTCTCACCAATTGTGGTTATGCCCAATAAAAATGGAAAATGGAGGGTGTGTGTCAACCTCAAAAAGGTGAACATTGCAACCATTCAAAAATTTCCTCTTAGCAAGCATGTACCGGAAAAAGTGGTTGTTGGCAAGGAAGCTTATAGCTTCTTAGATATCTTCTCTTGACATAATTAGATGGAAGTCAAACCCTGAAGATCAATATAACGTAGCCTTTTCCACTTGATGAGGTTTTTATGCATATAGAGTTTTGCATTTTAGCTTAACAAATGCATCATTGAACTTTTATAGACTAATGACCCACACGTTTAGACAATATCTATGGATATTCTAAGAAATTTTGCATGATTACCTTTGCATTCATTCCCAAGTAATCATGCATTGATTACCCTTGCCTTCATTCCCAAGTCATCATTCCTTGTCAAGAGAAAACCATATAGAGTATCTATGATAAGGTTTTTAGAAGTGTAGAATCTATAGACTGCCTAAATGATGAGAAATGTATCTTCATGGTAAGAAAAGGCAAGATTCTTAGTCACAAAGTGTTTTAAAAAAAATCCATGGATTTCGAGAAGATCAAAGTGATCAAAGAATTTGCTAGACCTATGACAATGAAATAAGTACAAGCCTTTATGGGCCCATTGTGGATATTATCAGATGATTCATCTACATGTATGCAGTAGTTGCTAAATCTCTTTACCCATTGATTGTGAACTTTGATTGGACAGAAGAATGTGAGAAATATTTTCAACACCTTAATAACTTCTTGATTTTTGCTACTACTTACTGACAAATCAATCCACATTTTTTATGGATCATCAAGATTTGCTTTATCTAGTAAAGAAACTCTGCAACATAGAATGTATTGTTTGATGGTTTATCATCTTGTTTGAGTTTGATTTCACACTAGTAGAGAAAGGTACAACCCCACCAAAGTGCTAAACACCTTTCATGGGTGATGCATGGGGAAACACCTATTCAAGTGGATGATGCTCTACTTGATTCATATGTTCTTTAACATAAAAATGGTGCTTAGATGGAGTAAGCACCCACCATAGGAAGTATCCAACTAGAGAAATCAAAATCTCTCTTATTGTTGGTTGGACATCTCTATATATAGGGAATAGACCAACTATTGCAACCATGCATTGAGCCTAAAGAAATATTTTTCTATCTAGCTCAAGTGCATATTCAAAGTACTAGTTGTTACAATGAAAAAGTGTAATCAATGCTTGATGATATTAGGTGTATATTGTCCAAATATAAGAAGGATAGTGCATGAGTATATAGATGAGGGTATGAGATGGTGGTAAACCGCCACAGGACCTTGTAACCATGTTTTAAATTATAGTGGTATCCAAGTGGAGAAACTACATTGTAATATACCTAATGACTAGAACCTTCCCTAAGGGACTGAGCAAGGCAAGGATCAAATCAACTGAAAAAGAAGCCTAAGAATATGAGATTATTTATAATCATCTATACAAAAGGAATAAATATGGGCAATTAGGAATGTGTGCAATAGAGAGTGAGTATATACTAATACTCAAGCAAGCACACGCAAGTCAAGCAAGAGGTCAGGACTATGAGATTATTTATAATCATCTATAAAAAAGGATGATGGGAAATTATGAATGTGTGCAATAGAGAGTGAGTATATACCAATACTTAAGCAAGCGCTCGTAGGTCAAGCAAGAGGTCATTTTTTTGCTAATCATACATCCAAAGTAGTTATGGTTGCTAGTAATTGGTGACCATCCACAAGCCAATGTCCAGTCTAGAAGCACAAGCAAGATTTTGTGTACTATGCTTACCAAAATTGTAAGCAGGTCTATCTCAGATTGAGTGCAAAAGCTACACTCAGCTTTTATGGGCATATCAAGTTGCGCACAACACAATCTTTGGCATTAATGCTATATTGCTCTTGAAGTTTTTAATTCCTACTCTACACATAGATACAGAATTAAAGTGGATAGGGAATGAATTGTTAACAAGAATTGATCAACTTGAACATTTATATAAAGCATGACTTAGACCCATAGCCAACATACATGCTAAAAATAATCCATGAAGGAATTTCACAATCAACATGCAAAATTAGGGATTTTTCAATAGGTGGTAACGGCCTGGTATACACCTTGAAACAAATGCAAAGAAAAAGAAATGACAAAAAAATGGATTTTTTGTGGTTCATTGCATATCACCAAGCGATGATGTTTGCAGATGCTACAGAGGATACCCCTAGTAAAATCTACCATTGTATTTACCAATTTGTAAAAGTGCATGAGATTATCAGATGTACTATGTTGTAAATGCCCAATTATTTTTTCTATAAATGTACAATACTCATAGGAAGTGGACCGAGAGGTCACATATTGAAATCCCTAGGTATATAAGTCATTCTTGAAGGCTATTTTAGAGAGACTTTTGAATAAACTATCGGACCAATGAAGCTTAGCTATAGAGAACTTTTGTAAAATTAACATTTCTCTTAATCTGGTGATCCAAATCAACTTTTGACATTTCCATCCCTCTCCTCT
Source organism: Adiantum capillus-veneris (assembly GCF_014529385.1). NCBI lineage: Eukaryota > Viridiplantae > Streptophyta > Polypodiopsida > Polypodiales > Pteridaceae > Adiantum > Adiantum capillus-veneris. Next base: position 16,093,509 of record NC_140950.1, read on the forward strand.
TGCTCTTTCTGTTGAATGTATTCACTGTCAATTTGATGAAAGTTCTTGTCAATTTTGTGTGAGTTTACATTTGTTGTTAAGAAATATTTTAAGTTTAAATGCTAATCTTTTTATAGGAGGTTGATCCTAGTCCTTAGCGACAGCGGCTGTTAGAAAGTTTCCAATTGCAGCTTGATTATCATTGTAACAATGGATTGCAATTTGTGTACCCTGCAAAATTAGGTTTCGGTTATGTAGAATTGTTACGATAGCCATTACCTACCTTCTCCTAGATTTTTGAAGTATTTAAAGCAGTGTTAACTAAGAAGTCATCAACTGATTAGTTGGCATGAGCATTGACTATTTACCTGATGATTGGTTGCTATTTTTTCATTTGTGATTGCTCTTGAGTGCATCTTCTAGAAGTCTCCATTGTGATTGACAACTCAATGCATCTATGTGTCCCATCTCAATCGCTTCTCTAAGTATTGACATTGTGTATGTTAGTGCTAGATAGTTACGCTATACACATCCGTCACAACGATCCACTAGCATTGGCACCATTGTTAAGGATTCAATATTATGATGGTCGGGTAACATTGTGACCCTACTTACGTTTATCCAAAACTTTAGAAAAATCGTTCCATATTGACCAGTGATATGAAGGCAAAATGGGGTTTGGTCACTTTAGAGAGTCTTGGAGTCGGGGACTAGCTAGATCTTTTCTTTTGGTAGCAAAGAGTGTTTGTGATTGAAGGTAAATCCAAGCATTGCCAAATTGCAAATTTCTTTAAAAGGTTTTCCACTCCACCATCATTTGTCATAATTTCAAGCTTTGTTTATTTCATTCGGCAATCTTTCATTTCAGTTTATATGAGTATGTTAAGTAGGCCAAGACATTAATAATCTGAGCTACCCACTCACAAAATATCAAGGAAATAGCTTCCAATACCCTAAGGAACATATAAGTTTGGTTGCAAACTAGTGGGGAACATGGATTGTGATCCACGTACCTCGGAGCTAAAACTTTGACATTTGTGTAGACTTTCAAACCTCATCACTTGCAAACACCAATTGCCACAATTTGGGTACAAAAAGAACTGTAAAACCTCATCGAAATTAACAGATTTAAATTTTTTTAATCAAATTCACCAAGACAAAGTGCAAAGGAATCCCGAGAAATTGAAGTCTAAATGAGAAATGCTCTTGTGAAAAACTTTCAATTAACCTCCTCTACAAGTGGTACAAATCTTGAAGCGAAGTCATTCTAGTGATGGATCGCAAACCCTTAGAGTGATTTTTGACTAGAGAGGTACTCACTACACAAATCCAATATCAAGAAACATACTTAGCGCATTGGGTCACAAAAAAGACCTAGAAGTCAAAGGAAAATACTCAAAATAGGGAAGTATACAAAAATCGCTAGACTTACCAAAGAACTAGGGTTTGACCTATTCAAAGAGGTCCAAATTGAAAAGGTTGTAGATACACTCTCTTGACATAATGTGTGACCAGCTATTAAAAGATCATGCCCAGATGTTGCACAACATAGATCGTGATACATCATTTTCAGTAAACTAAAGTGAGGTTCATACCACACATAACCCTAGTGTCAAGAAGCCTAGTGGTTTTTCCAATCACAATTTGGACAAATATAAGCATTTTGACAAAGTTGAAAGTTGTTTCAAATTTTGGAATCAACAAGTCGATAAAAATTTGGTAGATTCTGAGTGTAAATAGCCAATAAACTCAAGAACTCTCAAGTAATATTTGTTTCCAAGTTGAGAGCCAAGGGTTTCTATCAACAAGTAGCACACATTTATGAAGGAGGTACACACATTCTTGGAAATTAGGTAGCAGATTGGGATTCTACATTACCTTCTACTACAAATTTTCATGGTTTTAAGATCAAGATGATTGTGTCAATCTAGAAATCTATTCCAAGGATACATAGTTAGTACCATATCAAGGGAAGAGAGAATAGATATGGGTTTTCAAAGCCTTCATAGACCATTCAAGAAGGAATCTTGTTGGTGGATACATCATTTGATAACTACTATCAAATCATGTCTGAAAGATTTGCACATGTGAGTTTTAAGAGTGAAGCTGAGATCCATGGGCATCCAATGCTAAACCAAAAATAAAACTTGTGAAACTGAAATACTTGTTTGAAAATGACAAGGAGCCAAAATGTACAAAGACTCAATGGAGCATTATTGTATCGGGATAATTGATCAATCCTGTGAGTTCAAGGAGCTAGTGCATGTAGATTATAATGGGGATAGAAACTTTGATGAAGATGCAGTTGAGTATCAAGTTATATTGGACCCACATATTGTTAATAATTAATGCATGATGGGTACTAAAGCAAAATTTAACAAGGAACCAGAGGAGAGACTAACAAACTATGCTTATATGGCCCTATATAGGTTCATCAATATGCATCAACATAACTTCTTTAAGTGTGTAGAGCCCAACGCTAGAGACTTAATGGACCAAAAGACTCACCATGTATTCACGCATGCAGATATCAAGGGAGTCGAAAATCTTATGGTAGATAGATATGGATGAGAGTATGAACCTTATGATCCAATCGAGTTGGAACAATACACATATGTGGGTACTCCGATATCTACTCACTACATACCACCAAGTGTGAGTACACCAAGGATGTCAAAAACCCATCCACATAGTTTTGAGACACAAATGGTGGGGAGAACTAGATTCAATGAATCTGAGGAACATACACATGTTTTGGGGTCACAACCTACAAGATCAATGTGATCACAAACATCTAGAAATGTTGTTCATGGGAGTAGTTCTTATTCCATTAGGCCAGTTAGGTGGTTATACTACTATAATAGGGTAAAGAGGACCACTATTTGAAGATAGAGTTCCACAAATCATAGCCCAAAAAGAATGTCAAAGATGATTCCACTAGGTTTCCTCCAAGAGTACAAGAAATAGGGAGAGAAGTCTTCATAAGGGACCCATAAATGATAAGATGTACGTATGTTGAACCATGACGAATAAGACCATCGCACGTAGCAAAATGTGTGAACAAAAAGGATGGTGGATCTAGAGATCCTCATACTCAATAAGAATGATTTGGACTAATCTTTTACATAAACAAGATCATGGTGATTTTAGAATCACCTAAACCTATGATAGTGATGGTCCATCATGGATGTTATTGACGATTCATCTACATGTATACAGTAGTTACAAACCCTCTTTACTAATTGATCATGCACTTTGATTTGACGGAAGAATGTGAGAAGATTTTTCAATAGCATAAATATTTCTTGATTTTTGCTCTAATTTTGAAAGCTGCAGATTGGACAAAGATTTTTGATGTCCACATAGATGCATCAACTTATGTTGTAGGATGCATACTAGCTTGGCCTAGGGAGGGTAACATGGATTTTCCAATTTTCTATGCTAGTCAAGAATTTAATAGAGCTAAGAAGAACTACACAATTATAGAGCGAGAAGGATTGGTGATGATCTATGCAATAAATATTATTTATAGGCAAATCAATTCACATTTATTATGGATCATCAAGTCTTGCTATATCAAGTGAGCAAACCCTAAAACATAGGACATATTGTTTGATGGTTTATCATATTTCTTGAGTTTGATTTCATAGTAGTAATCAAGAAAGGATTGCTCATCTTTGAGAAATGATGCAGAGGAAAGCACCCATGCAAGTGGATGATAATCACAAAACTTGACAAAAGAAGATGATCTCGTGACATGATGCCTTATTCTTGCAGTGACTTCAATGTGCATTCTGACCCATCTCAACCTCAATAGAGAAGATTGTACAGTTTACTTCACACAAAAAATGTTATCCAAGTCGTTCAGGATGTAGCCATTGTATACAATTCAACACTTGACCATGCTTGACTCAAAAACCTTCCCCCGGAGAAACTTTTCCAAACATGATTTTGCTTCTCGTCTGACCACTCCTCCATCCAAGTACTCATTCTAAAACAGAATAACTTCAACATATTTTGCACCTTTTTCTCTATATATACTTCCATGCCATGTTTCATTTCTTTTTGGAGTCTCTCTCTCTCTCTCTCTCTCTCTCTCTCTCTCTCTCTCTCTCTCTCTCTCTCTCTCTCTCTCTCTCTCTCTCTCTACTTTCATAATGTTTCGCACTCTAACTATATACAAATAAACATGATTTCTTTTACATTTTTTGGAACTCTAAATCATGCTTACAATTGTTTTATATAGCTATTTGCAATCTTGTGTGTACACGCGTGCGCGTGTGTATTTATGTGAATAAAATCATAAAAACAAGATTTCCATTTAACATTGCCATCACACATATACAAATATACATAAAACTATACAAATATACCAACACACATATTGCATAAATATAAAACTACCCCACTTCAAAATTCTATATGTGTTTTAGTAAGGGCAAGCCTAGTGATTTATCACCTTGTTTACCTAATATATTATGAATTGCTATGGTTCATGGTGGAAAGTGTTTAATTTCTTTCAAAAGAGCACCTACGCATCTATTCCCTCAACTTTCATGTATGCGAAGAGCATAAACTAAGCCATGAGAACTGGCATGAAGATGCAGGCTCGGATAAGTTTTTGCAAGGTATTATAGGCCCTAGTGTTAACATACGCAAATCTGCTGCAACAACATGCAAATTCATGCATTTTATAGCTTATGAAGATTTTTATTCACAACGAGTGCAATATTATCCATAGAGATATCCTCCCATTTATCACTGGGAATATCCAAAGGATGTATGGGTCGCCTAATAATGACCGTGATCCTAAGTTAAACAATCACTTCTAGAGGGCTACAACGGTTGGGAACACAACTCAATCTTAATATTGTAAATCTTCTAGAGACAGATGGGCAGATTGAGCGAGTTAACTAGGGGTGCTAAACAATATGCTATGAGCATACCTTAGAAAGATTAGGGGTGCTAAACGATATGCTATGAGCATACCTTAGAAAGAAGCAATCTGATTAGAAGATTATCTTCCTATTTTGTAGTTGTCTTCTAATAGTGCAAAGCATGTTACTACTTGGTTTAGTCTCTTCACGCTTATGTACAGATTTTAAAGTAGGTCACCAATTACAGTGAAATTGACCTCTTAAAACAATTAGCAAGTCAAGGACTTTATCCAAGATCCTTTGGATATGTTGAAAATTGCACGTTGAAATGTTTGACAAGCACAAGATGGATTCAAGATGCATGCTGATGAGAAATGTACTTTCACGCAAAGTCAAGAAGAGGTATTCTTATGTGTTTCAGAGCCTCCAAAAATTTTGAAAATTGGTCATCCATCTAGTTACCTCTAAGATGGTGTGGCCCATTCAAAATACTCCAACAAGTTGACGATATGGATTGCACACTCTCGTATTCATCTAGTTTTCATGTAAGCCATTTATCTTACCAAGGGATAACAATGTCATCAACCAAGATGCTCTTGTTGATTTCATTGAACCTCCCACTCAACCGCATGAACCTAAATATATCTTCACCATCATGGTATAGGTTAATTATAAGGATAGACCTGAGGAAGGGACCACTTAGAAACATATTAGCGTTTTTAAGAAGAAATGGCCACTTTTGTTTCCGAAGATGAAAACACTTCTCAAAGGGGGAGTAATGTTAGAGCAATGGTAGGACTAGGGGGGCACAACCCTAGGCTACTTATGCAATGTTTAGAGGATTCCTAAAGATAGGTAAATGGTATATAAAAGGAAATATATTGGGTGGAGAATAGCATGCACAGTTGTCAATCGTCTTTAATAAAATGCATATGTTTTGGAAGTCATTAGAAAGATGTATAATATAGGGAATAATCCATAACCTGAGAATCAATAGAGGATAGCAATACTTACAATGGGGAGACGTACGAACTCAGTAACGCCACGTGTAGAAGTAAAGACAAGCAAGTCAAACAATAGTCATGTAGAGTTAAAATCAATTCAAAAAGGGAGAAAGAGAATACATAAAATGCACAAAATGATGGCATGGTATAGAATTTTCTCTCGGATGGGGGATAGTCTGTGCATCAAAGGGGAAGGGGAGTGTCCATAAAATGGCAATGTTGTGACACAAAAGGGCAAAATATCATAGTGGCTCATCATAGGTCTGAACCTTGATGGGTGAAAAAGAAAACGTGGGTGGAAAGTGAGATAGACACGGAAGGTGATCAATGCTACTCCAACTTCAAAGCACCCACCATTCCATTGATACGGGAGGATCCCATCCACAAGGGTGATTTTTTTCACATAAGATGCACGAGTTAAGCAAGGTCAACAAGGTAGCCAAGTTTTGAAAGCAAGCAAAACTAGTATAATTGTGTGTGTGTGTGTGTGTGTGTGTGTGTGTGTGTGTGTGTGTGTGTGTGTGTGTGTGTGTGTGTGTGTGTGTGTGTGTGTGTGTGTGTGTGGCATGCACATGTGCGCACGCACGCATGCTACTACAAAAATACACATTCAACTAGGAAGTCAAAGGGGAGCTTGGCAAAGCTCAAATTCAAGAGCACACCTTGAAGTATGATTTCCCTTCATTTATACAATTACTTCAAAACTAATGCGAAAGCATTTGACTTCATCATTGGATTTTGAGTAGCCAATAGTAAGGAGAGGTGTTTAAGCAATCCTTGTGGATTCACAAATTAACTATAAAAGGAATATATACCTCAATGAGGATAAAGTTGCTACAACGAGGAGGTATGAAGCTCAATTTAAGCATGAGTGTCGAGAATGATGATGTACACGAATGCAAGATGAAGGTAAAAAGACACTTATTGAAGGCACACAAGGTATCTCAGTGTAGAATTGCGAAGTTAAGGAATTGTATAGAGGTGGAAAAAAAACCGAAGACGTATCAAACCCATCTCCATAAGTTGGCTCGATTTTAAGACAGCCTGGGTATATCAGCTTGATTTTGTCAAAGAAGGTTTTGTTACTGAGGCTAAGGATATCCATGTATCTATAGGTATGATTAAAGAGAGAAGGTTTGTGATTGGTATTTTTATTCTTCATGGTCTACAAACCATTTATACTCAAAAAAAGCTAGGTATAAGTTGCGCATAAGGGGTGAGCATGAAAAGCACATTAGAATACCAAGGCTTTGGTTATAGCAAGGGCTACCAAAGTGAACTAAACAACTATCAAGAAGCCATGAAATGGCATTATTAAGCTTATTCTTGTGGGAAGTGTGCGATGAGTTAGATTTCTCTCGGTTTATTTGACGAGAGAAATATGAGAAAGTCCTCTTAGCCAAGCATGGCTAAATGCAATCTTAGTCATTTTTATCAAAACATTTTTCAGTCTTGTATCCCCATTAAGGGGAATGATTTCATAACATTGAGTAATGTCAGTAGATAAGAGATGAAAGAGCTGACTAGGGAGGTTGAGAGTAACCCTTGTAAAGCTTTTAACAAGCCAAAATAGATTGTAGTGGACTTTAGAAAATCTAAACATATCTTTTGTTTTGACGCACAAAGACTAATTCAAACTCGGTTAATATAAAGTGAAGACATAAAGAATTGTCTTTAGTAATATCAGTAAAGATCCCATTTGAGGCATCGGAACTTGTGTTTGTGATGTTTACAGGTAGGAAATAGCACAAGTAATTTGACTATCTCAAAAAATATTTGAGATCACTACAGTGTTTTGAAATGATATTGGTAACTTCAATAGGAGATAAGTTAAGTAAAGCAAACTCCCACCTAGTTAGTCGTACGTGAGCAGCTTTCCATGTAAGGTTTTTGCAAATAAGAGTAGAACAATTAGAGACTTTTTCAAGACCAACAATAAACCAATTCTATGCGAGTTTTTGAAATTTGAAGTTGAGGTCGAGTGTGATCCAAGTCCTACCAGTAGATAATCATTATGTGGTAAAAGAGTCACCTTTTGAAAAAAACATTGTTGAACCAATTCGGTTAAGTCCAATAGGATTGTCTTTTCCAATCGGAGAGTATTGACTAACTCGGTCCAAAGGCTAAGTAAAGCTGAGAGGGCAAGGTATAGGTTTTTTGGTAAAGTTGGAATGTGGTTTAGTCCTTTAGCAATGATTTTTTGGACTGTAAGATCAGTAATAACCTTAAGATCACAAATGCAGACATGCCTGCCTAAATTACCAAAGTCTTTACAAAAAGCATCAAACTTTTTACAAGAACAATTGGGGACAATATTGTGGCGTAAAAATTCATTGCTCTAGACTAAATTTTCAATGGGTTGATAGGTCCAGCCAATTAAGACATTATCTAACATTTTATGGTTATCAAAAAGTATATCAAAACACTCACAAAAGATAGACTTGGGTGAAAACACTCCAAGAGTGCATTTTGATATAACAGTGTATATAAATAAGCTTTGCCAAAGAAGTCTTTTTTGAGAGACGCTTCCTTCCACAAGATTTTGCAAACTTTGGGAACCATTTCTAACAGGTTAGAGTCACAGAGGGAGCAAACGTTGTTCTGAAATTCTTTGACAGCTTCTAGAGTAGCACTGTCTCTACAAAAGATGCCGCCAAATTATGCGATCATAGGGGTACTAATAAAAGCGGGATTGAGGATGCATAATTTCTTAAGAAATTTGGACAGTTCTGCACAAGAAGAAGAAAACAGAGCCAACTCTTGGTTGTATTGCAAGGTAAGTACCAAGTAATTAGGCAATGTATTAGGCAATCATAGCTACACCATCAACGTCATCTTTGTCTAAAGTAGCCAGAATTTTGACCCAGTCATTAAAAGAGAGAGCATGTGTAAAATTGAAGACTTCTTGTTAGACGCAAGGGAAGATTCATAAATAAGTTCGATGCTTCCAAGATACTCATAAATCGCAGGACAAGCGAGGTAGCCACAGAAAGAGGCCCGAAAGTTAACTCTAAACCTTGGGAGAGAGATATGGCCTATAAAAAACATTTTGAAGAGTTAGAAAGAGACTATTTACAATAAGAGATTACAATGCTTTTGGCCTACCGAGCAAGAAAGGGTCTAGTTCTAGGTGCACGGGTTTTTCTAGAGGGATGATCTTTTGAGTAAATTGTAATTTGTTCTATAATCCTTGCATGTTTCGCCAGGTAATGGATAACTCTCATGCGACCAGTCATTGTATACAGAGTGTGTACCTAAAAGATTATTTAAAATCAAGGTTAGCAAAGGTGGATAAACCTGCAACCCTAAAACCGACAAAGTCAAAAGACTACGATAGTCGTGAGCATGTTGACTGTTTTTCTGTTCTTTTTTACATTCCTTTTTTAACTTGTAATCAAAAAGGTCATCACTCCTTTGAGATACAAGTGAGTTATTGTACGTTATAAATAAGGTTATTATCTAGCCCAATTTTTTGAGCCCTTAAATAGCTATTCAAATAGTTAAAATTCCAATCAGAAGGCCACTACCCCTTTTGATCCTAAGTATTATATATCCAACTTTTGTTCCAATCAAAATGTATTTTTGTATAAATATATCAATCTCTCCATTGGGTGTCTCTTTTTATAAGGAGTTTAATGGTGCCATGCATTCACAATGTTTTTTTCCTTTTTTTCAGCCACACTTGTGATCCATCTAGAGACAACACTACTTATGCCACACATGCTACTCTAAAAACTAACCAAAGTACTTTAAAAAATTGGGCTTAGTATAGCCGTTCAAAGATATCCATAGCAGAGAGATACCCTATATATATCATTAAAAACCCATGCCAGCTCCACAATTTTTATCCCAAAGATTTAAATGCACCATCAAGAGACACCAATTATGCCATTCCCATACTTTAATGCTCCAGGGTTAAGATTATAACTATAACGAAAGGAAACCCAAGCCAAAGATGTAGCCATATTTCGTTCAATAACTGAGCAAGAGTAAACAAGTAAACGAGATGCCATCTTCATTTTTTAATATGAAAACACCTCGCGGCAGACCAATCATCAGATAGCCAAAAAGAGCAACAAAAAGTCCAGACAGCAAGCAGAAACCATAACATCAGTGTTTCCATTTAAACAAGAAAAAATCATTTAAGAGTACGTGCAGCATGCGCATTGAGCAAGCCACCATACCAAATAACAAGTAACCAGTTATATACAATATCGCCCGTGTACTAAGTCAGACGAGTGTGTTTTTTTTTTTTTTTTAATCCTTTTACAGAGTATGTGTTGAACGTGGCAGAACACATCAAGCATGAGTAGTGAAAAATTACCCCGCCATGTGTGATACCAACAATATGGCAAGTATGGTGCCAAGCATTATGCAGATTATGAGTGTGTGTTTTAAAAGAAAAAAAACTTTTACAGAGTATGTGCTGAACGTGGCAGAACACATAAGGTATGAGAAGTGAAAAAATACCCCGCTAGGTGTGATACCAACAATATGGCAAGTACGATGCCAAGCATTATGCAGATTATGAAGTGGGTTAAACCTATTATGCAGAGCTCAAAATAGTAGGAACATACAAAGCTCGGTACGATACAAACAGGAAAATTTTAGTAGAAAAAAACTTTTTTCAAGCATGAACGAGTACCAACAGTGTGCCGATAGTAAGAAAACATTAAAGCGTATGCAGAGTGCAATAGTATGCCAACAAGCCCCAAGTAAAATCTACAAAGAGAACAAGATTGGTAAGCACCGACATGAGATGGTTGCTCAATTAGAGCGCTCCATAACTGCACAGTAAGCGACAATGCACACACTCCTCTGTTTCACATACACACACTAACACAACCAAGGCTAAGTGAGGAGCCAAAGCAGCCCTCACCTCCTTTTATAACAGAACTGCAAGGTTGATGCCTCATGAGTTGCACAGGGTGGTGAATCCCCCCACGATCGGAACGATCAACAGGTGAGAGTTTCCAGGCTTCTAGGCAGAAACCCTAATGCAGCCGCCACGGGTTGAACAATGGATGTCGAGAGAGAGAGCGAGGGGGGGGGGGGGGGGGGGTGAGCAGGATCACCAGAGTGAGTGAGCAGGATCGCCAGAGTGGGGGTTATGCGGCAGAGAGAGAGAGAGAGAGAGAGAGAGAGAGAGAGCAAGGGAAATCCTCTTATAAGTGGAGGAAGGTCCCCCAGGGCTTGGGGGTGGGAGGCGCCTCGTGATTATCTCACACTTCTTTGTCAAGTGGGATTAATGCTCCCTATCAATTTGGGTGGGTTTTGCACGGTTCAATGGCGGATTAATACCCAAGTGATCACCATGTGATCACAATTAAAGTGAACCCCAAGTAAATTTGATGTGAACATCAAGAGACTACCCAATGATCCCCATGTGACTCCAAATCAAGATGTGATCACCTTGTGAACCCACCTACTCCCAAGTGATCACTGTGTGGCCCCAACCATCCCAAAGTGATCTCCAAGTGAACGCCATGTGATTCCTTCCCGGTCATTTTTGCTATATTATACGTTCTCACCTCCATTTCAAGAGATGCACGATATCTTAACAGAAGAGTCATAGCCTCCGATGTGGTAGGTAGGTGGTGGGTTCAAATCAGGGGGCTCAACCCGAACGAAATCATTTTATTCTTGAGAATAAATGAATGGTCCACATCTACCCAAGATCCTGGACCATCAATCCCACCTGACAAGGGGCGTGTCAAATAGTCCCAAGGAAGGCGGGGAGCCCATAATGGGGTGCCCAATTTTTAACGCCACTAAAAATATGAAACAATAGCTTGCTCACGACAATGGCAGCAAGCTGCTATGTGTGCGCGCGCACACGCACATAGAGTTGTAGTATTTGGTAGAGGCCATTTCGGCCCAAGCTACAAAAATGTAAAGTTAGAACTTCCCAAGGCAACCCTTTCGATCCTAGAGTTGACTGATTTGATGCAATTCGATTTCGGTCGACTCTCTACTCAAGGATTATCTCCAATGCTAGGTAAAAATGCCACAAGTGCTTGGATATAACACCAACAGTATCTCACGCACAAAAGACACTATAGGGAAGAATCAAAAGTACCATATAAAGTTAGGACCTTAGTCCTAACTTTGAGTTTTGATCGCTATCAGCTCTACCAAGAGCTGTATAAAAATTTCTTGAATGAATATCTTGAAGTTCTTAGTCCTAGCAAACAATGGATGACCTGCTTGCTCAGCATTTTCTTTGATTCTTTCAAAGAACTTACCTCATGATGTGGCTGCCCTATTTGGCAACTTGACTTTACCTCTTTTTTCAAGGATGTTTCATTATAAAAAATCACCCTTAGACTCGTATCTAGGAAAATTGTGTTTTCTTAAGAACTTACAGAAACATCCTACCTATTTTTGTCTCATGGGCTAAAGTCTCAAAGAAAGATAAATTACAAACCTAATTTTTTCCTACTTGAAGATTCACAATAATCTAATGTACTGCTTGCAAAGTGAGTTAATATTTTGTGTTATTATATATTTCATCTAGTTCATAGGTTACAAGTAAAGTTTTGCATGAACAACTTTAAACACCATGATATTCTAATTAGTGCCAACACTAACATTCACACCAAAAACACAAGGGGTGGTCAATTTATGCTAAAAAACTATAAACAAACTATCTTATTGCAAGCTCAATTACTCTCAGGGAGGTAAATTAATAAGGACCAAAAATTTATAACAAATTGTTTGATTTTCAAGTAGTTTAGAACAATTGCAATAAGCTCGACATAATATGATGAACAATCCACAAAACAAGACATTCTAAACAAAATCAAGATAACATATTAGTGCCAAAAGATTGTTAACATTTCTTAAGATGTTATTAGTTAAGGATTGTTAATTGCAAACTCTATTCGCTATTCTTAATCTAGGTCTCCAAATGAATACGAAGCTTGGATGTTCAAGAGATTGTAGAAAATTGCAATACTTTTTTGTGGGCCTTTCAATTCAAAACCATTTATTCAAGCTTTCTTATAAGCACAGCTAGAAATCTCAACATCAAAAAAAAAAAAAACAAACAGACAAATTAATCACCATGTAGATAAGGCTACATTTAAGTAATATTTTCAACTTCAATTACAAGATTTTGAAGTGCCTAAATTGCAAGTTTTTTCGCATCATCAATGGGTGTTATTTTTGGGATCGTATAAGCAATGGCCAACTCGGCAAAAATATCCCTCAAGAGTTTCATGAGATACAAGATGGGTGCTAGAAAGGGTAGAAAAGGCAAGACCATGGCAAAAACTAGATTGCAACCACAGAAACTAAAATGCACATATTTTATTTAGAATACAAGACGTCCAAAATCAAAACGTACATAACATCTCATCACATTTTTATTCTAGCGTTTTATTTTTTTTGGGCTCAAAATGTATTCTATTAGTGTAGTTTGCTAATTGATCAAGTGTATTTTAGAGCTTCATGGTGCTTGCTTTATGTATGCTATGGTTAAACATTGAAGAGTCATTGAGGAGGATCATGATCTCGCTTCAGTTGTCCTTATTAAAGTATCATATCTAAAAAAGTTGGCGTATTTTATTCTTGATTCTCAAAAAGCATATGGTACGCCACGTGTTAAGACATCTTGTCCCATACCTTGGCTACTACTATTGCAACCATGTAAAGCTTGATGGAGGTGTACGAAAGGTGCGAGAGAGGGCAAGGGCCATAGCACACTTTGTTGTGACCACCATGGAAGGTGAGGGTAGGTTATTTTACTTACATGGAGGAAACAAGTACATTGGGTTGCCTATACTTGTTTTAGCATAGAGTTTGAAACAAGCTTTCTAATAGAGAGGAGTATCTTGACCATGGAATAAGTTGGGGGGGGGGGGGGGGGGGGGGGGGGGGATTGAGGGAAGTATGAGGTCTTGAGAAATATTGAATTTTTTAAGATTATGGATCCACGAGAGTGAAGCCAAAGAAGTGTTGGGATGAAAATTTACCTTTTTGGGCTGTAGAATACATATTGGGGATTTCAAGAAGGGGAAAAGTGATGTTGGAAGATTGTAGTTAAGTGACCCCCTTCTTTCCAAAAGCCATCTCACCACACTTCTTGCTAGTCAAGGTCATTCTGAGGCAACAAAGTAGACTATCGAATAATTTTTGGACGGTGTAGGGGTTGTCACCACCTTCTTCCTGTTCACCTTTTGCACAATAAATGGGTTGCTTTTGAGGTTTATAGTTTTTATGATGGACCAACACTAAGAACATTTCTTACTATCTACCATACCTAGTGTGTACTTTATGTTGCTGTCCGCCACCACTTACAACACCTATGGAGCAATGAAGGAGCCTTCAATCATGAAGCTATAGACCACGGTGCAACAAATAATCGTTCTTAGTACAGTACAAGACACCAAACATGAGTTTGCAACTTGCATTCTACACAAAATGCCCACCAAACTGCTCAAATTAAACCATTCTTACTACCATAGCCTATAACAACCACGATGTAGCTTAAAAATTTACAGCATCTTGGAACGTGTCATCGGCTTTAACGATTTCCTCACGGTATGCAATCTGACTGTGAGATGCACAAGCATGGCATTTGAACAAAAATGTAAGGCATATGCTGGTCCAATAAGACTGCTCACACAAAATTCACCTAGTTGAGTCTTCCACAAAATGAAATAAAATATTATATTAATGTCTTCTAGAGGACAAAATGACCTATTAGACCGAAGAGTTACACCATGGTGAATCTGATACAAATTCTCGATAAAAGAAAGAACTGTACTATTCAAGAACACTAATAGACCTGTAAAAGGTGGGTATCATGAGCCTGAGGAGTACATATACAAAAAGTGGGTAGGTATCTCAAAATACATATGGTAGATATGTATATATCAAAATCTGGCAACAGCTCGCATCGGTCGGTGCAAGATCGTGTCACTGTCCTCCATGGTGAGAGTCCCCACAAGGCCTCTCGCATGTCTCGCCAATATAAATCTGATCCTATGCTGCAACCTCCTTCAGTGCTGGGAGCATCCCCTCATCCTGGGCCTCCTGGATCTCCCCAGCTCGGCTGCTCAGTCACTTAGAATACCTCTCCTAGTAATATGCCATGTATCCCTCCTCTCTGGCTGCTCTCGTCTCTGCTCACTCTCTAGATGAAAGAACACTGAGATGTGTCTCTGGGTGTGTCTCCGGTCTGTAGGCCTCT
Organism: Adiantum capillus-veneris; assembly: GCF_014529385.1. Classification (NCBI taxonomy): domain Eukaryota; kingdom Viridiplantae; phylum Streptophyta; class Polypodiopsida; order Polypodiales; family Pteridaceae; genus Adiantum; species Adiantum capillus-veneris. Next base: position 16,108,565 of record NC_140950.1, read on the forward strand.
CTCTCTCTCTCTCTTTTACTAACCCTCCTCAATGCGGCCGAATCTCCGGTTGATAAGAGTCCCCGACATCTCTGATCCTGGTATTTCATACCTCTAGATAGAGGCCCAAAACCCTCTCTAAAGAGACTGTGAAAGCGGCCATGTATCTCATAGTATAATATTCAGTGGCATATATAGTGGATCCTATCTCTGGCTCTCTCAGACACAGCTAGCACAACTTGGCCTCCAATTAAATCTCTCGCAATCGGCCAGTCTCAATCTCCAACTGGTGTGAAGATGTGCAAATCTGTCCAACAGCACATCATAAGCAGTGTCCATGTAGGAAAGCCTAGATAAGAAGCCATCCTCTATAAGCTGGAGAAAATGCTCTATATATGTCGTCATCTTCGTGCCCAGCTCGTGTATAGGCTGTATCCATGTCCTCTGGGTATCCTGCCGTAGAAGTCCAATAACCTCCCTCCGTTGCCATGAAGACACTAGGGCCAGCCGAGCATAACGATCTCGTGGGATCTCCCATGAGCTATGTATGAATGTCACTGATATCGAAAGAGCCTCCACCACCAAAGGAGGAGCAGCCAGCTCTTCTCTGATGATCACATGAGGAACCAAGGCCTTAGCCTTGATCATCCTAAAGATCATGGAGATAAGTGGCCTCTCCATGTCTCACCACCTATCTATATGTCCATGATGACGACTATGACGATCTACTCATGGTCCCGATATCTGCATGCCATATAACATAGTTGAGGCAACCAGAGTATCAGAAAGCCATAGCTTGGTGCGAGGCTCCTGAAACAGAACCTGTTGCTAAATTGGCTTCATCTGACAAGAAAAAATTTCTAAATGAATTATTGGATTTATAAGTGAGAGGGTTTTCTCGCTTGGAACACCAAGAAAAATAATTCTAAATGAATTATTGGAATTTTAAGTAAGGGTTTTTCTCACTGGAGGCATCCGAGTACAGAGTATTCCTAGTGTGTCATTCAGAGTAATGACGGTAGCACTGTGAACGGGAATATCTGTAAGGCCACAAGAACGGGTACTTCTGATGCGTCACATAGGATGGGTGACAGGGAGCATCGGGAAGAGGTATTCAACCATCCGGAAACGGACATCTCTGATGCGTCATAGGATGGGTGACATAGAGCATTGTGAAGGAGATTGTACCATAAGTTCAGTAGGAAAGGACTAGGTGATGGGTATTCTTGATGCGTCACAAGGTGAGCGACGGGTGCATCGGAAAGGGGATATCCATAGTCGAGAGGAAATTCCTAAGTGTGTTAGAATAGTGCACAAGGAAAAGCAAGCACTTGAATGAAGATGGGTTCATAGGAAACTTTGAGGAAAAATAGATGCTTTTTGAGAAAGCGGGATTGCTTTTCGGGAAAGCAGATGCTTTCCCGCGAGGAAGCCTATGTCTGCATTGCACCTGTGCATGTGATTGCATCCAGGGACGCCTGGGAAGATCTGTGAAAGCTTTGTTTTTAACTTATAAGGTTTTATTGAGTTTTTGGGCAGATTCATACCATTTTTAAAGGTGACCGGCCACCCACTTAATAAGTGGGCAGCCTATGATTAAATAAAGCTAGTAAAACCAGCCAGTGATTTTTCTCTCTTTTTCTGGCAGAACAGCACCAAAAAATTAAAAAAATATATTAAAAAAAATAAAGAAAGAAAAGAAAAAAAAAAACGGCCGCGATCTCTACGCGAGCAACCAATGCTCTGCTATCTTTGTCGTGGCGAGGGAGCTATAAAAGCATCATACGCCCTGTCCTAGAGAGGAGGATCAGTTTTTGCAAGAAGGAGATGCTGCTATAGAGTTCACCCGCAAAGAAGACATTTGTTGCTGATGCCCATGATTTTCCCAAGTGTACCCGATGTCTCCAAGACCCAGTGCGCGAGTTCCCTCGCAAAGAAGTGCCTACGGAGCGTGTTTCCATCGCGACAAGCTGCTGTTTTTCTCTGTTTTCAGCCCATAAACGTCGTAGACGGGGCTGATTTACGAGAAGGAACCCGAGAACACACCTCTTTTGTGTGTAGGATTGGAAGAGAGGATTTTGTATGCAGAGATCTCTTCCGGGGAATTGCTTTTCGAGAACCGAGTTGCGTTCGAGCATCGAGACTTTGAAGGTAACGATTTTCATGTTATGATCTCTAAGTATTTGTTTGCAGGTGTACTTCCTCTTAGAGAGGGAGTAGGAGCAGAGGAAGGCATGAGCCTCTGCAGGAGAAAGCGCTCTAAGAGCCAGATCAGCCCAAAGGGGGTCGTACCCAAGTTTGGGAAGTAGACCCACGGATCGGAGAGAGGTAGTCTCTCGAGTTGTGATCCGGAATTTGGGATTCCCAAGTAAGGACTTCATGTTCGGGAAAGCAGAGTTGTTTTGCGGGAAGAGGACTCTGGAAACAGAGTGGGAAAAGAGAGTTGCAGGAATGCCATGCCCCGATTCTGGAAGGTGAGATCCAAAGGCGAGAACCTTTTTTTTTTTTCCAAGAAAAAGATCCTTCTATTAGTTAATGAAAACTGCCCATAGGGCTACATCCACCTCTGCGAGAGAGGGCTACATCAAGCATGATGGGGAGACTCTCCCAAGGAAAAAAAAACAGCATATATACAATGAGGCTAAATCAAGAAATGGGAGGAGGGAAGAGCCACACAGGTGGACAGTAGTGCCATCTGAGCACCCCCTGGACTATGGTGTAGAAAGGCCCAGGGCGCCAGAGTCGAAGAAAAGCCTCGCGGCACTCCCGCATGCGGTCGGAGCTGCCTTGAAGACCCTCAAGCTGTCCTCTGAGAGTCTGGATCATCTCTAGCCAAAAGTCCCGAACAGTCTCTGCTGGTGGCACACGACGAGCCTCAAAGATGCGGAAACAGCGGGCCCGCCAGATGAACCAGAGAGCTAGGCCGCTGATGAGCTCCCAACACTCCTCTCTCTCAATGCTCCACTCCTGTGGAGTAAGCTCTGTAGCAGGCTGGAGTGTAGGTTGCCCCCCCTGTATCACTATCATCCTGCTGGTGGAAGATAGCTCAAAATGAAGTGCTGGGCCCGTGACGGTGGACCAAGCCGCTGCCCCCCAAGTGTACTGTCGAGCCGTGGAGAGGGCAGGCATCAGCCGAAGAACTCGTAGCCACACCTGCTGGGCCGCGGGACAGTCCCAAAGACAGTGACGCTGGCTCTCCACCAACTGGTCACAGACTGCACATGCGGCCGAGAGACCACTATGCACAAGCCAGCTCCCTATTGCTGTGGCTCTGTGTGCAACCAGCCACTGGAACAAGGTGACTCGCCTCGGCTGTCTGGAGTCCCACAGCCTCTGCCAAAAAGCTGCCAAGAACTCGACTGTGAGGCCCTCCTCCTGCCAATGACGTGCTGCAGCGGGGCGGGCCTCTCTCTGTGCTGCCAGTATATGACGTCCAAGCCGAACGGTGTACTGAAAGAAGGGGACTCCTGGGCGGTCTGCAGAAGAGAAGGAGTCCCTCCATAGCCACTCTCCAGGATCCCACTGTACTCGTGCCAGTGGACAACACTCCCAAGCCCATAGCCTCCAGTGTCCAGTCTCAAGAGCTGCTGGGTCAGGGTCTATGACACAAGTCCTCCCACAGATGCCCACAACTCGGATCCTCTGGAAACAGCACTCTGCTACCTGCGGGGCCTCTACTGCAACTCACTGTAATCGTCCCCCACCCTGAAGCTCGAAGAACAGGGCTGGGGCAGTCTCTGAGCAAGCCTTGACTGAAATGAGAACCTCCAGTCGTGTGAAGGCTCCCATCCACCGGGGTGCTACTGGCTCGAGAGGCGTGAGCCACTCAGCTGGAACTGACTCTGAGATGTCCTGACACATGCTCTGCACCCTCTCATGCCCTGTAACTGGACAACCTGCACCTCCTCTAACAAACCTGTGAACTCTAGCCAGTCACCTAGAGAACGCGCTGGACCTGCCGCCATGGGACCCCAAGAAACATGAGGCCGACTCCCAACCAAGTGGCCTCTCTGAGTGCTAACCATGGGGTTCCAGACGAGGGGCTGCCGTAGGCGCTCCTCCGTGCACGTCGGCTGTCTCTGCTCTAGGCCACGCCGTAAGAGCTCCCAAGATCGAAGCAAACTCATAGCGAATCTGTCCTCCAATCTCCTGCTCAAACCAACTCGGCGCAGCTCTGTAAAGATCCATCTAGTCGAAGGTTGCCAAGGGCCTCAGACTGAGGCACCCTGGCACGAAGCCTCTGCAGCAAGAATTCCTTCCAGGGCTCCTCGCCTGGAAGAAGTCCTCTGACGACAAACTTCCCAAGAAGGGCTCTGCTCTGCTGTGCAGGATCAATGATCCCAAGCCCTCCCTGAGAGCAAGGAAGTGTGAGGACCGACCAAGCCACCTTGGCTCGGGCAATCTGAGTATCGCGACCTGACCAAAGGAAGTTCCTGATCAGCCTCTCTACCTGGCTGATACAAGAACTCGAGAAGATCCAGCAAGAAGTGATGTACCACATAGTCGCCAACAACACCTGGTTGGCAACTACTACTCTACCAACCAGCGAAAGTCGTGATGAGCTCCAATGTAACAGCTTTCTCCTGATGGACAGGAGAAGAGGAGCAATCTGCTGCTCAGGGGACAAGTCCAGACCAACCTGACAACCCAAGTACTGAACTGCACTCCCTGGAGGAATCCACCTGAAACCCTCTCCTGGCATCCAATCTGGCACAAGAGCACTGCCAACCGAGAAAGCCACTGTCTTTCTCCTGTTGATCAATGCGCCCGATGCACAGCAGAAGGTCTCCAAAGCCTGCTCACATCTGTGTAGATTGGCCTCCTGGCCCTCTAAGTACAAGGCTGAGTCGTCGGCAAACTCAACGTCCAGAAGCTCATCTCCCCGTATAGGGAGTGCTAAGCCTCTCAAACCAACCTGCTGTGACACCAAAAATCTGCTCATCGCCTCCGCATAGAACAGAAAGAGAAAAGGGGCAAGAGGACAACCCTGTCTGACTGATCGTGTGAGCATGAAGCGCTCACCTCTACCTCCTGCCAAAAGCACCTGACTGTGAGCCTGTCTGTACAAAGCTGCCACCCCTCTGATCCAAGCATCTGAGAAGCCCATCCTGCGTAGCGTGCCCTCTAGAAAGTCCCAGTCAACTCTGTCGTATGCCTTCTCAAAATCGAGGAGAAGAATCACAAGGTCCTCTCCACGGAGCCGTGCAAGGGCAGAAGCCTCCCAAAAAGTGAAGATGTTGTCAAGGATACTGCGTTCCTTGACAAAACCTGTCTGAGTCCCATGTATAAGGCTCTCCAAAAGTGGCTGGATCCTCAAACTCAGAGCCTTGGCAAGAATTTTGTAGGCTGAGTTGAGGATGGTGATGGGGCGCCACTGTCGAAACTCATCCAAGGAGCCACCCTCCTTGGGAATAAGGTAAATCAGGCCCTCACTCATGCTATCCGGCATCACTCCTGTGTGCAGAATGTACTGAAAGGCACTACAAAGATCTGGGCCAAGCACGTCCCAGTACTCCAAGAAGAAGCTGGGAGTCAACCCATCCTCACCGGGACAGCTACCACGAGGGAGGGCCCTAAGAGCCGTGTGCAGCTCCTCAAGCTGAAGAGGCATCTCTAGCCTCTGGCGCATCTCCTCAGTAACAAGACAAGGCATCTGTGCCCAAACCTGCTCCCTGCATGCATCCTGTCGCTCTGACTGGGGCTCAACCGACAATAACTCACGGTAAAAGTCAGTAGCAATTGCACGCATATCCTCGGGCTCACAAACAACTGACCCATCGGGTCTCCTCAACTGATTGACCTTGGCATGTGAGTGCCGAGGTCCAACAGTCTCAAAAAAGGCACCTGTAACTCTGTCACCCACCTGAGTCCACTGAGATGCCTGTCGGTGAAAGGCAAACTCATGACGCCTCTCCTCTATGCAAGCAAGCTCCTGTCGAGCCTGCTATAACTGCTCCTCCAACCATGGACTGTCTGGATGCTGCTCCTGCATCCTCTGTAGTGAAGCAATGCCTCGTCTGAGACGCTGCTCCTCCTCTCTCGCTGCAGCCCGTCGAGCCAGAGACTCCTGGAGAAAAAAGTGGCTAAGCTGAGCTAGGCCTAAGGCCACTCTGTCTGCAGGTAGAGCCTGGCAGTCCATGCCCTCTGTCTAGAGAGCCTCTACCCTCTCTCTGAGTGCCGAGTCCAACAAGACCCGCTCTGGGATGCGAAGCATCGTGCTCCCACTCCTCTGCCTGTCTGCCACTGTGAGGATCACTGGTGCATAGTCCGAGAAGGAAGTCCCTGCCAAGATGCCCACTGATCCCCCCAGGTCACTGAAGTGGTCACTAGTGTAGAAGCGATCTATCCGCGATAGATTCACTCCTCCCACTCTGCGGTCCGATCTAGAGAAGGCAAGACTCTCTGGAGGCCTCACAAAGCCAGAATGCTGCCAAGTATCCGAGACCCTCAAAGTCATACACAACCTCTCCCAAGCTGCTAACTCGACTCCATGCACAGTAGCATGGCTGCCTCCGATCCTGTCAGAAGGGTCCTCCAACATGTTGAAGTCCCCTCCTACACACCAATGGTCAACCTGTGGTAAGGACTCAACAATCTGTGACCAAAATTCTGCACGAGCACTCGCCACATTGGGCGCATAGATGTTTAGGAAGCCCACAAGGCCACCCTGAAACTGCACAGTGATCCACTGAGCCCTGCCTGGCAAAATAATCCCTCTGCCCACAATGGCCTACTGCAATGAGTCCGCAATAGTCATACATACCCCTCCCTTGATGCCTCCAGGTCCAAAAGCAGCTGACCAAAAGGTATCATAACGTCCACGCAAAATCTGACCACATCGCTGAATGCGGCTCTCAGACAAATGGTGCTCCTGAAGCATAAGGAGATCAATCTCTCCTCCCACAAGGCATTGCTGAAGCTCCTGACGCAATCGGCCCCGCTGTCGCTGAAACTGGGGCCCACCTAGTCCCTGCACGTTGCACGAGACGATCCTCATGGGGAACGAGAGAGAACAGATGTTGCCGCAGCAGCAAGATGGGCTATCTTCGAGGCTGGCTTGGATGGGGAGTAATCCGCATCCGAGCGTCCTCTAGATAGGCGAGTCTGTAGCGAGTGCCTGGCCCAAGCCCAAGCAGAGCGAGCCGTGCGTAAAGCAACCTCCTCTGTCCAAGAGTCCTCATGAATGTATACATAGCAAGGCAAACACTGCATATTAGCAAAAAAGTACACCACAATGTGCCTACATCCTGCTGAGTCTAGGGGAGTCACCGCAAACTTGGCCAGTGGCCACAAAGTCTGCAGCAAATCTGTAACTCCAAGTTCTCCCATGTGGTGAGAGAACTCGAGAACCTGAGTATGCAACCATCCCACCACAGAGTCTAGGGACCACTCTGTCTCGGTCCTACCACAGAGGGGGAAGGAGAAACCAACTACTGAGTCCAAGGCCTCTGTCCCCCTAGCTGCGAGGAACAAAGCATGGACCCTGAAGCAGGCTGCCTCGTGATCTGCTGCGGAATCGCCAAGAAAGCGAGTGAACCCGTAATCGAAGAAATCCCAGCGGCGTCGGAGGTCAATGCTCGTCAGACCCCGAGGGATAGCTGCAAGGGTAGATGTATGACTCTGCAGAGGGGGCCGCAAGAAAGGCTGACCCTCTCTCGCTAGGCGACTCGTGGCAAAAGCGCTGCCAAGAGATCTCCTAGCCGCCGGCGAGGGACCAGTCTCCTGAGTCGACTGTGGTACTGAAGCAGGAGGAGGGGGAGAAGGAGCTTGGGGGGGGGGGGGGGGGGGGGCGGAGGAGAAGAGAAGCGGGGTGGGGCGACAGAGGTAGGGGGGCGAGGTGGGGAGTAGACGGGAGCAGAAGGCGGGGGGGCGGGGGGGGGGGATGAGGAGGAGGAGAGGAACTTTGAAGGGGGGGCGGCTGGCGAGGGTGAAGCGGAGGTGGATGCTGGTGTAGGGGGCTCCTCCTGCTCAAAAGGACCAAAGCGGTTCCCCGTGGGAACCCACTGCTGCTGAGTAGGCACCTGAGGGCCACTCTGAGTGCCAGGCTGTCGCTGTGGCCCCTGGCGTCGACGGCCACGGGCCTGCTGCCACCCCTCCTCCGCTGGAGCCCCAGGCTCGGAGGGTGGCTCTAAATCTGTGCGTTGTGCCGCTGGCTGTGGCTGCGGCCCAGCCTTGGCAGGCTAGGGCTGAGGCTGAGGTGGAGGTCGTGGTCTCCTTCGAGGACAAGCCTTCGCTAGGTGGCCCATCTGTCTGCAAATGAAGCACTGGTTCGGGAGACCCGAGTACTCCACACTCTGTCTAAACCAACCCCCACTCACCCGAGGCAGAAGGATGACCTTCGGGAGCGTGTGGGTATCTCTAACCAAAACTCGAATTGAAGGGATGCCAGCCGCCTTGGCAGCTACTGATGCTGCCGTACGAGGTGTCTCCACGACTGTCCCGATGGCGGAGCCAATCCTGGAGAGAAGTGGAAGGTACTCCCTCCATAAACCCGGAAAGCAGACTGAGATGGGGATGTCTGCCTCCTCGACTAGCACATCCGAAGTCGGGTCAAAACCATGTCGCCACTGTCGAAAGTGGGCGCGTGATGCTCGGATGGCCAGTGGACTCGTAGCAATGACCTTGGAGGCCATCTCGGAAGTCTCGAACTCGATCTGGTAGTACCCCCGTCCGAGAATCTGGACATCCAAGATCTTGCCCACCTCTACGAGAAGGCGGGCCTGGAGAAGGTCTCGCAGCTCTCCTCTGCTAGGTCGGGTGCCGAGAATCTTGTAGATGACCGAAGTCGCCTAAAAGTGTTCTACCTCTACGGCAAGGCTCGCTTGCTCTGTCGGCGAAAGAGCAAGTCGAATGGTGGGCTCAACGGGGTCGGGCGAGGGGGCTTCAGGCGAGTCCCTCTGTGGCGAAGCTGGAGCCTCCATCTGTGTCTACTGCCGTGGCGTAAGAAGAGGATGGCGGGCGGACTCTGCAACTTGACACGCCAGGCACTGCCCCAAAAACGGAGTCAATGCCGAGAGTACCGATGTGCAGGATGAACCAGTGAGGAAAAGAAAGCAGGCGGGGGGGGGGGGGGGGGGGCAGCGGGTGGGAACGGCTACTGCGAGAGCATTGGCAGCAGCGGGCGGGGGCAATGGCGGGAGCGACGCAACAGGGGGAGTCGGCAGCGAATGGCAGCGGTGGCAGTGGCGGGTGGGGCTGCAGCAGCGGCTGTGCCACGAACTCCTACAGTTGGGGATGGGCAGTGCGCGAACACGCAGGGCAGCAAGGGGGTAGCGAGGCTGGCGGGGGGGGGGGGGGGGGGGGGGGGAAGGGCGGGGGAGGCAGCAGCAGCGAGCTCTCCTAGGTTCGAAACTGGTTGTTACAAGTTAAAGGCGAGAACCTTAGTTCTCGAGGATTTGGAATAAGGAACGGAAGTTCCTTGGAATAGGGTTTTGCCCTAGGAATCGGAAGCTGAGGCTTCCAGGAACCATCAAGTCTTATTCTAAAACGAACGTGGTAATACGTTCGGTTCAAGTGCTTGTATAGACTTCTCCTCAGTAACAAAGATACTATTGGGGGGGGGGGGGGGGGGGGGGGGCCAGCCCATCTTCTGGTCCCCAATATTGTGTCGATCTTCTCACTCTCTATCTATTTCTCTCTATATCCTTTGGCTTCAGTATTAAGTGGTAAATTCTATTTATCCGAGTATATTTTATATTGTTATGCGCTCCCGTTTGTGACAGTGGTATCAGAGCATGGTCTCCTCTCTTTCTTTGTAAAGGAGGACGACTCTAGGAAGATACGAGAAGAAGCCATGACAAGCCAAGAGAGAAGTAAGCAGGCGGAACCCTAAGCTCTTCAGGAAAAGCTCACGGAGATGGGAAAATTTTCTCTTTGCAGAAGTTGACACAAGACTTGGGATTCTCTGAGAAGGCCACAAGAGCATGATGCTCAAGAACCTAGAGAATCCAAGGAGCGGAATGCTCAAGATCCTTCAAAATCCTGAAAATATCAATGAACATCAATCCAGAACCATAGCCATGAAATCCTGTCATTCCGGGAAGGATATGAAGGTCTTTAGTCCTCAGAACACTCTGGTCAAGTTTGATACTTTTGACGGAAGGGAAGATGTCTTGAAAGCTACAGCTTTTAATCGACAGTTTGAAGTTGCCTTTGCAAACGGCAATTTCTGAGAAGCGCCGAAGATGAGGCATGTGACCAAACACCTCAAGGGGATTGTAAGTACTTGGTGGTATACCAAAGCTCTGCAAGGAACTTACAACAAGACTTGGATTCAATTCAAGGCTAAGTTTTCCGACAATTTTTTTTTTCCCCTCTACGCTTTGAGGAAGGCATCCAAGAAGTTTGAGATCGGTTTGCCCAATAGGAACACGAACGAGTCAAAGCAAGTAGTGGTTCACTCTTGCGAAGGTAGCTCCTCTCTGAGGAAAGAAAGATCAAGAAATTCAACGAAGGACTTTTGCCCAAATTTTGTAGACGCATCTGCAAAATACTTTGAAGCACATGGTGGAGTCAGCAATAAAAGCTGGAAGTGTACACCTTAGAATCTAATCCCCATAGTGGGACGAGAACCATTGAACACGGAAACAACGAATTTTTGTTATTTCTCCTCGAAGGATACGTTGCTATCCGCAGAAAGTTTGGAGTAAGGGAATTCAATCTCCTGAGTTCTTGAATAGAAGACCCTCGAACTTTAAGTGAGAGGGCAAGTTTTTAATCAAAGTTACATCTTTGAGGAAATCATAAAGTGCATTGTGCTTGTTTCCCCTTTTGCACGAGGTATGGTTATTCTAACCGGGACTACTCACTCTCGAGTGTTTATGAGAGTAGGATCAAATTGAAACATTGTTTTCTGAGATGAATTGGTTTGCTCAACTAGCTAGAAGGTCAACTATTGATCTGGTATCCGGTAATTCTCGAACAGATTATCTGCTACTGCGGGTAGGAAATTATGAAGGAACCATTATGAGCTTTCAAGCAAAGAAAAGCTTTCATTAAGCTTGAGTACTCTTTGAGCCCACACCTCCTACCCGGTAAGGGAAGATATGGTAGTGCTTTTTGCACAAGTGAAAGAATACTCTCTTTACGAGGGAAGGAACAAGCGACGACTACGGCCTATGATCGAGGAATCCAAGGATTAAAATCCTAGTTTATTTGATGAGCGGATTTTGCTCTAAGATTGAGCCAAGGGATCGTCAGTTTGAGTGTCTTCGCTCTAAGGATCTTACAAAGGGAAGGTAATTTCCCAGGCTCACTGAAACTTATGTACACCGTTGGGTACATGGATAACACACAAAGATGCAGACCTATGCTAAGGTGGGTCATCTACCAATCGAATTTTTTTTCTGCTAAACGGAATGAGATGAACCAACTTCCTTTTTAGGAACTGGACGGGAGTTTGCTATACTCTCTTGAGCGCCTTTTTGCGCGCAAGGATATTCCAACACGAGAATCTCTATTTGAAATGTGTTCAGTAGAAGGACTTTGAGTCTCTACAGAGAAGAGGTTTTCTGATGATCGTTGATCATTGAGTACGCTATGTGCTTTAAACATTATAGAAGCAACTTTTGGTTGCGGTATATGTTTCTCCATGAGCAGGTCAAGTAGCATTTACACGCTGCTGGAATAAATTCGAACAATTATGTTCGTAAGAGTATAATTCGCCAACCGTTTAAAAATGGTAAGAATTACCTTACCCACATATGGGAGAACATCATTGAGATCTAAAGCGGGTTCGCCCATAAGTGGGTCGAGTTTGAACTTATGTTCACAGAATGGTATGGCTAGAATTTATTTGCCTAAGATTTTGCAAGTCATCATTGATGCTTGCAAGGTGAATAATTTTTATGATTTTGCAAGTGAGAGACGCTAATGCACGTCGGGAAAACACTGCTGGTGGTAATAACTCACAAGAGGAAAATTTTGAAAGAAGTGCTGCCGTACACAAGAAATCTTTGGATTGGAACCATCTGTCTACGTTGAGCAGCGGCCCAGAAAAAGAAACTTCTTTAAGGTGATCGCAGACTTTGTTTGTGAAAGAAAGACATCGAGATTAAAACTCTATGATTTGGGTATTCCCTATGTGGTAAGACACAAGAGGTTTCATACCCTCTGGACTAGCAGCGCAGGGTTATGCGCAAGGATAGAGACCTAGATTGATTTCTAGGAGGATTATTCTTCTCGGATTGAGAAGGTGGAATTGAGTTAACAGCTTCTCGGAAAGACGCGAATGACGAGTTCTTACATGGCTCCTAAGTTTGATGATTGGTGAAGGATATCCTCAAGGTACTAGAGGAAGGACATGAAACGGTAAGGTAAGTATTGAATTATTGAATTTTTGTTCAATTTAATTTCTAAGTTCACTTTTGAGAAAGGCTAGCTCAACTCACCATTGAGCAAGATATGGACTCTTTCCGGTTTCTCCCTGGTAGTTCAGTTGGATCTCTACAGTTGAGGACAACTGTTTATAAGTGAGTGGGATGTTGCTAAATTGGCTTTATCTGACAGGAAAATGATTCTAAATGAATTATTGGATTTATAAGTGAGAAAGTTTTCTCGCTTGAATCACCAAGAAAAATAATTCTAGATGAATTACTGGAATTTTAAGTGAGGGTTTTTCTCACTGGAGACATCCGAGTACAGAGTATTCCTAGTGCATCATTCAGAGTAATGACGGTAGCACTGTGAACCGGAATATCTGTAAGGCCACCAAGAACGGGTACTTCTGATGCGTCACATAGGATGGGTGACAGGGAGCATCGGGAAGAAGTATACGACCATCCGGGAACGGACATCTCTGATGCATCATAGGATGGGTGACATAAAGCATCGTGAAGGCGATTGTACCGTAAGTTCGGTAGGAAAGGACTAGGTGATGGGTATTCCTAATGCGTACAAGGTGGGTGACGTGTGCATTGGAAAGGGGATATCCATAGTCGAGAGGAAATTCCGGACTGTGTTAGAATTGTGCACAAGGAAAAGCAAGCACATGAATGAACATGGGTTCAGAGAAAACTTTGAGGAAAAACACATGCTTTTTGAGAAAGCGGAATTGCTTTTTGAGAAAGCAGATACTTTCCCGCGAGGAAGTCTATGTATGCATTGCAACTGCACATGTGATTGCATCCAGGGACGCCTGGGAAGTGCTGTGAAAGCATTCTTTTTAACTATAAGGTTTTATTGAGTTTTTGGGCAGATTCATACCATTTTTAAAGGTGACCGGCCGCCCACTTAATAAGTGGGCAGCCTATGATTAAATAAAGCAATAAAAACCAGCCATCGATTTTTCTCTCTTTCTGGCAAAACAGCGCCATTAATTTTTTTATTTTATTTTTTTAAAAAAGGGCCGCGATCTCTACACGAGCAACCAATTCTCTGCTATCTTTGCCGTGGCCAAGGAGCTATAAAAGCATCATACGCCCTCTCCTAGAGAGGAGGATCAGTTTTTGCAAGAAGGAGATGCTGCTGCAGAGTTCACCCGCAAAGAAGACATTTGCTGGTGATGCCCATGACTGTCCCAAGTGTACCCTATGTCGCCAAGACCCAGTGCGCGAGTCCCTCGCAAAGAAGTGCCTACGGAGCCTGTTTCCATCGCGACAAGCTGCTGTTTTTCTCTGTTTTCAGCCCATAAACGTTGTAGATGGGGCTGATTTACAAGAAGGAACCCGAGAACACAACTCTTTTGTGTGTAGGATTGGAAGAGAGGATTTTCTATGCAGAGATCTCTTCCGCGGAATTGCTTTTCGAGAACTGAGTTGCATTTCGAGCGTCGAGACTTTGAAGGTAACGATTTTCATATTATGATCTCTAAGTATTTGTTTGCAAGTATACTTCCTCTTAGTGAGGGAGTAGGAGTAGAGGAAGGTATTAGCCTCTGCAGGAGAAAGCGCTCTGAGAGCCAGATCAGCCCAAAGGGGGTCGTACCCAAGTTTGCGAAGTAGACCCACGGATCGGAGAGAGGTAGTCTCTCGAGTTGTGATCCGGAAGTTGGGATTCCCAAGGACTTCGTGTTCGGGAAAGCAGAGTTGTTCTGCGGGAAGAGGACTCTGGAAACAGAGTGGGAAAAGAGAGTTGCAGGGATGCCATGCCCCGATTCTGGAAGGTGAGATCCAAAGGCGAGAACCTTAGTTCTCGAGGATTTGGAATAAGGAACGGAATTTCCTTGGAATAGGGTTTTGCCCTAGGAATCGGAAGCTGAGGTTTCCAGGAACCATCAAGTCTTATTCTAAAACGAACGTGGTAATACGTTCGGTTCAAGTGCTTGTATAGACTTCTCCTCAGTAACAAAGATACTATTGGGGGGGGGGGGGGGGACCAGCCCATCTTCTGGTCCCCAATATTGTGTCGATCTTCTCTCTCTCTCTCTCTCTCTCTCTCTCTCTCTCTCTCTCTCTCTATATATATATATATATATATATATATATATATATATATATATATATATATATATATATCCTCTGGCTTTAGTATTAAGTGATAAATTCTATTTATTCGAGTATATTTTATATTGTTATGCGCTCCCGTTTGTGACAGAACCTGAGCATATCCTCTCTAACCCTCCCAAAGCTGCGTGAACTCTAGTCAATCTAGTCTTTTCCGCTCTCCTGGTGGAGAAAATCGAGCCACTAAAAACCACCCCAAGGTTAAGTGTACATATCCTAAAAGTGTTAAAGTACTCGAGTGGCCCATTATTAATATGGATTAGGAATAAAAATCCTAACCTCCAACAACTTATAGTGCCCCGGCCGATGGGGCCTAAGGATAAAAGTAAAGTACACACACTCTCATTGAAATTGGCGTAAAGAAGCTCATGATGTGGCAACAACACAGATGGCCCGTGATTTGCGGAGGACCTGCCATGTTGCAATGCTATACAGACCAGCCCTTTGCCACAAACTGTTGACATGTCAACCGCGGGGTTGGGACTCCCTGAGCCTAACCCTAGCCAACCTGCAGATCATGGCCGAGGGTCCTAAACCCTAAAATAAAGCAGGGTGCTTCCTCTTGGACTAGATGCTTTTAGAACTAGTTCTTTTCATGTGAGATGTTTTGAAATAGGCCAACGGCCTTTAAATATATTGTGTAGTCTCTCTCAGTTGAGTTGTTTTTAAGTGCTAAAAGCTTGTCCCGGTTTGTTCTTTTCAGTTGGCACGTGGTGTCGTCCCGTAACACTGGTATCAGAGCTTCAAGTGTGTGCTTTTCTGAAACCATACCGGTCCCTTAAGAGCACACTATCACGAGGACGTGGCAGCTATTAACTATGTCACAAGGACGTGGCAACTGCTAACCTTAGTTGTTGGTTTCTTTCCAATGATTTTTGTTTTATTTTTGAGACCCTCTTTTTGAAGTAGCAAACTGTCGGACATTGTATGGCCAATGTGAACGGTAGTTTCACCCGCAGACGGGAAGTGGTCAGCACTAGAATTCGTATAGTAAGAGGATGTCTAGGCTTAGAGCAAGATCATGTAGGTCCCCCCGTCGCACTTAGAAAGTTGGTGGATACTAGGAAGTGAACTCAATAAAGGCATAAAGTCAAGGTGAGATCACCAACAGAAAGTACCCGACAGTTGGGCCACATTGCACTTTTTGATGCGGTCCCAATGAGGATAGATGGTCAGATGACTAGTGGGAGCCCAACGGAATCATTTCCTA
The DNA here is from genome assembly GCF_014529385.1 of Adiantum capillus-veneris. Taxonomy (NCBI): domain Eukaryota; kingdom Viridiplantae; phylum Streptophyta; class Polypodiopsida; order Polypodiales; family Pteridaceae; genus Adiantum; species Adiantum capillus-veneris. Next base: position 16,124,195 of record NC_140950.1, read on the forward strand.
AAAATTAGGGAACTGCTATTTTGGGCCATGAAATGTGTTCGCGTCATTACCTTCGGTATGACCAGGGGAACACTTTACAACTCCGCCGCGAAGTCAACTGGGCAACCAGTTGGGAGATTTTTAGGCGGCAACCCCGAAACGGACAAAAGCTTGTAATCGGGCCAAGTGGCAAATTTTCATGCACTTGCCTCATTCAGAAAATTAGGCGCTGAATTTTAAGCTGGGAAGAGGCCTCATTTGGTTTTTGCCACAGGTTAAGAGCTACGGAGTGCTTTCTTTCCCTCTCATGTACAGTGTGGTGCTAGGAGTGATGCCATGCCCCCCTACGTGTAGTTATGTGATGCCCCACAAGAGGGCTCTTCATTTGACTGATGTACAGCTGTGTGGTTTCATGCTTTTGTGCTGAGGCAAGAGCCTCCTTGAGCAGGAACAGGGGTAGCTAGCTCTTACTCCAAAGCAGGCACCGGTGAGGGTCATAACTTCACCGTCAAGTGCGAATTGAGCACTGTGTATGCGCTGTAAATTGATTGTTTTTCAGCCATACGGACGCGAGAACCCTTGGGAATCGTGCCCCATTGGCAAAGGACACCTAGGGGACTGTTTGGGGCTGAAAACAGGGCGAAAACCAGTAAATACAGCGAGCTGAAATTACTGTTTTTGGGCAGGAATCAGAGGGTATACGCCAGTGGAAGTGAGTTCTAGCAGGGGAATTGGTTTCGCGCAAGTTTTGGGGCTGTTATGCTGCCGAAATTTAGCCAAATCAGGTAGTATCTAGCAGGATACAGGTAAGGATTCCCAGGACTCTACTTTGTAATTTACCCTCTCAAAGAATAAAGAAATACCGAAGGAGGCGCCAATTTTGGGGCCTACAGGTTGTCGGCATCTGCTCGGGGCATTCTAGCTTCCGAGCCGTGTGTGTACTTAAGTGTTAATTCCCGTCACAGGTTTCCTTCGCACGTTCTCTCTATGTGTGTCTAAAGTAAAGAATTTCGGGTGAAATCCAAAGCCTACCGCCCCACAGGCCGGTTTCAAGGTTCCGTTGCAAGGACACAATCACTTTTTCCTCAAAGAGTGAGCCTCGGTTGTTTTGGGTAAAGACACAGAGTACAGGAACGCGGGATTACGCTATGGCTGACAAAAGGAAAGGGCATTATAGAAGAGGGTTCCTCTTCAAAGGACACACAAGAAATTCCTATGGTCTTCGAGATTGGCTAGAGCTCACTGCCACGCCAGATTGTACCTCCTGTTAATGTGAATGTCCCTCGAGTAGTACAGGGCTTTATGACTAGGCAACTTGAGGATGATGCGTTCAGGACCCAGTTAGTTGCCGCGGTGAATGTCTTTTTGCAACTGGTGCAGAATCCAAGGTTTATGGAGTTCTTGCAAGTGCCACAAGTGCAAGCAAAATAGGCAACCTAACCACGTACTGAGCTTGTTGAGGCTTAAGCCCAAGTACTCAATGCGACTCAGCAGGATAGGGAACACTCACATGTTGCGGAGTCGGGGGCTCCAAAACACGTTCCCTCGTGCTTGAACAGGTGGCCAAAACGCCTATTCCATAGGTTATGCCAGTTCAGTCCGCCACCTTCGAGAGCCCGCATGCTGTCTTGAATGGACAGGGAACTTGATACCAAGCTATGCACCCAGTTTTTCCACGGTACATCCTGGGTAGTTCGGGGGTGGATCAATGTTCCAAAGTATGGCTGGTTATGCGCCTGGAAGTCAGCCGTACATGCCAGGAACAGTGTTTGGGGGTATGCAAGGCATCATGCCAAACCCCATGTATGGTAATATCGGCATGCAACAGGGTTTTCAGTGCAACCAGGGCCAGTTTGGGGTGCCACAGGGTCATTTTGGCATGGCTGGTTTTTCTGGACAGCAGCCAGATGTCGCACCTCTGACGCAAAATGTGAATGGCCAAGATGTGCCGATCATGCCTACTACAATGCCCATGTTGCAGACCATTCCTTATGACAATTTGGGGCACTGGAGAAGCCGAAAGCTTACAAAGAAGGTGGTGCAGCTGTGAAGTTTAGCACTTTCAGCGGCTTCGAGGATAAGACAAAGGCTCTCACTTTCATCCAGCAGTTTGATACAGCTATGCACGAGGGAATTTCACAGAGGCCTCTAAAGTAAGAAAAGCTGCCACTTTCTTAAAGGACAATGCGCTTACATGATGGACGACATTGTTAACGCAAGGGCAAGCACCTGCCACTTGGGTTTACTTCAAGCAGATGTTTGCATTTGCTTGGCTGTCAAATGAATTTGAAGCCGACGTCATGACAGATTGGCACCAGCTTACTTCAGCTACATGCAAGAGCTTGCTGGAGTACAATCGAGGTTTTGTAAAGCGTTACTCTCAGTGACCTCCTACAGATTTGTGCCATTGACAAAGCAGATAGAGAAGTAATGTTGGGGGCTGCCTAGAGGGCTTTGCGATTACTATACTACGAACAGAGTGGCTACCCTCACTCAGCTAATGAAAGTTGCTAACACTGGTCTTTCCTTGCTGAAAGGAGAGGACAGTGGGTTTCCGAGCAACGAGAAAGGACGGCAGCAAAAGAAAAATTCAGCGAAGAAGCCCTTTGTGAAAACGGCTCCTGAAGCGTCACAGGGGTCAGAAAAGGCCACCAAAGACAAGGATTCAACCGGGACTTCTGGAGTGCATGCAAAGAAACAAAAAAGGAAGCCTTTTGTGCGCAAGTCGCTCCAGGAAAAGGTCCTAATGGCTGAAAAGAAATGCTTTATATGCGAGCAGCCTGGTCACTTTGCTACCAATTGTCCACAAAGGAGAAGACCAGCTAAGTCAGAAGATAAAGGAGGCCAGAAAGGCAAGAAGCCTAAACCCACGGCAGGTTTGGTGCCAGACATGATGGGTGATAGGCCCAGTACAGATGCCAGTGAGTTATGCAAGGCATGGGGTAAAGTTAGGGATCATGACGGCACTCATCTTCTTTGATCCAGGTGCCAAAGCCAACTTTATCTCACCAGAGTTAGCTATGAAGCTGGGCATTAGAGCTGAAGAGATGGGGTACACGACAGAAGCAAGGTTGGCATGTCCTGGCAACTCAGAGTGTGTTACTCCCATTATTGGAAAGCTGCGTCTACATGTTCAGTCATATGTGGAAACAGAAGAGTTCTACATCATGCCGCTGGAAGGATGTGATGCCTTGTTGGGGATCCCGTGGATGTTCCAAGTTCATGGAGTCTTGGATGCCTACAACAAAAAGATCACTGTACACCATAGGGGCAAAACTCACATCTTGGATGTAAAGCTAAAAGGAGAGTATGTCCCTATTGTATCTGCTTCTGCTATCACTTTTGCAATAAAGAATCATCTTTCTGTGTACTCGATTTTTGCACGTTACGTCTCAGATAGTGATCAGTCAAATTTATCTCTGTTAGATAAAGAAAGGCCAGCATTTTTGAAAAAGTTTAGTGACTGTTTTTCTGATTCATTACCGTCGCAATTGCCGCCAGAGAGACCTGAGGACCATCGGATAGATTTGGTGCCAGGGTGTAGCCCACCAAATAGACCTCCCTACAGGGTTAGTGCGGCGAAGCGGAAAGAGATTATGGGCCAGGTTGAGGAGTTATTAGAGAAGGGGCTGACTCGGCCTAGTTCTTAACCCTTTTGCTCCCCAGTGCTCCTAGTGTTGAAGAAGGATGGCTCATGGCACATGTGTATTGATTACCATGCGTTAAATAAGAATACTATCAAGAATAGGTTTCCTATTCGGCAAATTGATGATATTCTCTACCGTTTAGAGGGTGCTGCAATTTTCAGCAGGATAGACCTTAAGAGTGGGTACCATCTGATTCGTATAAGGCCAGAGGATGTGCACAAGACTGCGTTTAGAACGACATTTGGTCTTTATGAGTTTCTAGTGATGCCGTTTGGGCTAACAAATGTTCCTGCCACTTTCAACAAAATGATGGACCGGATTTTCCGCTCGCATCAACAGTTTGTTGAGACGTTCTTCGATGACATGATAGTCTATTCGAAGAATGAAGAGGAGCATAGGCGTCACTTGACCATTGTGTTCAAAGAGCTGCGCAGTCACAGGCTACTTGTCAATCCTAAGAAAAGTGAATTCTTCTTGGAAGAGATCCACTTTCTTGGCCACATAGTCTCAAAGGATGGTGTTAATGGATCCCGCAAAGGTGGAAGCTATTAAGACATGGCAGACTTGAAGACTGTGCACGATGATTTTCTTTAACTTGATTGCGACTTAGTGATACGCTCGCTGCTGCTGTTCGACACCCCCCCCCCCCCTCTTGCTGCGCCATCGCTACCCCCCCCCCCGGCGCCGCGCTGCCCCCCCCTGCTCGCCCGCCTGCTGCCCACCCCGTTTGCGCTGCTCGCCCACTGCCCCTGCCTGCTGCTCCCCCGTTCGCGCTGCCTGCTCGTTGCCTCCTGTCACGCCGCCCCCCCCCCCCCTGCTCTCCTTGTTTCCCCGAAGTTTTCTGCTCTTTGGCTTGTGCCGCACTGACTCCTTTGGGCAGTGCTCAGCGCATATAGTTGCAGATTCTCCCCGCCGTCAGTTCTTCCGCCACAGCAGTAGACACAGATGGAGGCTCCAGCTCCGCCACAGAGGGACTCGTCCGAAGCCCCCTCGCCTGACCCCGCTGAGCCCACCATTCGACTTGCTCTTTCGCCGACAGAGCAAGCGAGCCTAGCCGCAGAGGTAGAGCGATTGCAGGCGACTTCTGTTATCTGCAAGGTTCTCAGCACTCGACCTAGCAGAGGAGAGCTGCGTGACCTTCTCCACGCCCGCCTTCTCGCAGAGGTGGACAAGATCTTGGACGTACAGATACTCGGACGCGGTTACTATCAGATCGAGTTTGAGACCTCCGAGATGGCGCCCAAGGTCATCGCCATGAGTCCACTGACCATCCGAGCAGCACGTGCCCACTTTCGACAGAGGAGCCATGGTTTCGACCCTGCTTCGGATGTTCTAGTAGAGAAGGCAGACATCCTGTCACCAGCGTGTGACAACTATCTATCCTTTTTGTTGATTTCTTTCTTATTATCTATTTACTTTCACTTTTTGGAAACACCCCTCGGGAAATCTAACTGCCCTGCATTGCATAGCTAGTGTGGAACTGTCCAGAGGGAGTCCAGGCCTGAGGGCAAGAGAGCACTAAGGTTAGATAAGGACTATGGTTAGCCAAGTGGGGTCATTGACTAGCCAAAGTGAAATCCTTTGCTACAGAGGCTACATTTCAGTTCTGGATGTGGCCGCAATGTACAAAGAGGGTCGGATGACCTAGAAAGATACAATGGCAGTATCTCCTAAAATTTAGGGAACTGCTATTTTGGGACCTGAAAATGTGTTGACGTCATTATCTCCGGAATGACAAGGGGAACATTTTCTTACTCTGCCGTGAAGTCAACTGGGCAACCGGTTGGGATATTTTTAGGCGACAACCCCGAAACGGGAAAATGCTTATAAATGTGCCAAGTGGCACCTTCTGGTGCACTTGCCTCATGCAACAAGAAGTGGCCCTGAATTTTAAGCTGGGAGAGCCTCATTTTCAGTTTGGTCACAGGTTAAGAGCTATGGAGTGCTTGCTTTCCCTCTTATGCACAGTGCGGTGCCAGGAGCGATGCCCTGCACGCTACGCACTGCCCTCTCTCTCCCCTTTGGCAGTATGTTATGCCCCTCTAGTGGGCTCTTCATTTGACCAATGTACAGTTGTGTGGGTTCATGCACGATTGCCGAGGCAAGAGCCTCTTGTACAGGTACTGGATTAGCTAGCGGCTAATCCCCCCTGCAGGTACAGGTGAATTCGGAGAGGTTTCACGCCAGAAATCTCGTCCGATTCAAAGGGCAAGTAGCCCTACAGGTGCGGGAGCTCGAGGACTTGCTATGGATGCGACCGGCACGCGAAATGGAGCCCAAAACAGTAAATTACAGCCTGCTGTGTATTTTTGCAGGTTTAGGGTTTTGGCCCTAAATGGACCCTAATACCCCCAGGAGGTTCGGGGACGCAAGGGGACCGCTATACAGGTGATCTGGCGCATTTTCAGGGCTGAAAACAGAGAATTCAGCGTGCTGCAGATTCTCGCCAGGTTTTGCAAAGTGCCTGTATGCGTCGGGAAAGTCGGCCAATGCGTGGGAATACTGACTGTGAAGGGTTCTAGTATAGTTATGCTGCCGAAATCAAGCCAGAACAGTCAAAATTCAGCCAAGGTTGTGCGGGGCAGCTTGGAAAGAACCACAGCGTATATTCCCTCTTTTAAAGAATAAAGAAATACCGAAAGGGCGCCTAAGTTAGGGGCCAATCTGGTGTCGGTCTTCTCATACAGGTGCATTCTAGCATCTGTATCCCATTCCCCTCTCTTGTGTCACTATGGCGCAGATAAAATAGACGACTAATAATGGGTGAAAGCTAAATCAAGGTTTAAAGTAAAGTCTACCGCCCTTTTTGGATTGAACAGGCCGGTTACACATCCCCATCTCTGTCTGCTTTCCGGGTTTGCAGAGGTGATCGCTTCATGCTTACACGCTCGGTCAGACAGGGCTGTCCTCTTGCTCCTTTCCTCTTTCTATTCTATGCGGAGGCGATGAGCAGGTTTTTGGTGTCGCAACAGGTTGGTCTAGGGGGCTTAGCACTCCCTATTCGGGGAGATGAGCTACTGGACGCTGAGTTTACCGACGACTCAGCCTTGTACTTAGATGGCCAGGAGGCCAACCTCCACAGGTGTGAGCAGGCTCTGGAGACCTTCTGTTGTGCATCGGGCGCACTAATCAACTGGAGAAAGACAGTGGCTTTCTCGGTTGGTAGTGCTCCTGCGCCAGATTGGATGCCAGGAGAGGGTTTCAAGTGGATTCCCCCAGGGACTGCAATTAGGTACTTGGGCTGTCAGGTTGGTTTGGACTTGTTTCTCCTGTCTATCAAGAGAAAGTTGTTACACTCGAGCTCAGCACGACTTTCTTTGGCTGGCAGAGTAGTAGTTGCCAACCAAGTGTTGTTGGCGACTATGTGGCACATCACTTCCTGCTGGATCTTCTCGAGTTCTTGTATCAGCAAGGTAGAGAGGCTGATCAGGAACTTCCTTTGGTCAGGACGTGACACTCAAATAGCCAGAGCCAAGGTGGCTTGGCAGGTCATCACTCTTCCTTGTTCACAGGGAGGGCTTGGGATCATTGATCCAGCCAGCAGAGCAGAGCCCTTCTTGGGAAGTTCATCGTCAGAGGACTTCTTCCAGGTGAGGAGCCCTAGAAGGAGTTCTTGCTACAGCGGCTTCGTGCTATGGTGCCTCAGGCAGGAGGCCCTTGGCAGCCTTCGACCAGATGGATCTTTACAAAGATGCGCAGAGTTGGTCTGAGCAGGAGACTTGAGGACCGCTTCGCTGTGAGTTTGCTTCGATCTTGGGAGCACTTGCGGCGTGGCCTAGAGAACAGCCTACGTGCACGGAGGAGCGCCTACGACAGCCCCTCGTCTAGAACCCCATGGTTAGCACTCAGAGAGGCCACTTGGTTGGTAGTTGGCCTCATGTTTCCTGGGGTCCCATGGCAGCAGGTCCATCGCGCTCTTTAGGTGACTGGCTAGAGTTTACAGGTTTGTCAGAGGAGGTATAGGGCCTTCAACTATAGGGCATGAGAGGGAGGACCTGTGTCATAGACCCTAACCCAGCAGCTCTGGAGACTGGACACTGGAGGCTGTGGGCTTGGGAGTGTTGTCCACTGGCACGAGTATAGTGGGATCCTGGTGAGTGGCTATGGAGGGATCCCTTCTCTTCTGCAGACCACCCAAGAGTCCCGTTCTTTCAGTACACTATTCGATTGGGACGTCATATACTAGCAACACAGAGAGAGGCCGGACCCGCTGCAGCACCTCATTGGTAGAAGGAGGGTCTCACAACTGAGTTCTTGGCAGTTTTTTGGGAGAGGTTGTGGGACTCCAGACAGCCGAGGCGAGTCACCTTGTTTCAGTGGCTGGTCGCACACAGAGCTACAGCAGTCGGGAGCTGGCTAGTGCATAGTGGTCTCTGGGCCGCATGTGCAGCTTGTGACCACCTTGTGGAGAGTCAACGTCACTGTCTTTGGGACTGTCCCTCGGCCCAACAGGTGTGGCTACGAGTTCTTCGGCTCATGCCTGCTCTCTCCACAGCTCGACAGTACACTTGGGAGATCGACAGTACACTTGGCAGCTTGGTCCACCCTCTCAGGCCCGGCACTTCAGTTTGACCTATCTTCCACCAGCAGGATGATAGTGATGCAGGAAGGGCGACTACACTCCAACCTGCTACAGAGCTTACTCCACAGGAGTGGTGCAGTGAGAGAGAGGAGTGTTGGGAGCTCATCAGTGGCCTGACACTTTGGTTCATCTGGCGGGCCCGTTGCTTCCGCATCTTTGAGGCTCGCCCCGTGCCACCAGCAGAGACTGTATTTTTGGCTAGAGCTGATCCACACTCTCAGAGGACAGCTCGAGGGACTATAGGGCAGCTCCGACCGCATGCGGGAGCGCAGAGAGGCTTTCCTTTGACTCTGGCGTCCTAGGCCTTTCTACACCATGGTCCAGGGTGTACTCCGATGGCATTACCGACCACCTGTGTGGCTTTTCCCTCCCCCCATTTCTTGATTTAGCCCCATTGTACATATGCTGGTTTTATCATTGGGAGAGTCTCCCACCATGGTTGTTGTAGCCCTCTCTTGAAGAGGTGGTTGTAGCCCTATGGGCAGTTTCAGTAACTAATAGATCTTTTTCTCGGAAAAAAAAAGACTGTGCACGATGTCAAAAGCTTCTTGGGATTATATTCCTACTATAGAAGGTTTATCAGGAATTTTGTAGAGATAGCATCGCCTCTTCACGCTTTGCAAAAGAAAGAGGTCACTTTCACATGGACCCAAAAAGAGATTTCAGCTTTTAGTCTCTTAAAGAAAAAGTTGACTTCAGATCCAGTAATTGTTTTGCCAGACCTCAGGAAGTCATTTGTGGTCGAGTGTGACGCATGTGGCAGTAGCATCGGAGCAGTGCTAATGCAAGATAGACGGGTAGTAGCTTATGAAAGCCGAATTTTGTAAGGGCCAGAGAAGAGTATGCAAGTCTATGATAAAGAGCTCTTGGCCGTGATTCATGCGCTTTCTAGCTGGAAGCGCTACCTCTTAGGTGCTCATTTTGTTGTCCAAACAGATCATCAAACCTTGCGATACTTCTTGACACAATCAAAGTTATCCGAAAAGCATATGAGATGGGCAAACATTCTTTCCATGTTCCACTTCCAGATTATGCATGTGGAAGACAAGAAGAATGTTGTGGCTGATGCGTTATCAAGGAAGCCACAAATTTCAGTTGTGTCAATTCCTTATCATCATGAGTTAGATGACATTATTGGCCTACCTTGAGGAGAGATGTGGATGCCTTTGTGCGAGCGTGCTGATTTGCCAAAAGGTCAAATTTGACAGGCAAAAGGCACCAGGGCTGTTACAACCACTGCCGATTCCAGATAAGCCATGGGAAAGCATTGCTATGGACTTTAACTTTGATCTTCCAAGAACGCCAACAGGGAATGATGGTATTTGGACCATTATCTGCAGGTTCAGCAAGCAGGCCCATTTTATCCATGTCAAGAAGAAGATAAAATCTGATCTGATGGCACGCTTATTTATGTACAATGTGTTTAAGTAGGATGGTATGCCACAATCGATTATCAGTGATCGTGATCCTCGCATGACCAGTTTGTTCTGGAAAGGATTGTTTGAGAACATGGGCACTACGCTCAAGTTCTCATCTTCGTTTCATCCACAAACTGATGGACAGTCAAAAGAGGCTAATTCTACTGTCTTAGATCTGCTGAAATGCTATGTGTCAGATAATAAAGGCAAGTGGGAACAGTATTTGCCTATGCTTGAATATGCGAACAATAATACGGTGCATTCATCTAATGGCAAAGCACCTTTTGAGATTGTTGAAGGCGGTAAAAAGGTTCCTCCCATTTTCCATACAAAGGACAAGATCTTTGAGGAAGATCGATATGTTGAGAACATATATGAGATGTATAGGAAAGTTAAATTTGCCTTGGAGAAGACTCGGGCAAAACAGAAAAAGGCTATTGATCGTCACCGTCGTGAATTGTTGTTATCACCTGGTGATTGAGTTCTATTAAGGTTCAAAAAGGCAAGGTTAAAGAAGATAAAGGGAAAGGAACGGTTGTTTCCTAAGCTCAGTATGCATTACTAAGGGCCTTTTCAAGTGCTTGACAAGATCAGCGATGTGGCTTACAAGCTGAAATTGCTTGATGCGTGGAAGATTTATAATGTGTTTCACGTGAGTCTTCTAAGACCCTTCGTGGGTGATGTGCCAGAAGATATGCCAGATGAGGATCAGCCAGAAGTTGAGGAACTTGATGAGATCCTAGTACCTGAGCAAGTTTTGGCACATAAGGACAGAAAAGTTTAAGGACAGGTTGCAAGACGTTATTTGGTGAAGTTCACGAACTATCGGCCTATGGATGCAAAGTGGATGGAAGAGCATGAACTGTCAGAGTCACCAAATGTATTGCAGCTTTACCTTGAAGCCTTTGGGTTACAACCTACCTATGCCCCAACCCAACGTGTGCAAAGGAGGGGTAATGATAGAGCTAGCACATCAAATGTACATATGAATTCACTGTAATAGATGGAAATGACAAAAGTATGAAGATCTCATTAAGTCATTTGTATCTATGTGTACGACCTTTCTTGCAGATACATGCGATGATAAGAGTGTTGATAGCACAAGATCATCAGTGGCGTGTATTTATGGTATGCAATAGAGGACGTTTGCGATTTCAAGAGGGGGGTATGTCACGCGGACGTGGCAACTGTTAACTATGTCACGAGGACGTGGCAACTGCTAACCTTAGTTGTTGGTTTCTTTCCAATGATTTTTGTTTTATTTTTGAGACCCTCTTTTTGAAGTAGCAAACGGTCGGACATTGTATGGCCAATGTGAACGGTAGTTTCACCCGCAGGCGGGAAGTGGTCGGCACTTGAATTCGTATAGTAAGAGGATGTCTAGGCTCAGAGCAAGATCATGTAGGTCCCCCCATCGCACTTAGCAAGTTGGTGGATACTAGGAAGTGAACTCAATAAAGGCATAAAGTCAAGGTGGGATCACCAATAGAAAGTATCCGACACTTCGGCCACATTGCATTTTTTGATGTGGTCCCAATGAGGATAGATGGTCAGATGACCAGTGGGAGCCCAACGGAATCATTTCCTAAAAATTAGGGAACTACTATTTTGGGCCGTGAAATGTGTTCACGTCATTACCTTCGGTATGACCAGGGGAACACTTTACAACTCTGCCGTGAAGTCAACTGGGCAACCAGTTGGGAGATTTTTAGGCGGCAACCCCGAAACGGAAAAAAGCTTGTGATTGCGCCAAGTGGCAAATTTTCCTGCACTTGCCTCATTCAAAACATTAGGCGCTGAATTTTAAGCTGGGCAAAGGCCTCATTTGGTTTGTCACGGGCTAAGAGCTATGGAGTGCTTTCTTTCCCTTTCATGTACAGTGTGGTGCTAGGAGTGATGCCCTGCACACTACACACTGCTCTCTCTCTCTCTCCCTTACGTGCCGTTATGTGATGCCCCACAAGAGGGCTCTTCATTTGACTGACGTATAGCTGTGTGGTTTCATGCTTTTGTGCTGAGGCAAGAGCCTCCTTGAGCAAGAACAGGGGTAGCTAGCTGCTACTCCAAAGCAGGCACCAGTAAGGGTCATAACCTCACCATACAGGCGCGAATCCAGCGTTGTGTATGCGCTGTAAATTGACTGTTTTTCAGCCGTACAGACGCCAGAACCCTTGGGAATCGTGCCACATTGACAGAGGACAGACTGTTTGGGGCTGAGAACAGGGCAAGAACCAGTAAATACAGCGTGCTGAATTTACAGTTTTTGGGCAGGAATCAGAGGGTATACACCAATGGAAGTGAGTTCTAGCAGGGGCATTGGTTTTGCGCAAGTTTTGGGGCTGTTATGCTGCCGAAATTTGGCCAAATCAAGTAGTATCTAGCGAGATATAGGTAAAGGATTCCCAGGACTCTACTTTGTAATTTACCCTCTCAAAGAATAAGGAAATACCGAAAGGGGCGCCAATTTTGGGGCCTACAGGTTGTCGGCATTTGCTCAGGGCATTCTAGCTTCTGAGCCGTGTGTGTACTTAAGTGTTAATTCCCGTCACAGGTTTCCTTCGCACGTTCTCTCTGTGTGTCTAAAGTAAAAATTTCGAGTGAAAGCCAAAGCCTACTGCCCCACGGGCCGGTTTCACACACAAAGCAAGATGGTGCTTCCAAATTCTACAGAAGATTTTTTTTTTTTCACCTACATGAACCTACAGATGGAAGCTATGGGGTTGGATGAAGAAGAAACCACAAGATAAGGTGGAGATGGAGGCGTTCATTTTTCCCTAAAAAACACAAAAACATGCTACTTGATGCTTTTTTGTTTTGCAAAGCTCTCTAAAATTCTCTTCAACGCTTGAGAATTTGGATATGCAACAAAAGTCAAAGTTGATCCTCGACAAGCGTCTCGTCGCGAGCAGATTTTGATTCCAACAATTTTGAAGGGTTTTCAGCGGCATATTAGGGTTTTTGCATAAAATTTCAATATGTATAAAATTAATGTTTTTGGAAGCTCTTGTTATTTGTGTGCAGATAACAAGTTTTAGGAGCGACCAATAAGCATTTGGAGCATAGAACTGGACATACACTCTGTTGCAACGAGGAGAGCCAACTGTTTGATGAAAGGTAAGTTGAGAAATTGTTTGAAAATAGTGTTTGAAATTTGTATATTTTGGACCTGTATTGGTGTCAATTTGAGGTTGCTTGTTTTCATGCTGCTCTTGATAATGTCTGAATTTTTCGACTCCAATTAGGGTTTTCAGCGGCATATTAGGGCTTTTGCATAAAATTTCAATATGTATAAAATTAATGTTTTTGGAAACTCTTGTTATTTGTGTGCAGATAACAAGTTTTAGGAGCGACCAATAAGCATTTGGAGCATAGAACTGGACACACACTTTGTTGCAACGAGAAGAACCATCTGTTTGAAAGGTAAGTTGAGAAATTGTTTGAAAATAGTGTTTGAAAATTCTATATTTTGGATCTGTATTGGTGTCAATTTGAGGTTGCTTGTTTTCATGCTGCTTTTGATAATGTCTGATTTATCGACTCAAACTTTCTTGAGACAAGTGTTCATGTTAGAACCTCTAAACGACGTAGACGGATAACTCTGGAAAGCTTAGGTGTAAAGCTAGAAACCTTTGTACGACGCAGACCGGTGGTCTGGGGGGGAGCCTCGCGATGCAAGCTACAGTCTGGGGAGCATTTGGTTGTATGAGTCCTCTAAACTCATGGCTTAGACCTCTTTAAGATATTTGCGGGGGGAGTGAGGAGGTAGTTGAATAATACCTTCATGCCTAAGACTCTTTGTCTAGGAGGAGTGTTCAGTGGTATTGTTTGTTTTTATGTTCTGTAACATGCATATGTAAGCATTTGTGTTGCATCGTGATGTGTCAACCACTGAACATTCCTACTTGGATGAGATTGCCTGGGTATCCAACTACAGTGCATCGAGACACCCCTTTAAAGATCAGCGTTGTCTGGGTGTGATGGCTAATTTTGCTACGCCAGGATATCAAGAGCTTCGGTATGGAATGAGAAAGTTGAATGACCCTCCACATTGACCCTTGGACAATCTTGAGTTGTATTGCAGATATAATCACGGAAGATTACTCTTCTTTCAATAGAGAGGGATGTGACAAACTGCTGACGTGTCAACGAGGGGGTTAGGACTCCTTGAGCCAACTTGCAGATCTCGATCGAGTGGCCTGAACCCTAGCAGAAGAAGAAGCAAAAGAATAAAAGACCAACTAACTCAAGATAATCAAGGGGCCCAAAGGACAAAAGGGGTTAGGATTTCCAACTTACAGATCATTGGCCAAGGGGTTTAGGACTTGCTTTTGGACCAAACAGTTTTAGAACTAACGCTTTTCATGTGAGATGTTCTTGGATAGGCCAAGGGCCTTTAAATATGTTGTGTGGGCTCTCTCTCTAGCATTGTATTGCATGGAGAAGTAGAGCAAAGTTTCCACAGCTTTTACTTAGTGGAAGCAATATAAAGAAATACCAAAAGGAGCGCCAGGGTTTAGGGGCAGTGCCTTCTAGGAGTGGAACTCCGCCACTCCGTGTCTCTTATGTGGATTCTCTCTCTCTTTCACTTCAGTTGTTTTCAAGTGCTAAAAGTCTAGTTGGTAAGTGCTGCCATCCTGTTACACCTATGGCCGCTAGCTTTTGGACCCAAATGCTTTTAGACTAGCTACTTTTCATGCCAGAGCTTTTGATTTTGGCCAAGGGCCATTAAAGATGTAATTTGGTGTCTCTCTCTAAGAAATACTGAAAGGGGCGCGAATCTCTTGGGCCAGGCTGTCTGGGGGTGTCTCTCTCTCTCTCTCTCTCTCTCTCTCTCTCTCTCTCTCTCTCTCTGCTGCCCCTCGCGTTGCTGCTGCTGAAGCTGCTCACGTCGCTACTGCTCAAGCTGCTGCTGCTTGCATTGCCCAACCAGCCCCGCCACCCCCCCCCCCCCCCCAAAGCCAGAAAATCAGAGTTACAGGGAAATAAAAAACACGAAATTCCCCAATTTTCAGTTGGAGATTTTTGAAAGAAAGTGCAAGAACCTACAGGTTTACAAAAGGCGGAACAGCTCTGACAAAAACTCTGCAGAAAATCAGAAAAGCAAATATCAAGAATGTATGATTGATTTGGGGAAACCCTATGTATACATTATGCGGGACAGGGATGTATGTGTGATGTGGACATAGTGGGTTGGCTTGGCAAAAGTGCAGATTGTATTTTTGATGGAGGTCATGAGTGCTTCGCCAGTGTGTAAGCCCCATCCAAAGGCAACCTTTGTGCTTACAAACAAGCGGATTACACAAATGGAGAGGGAGATGAAAGACTGGAAAGCAAATATGGAGGGATGGTGGAAAGAGAAGGCCAACCTTCTTCAAATGTTTCTCAACGAAGCCGCGCAGTGGAAGAAAGAGAAAGAGGACCTGCACGCAGAGCTACAAGCACTTAAGGCGGACTCCAAAGCACTTAAAGAAGAGGTCTCGGCTCTCAAGCGAGAACTTGCTGATAGAGCAAGCAGTGGACTAGAGGAGGGGGAATTCCAACCTTCTGTAGTAGAGGAAATCGAGGTCATCAAAGAGCAGGTACGGATGATCAAAGAGGAGAAGAAACAAAAGATGGTAAAGACGTCTTCGTGGATGGATGTGATCACGAAGACGAAAAAGAAGGCGGATGAGGCCGAGAAATGGATAGAAGTCGCTAAGAAAGGGAAAGGGAAAGAAACCACATCTGTCCCCACTCCTACAATCATCAACATGACTCTAGAAGAAGAACAACGAAGGAAAAACTAGAGCTTTGCATATAAGAGTAACCGGTCTAAAAGACCGAGATGATGTGGAAGGGGAAGTTGAAGAACTTCTCCGCATGATGGGTAGTGAGGCTACTCATACAAAGGCATGGAGGGTGGGGAAGAAGACACAAGGCAATGAGGAGAGTTCAAAAGGGAGAGCTTTAATCATCCGTTTCCCATCCATGGAGGCAAAGACGGACTTCTTCAAGAAGCGTCCTACACTAAAGAGAACGGGCATATTCCTTGGAGATGACCTCACTCTCACACAGCTTGCGCATATGAGAGGTAATGCCAGAGATTCAAGCGGCAAGGGAGAAGGGAAAGATGGCCTTCTACAGAGATGGCCGGGTTGTGATTGTAGAGCGGCGCTCCACATGACGGTGCGAGACCCATGGGACCACACTCAAAGTTGCCACGTGGAATTGTAATGGATCTATGCGACTTGATGTGGGCGCCTTTGAGGATAGTTTCAAGGGAAGAGACATCTTCTTCTACTCTGAGACACATCAGCCTTCAGGCCCCTGGGCAGTCCCTCACATTAGTGGATATAGATGGGAGACTGCCTATAGACAGGAGACACGATCAGAGAACAGAGGGCGGGGATCAGGAGGAGTGGCAGTGTTATTCAGGGAGGAGTTGTAGCCATTGATACATATAGCCCGCAGAGATGAGAAAGCTAGGTATATGTGGGTGAGACTGAGAGCAAAGACAGACAGATATCTTTACATTTCTATTTGCTACTTTCCCCCGAGCACGTCAGTGTATGCACCACCCAGAGGACAGTCCCCTTTCTCTATTTTGGATGATGACATATGAGAGTTCTCTAGAGATGGTGACATCATCATTCTAGGGGATTTTAATGCTAGGACTACCCATCATCAGACAGTATTTTATGATACTTCAGAGGAGATGCTGAGAGAGCTGGATGCTGCAGAGACAGGCCTATCCAGACTATCACAAGATGGAGAACACACTAAGTATGGACGACACTTGATAGACATGGGGACTGCACATGGATTGGCCATCTTGAATGGCATACAGAGATTTCCCGCTTCGGGGGGTTTTACATGCTTTCCACACAGACATGGAGCCAGCACAGTGGATTATGTCATGACACAGCCGAGCCTCATCTCTAGTATCCAGGATCTCACGGTTGGACCCAAACCTGTTGGTGTGGCAATGGATCATGCTCTTGTGTCGATGAACATCTCTTTTCAGTTTAGTGTGGCACACAAGCTACGGACAGCAAACCCTACTCGCTACACCTTCACGCAGGAGACGGACTCTGTATACATAGATGGGATCTACAGACGCCTATGCACAGAGGAGCCAAGGCGACCTCTGGAGTAGCTTACTACTATATTGACACAGACACTACATGATGCAGCAGAAGAGGCATACCCACATACCCAACCTGAGCAGAGACGCCGCTCGGGGAGCATGCCCCAGAACAGTTGGTATGATGAGGAATGCGGGGACACTAGAGCTAGACTTCAGAGGGAGGTGCTTTTGGGGGACATCACTCACAGACAGTCACAGATTGACTTCCGACGCCTAGTGCGGCGGAAGAAGAGGGCATTTCGGGCTCGCCTAGAGCAGGATCTATATCAGCTATTCTTGAGTCAGGACTCACGTGAGGCATGGCGGCTCTTTCAGGAGCACTCCCCCCCCCCCGCGCCATCACTTCTACAGAGGACTGGGGCCAATACGCATCATCTCTGTACACAGTTCTTGAGCAGCCCCCCCTTCCCGACCCTCCCGATCCATGCCCACACACATGTGCTTTTCTCACCGCGGAGATGGTGAGGAAGGCCATTGACAGGATGAGGACTGGGAGAGCATACGATCTTGATGGTTTAGTGGCTGAGCATTTCATGCATGCCAGAGATCTACTAGCAGAGCTTCTAGCAATGATGTTTAACCGTGCCATGTGTGAGGGCTTGCCTGATACTTGGAGCCTATATACTATTGTACCTATCTTCAAGTCGGGAGACCCTATGGAGCATGGGAATTATCGCACTATCATGATTGGACACACATTGGCACGGTTGTACGCATCTATTCTTGAGCAGCAGATGAGTAGATGGGCAGAGAGGGAGGAGATACGCGCAGCCGGGCAAGCAGGGTTCAGGAGGGGTTTTTCTACTCTTGACCATATCTTGACACTCAGAGCCATCATTGAGGAGGGTAGATCGCGTGGGAGACGGATCTATTGTAGCTTTGTGGATTTCCACAAAGCATTTGACACAGTGCCTAGAGCTAGATTGATGTGCACATTACAGCAGATGGGAGTACCCACATAGCTCATTTGGGGGGTCATGGCATTATACAGGTCAGTAGTGGGGCAGGTACGCACCTCAAACGGTCTATCCACACAGATTCACTGCACTATTGGGTTGAAGCAGGGCTGCCCACTCTCTCCTACTATATTTGGGATGTATGTGGATAAGGTTTCTGACTACATTGAGAGAGATGGTGATAGAGGTGCACAACTGGCAGGGACATGGATTCCATTATTGTTATATGTTGATGATATTGTGTTGATCTCCGACTCTCCGGAGGGGATGCAACGTCACTTGGATGCTTTGAATAGGTTTGCTCAGGAAAGTGGTTTGTCCGTCAACCTTGGTAAAACCAAGGTCATGGTATTTAATACCACCCCCCAGTGGATCAGGAGGTGAGCGCCACCATTCACATACGGCCAATAGACAGTGGGGTATACAGATGCGTACACTTACCTTGGAGTGGTTTTTAGTGGGCCAGCATTTTCATTGAGGAGGGCAGCAGAGACTAGACTGACCAGAGCCCATGCAGCATTGGGTAGATTGGAAAGGATGTGCTCACAGGTTCAGTTTCAGGAGCCTTGGACGAAGCTCTGGCTCTTTGACACTCTAGTGGCTTATGCTTTGCTTTATGGAGCTGAGATTTGGGGACCTTCATTGGATCATCACGGGAGGACAGGCCGCAGTGATGGATGGGGGGACATGGAAAAGCCTCTGGTCTCTATGATCTCGCGGCTCAATAGAGCCAAGGCTTCAGTACCAAGTGCTATTGTCCGAGCAGAGCTAGCTGCCCCCCCACTAGTGGTTGAGGCGCTCATCAAATCTATCTCCTTCATACACCGCATGTGGGAACTTCCTAGAGACAAATATGCCCGCCATGCACTTGAGTCCTCTCGATAGTTAGCCATGCAGGGAGATACAGCATGCTGGTATGGGGAGATGACATCATGGTTTCAGGCGCATGGGTTCAGCATAGACAAATTGTCTCCCTTCCAGTACTCACTGGATGCACCCTCTCTGACTCTTACATAGTCCGAGATCACCAGGCTCATCCGCCAGGACTTGACTCAGCTAGACACCAGGAGGACACGGATACAGCCGGCACAGGAGCTGGGCACGAAGATGGCTTTCTACAAAGAGCATCTCCTCCAACTTACGGTTGATGGTTTTGTGACGAGGCCCAGATACATGGACACCCACTTGTCTCATGGGATACGATGTGATATCGGCCAGATACGCACATCTTCACACCAGCTGCGGATCGAGACTGGGAGATACAGCGGAGTACCAGCAGAGGCCAGGACATGCCCCCTGTGTGACATCGAGCCTGAGACAGAGTTGCACTACACGTGCCACTGCCCCGTCTACTACGAGATATGAGGCCACTTCCATTGCTTGTTCAGAAAGGGCTTTGGACCATTCTCCAGAGTCATGCAGTACGAGGATCAGAGATGCTTGGGTTTGTTTTTACTCGAGCTACACAGACACACAGAGAGCCTGATGAGAGGAGAGGCTAGCCAGTCTCAGTGAGACAGATCACAGATTTCTTTAGAGCTGCCACTGGACACCCGGAGGAGTTACTACCACAACAGAGCTCGTCGCCTCACACTAGAGGCACACTGATCGACCGAGCGACTAAGCTGGGGAGATCCAGATGCCCACGACTGTGGAGGACTACACAGCATCGACGGAGGCTGCATCAGAGGATTCGGATCACTTTGGCTCGACATGCACGACGCCCGGTCAGACTACTGACTATGGAGGAGATTGATGAGATCCGCCAGCGACCGATGCTGGATCTCTTGTGATCTAGCTATCCCAGCTAGATGCCTAGTTCACACCTAGCAGTTTAGGATTCCATAGTATTTTATTTTGACATTTGTCATTTCATTTTTGTCATCTTGTTACACTGACTTTGTATTAGATCCACCACATTGTAACTTTCTGGTCTCATAGGTCACTTTGGCCTTTTGAAGACGTTAATATAACATTTCATTTCTCTCGAGCGAGCAAGCACAAGGAAGGGGCTATATTCTGTGTACATAAGACACCTTGAGAGATGCACAATGGCCTATCACCTAGAGGAAGTACAAAAGTGGGCGAACAAGGTTTGAACTTTATATACATCAAGGTGGCCTATATGATGAGTGCAAAAGGAACCACTGTGGGTGCATAATGCCATGTGATGAGGCCGTGAGAGAAGAATTGATGATCTCGCCTATCTGTGAAGAAAGACGCATCGCTGCCCTAAAGGAGCCGGCTGAGGAGTCCCAATGACTGCGAAGAGTATGTAGCAACTCTGTCCAAATGGTTGTCAAAAGAGTGGACGTAGGGGAGGACTCAGAGCCAAGAATGTGTGCACCATGAGCCTTCCACATTGTCCAAAGCATGATGCTGCAGATCGTGGTGAAAATTGTGTCTTGGTGACACAGATCCAACTCATGACCTGCATCTGATATCATCTGTAGAGTAAGCAAGAAGATCGGATATGTCGGCAAGCCTTGAAAAAAGGTATGTGACCCCAGAAATTGCAAAAGCCATGCAACTGCCCCCACGTCACAAACCCATCATGGATGCACAACTCTAATCAAAAAACAACAAACTGCCTTCCACACTGGTTGCACAAATGGGCAAACCCAGAAACAACGCCTCAAGAACTCAAGCTCCAAAGTACATCTCTAACAAGTTGGATCATGACCAATGACTACCGACCAAGTGCCTACACGCAATCCAGCATGTGCTATCATCCACATGAAAAAACATATCCTACGGCTGATCCGGAGGGTCCGAATGCAGGACCAAAACTGTCGCTGGAAAGCTCCGAGGATGCGCTGATCTTGCCACGCCTCTAACTGGCGTGGACGATGATGTGGATGTTGGGTTCGCAAAAGAAGCTTCCTCCCGATGGAAACTGTGTACTCAAAAAAGGATAGAGGGGCGTCATCATCGTTCAACAAAGGCCAGTGCCACTCTCCAAGATCTCAGTCCAACTAAACAAGGGGCTTGCCCTGCCAAATCCATAGTCTCCAAAGTAGAGCCTCCTCAACAGTGAAAACAAGTCAAACACATAATCTCCTCTAGCAAGAGCCAGCCACTCTAACAGGCTGCCAATCGACAGTTAGGCTCACCCTAAAAGTCTAATCTGATGTCATGTCCGAGATGGCCACTCTCGACGATGCTCAAGACTAGAGTCCCCTGCTGAGCAACAATCGGGTCTTCTACGATGGGATCTAAGTACACCCACCATTCTTGATGGGGAGGTAAAGTAGTGTGTCCCTCGATCAAGACACGCCAATCGATCTCTCTCATGTGGGCAGTAACCCCTCTGCAAATCCCGTAGGTTGCTCCAATAACCTGTGTCCCAACCAAGGAAGCATCTGACCAAGGGCGTAAAGAGCTTGCCGGTCCATCATCCCATCTAAGCCAATCAATGTGAGTCCTCTCACCTAGCTGACGGCCTTCTGCATCTGTCACATATGCATTCAATACAAGTGGCTGCCTCGCTACCTCCTCGACAGAAGAAGGAAGGTGTCAAATCAAAGCAAGACGAAAGTCCTTCCAAATCTGCAGCAAACAGCGCATAAATGGTGACAAATGGGACATATCTAAAGGTGCATCTGTGAAGATGAATCCAATGGTCGGGCACGAGGCACTGACAGCATCTAGAGATCCAAAACGGAGGGAGGTATGTGACAAAACATGATGTAGAAATTGTTTCCAAGGCTTTGCCCCTGGAAACTTTTCGCGTACTACAAGCTTCACCAGCAATGCCTTGCTTTGGATCTTTGGATCAATAATCCCCAATCCTCCCTCCTCTCTAGGCAAAATGACTATGACCCAAAATGGACTCATGGTCGAGTGTCAGTAGAGCCATCCATGTCACCCCACAAAAAGTTGCGTAAGGCGCCTTAAACGCGCTATGATACCCGAGGTGAAGAGTCATGCAAGATGTGTTGAACCAAGCTATCGCAAGAACATGATTCACCACAAGGGCTCTTCCAGCCAAAGATAAATGCAAGGATGACCAATGGCAAAGTTTCTTCCTAATGGACTGTAGCATGGGTACAAACTGTTGTTCAATGGACACATCAATCCCGACATGGAAACCCAAATATCTCCAAGTCTGCCGTTTAGGTAGCCACGTGAAATTACCTTGTGCACCTGTTAGGTGCAGCGGAATGAATGTTGTATTTTCTCAAGATTAGTGATCTTTATTGCTCAAGGTTCTTTTAGTTCTTTAGGGAAAGAGAGAGCTTTCCGTCTTATGGAGAGTGCTTTGATCACGAACAAAGTTGAGTGGATTGTGCGTGCAAGTGAATGAGACTGAGAGAAGGAGAGAGAAGAGATACGACACCGAGAGGTTGTAAAACCCTCCTCCGAAGGCCCCACTCTCATCGGCGAGAGTGGTCTACTGGATTGCACAAAGGTGTACAATGCGTATGCAATGGACTGATGCACTGGGACTATGCCGATGACGACGACGGTGATGACGACGACGACTCGATGGCTGAAATCTGTAGGCTTCTAATCGCTGAATTCGGGGACTGTTTCGGTGGCTGAAAATGACTGTTTTGGCTGCGTTTTTATGGCTGAAAATGGGGAAGCATCTGCAACCAACTTTGGGGGAATCTGCTACTGTTCATAAGGCTGAAAATCTGTGTTTTCTCACTGCTGGATTTGCTGATCAAAAACGCTGATTGCTGAAAATAAAACGCTCAGATCTGCTGGTTTTCCCTAGCGTTAGTGTTGCTGCAAAAACGCTGGCAAAAAGCTGGATCTGCTGCCTTGTCCTAGCGTTAGCAAAACGCTGATGGGCTGAATTGATGTTGAAGCTAAAATCGTTGATGAGGATCTACAGGAAAAACACTAATGCGGATGCCTGTGGGTCGCGGGAAAACACCAAGTGATGGATCTGCTGAGTTGATGCAAAAACGCCCAGGGGAGAAGATGCAAAACGCCAGAGATTGTCTGAGGGGGTACTGCTGAGAAGTTGCCTGTTGAGCGGGAAGCTCCTGCTGCCTCTTCTGCCAGAAAGTGCTAACTTGGGTTTGCTTATATATTAACTTAGCAAAATTGCCCTACCTACTTTTGTTGGAGAGTCACTTAAAAATAATAAGTGAAAATAACCAATAAATAGGAAAATAGGCTAAATGCACTGGAAAATTCCCCTAACTGATGCGAATGGATTCTGATGGGAATTCCGATGATCATGCTGTGTGCAACCGGAGGATATGCATCTATGCTAAGTGACTGGGCATGCACGGTCTACGAATAGACTCACAAAAGTGCCAGATCATTGCTAATCTTAACTTGACTTGACTTGACTGAACCCTGCTGTGGTGTAGCTTGTCCACGGACACATAGGGTTGGGATGTGTCACGTGACAGCACCGCAGTGACAATCTTCATCTACTCCTACTAGAAAGCCAAAAGACTTGTGCCAGTTTATGAGAGCACCACTGGCCATGCAGAAGGTAGCAAGAGCATCCCGGAGACTATCCAAGGTGGGTGTCTTGTATCAAACAAAGAGCGTAGTGTCGTCAGCATATTCTTGATCCAACAAATTTGGCAAGTCAGCCAATGGCATAACAAGACCTCTCAATTGTGGGGTTCTATGGTGCAAAGAGACATGACCTCCGCGAAAAACAGAAATAAGTAGGCAGCTAACAGGCATCCTTGTCAAACTCGCATCCAAAGTGGCCCTTGATTGTGACAGCGCTGGCAGTAGTATGATATAATGCAGATGCACCTCTAATTCACTGCAAGGGAAAACCCATCCTTTGAATAGTGCCCTTCAAAAAACCCCAATCTACTCTATCATAAGCCTTCTCAAAATCAAGAAGCATGAAAATGATAAGTTGATCTGTTTGACGAACATGGATGAGATCTGGCATTAAGGGTTTCAAGCGCATACCGATCATGAGGGTGATCAGTCTACACACTCTCATCGGAAGTGATTACAGCCTACCACAAAATCATCAATACATGGGATGAAGCTGGGTGTAGTCATGACATAATCCATTGTACTAGCTCCATGACGATGGAGGGAACAAGTGCCTCCGCTCGACTCACCGAATCTCTCGATACCATTCAAGATGGCTAAACCATGTGCATCACCCATCTCAGAAAGAAATCTGCCATACTCTATCTGCCCTCTTGAATAACAGGTCTTAATTCAACTCTCCTCGTCGGATAGATCTTTAAGGTCTCTTGAGATAGTTTCCTACAACGTTAAAACAATCTTCTTGTTCTTCTTCTATCGTGTGATACTCGCCAGACCATGTCAGTGGTATTAAGCTCTCTCAACATTCCACAGAGGTATCGTAGAAAAATGATTGGCACAACGCTGTCCTTGCATTGAAGTCAGCCAAAATCGTGACATCCCCATCTCTGGAAAACTACAAATATCCTCATCCAAACTAGTACATGGCGATTGCCCTCTTGGCCCTGCATAAGGTGACGTACTAGGTGCAAAACAACATATAGCATATCTGCGAGTCTCTGTCCTCAGTCTCACCCACATATACCTAGCCTGATCATCTCTGCGAGCAATTTGTATCATCGGCTGTAACTCCTCCCTGTAAGTACAGCCACTCCTCTCCAGACCCTCGTCCCCTGAGCTCTTATCTCATCTCCTTTCTACTAGTTGACTCCCATCTATATCCACTAGCATGTGGTAAACTCTCTCCCGGTGCCTAATGCGTCTCTGAATAAAATACAATATCCCTCCCAATGAAACTGTCCTCAAAGGCTCCTACATCCAGTCTCAGAGACCCAATACACTTCCAAGCAGCAAAGTTGAGTGTGGTCCCATAAGTCTCCCACCATCATGCGGGGCGTCTCTCCATAATGAAACAACCAGCTAGAATGCAAGCTTCGCTTCTCTCTCGCATTATCCCAAGCTTTGCTAATGTAAAATCATCTCCCAAAAAGATCCCCGTTTTCTTCAATGTGCGACGCCTCTTCAAGAATTCTTTTTTCACTTCCATAGAGAAAAAGTCTATAATTAGGGCTCTCTCCTTGGAAGATTCACCGCTACTTGCACTCTTCCTTCTACTATAAGAAATATTTCTACACGGGGGATAATCACTCTTGAAGATTGGGAAGGAAAAGAGCTTGAACGTTGAAAAATACAATTGGGAAGATTGAAGAGGTCATTGTAGTTGAAAATCTTTGAATTGCCATTTTTTTGCGGCATCACTTGTCTTGAATATCGCAAGCATGCCCATGGGCGCATGCACACACATGGAGGCCAAGACTCTTTTTAGTCTCTTTAGGAGAGGTCTTTCCGTTGGCTACGTGTTCCTGTTTTACAATGTGTTGATCTTCTAGCCTTACAACTCATCTTGCTTATGGCCCACACTCCAATGTGTACCAATATTTTTTAGCAAAATCAGCTTATTGGCTCTTCCATTGCTCATAGTCAATAAGGCCCCTTTTATCGGTTTGTACTACCTTCGGAACTTGACCTGGAATATCATCAAGGGTTTTTAGTAGAAATCAATCCTGTTCCAGAGAGAGAGAGAGAGAAAGAGAGAGGAGGAGAAATTTTAACGTCGTAGGAACAATTTCAAGAGACCTCGAAGAAGAAGAAGAAGAGAAAGTTCAAAGAACAAATCAGAATCTGTGCAGGTGCTTCTTCACTCTTAATGGTATGTGCGCCCAAACAGTATGGGAGAAAGGGGTGGATCAGAAACAAACTCTCTCCCTGGTTTACTCATTTCGTGAAGCATCACACTGCCTCAATAAGCCAACGTGGGAATCTAGACTAAGGTACCCTTTGCTGAGCAAGATTAGTCTCTTAAAAATGGCCCAGAATGCCTGAAAGCCATTATACCAATAAGAAATGGCACTATACCAACATATACCAATAAAAAATGGCACTATACCGATAAAGCAATTCAGGTTGAGCTACTGGCCAGGCAAGTTTATACACCAACTTGACGTAGCTTCCAGCTTTTGCTACTCTCTATTCAGGCTGTAGTTACCCATTGCCAACTAGAGCTCCCTCCATGTTTGCATCAACCTCCTGTGCAGGTTTTGGTGGCTTCTTCCGCTTCACCTTTCCAAACTTCATGTGTTTGAACATTACCCAAACCAATCGTGATTCATACCTTGGGCCTTGTTCTATAACCGTCATATCGTCCAACTGTTCATGACCATTGGAACTATCAGAGACCAAGTCATGGACGCAAAAAGTATCTCATGCAACTGATGCACCCTTACCATGGAAATGACTTTATCAATCATCTTTCCTTCTTCCCGTCTGTCTGCCTCCTCCTCAATGAAACCTTTGTAATTGGCCACAAACTGCAAACAAAGACAGAGATATTATCAATACTAGCAAGTGCTATGTTACTGTCATAAACATCGCATCCCATTGCCTCCTTGGTTCCCTATCACCCATCCTTGCATGGATATTTGCATGATTCACTGTACTATGTACGAGTAAGAAAGTATGTTAGTTCTGCATGCATGTGTAGGTGTCAGGCAGAGGGCATACTCTGTGCAAATGCGGGTGTGATCCAGGCATCTCTCCTCAGTTGCTCACATTTCATCATTAAGTTTTCTTTTTCTCTGTTGTTCCATTCAGGCTTCTTTAACAGATTTTCTTTTCCTCAATTTTCTTCTATAACAGCTTCTCACGCAGGCTTTTCAGCTATCTACAGCTTTTGCATACGAAGTAGAGAGCAAGGTCAGGCTCTCTGCAAATACCTTTTTTGTGCAAAACTCCTTCAGAACTGAGATACAGATTTTTGAAGTATAGAACTTTGCGGTCTTTAACTTGTGTCATGCAGTAGTACAAACTTGAAAGCATCCTCTTCTCATGTGCACTCTAGCAGCAAGGATATAATCATTCTCGAAAGCATGATCAGCACTGGAACAAAATTTGGACAAACAGTAGGAGGACCTCTCACCGAAAGAGCTGTTTGTGTCAGAAACTTTGCAAGCAGTCATAAGGAAGAAAATCACCGGAACCTTAATACCCATTTGACATTCCTTTGCCTCCAGTTGACTCTAAATTGAAGTTCTCAGAAAGTCAGGTGGCTTTGTTTAGCATGGAGAAAGAGTCGTTGTGTTGTGTAATACCAGATTTATACATGCTTTTGGGGTCTATAATGGGCTGCACAGAATGCCTTGTTAGAAAGTTCCTCTTATGTCTGATAATTGATACATGTATTGCCATGATCCAGTAATGAAGATTGTCAGACATCGTTAAACATAAATGGCCCACCCCGCATTGGTTACTGTGAAGCAATTTCCTAAACATATTTGAGAGCATTTTCCCATGCTTGCAGATTCTTTGGGGATAGTCAACTGCTCTCCAACTTCCAAGACCTAGACAGGAATACTCTTAGTCTCCTCCCTAAGACCTACAGTGGCTTTTTACCCTGCTCATGTGTCTACTTGGCTAGGTTTTCTCGCGCAAATAGTTCTCCATATACTCGCAAGACTTCTACCTCGTCTGCCACTGGAGCTTATGTTACTGTAAGGACGTGCTGCTAAGAATGCTGTTAATGAAAAACTAAAACGAAAAAATACTAGGTTTTACGGCTCGGAAAAAGTTTCAATATTATAAACTAATTGAAACCATTCCATTGCAATACAAAGAGGTGAAATAAATGAGAATACCTTTACTTTATATCCTCGCTCCAAAAACTGCTTTGCCTTCTGCACTTTCATTTTGAGGTCTTTTGGCTCCTACAAAAGAATTAAGCCTACATATTCGATACAGATCTCATACTAAAAATCTGTTTACAAAAAAACAAGGATACAAGGTTAAGTGAAGCATCTCACAGTTTTTGCACTGTATCGTAGTTCCTTAACTTCATTTAACTTAGCTGCAGCACCCTGAAATTCCGTAGTTGCAATAAGTAATCAGCATTCAATAGCATTCAAAAGATAAATCGCAATCATATCTGTTTAATATGTAGATAAACTGCAAACATGAATAGTGTTTTATAAAAAAACAATTAAGAAGCATCAAATCTAATTCCAATATCATGTGATGTAGTATGTGTATGGCTGATGAGTGACTCTCGATGCTCCAAAATTGTAGTGATGAGAGTCGCAATGGAGAGCCCACACTTTGGCTGGGAGAGGAAAGTGTGTAGGTCTAAGTTATGGCTGAAAATGTGAGAGAAGCAAGTTCGGATGTGATCAAAAGCTGAGCACTCTAGTAGTGTGTGGTACTCATACTCTCGAACTTGCAGTGAGCATAATGTGCACAATCGATTTGACTCTTCTCCATTGCCCCAACGCCCTATCTCGCATTGAAGGAAATGGGAGCTAAGCCGAATTGCTGCGATAGTGCGTACCGCGGACAAGGGAATAGGCTCAAGCATGTAAGTGTGAGTACGGTTTCCTCTCTCAGCGAAGAACATGGTTTTGTAGTTGGGGGCAATATAGGTGGTGTAATGTATGAAGCGTGACCCATCGGATTTCTCCCAAGCCGTAATACATTGGCGTTGTAGAAAAGCTTCATTCACTTGAGAGTCAATTGAAGCATCATGTAGCAAGTGTAATGCATCCCATCTCCCAAACCACTTCTTTATGTCTTGCATCCATCCCGTGCTCAAGATCTTGCTTTTATGCGTCTTTTGAACTTTTTTGCTTGCTTCCCATGCAATTGTAGGAAGTCGATGTGAGGGGTTTTGACGCATCTTTATCATGTACTCCACAACCCTTTCCATGCCCATAACCTCAATTGGAAGAGATCCCGACTCAAGAAGTAGGAGCATATATGGTGTTTGTGTCTTAACTTGGAGAAAGTTTGTAAGAAAACGCTTTTGGACATTCTCAAACTCTTTCCAAGTAGACTTTGAGATGCTCCCGCCCCACACTTCAACTCCATAAAGAAGAACCGGTGTCACCAATGCATCAAAAAGATACTTCTTGAGAACCCAACACTTGATGTTTCCCACATTACACGTGTTCTCAAATGCATAATATGCTCTCTTTCCCGCTTCCAAACGACGCATAGCACATTCATGCCACTTGTGATTGGATAGAACCTCAAGGCCAAGGTACTTAAAGCTCTCAATAACTTCAAGTGTCTCGTTGTTGTACACAATGCATGGCTTCTCCTTATGGTTGGTTTTCACAAGCATAACCTTTGTTTTGGATTCATTTACAATCAGCCCACTATGCAAGCAAAAGTTCTCAAGGACAACCATAAGCTTTTGTGCATCTTCTAAAGTGTGTGCTAGAAGCACTACATCCGCATACAACAAAAGCATGATTACCACATTGCAAATAGTGACCTCTTCAATGCCTTCTTCTTGCATAAAGTCAAGTACCATTTGTTCCAATAGATCGATGCATAGACCAAAGAGAGTTGGTGACAATGGACATCCTTGTTTAACCCCAATAGTGCTTACAAAAATTTCTGAAATTTCTCTTCCCATGCGCAATTGACAAATCACCTTCTCATAGATTCGAAAAACCGCAAGCATAAACTCACTTGGCACTTGGAGTTCTTCCATCCTTCTCCATAAATTGTTACGTGAAATCATATCAAAGGCTTTTTTAAAGTCCACAAAACAACAATACAATCGTTTGCCTTTCAACCGACTTTCCTCCATGAGAACACGAAGAGTGACAAGATGATAAATGGTGCTATGGCATCGACGAAAACCCGCTTGTCCCTTTGCACGCTTGTCATTCTCTTCAACCCAATCACTCAATTTCATCTCCATTATGTACCCAAACAACTTTGCCATAAGAGACCCAATCATTATAGTCCGGTAGTTGCTTACATTCTTTACATCCCCTCCTTTATGCAAAGGCTTAACCCAAGTAGTACTTCAATCATAAGGCATACCATGTTGAAGTGCAAGGTTGAACATATCACACATCCACTCATGGGTAAAATCTCCCGTCCATTTGATCATCTCCGGCTTGATACCTTGAAGATCTCCCGCTTTGCGAGTGGCCAACTTTTCAAGCCCACCGCATACATCCTCAATAGTAAAAAAAGACGGCATACATGGGAGTGAACCATAAAATGGCATTTTTTCAGTATTTGCTTGCTCATATAATTGCCTACAATGTGTGTACATATCCACTAGACTCAAGTTACCAAAATTCTCAACCCGCTTGCCTCTCAAGTTTCTCCAAAATCTTCCACATGCATGTGCCTTTTCTTGGACTTGTAATTCTTGTTGCTTTACTTCCCAAATTCTTCTCTTCTTTTGAATCAATGCCTTGTATGTATGCAAATGACTTTGATAGTTGTCTTTGTCCATAGTTGCATCAAGCTTTATCAAGGACTTTCGAACATCTTGACATTCTTTATCAAACCACCTTTTGCGTGATCTATCTTTGTTGATACCATGGAGATGCTTTATGGCAAAGCATTCTTCCGCACAAGAACAAATAGCTTTCTTGAAAGCTTCCCATTTAGTTTCCAATGGTGCATCACATTGAAGCTTTGTCATCCATAATTTTTGCTCAACCATTTCAATGTACATTGGTGCCCGTTTGAAATCCATACATAGTGATAACTTCTCTTTCCTTTGGCTGAGATTATCATGCTTAGTTGCTTCTCCATATGAAAAGTCAATACATAAGGTGCGATGGTCGGATTCCGGAGTCCATTGACCAAACATAAAACTCTTTATGCGATACATGATGGCTTCAGAGAGTAGCATATAGTCAATCACACTATCCCCATTATGTCTCCTACGTGTAAATCCATTGGTTCCACTCCACAAAGACACACCATTGGCAATGAGCATACCCGTGCTATTACACATATGTAAAAGTAACTTTCCATAGTGATCCGGCTCTTTCTCATCCATTGAAGTACGATCATACAAGTGAACTTCCTCCAACTCCCTTGAAATGTATGGCATATCAAATTGTTGAGTATCATGTTGCAATGTTTTTGTGCGAGCATTCATATCCCCAAATACAATAACATCACCTTCACCTTTGAAATAAGCAATGTCCTCTTCCAAATCAGAAAATGGTTGATCTCTATCCATGCATGCATAAAAGGGAGAATCATGATGAAGAATGTAGCAACCGGCTACAAAAATGGGTGCTCTTTTTGGTGTCATAATTTTCAACCATACATAACGTTTGTACTTGTCATCTTTCACAATTGATACAAAATCTTCCAATCCTTTCTTAACCATACATGCTAACCCTCCTTGTCCTCTTCGTTGCTTGAGATTCTTTGACCACATCAATGAATGTACATTGTAATCCTCCAAGCCATTAATCCTTTGTGTATCATGCTCCCAAGTTTCAACAAGAAGTACAACATCGGCTTTGCTTGTTAGTTCGTCAATGCCAACCCCCGCATTCCATGGGTATCCATTACAATTCCAAAAGCATATTTTCAATTGTAACTCGGTCTCATAGGTCACGCATCCCTATTTGCTTGAGAGACTTGCCTCCTCCTTGGGCACATTTTCTTCATGAGAGATCTCCTTGTTTTATTATTCTTTTCCTCATATGCCTTGCGACGCATATTTTGTTACTTAATAGTGCGATCTTCACATACAAAACATTTTGTATCCCTCAAATAGATCCAACTATTATCAAGGATAATCTTTCGCTTGGTCTCATCCGGCATGGTGCATACAATTGGCCGTTCTCCCGAGCGAGGAGCTCCTTGCTTCCCCACTCTATGTGCTCCATAGACCATAACTCCGGACATGTCAAAGTGGGTTTTGAAGAAATCTTCAATAACAATGGCAAGAGAAGGAGGTGTCTCTAACTTCTCTTCGGAAATTCCACGAATAACAATGTTCTTGGAACGTCGCTCTCGTTCCTTCAACTCCTCCACATCCACATTCTCAACATTTTTTGTTTCAACCATAGCTTGCATGAGTGAGGAATTAGAAACCACATTGCTACCACATACATCAGCCCAAGACTTGTTTGTGCATACATTTTTCATGTCGCATACATCCCGGCTCATAGTGTCAAATTTCTCCTCTTTCAATACATGGTCATGCTCTACTTTGCTCATCCGCTCCTTCAAAGCATTCAAGTCCACAAGAGAGCGTTTACATTCCTTGACTTCCTCTTCAAGTTGCATCAAACGTGTTGTTTGCATCTCAAGTGTCCTCTTGAGATTCTCATTCTCAACCACAAGTACCCTTAGTGTGCCATTCTCCATTGCAAGTGCTCGTAAGTCTTCGCCTTGTTTGTTTACGGTCTCTTGCAATGATACCAAGTACGCCATGATCATGGTTTCCGATGTCGTTGGTTGGGTGGTTGTGCTGCTATCTCCACACTTAGGAGATTTTGGATCATTTTCCACAATGGTTGTGGACCTTGTTGAAGAAGAAGAACCCTTGCGAGTGCCGGAAGACATTGTATGTAAAATAGGAGATGAGAATCAATTTTGTTGAACCTGTTCACTTCGGAAATGCTGCTACAGAAACGCCTTCCATAACTCTGAAAATTTCTGTCTTTACATCAATGCGTAGAGGACTGCTGTCTACTAGATCAAAAAACGGCTGCGTTTTTTGAGAGAGAGAGAGAGAGAGAGAGAGAGAGAGAGGGTTTTTTTAACGTCTATAAGAGGCCGAAATCGGCCTATGAGACAAATCAAAGTACATGGGGTAGGTGTGCTCTGTGTTTCCGTAAAGGATAAAAGATACAAAAGTAAAAGTAACTATCCTATGTAATGGTTGAGGGAGGAGGGGAGTGATACAAGGGTTGGGGGTGGAGCTCCAAAAACTGAGGAAAAGATGCAATACAATCATGACAAATGCTATCATATCTCAAACTCCATCCAGTCCCATAATCAGGGAAGCGTCAGCTCCTTATAGGCTAGGGATCTGTGAATAACCAACGGGTGTTGACCGTCTATGACCCTGGATCGACGGACACCTTCATCTCACAGGAAACTGCACGACGCTTGGGCCTCACACCGGCTCCGCTTGGAACTCCGGCCACTTTTGGATCCGCATTCGAGGAGTTGACTACCAATGCAACTCCCATGCAAGGACAGCTCAATCTTCGGATTTTTGAGCACAAGGACCGCGAATGCTTTTTGATGGCACCCATCGAAGGATGTGATATCATCTAGGGTATGCCATGGAACTACCATATGCAAACGATCCCGGATTATGTAGAAAAGACCCTCGCTTTTGAGCATGAGGGCAAGAACATTAAATTTTTTGTTGATGCAAGGGATTGGCTATTCCCTATTGTAAGCCATATCTCCATTAAGAAGGAAATAGAGAAGTGTGCTTCTGCTTGCTTAATTTTTGCACGTGAAAATGATAAAACTAATGAGGGTTAGCTCTCTAGTTTGGAAATTAAACGTTTTCAATTTCTTTATACTTTTCCATTTCTTGAAAAGTATAAAGATTGCTTCACGAATACTCTGCAAGATGAGCTACCTCCGGAACGTTCGGAAGATCATCGCATTGATCTCGTACTTGGTAGCTCTCCCCCAAACCAACCCCCTTACACGGTTAGTCTTGCTCAGCAAGAGAAAATTTTGAAAGCAAGTCAACGAGCTTCTGGAAAAAAGTCTAGTATGACCAAGTACTTTGCCTTACTGCTCTCCAGTTTTATTGGTGCGGAAGAAGGACGGCATGTTTCGAATGTGCAGACTATCGATCTCTAAACAAGATCACTATCAAGAATCGCTTTCAGATTCTTCGGATTGATGATATTCTCGACAAATTGCAGGGTGCTTAGTCGCATTGACTTAAAAAGCGGATACAATTACACATAGCCCCTGAGGATGTCCATAAGGCTGCCTTTTGCACAACCTTTGGACTTCGTGAATTTTTGGTAATTCCTTTCGGCTTGGTCAATGCTACTGCCACAAAATTAAATGATAGATCAAATTTTCAGCCCACGCCGAGCATTTACAGGAGTGTTCTTTGATGACATACTCGTCTTTTCGAAGACTGAGGAGGAACATCGGAAGCACTTAGACATAGTGTTTCAGGAATTGCGAAAGCATGAGTTGCATGCGAACGCATAGAAGAGTGAGTTCTTTATCACTGAGATACACTATCTCGGTCATATAGTCTCACACAACCAAGCGAGTATGGATTCTGCAAAGATCCAGGTCGTACAAGATTGGCCAACTCCCGCTACGATACATGATGTACGAAGCTTTAAGGGATTGTGTTCCTATTATTGAAGATTTATTTGAGGCTTTGCTCAAGTAGCAGGACCACTCCATGACCTAACATGGAACATAGCAGCTATAATACACGTACTTTATTTAGAATACGAGACGTCCCGTATTGAAACGTATAGTACGTCTCATAACGTTTTTTTGCTCACAATGTATTCTATTCTAATGTCTTTTGCTAGTTGATCCATAGTTACCCAGAACGCGGAACGGGAACGGCGACGGAATCCCCGCGGAACGGGGGAACGGCTAGGGGTCCAGAACGGAAACAGCGCGGAACGGGAGGTTAAAAAACACCCAAATAGTGCATTTTTTAGCTCCTTGTGTTTAAATACAAGGAGTATTAGAGTGCTTTGACTCTAATACTCACAAAAAACTCGTTTTGAAGACCATTCAACCTTGCTATGACTAGATGAAGATGAGAGAGAGAGAGAGAGAGAGAGCTTGAGAGAGTGAGAGGGAGAGACTCGAGAGAGTGAGAGGGAGAGGGAGAGATTTGAGAGAGTGGGAGGGAGAGGAAGAGAGCTTGAAGGCTTGAAGCCTTGAGCCTTGAGAGAGTGAGTCTTGAGAGGGAGAGATCTTGAGAGTGTGAGAGGGAGAGAGCTTGACCCTTGAGGATTAGCTTGTGGAGAGAAAGGGGGAGGGGGGTGCATTTTATGAGTCCTTGAGGCCTTGCACACTTCAAAAAGAAGCCCAAACATTTACTTCAATTTTTCCAATTTTTGCCAAATTTGTTTGTAGCCGTTGGCCGTTCCAAGGGCATTCCGGAACATTCCGGGGGCGTTCCGGAACGGCCATTCCGGTTTGCACTGGTCACCTGGAACGTCAGACGTTCCGGGACGTTTCGGAACGTTCGGGAAGGGAACTGCCCCCCGGAACGCCGGAACGGGGGCTAGGGGGCGTTCCCCGGTAACTCTGAGTTGATCAAGTGTGTTTTAGAGCTTCATGATGCTTGTTTATGTATGCTATGATTAAACATTGAAGAGGCATTGAGGAGGTGCATGACCCGCTTCATTTGTCCTAAAAGTATCATATCTAAAAAAGTTGATGTATTTTAATTTTGGTTCTCAAAAATACGTGTAATACGCGTATTATACACCGCGTATTAAACGTCCTGTACCGTACCGTGGCTGCTATGACAAGGAAGAAGATCCCTTTCAAATGGGGATCGAGACAACAAGGTGCCTTTGATAGGCTAAAGTATCTATTAAGCCATGGACCTATTTTAATAGTACCAGACTTAAGGAAACCATTCAAGGTTCACTGCGACGCTTCAAGTGATTGCATAGGTGCAGTGCTTAACCAAGAAGCCCATGCGGTGGCTTATGAAAGTAGATGGCTTAAGGATGCAGAATTGCATGCCTCGATCTACGAGAAGGAACTTATGGCTATGATCAACACCTTGCCTACCTTGAAGCATTACCTTCTAGGAGCGGATTCTGTGATTAAAACCAATCATTAGAGTTTGCAGTATTTCCTTACGCAAAGGAAATTATCTGAGAAGTAGATGAGATGGGCTAACTTTTTGTCCATGTTTCACTTCCAGATTCTTCATACGGCTAGGAGCAAGAATGTGGCTACAGACGCATTGTCTAGACGGCCTAGGGTGAATGCAGTTACTTCTGTATATCACCAAGAACTGAAATCACTTCCTAATTTGTATCCGAACGACCCAAACTTCTCCATTTGGAGCAAGTTAGAGAACAAATAGAATGAATATCCCTATTCCCGGACTTCTCCATTTGGAGCAAGTTAGAGAACAAAGAGAATGAATATCCCTATTCCATTGGCTGACAACGGGTTCGTGGTCGGGGTCGACAGGGGCCACCAGGTCAACCTAGCCCTCCGGGTGATCGCAAAGCTCCAAGCTAGTAGCAGTGGGTTCAGTCCAAAATTAGAGCACCACGAAACGTTTCAGTCCAAAATTAGAGCACAGTGAAACGTGAGACGAAAACGTGCGTTTAGCGACTTTTAAACTAAAACTACAGTAACTTGTTGTTAGTGAAATGGCTTGTGTTTCACTTGTTGAGCGAAAACATTTTGCCTGTCCCGACCTATCGAAACGCGTTTCATGGTGACGCTGCTTTTGCCACGAGTCGCTTTGCGAGAGAGGAACAGCCTTTCTTGCGAACCCCCCTTCTGGTGCAGACGTCTCTCTTTGCAGCAGTTCCTCGTGGACTTACGAGCTTCGACATTCGTCGTAGGTGGGACTCCTTCGCCTACGACTTCACTCGGTTTCTCGGCAATTCACCAGAATTTGAGGCAGATTGTTTTAGAGTCCATGTATTGTTCCTTGCAGCTTGAGGGATAGAGGCCCTGGACACAACGGTTGGCTTCTCTTTTCCCCTATGTGGCAGGGATCAGTCTAAGTGGACTCTGGACTCAGTGATGGAGTGGCTGTAGGCACAGGCCCTCGAGTTCTCTCACCACATTAACGACCTAGGGGTTACAGACCTAATACAGACTTTATGCCCGTTGGCCAAGTTCTCAATGACACCTCCAGACTCGGCAGGATGTAGACACGTTGTGGTACACTTCTTTGCTGACACGCAGAGCCCAACATGCTATGTAAACATACATGAGGACTCTTGGACAAAGGACGTTTCCCTGCGCACGCCACACTCTTCTTGGGCCTGGGCTAGACACTCTTTGCAGTCATGCTTATCTCGGGGACGCTCGGATGCGGATTATTCCCTATCCAAGCCAGCCTCGAAGATAGTGCGGTTAGTTGTTGCTGCAACATCAGTTCTTTCTCGTTCTCCATGAGGATTGTCTCATGGAACGTGCAGGGATTAGGTGGGCCCCAGTTTCAACGTCAGCGGGGTCAATTGCGTCCGGAGCTTTAGTGATGCTTTGTGGGCAGAGAGATTGATCTTCTTATGCTACAGGAGCATCAACTTTGTGAGAGACGCATTAGATGTTGTGGTCAGCTTTTGCATTGGCGATATGAGACATTTTGGTCAGTTGCATTTGGACTTGATGGTATCTAGGGAGGGGTATGTATGACTATTGCGGACTCTTGGCAGCATGCCATTGTGCGCAGAGGTATTATTGTGCCTAGCAGGGCTCAGTGGATTACTATGCAAGTTCAAGGCTGCCTCTTGGGCTTCTTGAACATCTATGCACCCAATGTGGCAAGCACACATGCAGAGTTTTGGTCTCACATTGTAGAGTCTCTACCACATGCAAAGCAATGGTCCATTGGGGGTGACTTCAACATACTGAAGGACCCCTCTCACAGGATTGGAGATAGCCATACTACTCTGCACAGGGCTGAGTTGGCAGCTTGGGAGAGGCTATGTATGACTTTGAGGGTTTCAAATGTTTGGCAACACTCTGGCTTTGTGAGGCCCCTAGAAAGCTTGGCCTTCTCTCGCTCGGACCACAGAGTGGGAGGAGCGAATCTATCTCAGATAGATCGCTTCTACGCCAGTAACCACATCTATGACTTGGGTGGGTCAGTTTGCATTTTGGCTGGGACATCTTTTTCGGACCATGCACCAATGATCCTCACTGTGACAGATAGACAGAGGAAGGGGAGCACGATGCTACGCATCCCTGAGAGGATCTTGTTGGAGCCACCACTCGCTCAGAGAGCGAGTGGTGGCTCTATGGACAGAGGGCTTGGACACACACGACTCTCCTGCTGAAACAGAGTGGCCTTTGGACTTGCTCAGCTTAGTCATTTCTTTCTTGAGGAGTCTAAGGCTCGCCTAGCTACAGCGAGGGAGGAGGAGCAACATCTTCGAAGGCGTTGCTTCCTTGCAGAGGATGCAGGAGCAGCACTCAGATAGTCCTTCGTTAGAGGAGCAGTTGCAGCAGGCTCGCCAGGAGCTTGCCAGCATAGAGAAGAGGCAACATGAGTTTGCTTTCCATCGACAGGCATCTCAATGGACCCAAGTGGGTGACAGAGTGACTGGGGCGTTCTTTGAGGCAGTGGGACCCTGCCATGCGCACACAAGTGTCAGCCAATTGAGAAGACCTAACCGGTCAGTGGCTTCACAGCCAGAGGATATGCGTGCAGTTGCTACTGACTTTTACCGTGACTTGCTATCAGCAAAGCAGGTCAGAGCATAAGGATACATACAGAGAGCAGGTTTGGGCGGCGCAGATGCCTTGTCTTGTGATTGAGGAGATGCGCCAGAGGCTTGAGCTGCCTCTTTAGTTAGAGGAGCTCCATGAGGCCCTCAAAGCACTTCCCCAAGGTAGTTGCCCTGGTGAGGACGGTTTGACTCCCAGTTTTTTCTTGGAGTACTATGACTTTCTAGGCTCAGATCTTTATAACCCTTTTTAGTACATCTTGCACACAGGAGAGATGTCTGACAGCATGAGTGAGGGCTTGATCTACCTCATTCCCAAGGAGGGTGGCTCCTTGGATGAGATTCGGCAGTGGCGACCCATCACCATCCTCAACTCAGCCTACACAATTCTAGCCAAGGCTCTACATTTGTGGATTCAACCACTTCTAGAGAGCATTATACATGGACCCATACAAGTTTTGTCAAGGAGCGCAGCATCCTTGACAACATCTTCACTTTTTGGGAGGCGTCTGCCCTTGCGCCTTTGAGATGAGGATCTGGTGATTTTGAGAAGGCCTACGACAAAGTTGACTAGGACTTCTTGGAGGGTACTCTACGCAGGATGGGTTTCTCATATGCTTGGATCAAAGGTGTGTCAACTCTCTAAAGACGTACACACAATCAAGTGCTTTTGGCACGAGGTAGAGGAGACCATTTCATGCTCACACGCTCGGTTAGACAGGGCTGTCCTCAAGTTGAGCAGATTCTTGGTTTCACAGCAAGTTGGTCTGCGTGGCTTAGCGCTCCATATTCTGGGCGATGAGCTACTGGATGCTGAGTTTGCAGACAACTTAGCTTTGTACTTGGAGGGCCAGGAGGCCAACCTGCACAAGTGTGAGCAAGCTCTAGCGACGTTTTGTTGTGCATCAGGCGCACTGATCAACTGGAGGAAGACAGTGGCTTTCTGGGTTGGCAGTGCTCCTACGCCTCATTGGTTGCCAAGGGAGGGTTTTAGATGGATTTCCCCAAGGATTGCAGTTCGCTACGTGGGCTGTCAGGTTGGCCTGGACTTGTCTCCTATGCAACAAGTGGCTCCCCTCCTCCTGTCCATCAGGAGGACGTTGTTACATTGGAGTTCGGTACGGCTCTCTTTGGCAGGCAGAGTTATAGTGGCCAACTAGGTGTTGTTGGTTACTATGTGGTACATTACGTCTTGCTGGATCTTTTCGAGCTCATGCATCAGACAGGTAGAGAGGCTGATCAGGAACTTTCTTTGGTCAAGGCGAGACACTCAGATAGCTCGGGCCAAAGTAGCCTAGCAGGTCATTACTCTACCTTGTTCTCAAGGGGGGTCGAGGATCATAGACCCAGCACAGCAAAGCAGAGCCCCCCGTAGGGCGGTAGACGTGACTTTCATGCGAATTCTTTACTTTACTTTAGACTTTAGGACACAAAAAGCTTTGCAGAAGGAACCTGTAATGGAAATTACCACTTAAAACACAAACACGGCTTGGAAGCTAGAATGCTCCGAGTAGACGCCGACAACCTGTTGGCCCCAAAATTGACACCCCTTTCGGTATTTCTTTATTCTTTAAGAGGGTAAATTACGAAGAAGAGTCCTGGGAATTCTTTACCTCTATCCAGCTAGATACCACTGTTCTGGCAAAATTTCGGCAGCATAACCCCAAAACTTGCCCGAAACCAATTCCCCTGCTAGAACTCACTTCCACTGACATAAACCCTCTGTTTTCTACCCAAAAACAGTAAATTCATCACGCTGTATTCAATGGTTTTAGCCCTGTTTTCAGCCCTAAACAGTCCCTAAATTGTCCTCTAACAATGGGGCATTGTTCCCAATGGTTCTAGCATCCATATGGCTGAATAACAATCCAAATTCAGTGCATAACCAGCGCTGAAAACGCACCTATACGGTGACGTTATCACCCTCACCGGTGCTTGCTTCTAGAGCAGCAATTAGCTACTCCTGTTCCTGCTCAGAGAGGATCTCGCCTCAGTAAAAACGCATATGACCACAGAGCTGTACATGAGCAAATGAAGAGCCCTCTTGAGGGGCATCACATTACTGCACGTAGAGAGAGAGAGAGAGAGAGAGAGAGAGAGAGAGAGAGAGAGAGAGAGAGAGAGATCACTGTGAGGTGTGCAGGACATGACTTCTTGCACTACACTGAGAGGGAAAGCTTGTAGTCAATAGCTCTTAACCTGTAACAAAAAATTGCAAATGAGTTCTCCCACCTAGAAATCGAGCGCCCCTTCTTGCTACAAGAGGAAAAAAGTGCACCAAAACATGCCATTTGGCACATTTACACACAATTTCCCGTTTCGGGGTTGCCACTTCAAAATCTCCCGATTGGTTGCCGAGTTGACTTTGCAGTAGAGTTCTAAAATGTTCCCCTTGTCATTCCGGAGGTAATGACGCGAACAGGTTTCATGGTCTAAAATAGCAGTTTCCTAAATTTTAGGGGATGCTTCAGTTGGACTCCCACTGGTCATCTGACTATCTATCCCCACTGGGACCGCATCCAAAATTGAAATGTGGCCCAACTACCGGGTACTTTCCTTTGGTGATCCCACCTTGGCATTGTGCCTTAATTGAGTTCACTTCATAGTATCCACCAACATGCTAAGTACGAGGCGGGGGACCTACAGGATCTTGAAGTGAGCCTAGACATCCTTTTATTGTACGAGTTCTAGTGCCGACCAACTTCCCGTCTGCCGGTGAAACTACCGTTCACATTGGCCATACAATGTCCAACCATTTGTAACTTCAAAAAGAGAGTGTCTCAAAAATTAAACAAAAATCATTGGAAAGAAACCAACAACCAAGGTTAGCAATTGCCACGTCCTCATGACATAGTTATCAGTTGCCACGTCCTCGTGACATACCCCCCTCTTGAAATCGCAAACGTCCTCGATTGCATACCATAAATACATGTTGTTGATGATCTTGTGTTGTTAGCACTCTTTTATCATCGCATGTATCCGCAAGAAAGGTCGTAACACATAGATAGAAATGAGTTAATGAGACCTTCATGCTTTTGTCATTTTCATCTATTACACTAAATTCATATGTACAGTTGATGTGCTAGCTCTATCATTACCCCTCCTTTGCTGACGTTGGGTTGAGGCATACATAGGCTGTAACCCAAAGGCCTCAAGGTAAAGCTGCAATACATTTGGTGACTCTGATAGTTCATGCTCTTCCATCCACTTTGCATCCATAGGTGGATAATTCTTGAACATCACCAAATAGCGTCTTGCAACCTGTCCCTTAACTTTTCGGTCCTTCTTGTATATTTCATCCATGTTCTCAATATATCGATCTGCCTCAAAGATCTTGTCCTTTGTATGCAAAATGGGAGGAACTTTTTTTCCGCCTTCAACAACAGGTGCCTTGCCAGTCGACGAATGCACCGTATTGTTATACGCATACTCAGGCATAGGCAAATATTGTTCCCACTTGCCCTTATTATCCGACACATAGCATTTGAGCATATCTAAGACAATAGAATTAGCCTCTTTTGACTGTCCAACAGTTTGTGGATGAAAGGAAGAAGAGGATTTGGACGTAGTGCCCATGTTCTCAAACAATCCTCTCTAAAACAAACTTGTTATGCGAGGATCACGATCACTGACAATCGATTGTGGCATACCATGGTACTTAAACACATTGTACATGAACAAGCGTGCCATCTCATCAAATTCTATCTTCATCCTAACAAGGATAAAATGGGTTGGCTTGCTGAACCTGCAAATAATGGTCCATATACCATCATTCCCTATTGGCGTTCTTCGAAGATTAAAGATAAAAGCCATAGCAATGCTTTCCCATGGCTTATCCGGAATCGGCAACGGTTCTAACAGCCCTAGTGCCTTTTGCCTGTCTAACTTGCCTTTTGGCAAATCACGCATGCTCGCATAAAGGCATCCACATCTCTCCTCAAGGTAGGCTAATAGAAGAATGTATCTACCGCTTTAACTGTTGCATCAATAACTCGATGCCCTGCATACGGTGGGACATGACTTTCTACCATGACCTTATGTCGCAATGGCCTAGTGACACAAAGTCTGCCATGCATCATCATAAAATCATCTCTGAGGAGGTAGTGCTCATGATGTTGCCCTTCTTGCAACTATTCAAAAATCCTTGCAAACTCTTCATCAGTAGCATATTGTTCCTTCATGTCATCAGCTCATGATGATAAGAAATTGACACAGCTGAAATTTGTGGCTTCCTTGATAACGCATAAGCCACAACATTCTTCTTACCTTCCACATGCATAATCTGGAAGT
This sequence comes from Adiantum capillus-veneris, assembly GCF_014529385.1. NCBI lineage: Eukaryota > Viridiplantae > Streptophyta > Polypodiopsida > Polypodiales > Pteridaceae > Adiantum > Adiantum capillus-veneris. The sequence continues at coordinate 16,166,337 of NC_140950.1, forward strand.
GGAACATAGAAAGAATGTTTGCCCATCGCATATGCTTTTTGGATAGCTTTGACTGTGTCAAGAAGTATCGCAAGGTCTGATGGTCTATTTGGACAACAAAATCAGTACCTAAGAGGTGGTGCTTCCAACTAGAAAGCACGTGAATCACGGCATGGAGCTCTTTCTCATAGACTTGCATAGTCTTCCCTAGCCCTTGCAAAATTCGGCTTTCATAAGCCACTACCCGTCCATCTTGCATTAGCACTGCTCCGATGCTACTGCCACACGGGTCACACTGGACCACAAATGACTTCTTGAGGTCTGGCAAAACAATTATTGGATCTGAAGTCAACTTTTCTTTTAAGAGACTAAAAGCTGAAATCTCTTTTTGGGTCCATCTGAAAGCGACCTCTTTCTTTTGCAATACGTGAAGAGGTAATGCTATCTCTGCAAAATTCCTGATAAACCTTCTATAGTAGGAACACAATCGCAAGAAGCTTCTGACATCGTGCACAGTCTTCAAGTCTAGCCATGTCTTAATAGCTTCGACCTTTGCGGGATCCATTATGACACCATCCTTTGACACTATGTGGCCAAGAAAGTGGATCTCTTCCAAGAAGAATTCACTTTTCTTAGGATTGACAAGTAACCTGTGACTGCGCAGCTCTTCGAGCACAATGGTCAAGTGACACCTATGCTCCTTTTCATTCTTCGAGTAGACTATCAGGTCATCGAAGAATGTCCCAACAAACTGTAGATGCGAGTAAAAAATCCGGTCCATCATCCTATTGAACGTGGAAAGAGCATTTGTTAGACCAAAGGGTATCACTAGAACTCATAAAGACCAAATGTCGTTCTAAATGCAGTCTTGTGCACATCCTCTGGCCTTATACAAATCTGATGGTACCCACTCTTAAGGTCTATCCTGTTGAAAATTACAGCACCCCCCTCTAAACGATCAAGAATATCATCAATCCTTGGAATAGGAAACCTATTCTTGATGGTATTCTTATTCAACGCACGGTAATCAATACACATGCGCCATGAGCTATCCTTTTTCTGTACTAGAAACATTGGGGAGCCAAAGGGTGAAGAACTAGGCTGGATCAGCCCTTCTCTATTAGCTCCTCAACCTGGCCCAGAGTCACCCGAAATGCGGAACAGGAACGGCGACGGGGACCCCCGCAGAGCGGGGGAACGGCCAAGGGTCCGAAACGGGAATGGCGCCAAACAAGAGGCATAAAAAACACCCAAATAATGCAATTTTTAGCTCTACATGTTTGAAATTTGAATACAAGTAGTATTAGAGTCCTTTGACTCTAATACTCACAAAAAACTCGATTTGAAGACCCCTAGGCCATGGATGATGCGAGAGGGAGAGGGAGAAAGGGAGGGAGAGGAGAGAGCTTGAGAGAGAAAGAAAGAAAGATATATTAACGTCCTGTCGAGGCCAAAGCTGACCTATAGGACAGATCAGAATACATCTTTGGTTACATTGTCTTCCATCATAGCAAAATGAAAATAAAATAAAACTACCTCAGTAGCTCAGAGCTCTATGGTCATGAGCTTACCATTACAACATGTATTACCCATGCTTTCTACATATAAAGAAAAGAAAAGATGTGCAATTAGGTTTCTTTAGTCTCCTGTTCTTAAGGTGATTTGATGACAAAGTCTCTAATGATGGCTCTTCCTCCTCTATAGACTTCCCACTTTCCCTTTTTCCTTGCTTCTCTTACTTTTTCTAGTTCTGCTGATCTGTTCTTTAGTTGGGTAGGTGTCAGCTCATCTGATATCCAAATGGATGTACCTTTTAATGACCTTGTCTGCTTCATGACTGCTATCTTTTCTTTCAGATCATAGTAGAAAACCTTTGCCTGTTTCCCTTTTACTTCCACATGCATTGGCTCTCCCAAATCGATGAAGGGGACCACCCGAGACAATCGTTTAGTCAGTGTATCTGTCTCTACAGTGTATTCAGATTCATCTTGTTCATCTTCATGCCTTTGCATGTCCCACCCATCGGAAAGACCTCCAATTCGAATATGTCTTTCTATGCTCTGTACTCTCTCTTTTTCTTTAATAACAGACAAAACTTCATCAGAGAAGCTTTGTGGAGTTACCTTAGTTGTAGATTGGTCTTCTTCAACCTTTGGTGGGAATTCTTCCAATGCTGTTTGCTTTGTTATCAATTCTTGTACTTTTGTTTGAAGGTCGGCTATGTGTTCCTCTTTCTTTTGTAGCTCTTGTTTGACAAGACTGAGTTCATTCTGAAGTTTTTTCATTAATTGTAGCAGGTAAGATTCCCATCCTGTTGGTTTTATGATTGGTGGAGGGATGCGATTTGGTTGTGTCAGGATGTCAGCAAAAGTCTTCTTCTGCTTCCCTGTCATGGTGCGGGTGTGTGTGTAGAAAAAAGGGGGGGGTGTTAGAGAGCTACCCGCCAAAGGGGGGATCCCCCCCTCAACCCCCTTGGGGGGGCTACTCCCTTACCTCAAGGCGCTAAACGGTTTGCGGCTGCCCTGTGTCGCGCAAGGGAGACAAGATTAGAAGATCAGGGCTGCCCCTGCTGTATCGCGCGAGCCCTCCCCCTCCTGCTGAGACCAGCAGCCGCTACCTGCTGCTGTGCCGTGAGAGACCTGTTGCTGCGAGAGAGAGAGAGAGAGAGAGAGAGAGAGAGAGAGAGAGAGAGAGAGTCTCGAAACGGCACGACGGAGTTCCGTGCTAAGAGAGAGAGAGAGAGAGAGAGAGAGAGAGAGAGAGAGAGACTCAAGAGAGGGAGAGAGCTTGAGAGGGTGAGAGGGGGAGAGCTTGTGACTTGAGATTCGAGAGAGCTTAAGGCTTAAGCCTTAGACCTTGAGGGCATGTGGATTTGCTTGAGAAGGGAATGGGTGTGAGGGGGTGCATTTTGAGTCCTTGCACACTTTAAAAAACTCCTAATGTTCGCTACAAATTTGCAAAAAACTGCCCAATTCTCCCCATTTTTGAGAGTTGGCCATTCCGAGCCGTTCCGGCGGGCCGTTCGGTATCAGGTGGTCACCCGGAACGGCAAAACGTTCCAGGACGTTCCGGTCTGGAAGGGACGGAGGGAACGGCGTTCCGACATTCTAGGGCCTAGGGAACGCGTTCCTCGGTAACTATGACCAAGCCCATAATCTCTTTCTGTTGCGCCGCGTTCACCCTGTAGGGAGGTTTATTTGGTGGGCTACACCCCGGCACCAAATCTATCTGATGGTCCTCAGGTCTCTCTGGTGGCAATTGTGATGGTAATGAATCAAAAAAACAGTCACGAAACAGTCGCAAAAATGCTGACCTTTCTTTATCTAACATAGATAAATTTGACTGACAATTATCTAAGACATTACGTGCAAAAATCAAGTACACAGAAAGATGATTCTTTATTACAGAAGTGATAGCCGAGGCAGATACAATAGGGACAGACTCCCCTTTTAATCTTTACATCCAAAACATGAGTTTTGCCCCTATGCTGAAGGGTGATCGTCTTGCCGAAGGCATTCAATACGCCATGTACTCTGAACATCCACAGAATTCCAAGTAGCGCATCGCACCCTTCCACTGGCATGATATAAAATTCTTTTGTGTCTACATATGATTGAATATGCAGACGCACCTTTCCAATAATGAGAGTAGAGCACTCTGAGTGGCCAGGACATGCCAACCCTGCCTCTACCGTGTACCCTATCTCTTCAGCTCTAATGCCCAGCTTCATAGCTAACTCTGGTGAGATAAAGTTTGCTTTGGCACCTGGATCAAAGAAAATAAGTGCCGTCTGATCTCTAACTTTACCCCATGCTCTGCATACCTCGCTAGCATCTGCATTGGGCTTGTCACCCACCATATCTAGCACCAAACCTGCCGTGGGTTTAGGCTTCTTTAAAGTGATAAGGCTGCTCGCATATAAAGCATTTATTGTCAGCCATTAAGACCTTCTTTTCCTCGAGCGACTTACGCACAAAAGGCTTCATTTTTTGTTTCTTTGTCTACGCTCCATAGTCCCAGCTGAGTCCTTATCCTTGCTAACCTTTTCTGACCCCTGTGACGCTTCAGGAGACGTTTTCACAAAGGGCTTCTTCGCTGAATTTTTCTTCTACTACCCTCCTTTTTCGTTGCTCTGAAACCCACTGTCGTCTCCTTTCAACAAGGCAAGACCAGTGTTAGCGACTTCCATGAGTTGGGTGAGGGTAGCCACTCTAATCTTGGTACAATAGTCTTGAAGCCCTTTAGGCAACCCACAACAGTACTTCTCTATCTGCTCTGCCAATGGCACAAATCTGTAGGAGGTCACTAAGAGTAATGCTTTACAAAACCTCCGATTGTACTCTAGCAAGCTCTTACAAGTAGCCGAAGTAAGCTGGTGCCAGGCTATCATGACGTCGGCTTCAAATTCATTTGACAACCAAGCAGATGCAAACATTTTCTTGAAGTAGACCCATGTGGCGAGTGCCTTTCCTTGCATTAACAATGTCGTCCACCATGTAAGCGCATTGTCTATCAAGAAAGTGGGCCTCTGTAAAATTCCCTCCTACATAAGCTGTATCAAACTGCCTTTGCCTTATCCTCAAAGCCGCTCAAAGTGCTAAACTTTATAGTTGCACCACCTTCTTTATAAGCTTTCGGCTTTTCCAATGTCCCCCAAATTGTCATAAGGAATTGTCTGCAACATGGGTACTGCAGTAGGGATCATCGGCACGTCTTGGCCATTGCATAAGTGCCATATCTGGCTGCTGTCCAGGAAAACCAGCTATGCCAAAATGACCTTGTGGCACTCCAAACTGGTCCTGGTTTCTCTGAAAGCCTTGCTGCATGCCGATGCTACCATACATGGGGTTTGGCATCATGCCTTGCATACCCCCAAACATTGTTCCTGGCATGTACGATTGGCTTCCAGGCGCATAACCAGCCATACTCTGGAACACAGATCCACCCCCGAAATACCTAGAAAAACTCGATGCATTGCCTGGTAACCAATTCCCTATCCATTTAAGACAACATACGGGCTCTGAAAGGTAGCGGGCTGAATTGGCGAAGCCTGTAAAATAGACGTCCTAGCCACCTATTCAAGGACGGGAGAAACCTATTTTGGAGCCCCTGACTCCGCAACATGCGAGTGCTCCCTATCCTGTTGGGATGCATGAAATACTTGGGCTTGAGCCTCAACACGCTCTGTTCGCGGTGTAGGTTGCCTTGTTTGCTTTGGCACTGGTGGCGCTTGCAAGAACTCCATAAACCTTGGGTTCTGCACTAGCCACGAAAACACATTCACCGCGGCAACTAGCTGAGTCCTGAAAACATTATCCTCAAGTTGCCCAGTCATAAAGCCCTGTACTTGAGGAGAATTCTCATTGGGAAAAGGTGCTGACAGGGGTGGTCGTGAACTCTCGCCGACCTCAAACACCGTAGGAATTTCCTGGCCTGTCCTGCAGAGAGGAACCCTCTTCCATAATGCCTTTCCCTTTGTAAGTCATAGTGTAATCCCGCATTCTTGTACTCTCTGTCTTTACCCAAAACAACCGAGGCTCACTTCTTGATAGAAAAGTGATTCTATCCCGGCAATGGACCATGAAACCGGCCCGTAGGGCCGTAGACTTAGGCTTTCACCCGAGTTCTTAACTTTACTTTAGACTTTAGGACACAGAGAACCTTTGCAAAAGGAACCTGTAACGGGAATTATCACTTAAAAAACACACACACGGCTCGGAAGCTAGAATATTCCGAGTAGATGCCGACAACCTGTTGGCCCCAAAATTGGCGCCCCTTTCGGTATTTCTTTAATCTTTAAGAGGGTGAATTACGAAGAAGAGTCCTGGGAGTTCTTTATCTGTAACCAGCTAGATACAACCTGTTTTGGCAAAGTTTCGGCAACATGACAGCCCCAAAACTTGCCCGAAACCAATTCCCCTGCTGGAACCACTTCCACTCGCATAAACCCTCTGTTTTCTGTCAAAAAACAGTAAATTCAGCACGCTGTATTTACTGGTTTTTGCCCTGTTTTCAGCCCTAAACAGTCCCTGAACTGTCCTCTAACAATGGGGTGTTGTTCCCAATGGTTCTGGCATCTGTATGGCTGAAAAACAGTCCAATTTCAGTGCATAACCAGCGCTGAAAACGCACCTATACGGTGAGGTTGTCACTCTCACCGGTGCCTGCTTCTAGAACAGCAGTTAGCTACTCCTGTTCCTGCTCAGAGAGGCTCTTGCCTTAGCAAAAACGCATATGATCACATAGCTGTACATGAGTCAAATGAAGAGCCCTCTTGAGGGGCATCACATTCTTGCGCGTAGGGGAGAGAGAGAGCAGTGTAAGGTGTGCAAGACGTGACTTCTTGCACTACACTGTACATGAGAGGGAAAGCTTGCAGTCAATAGCTCTTAACCTATGACAAAAACTTGTAAATGAGCTCTCCCAACTAGAAATCGAGCGCCCCATCTTGCTCTGCAAGAGGAAAATGCACCAAAATGTGCCACTTGGCACATTTACACACAATTTCCCATTTCGGGGTTGCCGCTTAAAAATCTCCCGACTAGTTGCCCAGTTGACTTTGCAGTAGAGTTCTAAAATATTCCCCTTGTCATTCCAGGGATAATGACATGAACAGATTTCATGGTCCAAAATAGCAGTTCCCTAAATTTAAGGGGATGCTTCTGTTGGACTCCCACTAGTCATCTGACCATCTATCCCCACTGGGACTGTATCCAAAATTGCAATGTAGCCCAGTTGTCGGGTACTTTCCTTCGGTGACCCCACCTTGGCATTGTGCCTTTATTGAGTTCACTTCCTAGCATCCACCGACCTGCTAAGTGCGGGGGGGTGGGACCTACATGATCTTGAACTGAGCCTAGACATCCTTTTACTATACAAGTTCCAATGCCGACCAACTTCCCGTTTGCGGGTGAAACTATCATTCACATTGGCCATACAATGTCCGACCATTTGTAACTTCAAAAAGAGGGTCTCAAAAATTAAACAAAAATCATTGGAAAGAAACCAACAACTAAGGTTAGCAATTGCCACGTCCTCGTGACATAGTTTTTCCTTCAGCAGCTTAGAGCTCGAGTGCCTCAGGCAGGAGGCCCCTAAAGACCTTCCATCGGATGGATCTTCACAGAGATGCGCAGAGTTGGTCTGAGCAAGAGACTGGAGGATCGTTTTGTTGTGAGCCTGCTTCGCTCTTGAGAGCAGTTGCGGAGAGGCCTGGAGCAGCTCCAGCCGACTTGCACAGAGGAGCACTTGAGACAGCCTCTTGTTTGGAACCCCACGGTCAGCACTCAAAGAGGCCACTTGGTTGGTGGTAGGCCTCATGTTTCTTGGGGTCCAATGGCAGAGGGTCCAGCACGCACTCTGGGTAAATGGCTGCAGTTTTGAGGTTTGTCAAAGGAGTTACAGAGCATCCAGTTGCACGGCATGAGAGGGGTGCAGAACATGTGTCAGGACATCATAGAGATAGTACCAGTTGAGTGGCTCACACCTCTAGAGACAGCACCAGTTGAGTGGCTCACACCTCTAGAGGTCCTCATCGTAGTTCGAGCTTGCTCAGAGACTGTACCCTCCGTGTTCTTCGAGATACAAGGCGAGGGTCGATTACACACAGTCTCAGTAGAGGCTCCACAGGTTGCAGAGTGTTGTTTTCAGAGGATCCGAGTAGTGGACATCTGCGGGAGGACTTGTGTCATGGATCTTGACCCAGCAAATCTTGAGACAGGCCATTGGAGGCTTTGGGCTTGGGAGAGCTCTCCACTGGTACGAGTGCAGAGGGATCTTGGAGGGTGGTTTTGGAGGGACCCTTTCTCTTCAACCGACCATCCAGGGGTCCCTTTCTTTCAATACACTGTTAGACTGGGACATCACATACTGGCAGCACGGAGAGAGGCTCGTCCTTTTGCAACACCTCATTGGTAGGAGGGTCTCACAACTGAGTTCTTGTCCACCTTTTCGGGCGAGGTTGTGGGACGCCAAACAGCCACGGCGAGTCACTTTGTTCCAGTGGCTAGTTGCACATAGAGCTACAGCAGTGGGGAGTTGGCTAGTACATAGTGGCCTTTCGACAGCATGCCCAGCTTGTGACCACCCTTTGGAGAGTCAGTGTCACTGTCTATGGGATTTCCCTATGGCACAGCAGGTTTGGCTTAGGTTTGGCTTCGGGTCCTTCGGCTGATGCCAGTTCTTTCCACAACACGATTGTACACTTGGGGGGCAGCTGCTTGGTCCACTCTCACACGGGCCCTGCACTACACTTTGAGCTATCCTCCACTAGCAAGATGACAGTGATACAGAGGGGTCGACCTACACTCCAGCCTAGTACAGAGCTTACTCCACAAGAGTGGTGCAGTGAGAGAGAGGTGTGTTGGGAGCTCGTCTGTGGCCTGACACTCTAGTTCATTTGGCGGGCCCGCTGCTTCCGCAACTTCAAGGCTCGCCTTGTGCCCTCAGTGGAAACTGTTTGAGATTTTTAACTGGAGTTGATCCATACTCTCAGGGGACAGTTTGAGAGACTTCATGGCAGCTCTGACCACATGCAGGAGCGCAAAGAGGCGTTCCTTCGACTGGCGCCCTGGGCCTTTCTTCACCATGGTCCAGGGTGAGCTCAGATGGCACTACCGTCCACCTGTGTGGCTTTTCCCTCCTCCCATCTCCTAATTTAGCCCTCATTGTCCATCTGTTGTTTTTTCATTGGGAGAGTCTCCTCTTATGGTTGTTGTAGCCCTCTCTAGTAGAGGTGGTTGTAGCCCTATGGGCAGTTTTATTAACTAAAAGAAAGATCTTTTCTCAGGGGGGGAAAAAACATACAAGCCAAAAGCTCTCCCATCATACCTCTAGAGTAGTGTAAAAGATGCTGCTCCACCAGCCCATCATGGTCTTGTGCTCTTCCCTTGTGAAGTCTACAAATGGCTGCTGAGAAAAATGTAGAAGTCTCTAGACAAGGCATAGGAGACTCGCCTAGTAGAGTGTACTAAGTAGTTGTATATTGTTTCTATGTGTTGTGAGATGTCATGGGTGTGACGAGAGAGATGGTCCTAGAACGGGCTCTCCGTGCAGGCTCTCAGAGTGCATTATATGGTTGCAACTATGTGGAAAACCTCTCTAGATAAGGTGCTGTTAATCTCCAGCAATGGTATCCAACGATCATTGTGACAAAGGAACCTATAGATCTCCCCCATGTATACATGATCAATCTCTCTACAAAAATAGTATCTCAGATATAGAGAGGCTATGTCTTCAACCTGATCAATACTATACTCAAAATATACTGAGAAAAATACATAAGCATGATCCGTTGTGCCATCAACAATTCTAGGAGAGATTGCAAGATCATGGATCCATGAGATAAGTGGTATAGGAGCCAGTACATAATCCACATTGCCAAAGTTAAGGCTATTTCCACCATGCGGAAAACAAGTACAACTTGCAGAGAGAGGATATTTTGCAAGGCCATTCATTATAGCAAGTCCATGCAAAGAGCCCAACTGAAGAAGATATTTCCCATACTCAATCACTTTCTCCGTATCCTCAAAAGTGCATTCCATATCTAGGTCAAGCTCACGTAGCATCTCTTCTGACATGTTAAAGAAAGATGACAGATAACAACCTGTCCTAGCATTGAAGTCTCCGAGTGAGAAGACATCTCCCTCTCCTGAGAACTTCCAAGTATCCTCATTCAAGGTCATGGATGGGAATTCTCCCTTTAGGTGAGTCAACAAATTTGGATGTACTAGGAGGAAAGCAGCATATATGTCATAAACTGGTGACGTGGCAAGCCCCGGACACACACACGCACTCACACACACGCTGAATTGTTGATGTGGCAGTACGGACAGGTGCTGATGTGGCAATACGGACCCCCGAAAATTCCGTTAGCATGCTGACGTGGCAGTTCCGTACGAACAAGGCCGGATTTTGCGCTGGCTGTTGTACGGATTTCCGCAAATCACGCTGATGCCTTTTCAGGGCAGATTTTGGGATCAGTTGCTTTTGGAACAATTGCTTTTAATTTGAGAAGCTTTTAAGTTTGAGAGCTTTTGATTTTAGGGCTCTGCTTTTGGCATCCCTTGTAAGAATAAAAGAGCCCTCAAGGGCCTCACTCTTCAAGGCATCTAGACGTAGTGTCTGAGAGCAGAGGTCCCTGCGGGAGTTGTACTTTGCTGAAAGATTAATATAAAAGAAATACCAAGGAGAGCAAATCTTTGGGGCTAATCTCTCTTGGCACGGAACTACGCCGGGTCGTGTCAACCAAATTGAACTATGATTCTAAAGTTGTGAAGTATTTTAAGTGATTCTCTCTCGTGTCGCAACAGAATCTAAACTTGGGGTGCCCAAGTTTGTTACAGTGGTATCAGAGCACGGCCAATTTCTCTTCTACTGGGAAATCCAATCCTTTTCTCGCAACACTTCTAGATCCCAACAGAGATCAGTCGACTTCTTCTGCATGTGGGAATGCGGGAGGAGATTGCAGAGAAGATTCTCATTATCAAACAGAGGAAGAGTACGGCCCACCTCGGTCTACTCAGTACGAACTTGAAGAGATGGAACGTCGACGGCAGGTTGACGAGGCAACGAAGCAGATGATTAAATTTGCTAAGGATCCCCAATTTGCAAAATTTTTGACCCAGCACCATCCGATGACTGAAGTTCATACTCTATGGCCAAAAACCACCCAGCCACCAATCAAATCGGCGATCAAGAAGCCTTCTACTCCAAGAACGTTTACTGAAGAAGAAATCCAGGATGCGGTCCAAGCCCGAATCAATCAGATTCTAGATACGAAGAAGCCGACGGAAAAGCAATAGAAACAACATAACAAGGGAACTAATTTCCTCAGTTACTTGGGGCAAAAATCCACTTTTGCAAACGCCAGAAAACAGAAGAAGCGTGTACACTTCGAAGGATTGCCCAATTCGTCCTCATCTTCTTCTGATTCAAGTGATGAGGACAGGAAAGGCAAGAAACGACGGACAAAACAACCATGTTCTATGCAAAAAGAAAAAAAAAACATTTTTACAGAGACAATCAATATGATTTCTTGACAACAAGAGCAAAAAGCCCAAAGAATTCAAAGAGGAAGGACGGGCAGTAAAGTTTGAGCAGTTTTCACGGTTTCGAGATGCTCCCAAGGCTTTAGCCTTTGTCCAACAGTTTGACATAGCATTTTTTGGAGGCCGCTATACAGAGCACTCCAAGATTAGACGGGCGGCATCCTTTCTGAAAGGCAATGCACGGACATGGTGGTCCACTTTGCTCTTAAGGAAACAAGCACCGACAAAGTGATTGAAATTTAAGCAACTCTTTATTTCTTCATGGCTCACACAAGAATACGAACAAGATGTGATTACTGACTGAACCATGTTCGGATGGTCAAGACAGAATCTTTGGATTCTTACTGTGAAAGATTTTGGGAAATTTTTCTACCTGTTTCATCCTTTAAGAAAATCGAATTTAAGGAGCACATTAAACAATTTTGCTATGGGCTTCCCAAAGAAATTCGAGATCATTGTCTTGCAAGGAAGTCCGAGTCTATACAACAGTTGATGGGACAAGCGAATCGGGGATTTGCTATACATTCGGGTAAATTGACTTACCCATCAAATGAACCTTCAACAAGTCATGGCAGAAACAATCAACGAAGTGATCGACGACCTTCACAGACAGAAGACCAAAGAGATGAATATTTCAAAGCAGGGAAGTGTTTTGAATGTGAAGAATAAGGACATATATCGCTACAAAGTGTCCCAAACGGACACAAGAATCAGAATGACTAGCACATTGAAAGAACAGCTTGACGAGGCGATACTCGTTCCAGAACAGCTTTTTGAATTAACATTATGTTGCTTTATGGATTTATGAAACAAAAAAGAAAAATGGAAGATGATTTTGAATTTTGAACAAAACTGATGTTTTCTAAAAGAGCATAACTAAGAATGAGATGGAGCAATGACGGCTCCAAAAAGAACCTAATAACGAATCACGACTGATTCGATGAACTTAGTGATGGATTTGGATCCCCAAGAATGATTCTCGCACACCACAATGCTTGAGGCGACAAATTCTCGCACACGACAGTGCTTGAGGCGAATCTGCTTGCACACGACAGTGCTTGTGTCGGAAATATGGGATTAGTTAACCCGACATCAATAAAGTCCAAAATGAATCTAGGTATGGTTACTAACTACGTTTCTGGCAGTCATGGTCTGAGATTTGGAATGAATGTTTCTGTGATTGACTATCATGTGATGTCCTGTGCAGTGATGTGACTGTTATCTTTTTACATGTGCTAGATGTGTCGTGTCTAGTGCGTCGGTACTAACAATCACTGTCTACTAAGACAATTTATGGCCTCTATCAATTTTGCAGGCGTATTCGAGGGCGATTACAATTCTTTCAAGAGGGGGGTATGTCACAAACTAGTGACGTGGAGAGCCCCGGACAAACACACACACACAATTGTTGATGTGGCCGTTCGAACAAGGCTGACGTGGCAATACGGACCCCCGAAAATTCCGTTGACATGCTGACCTGGCAGTTCTGTACGGACAGGGCCAAATTTTGCATTGGCTATTGTACGGAATTCCGCAAATCACACTGATGCTTTTTCAGGGCAGATTTTGGGATCAATTTCTTTTGGAACAATTGCTTTTAATTTGAGAAGCTTTTAAGTTTGAGAGCTTTTGATTTTGGGGCTCTGCTTTTGGCATCCCTTGTAAGAATAAAAGAGCCCTCAAGGCCTCACTCTTCAAGGCATCTGGACGCAAAGTCTGAGAGCAAAGGTCCATGCGGAAGTTGTACTTTGCTCAAAGATTAATATAAGAGAAATACCGAAAGGGACGCCAGTCTTTGGGGCCAATCTCTCTTGGCACGAAACTACGCCGTGCCGTGTCGACCAAATTGAACTGTGATTCTAAAGTTGTGAAGTATTTTAAGTGATTCTCTCTCGCGTCGCCACAGAATCTAAACTTGGGGTGCCCAAGTTTGTTACAATATACCAATATACAATGCTTTGGAGCTCTCCATCCGCACTCTAATCCACAAGTATCTAGTCTATCACAAAGTGATGATGTGGCATGACCACCCAGAACAAAGGATGCTAACGTGGACAGCAGTACGCATGGCAACAGTACGGATCTCCACGTTTTGCGTTGACATGCCACGTGGTAGACTATACGGATTTCCACGATTTCCGCTAGCTTTTGAGTTGGTAATTTTTCATATAATTGCTTTTGATTTTCAAGCCAAGGGCCTTTAAATATGAACCCTAGGCCACTCTTTCCCTCAATTAGCTGACGAGCTTCTGAGCAGAGAGGGCCCGTGGGAGTTGTAACTTTGCTCAAGCATTAATATAAAAATAAATACCGAAAGGGGCGCAACATTTTGGGACCAATACCTCTGGGCACGGAACTACATCTGGTCATGTCGACTCTAAGTTGTAAAGTATTTAAAGTGATTCTCTCGTGTGTCGTATCAGATTAACGACGTGGGGTGCCCAAGTCTCTAACAGTGGTATCAGAGCTTCAAGCGTGTGCTTTTCTCAAAGCATATTATTCCTCCAAAGTTTACAACAAATTCTATTAAAGAATCTTTGTGCCCCGAGTCGACTTATTAGCGACTCCCACCCTCCCTTCATCGCGCATCGGGCGTGCTCACGTCTTCATCGCTCTGTCTTATAGGGCATAATCCATGAAGAACCCCAAATTACACATGGATTCAAGTGACAAATCCCACAACAATCACAGAACCCACCCGACAATTCCGCATCGGGTGAAAGTATGGGAAATTCAAATGGGCAATCGAAAGAAGAGTACGGGGAAGATGCAACATCAACAGTAGGTTGATGCTTGTGCTAGGCAGATGCTACAGTATTCGAAGGATCCCCAGTATGCAAAATTTTTGACCCAACACCCAACTGATGAGATGCATTCCCGATGGCACACGAGAGAATCGCTTAAAATACTTCACAACTTTATCACACTTTAAACAAAACAGAGTCAACATTGCCCCGCGTAGTTAAGTGCCCAGAGGTATTGGCCCCAAAATCTGGCCGCCCTTTCGGAATTTATTTTTATATTATGCTTGAGCAAAGTTACAACTCCCATGGACCCTCTATGCTTAGAAGCTCCTCAGCTAACTGAAGGAAAGAGTGGCCTCGGGTTTATATTTAAAGGCCCTTCGCCTCAAAATCAAAAGCAATTACATGAAAAGCTGCCAACTCAAAAGCTACTGGCCCAAAAAGCAGCTAGCAAAAATCGTGGAAATCTGAACAACATACCACTTGGCATGTCAATGCAAAACATGGAGGTCCGTACTAGTACCACGTCAACATGTCAGCGCAATTTGTGAAAATCCGTACAGATGTCCACGTCAACATCCTCTGTCCCGGATGGTCATGCCACATCATCATTTTGTGTGAAAGAATTGTAATCGCCCTCGATTACGCCTGCAAAATCAGACACTAAGCCATAAACCAATTCAATAGACACTGACTCTACCTATCAACGCACTAGACAACACAAATCTAGAACATGCAAAGACGACAGTCACATCACATTCAAATCATATCAGATAAAATCCATCCAGATCTAGGACCATAATTCCTGACAACATATTTAGCAATCGCATCTGTTAGGGAATAAAGGCCTAAGTGCCTTGTACTTATTAACTTATAAGTTAAAAGACTTATAAGTGAGGGGGCCCAAGTGTGAATGGCCCCCTAGTCACTTACTCATATACTCAAAGACCAAGCCCAAAAAAAAAAAAAAAAAAAAAAAAAAAAAATCGTGACTTCTCCCAGATTTCTACGAGCGTTCTCTCTCTCTCTCACGAACTTTCTCTGCGTGAGCTTCTTCTGCGCCACTCTCCCCTTCTCCTTCACTCTCATTGCATAGAATAGCAAGTGGGCTCTCTCTCCTGCTCCCCCACACATGGTATCAGAGCTTTAGGGTTTCCAAGAGAGCCATTTTCGCAACACAGATCAGAATTCTGTTCTTGCTCGCTGCGGGAAGGATATTCAACCGTTTTCGATCAACTCTGTCGCGAAGGGATCCTCTCACCGTGTAGAATCGACCTCCGGTGACAGTTTCCCCAAAATTAGGGTTTCAAAAACTGGCGAACAGCAGCCTATTTCTGCTGAAATTGACCAATTTCGGGGTCAATTTGATGCAATTTCATTAGGGCAAGTCTCACAGGTCAATCTTACAGGTGTTTCCACCAACGAGGTTCTGAAAATTCAGCAAAACAGGTGTTTACAGGTCTGATTTTTGCCCTAAAACAGGGAATTTCAGCAAGCGAATGAAGTATACACCTTGTGGAAACCTTTGGTAAGGGTTTGGCAGTGAATGTACGCCGTTTTGGGGTGATTTCGCGTGAAATTTTCTCGCTGTTTTTCTGTAACAGCAAGCTGTTTTTTGCCCGATTGCGCACATTTGGGCGTGTTTAAGTCAGCAAAACAGGGTTTCAGTGTTTGCAATCACTCAGAATGGCTTCTAGCAGTGAAAGTGGCAATTTGTTGCACATTCGCAAGCTTGAAGGGGCCCATAACTTTGCTATATGGAAGAAGCAATGTTATAATGTGATGTTGCAGAAGAAACAGGCGAAACCTATTAAGTTACAGGGTGTGAAACCGGTTGATATGGAGGTTGAAGAATGGGAAGAAGTGGACGAGTTGGCTCGCTCCACGATCATGCTTTCGGTGTCTGACAATTTACTCTTCAATGTAGAGAATGAGCAGACAGCATGGGGCATGTGGAAGCGTTTAGACGAGTTGTATGCACAGCAGAGTGCTGCCAGTAAAGTGTATTGGCTTAAGAAGCTTATGGATCTCCGCATGAAGGAGGGCACGCACATGTCAGTGCACCTCAATGAATTCAATTCTATTTTCAGCCAACTGACAGAGCTGAAATTCACGATTGATGAGGAGTTCAAAGCTACTTTTCTGCTATGCACATTGCCCGAGAGTTGGGATGTATTCCGGACAGCTCTTAGTAACTCAAGTGCGTCACTTAAGTATGCAGATGTAGAGAGTTCTCTCTTGATGGAAGAGATGAACAGGAAGAACACCACAGGTGGGTCTTCTAATGCATTGCACTTGAGAGGCAAGTCTCAACAGAGGGAGAAATCTGACAGTAAGGACAGGGCACGCAGCAAATCTCGTAGGAAAGATGTTGTGTGTCATCATTGTGGAAAGAAAGGGCATTATAAACGGGAATGCTATGAGTGGAAGAAAGAGAAGAACAAGGGTGCTGAAACTGATGCAAAGGACAAGGGAAATGCCAAGAAGAGCACTGTGTTGATTGAGGAAATCAATGTTGCTAGTAGTTGTGACAGTGACAGCAGCACTGATGTACTCAATGCCTCTTCTGTGGATGCACATACCCTTGCTATGGGTTCTGATGTGGACATGCATACTTGGATTCTTGATTCAGGTGCCTCCTTTCATGTAACACCTCATAGGGATTGGTTTACACAGTACTCAGGTGAGGTGCAGGGCACTGTTTATTTCGGAGATAACTATGCATGTGACATTGCAGGTATTGGCAGTGTCCAGTTTTCCTTTGCTGATGGTATGACTTTTGTTTTGCACAAAGTGCGCCATGTGCCACAACTCAAGAAGAGTTTGATTAGTATAGGGCAACTAGATGATGCAGGCTATCACACCACTTTTGGTGATAGCAAGTGGAAAATTTGTAAAGGGACCCGGATTGTAGCCAAGGGTTGTAAATCGGACACTTTGTATCCTTTGCATGTATCTAGTGTGCGTGACCATGTTGTCGCCGTAACCGAGCAGCCAAGTGTTTCTTTGTGGCATGGCCGGTTGGGACACATGAGTAAAAGAGGAATGGAAACTCTGTCTCGTTGTGGTTATTTGCCGTGTTTGAGGTATGCTGATTTTTCTCATTGTGAGCACTGTATTTATGGTAAGCACAGTCAAACACCGCACAAAAGGTCTCTTTCTTTGAAGTCTGACAGGTTAGACTTAGTGCATTCCGATGTATGTGAAATGCCACAGTTGTCCTTAGGGGAAAAGAAATATTTTGTCTCGTTTATCGATGATGCTACACGTAAGGTGTGGGTGTATCCAATACGTGCTAAAAGCGATGTTTTGGATACTTTCAAGAAGTTTCTTGCATTTGTTGAGAATCAAACTGACAAGAAGCTTAGGTCTTTGCGCTCAGACAATGGGGGGGAGTATGTATCAAAAGCATTTATTGACTTTTGTGCTACTAAAGGTATTAAAAGAGAGCTCACGGCTCCTATTAATCCCTCTCAGAATGGAGTTGCAGAGAGGTTGAACCGGACTATCCAAGAGAAAGTTCGGAGTATGCTGTCACATGCTGCATTACCTCATGGTTTTTGGGCAGAAGCTGTGCAAACAGCTATTCACTTGATTAATCGCTCACCTAGCAAGGCTTTGGGTGGAAAGGTGCCTGAGGAGGTGTGGTCTGGCAAGCCACCCTCATATGCACATTTAAGAGTGTTTGGTTGTGAGGCCTATGTTCACATCCGGAGTGAACTGCGCACCAAACTAGAACCAAAGTCTCATAAATGCATTTTCCTAGGATATGGTGAGGATGGTGAAATGGGGTATAGATTATGGGATCCCGCATTACGGAAAATCATACGCAGCAATGATGTCATCTTCAATGAGAATTGCATGCACAAACAGCCCACAAAGGTCGAGGAAGTGCGCCGGGTTGTTTTTCGTGAAGATGTTACATATGGACAGCCAAGAAGGCCCAATGTTCAGCAGCCTTTACATGCTGAAAATGGTGCTGAAAATTAGCCATTAGTTGCTGAAAATCAGCCCCAACAAGTTGCCATTGATGCACCACAGGTAGGGGAACAGGTTGATGCTCCTAGACCGCCCGTTGTTGCGATGCAACCGGCTGAACAGCCTGCTGTTTTTGATGGTTTACAGGCTGAAAATCCACCTGTTATGGATCATTGGGTGCGTAGGTCTACTCGGGTGACAAGGCCCCCCGATAGATATGAACCGTCTTTGGACTATGTCATGCTTACTGATTGTGGTGAGCCGTCTTGCTATAAAGAGGCTATGCAACGGGAAGACAGTAAGAAATGGTTCAAAGCAATGGTTTCGGAAATGCAGTCTTTGGAGAAAAACCATACATGGGACTTGGTTGATTTGCCTAAAGGGCATAAGGCTCTGCCATGTAAATGGGTTTACAAGACCAAGGTCACATCCGATGCTTCTTCTAAGTACAAGGCACGTTTGGTTGCTAAAAGGGTACAAGCAAAAGCATGGTGTTGATTTTGATGAGATTTTTTCTCCTGTTGTAAAGCTTGCCACATTACGTCTTGTTTTAGGCCTGGTTGCTTCTGAAGATATGGAGTTAAAGCAAATGGATGTCAAAACAACGTTTTTGCATGGCGATTTGCTTGAGATGATCTATATGATGCAGCCAGAAGGTTTTGTGTCAAAGGGGCAAGAGAAGAAAGTATGTAGACTCTTGAAGAGCTTGTATGGTTTGAAACAGTCTCCCCGTGCATGGTATCACAAGTTTGATACATTCATGAGGTCTCAAGGATACAAAAGAAGTAATTCTGATCACTGTTTGTATATCAAAACGGCAAGTGATGGATCTCTTCTATTGCTGATTTTGTATGTTGATGACATGCTTATTGCAGGTAAAAATGTCACAGAGTTGGATGCATTACAGCAAAGCTTAAAGAATCGCTTTGACATGAAGGATCTTGGTGAAGCTAATCATATTTTGGGCATGCGTATCTCTCGAGATAGACCCAACAGGCGTCTGTATCTATCTCAACGAGATTATGTTAATAAGGTGCTACATCGTTTTCATATGGATGGGGGAAAGGCACTTGGTACTCCGCTACCTCCATATGTAAAACTGACTGCACATGACTGCCCAAACACAGATGATATGCGGGCTGAAATGGCCAAGATTCCTTATGCATCAGTCGTTGGCAGTTTGATGTATGCTATGGTTGCTACACGTCCGGACATTGCATTTGCGGTGGGAGTGGTAAGCAGGTACATGAGCAATCCTGGCAAAAAGCATTGGGAAGCAGTGAAGTGTATCTTGAGATACTTGAAAGGCACTAAAGACTTGTGCATTTGTTTTGGGAAGAGTGAGACATCTGTGCATGGCTTTACAGATGCAGATTTTGCTGGACATCCAGATTGCAGGAAGTCTACCTCTGGATATGTGTTTACATTCACAGGAGGTGCAGTTTCTTGGATTTCTAGACTGCAAAAATGTGTTGCTTTGTCTACCACTGAGGCTGAGTATGTGGCTGCCACTGAGGCATGCAAAGAAGCTTTGTGGCTCATGCGTTTGGTAGAAGAGCTTGGCATTAAGTCACCGGTTCCTGTGCTACACTGTGATAGTCAGAGTGCTATTATGCTTGCAAGGAATCCCGTTTTTCATGCCAAGACAAAGCACATAGAGGTGAAGTATCATTTTATCAGGAGTGTGCTTGATGACAAGAGCATTACACTTGTCAAGGTGCACACAGATGACAATCCTGCAGATCTTTTGACCAAGAGTCTTCCAGCAGAGCGGTTTGCATATTGCCGTCAGATGATGGGTGTTGGATGAGTAAGTGCATGATCAGCTGATGTATCATAGTTAGTTGATTCTTTGATCTCCCAAGGTACATTGCCTTTAGGTGGGAGGTTGTTAGGGAATAAAGGCCTAAGTGCCTTGTACTTATTAACTTATAAGTTAAAAGACTTATAAGTGAGGGGGCCCAAGTGTGAATGGCCCCCTAGTCACTTACTCATATACTCAAAGGCCAAGCCCAAAAAAAAAAAAAAAATCGTGACTTCTCCCAGATTTCTACGAGCGTTCTCTCTCTCTCTCTCACGAACTTTCTCTGCGTGAGCTTCTTCTGCGCCACTCTCCCCTTCTCCTTCACTCTCATTGCATAGAATAGCAAGTGGGCTCTCTCTCCTGCTCCCCCACAGCATCTAGATCCACAACGGACCTCAATGATGTCAGATTAACTAATTCTTATTGTGATCATGTCCATAGATTTCTCGAGACTAAAATGATGCAATCATTTTATCAATCATTCCAAATTTCAATCCTACACTCAAACACAGTCACATATGGGAGTAATCAAAAATCATATTCATTTCCGGGAATTCCAGTAATCAAAAATCATATTCATTACCGGGAATTCCAGTTCATCAATCACACACTGAGTTTATTCTGAACAAAGTGTTTCAATCATTCAGTCTAGTCATCTTATCGCTGTGTAGCCATCTCATCCCTCGGGAACTCTTGATGTGCTCACCACAGTATCCAGTCGTATCATTCATCATCAGTCATCATCATCAATCATGATTCTTATCTTGAATCCTGATCGTGTTCATTCTAGAGCTATCATTGCTCTTGATTGCATTCATATGAAAATTTGTCATCATCTCATTCTCGGTTTCATGTAACAGACTTGGACACTCCAAGTCAAGAATCTACCACAACAGCACCAAATAACCACTTCAAAACAGTTCACAGTTCACAATTAATTCGACACTAGCCCGGCGGAGTTTCGTGCCTAGAGATATTGGCCCCAAAGACTGGCGCCCCTTTCAGTATTTCTTTTTGTATTAATCTGTGTTCAAAGTACAAGAGTGCAGGCAGGCGCTCACACTCATACTCTGCGTCCAGATGCCCCGAGTTATGACGCCTGCTCACATATTTAATGGTTACAAGGGATGCTAAAAGCAGATTCCCAAAAGCTGAAAATCAAAAGCCTAAAAATAAAGCAAAGGATTTGTCTCTCACAAGCTCTCTCTTGAGCCAATAGAAATAAAGCAAAAGCTTCACTTCTCTTTCCAATTTGCTTAGAGTAAATAAAGCAAAAGCTCTCTCTCTCTCTCTCTCTCTCTCTCTCTCTCTCTCTCTCTCTCTCTCTCTCTCTCTCTCTCTCTCCGTAGGAAAGCAACAAAAAGCAATGCCAAAATCTGCCATTGAAACAGCCCGCAAAAAGCGCCGCAATCTGCGGACGTCTGTACAGCCTGCCACGTGTCTTGCATTTCGCGATTTCCGGGATTGGCAGCCACATCAACATTTTCTTCCGGCTTGTGCAAGGTGTGTGTGTACACACGGGCAGCCACGTCATCACTTTGTGACATACCCCCCTCTTGAAAGCATTGTAATCGCCCACGATTACTGTTGCAAAACAGACAGAAGCCATAAACTGCCTTAGCAAACACCGACTGTTAGTGCCGACGCACTAGGAGCATACATCTAGCACATGTACCAATCAACAGTCACATCACACGACATCACAGGACATCACATGGCATTCAACATTCATTCGGATCTTAAACCATGATTTATCGGCAATGCAGTTAGTCATCGCATCTAGATCCAGTCGGGACCTCATAGATGCCCGATTGACTAACCCCTATTGCAACCATGTCTATTTGAGATCAGTCATTTCGTCTATCAGTTCCTGCACAAGTCAAGAACAAATCAGTTTTATAATCCGAAATTTCATTTCATAAAGTCATACAGCAGAATGTTGTCAGCTCTCAGTATCCTTGAAGCTCGAAAAGACATCAATGACTCTAGTATTCTAAAAATCAAGGCATCTGTTGACAAAGGAGCGGAGTAACTCCCCTCTAGTGCATCCCACTGCACCAGATCTGCGGCCAAGGTGAATTCTGGATTCCATTTGGAATAGACTATGCTAAACCAAAAGCTTCAAGATAAAGGTTTACAATCTGAGGAGTAAACTAGGTCCTCTTCGCATCCAATGCAGGATAGTTCTTGAATTTAACCAAGACCCACCTTCTTACTTTACCCTTATTCTTTGTGTCCTTACGTGCCAAAATCTGTTCAGGAACAAGGATCCTCATTTTCCTCCACTTCGGGTTGCTCATCGGGCTCCACATCATCAGGCACATCACCTTTGAAAGGTTTCAAGAGACTCACATGAAATGCATTGTGAATCCTCCAAGTGTCAGGCAGTTTCAGTCGGACAGAGACATCATTGATCTTTTCGGAGATCTGGAAAGGTTCGTAGTATCTCATACTAAGCTTTGGAAAAAGCCTCTCCTTTCCCTTCTTCTTTCTCAAGCGTGCCTTCTCAAAAACGTAAGAGCACCCAATCATCCTCCTTCAATTTCAAATCGCGATGATGGCGATCCGCTGCCTTTTTCTGTCTTTCTTGAGATTTCTGCAAAGCCTAGCAGACCTTGGCAAAGCCGTGTCTAGGTCGCGCGTGTACTCGTCAGCTACAAAAATCTTATCTTTCGTGCTTAGGAAGGGTGGAACCTTCCCAACACCTTCAGCAATCTCAAATGGCGCCTTCCCCATCGAAGAGTGTATCGAGTTATTGTAGGCAAATTCCACCAAAGATAGATACTTTTCCCATTAAGTCTTCTAATCCGAGATATGAGACTTCAATAAATCTAAAACCACTGAATTGCCAATCTCAGATTGTTTCTCACTCTACAGGTGGAAAGATGACGAGATCTACAACCACGTGCCAATGTTTCCCAAATTGCCTTCCAAAACAAACTCGTAAATCTGGGGTCCCTGCCGGAGACAATCGTCTTAGGCATGCCACGTAATCTAAAAATCTGGGCCACAAATAGTCTCGCTAAGTGATCCGGCTTGACTGTTTTCTTCACTGGAATGAAATGAGCCTACTTGCTAAATCTGTCAATAACAGTCCAGATACCATCGTAACCACTCTGTGTTCTCGGGAGATAAAAAATGAAATCCATTGCAATACTTTCCCAGGGGCGGGTGGGTATGAGTAAAGGCTGTAACAATCCCTGTGCTTTATGCTTGTCAAACTTGACCTTCTGGCATACCAAGCAACTGCGCACAAACTCGTCCACATCGTTCTTGAGTCTCGGCCAAAAGAAGTATCTCTCTACCCCTTTCATGGTGGTAGCAATGCCGTGGTGACTCGTAAAAGACGGACAGTGGCATTCAGTCATAACCTTTTCCCTCAACGGCTGTGTAACGCACAACATGGTTTTCCTCATTAAGTAGCCATCCCGAATGGAATATTCTGCTATTGTCTCCCCATCCTGTATCCGTGTGAAAACGGAGCGGGTGGTAACTCGCCTGGCAGGCCCTCTGAGAAGCAATCGGCATAAGAGTGGAGAAAATCTTGGCGTTCTTTATCAAGTTCAGACATATTTGTCCTATCCTCATCACCTAACTCTTTCAAAAAGATCGAGTAAACAAACAGACTGGATTTCATTAATTTTGAAATGGCCGAAGCCGATACAATTGGGACAGACTCGCCCTTAAGTTTAATGTCAAGTACAATGGTTCTGCCCTTCTCTGTGGTCAATGTCGCTTTCCTCGCCCGATAGTCGACCACAGCGTTGTTCTTGTGGTACCAGGAAATTCCCAAGAGGACATCACAACCTTCCAAAGGCATTATGTAAAAGTCCTCATGCCACAAATACCCCTGACAATGCAACCGAAGTTTGCCAATGACCGGTGTAATGCCTGTGTCCTTGCCAGGTGCCGCTAGAACTGCCTCCGCAAGTGGTCCCATCCGATCGGGAGTGATCTCGAGCCGC
This sequence comes from Adiantum capillus-veneris, assembly GCF_014529385.1. Lineage (NCBI taxonomy): Eukaryota > Viridiplantae > Streptophyta > Polypodiopsida > Polypodiales > Pteridaceae > Adiantum > Adiantum capillus-veneris. The sequence continues at coordinate 16,189,855 of NC_140950.1, forward strand.
GCCACCAATTCCGATGAAATGAAGTTGGCCTTGGCTCCTCCATAGAAGAAGATCAGAGCTTCTTGGTCTTTCACTTTGCCCCAAGCTCGGCAAAGTTCTGTACTCTCGTCCACGATGCAAGGATCGGTACCCACGCAATCTGCAACCAGTCATGTTTTCATCTTGCCTTTTCTTCCACGTTCCTCAGCTGCTCTCGAACTCTCAGGCCTTTCGTCGTCCTTGTCGTTTTGTTCTTTCTGTGCCTTTTTAGGGCACTTCGCGGAGATATGTCCAGTTTCCCCGCATCCAAAGCACTTCCCTTCCCTGATGTAGCTAGCCCGCTCCTAAGGAGTAAGCTTGGGTCGTGCATCTTTCTTTTTTGGGTTGCTCTTCCTCTTTCTACTTTCATTTGTCGAAGTCTGTTCGGCTCTTTGTGTCATGATCTCATCGGTAGGGTAGGTCAAACTGCCATAGTGAATGGAAAAACCCCGTTTCGTATAACTCATCAACTCCTGAATAGAAGTTGACTTTTGTTCCAAGCACTGATCTCGGATCTCTGTAGGAAGACCCAAGGTAAACCGCTCAATCTGTTCCTTGAACGAGTTCTTAAATGAAGAGGCGGGTAGAAAAGAGCTCCAGAATCTCTCGCAATAAGCGTCCACTATATCCTTCTTGGTCATTCGAAGATGGTTCCAAGCAGCTCGTATATCGCGTTCATAATCTCGAGTCAATCATGAAGAAATAAAAAGCCTCTTGAATTTCAGCCATTTAACTGGCGCAGTCTTGTTTAATAGAAGCATGGACCACCAAGTTTGAGCAATCCCCTTAGAGTAAGAGGCAGCTCTCCGAATCTTAAGAGTGCTCTGAGTAACGGCCTCCCGCGAAAGCGATGTCAAACTGATGTACAAAAGACAAGGCTTTCGAAGAATCTCTATAACCAAAAAACGTGTCAAATTTAATTCACTGTCCACCTTCCTTAAACTCTCGAACTTTCTTGCTTTTGCCTTCCAGAAAGTCATATTGGTTGGCTTCATAAAAATTCTTCTTCTTTGCATAAAAGTTGTTGTCATCAGAGTCTGAACTGTTTGTAGACGAGTCCTCTGTAGAACTGTCAATCACGGGGCGAGATGTAGACTTCTTTGCCTTTTTCTTGCCCTTTCCGAAGCGTTGCTTTTTGCTTCGCTTTTTGCCTTTTTTGTCTTCTTTGCTCGAATCAGATGAGCTAGAAGAACTGTCAGAAGAAGAAGAAGAAGAGTTGGGTACTCCTTCAAATCGAACACGCTTCTTCTGCTTTCTTGCTTTTTCAAAAGTAGATTGATGACCCAAATAACCCGGGAAGTCAATGCCTTTCTTCTGCTTTTTGTCGTGCTTTTTAGCTTTGTTCTGTGCGTCAAAAAGCTGAGCAATTCGTGCATCAACCACCTCTTCTAAGTCCTTCTCTGTATACTTCTTGGGAGTAGGAGGTTTCTTGAGAGCGGGTTTTCGGGGTGGTTTTGTGGTTTTCTGCCACTGCGTGTGCTCCTCTTCAAAAGAAGTATTGCGCATATATTTAGCCAATTCCGGGTCCTTGGCAAAATTAAGCATCATCTTAGTTGCATCGCTGATCAATCGTCGACGGTCCATCTCTTGACGCTCCGCCTGAGTAGGCCAAGGCGGGCCATACTCCTCGAGTGAATCTTCGTTGCGATCCCTTCCCGCATCTCCGGATGCAGAGGGAGTCGATTGATCTTTGCCTGAAGCCATAGGTGCCGCGAAAAAAATTTAGGGATCGCCATGCTCTAATTAATACCATTGTAACAGACTTGGACACTCCAAGTCAAGAATCTACCGCAACAGCACCAAATAACCACTTCAAAACAGTTCACAGTTCACAATTTATTCGACACTGGCCCGGCGGAGTTCCGTGCCTAGAGATATTGGCCCCAAAGACTGGCGCCCCTTTCGGTATTTCTTTTCGTATTAATCTGTGTTCAAAGTACAAGAGTGCGGGTAGGCGCTCACACTCGGACTCTGCGTCCAGATGCCTTGAGTTATGAGGCCTGCTCACATATTTAATGGTTACAAGGGATGCTAAAAGCAGATCCCCAAAAGCTGAAAATCAAAAGCCTAAAAATAAAGCAAAGGCTTTTTCTCTCACAAGCTCTCTCTTGAGCCAATAGAAAATAAAGCAAAAGCTTCTCTCTCTCTTTCCAATTTGCTTAGAGCAAATAAAGCAAAAGCTTTTTAACTCTCTCTCTCTCTCTCTCTCTCTCTCTCTCTCTCTCTCTCTCTCTCTCTCTCTCTCTCTCTCCGTAGGAAAGCAACAAAAAGCAATATCAAAATCTGCCGCTGAAACAGCCCATAAAAAGCACCGCAATCTACGGACGTCCATACAACCTGCCACGTGTCTTGCATTCCGCGATTTCCGGGACTGGTAGCCACGTCAGCATTTTCTTCCGGCTTGTGCAAGGTGTGTGTGTACACACGGACAGCCACGTCATCACTTTGTGAGTTGGCATCCTCTCTTGTTATGTCCCACTTACAGGAGAGGGGATCTGGTCTAAGACATCATCGGATGGGTGTCTAGTGCCCGGGCGAACGTAGTGTGAATCCGGCCAATGTGGCCAAGCAGTGTAAAAGGGAGGTCAAGGCCTCATTTGTAGTTATCGACCCCCACTGGCAGAGTGCCAATGGTCAGCCCATGAGGTTAGGAGTGTGTAAGGTCACCTCGAGGAGGCGAGGCTGTCACGAGTCTGTGGCAACTTTACTTGTTGATTTCCTTTTGGGGGAATTTTATTTGACTTGTTTTAAAGCACCCCTCTGGAAATGCCAATGCCCGAGTTGCATGGTGTGAGGCGGACAGTGTGTCACGTGACACATCCAACCCTATGTGTCCGTGGACAAGCTACAGCACGACGAGGGTTCAGTTCAGTCAAGTCAGTCTAGAATAGGAAGTGATCTGGCACTTTTCCGAGTCTGTTCGCAGACCGTGCATGCCTAGTCACTTAGTGTAGATGCATATCCTCTGGTTGCACACAGCATGATCAAAAGCATTCCCATCAGAATCCATCAAAATCCTTCAGGGAAATTGTCCAGTGCATTTAGCCTATTTTCCCTATTTTCGACATTTTTCACTTATTAATTTTAAGTGACTTTTTTTGGAAAGTAGGTAGGGCAAATTGAGTAAGTTTGTATATAAACAAACCTAAACTAGCACTAATTGGCAGAAGAGGCAGCAGGAGCACCTTGCTCAACAGACAACTTCTCAGCAAGACCAATCTCCGCGACTACTCTGCGTTTTCTCCACAGAAGACCTAGCGTTTTTGCATTAGATCAGCCTTGGCGTTTTGTGCATAGCAGATCAGCCCCAACGTCGTCAAGACACAGCAGATCAGCCTAGCGTTTTGCTTTTGCAAAACAACCGGCGACAACCGAGAAGATTTTCAGCCCTAGCGTTTTTGCATCTGCATCACACCCTAGCGTTTTGCAAATTCTCTGCGACAGAACCTCAAGAACCATCAGCATTTTCAGTTTTCAGCCCTTAGACACCGCAGATCAAGTCCCAAACCTCGCAGATCTCACCTTCCCGCAGCAATTCCTCGCCACACGGTCAGTTTCCACAAGGTTTACAGTTTCCGCCCGGAAAACGCAGATTTCAACATCTGCGTTTTCAGCACGTCGTCGTCGCATCGTCGCCATCGACATCGTCACCGACATAGAGTCAGAATTCAGCAGATAAAGATTTGCAGATTTCAGCCCATACCATTTTCAGTTTTCAGCCCGTCTCGTCGTCATCCTCATCGGCATCGACATCGTCGGCAAGTCCAAGCATTGTAGAGATTTGTGCAATCAATAGTAGACCACTCTCGCTGACGAGTGGGGCCTTCGGAAGGGTTCTACAACGTCTCTGGTGTCGTATTCTCTTCTCTCTCTATCTCTCAGTCTCATTGTCACCAGCGTGTGACTGCTATCTATCCTTTTTGTTGATTTCTTTCTTATTATCTATTTACTTTCACTTTTTGGAAACACCCCTCGGGAAATCTAACTGCCCTGCATTGCATAGCTAGTGTGGAACTGTCCAGAGGGAGTCCGGGCCTGAGGGCAAGAGAGCACTAAGGTTGGACAAGGACTATGGTTAGCCAAGTGGGGTCATTGACTAGCCAAAGTGGAATCCTTTGCTACAGAGGCTACATTTCAGTTCTGGATGTGGCCGCAGTGTACAAAGAGGGTCGGATGACCTAGAAAGATACAATGGCAGCATCTCCTAAAATTTAGGGAACTGCTATTTTGGGACCTGAAAATGTCTTCGCGTCATTACGTGCAGTTTGACATGGGGATCATTTTGTTACTCTGTGGCCAAGTCAACAGAGGCTGCAGGTGAGATATTTTTAGACCCGAGGGTCTAAAGCGGGAAAATGCACAAATGAGTGACACTTGGCACTCTGAGGCCAGTTTACTACTTATAGAGAAGGCAAAAACGTGATTTATAGCTGGGAGGCTCATTTTGCAAGTGTCTGTCACAGGTTAAGAGCTATGGAGTGCTTGCTTTCCCTCTTATGCACAGTGCGGTGCCAGGAGTGATGCCCTGCACGCTACGCACTGCCCTCTCTCTCCCCTTTGGCAGTATGTTATGCCCCTCTAGTGGGCTCTTCATTTGACCAATGTACAGTTGTGTGGGTTCATGCGCGATTGCCGAGGCAAGAGCCTCTTGCACAGGTACTGGATTAGCTAGCGGCTAATCCCCCCGCAGGTACAGGTGAATTCGGAGAGGTTTCACGCCAGAAATCTCGTCCGATTCAAAGGGCAAGTAGCCCTACAGGTGCGGGAGCTCGAGGACTTGCTAGGGATGCGACCGGCACGTGAAACGGAGCCCGAAACAGTGAATTACAGCCTGCTGTGTATTTTTGCAGGTTTAGGGTTTTGGCCCTAAACGGACCCTAATACCCCCAGGAGGTTCGGGGACGCAAGGGGACCGCTGTACAGGCGATCTGGCGCATTTTCAGGGCTGAAAACAGAGAATTCAGCGTGCTGCAGATTCTCGCCAGGTTTTGCAAAGTGCCCGTATGCGTCGGGAAAGTCGGCCAATGCGTGGGAATACCGACTGTGAAGGGTTCTAGTACAGTTACGCTGCCGAAATCGGGCTGGAACAGTGGAAATTCAGCCGAGTTTGTGCGGCGCAGCTTGTAGGGAACCACAGCGTTTATTCCCTCTTTTGAACAATAAAGAAATACCGAAAGGGGCGCCTAAGTTAGGGGCCAATCTGGTGTCTGTCCACTCATACAGGTGCAATCTAGCAGCCTGTATCCCTCTCCCCTTTGTTGTGTCTTGAAAGTACAGGTAAAATAGACGACTAATAATGGGTGAAAGCTAAATCAAGGTTTAAAGTAAAGTCTACCGCCCTTTTTGGATTGAACAGGCCGGTTTCACTCATACACTTCCATTCACAGTGTCCATTCACTTTGTTTGTGTCCATTGCTCTCTCACTAAAGGAACGGAAGGCTCTCCCTTCCGTAAGTAAAAGGAACCCTTGAGCACAGTTCGGAACACTCATCTTGAGCAAAGTTCAAACATTCATTCCACTGCACCTAACACAGTGAGAGTCTAGGCCAGCCGGCCAGTGATCACACTGAAGTTGGGCAAATGGACTAAAGTTAGCCACGGTGGGGCTACGAGTGTAAATTACCTGATAGCTGGCCGACATTGCATTTTTCGATGTGGTTACAGTGGTGATTGATGGTCAGATGACCTGTGTGAGTGCCATGGAAGTATCTCCTTAAATTTAGGGAACTGCTATTTTGGACCTGAAAATGCGTTCGCGTCATTACCTCTGGTATGACAAGGGGAACATTTTACAACTCTGTCGCGAAGTCACCTTGGCAACCAAAGATTTTTAGGCGGCAACCTTGAAACAGGAAATGGCTTGTAAACGCGCTAAGTGGCACATTTCTGTGCACTTTCCTCATGCAAGAAGAAGTGGCACTGAATTTATAGCTGGGAGGCTCATTTGCAAGTTTCTGGTCACAGGTTAAGAGCTATGGAGTGCTTTCTTTCCCTCCTATGTACAGTGCGGTGCCAGGAGTGATGCCCTGCACGCTACGCACTGCTCTCTCCCCCCTACAAGCAGTTATGTTATGCCCCCCGAGTGGGCTTCTCATTTGACCAATGTACAGCTGTGGGGATTTATGCTTCTGTGCCGAGGCAAGAGCCTCTCTGAACAGGAATGGGTGTAGCTAACTGCTACGCCAAAGCAGGCACCGGTGAGGGTGATAACCTCACCACACAGGTGCATTTTCAGCGCTGCGTATTCGCTGAAATTGGACTGTTTTGCAGCCGTCATGATACCGGGAGCGTTGGGAACAATGCCCCACTGTTAGACCACAGTTCGGGGGCTGTTTAGGGCTGAAAACAGAGGAAAAACCAGTAATTACAGCGTGCTGTAATTACTGTTTTTGCGCAGGAAACAGGGGGTCTATGCTATTGGAAACGAGTCAGAGCTTGGGAAACTGTCCAGGGCAAGTTTTGGGGTTGTTGTGCTACCGAAATTGTGTCTGCACAGGTGATATCTAGTCGTAGCTTGGAAGACTGTCCAGGGCAAGCTTTGGGGTCGTTATGCTGCCAAAATTTTGCCTGTACAGGTGCCATCTTGCTGGATACACATAAAGGTCTCAAGGACTCTGGTTTTTTTTTTTGTAGTCTATTCCTCATTCCTGAAAGATAATAAAGAAATACCGAAAGGGGCGCCAACCTTTGGGGCCTACAGGTGTCACTGTCAGCTTCCTGGCCGTGCTTTTGTTTTGAAGTGTAATTCCAGTCTCAGTTACAGGTTCCTTATAAGTCAGTGCTTTGTGTCGTAAAGTCAAGTGTTAAAGAATCGGGTGAAAGTTAACGTCTACCGCCCTACGGGCTGGTTCTAGAGGCCAGGTGGTATGGGACGCTCGGTCTTAAAGGTGCACGCCTACGTCCTCGGACGTTAGCCCCAGTACGGGGGTGTTGTCGGGTGGTGGATATGGTCAGGTGGTTTGTTTGACGCATGTCTGTAAGTAGTCCCTGTAGCCAGGAGATCCGCTTTGCTTGTTCGTTTCATGGTATCAGAGCTGGCTTGGCTGCAAGAGTCCGATAACCTCAATTTTGCGTAACTTTTAATGACTAATTGCTGAAATTATTTGTTTTTCTTCTCATAAGCATGTGTGCAGGTGAAAATTAATGTTCTTTTGTTGATTTTTGAAAGAAAAATAAAACAGCAATTTAACAGATGAGAATGCTGAGAATCAGAAGCTTTTTTATTAATTTTGCTGCTTTTCAACGAAAATCAGTGAATTCTTCATTAATTTGCTGATCTATAATTACATTCAGCATATAGTACTTTTTTGATCCCTCTTTGTGTTCTCCCTTTGCGAGAGAGAGAGAGAGAGAGAGAGAGAGTACCTCTCTCTGGTGATGGCTGCACCACTCCAGCGTGGAAGAGAAGAAGAAATCGAAGCACAGAATCTGTTAACATTTCCAGCGTGGAAGAGACCGCAGTGCTGGCATCTGATGTAGGTTGCATTTCGTGCGAAGGCCACAAGCGGGCACGCGCTTGGTTTCTTTTCTCTCTCTCCACGCGTCCCCCCCAACGGATTGAATTCGCTGGTTGCCCCAAGAGATGGCTTGATTTTTTTACGCTGCCCTTTTATTAAGTGGCCCTTTTATTTTTAAATGGCCTAGGCACTTTGGTTTTTTTTAAGTAAAGTATGGAATTTGAGTTTCATTAAAAACCTCTTACAGAGACTGAAAAAACACTTACAAAGACCCAGCTTTAAGCTCCCTGCTCCACTCCCGACGCTCCTCTCTCCCATCTACTCGCACTCACGCGCTCTCGCCATCGCCTCCGAACCTCACGCCGTGTAACAAATTTGGACACTCCAAGTCAAGATTCTACCGCAACACAACAGAGATTCACTTCAAAACAGTTCACAGTTCACAATTCACAATTGATTCGACACGGCGCCCGGCAAAGTTCCGTGCCTAGAGATATTGGCCCCAAAGACTGGCGCCCCTTTCGGTATTTCTTTTTGTATTAAATCTGTGCTCAAAGTACAAGGGAGTGGGAGGGTCTTACTCTCACACTCTGCGTCCAAATGCTCTGAGAAGTGGGAGCCCAAGCCACACTTATAAAGATTTACAAGCGATGCCAAAAGCAAAGCCCCAAAAGCTGCCCCCCCATAAAAAGCATTCAAAAATAATGACATTCATCTCTCAAGGCTTGCTTGATAAAGCAACTCAAAATAAATCAATTTTCCCCAAAAGCTCTCTCTCTTTTGCGTAGAAATCAGTCTTGCAATTGCGTAGGAAAAAGCAGCAATTCCGTACGGCAATGCCACGTCAGCAGTCCATATGACTGCCGCATTTTCCGCTGCCATTTTTGCGGGATCCGTACGGTAGTGCCACATCAACCCTAGACAACGTGTTTTCCGAGTGTCTTGCCAGGGTGCCTACGTACTGTTGGGCATGCCACGTCACTGTATTGTGACATGCTGACATGGAGAGCTTCCTAGAAGTCAACTTTTCGTGAGCAAAAAGTGCAAAAAAGGCCCCATTTCGCATGAAACTTCTAGTTTACATTCAAGTTTCACCATTCCTCCAGCTCGGATGCACAACGTGAAGACGCACCAAGTAACATTCAAATTCCGTTCACGCATGCTTTCTACACATGGATTACCAGTACTTTCCAGAGCCTCAATGAGTGCTCCGCTTCAGAAAACGCAAACGTCCATACAAACGTTTACTTGTCCTCTCTCGAAGGGGCCTTAGAGGGGTTTAACGCTCGTCTTGCTGCTCTCGAGAATACTGCTCATTCCACGACTATACGTATTTCCGAGAACGATACCCATTTCCAGCAATTGCGGACGTAGATTGCTGCTTCTGGGCGCTCATAAGGTGGCCCCACTGCCACAATTCCATACAAGACCAGTAATTTCTCAAGGGAAGAGGAGCGTATGGAATTGATCGTAAATAACTACGTACTTTGATCTCCATGGGGAGCATGATAAACGGACAATTCAGAAGATTCCTCTCTACTTGCACAGTAAGGCACTTACCTAGTGACGTGACATGACATGACAAAAGCCTACAACGTGGGCTGACTTCTTTGTGAAATTCAAGAAGGATTTTGCAAAAATGAACCCTTTAAAAGCTTATGCAAAGTTGCAGAGTCTTTCGATGAAAACTCTGTCTTTCGATAAATATACAACGGCTTTCAAAGAAGCGCTCACCTTCTGCAAGGTGGACTCCACGCATGTTGTGGACATGTATATGTTGGGTTCGCATGAGGACCACCGTTGGGCCTTGATCAAAGAGAAGCCCCAACTAAGGTCGAGGATGCTATAGCAAAGACCAAAACATTCCTTTTGATAAATGGGGCGAATTATGAGAAGAAAAGAAGTTTAAATCACCAATCCGGCGAGGGCACTTTGAGAAAGTGGCCTTGATTCCAGTAGAGGTCCAAATTGCCATTGAGACTTTCTCAAGAGAAGAAGAAAGCCACAAACGCGGTCATTGCTGAAGCAATGAAGAAGGGAGCATGTTTTCGTTGTGGCCAAATGGGCCACCAAATTAAAGGCTGCCCCAAGAAGAAGACCAAGAAACCGCAAGGAGGCCCTTTGATTTAGATTCACGAGATCATTCGAGTTGAAATCCATCATTAAGCGCATAGTTCATGCACTATCTGCACTTGATGAGAAGATAATCAGACCTACCCAATACATGCGCTCATGCTATATGGGGCGTATATATCTGTATATGATGGTGATCTCTAGAAGGCCATCTTTATGACCAGGGCTACCTGTGAGGGTCTAATCCATGTCCACTTATGTTTTTCGCTACACAAGTCGTGTCTTAAGTACTCTGTTTTTCTCACATAGTGAGAAGGTATGTGAGGCACCTGGGGCCCTCTCAAATTCAAACCCCGTACAGTGTCGCCACAGTGCCACTAAGGAAAGCTGTACTCTTTGTTCTCTTTCAAACCAATCTAACTTTGATGAACAAATCCACCACCAAAATAAATAGACCAATGACACAAACATAACAGAAGCCCGCATTTGAGGAGTGTTCATAAACTTCACAAATAGGGTTTTCTGCCCCGTTTGGCCTGTGACTGGGAAAGTCCTAAACCAAAGTCTTCCATCCATTAAAACCTCCTCCAGAACAAAATCACTACACCATTTTTTCCACTCCAACAACAACAGATAATTTGAGTGACTTTACAAGGCTCAAACTCAAAGATCAAAGAGCTCCCAGAAAATGACATTTCAGACCAGTTCTTCTTTTTCACATTGAGAAGGCAGGTATATTTTAACGAACAGACGAGAAGGAGACACCCTACCTTGCTCTTCTTTTTCTCCTTCAGAGCTTGCTCTCGCTTATATCGCTCCCTATGAAAATCGAAAATCTTGCAAACGGGCGGATCTGGCTTTCCATCCACCTGCAGCATTGAACAATGAGCCCCAGGGATTGAACCATAAATGTGATGTATGCACTATCCATTTTTAGCGCACACATTTTCACTGAAGCTAAACACACTGCTTATCAAAAATGCTCTGTTCCAACAAACATGCCTCTATCATCGTACCTCCTCAACATTGACCCAGCACTAGCTAGAGATTTGTACCATGCTAGACAATGTAGCAATGTGTGAGGCCTGCAGTTGCTTTTGGAAAAATTCTGCTTCTCAAAATTTTCTTGAAACTATGAAAAGCACCTTGCAGACCTTGACACATTTCTCAAAAGACAATGCCCTACTCTTGCTAGTGTTGGGTAAATGCTGAAGAGTACGCCACTACTTTAGTTTTAAACGACATCTTTTGCCTGCAACACCTACTTGATGTAGTTTGTTGCAAAATTTAAACTCACCAAAACAAGGTCCATTTCTTTCTTCTTGGCCAGGAACAATGCTTCACCCCTTGAAACAATCCTGTGACCTACGACACACAAACTGGACTAAGCACAATACTCAAGTACATCAATACAATCACATCTTTCATTCTACGTTATCCATACATGTGATTTGCTCACCTTTACCATCTTCATCCACAAGACGAAGAGTTCTTGCAGTTATCTTGTCATTCAACATTGGTCCCTCATCTACAACCTTTGGTTTAGGCTGTTGAATTTCAAACTTTTTCTTCGCAGGTACTTGGTACTCCTGTCCCTCCTCGTCATCGTCTAAAAGTTCATCATCCTCTTCAATGTGTTGCTCATCCAGAACCTCATAATCATCATCGTCTGAAATCCGTTGCTCATCCAAAACCTCATAATCAGCACCACCTTCAAGTCTATCCTCATCTGTATTATCATCTTCATCTTCATCTTCATCTGACGCCTTTAGATTCCTGCTCTGTGAGGATTTTTTCTGTTACAAGGTGAAACTCACAATGAATAAGACAGCATGCTAATTCTTTATGAATTTAATGAGTGAATTCTGAATCTCTAAGCCGCTCACTGTTTTTCTTGACCACCAGATTTTATACTTCATGCAAAAGGTAGTAATGCAAGACACACAAAGAACACTGTCATGTATAATTGAATAGTAATCATGTCAACAAAAACAACGTTACTCATAATAAGACATCCTCATATCAACTCATAGCAAAAAGTTGACAGTGTTTGAGCATAATTCGGGGTAGATCTGGAGACAATGTTTGAATGCTCCTTTTTATGCCAAAAAGAACAGTAACCTTTCAATGACTTGGAAAAAGTGTTTACAATCTCTTTTCTATAAACAGCACTTATGCTAAGTCAGCTTTACGAAAGCTTAGTGGAATCCCAATAGTGAGGAGCTGTAGTAATGTGAGAAAGCCTCATGAACAGACCTTCAATCAGCAAAAAACTCATCTTACATTTACTGGCGCTGGTCTTGTGCTCAATGTTTAGCATACAGCATTGCCTATATGCTTGACCTCCAGTGCTAATTTGTAAGAAGCATACAAAACCGTAGAAGAATATTCTTAACGGAAGAGTCCAACAAGAAAAAGGCACCTTGTTAGTAGACCCATATCCTCGAGTAAACGTAGTTCGTATCCCAGGAGATCTCCACAGTAAGCTCCTTTGTGAAGCAGATACATATCTTAAATATGAAATGAACCCTGAGATCCTTGGCTCTCCAGCTGATAATACCACTTCATCTGTAACCGAAAAACAACTCGGTTTCAAATTGCATTACGATGGGGAGAACAATCCCAGCTAATAGCAAGCACAACTTCAACAATTTCATAATGTAGCATATGTAGCACCAGAAGACCAAGGTCACAGCACAATCAAATTAGCAGCATTTGGCTGAGTACACTCTTACTTTTTTTACAGTTACAGTGTTGACTTAAAGTTTAGCACTCTTTAAGGTTCCCATGATAAGAACGTTAAAAAAAGCCCAAATTCCCATCAAACGAAAGAGCAAGTTGTAGATACATGGTGGTCACTGAAAGTTTCATCAAATACCTGGTTTAGGTCCTTCGTTATGGAGGCTTGAATCAGTTGGCGTAAGTTTCTGCACGTACATATGAAGGCATTCAGTAAAAAGTCATGAATACACAACAAAACTATTTGACTAACTTTTAACAAAAGAAAGAAAAAAAGAGAGATTCTATTAACCGCCTCTAGAGCCCAAAGTCAGGAGAACAAAAGAACAAAGAAAGATTCCTATCAGAAAAGGTAAACAAAAAATAACACATTGATAACAATTAAAAGCACTTCCTTTTTCATCCTTTCGTCTTCAGGAGGAAAAGGGGAGCCGAAAAGGGAGGGGCTGGCTTGCCATCATCCCTGTCCACAGCCCTGTTCACCTTTCATATCCCCTCACCTAGCACCCCCTTCAGTATGCTCACCTCAGTCTCTCCATCCAACACTCCTCCACATTCGTTGCTCTCTCTCTCTCTCTCTCTCTCTCTCTCTCTCTCTCTCTCTCTCAACCAAGCCATTCACCCAACCGAGTTCAACCCCGACGCAATTGAGAAGGTTCGCCATGACAACCGCACCAACCAAGGCATCTTGGTATTCATGACTAAAGAGGCGTGTATAGCACTTCTACAACAAGCACGACTTCTCAAGGGCACCAAAGTATGGATAAGGGAGGCCTTGACCCGCAGCCAACTCAAAGTCAAGAAGCAAGAACTCCAAAAGGTTCGCGAAGCATGAGCAGCTAGGTATCACATCAATGGTATGATCCTCAGGACGAGCTGGTGGCAACTCGCTTGGCAGGCCCTCAGAAAAGCAATCGGCATGAGTGTGGAGAAAATCTTGGCGTTCTTTATCAAGGTCAAAAACATATTCGACCTTCAATCATCATTGAGTTCTCTCCAAAAAATGAAGGAAAGAAGCTGAATTTCATCAAGTACAATCTCTGCGCCCTTCATTTGTCAAAGTCGCTTTCTCAGCCCGATAGTCAACCACGGTATTGTTCTTTTGGTACCAAGGGATTTCGAGGAGGACGTTACAACCTCCCAAGGGCATTACGTAGAAGTCCTCGTGCCCTAAACACCCCTGACATTGCAAACGAAGTTTGCCAATGATCGGTGTAATGGCATCATCCCGTCCAAGTGCCGCTAGAACTACCTCCGCTTGTGGCCTTAGCCTGTCGGGCGTAATTCCAAAGCGAGCCGCCAATTCAAGTGAAAAGAAGTTGGCCTTAGCTCCTCCATCAAAGAAACATGAGGGCTTCCTGTTCTTTCACTTTTCCCTAGGTGCGGCAAAGTTTGTACTTTCATCCATCTGATTTGGTTCGGGCCCCACGCAATGTGGTACCAGTTTTGTTTTCATCTGCCTTTTCTGCCACATTCCTTTGCTGCTCTAGAACTCTTTGGCATGCCTTCAGTCTGATCTCGCTGCGCCTTTTTGGGGCACTTTGCGGAGATGTGCCCATGTTCCCCGCATCCAAAACATTTCCCCATCAAAGAGATAGATAAACCTTTCTCTAAGAGTCTGTCGGGGACGTGTATCTTTCTTTTCTTTGTTCTGGGAACTATTTCTCTTTCAACTTTCATTATTAGAAGTTTGTTGAGTTCTCTGAGTCAAGATCTCATCAGTGGGGTAAGTCAGATTGCCCGACTGTATGACAAAACCCCGTTTCTCATGACCCATCAATTCTTGAAAAGAATTCGACTTTTGTTCCAAGAAGTAGTCTCGGATCTCTGTAGGAAGTCCGCAGCAAAACCGCTCAATCTGTTCCTTAAACAAGACCTTTGTAAATGAAGAAGCTGGTAGAAAAGAGCTCCAAAATCTCTCGCAATCAGCGTCCAAAGAGACACCCTTGGTCATCCGAAGATGATTCCAAGCGGTTCGTATATCGCGTTCGTACTCCCAAGTCAACCAAGAAGAAATAAAAAGCCTTTTAAATTTCAGCCATTTAACTGGCGCTTTCTTGTTCAATAGAAGAGTGGACCACCATGTTTGAGCATTTCCCTTGAAGTAAGAGGTAGCCCTCCGAATCTTGGAGTGCTCTGAGTAATGTCCTCCAAAGAAAGCTATATCAAACTGCTATATGAAGGCCAAAGCCCTCGAAGCATCTCGGAATCCAGAAAAAGTGTCAAATTTAATTGATTGTCCACCTTCTTTAAATTCTCGAACTTTCTTACTTTATCCTCCAAAAAATCATACTGGTTGGCTTTATAGAAATTCTTCTTCTTTGCATAAAATCTGTGGTCATCGGAGTCCGAACTATCTTGCCAAAAGGTCAAATTTGACAGGCAAAAGGCACCAAGGTTGTTAGAGCCACTGCCGATTCCAATTTCCAGATAAGCCATGGGAAAGCATTGCTATGGACTTTATCTTTGATCTTCCAAGAACGCCAACAGGGAATGATGGTATATAGACCATTATTTGTAGATTCAGCAAACAGACCCATTTTATCCCTATCAGGAAGAAGATAAAATCTAATTAGATGGCACGGTTATTCATGTACAATGTATTCAAGTACCATGGTATGCCACAATCGATTGTCAGTGATCGTGATCCTCGCATGACAAGTTTGTTTTGGAGAGGATTGTTTGAGAACATGGGCACTACGCTCAAGTTCTCGTCCTCGTTTCATCCACAAACTGATGGACAGTCAGAAGAGGCTAATTCTAACGTCTTGCATTTGCTGAAATGTTATGTGTCGAATAATAAAGGCAAGTGGGAATAGTATTTGCCTATGCTTGAGTATGCGTACAACAATACGGTCCATTCATTAACTGGCAAGGCACCTTTTAAGATTGTTGAAGGCGGCAAGAAAGATTCCTCCCATTTTACATACAAAGGACAAGATCTTTGCGACAGATCGATATGTTGAAAACATGGATGAAATGTATAAGAAGATTAAGCTTGCCTTGGAGAAGACTCAAGCAAAGCAGAAAAGGGCTGTTGATCGTCACCGTCATGAATTACTATTTTCACCTAGTGATTGGGTACTTTTACGGTTTGAAAAGGCAAGGTTAAAGAAGATGAAGGGCAAGGAAAGGTTATTTCCAAAGCTCAACATGTGTTACTATGGGCCTTTTCAAGTGCTTGATAAGATCAGCGATGTTGCTTACAAGCTGAAATTGCCCGACGCTTGGAAGATTCATAATGCGTTTCACGTGAGTCTTCTAAGACCCTTCGTGGATGATGTGCCAGAAGTTATGCCAGATGAGGACCAGCCAAAAGTTAAGGAACTTAATGAAATTTTGGTTCCTGAGCAGATCTTGGCACATAAGGATAAAAAAGTTAAGGGACAGGTTGCAAGACGCTATTTGGTGAAGTTCAAGAACTATCCACCTATGGATGTAAAGTGGATGGAAGAGCAGGAACTATCAGTGTTACCAAATGTATTGCAACTTTACCTTGAGGCCTTTGGGGTTATAGCCTACGTATGTCCCAACACAACGTGTGCAAAGGAGGGGTAATGATAGAGCTAGCACATCAAATGTACATATGGATTCAATGTAATAGAAGTGTGCATCGTTCTTTAAATGTTTAGTGTACAATGTTCACTTCTATCATAGATGGAAATGATAAAAGTATGAAGGTCTCATTAAGTCATTTGTATCGATGTCTTATCATCTTTCTTGCGGGTACAGGCAATGATAAAAGAGTGCTAACAACACAAGATCATCAAAGGCATATATTTATAATATGCAATCGAGGACGTTTGCAATTTCAAGAGGGGGGTATGTCACGAGGACGTGGCAACTGCTAACCTTAGTTGTTGGTTTCTTTCCGATGATTTTCATTTGATTTCTAAGACCCTCTTTTTGAAGTTGCAAATGGCCGGACATTGTATGGCCAGTGTGAAACAGTAGTTTCACCCGAAGACGGAAAGTTCGTCGGCGCTAGAATTCGAGTAGTAAAAGGGTGTGTAGGCTCAATTCAAAGTCATTTAGGTCCCCTCGTCGCACTTAATAAGTCGGTGGATACTAGGAAACTAACTTAAATGAGGCACAGTGCCAAGATGGGATCACCAAGAGAAAATCACCCGAGAACTGAGCTACATCGCATTTTTGGACGTGGTCCGAGTGGTGAAAAATGGTCAGATGACCAGTGAGAGTCCAATGGAAGCATCTCCTAAAATTTAGGGAGCTGCTATTTTGGGCCACAAAATCTGTTCGCGTTATTAGCTTCAGAATGACAAGGGGAACATTTTATTACTCTGCCGCTAAGTCAATTGAGCAACCGGTTGAGATATTTGCGTTAAAATAAAACATGGGCTGCATTTTCAGCCGTATGGTGGATTGTTGCAGGTTAAGAGCTATTGTGTGCAAGCTTTCTCCTCTATGTACAGTGAAGTGCAAGAACTGAAGCCTTACACAGCTTTCACTTCTCTCTCTCTCTCTCCCCCCTACATGCAGCAACATGATGCCCCAAAAGAGGGCCCTTCATTTGACCTATGTACAGTTGTGTGGTCTTATGCTTCTGTGCCGAGGCAAGAGCCTCTTTGAGCAGGAACAGGAGTAGCTAATTGCTACTCCAAAAGCAAGCACCGGTGAGGGTGATAACCTCACCTTACAGAGAAAACGCCAGAGTTGTCGCGGGGGTTGGCCTTGCTGAGAAGTTGCCTGTTGAGCAAGGTGCTCCTGCTGCCTCTTCTCCAGAAAGTGCTAACTCTGGTTTGCTTATATATTAACTTAGCAAAATTACCCTACCTACTTTCCAACAAAAGTCACTTAAAAATAATAAGTGAAAAATGTCAAAAATAGGGAAAATAGGTAAAATGCACTAGGAAATTCCCCTGAAGGATTCTGATGGATTCTGATGGGAATGCTTATGATCATGCTGTGTGCAACCAGAGGATATGCATCTACACTAAGTGTCTGGACATGCACGGTCTGCGAACAGACTCACAAAAGTGCCAGATCACTTCCTATTCTAGATTGACTTGACTGAACTAAACCCTGATCATGTTGTAGCTTGTCCACGTACACATAGGGTTGGATGTATCACATGACACCCACCAATGCAAACCTTGAGGGCGTTTTCTTATTGAAGTCTTTGTTCACGAAACTCCATTGTTATGCAGATCTGTACTTTGGCAAAGGCGGCCGACTCGGCTTGAGTGACCTTCGCTTCGACTTCTTTTACTTTGTCAGTGGCGAGATGCAAGATGGAGTCGAAGCGTGCCTCTAGCTTGCTAAGGCGAGCTTTGAGGTCGCGATTTTCCTCCATAACCGGAACAAGGGCCGTTTGAAGCTGTTCAATCTGAGTGAGCTTGCTCGGGGCTGCTGCGACTGTCGCAAAACTTGGTCGGACCTTTGCTGTGAGCTTTGGGGTATTCATCCTTGACTTGACAGTGTGACCAGGTTCTTAGGGCGTAATAACCTTTAGGTTAATAACCTATTAACCTTTAGGTTTACGTTTGGAGGCTCTGCAAACGACGCCACGGGAGAGGCGGGTTTGGTTAGGGTGGGATGGCGTGAGCAAAGTTGGTCGCGAGAGCAACTGTACGACGGGACAGCAAAGCGAGGGGGCGTGACGAGCAGTGGCGAGCAAAGAGAGGGCGCGACGAGCCGACGCCTGGACAATGGGGCAGCAAAGCGAGCCGGTTGTGTGGCAGCGAGCAGAACGAGAGGGTTGGCTGTAGCAGGGTGAGCATGAGCTTGCCCTTCGCTCGGGGGGAGACTCACAAACACAGAGGAGAAGAAGCTAGGGCAGTGGAGAGAGAGAGAGAGAGAGAGAGAGAGAGAGAGAGAGAGAGAGAGAGAGAGAGCAAAGAGAGATCTTTCTCTCTAGTGTGCTGAAAATTATTTTCTCCCGCCACTCAAGCAATTGGCTGAACCGGTTGCGCCTTAAAAGTCTCGTAAGACCCTCACTCTAACCTCTCTGATGCATCACTAACACCATGAGGATTTGCATCTTCCAAATATACGTTCACTTTCACAATCAAAAGTAAACACAATGAACTCTTCCCACCACTGGACACATATACATTCAAACATCCACCGCAATTTTAAGACAATACATGAAGTTGGAAGTTTCTTAACTCACAAGGGATGAGCCTTCAAATTCTTCTCACTTCTCTTGCTTGCAAAAGCAATAATTAGCTTCTATTACTTGCAGTCACGACGCACTCTTAGGACATGATTCCATTTTACAACACATAATGTAAAGAATATAATAGACAGATTCACTAAACAAGCCCATTTTATTCCAGTGTGGAAGACACTTAAAATTGATCACATGGCACCACTTTTTCTTGCCAAAATCTTTACAGATCATGGAATGCCGAAAACTATTGTCAGCAACATGGACCTAGAATGACAGTAATATTTTGGCAAGCACTTTTTGAAAATCTAGGTATCAGAATGGATTTCTCTTCAATCTACCACTATGAAACTGATGGACAAAGCAATGCAGCCAACTTCGCTATTCTTGATTTGCTCAAATGTCATATCTCTAAGCAACAAATTGAATGGAAGAAGTATCTACCACTTGTTGAGTTTGCATACAACAATACTTAGAATAAAATCAAATAATAGCAATTTAAATTAAAAGATTAACAAAAAAAAGCATTGAGGAGATTGAAGTACAAAGCTAACCTTAAGATGTGATGTCAAGATGTTTGCACGTGCCTTGAAGTCACCTTTGTATTGTCTTTGAGGTATTCTCCTCATGTAACGATACATCATTGTACTCATACATCAAACCGTCAAAGTCACCGTCACTAGATGGAGGAGTACCAAACAGATCATGCATCAATACATCTTTACATGGCTTCTCGCTCACTTCATGATTAGCTCAAGTTTTAACCTTACTAAATGCTTGAAAACTGTGCGGTAAGACAATCCAAAAAGAAATTTTGGAATGATAAAGTACATCTAAATAATTTTCTTGAAAAGTAAATCAAAAGCTTGTACATAAAAATAGATCCACTAACCGACCCAGCTACAAAAGCCCCACGACCCATAATTTTGAGCTTCATCGATAGTGTTGTCCCTCCGAAAAATTCATACCATGTTCTTGTCTATGCAAGAGGGACGCCCTGAAAATAATGCCACACCACCTTAAAAAAGTGATAACTAGCCACAGGCGAACAAAAACTAGGAAAATTGCGAACCATACGAGTATGGTTGCAACTATGGCAAGTGGTTCCTCTGCTGCAACCATTATTCTCATAGAAGTCCTTAGGCTATATACTAATATTCTCAGTACCCTATGAACATGCCAAAAAGACATAACCAAAAAACGTCTATTCACAATCCTATTCATCTGTTGTAAAAAGTGGAGGGGATTGAAGAGAGCAGAATGGCTGTACGGTTCATTTCTCTATCTACAGACTAGAAGGGGATCATCTACTGTGGAGAGTGGAGTGGCTTGTAGAAAGCAGAGTGGCTGTACCGTTCTTGCCTCTATCTGCAGACTAGAAGGGGACCGCCTTTGGACCAATTGATGGGCAGCCTACTATTTCTTGGAAGGTAATAGGGACTGTTTTTGCTTGACGTTCCACAAGAGACTCAAGTACCTATTTTGGATTCCCCTGATTGTTGAAATATTGCGCCAAACTCTAACACAAAAAGGTCTTGGTTACAATAATGACAGAAAACTAGCATTATAAGATCTAACACTTAATTTCATTTTCTTAACTTTCAGGCTCTAAGAATTTCAAGAATTCCACCAGCAAGGGAAATTCGACATCAAAGAGCTTAAAATTGGGTGCCAGTACAGGAGAGCGCACAATGAGATGTCTAAAACAGTATATGAGTTGATATAGAGCAAATATCAAGAAAATGTCTGAGGCCTGAGACTGGGATTTTCTTAATCACCCCTAACCCTTTTGTGCCTCCTACTCTTTATTTCTCTTCTTCTCTCCATGTCTTCCCTCCAGACCGACTGTATTTTCCAAGAACATGAGTATTCCAAAGGGCACACTTAGTGATGAATTCCTGATGCTGATCATTGTGAGATATATAAACAAGCTAGAGGCTAAAAAGACTGCATTTTTTCCCTCTGGAACATTAGCACACTAGCAAGCACGGTGATCGTACAACAAACCGTGCCATCAACAACCCGGCACCTTCGAGGTTATACAAGCAAAAGGCATTGCAAACGTTTGCCACCATCTCTCTCTCTCTCTCTCTCTCTCTCTCTCTCTCTCTCTCTCTCTCTCTCTCTCTCTCTCTCTCTCTCTCTCTATAAAACGTACATACCTGTTGCCGTGACCTCGTGAATCTGCTGCCTAGTTGCTGCAAAGCCAGCACTTAGAGCCTTTGCACACGCCCGTCAAACTGCTCCGCACCGCCCAATCAGGTTGCTTCACCTCGGATTACGGCGCTATGCAGGTTACACACAGCTTAATCTGGCGACTACGTGGCTCCCTGCTGGCTGCTGTATCAGCGCCATTTCTCGCAACAGTTTGGACGTTCGTGAGTGCCCGGAATAACAAGGCCGTCACTAACTCGCCGACGGCGGCACTGCCTGATCAGACCGAGGCAAGGGGAGAGAGAGAGAGAGAGAGCATACCTTACACTCCTTGCGCTATTTTTTATTGCAAGTATTGGCTCCAAAGAAACGCTGACAAGTAGGTGGCCAAAACGTTCTTTTTGGATTCATTAGAAGGCATCTTCGGAGATCCCGTTTGGAAAAGCGAAGAGAAGTCGCTCTAAGCCCAAGTCAATATGCCACTTTGGGGATTCCAGAGGAAAAGGAAATCTCTCTTTCGACGCATGGCAAGAAAAATCTCTCTCTCTCTCCCCCACACGCATGCACACAGACATTAAAATTTCTCTTCTTCTTCTTCTTCTCTCGTTCTCTCCCACACGCGTGCACTCAGAGACGCCCTTGCCTTGCGCATTTGTAGCAAAAAGAGCACCTGATAGTCTCTCTCTCTCTCTCTCTCTCTCTCTCTCTCTCTCTCTCTCTCTCTCTCTCTCTCTCTCTCTCTCTCTGTGTGTGTGTGTGTGTGTGTACGCCTGATGCATCAAAGGAAGAAGGAATGCACGATTAGACATGAATGAGCAATGAGCTTAAGGGCACAGAGTCTGACTGCATGCAGGCGCGAGCAATGGGTCTGTTGGACGGTGTCTATGCAAACATACATGAGGTTTTGACCATGCCCAATCGAAGAAGCATGGTCTCCAAAACAGGGTGGCGACCAGCAGGCAACACCTCGGTTTTGGCATCGCCGCAGACGAAGACCATGTCATTGAAGGCGGTCCGCCCATCATTCTATGGATATGTTCCTGCGGAGCTGCATGTTTGCATGCACCCAAGGAGACCACTCTCACACAAGGGTTCACTGTTTGGACTAGTCGCAAGATTTTGTAGCGGAGCGCGGGACGAGAGCGGGGGAGGGGGAGACATGCAGAACGGGTGTATCTCCTCTAGTAGGAGTTACTTTTTAAAAGTTAAGATGTTGTGGAATCTTGCTGGTAAATTAATTAATCGATATGCGAATAGACCGAGTAGGTAGTATAGTACATGCTCAAAGTTGTGTACAACATCTTAAAATAGCTTCAAAGAGCCTAAAAATTGTGCACAACATTCCATAGGCACCACCCCTATATCACTCCCTGCAAGCAGACAATGCCAACAAAATGGGAAAATTATCAAAATACCCCTCTGATTTGATGAAATTCCCAAAACACCCCTCGTATTTCAAAAATGGGAAAATTACCAAAATACCCCTCTAATTTGTGGAAATTCCCAAAATGCCCCTCAAATTTCAAAAATTATGTCATAAATTCCCAAAATGCCCTTCAAATTTTCCAAAATTACCAAAATACCCCTCTGATTTGTGGAAATTCCCAAAATGCCCCTCAAATTTCAAAAATTATGTCATAAATTCCCAAAATGCCCTTCAAATTTTCCAAAATTCCCAAAATACCCCTGCTTGTGAAATTAAATTTGTCCAAAGATAAAAAAAATTTGTAGCTTTTCATAAGAAAACTCATATCTTTAGACATAATTGCCATTTTTTGTGAGGTAATTTGTGACAAATTACATATTTCTTAAATGGTGACATATTTGAGGAAGTTTATGTAGCGCAGCCTCGCGGTTTTGTCAATAAAGGACGCGAAGATAAAGTGTGCAAATGTAAGAAATATTTGTATGGGTTGAAGCAGTCTCCTAGTACTTGGTATGAGAAAGCTACCACTCATTTGGTTAAACGAGGCTTTTGTAATAGTCCAATAGAAAGCACTTTGTATGTTAAGCGCGAGGGTGATGTATTTAATTCAATGCTATTTTCAAGATAAAAGACTTGGGGCTTTTGCATCATTACTTGGGCATACAGTTCAAGCAATGTGATGATGGTATTGCATTGTGTCAAACAAACTACATAGAGACATTCCATGTAAGTTTGGACTTGAGGACTACAGACCTATTGTACTCCCATGGAGTTAGGTTTAAAGTTAATTCTTCATGATATTGGTGATCCAGCCAATGTCACTCTTTATTAGATTGTTGTCAATGCCTTATTTATGTGTGCAATACGAGGCCAAATACTTAGTTTGTAGTCTCACAGATTAGCAGATTTATGCATATCCCAGGGTCTAAGCATTTGTAGGCTATCAAGAGGTTTTTCGCTACTTGAGTGGCACTTTACATCTTGTCTTGTTTTATCCCAAGGGGGGATCATTGCAACCAAATGTACATGCTTTTTTGGACTCAGATTGGGATGGTTGTTATGGCACGGGAGAGTCCACAAGTGGTTTTTGTTTCATGCTCGGCAATTCATACATATTGTGGTTGAGCAAGAAGCAACCTACAATGGCCACTTCCAATTTTGAAGCTGAATAGAAGGCAATCTTCACAATGAAGGTTAAGTGTGTATGGCTCAGATGCCTTATGGCTGATTTGGGTGTTGGATAGAACACTGCCAACATCATAACACTGACAACTAGAGCACATTCGCAATTCCAAGAAACCCAGTTTTTCATGCTCGCACAAAGCACATTGAGGTGCATTATCACTATGTCAGAGAGAGACTCTCAGTAGGAGAGATTAACTTGGCTTATGTGCCAACATAGGAAAACCTTGCATTTCTTTTTACAAAGGTATTGCCTCGTGAGAAGTTTGAAGCTTTTTGCAAAGCTTTTGGCTTACTCCCCTTTGATGAATCATCGTGTCCTCAGGGCATGACACTTCCCTATACACTATGTGCCAGCTCTTGTTCACCGCATGACTCCCACGGGGGATTGCTACCATATATGAGGTAGTGATGTGTGTGAACACACTTAGGACCATCAAGGCATTTGTTCCCTCACTAGGGGTTTTTTTTCCCGCGTGCATTGTATATACGCCTGTTATTCTAGGGCTAACTTATCGTTCAATTGTGCATTAAGCAATATACTCTCTGTTGTGTGCCTTGAACTTCTTCATCTTCTCCAAGTTGTGTGTGCTTCCATGCAACCCTAATTCCAACACATCCTTATGCAATGGCAGGTTTTGATGGGAATCATAAAGGATTTTCTTTGGCTCAAAGAGGTATCTTATGGAAATTTCATCTCTTATTTGCATACTCGATGTCCCATTTTTTAATGATCTCTACTTCTTGCTATTTTTAAATTAAAGGTATTCCTAATGGATTCAAAAAAAATAAAAGGTATTCCTAATTCAAGATTCCCTCAATAACAAAAAAAAACAATGCGCTAGTCTAAAGCATGAGGCAACATGCAATGACAAAGCACGTAGATTTGCAATAGTATTAGTTGGACGTGACAAGGACGAATACAACATTGAGAGAGAGAGAGAGAGAGAGAGAGAGAGAGAGAGAGAGAGAGGACACTTTAAAGAGAAGAAAACGCTAAAGAGAAAAAAAAAGGACAAGCGAAACACAAATATACAATGTGAAGTCGACCACCTCTTTATATCACAAAAGGTCTTTTGACTTTCCACCTTCATCCATCTTTTCATTTCCTAAACTCACCCTTCACTTACTCACTCAATATGTTTTGAAAGGCTTTTTATTTTTCCAAGATAGGGGAGACCTAATGTCTGTTTCATGAATAATTCTAGCCATTTGGAAGGAAATAATGTCATAGCCTTCTTTATCATAGAATTTGGTATAGGTGGCTTCATTCACAATGACCTTTCGAGCTTGTAGTCTTCTTTGAGGAGACTGTCACGACCTAAAGCTCCACACATCTAAATATGAGCTTTGGATTAACGTCGTGTAAGGACTTTTGGCCCATTTACTGTTGCAAAATCAAACTCCTCAATAGTTTTTCTATTAAGATCCTTATAGCTCTGATCTTTTAGACTCCCTCTCATAGTCGTTTCCTTATGATGTGAGTACATATGGCCATAACCCCAATTGTGAGCCATCAAAATTGTTGTCTTTTTCAAAGTCTACTATTACAAATATGTGTTTGTACTCAATCCTATAGGATGTGACTACTATTTGCTCCTAGCATCCACATAGGCTTTTCCACCTAGCCATTTGGTAATTGCAGTTTCATTTGTGTTTTGCACACAGCTCAATTTTCCCAACTTTTTCAAGTTTTTTTGGTAGCAATGACTACGCCTACTCCACTATAAAAAATAACCAAAGTTTTGAAGTCTTTGTTTCCCATGGATAGTGTTGTGTTTCCTTGTTTGCTCTTACAATAGTCACCCACTTTGTTAACAGGTACTAGCTCTATGTTTTTCATTGTGTGTTTTGTTTTCTTTGTCTTTGATTCCATGTCCTTGAATGAAATCTCAATACCCACTCTTCCCAAGTTCCTACCACTTCAACCCATACATGTGGTCTAATTTTTAGCAATTCTGCTTATTTTATAGTGCATTAGATAGGAGTAGACAATAGCTCTTGTAAAATCCTTAAGTTGATCATTCTGAACATTGTTTTCCATAATGAGAGTACAGCTCTCACTTTGAGTTTGTCTTTGCACTCTCTTATATACGATGGTAGAATCTTTAATGTGTGCAATTGTTTTCTATGCAAGCTACACAAAGTCACCATAAAGTGACTAGAACTGCAAGATTTGGTGTTCATGCTCTACGTTTATCTCTAGAATGTGAGTGAATTCATACGTTACACATTCTTCCTTTGTATTCTTAATCTCTTCCTATTATTTTTTTGGCCATAGTTCCTCTATATGTGGGACATGTGCCATTTAATGTGATCTCGAGGCATCCCTGATATTGACAACATCTAGTCGCATGTTTGGTTAGAGTTTGGTTTGAGGAGATATTTCAAAAACCTTCTCCTTAAGTAATGTATGTTCAACTCTTTGATGTTTGTTTAAGAGGTGGAATGGAAGGAATAGGCTCAATAAAGTTTTGTGTAGTCTCGATCAGTTTTCTACACATTTCCAGCCTTTGTTGCTCAACTTTAAGATGAGAACATATCAACTATCTTTGTTCCAATGTTTGGTTCGAATTTAGTTTGGCCTCATAGGCTTCCAATCAAGCATTAAACAACTCCAAGACTTTGTCAACCAACACAAATCCTCCTAATTAACTAATCGTTGAGAATTTGTTTGGCTCCGCCATGAAATTGCATGTAGTGTAGATGAGTGTGTGTGGGATGTAGTGCGGGAGAGGGAAGAGGAGAAGAGAGTGTGTTCTATGGGTGGAGTAGACCTCCAGGTAATGAGGAGCCCCTTATTCATTGTGTATATATAGTATAAGGAAAGGTATGGTTAGTGGGTGGTTGGATAGCGGACGCTCGACCCTTGACAAAGGCACAACGCCTTTACCCTAACAACCTCCCACTTAAAGAAGAATGTGTCAATAAGTGGGTACTACTAGCTAAACTACTAGTATGTACAAGAAACAAGGTGAGAGAATCTCTCAACCTACGGCCATCGCCTTGAAGAATTATCTACATGCAAGCGTATCAACTCTAGTGATAGGCGAGCATGCATATCCATGTTAGAGCCTGGATGTAAATCCCATAGACAACACTCTATGGTCTTCATAGCTCCACAATGCATCATGCTAGTGTTTGTCATCGTATGATTGACAATACCTGCTACAAATGCTCCCACTATAGCTGCTAGGTTAGGCCTCGATACTAGTAGGTTGTACATGGGATGCCTAAATGCTGACAAAATCATTGCAAATCTAGTTATCCTAGCCTCCCCTACACTACATGCACGCATTGCATCATCAAGACTACTCAT
Source organism: Adiantum capillus-veneris (assembly GCF_014529385.1). Taxonomy (NCBI): domain Eukaryota; kingdom Viridiplantae; phylum Streptophyta; class Polypodiopsida; order Polypodiales; family Pteridaceae; genus Adiantum; species Adiantum capillus-veneris. The sequence continues at coordinate 16,216,353 of NC_140950.1, forward strand.
CACGTATGGATGTGCCATCGTTGACACTGTATGGCTATGTCTCTCTCACCCATAGGCAGAAACCATGCATCTTGGTATCAACTCATCAACCTCTAGCATGAGCGTATCAAAGAACTCCATGTCTATAATCTCTGTGTGTGTCTCTAGGGACCATGCCCACTTTACCTCTACCTTCGTAGACTCTAACAACTCTTGATGTGTCTCATTAGAGCACTTGTTGGACGGATACGCCGCGATGGACGTCAACACAGCGAGAACTCACCTAACATGTAATGTCAGCTAAGGACGAAGCTCGACCCGCAGGCACGTGGAAGTAAGCATAAGGTGTCAACCTACACTCGGCCAACTCCTAACTAATTCCTAGAGAGGTCTCTACCAATTGTCTAAGTCACAGCCTTCAAGAGTGCATAAGAGAAAACTTCCTACAACGCTTTCTAAAGCCGAACACCCATCAAACAATCTCGAAACACCATAGAACTTGAAGGAGACCCTACTAATACCAATAGGTCGCTCTCCCTAAGGACTATGAACCAAAATCCCGACCCAAAACACATGGTGCAGAAACACGTAGGATGTCTGGCCGAAATCTGTAGGTCTTCATTTCTGAAATCTAAAGTGCCTAACGTGTAGTTCTACTCAATGTAAACACGTGGATATGCTGCAATGCAAAATCGGACAACGTATGCTCACCCAAACACCTGATGAAGCTCGTAGAAGGAGCTCGCAAAACCAGACCGTACGTGCGCAATGTAGGTATCGGTGCGTAGCTCTCGTCGGGGGCAACACGCTGCACTTCTTCGCACTCGATTCTGACCACTGGAGCACACGTAGCGTCAAGATGAAGCTCACACTCTCTCTCTCGTACACAGTATGCTCACTCACAGACTTCAAACTTGTTTTTAAAATGACAAAAGGTGTCTCATTTAAGGTCAAAAAGTGGTATATATACCTTACAATTTCTCAAACCCTAAAGTTCCAAAATCAACCATCTACTCAATCGAACTATCAAAACTGGGATACAATCTGGAAACTTCTGTAAGTCCCAATAATTACAAGGTGAAAAATCAGGTTTTCCTCAATGAATGAATAATTACAAAAAATAATAATCCTCCGAGTAGTTACTGTTGTGGGGTGTGTTCAGCTTCTAATACTCCCCCCCTCCTTGCTCATGTCGTCCCCAACATGGCCTTGATCTGCTGCTTCATTGTATCGTTTTCCACATCTTTAGCAGTGATTCGTACCTGGCATGCAGGTTCAGCATTGTTGGGCCAAAAATGTCAGTATTTATGGTGAAGAAACCTGTATAGAATGCTTCTTCAAAAGCCTGGAGGTGATAGGATGGTAGAAACATTAACCGTTGATACAGCGCATGTATCACCTCCTTGGAAGGCTAACCTGACAGATCATAGGCGCATCTGTATGTATCCTGGAAGAAGAAGATACTGTCGATCACCTGGCCTGGCTTGAAGGTCTCGAATACTGCTAAGATGGTTCTGCTGATTTTCCTCATCATAATGCATGTAAGGTCAGGTGAGCCAGTGAACAACTTTATGGCGCCCGTTAGGGTTTTCACCATGTATTGGACACTTATTCTCTCACCTGCCTTCAAGCCCGGCAGCTTGGGGTAGTTCAGCCAAGTGGGTTGGCTTCTTTGCAAAATTTCCTGCGCCTTCCACGTCCTAATCCTTGGTAGAAGACAGAAGCTGAGGTTGTCTCTGATATTTTTAAGTGCCTCTACCAAGTGGATTAGATATTGTGGATACTTTGTAAGCCAGGCCTTTCTCCACTTTGGCTAAGAATCCACAATAAGCTTGACTCCTTCTGGTTTGGAGGTATCTGCATTGTAGAGAGGTACAGCTGGCTCTTCTCTGATCCGCTTGTTTAAGGTAGCTGCCTCATGTTTCAGCAATGGGTATGGGAGAGAGGGTTGAAGCCACTCGCGCCTAAGGTTGCTGGCGTCGATCTTCTAAATGGTAATAGATTTGAAGACCCTCTGCTCCCACTCCAATGCTTCCTTTATGGTTTCCCTGAGCTCTACCTCTATTGCTTTACACAATTTTTCTTCCTCTTCTTGTGTTAGATCCTGTGGCTCTTGAGAGGATCCTGCTATGATTTCCTCGTGCATAGGCGTGTCCACAGGATCTGCCACATTTTCTAGGTCAATGCCTTCATTGGCGGTTGGCCCTGTGCTCTCTGCCTCTCCTCCCTACTGGCCTTTCAACTCCTCAATTTGCCTGAGGAGTTTTTGGTTTTCCACTTCAGCTTCTCCGCCCATATTCACGAGGAGGTCATTAAGTTCGGTGTTTATTCTTTCCGCCTCCTCGAGCTTTCTCTTCATGCTTTCTACTTCTTCTTGCAGGGCTTTTTGGCCCTCTTCCATTCTCGTTTGCATGACTATAGAACCTTCTGCCATCATCAACCTCTGCTTTTTCTCGAGAGTCAGCTCTTTTTGAAGTTCTTGCATTTGCTCTTCATAGAGTTGACTCTCAGTCATGATTTGAGTCGAGCTCGTAGCCCTGACTCTAGCAGGTGATGCCGGCAGCCTCTGGATGGTTTGATCTTTGACTTTTAGTTGGTCCTTGAGCTCAAGGACTTCATCCAGGCTTGCTTCTTAATCTATCTCTGCTCTTTCCTTGGCGTTCCTCATGGCTTCCACTTCTTTCGATTCTTCTGCCAGCTGTAGTGTCAAATTATCTCTTTCTTTCTCGGCATCTCGCAATGACTTGCTGAGCTGTTGACACTCTTCTTCAGCTGCTTGTATTCTTCTTGCTGCTTCCTGATTTGCTTCTTCCATTGCTAGGCAGTTTTGTAGAGCCCTTGCCAAGCTGGCCTGTAGGTCAGCTTCTCTCTCCTTTTGCCTTTGGCTTTGTGCCTGCAGAGAATTTACTTCCACTTTGATCTTTTCTTCAGTGGCCTTGAGAGTTGTCATCTCTTTCTCTGAAGCCATGGATCGTGCCCTCAATCCGGCTAGCCTTGTCATCACCACGTCCCAGTCATTGGAGGGCGGGTGCAGGTCTACCGTGTCTGTAGAAATTTCTTTTAGCTCCACTAGCCTGATGCCTTGCATCTGTTCTTTAGGCCCTGTTCTCGCCAAGTCGAATGCCACTGTGGCTGCTTCTTCCTTCGTATAGCCTGCAGCTAGCAGGTCCAAAAATGCATAGTAAGAATCATCTAATTCTTTTTGCTCAGTGTGAGGCTTGGACTCTGCTTTTGGCTCAGGATCTTGTCTTTGCTCTTGCTCTTCTGCTTGCCTTTCTTCTTGTTTGTTCTCAGCCTCCTTATCTTCTTGTGGAGGGCTGCTAGGAGGTGGTGAGGGCGGTGGGGATGGCTGTGGGCTGGGCTTAGGGCTGTCTGGTAAAGATGCAGGTTTTCCCTTTAAGTCCCTGTCTGCTTTTGTTTTTCTTTCTCTTTCCTGGCTCTCTTGCTCATCCAGCAGTTTTTGCCGTATTTGTTGTACTTCTTCCTCTGTGAAAGGGACACGAGGAATGTTCTCTGCTACAGCATCAAGAATCTCAAAATTCTTGATATAATCTTCAAATAGGTCCCTTTGCACTCTTCTGGACGATCCGGACATAGACTCTAGAGATGGCTTCCAGTGTTCGCTTAAATCACCCTTGAGGGCTCTCTCCGCTCGAAAACTCTCCATCAGCCTCTCTAGTCTTGCCGCTTTTTGTGACCTTGTTTCTTTGGCCGGCACTTGAGCAAACTCCTTCTTCCCTTTCTTCTGCTTGGGCTGCTCCTCTTGGACTGGCTCTAGCCGTCTTTTCAATCTTGTTGCCACCTTTGGTGCCCTTTGTGGCTCATCTTCCTTGTCTTCTTTTACTCTCAGCCAATCATTCTGAGATGGGGGGTCATGCTACCTTCCTTTTGCATGTAGTGCCCCATAAATCACCTTGGTGATCAGTTCTCCTGGCACTATATAGGTTGGCTTTTTGTTGCCCATCTTTACCAGGCTGTCATGTATATATGCTGCATAGTTGATTATCTTTGGGGTGCCTTTTGTCATTGCCCAAGTGAACGTTGTGGCAATTGCACTTGGTGGCATCCTGTACTTCTGTGGCCTCTTCGTGCACATGTGGAAGTATTGGTTATATAACTGGCTCATGATTGCCACTTTTGGGTTGGCAATGTTTTCAAAGGTGTAATTAGCCTTTTTCTCTTTGTACACCTTGACCTCATCCCTTCTTTTTGTTACACTTGTCCCCCTTGTTGGAGAGGTCTAGTGCATTGGCTTCAACCCGCTCAGTGATTATTATCTTTGTTTCTGGTCTGCCTTGTAAATCTATTACCTTGGCCACTCCATCCTCTTTGATGCTTGTTACAAACTCCCAGACTCTTTTGATGTCCACCCTTGCCGGTATTGCTTCGAAGTAGTTGTGGAGATCAATCTTCTCCAAGTAGCCGGCCATCTTGCTTCGTACAAACTCATTGAGTTCTCTCGGCAACATTGGTAGCTCTATAACATTGCCTTCAGTGTCTTTGAACACTCCCTGGTAGATCTTTAGGTCGTTGGACTCTAACAGATCCTCTTGTATCTAGGTGCTGGTGGGCTTTAGTGTTCCTTCTGGAATGACAAAGGGTTCCACTTCTTCCAAATAATCCTTGATGGTCATTCTTTTCCTCTTTGCCAGTGACTTCGAGGCTGCCATAGATCCTGTTGCACTCAGTAGTCCGAAGTTAGCGTTTTTTCCATATTAGCTACGAAACTGAGTTTTACTTATCCAAATGACTTGAAAATTGAAAATAAAGCTTAAAAGGAACTTGTGAAGCTGTGTATGTGCTCACAGTGCAAATCTGGCCAAAAAAATCCATCTAGACATCCTACGTGTAGGGTGTCTTTTTCATCAAAATTGGTTCATACTTGACATGTAGGTAGTGTAAGGCTCATGGAACATGGCTATATGCTTGGATTTGAATTTGGATATCAAAAAGTGGATTTTTGGGCTGATTCAGGCTTTAGGTCACAATTTGGGTAGAATGTCCATCATAGGTAGCAATTGATGTCCAAATGGGTTGAAAATTGGTATGTGGACTTAGTACACCATGGTATTGGCTCTCGTGATGTCATTCTTTGCACAGAAGGCTAAATTTATGCTGGAGACATCCTACGCGTAGGATGTCTTTTTCATCAAAATGACATGAAACTTGTTCTGTGGGTTGTCCTTGGCCTATGGAACATGGCCATCTTCTTGGATTTAAATTTGGACAAGATTTGATGCTTGTAAGGCTCTGTGTGGTGTTTTTGGGCTCAAAACAGTGTATCTTGAAGGTGTTGGGGTCAAAAGTGATTAGAATGGCTTCAAACTTGATATATGGGCTCCTGATGATGAGGTGATTGGATCTGGAATGATAAAACATCCCTTGCATGTCAAAAAAGTCAAATAGACATCCTACGCGTAGGATGTCTATTTCATCATTTTTCCTTTCTGACCACACAGATTGTTTGTTGATGTGTTGGTGAATGTGTTGTGCAAGTTTCATTGGATTTGGATAATATTTGGTAGGTCTATGGCCCATTATTGCCTCTATGCCCTAACTTTGCGTTTTTTCATGCATATGAGGTCAAATTTGGTCCAAATGTGATGAAACTTGGTGGATAGCTTGTAAATGTCATTCAGAATATGTGCATGATGAAAAATGTTGGAGTTTGTGTCCAAAAGTGACCTTGAGACATCCTACGTGTAGGATGTCTCCTGGTGATTTTTTCATTGCTGGTGCTCCCAGTGCTTGCCCTTGGCCTCCTTAAGTCTCTTTTAAGCCTAATTTCAACAAAAAAGTCAAACGGATAGAGAATAACTCCCTGTGTGGACTTCAGAGCCTCCGAGCCGTTTTCTGACTTTTGGAGTGCTTTTTGGCGATGAAATTTCTTGATGTTGGTCTCCATAGCTTCCCGATCCCTCGGGGATCCTTGCCGTATGGTTTTTGTCGACTTTGGCTTCACCGGAGCTCCATTTGGCAATTTGTCGCTCTCGAAGCACCCGTGGTTGCGTTTACATACCTTTGATGATTTGTGGTGGTCTACCACCATAGGAATTGGTTGTTGATGGTCTAGGAAAGCTGCTCGTGAAGTTTGGTGGCAAACGGGCTTGCGGTTTGGCCGCAAGTGCAATTTGACGCTTTGTGTGTTTGATGCCGTTTCTGAAGTTTAGTGCCACTTCGGGTCACTTTTTGGTCATGCGGGTCATATAGACTTGTTGAGCATGTCGAGATGCTCCTACCCATGAATTTTGGTAGCATTTGGTCACCGTTTTGCCAATTTCCCATTTGGTGGCCTCTTGCGGGTTTCTGGGAATTAGGGTTTTTCCCGATGGTTTCCTACTGCCTTTGGACATCCAGGACTGGTCTCCTAAACTAGGGTAAGCTACCGATGAAGTCTTGTGCTTTCGGGTTAGCCGTTAGGCCGCCGTCTCTACTTGTAGGTCTCTACCGCCCGTTTTGTGTGTGATCCCTACACTAGTTTTCGCGACATAATGACAAACATGCGCGAAAAGCTCAAGGTGGTGAGCCTACCTCTCATGTCTGGAGCTCGTCGGGTAGTCGTGCGCGTCGTAGAAGCTGCTGGAAGGTCGATCCGCTCTAGGTGGCAGAAGCTCTCTCCACAAAGTCAATAGTGAGAATGAGCTAAAAATGGGGTGAAAATTTCTTATAATGGAGGTCTCCGAACCACTTTTCATGAAATTTGACATGTGCTCCTATCTTGTTGCGAGATGCCGTTCAGGCTCAAAAACTTCTTGATTTGGACTCCATTTGCTCTGTTTACTAGAAATTTGGCATTTCGGTCAAAATCTGGCCAAAACACGCTTTCCACTCCAGTCTCTTAATTGCACCCCCACTACACCATAGGTTGTCCTATAGTCACTGATCATCCCCATATTTTTTGTTTTTCATTACGACTGTTTTTTACCTGCTTTTTGTATTTTTGAAGTTTTTCTGCCGAAAATTAGCAAAATTAAAAGGAAAATAGCAAATCAAACCCAAAAAATCCCCAAAAATCATAATAAATCACAAACATCACCACCAATCATTATATACACTGGCATGCAAATTTTTTTGGCCGGTTTTCTCCGTTTTACCAATATTTTGCCTGAAAAATGGCTATTTCCACTTATATACACACACCTAGGGCTTGATTTGGCGTTTGGCCCCATATGCCTGTAGCTTCATGTTGTATAAGAGCATATATACTTGGGTTACTCCAGAAAATTTCGCAATCAAACAACAACCCTTAAAATAGTCGAAAATCATGCCCTTTTTTGCTGTTTCTATTATTGGTTCCGCATTTGAGAGTGCCTCTAGAATGTCTCCCCCCCTCCTAGCCGGAGTCCTCCCGGACGACAAGGTATCGCCGTGGAGTATGTGCCGTGCATAGGTTGAAAAAGTTGTGCTAAATCCTGGCCGATTAATGTGGCCCTACTTTATGCATACTCGGTCAATGCATGGAAAAATTAATGTTGAGCAAGAGAAGGGAATAAGCAAGATGCTTATTGGCATTCGCTGTCGAGGTTTCTTGCTTTCTTTGCAAGTAACAGCTGTAACTCTACTGCTCTCTGTTTAATTGTCTTTTTTGCAAAGGGCAGTTGCTTTGTCGAAACTGTTGATAGAGTCGTAGTTGTTTCTAAGGAGAGAATTTGCTGGGCCGGAATGGCTATGGGCCGTATTGCCTTTGCTTTCCATTGGTATTTTGTTGTTGCCGGTTTTTGTAGATGGTTTGGCACTTTCTTGTTTGCCACTAGTTTGTTGTTGATTGGCATCCACATAAGTCGATTTTTCTTTTTGAAATGCGGCTGTCTGCCTTTTATTGTTGCTTGTACTGAAGGGAGTTCCTTTTGCTTTTGCTTTGGTATCCAAATGTGAGTGACATTTGGGTTATGGCTAAGAATTTTCTTTGGGATCCATATCTGTTTTATGCCCTTGGTTTTTGGTTGAACCATCTGCTTCGTTGGTATTCTTTCGTTGCATTGTTGTTTTTTCGCCATGGCATTTCTATCCTTTCGCATCCATACTTGTTTTCCTTGTGTTGGTAACCTAGATTGTTGCATTGTGGCCTGTGACTTCGTATGTCTGTAAGTAGCATGGGCAGCTTTTACCTGATTGTTGGTCTCGGGTATCATGTTGTTCTTTGATGGCATTTGTGCTTTTGGCTTCATTTCCAGTGATTGCATGGCTTGCAGTTGATCATTTCGGTATTGCTGATCAAAGTCTATTACCTGTTGTTCATGTTCATGCTGAATTTTGACTGCCTTTGCTTTCCAATCTATCTGCACATTGTACTCATTTTGCCAAGGTTGCCCCATCATCATTGGGTGTTGTGTGCTTTCATCTGTCACCACATAGAATTTGTGTGGGTAAAGATATTGATGTATCTGTACATGCACTATAGTCCATCCCAATGTTTTCAACGGGTGTGATGTGCTACTCTCCAACACTTGAGGAGTAGGATGAAGTTGACCTGTGACTTTGAGCTGTTGGTATAATCCGTAAGAGATCAAATTTGCTTGAGCACCTGCATGCTGCTGAGGTTGTCATAATGGATGAAAATTTGCTGGTCCACCTGCACTCCCAAGTCCTCAAGTAATGTGCGTAGCCAAGCTACCTCGCACGCCGCAACTGCTGCACCTCTGTACTCGGCCTCTGTGCTTGATAAAGCAACCGTAGGCTGCTTTTTGCTGCTCCAAGTAACAGCAGCACTCCCAAAAGAGAACATGAAGCCACTCATAGATCTCCTATCAACAATGCTACCTGCCCAATCTGCATCTGTATACCCATACAATGCTAATGGTGCATCTGCTGCATAGAACAATGCGTAGTCAAGAGTCCCTTGCACATACCTAAGTGTGCGTCGTACTCCATCCAAATGTGGCTTCCTCGGAAGCTGCATGAACTGAATCTCCAAGCCTACTGTGTAGCTCAAGTCTGGCCTCGTGATAGTCAAGTAGATTAGACTACCCACAATCTTCCTGTACATATTGACATCCTCAACAACATCACCCTTCTCTGCACTCAGCTTTGCATTCACATCCAAGGGAATAGAAATTGGCTTACAATCAGCCATACCATACTTTGACAACATGTCCAAAACATACTGTCTCTGTGACAGCCATACACCCTCTGGAGTCCTGATCACCTCAATGCCAAGAAAGTAGCGCAACTCGCCCAAATCTTTCATTTCAAACTCCTGTTTGAGAAGACCCTTCACATGGTCAATCTCCATAGCATTGTCACCCACAATAATAAGGTCATCTACATATATGGTAATGACCACAATCCCCACATCACTCTCACGTACATAGAGTGAATGATCAGCATGAGCTCTCCTAAAACCAATACTGACAAGATACTTGGCAATCCTGTCATACCATGCTCTAGAGCCCTGCTTCAAACCATACAAAGCTTTGAGAAGTCTGCATAAATAATCTGGGTAACCTGGATCGACATAACCAGGTGGCTGATCCATATACACTTCCTCTTGCAACTCACCATTCAAGAAGGAATTCTTTACATCCATTTGATGCATAATCCATCCTCTAGATGCAGCCACTGCTATGACATCTCTCACAGTTGTCATCTTTGCCACTGGAGCAAAGGTCTCCTCATAGTCTATGCCATACGTCTGTGCATAACCCTTTGCGACCAGCCTTGCCTTGTGACGCTCAATGTTACCATCAGCCTTATGCTTGGTTTTATACACCCATTTACAACCAATAGCTTTCTTGCCACTTGGCAATGGCACCAACTCCCATGTGTCATTTGCTTCCAATGCAGCCATCTCTTCATTCATTGCATCATCCCAATGCACATTTCCAACTGCATCCTCAAAACATGTGGGCTCCACATTCTGTATCACCTTAGCCATGTAGGCTTGGTGATGAGCTAGATACCCATCATAAGTCAATTTTTGAACTGGATTTCTGACTCTATTAGATCTGCGCGGTCCTGGGTCACTCCTTTTCCCTCTAACATCTTCTTGTACTTTCCTTACACCAGATGTCCTGACAGCCGGAATTCCAAATTCCTCATCAAGACTTTGTTCAGAACCATCTGAATCCATGTCTACATGTGAAAAACCTGATGATGCATCAGCCATAAAGGGAGGTTCATCAACCTTTTCCTTTCCTTTTCGTGATACATTCCCTGTACCTGCTGGTGGAGTAACCTGCGTACGTAGTCTACCATTCCATGGCTTCTCAACAGAGCCACGAGAAGAGGACTCTTGTGGTCCACTCAAAACCTGTGACTGTGGCCTCACATTTTGTACAACCACATCATCTTTTACATCAGCCCCAATAGTGCCATGTGCATTACTGTACCAGCTGCTCATCTCATCAAAGACTACATCTCTGCTCACTCGTAATTCTCGTGTAGTAGGATTGTAGCACATGTACCCCTTTTGTTCAAGGGAATATCCCACAAGAATACATTTCTCTGCTATAGGATCCAATTTCCTACGCAACTCATCTGGTACATGCACGTAAGCTATGCAGCCAAACACTTTCAAGTGTGCCAAATCAGGCTTTGTACCTGTAAACTTTTCCTCAGGTGTTACATCATGCACCGCAGCTGTAGGTGTCCTATTCATAATGTACACAGCTGTATTTACAGCTTCAGCCCAAAAATGATGAGGCATGTTCTTCTCATTCATCAATGCACGTGCAACCTCTGCAATGTGTCTGTTTTTCCTTTATGCGACCCCATTCTGTTGTGGAGTATATTTGCATGTAAACTGGCTGCGTATACCATGCATTCGCAGAAAATCTGAAAAATCATTGGAGAAGTACTCTCCCCTTCCATCTGACCTCAGTGTCTTGATTTGCATATCTGTCTCCTTCTCAATCATGACTTTGAAGTCTTGAAAGTGACCAAACACTTCACTTTTGTTACGCATGAAGTAGACCCATACTTGTATGGTCATCAATGAAAGAGACATAGTACCTGCAACCATGTATACTTGCAGTGTCGGTTGGACCCCAAACATCTATGTGCACCACCTCAAGTGGCTTTTTACATACATTGAGCTCATGTGGAAATGAGCCCTTTGACTGTTTTCCAAACTGGCATGCTGCACACACTTTATGCATACCATCCACCTTGAATTTGGGCAAACCTTTTACAATCTGTTTTGATTGCATGCTGCGCAATCTCTGCTCATTGACATGGCCAATGCGTTTGTGCCAAATGTCAACATCAGCCACAACACCTGTGCCATGTGCAAATAATGCAGCTTTTACCTCAGGCATGTCTACATTCAGCGTAAACATTCTGCCCACACATTTGCCCTCTGTGATCAGCTTACAGCCATTCTGGAAATCTTCTACATAACAGCCATTTGGATTGAAGCAAACCTGCAAACCCTGCTCAACCATTTGTCCAACAGAAACAAGATTCTTTGTAATGTTTGGGACATGAAGTACATCTGCTAAGTACTTTGATTTCCCACTCTTCGTATTTAGAGGCATGTCCCCTACATGAGCAATGGGGTGAGCTGTGTCATCTCCTATCTGCACATAGCCTGACACATCTGGTTTGCGCATATCTCTAAACCACTCTCCACGAGACGTCATGTGATTAGAGGCACCTGAATCCACATACCAAACATCATCTTGGGTGGAATTCTCTGCAGTCATTGTATTCATTACATGCTGCATAACAAACATGCGCTCGTTTTTGCTGTCATCTGCATCTCTGCTAGTAGACGCATAGTTTCCATGTTCTCTCTTTCCACTTGTTTTTCCCTTTGGACAGTCACGTGACATGTGACCTCTTTCACCACAAGTCCAACATTCTCTGCTATCTGTAGTATGTTGCTGCCTTCTTGATCCTGCACCACGACCTCTTTGACTCCCCCTGCCTTGAGACTGGTTTCCCTTGCCACCTGTATTGTTTTGATTTGATTGAACTTCTTGAAATTGGCCCCTGCAACCCCTTGGGCCTCGACCACGACCTCTACCTCTACCTCTGTTGGAGTTAGAATAGAAGGCCTGTTCAGAATTATTTCTGCCATGAGAAGAAGATGTGTCAAGGTTCTTCTCCTCCAGAATAAGCATAGAAATCAAATCTTGGAACACGGGGATGTCGTCTCGTGTATTCATGGAAGACCTAAAATGTATATACTCATCTCCTAGACCATCCAAGCATGCACGGACAATGTCATCGTCTTCCACTGAGACTTTAATAGATCCAAGAGCCTCAATGATACTCTTGATCTTCAAGGCATAATCATTGATTGAGAGGTTGTTCCTCTTAACCTGATTTAGCTCCGACTTTAGTTGAAACTTCCTGGCCTTGGTGTTCACCTTGAACACTCTGCCTAAGTTTCTCCATGCAATGGCGATGGTTTCAGCATCCTGTAGATAGTCCATCATGCCATCTGTGATGCTCATAGAAAGCCAATACATCACTTTGCTCTGGCCTTGTTGCCAGTCCCTCAAAGCTTTCCTTTGTTCTGCTGTAGCATTTGCCTCGGGAATCTCTGGTTCCTTTTCATTGTCTCCTTCTACATAGTCCCAATAACCTTTTCCTTTTAGGAAATTTGTTATTCTAAACTTCCATGTAGGGTAGTTATTTTTCTCAAGCTTCTTAGTAACAATCTGACTGAAACCGTCAGACATCTTGAAGCACTAAGACAAAATAGCTGCAATCTACAAAAACCTGCAAATCTGCTGAACCTGCTATCGTGGTACCTGTAACGCTTCTTACACTCAACGAGTGTCCACAATCAAGCGTACATACAACCACTGTACTTGTACAGTAAATCTCTGTGTACTGCACTTTGGAGACATGTTCAGAAACTTGGACGAAAAACCCCTAAAATTTTTTTCACTGCGCGAGGCGCCTTCGGCATCTGGTCGTGGATTGCGAACGAAGGGATTGTGATGCTCTTGCTCTCTTAGCCTCTCTTGCCTGCACCAGGCTCTGATACCATGTAAAGAATGAGGATGCAAGAGAGCTACACAAGACAAGCACAAAAGCACACAGAGATGGAAAGCTTCTTCTTCTTCTTCACAGAAAAGAGAGTACAAAATGACTAAGTGCTAAAGTTGAAAAGTAGCACATATGTACATGCGGTCACTAAGTGTGAACTCGCTAGAAGCGTACTAGGCTGGCACTATAAGTGTAGTCCAGCTGTAGAATCACTGGCAGAGATCCTCCGTGTCGGTCACCTAATGCGCCAGTGAGTAAATGCCATAAGCGGCCAAGACCCGTAGTGGATGCCAGCTCAAGATGTAGAGCTCGACATCTCAACATCCCATAGTAGTTTCATAAGAGAATAAGTAAAGAACCTTGTCTTTGCTTAATTCGTTTACGTATAGTTCTTTGCTGCGAAAGTAAGAGACTATATCCTCACTCTCATGTTTGTAGATTCCAACGTTCTCGTTATAAGTTGGAACCCTGGTTGTTTTCTTATCATACATAAAAATAGCTCCGGGCCGATCAATGTTTGGTGGCGGTTCTTGAGTTTCTAAAATCATTTTCCCTTTCGCCACATTATCTCCATATCTATTGTAATCTTCAGGGTTACTAACTATTAAATAGTGGTTCCCCTTTTCGTCTTGAAATCTATCTCCATCATCATACACTTGGATTATCTCCAATCTTTGAGCTGGCCTCTCTTCGATACAAATGCACTTGCGGCCTCGATAGTCAGAATAGACTAGGGCTCCTCTCGAGTTTGTTCCCTCTAAGAAGATCACCGTGAGCTTGGAATCATTCAAAGGATTTTGGGAGGTGCTTCCTCCTTGCACAGGTCCATCATAGGTGAAACCTCCTGGCTATTGACTACCCATCATGAAGAAAGATTTGATGAAGTGTCAGTATCACTACCTTCCTCAATAATCGGTGCTAGTGGATCTAGCCTTGCCTGAGTTACACTCTCTTCGGTGGACACTAAGCTACCTTGGTCACCTACCACCTTCTGGTCTTTAACAATGTATCTTCCTGATCTTAAATTCATCAAACTTTTCAATGCAATTCATCACAAATCCAACCACTCACCTGGCAAAGGTTCAGTTTCTGCACAACTTCTTGCTTTGTTGCTGAATATACCTGTAAGCGTTTTAATTTCGGCAATTGAATCAAAGCATTTATCTGCTAGAGGTTATCTTAGTAATGATTGGTATAACTGGAGAGTTAATCTCAACCACTACTGTATTTTATACACTACTGATGTTCTGGATTAGGTTTGCTAATCTGAAACAGTACTACCTTCAGATGTTGATCAATTTACGCGAAAAAGTCTGAATTCAGTTTTTGCTTCGTCAAATGGGCCAACAAGGTCCAAATTCACTTCTGAAAGAAGTTCTGGAACCCCTAAGCCAAATAGAATCTCACTGTCTATGCCAAATTTTCCTTACAGTATGCCCCAATAGACATCCTACGTGTAGGATGTCTTCTGCTTGTTTTGCCTGGATTTTTGCACTGTAGTTTTCCCTTGTTGTGCTGAGCTTACAGCTGCTTTTACTTTTTGGTTTAGACACCTATTAGCCGGTCAATGAGTCAGAAATCTGTTCCGACAGACGGTTGCTGATATTGATCAGTCTAATCAACTCCAATTTAGACCAAAATTGACTAGGAGGCTTGCCTTAGGCTATATAACACCTTACTATGCTCAAAGTCAAAGTCTAGCTTCAATTTCTTGCTTTAGACATCCTACGCGTAGGATGTCTTTTTCATCAGAATGGCTTCAAACTCAAAGCCCAGGCTCCCCTTGAGTTGCTGATCACTTTGGTCTACTCAAAATTTAGTTTGGAGTCCAAAATCACTCAGAAGACATCCTACGAGTAGGATGTCTTTTTGGCCTGTTTGACCCCAGGCTTGTCCCACAGCTTCCCCTTGATGTCAGTAACCCAGTGGTATGCTTAGACTTTGGTTTGGATATCAAAAGTCCCAAATTTCAACTGTTCTTGCCTTTTTCAGTCAAAAGTGCTAAAGTCCGCTTTGAACCCAATTTTTCTCACCCAAACGAGATGAAACCCCTTTCAGTCACTCAATATATCATGCAAGACATGCTCATGCAGCCATCTTATGGTTTTGGTCTCAAAATAATGTTTTGACACTATTTGGGTAGGATGTCTGGCAATTTCAGTCTTTCTGGCTTTATCATGTCAAGATATGGCCAAATTTCCACTTTCTAGTTGAAATTAGGGTAAACCCTACCTTCTGAACACACTGGTCAACTCAAAATCCCAAAATTCCTCCCAGATTAGCCTGTAGACATCCTATGCGTAGGATGTCTCCTGTCTTAAAATTAAAATTTTTTCTGACAGGAATGCTCCTGATGCTCTGTAGATCTATCAGAAACACTTTTGGACTTCAATTAGGCTTTCAAACACACTTTTGCGTCTTTTACAAACTTGTAATGACTTTACCAAGCAAGTGTACATGCATGAAATGCTCTAGATCCTGAATCATGATGTCCTACTTACTCTACTCCTACTTTTCATGTGAAATGGTGATAATGGTGTTTTTGGTTGCTTTTTGGCCTCCCCGGACTCTCAAGCTCCCCTCTTACCGCTTCTACCACTCCAACTCTTACTCTAGAACTCGACTACTACCTAAAACTATCTTGGTCTACCTAATCCACCTAAGTCGAAGGATCTAGGCCAGGCACACGCTTCCCAGACTCCCTCTAAGACCTAGAGAGTCCTCCACCCTCTGATCCTATCTAAATGTAAAGCGAGACTCTTGGCAAGCCAAAAATCCCAATCCTCAAGGATTAGTCTCGGTCACCTATCTAAGGTTTTCGTCCTCGGCAACGGCGCCAATGTTGGACGGATACCCCGCGACGGACGTCAGCACAACGAGAACTCACCTAACATGTAATGTCAGCTAAGGACGAAGCTCGACTCGCAGGCGCATGGAAGCAAGCATAAGGTGTCAACCTACACTCGACCGACTCCTAACTAATTCCTACAGAGGTCTCTACCAATTGTCTAAGTCACAGCCTTCAAGAGTGCATAAGAGAAAACTTCCTACAACGCTTTCTAGAGCCGAACACCCATCAAACAATATCGAAACACTATAGAACTTGAAGGAGACCCTACTAATACCAATAGGTCACTCTCCCTAAGGACTATGAACCAAAATCCCGACCCAAAACACCTGGTGCAGAAACATGTAGGATGTCTGGCCGAAATCTGCAGGTCTTCGTTTTCGAAATCTAAAGTGCCAAACGTGTAGTTCTACTCAATGTGAACGGGTGGATATGCTGCAATGAAAAATCGGACAACGTATGCTCACTCAAACACCCGATGAAGCTTGTAGAAGGAGCTCGCAAAACCGGACCGTACGCATGCAATGTAGGTATCGATGTGTAGCTCTCGTCGGGGGCAACACGCTGCACTTCTTCGCACTCGATTCCGACCACCGGAGCACACATAGCGTCAAGATGAAGCTCACACACTCTCTCTCTCTCGTACACAATACGCTCACTCACAGACTTCAAACTTGTTTTTAAAATGACAAAAGGTGTCTCATTTAAGGTTAAAAAGTGGTATCTATACCTTACAATTTCTCAAACCCTACAGTTCCAAAATCAACCATCTACTCAATCTAACTATCAAAACTGGGATACAATCTGGAAACTTCTGTAAGTCCCAATAATTACAAGGTGAAAAATCAGGTTTTCCTCAATGAATGAATAATTACAAAAAATAATAATCCTTCGAGTAGTTAATGTTGTGGGGTGTGTTCAGCTTCTAACAGCACTGCTGCTCTACCTCTATCTCTACAAAATCTACTGGCATGTCTTGCACAATTGAATGCTCTAGCTAATGAACATGGTGGAGCTCATGTACAAAGGAGGCACGCCTTTTCTCTCGCTCAATGCATGCCAATAGCAAAACCAAGAACATGTTGTCTTGTACCTTAGATATATTCGTAGGATATACCAAGCCACTTCGGGCTTCTCTGGAAATCATTAGTGATCCGTAAAGCATATACAAAGACTGCTCTCTAAGCAATGTCTGACATCCACAATCTACTAACTGTCTCACTCAGAACAAGCTCTATCTCAACTGAGGAACATAGTGCACATTTCATAGCATATAGGATGCACCACTGGGAAATGACAAGCAAACATCTCATGAACTTGCAATGTCAAACACTGAACTATCGACCAAGTATACATGATCAAAGCTCCCACTAGAGAAAGTGTTGAACCCCTCATGATGTGGTGTGATGTGGAAAACTGCATCCTCATCTAGCAACCAACAAGGAGAAGTGTCACCTCTAAAAGGCATCTAAGCGAAAGGAAGGATGGTTGGCCATCCTCGTATGGATTGAAGCATTCATTGACATCTTGACTCCTCCTTCCTTCATGATAGCCTCGGTCATGACAGACACTTGGGCACCACCATCCACATATGCTTGCACTTTCGTTCTTTTTCCCAACATAGCTTCAACTATTGGCACCATATCCACCGAGTGACCAACCCTCAAGGATGACACCATGCTTTGATGCTTTTCCTTTTTGGAAGGAAGCCGCGTACTCACACATTTGGTCCACTGCATCCTCAATTTAGCGTTCAAAGCCACCAACTAACCAAAAGATATATTGGCCTTTTGATTTCATATGTCGTCAACAATATCATAGTCTTCAACACCGTGGCCAAGGGGGGTAGTCCTTTGGACCTATTTTCCTTCTTCGTCGCCTCTTACTACTCTCTGGTTTGTCTTCTACCTTAGTCTTCCCTTCTCTGGATCTTGTTTCCCTCTCTTATTCTGTCTCTTTCTCCCTATCATGCCTATCTCTCTTATTGGCCAAAACATCCACATCTCGATGCGCAAAGGTAATGATGTTGATAACTCTCCCTTCTTCATTTGCAGGCAACGGTTGTGGTTGTTGTTGCGGAGGTGGTGCTTCTAGTGTCCACTCTTGATGATTTTCCTCTATTCTCCCTCGATCACACCCATAGAAGGGGTACATCCCTCCTCTCTCTCTCTCTCTCTCTCTTGGTGGTTCACGACAATCAGGGGTGTAGTGACCCTCTTCATCACAATTGTAGCATCTGCCTTGTAGCCTTCGTCCCCTACCTCTCCTAGCCGGTCACTCTTCTCTTTGGTTTCTATTCATTATGTTAATCCTTAATTCTTACAACAACTGACCGGCAAGATCATGAAAAACCTGGGCCGTAATAGGATACGAACCTTGAACCACTCACTCCACTCTATCATCCCACTACCATAGGAACCATTGGTTGCACCACAATTGGCTCAGCATGTGTCATGCCTTGCTCCCACCTTCTCTTGATCTTCTTGCTCTTGGCCTCGGCAATATCCACAACTCTTTCAAATGTAGCAGGCTCCTCTTGATTGACCTTCTCCCTTACACTTGGATGGAGACAATCCATAAACTGGCGCACTTTAAAGAAATCCCTTGGAGGTACTTGGGATGCCACCTCCAATTGCACCCAAAGTCCTTTGAAGTGTTGCAAAAACTCTTGAAAGTTAGCATGAACATCTTGTTGCAAACCTCTCAATTTTGTTGTTGCTTCTGTTGTGGTTAGTCTCTTTCTAAACCTGTCAAAAATTGTCTCCTTCACTTGCTCCCATGTTTGCTTTTTTCTTACTCTAAACCTTCAAACCACTCATGAGCTTCTCCTTTGAGTGCAAGAGGAAATACATGAAGCTTTGCTTCATCATTCCCAATGTGCATACCAAGCGTATGCCACTCAAAGTCAGCAATCCAGTCCTTTAGATCCTCCTTCCCTAAAATGATTGGATAATCATTCTCACCCGCTTGCATCACGTAGCAATCAACCAAGCACTCAATCCCCAAGACTTCAATCTTCACATCTTCAGTTATCCCAAGAAACCTTGCCTTTTTGTGGTTGGCCATCCTCATACGGATTGAAGCATTCAGTGACATCTTGACTCCTACTTCCTTCATGATAGCCTCGGTCATGACACACACTTGGGCACCACCATCCACATATCCTTGCACTTTCGTTTTCTTTCCCAACATAAATTCAACTATTGGCACCATATCCACCAGGTGATCAACCATCAAGGATGACACCATGCTTTGATGCTTTTCCTTTTTGGAAGGAAGCCGCTTACTCACACATTTGGTCCATTTCCTCCTCAATTTAGCATTCAAAGCCACCAACTGACCAAAATATATACTGGCCTTTTGATTTCGTATGTTGTCGACAATATCATAGTCTTCAACACCTTGGCCAAGGGGGTAGTCCTTTGGACCTATTTTCCTTATTCCTCGCCTCTTACTACTCTCTGGTTTGTCTTCTACCTGAGCCTTCCCTTCTCTCTCTCTCTCTCTCTCTCTCTCTCTCTCTTGTTTCCCTCTCTTCTTTTGTCTCTTTCTCCCTATGATGCCTAGCTCTCTTATTGGCCAAAACATCCACATCTTGATGCTCACGGGTAACAATTTTGATAGCTCTCCCTTATTTATTTGCAAGCAATGGTTGTGGTTGTTGTTGCGGAGGTGGTGCTTCTAGTGCTCGCTGGTATTTCCCTAGTTTTCTCACCTCACTCACCACCACTCAAAAGCTCAACGAAAATACTACCCACAAGCTCAATGCAAACTCTAAACACCTCGACCTACAAGCCCTTGCATGCCCGTAGACACTACAAGGTGAGTCGAGTTGATCAACACTTGAAATCACACTTATGGGTAACCAAAATATACAAGAAAATACATCAAAAACTCAAAAAATCCAGCCACAAAATTACTCTCTCAAACCATTGCCAACGTTTCACCAAACTCCACTTTGTTGGACTCTTTGGAGTAGCCTTAACCCTAATGGCACCAATATAGGGTCACATATTCTTGCAGAAATCTGCACCTTCTTCCCTCAATTCCTTGCACACACACATCCATGGAAACCTCAAAACTTCCATAGACTCTCCCAAGTGCAAAATTGAAGAGAAAAATCTCTCATTCACTCCTCCACACACTCAAAAACAGAATGCGAACGCGACAGGACTCCACTAGACCACCTATAGGAACCCTGCTTCCTCCCACACACAGAGAGGTGAAAGTGTTGAGTCTTAGCTTCAAATTTTTTTCTTAAGCATGAACACTCACAGAACTGTGACTGATAAGGCAATTTAAATCCTTTTCACATCATTTTTTGCCATTTTTGACCTTTTTGGGCCCAGTTTTGGCCAATTTTGACCCTCAACGGGCAATTTTTCGCGGGAAAAGTACCAAATGGGCTACAAAATCCACCAAATTTTGTAGGCTTTGTCCTTAATACCCAAAAATCATTTCCACATGCTCACATATCATATTTGACCACTTCTAGGATGGTGCACGCATCACCACAGATCAGACACTACAAATAGACAGTTACCGCATGTGCCAAACTTCTCGAGTGGGTCGAGGGTACCCACACCTCCCACTTGCATTATTTACATTATATATAGCCTAAAAAAATTATCTAGAACCAAAATAAGCCACTTTGAACCATATTCAAGGCCTTGATACCCTATCCAGGCATATACGTGTGCCCGACTGTCGGCACGCAAGCATGACTATTTAGAATTTGTACACGTTGCATCTTTTTTTAAACTCAAAACCACTCTGCAAAGCTCCCAAATGCATGTATTTATATATTTTTTCACATATATCCATGCATATACACGCTACTTTGTACACGCCAAAAGCGGTCTATCAACGACAACCCTCTTCAAATCTTAAATTTTCAAGTATCATGGCTTGCCAACATCCATAGTGTCAGACATAGATCCTAGAATAACCAGTAATTTTTGAAAGGGTCTCTTTGCAAATCTAAAAAGTAGATTAAATTTCTCTTTCAGCCTATCATCCAAAACGGATGACCAAAGTGAAATAACTAATCTAACGATTCTTGAATCTACTAAAAGCCTATGTCATGGAAGTAGATCAATGTTCTCAATGATAGAAGTACCTACCTCTTATAGAGTATGCGTACAACATTTGTACATACTTCTATGGGGAAAGCACCTTTTGAGATTAAAGAGGGAAGATCCAAAAGTCCCTTACTACTTATAGTACATGGGAAGATTTTCACTGTTGATGAATATAGCCGAGACTCATAAGAATCTTTTCCAAAGATTAAAGAGGTTCTATCCATATCACAGCAAAGGAAAAAAGAGTTGTTGCTAATAAGCACACAAGAGCATTGGCCGTTAAGGAAAATGATTGGGTCTTGCTAAAGTTTCTCAAGGCTTGTCTAAAGCATACTATGGGCAAGAATCCTACGGGCCACCAAGAGTATTATGCTAAACTAGCAAAAAGATACTATAGTCCTTTTTAAATTATTAAACCAATCAATGCGATGGCTTATCAATTAAAGTTGCCCAACCGTTGGCTCATGCATAATGTTTTCCATGGGAGCCTACTTAAGCCTTACAAAGGAGCGCCACCAAAAGAAGCTATAGTTGCAGATCCTCCAAAAATCAAAGATCAAGAAGAAGTACATCAATCTGAGTCCATCCTGCGACATGAAGACAAGGTATTAAGAAATGGTAAGATTATTCTACGATATCTTATTAAGTTTAAGAATTATCCTTTTAAAGATGCTAGATGGATGCAAGGAACCTAGAAGAATGTGAACCTTGTCAATGCTTACAATGATTCCTTAGAGAAAGCATTTTAAATGAACAATGTTTTTGTCTTCTAAGACTCGTTCTCTTTCTTTTATTGTGCACAAATTTTAAGAAGTATGCATGCTTAGAATCATCTTTGTGGTGACGGCATCTCCCAAACACCAAGTAGAACTTGTCACTCTACTTTGGAAGTATGATATGGACTAAAGAGAAGACATGTTTGTGGCAGTTAAGTCTCCCGAGCACCAAATGGATTCGTCATCCATCTTGGAATGATGTTGTAGGGTAAAAAGGGATCCTCTATCCACTAAGAAACATGGACTAATGACTAGGCTCCTCTACCCACTAAGAAACATGGACTAATAACTAGGCTTTATCTTTTGTACCTCATAATCGAGGACGACTATGATTTCAAGAGAGAGGTGATGTCATAAAATATAATATCTAACTTTACCAAATGATTTCTCATATTAAACCGATCATTTAATATGGGAAGATAAAAGGGGAACAAGAGTTAGGATATAGATATGTGCTTCTAGACCTATCTTAGCACGGGACCAAAAGGATAAATGGTAGCATAACTTCAACAAGTGGGTAGAGCCCAATTCCAGAGAGTTGACGAACCAAAAGAATCTCTATGTATTCACATATATAGATTCTCAGGGAGTGCAAGTTCTTATGGTAGTCAAGTATGGATGGGAGTACAATCCTATCAATCCAATCAAAGCTAGAAAGATACACCTATGTAGATACTTTGATCTCTGTTTACCACATACGACTAAGTATGAGTGCACAAAGTATATTTGAGACCAATCCACAAAGATTTGAGATAAAAAAAGGGAAAATTTGGATCTTGAAGATATACACATGTTTCAAGGGCACAACCTATAAGATCAATGGGATTGAAAACATCCAAAATATCTATCAATGGGAGTGCATTTCCTAATCCATTGATCCATTTAGAAAAAAGCTATGGTGGGTCTAGAAATCTTCATGCATGTGTATATCTCTTCAACAAAGTCTTAAGAGCAAAGCAAGTGCATGATTTCCATACTCAATACAAAGAATTTGGCTTGACCTTGGAAGGAACAACCTTGACTTGGTTCTAACCATTGAATCAAAAATATTTTTCTACAATTGGAAATCTCTTGATTGAGTTTGCAAACGAATTTTTCAAATGGGGAATAAACCATAACACTGTGTCACACATGCTTTTAAACAAAAGACAACAAGAAAGTGAAGGAAGCTTCAATGAGGTTAAAACTATATCTTGAGAGATTCCCATCACAGGAGGTATCACATCAAAACATATTAGTAGTGGTTTTCATTGAAGGTTTGAAAAATGAAACACTCAAAATGGATCTTTGTTTGATTGCTTTTGCATATCTAGAGGGATTGATGAAGGAATCTTTGTACCTTTTTGAAAATATCAAAGCTTATAGCGAGATATTAGCGGAAACGGATACCACAACCAATCATGCAACTGCAAGTGAAACTCGAACTTGAAAGACCAATGTGGCACAACCAAGAGATAATGTTAACCAGATAATGATAGAGGTAGTTAGAAGGATAAACTAGGTTTTAAGACAAGCACAAAATGGTAGACAAATCTAAACAAATAAGTATGACATTTGTAGAGGTAATCATCCATCGATAGCTCAATGCTACTCTTAACCAAAACTATTAGTTTCAAATGTGTCATGACAACCAAAATGGTGTGTAATCAAACAAAAATGGACAAACCATGGGACAAATGAGTGTTTCTACAATCGTAACTATGTCAAAGAAGGGCCTTACAATCCTTAAGCCAGGAATCAACCACCACCACTGAGATATCCAATTGGATAGAATAATGTTGCCCCATGGGTTGAGCAACCATATCCAGTGCTTGGATAGCAACCTCCACTACCAAAGAGTTGCTATTAGGAACACTCCACATGAGAGCCAAGGAACTGTTCTAGTTGCAGCCTATTAAGAGGCCCGTCTAATGAAGGTTATGAAGTAGCTCTAGAGGCTATTCCATAAAGGTGAGAATCTTACTGTTCACAATAAAAATTTGAGCCAAATAGTTAGCTATTATATGTGTTTGACCCTACAAGTGATAACTACTATATGGGTGAGAACACTTTGATGCTCATAGCCAATCCAAATTACAAACCAAAGACATATCCATCCAAAGAAGGAAATAGAAAAAATAGAAACATATTATGAGTGTGGAGGTGATCATTGGGCTAGAAATTTTCCACGCAAAGGGAAAATGGTGAGGATATTTGGGTTTCATTCAGAGTGTGGCAAGAAACATCTCATTTAGGATCATCCAAAACATCACAATAGAGCAAGGAAAACACCTATGAATATGATCGAGATTCAACTAGTTCGAGTGGATCAAATTCTTAGAAAATTTCTCCAGTAAATGTGGTAATGAGGGCTTAAGCTCAAGAACCCATTATGAAAAGATGATGAAGAAAGAAATCGTGATTTAAAGCAAACTAAAATAGATGGAAAGTCCATTATGACTCGGCACAAATCTTGGAAAGCTAAAAGAGAAAAACTAAAGACAGAATAAGACCATGAACAAGTAGACATGGCAGTAGAGCTCACTCAAGATCAAGAACACCTGAAATAACACCAAGAGAAAGAAGCTTCATTGGCGTGTTGGGGTAAAGATGATGTGCCTTTGCCCAAGGCTGGATGTCCGATGTTTTGACCGCCCACTAACCATACCTTTCCTTATTCATGTATATACATAATGAATAAGGGGCTCCTCATTACTTGGAGGTTTGCTCCACCCACACAAAACTCTCTCGTCTCCTCTTTCCTCTTCCACACTGCACCGCACACACACATCCACACTACGTGCAATCTCAATTGGTATAAGAGATACGACTTGGAAATTGGTGCACATGCGATGGCTTCTCGACCAGGCACGGAAGCAAAGGAGCTCGGCTATGGAAGCTCGAGCTTAGTGGTGGAAGATCAAGCACAGAGGAACCGGATCAAAGATGCATAAGGAGGAGATTCGATGGATCTCGTAGCTTGGAGCTGCATGACGTGGAGAACCCCCCCCCCCCCCCCCCCCCCCCCCCCCCCCACCCCCTTTGAAGTCCTCCCAAGCATGGAATAAAGAATCTATAGAGAATGGGGCGAAGTCTGCAAAGCAATAGAGCATCAACAAGAATCATAGATCTACAATTAGAGAAGCTAATCAATTGAGCAAGCCCTCTAAGAAAAGCTCAAGTGAAGTCAAAAGCTTTGGGGGAAGCTTGCATAGGCTGCTTAATCGATAGAGCTTGGAATTTATGCAACCAAGCAATCAACAAGTGAATCGAGTGGCAGAGAGAAGCGGTCTTGTAGTTAGATTGTATGTAAAGTGAGCATTGGAGAGCTTTGCAATTATGTGTGATTGTGTGTGAACACAATCACGCATAATTTCAAATCTCTCCAATGCTCACATATGATTGTGTGTGTTTGTGAAAACACACACAACCACATCGGACAAGCAAGGAAAGCAAAGCAAAAGAGCTTGGAGCTCAACAGCAAGTAGGTGAAGTGTTGCAATTTCAATTGGGGGAAAATTAAGCATGTCAAGGTAGTAAGTAGCACTACGAAATTGGAGAAAGTTAAAGAGCTTGTGAGGAGCTTCTAGTCGGGGCAGCCAGAGCGGGGCGATGAGGTGCTGCATCGGAGGCTACACAGAGAGGGAGTTAGATAAGAGCTTGTGGTTGTGTGTGTTTTGCACACACACAAACTAAGTAGCAAGTATTTGGAGAGCTTGGGGCAACACAATCGAGGATAGCCCAGAGAATGTACAAAACTTGCAGAGCATCGAGCAACTATAGTGCAACAAGGCATTGAAGTCAAAATTGGGCAAAAGAATTCAAGCAAAACGTGAGCTAGGAACTCGGGATCTGCAACAATTGTAGGCACTGCAATAGAGTGGGAAAATTTGTAACACACAATCAAAGTAGTGTTGTGAATGGAGCACGAAAATCGTGAGATATCCTCAATTGGCCAACACTAAGGTCGAGATGGAAATCCTTGATAGGTCTCTAGGTCTAATAAAATTGAAGTCCTTAAGTAAGAAAAATTGGGGGAATAGACCTTTGCCATTGGCGACGATGGCTTGGGACTATAGCCCTACAAAAAGATCTAGTCCTGTCTCGCAAGTAAAAACAAGACAAAATCTAAAAGTTAATTTTTTTTTTGACCCTTTAACTTCTGCAAATGTGCTAAGGCATCCTCGTCCAATGCTTTTTCCCCTCTGTGTGAGTGAGGGCACAACCGTTGGTGGACAAGAAGTCTTCTAATGTTAGTGTGCGAAAATGGATAGTTACCCGATTAATCAGGTCCACCCGTCCATGATCGACAAACTTAGTCGATCCCCACTTACCACCCCGCATTCACACATGCTTCTTTGTTTTCTAATTACTACTATAATCTTTCAACCCTTAAATAATGGTTCATTTTAACTTCCGTATATTGATTCGTTAAAACAAGTATTGAAAACAATACTGGAATAAATTTTTTAACAAACAAACATCTTTAAACTTAAGACAAGGTACAATAACTTAGAATAGTACTTGAAAAACTTAACACATACTCAACTTGTCTCAAGCACACCTATATATGGGTGAAAAATGGCACCCTTCTTTATTCATAGTCTGGGGTGGGAAAACATCACCCAAAATTTGGGCACCCATGAGCCAAACCGGTTGGCCATACAACCGGACGGTTTCCCTAGGATAAAAATGGTATCTTAAAATATATAAACAAACATACACATGCATGAAGTATAAACTCATCGTACATGGGGGTAATTGACTCAATAGTGGCTAAAACTCCATTATTGCTCACCCGAAGTGAAAATATTTCAAGGAGTCGAAGGTGTCTTGAGACAAGTTGTCTTAAGAATGATCAATCAACTCTCTCCTAGATTAATTAGGCTAACCCAAGCATTCATTTCTTAGGTTACAAACATTTGCAGGATTGTTTCTTGGAAGATGACCTTTCGATTTTTGGCCAATTTTAACATTTCCTATGTCCTTATCCACTTTTTAACGGATGCAATGTTATAACCTAAAAGAATTTGAACTACTTATGAACTTAATTTAGAATCAAAACTCACATGTGATTGATTAAGGATTTGTTGAGGCTCAGGGGCTTGAATGCTCTCATCCATAGGCTTGCTGCTCGGACTGGCCTCATGATCATGTGTGGCATTAACTCTCTTCGTGTTGCTATCATCCTCCTCGGTTGGCTGATTGGCCTAGGTCCTCCTGAGAGCCATGATTTATATCCTTATAAAAGGATTTCTAGCCATTAAGTAATTTATCAAAACTTAAACCTACCATAGAATCTCCATAATGTACTTCCCCAATTTGCTTAATTCCTTTTTTTACTAAAACCATCGGGTAGATCATTGGTTTATAGTATTATGAGGAAATTTTTGTGGATGCTATCATTCTAGGGATTTTTTATACCTTAATTAGCCATATAAGTCCTTGCCTTATTTTAGGAAAACTAATATGCTCGCTTTTTTCTTTATTTCATAGTCAAAAATAGTAATTCTTTTGTCATAATAAATTTTTAACTACTTATATGAGTAAGATACTTTTATCCTAGCTTCCTTATGAGCTTCCAAAGGTCCAATAATTATCTTAATATTTTTTGAGTCATTTACCTGGTTTCTCTCTTTTAATTAAGGTTAAAAATTGTTTATTTTTTGCTTAATAATTATTACAGTAATTATCTAGTAGAGGAATATTTAGTCTAGCTTCCTAATGAAGTAATATACCTCTAGAATTTATTTTTTAATTTTCAAAATAAATTTGCTAATTATCTCCTTTTTAATTATCAAAATCATAAAATTTAAGCAATATTAATTAGCAAAGTTAACTCACTAATTAGGAGATAATTACCATGGGTTCTTAACACTATACCCTATCTCTTAAATTATCTCACTAACTTCTAAATTGGTTTACTAATTATCTTACTTGATTGTCTACTAAATGTATAGAATTTAAATTATGGTAATTAGAAAAACTAGGTAACTAATTCTTATGGATCCCCCTAAAATTATAATCTTTCTCTATAAATTATTTCAATAACTTTCAAACTTGTTTACTAGTTATCTTGCTTAATTTTTAGCTAAAAATAGATTTTTAAAGCAAAAGTAATTATCAAATCTAATTAACTAATTATGAGATAATTATCATGGGATTTTAACATTATAACGTTCTTCTTTAAATTATTTTAGTAACTTCTAAATACATTTTTTACATAGAAAGAATTTTAAAAAAAGTAACTAACAAAACTAATTAATTAAATTATGAGATAATTATCATGGATTTTCTAGCACTATAATCTCTCTTGAAAAATAATATCAATAACTTCTAAACACATTTATCAATTATCTTGCTTAATTTTAAGTGAAAATAAAAGAATTTTTAATAAAAAATAATTAGAAAAACTAATGAACTAATTATAAGATAAGTATCATGGGTTTCTAACACTTTATTCTTCTTTTGAAAATTATCTCACTAACTTTTAAACACATTTACTAACTATCTTGCTTAATTTTTAGGTAAAAATACGGAATTTAAGCAAAAGAAATTATCAAAGCTAATCAACTAATTATAAGATAATTATCACATATTTTTAACACAATTATCTAGCTCTAAAAATAAATTCATGATTCAATATACTATATTTCAAATTTCCCATCAATTTTAGGCAAAAAATAGATATTTTTTGTCTAATTAAATACTCATTAGAAAGTTTTGATATAGTTTTCACAGCTTTCTAACAATGTTTACAAGCTCTAAAAATTAATTCGTAATTAAATAAGCTCAATTGATATATTTTTTCTTAGTTAAGACCAAAATTAAGCAATTTCAACGCTAATATAGATTATTTATTTAAATTACTAAGCATATCAAAGTTTAAGTAATCAAAAATAAAATAACATATAAGAGTGTAAATTATAGTGGAGAGAGGTTTAATATTTACAAATTAATAAGATAATCAAGATAATTAAACATAGATTAATTATGCATTTTACTAATCTATAAAAATTGGCACAAATTACCTCAATCAATCACTAGAGCTTTGCTCTCTTAGTGATTTTTTAGAAGAATCTCTCTGAGCACGAGAGATTTTGCCAAGGTCTCCGAGTCTGAGAGCAAATGTGAGCCCTCCTGGTCTTTATATAGGCCTCTGGTAGGCAAGCAACTGCCTAACACCTTCCCCATCAAGCTCACTCCTCAAGGAGGTACGCCTTCTTGCAATTCCAACACCTTAAAAGGTCAAAATATTCTCCCAAGCACCTGTCTTTCTTAAATTTCAAGTATGCTAATTTTTTTTTTCTTTGCTACTTCAAGGAAAAATATATGGCTCAAATATCTAGGAGGCCATGTGATTGATTATCCTTTAGCCTATGTAGTTTAATATCTACCAAGCTTCCGATTATTTTATTAATTAAAGTAGTTGTGAAAACTTTTAGTGAGTATTCGGGGGGTTTTTTATTGTTCGAATGTGGTTCGATTTTTTTTTGGTTGTACTAAAGTTGTGCTTATGATTCTATAAAATACCAACTTCTACTAGTTATGGATAAGTTTTCATTGATTTTTAGAATCAAGTCTCCTTTAAATGGGCTTTGTACATTTTTTTCTTAATTACAAAAAAGGAAATCTTACAAATCCATCTTGGGTAGCACACGAGTAGGTCTCCCCAATCTTGGAAAAATAAAAAGCCTTTTGAAACAACTTAAAGTGCAAGTGCGTAAGTGAAGTGTGAGTTTAGGAAATGAAAAGACCCATGAAGGTGGAAAGTCAAAAGACTTTTTGTGTCCATATAAAGAAGTGGTCGACTTCACACTGGTACATTTGTGTTTCGCTTCTCCTTTATTTTCCTTTTAATGTTTTCTTCTCATTAAAGTATCCTTGCATTATGCCTTACATTATATACTATGTTGGCATTGATTTTTATTTTTGAAGCCATTAGGATTACCTTACAATAGGAATAAAGGTGATGTCGATGAGTAGAAAGAAACCAAAGAAATCCTCTTTTTTCCTCTTAACGGTGTGTGTGTGTAAGAGTTTGTTCTCACACACACACACACACACACACACACACACACACACACACACACACACTCTTAATTCTCGCTACAGAGCAGAGATAGAGAGAGAAGACCTAACATTGGATCTTGAGAGAAGATTCAACACACAAAAACCATAGAGTGGATAGATTCTCTTCGGCTTTGTCTAAAAGTGAGATCATGTAACTCTCCGCCTACACTCCCGTCCGATGGTGGAAGTCAACATTGACCTCTTCATCTACGATGTCGTGTCTTTGTTTTGGCTTTGGCATAGAGTGAGGGAGGGAGAGAGAGTGCATTGGCTCTCCTTTGGTGTGCATATGACATGTACTTGCCAGTTTCTCTTAGCGATGGCCTTCGCTCTTGACATTAGCTCTCGGCATCGGAGAGCTAGGAAATCTCGGTTGAGATAGCTTCTCCTGGACGGCTTCTTCTCGAAATTGGCTTTTGGTGTTTTGGCATTCTTCTTGGCATTGGCTTTTAGCATTGGCGGCTTCAACATCGGCTAAGCATCGATTTTGACATCGATTTGGCAATTTGACTAGCAATTTTTGTCTGGCAAAGAAAGGTAGCATTTAGCATTTTCTCATCTTCAACTCAGCGAGAGCAAGCAAGAATGGTTTGGATCTCCTCTAGCATAGCATTGTGAGTCAACTTTCCTCCCACACCCATTCTGGAGCGGTTTTGCGTCGATGGACCTTTCCCTTGGCATCCCCGACACCTCAACTTTGATTTAGCAGGAGAGAGACAAGAGAGAGCGACATCGGGTCTCCTCTAGTCCTTGTTTGGAGTGGATCGGCTCTGTAGTGTCTCTTTGGTGACGCCCATCAATTTTGTGATTCGGCTTTGACAGTTTCCCCCTTCCAACTTTGGCCACATACATTGAAGCATAGTGGCTCCAATAGACCATTTTGGAGTGGATTTCCCACAAATGATTATAGCTCTTTGATGTTGTTTATGACCACATGTAGCTGGTTGTGCTATGTGTCTGGTTTTTTATCGACGTGCTTATGGATCGACGAGGTAATTTGTGCCAAGCTCCCTGCATTTTTCTCATAACGTGCCCATTCTTTGCAGTGCAGATTATATGGCACGGTAGTACTCATGTATGACTGTGTGGGGTACTCTAGAGAGTGGTTTTAGTATAGTTTTATGCAGTTATGCTATGTATACATATGCAGATACAACTTGAGCAGGTAGCAGATTCACAAGTTTACAGCATTCTTGGATGGGTATAGTCATCCATAGAGCCACTCGTCCAAGAGTGAGCTTCATTGCTAGGGTCTTGGCAGGATACGTATAGCATTTGTGGATTTGTCTACTGAGACACTAAGTGTTTGTTCATGCTTTAAGCAGTATTGGTTTTTTGAGTTTCTACTCAATTTTTAGGGGAAACTTTGCCGGATTTTTCCTAGTTTCTGCCATACTTTGTGCGCATGTAAGTTTACTCTTTGATGGTTTAGTGGTCAAGTTTGACTCCCACTTTGACAGGCTTTGTCAGTTGCATATGATTGTGTGGCTATTGATTATAGGAAATCATAGGTTTCATAGGGTTTTGTAGATCTTTGCATAATTTTCTTATGAGATGCGTTTTGAGCATGTTTGCTCACTACTTGCATACATGGTTATGCGCTCGTTATGCTCTTTACACTCAGTTGAGCTGCGGTGAGCTGTTTTTCCTAGATTTTATGCTTGCAAATTGCAGATCATTGAGGTTTCTAATGCATATGTGAGCATCAATTTTGATGCACTTTATCATGGTTTTCATGATTGTGTAGTGGTCGAGTGATCTCCCACTTTGTTGCTAGCTTTGCATGGTTTATGGTTGAGATTTTTCTTTGGTTTCCACTCAGTTTACAAGGGAGACACTACCACTTTTCTCCTAGGATTTCTCGCCATAGTTTTTTTTCTTGGCATCCATATAGCAAACATGTGTGACAATAAAGAGTTGACAATGATGTCTCATGAGAGACAACAGTCTCATTCTTGCTGATATATGCGATGTTGG
Organism: Adiantum capillus-veneris; assembly: GCF_014529385.1. NCBI lineage: Eukaryota > Viridiplantae > Streptophyta > Polypodiopsida > Polypodiales > Pteridaceae > Adiantum > Adiantum capillus-veneris. Next base: position 16,248,005 of record NC_140950.1, read on the forward strand.
CATTGTGCTCTTACAAGACAAACTAAGTACCGCTATTTCAAATTTATGAGGCAGCTGGGGAGATCTATGCATCATGTAGATGAGGTTTTGACAAATTTCTAGAGTGGTGGCTTCATATGCTAGTGAAAATGCTGTCACTTCTTCCTTCTCGGGATAACTGAAGATGTGAAGATTAAAGTCTTGGGGATTAAGTGCTTGGTTGATTGCTACGTGATGCAAGCGGGTGAGAATGATTATCCAATCATTTTAGGGAAGGAGGATGTGAAGGACTGGATTGCTAACTTCAAGTGGCATATGCTTGGTATGCACATTGTGAATGATGAAGCAAAGCTTCATGTATTTCCTCTTGCACTCAAAGGAGAAGCTCGCCAGTGGCTTGAAGGTTTAGAGGAAGACAAAAAGCAAACATGGGAGCAGGTGAAGTAGGCAATTTTGACAGGGTTTGAAAAGAGACTAACCGCAATAGAAGCAACAACAAAATTGAGAGGTCTGCAGCAAGATGTTCATGCTAACTTTTTTGCAACACTTCAAAGGACTTTGGGTGCAATTTGAGGTGGCATCCCAAGTACCTCCAAGGGATTTCTTTAAAGTGTGCCAGTTTATGGATTGTCTCCATACAAGTGTAAGGGAGAAGGTCAATCAAGAGGAGCCTGCTACATTTGAAAGAGCCGTGGATATTGCCAAGGCCAAGAGCAAGAAGATCAATAGAAGGTGGGAGCAAGGCATGACACATGCTGAGCGAGTTGTGGTGCAACCAATGGTTCCTATGGTAGAGGATGATAGAGTGGAGCGAGTGGTTCAAGGTTTAGATCCCGTTACGATCTTTTTGCATGACCTTGCCGGTCAGTTGCAAGAATTAATGATTAACATAATGAATAGAAACGAAAGAGAAGAGGGCCAGCTGGGAGAGGTAGGGGACGGAGGCTACAAGGCAGATGTTGCAATTATGATGAAGAGGGTCACTACACCCCTGATTGTCTTGAACCACAAAGAGAGAGAGAGGAGGGATGTACCCCTTATATGGGCGTGATTGAGGGAGAATAGAAGAAAATCATCAAGAGTGGGCACTAGAAGCACCACCTCCGCAACAACAACCACAACCGTTGCTTGCAAATGGAGAAGGGAGAGCTATCAACATCATTACCCTTGAGCATCAAGATGTGGATGTTTTGGCCAATAAGAGAGCTAGGTATGATAGGGAGAAAGAGACAGAAGAAGAGAGGGAAACAAGAGGGAGAGAAGGGAAGGCTAAGGTAGAAGACAACCAGAGAGTAGTAAGAGGCGAGGAATAAGGAAAATAGGTCCAAAGGACTACCCCCTTGGCCAAGGTGTTGAAGACTATGATATTATCGATGACATATGAAATCAAAAGGCCAATATATATTTTGGTCAGTTGGTGGCTTTGAACGCTAAATTGAGGAGGCGATGGACCAAATGTGTGAGTATGCGGCTTCCTTCCAAAAAGGAAAAGCATCAAAGCATGGTGTCATCCTTGAGGGTTGGTCACCTGTGGATATGGTGCCAATAGTTGAAGCTATGTTGGGAAAGAAAACGAAAGTGGAAGGATATGTGGATGGTGGTGCCCAAGTGTGTGTCATGACCGAGGCTATCATGAAGGAAGGAGGAGTCAAGATGTCCGTGAATGCTTCAATCCGTATGAGGATGGCCAACCACAAAAAGGCAAGGTGTCTTAGGATAACTGAAGATGTGAAGATTGAAGTCTTGGGGATTGAGTGCTTGGTTGATTGCTACGTGATGCAAGAGGGTGAGAATGATTATCCAATCATTTTAGGGAGGCCATGGCTTATAACCCTCGGCGCTTAGCAGGATTGGGACACGGGCTTGATCACCATCCCTGACCAAGAGAAAGGAAGGACCATTGTCTACAACATGAAGACACATGAGAGCCGTACACAACCCCTAATGGAGATGCAAGATATGAATTTGACAGAAACTACGTCATACAATAGTGATGTTTATTTCTTTTTCCGCTCGACTCTGGTCATGAGTGTTTTTTTATTCGGATGTTCTTCTTGAGTACCCTTCCTTGTTTTTCTCGATGTCTGAGACATTTTTGAGTTTTCGTTCGAAGGATATCTGCCAGTTATTTTGTCCTTGACACAATCTTTATCATCTATCTGCATCAGGAATTGTGTTTTACTGGAGACTGATGGCATAGGTCGTGCTTTCACAATTTTAGTGTCCCTCTTTCTTCTATACCATTTTTGTCTTCTTGATTTTTGGTTTGGAAAGTCAAAAAACTTTTCCTCCCTTCCCCTTAAGAGTAGTTGAGCTCTCGTATGTTCTTTTTCGGATCCCGAATCTTCAGAGGTAGCTGAGTGTTCATCCAACTCATCAGTTGCATCGTAATAGAGGTCAAAAAAGACTTGTTGAGCTTTCATCAAGTCCTTTGTTTCCTCATCCTTGTTTGTCTCGATGTTAAGGACTGACATCATTTGGATGGGAATTATGTCGTAGCCATCCTCATTGCAAAATTGAGTAGGCATAGACGTATTCACACATACATCCATTGTTGCTAAGATTTGAGTCCACTCGAATGGTTTGAATAAATGCTCTGGGAAGGGTTCAGGTATGTAGGATTCGTTTGTACAGTCTCTTTCTAGGATACATTCCTCTCGTCTTAAGCTTACATTTTTTGCAGCTCTGCACATCCAAATAGGAGTGTCTTTGTTTAGCCATGATGGAAGTTTAGTATCAACCGAAGAGACTGAATCAAACTCTTGAATGGGTGTTTTCAAGACGTCTCTACAGGCGTGGTTCTTTAGATTGACTCTTGTTATAGATCCCACCTGCTTTAAGTACAGATAGTCGTTTCCCCAATCTTGGATAAGGTGTACCTGTCGCATGAAAGGTCTTCCCAATATGATTTCATAGTTGAGGTTTTTCCCAAAGTCTACTATGGCAAAAGTGTGTTGATATTCAATTCCACATGAGTTGACTATCACTTTTTCTAGTAGCCCCAGCAATCTTTCAATGTGTCCGTCAGCCAACTACAATTTCATTCGCGTCTATCTAATGGTTGGCTGTCCTCAGGATTCCCATACTGCTTTAGTGGCTATGGCTATGCTAGCTCCACTATCCAGTATTGCCATGGTTTCAATGCCATTATATTTCACTGGGAGGGCATTTTTTCCTTCTTCCCCTTCATAATATTCTCCGAACTTGTTCATAGGGACTGATCGAATCTCTTTGTATTCCGTTTCATTTTTTGAGTTTCCCAGATTCTTAGAGATTAACCCCGTTATCCCCACCTGTTCTAGGGTTTTCTGTAAATCATTCCATAAGTATGGCCTGAGTTTCAACAGTTCCCCCAAAGTGAGAGTGCATTGGAAAGGTGTAGACATGATTGAATGAATGTTGTCTACTTCTAGGGTCTGTTTGACTCTTTTGACTTGCGTGGTTTTGCAAATGATAGACTCATCTTCGTTATCTCCCAAGTAAGAGGGTAATGTTTTTAATGTCATTGGTTTAGATATCCCTGAAGCCTCTGATCCGCAATCCCCGTATAAGGATTGTATATCTAGGTTTATATCAGATGGTAGGTTATCCAACTGGACTTCTTCTATAGGGGTTGACTTTAAAGTTAGGCTTCCATCATTGATCTCCCTTACCTTTTCCCATAAGTGTCCTGGCCAATCTTCTTCTACAAATGGAATTTTGTCTAAGGCATCTTCACTGTCCGGCACCAGGAGCTTTGGTTCATTTGTTTCAAGGTGGGGCTCTGCCACCACATTGGATTTTGCTTTCATTTCTTCTACCGCAAGCTCTTCCGGTTTCGCAATACTTTCAAGCTTGGGTTTTTGTTCATTCAGCATTTCCTGAGTGATTCTTACCAAATTTTAATAAGCTTCCAGCTTAGCTGCTTCCATGTCTGGAGATGGATAGTTTTTCCATCTGTTTTCCATGTTTTGGCCTACTTTTAGTTCGGCTTGGTAGGCTTCCAAGGCAGCATTGATAGGCTCAAAAATTTTATCAACCAGAATGGATCCTCCAGATTTCACGGTTGTTTCCTTAAATTCACTGCCCATTTCTTTCAACTTGTCCTGGGCTAGAATTTTTGCTTTCTCTTCATTTTCAACCCGTTGTTTTTGTTTTCTCATCTCATATCTTTTGCTTCTGCTCCTTTTGATTCTTTGAGAAGAAACTTTTGTATTCTCCGAATCATCAGAGGAATTGTATTTCTTTTTCTTTGCCTGAGCTCTAGTGGTTACCTTGATTGGAACAATCGGTTCGCTCTCTGATGAGCTACGTTGACTACAACTTTTCCCTTGTTCAAAGGATTCTTAGGACAATCTTCCAGAAAGTGCCCTCCCTTTTTGCAACATTGTATGCAATAGGCCTCAATCGGTTTGAGGTTTTTGTCAGGCTCTGGACATTAATTTTTCCAATGGTCATCAGCATCACAGTTATGACAGTTTCCTGTTCTGGGCTTCATCATGGGTCTTCCCATAGGAGGTTTGACACCTTGATTAGCTACATAATACATTGGTGCGAGCTCTGGTGGAGCATAAGTCATGGCTTCCTCCATTGGTGGTGGTTGTGGACTATACCAATCTCCCTCTACCATTACAGTAGATGGACTAGGCTCTACATAGGGTGTAACAGGCACTAATGCTTGTTCATCTATGACCCATTTGAAGTGCATGTACTTTACAGGCACCACATTATGTCTTGGATAAGGAGGTTGTTGTCCCAACACAGGTTGAGGTCTCTCCATACCCATTGGTGGTCTCTGAACTTGAGCCATATTAGGCTGATATCTGTACATGGGTTGTCCTTGTGGTCTCATGGGCACGTACTGAACATTCCCATCATACTTTGGTATGAAGTAGCACTCGTGTGTCTCGTGGTTGGTCCATTTTCCCTCGATTGCACACCATTTTTGTGGCCTAATTGGTTGTCCCTGTGGGGATATCCCCTGTCCTGGTCCTCTCATAGGTGCCTTTTGCATATTGTTCATCATGTCATTCATTCTTTTTAGCATATCTTCTATGGCTGAGAGTGGTGCCGCAAAAATCGTTCCCACTTGTGCTGGTTTTGTGGATACAGTCTTCTCGCTTTGGCTATCCTTTGGGATGTCCTCTTCAATCATTAAAGATATCACAATTGTCTCCTAGGTCGATAGCATCAGACACACACGCCTCTAGGGTTGTATGCTTTTTACTATAAAGTATAGCATGAAGTTCTTTGTTTAGCAATCCCTCCAAAAACAATGAAACAAGTTGCTCCTCTGCTGCAGGTATCTCCATCTCTGGGCATCTGGCAATGTATTGTTTCATTCGAGTTGCACAATCCCTAACAGGCTCACCATGTTTCTGTTTAAAGCTATAGATTTGAGCTATCGTATTATGTTTAATCCCCGTTTTAGAACAAGCAGCTACAAATCCTTGAGCTAATGTATTCAAATCCATGATTGACCTTGGTGGAATGTTTTGGAACCATGTCAAAGCTTTTCCTTCTAATGTCATTCCAAACCCTTCGAATTCAGTATGGAAATATACGCTCCACTCTTAGCACTTGCTTGAAGCTTGCTAAGTGGTCATATGGATCCCCTGATCCACTGTATTTTCTAACCCATTTTTGGAAATCAGCTGGTCTGACACGTCTATTTGGTTCAACTCCATGTCTTCTAGGAGTTGGTCCGGTTCCGAGTCCTTCAAACCAGTCTATCGGAAATAGTGACTCATGTAGCCCTGGGCTGGCCTTAGTGTCACCCGTTTTTCTTCGTGATGAAGTGATTTTTGGTTTCTTCACATTACTCTCAGATGATCTCTCACGATGTTCATCTCTTGGAGTGGTTTCTGGTCCTTGACCCAATATCCAATCCGGTATGGAATATCCCTGATATTTGGTTTGTACTACCTCCTCAGGAGTCATCATAACAAAGTTGTTGTTATAACAATCCCTAAACAAGTAAGTTGGTAGATCCGCAGATCCCTTATCTTTGATTTTGAAATATAGATGATCTTCATGGCCGTTAATTGTCCTGGTCTAGCATGAGAAGTTCACAAGAGATCTTTTATGTTTCTATCTTCCCAACAATAGACTTCGATCTTAGGATTATCCGTACTAAGCCATTTTAAGGGCTTCAAGTCTACTTGATCATATCCCTCGAATTCCAAAGTTGGTGGTCCTTCTTTTGCTGACATATCTGGGATTATAGTGTTTACTTCTAAGCCCCATTTATCTACCACATCGGGGATTTTCAACTTGTACATATTGAGTTCCGTTTCGATCCATGTACATTTTTCCTTGTTTGTTGGCCCTAACTTCTTCTTTGAACTCAATACCATGATCATCGATGCGAATAGCATACTCTTCGTTAGGATCCAAGTAAACCTAGGCTCCATGATGATTAGTCTTGTAAAAAGAGAGTATATGCTTATAGCGCATTGTTGTTCCGGTTTCAGAGTGAATTGAGTAAGAAGACATTTCGGATGTTGAATCTGAAAAAGTGTCCGAGACTTCTTCAGGAATTGTGTGCAAGGAATTGCCTTGATTCACACTTTCTTTAGTGGATACTCTATTGGTGTTTTCCCCGAATAGGCCTTGATTTCCTATTACATGACCGGATCTAAGGTTCATATAGACTTATGAAGCCCTGGATAGAGTACTCACCTTAGATTGACTTGTCGTCAATTTTCACTCGACTCAATTGCAACTTTCTGTCAAGCCACTGATTCCTCGTCTGCAACCTGATTCCTGTACAAAATTTGTGAAATTAGCTATTTTTCTATAAGGACAGTCGAGCTCTTGAGAACTCCAGTGATTGGTCTCTGTATTTCACTTCAATTCGTGCTATGGAAGTCAAAACTTTGATTTTCAGATTCAGCTTAGCAAAATCAAAGGTTTAATCTGCAATCTGTAAACTGAGTGTATCTGTACCAATTTTGATCCGATTGACACCAAAATTTTCCAGTGGCCTTATTTTATGCTGGTCTAACACTATATAAGCCCAAAAGTCAAATTTAAAGTCTCTGGGTAGCAGAAGTAAATAACCGCAATTATTTACTTTTGTCACTTTTTTGCATTTTCTGGATTGGTTTGGCAAGTATACAACTTGTTAAAGCCATCGGGCAAGTTTCAACAAGTTTGGACAAAATTTGATCAAGTTTACCCACTGTTCCGTGTTTGCAGACTCTGATTTCGAGAATCTAGCTTAGGTTTTACTTTTGTGGTCCAAATTTCACCAAAATTGATTTGTGGGGTCCAATTGATGCGCTTGACTTTGTGGTATACTCAAATTTGCAAAATCACCAAGTTTGGAAGCAAATGTAAATAATTAGTTTTGTCCCAACTTTGACACAGATCTATTAAACACCTTATGTTAAGGTCACTAGCCAATTTTTATCAAGTTTGGACAATTTTTGGTCAAATAATGGTCATCAATTATCTGTCCGCAGACTATCCGCAGACTAACTTTGCAATTTTTGTCTCAGTTTTCACTCCAATGATTCAAATCTTACCAAATTTGGTTTGTGGACTTATTAAAACATGGTAAAGCTAGTGGTATGCCAACTTGATCAAAAAAGTTCAAAAACAGGGCAAAAGTAAATAATCGCGATTATTTACTTTTGTTAAGTTTTTGCAACTTTTTGGTCAACTGAGCATATACACATGTTTTTCACCTCAATATAAGCCTATGAATCAATTTTCACCAAGTTTGGATAAATTTTTCCTCTATTCACACTTAAGATTAAAAAAGTCGGCACAAACTTTAGTTTCCACCCAGTTTTTTGCCAGTTTAGTGATCCAAATCTCTTGGGCCTTTACAAAAGTTGTTTGTACACATGCAATGAGTCAATGGTATGAGCCTTGCCCAGTTTAGAGCAAAAAGTTAAGAATCGCGGTTATTAACTTGAGGCTTGAAATGAGCACTTTTTTTGCAATTTTCTCAAAGACAGTCTTTTTATGGTGTTTTTTTAAGCCTATAAATCAAGTCAAAACTTAGTTTGGCCTAAAAAGTCAAGAAAAAGTAAATAATCTGAGTTTTGATCAGCTTCTTGAAATTTTTACCTCGAAGTGTCCTTGAGCTTACCCACTGGTTCATACAACTTTTAGGCTTACTCCCTAGTTGGATTGAGTGAATTCGAGTCTTTTCGTGCTATTTCTAGCCATAGAGCTGAAATTCTGCAACCTTACATAACAACTCACACTTGATTCTTTCAGAGAGAGCAATGCTATGAAATCCACCTCAGATTCTACTTACCCTACTCCCAGTTTCTCATGCAATGAGGTTGCGGAAAGTGTCCACCGACACTCGTTTTCTTGTGTTTTTTATGTTTTTCAGAGTCTTGATCTTAAGACTTGTTTCGTCTACCAATCATTCTCTAAATCCTAATCTAAATCTACAATCCTACAATTCTAAAGGTACTCAGTAAGTACGATTACTTCCAAGCTACCTCTACAGAGCAAAAGATGACAATCTTAAGCTATTCGATTTTTAAAAAGAGTTTTGAACTCTAAGCGAACCTAAAAGAAGTTAAAGGATTTACACAAGACTCTCGTGTTTTTCCCTAGTTTAGGTCTCTTCGTTCCTCGGCAGCGGCGCCAAATGTGGAACACATGTCTAACCTCACCATCCTATCTTGTTGCAGTATTAGCAAGAACCACGATTGATTTGTCAAACCATGGGACGAAGCTGACTCGATTAGTGCATAGAGGCTATAAGAGGTTGTCAAGCTCTTGGAAAACAACTAACAACTCGCATCTAACTCAGGCTACACTCAAGTGACTGAAATCACCAAAATCCAATCGCTCATCGGCAAGCAAATCACATCCATTACAGCATCAAATGACATCCAAATGTAATGAAACTTCTAGGAGAAGTTTATAAGACCTAAGCACACATGTCTATGTCCTCAAACCCCACTTTAGGTTAAGTTCCAAAATCGCGATTATTAACAACAGTGGATTTTTGACCTAATTGTTTTTGACCCAGAATGCATCTAAATTCTTAGCAATGATGCCCAGATACCCCGCCTATGCTTAGTTTTCGATTTGAAAGTGTAAATTCCTAGTTATGATGAAATTAGTCCGCGGGTCGGCGACGCCAAAAGCTACGAAATACTGTGAATGGCTTACGTCAATGCGTAGAGCTCTTACCTACGGTTGCAATGCAACAAACGCATTCGCAATGTGACAACCGGAGAGGGAGTAGGAAGCGCGAGAAGGAGAGAAGTGAGCACCGTTAGCTCACGCTGTGTATTTCTTATCCAAAAAACTTACAAAAATTGACTTTTATACCTTAGCTAAGGTTTTTGGGTGGTCAAAAGTGATAATCTGGAGTTCTACCAAAGCTGAGAATTGAATGGCTGATACAATCTAGAAGCTTGTAGCCTCGGCTCATTAATTACAAGGTTTATAAAGAAAACACGAGTTACAATATTCCCGATTTATGAAAATAATAAATGTTTATACAAGGAGAACTCCGAAAAATGGTGTCCATGTTAGCTTGCTGCTAACAGGTACCTGTCGCATTTTTTCTGGATGCTATGTCAGTATGTGTATCCTCTCCAAAAATTGAGTCAAAGAGTTCAAGGGTTTGAGTGGAATGAGTACATGCAACAGGCTTTTGATGGTATCAAGGAGGTATTGTGTTCTCTACCAACAGTGAGTCCTCTTGACTTGCAATCGATTTTGTATGTATCTATTAGTGTGGGGCCGGTAGCTTTTGGGTCGGTGCTCTTACAAAAGTAGGGAAGGAACTTTAAGCCAGTATATTTTGAGAGCAAGATGAAGAATGTAAGCGAGTTCTCCTACACAGAAATGGAACAGTGGTTGAATTTGCCTTGGTTCTTGCTTGTTGCAGGTTCAAAACATATATGTTCACCCAAAAGTTCTATGTGCTCACTACATCAAACCTTTTGCCGGATGTAGTATAACATTTGAAGCCTAGCAAGTGCATCTTAAAGTGGACTTTGGACCTTCAAGAGTATCAGTTATAGTTGAAAGTGGATCATTTTGTTAAAGCTCACTTGGTGGACATAGTGGTACAGAAGGGAGGGGAGATTCCATCTTACCCAAGGGTTGACAAGGATGATCATGAAGAGGAAGTAGATATTACAGATGCGTATACAATGATGTTTGATGGTGCATATAGGAAAGTTCTTCAAAAGGCAAGTGGTGGGGTAGTCATTAAGAACCCAAAAGGCGATGTAATCTTTTCTAGAGTTTACGATCTTGATGAAGCTGAAAGTAACACAGAGGCCGAGTATCTCCCGCTTTTCCTTGGATTGAAGACGTGTGTTGAGTTTGGATTGAAGAGGGTCATTGCAAAAGGGGATGCGGAAAGTTAAGAAAGACAATTTGAAGAAGTGATTTTATGGCATCAAGAAGCTTTTGCATGAGTTTGAGAAGATACAGTTTAAGCATGTTCCTCATGAGCAGAATAAAGAAGTTGATGAGTTGGCTAGGGCCAAGTTGGATGCCTTGGTAGCTCCTTTAAAGGTCAAGGAAGCCTTGTATGTAGGAAGGGAGTCATTCAAGATATAGAAGTACTTCTTGGTAAAGGGAATGCCCTGTGGCATGTCAAAGGGTCGGCGTAAGAGAATAGTTGCCACATCAAGAAACTACACACTGGTGGGTGAGGATCTCATGTTTTATGACAGAGATAGCATTCTGAGAAAAGTGCCATACAAAGAAGAAATAGGCATGATTTTGAAGCACTACCATGAAGAAACAAGCCATCAAGGTAAGGATCAGGTTGTCTTTTGTATTTTGAGAGCGGGTTATTGTTGGCCATCTATGATGAGAGATGCTTATGTTTTGTGCAAGTCATGCCATGAATGCCAAGTGTTTGCAAACCGAAAGCTTTTGACTGAGCCTCAGAAAGCTATAATTTCTTTTGATGCATTTGCAAAATGGGGAGTGGATGCTGTAGGTCCACTGCCAAGGACCAACAAAAAAAAAGTATATCCTTGTGGCTATGGACTATTTAACAAAATGGGTGGAAGCAAGAGCGGTAAAAGATGTAATAGCATGAAGAGTGGCCTCTTTTTGTATGAACATGTGTGTTGTAGGTTTGGAGCTCTTATGTTTATCATTTTTGATAGGGGACCAGGGTTTAAGGGAAAACTTGTTGGTGCTCTCGTGGAGAAATTGAAAATTTAGCATTGGCATTCTTCTCCTTAATACCTACAATGCAACGGACTAGTTGAAAGCTGCAATGGTCATATTATGAAGATGCTATCAAAGTATGCTAGAGAGCATCCTAAAGAGTGGGACTTGGACTTGGAAAAGTGTTTGCAGGCTTATAGAACTACGTATTGAGTGTCAATGAATTTTACACCATATGAGCTTGTTTATGGAAAGGAAGCTCTTATGTCCATACAAGTGCAGTTGGATGCCTTGAAGTTGTTGTGCAGAATGCAAGGTGCGCATAATGACAAGGTGCAACAAAGAATTCTTTCTCTAGAATTTTTGCAAATGAATAGAGAGAAAGCCAATGATTATTATCTTCAACAAGTAGAGACAAGGATGGAGAAAATGAATAAGAGGCTGCCAGAGAAAGAGATTAAAGAGGGACATTTGGTGATGAAGTATGACTCTCGCTTGGATTTCATTTTTCAAAAGAAGTTGAGGGACAAATGGTTGGGACCATACAAAGTGAAGCATGTATTTTTGAATGGCACATATGAGTTGGAAAGGCTCTTTGAGGAACGTGAAGAAATATTTTGCAAGGGATGTGGTTCCATATGCAAAGAGTCTCTTGGTTGAACATAAAATGCTCCACCTAGGGGTGGGCAATGATGATAGACCTCTTTTGGCGTGTACAAAAAGTAGTGTGTATATGCATGGGCATATGTGCAAAAAGATGTAAATACATGCATTTGGGATCTTTGCAAAGTGGTTTTGAGTTTTAAAAAAGATGCAATGTGTACAAATTGTAAATAGTCATGCTTGCATGCCGACAGCGGGGCACAGGTACATGCCTGGATAGGGTATCAAGGCCTTGGATAGGGTTCCAAGTGGCTTCTTTTGATTCTAGGGAATGTGTTTAAGATTTCTATAATGTAAATAATGCAAGTGGGAGATATGGACACCCTCAACCTGCCCGCGAAGTTTGGCACATGCTGCAATTGTCTATTTGTAGTGCCTTATCTGTAGTGATGTTTGCACCGCCATGGAAGTGGTCAAATATGATATGTGAGAATGTGGCAATGATGTTTGGGTATCAAGGACAAAGCCTACAAAATTTGGTGGATTTTGGAGTTCATTTGGTGTTTTTTTCGCGAACGAGGGGTCAAAATTGGCCAAAATTGAGCCTAAAAAGGTAAAAAAAAAGATGTGAAAAGGCTTTAAATTTCCACATCAGTAATTGGGCTGTGAGTGTTCATGCTAAAGGAAAACTTTTGAAGCCAAGACTCGACAGTTTTACCTCTCTGTGTATGGGACGAAGGAGGATTCCTACTACGAGTGATCTAGTGCACTCCCGTCGCGTTCACATTTTTCGAGTGTGTGGAGGAGTGAATGAGAGATTTTTCTCTTCAATTTTGCACTTGGGAGAGTCTATGGAAGTTATGAGCTTTCCATGTATGTGTGTGTGCGGGGACTTGAGACAAGAATGTGCAACTTTCTGCAAGAATATGTGACCCTATGTCGGTGCCATTAGGGTTGAGGCTACTCCAAAGAGTCCAACAAAGCGGAGTTTGATGAAACCTTGGCAATGGTTTGAGAGAGGACTTTTGTGGCTGGAGTTTTTGAGTTTTTGATGGTTTTTCTTGTATATTTTGGTCACCATTAAGTGTGATTTCAAGTGTTGATCAACTCGACTCACCTTGTAGTGTCTGACAGGCAAGGGCTTGTAGGTCCAGGTGTTTGGAGTTTGAATTGAGCTTGTGGGTAGTATTTTCATTATGATTTTGAATGGTGGTGAGTGAGGTGAGAAAACTAGGGGAATACCTTTTGTTGTCTTAAGGTTTTTGGGTGTGTGTGTGTACACGTCATCTTTTGATCCATCACCGTTTGATGTGCCTTAATAGTCTTTTGAAGAGGCATAGAGCGTGTTTTCTTGCTAAGCCTATCAATTGAAACAATCCAAGTTTCTTCCTTCAATCATTTTTTGACTTTTGGCATACCACACATTTTGAAACAGATTCTTCATGGTATGTTTACTTTTCATGGTAGGCCAACTTAAATACATTTCTACTCCTTGAAGAGTAGATTATGGAATCCCTCTTTGCCCCACATAAGGAGAAGCATGGGATTCAGACACGACTTTGTTATTGTGTGGGTGAGTAACACATAGCCTATTGCCGTTTGGAAGATAACCATCCTCCAATAGAATGGTTATTTTTTCTTCCATAATGCAAAGGTTGTAATTACATACTTAAAGTTTAGGTCAGTAGCATACTCATCTATCATAAATGATAGATCATTGTGAGTTGCTATAGACACCACATTTACCCTTGACCGTCGTGAAAGTGCATCGGCCAGTTGATTGTGCTTGCCAGCAATGTGAGAAATATGAAATTTAAATTGCGGAAGAATATTTTTCCACCTCATTTTTTTTTGTCGGAGAGCTTGGTTTGCATCATGAAGTTCTTGTGCCTTTGTGATCCATTCATAGGATGAATGGAGTCCCCAAGAGATAGTGTTTCCATGTGTCTAGGGCATATAAAATAGCTAGTAGCTCTTTTTTGTATTTGCCCATTGCTCGCTTATCAGAGTTGAGTCTTTGACTCTCATATGCTATAGCATGCCCTTCTTGAAGCAAAATAGCTCTAAGGCAATCACCACAAGCATCACATTGGACCTCAAATGGCTTTAAGAGATCTATTAATGTGAGCACAATTGAGAGATAAGCTTCTCCTTAAGATTCTCAAAAGATTCTTGCACTTTTGTAGTTCATGAATACTTACGTTTTTTCTTGTTAAGTCATGTAATGGGCCTACTATTAGCAAGAATTTTTCTATGAAGCATCTATAGTATGCACACATACCTATAAAGCTTTGTACCTCTTGTAGATTCCTTGGATTAGGCCATCCTTTTATTACCTCTAACTTTTCTGGATCCATACGAGTGCCATCTTTAGAGATAATGTGACCTAAATATTGCATCTCTTGTAGGAAAAATTCACTTTCTTTTGGATTAATAAAAAGCTTATTTCCCTCACAACTTGAAAGATTACTTGGAGGTGTCTCTTGTACTCCTCAAGAGAATTTGGGTGGCCTGAATATTTTGCTCCAAACGATTGAACGTGGCTAGAGCGTTTGTCAAACCAAAAGGCATGACAAGATATTCATAAAGACCCAACATTCCACGGAACGTGATCTTTACGATATCTTCATTCACTATCCTTATTTAATGATAGCCACTTTTAAGGTCAATATTACTGAAGTAGGTAGAGCCTTGTAGCTTATTAAACAAATCTTCGAACTGCGGCACGTGAAATCTGTTCTTGATAGTGATATGATTAGTGCCCTCTAGTCCACACATATGAGGTAGGTGCCGTCTTTCTTTTTCACTAAAAGGACATGTGAGAAAAAGGGGGAGGAGCTAGGCATCACCGTCCCTTTTCCTACCAATTCTTGCACTTGCCTCATAATCTCATCATAAGGAGGCTTGTTAGGTGGCAAGCTTCCTGTTAGGAGCTCAATTGCATGGTCATCATCCCTCGTTTTGGAGCCCGGGGGATTCACTCTATACACAAAACAAGATGCCACGTGCGAGTGGACAACTTAAAAAAAACCCCTATATACGACTTATATTAGGGAATATGATGCCCCTTTCTACACTTATACGACAATCAATGCAATAAACTATCATACCCCTATTTTACAAAAAAAATTTAGTTCTCACATGATCTAACTGAGTAAAACTAGTCAAAGAGCATGTAGCATAGTGATTGGAAACGTACTAAGGAACCACTTATGTTGATAACTAGATGTACCGTCAATGTGTCTTAGTTTGACTTTGAAACTATGTTCCCATTCAGCATGCACTCTAGCTACTCGTCTAATTCTGACCCATCCAAATTACTCAAAAAACATGGTTATAAAGTTATGTTAAGTTCTCCGTGTAAATTTGCATCTATAAAAATGCTTTATAGCTTTCATCCCTCAACAAATGAACTATAATCACAACACAAGGAATTGATACAAAGAAATGTTAGTTCTTGCATGTATCTTTGTAGCTATCGACTCACAAGTTCAAGGGCAGACTCTTTTGGGAAGCCATAATTTTGAAACACAAAAACTTCCTCTCATTTTCCCCTTTTCTCTCTTCTTTCCGCACCAAATTATTGCTTTTGCTCGGCAAAGTCTATCTTTTGAAAGAAAATAGCCTTGATTTGTAAATCCCAAAACTTGTCCACATATTTGTGGATAGACTCGTTGGAGAGTAGCTTCAAACTTTGCCATTCGGTAAGCACTTTGTCCTTTGCATCGCTTGCAAGGAATTTCTTCATGATGGAAACTCATAGACTTTTCCATGTCTTTGGAGCTTCATTGTTGCCACAAAGGCTAGCCCACCATTGATGAACATATTTCTGGAAGTGTATAGCTACATGCCTTAGTTTGTAGGACTCCATGAAGCCCTCGTCTCCAAAGGCCGCATCAAATTGCTAGATGAAGGCCAATACTTTGTTGATAGCACCAAAGGTGCCATCATAGAGGAGAAAAGAGATACTTTCTCCTCCCTCTTTGAACTTCTTAAGCTTTTGGGACCTTCTCCACACAGGGTAGGATTTGCGATGCCCTCTCCTCTTATATTCTCTAGGAGAATAGCTGTTGCTTTCGTCGCGGAAGAGGAGGAAGGTGAAGAAGAAGGAGAAGAGGGTGACCTCTTTCTTGCCTTTTTCTTCCTTTGTTTCCTCTCTTCCCTTTCATAGTGAAGAGAAGAAGGGCTATAGGTTGACCGTTTCCTCTTGGAAGGAGTTGGCGATCGTCTAGACCATCGTCTTTGTGAAGCCACATCTTCACAGGAACTTAGTGATTTGCTTCTTTCTCGTTCTTTGGATTCCTCCTCCCTTATGGGAGAGAGTCTTCTTTTGGGAGTCTCATAAAGAGGCCTCCTAAGCTCCCTCTCCTCTTGGAGAGGAAGGGAAATCCCATAACACGAAGTTGTTGAGTAACTTTGGCTTGCAAAGCAGGGTTGCCCATAGCTTGTTGCAACCTAGTAACAAGATAATTAACAAACATGGGGGCATCATTGGCAACCTTCATGTGCAAAATCAAAGTTGTCAATATTCATTCTACTCTCTTGATTATTGTCAGCCATGCTAATTAAACTTATGTATAAAATTACTTTGTGCTTTGGTACCCTCAAAAACCTTAATCTCTATGCTTCTTTACCTTTGAAAATTAGTTCTCAAGAAGCCACACCCGTGGTTTAAAGACTGCTAATTGCAAAGACTAGTGGAGAGGGTCTAGCATTTCTTGGTTGATTATAGTTCCTGTTGATCTTGCTAGTAGCTCAATAACGGTTACAAGCCCCAAGAGATTCCATTATTAAGGCTATAGTTCCCAACGGTGTACCTCAAACTAAGTCCTTCTCAAGTAAGATAATAGATCCCTGTCCCACTTACCCTATTGCAATGAACATTCCCAACCTTTCATGGACAACTTAAGGAACTCTCTTCTTAAGCAAGAAAAAAGAAACCAATAGCTCTCATACCAATGTAATGGAAATGGCCTATGAACTTTGAGAATAGCGGAATTAGGAGAATTAAAGAGAGCATTTTTGTGAGACTACTTTGAGAACATAGAGGGTGAACTTAATTAGCGGTAGCAACATAACCATAGTACTTAATTAACTTGGCATGAACAATACTTTTGCAAGAGAGAGAGAGAGAGAGTTTAGAGAACTTGACAATAGTTGAGGACCGGATTTATGTGGAGCCGGCTCACCCTCCAATAGGCTTTATATATTATAGATTCTCCCATAAAGAGAGACTTGGTACAATAAAATATTTGTATTCCTTGTGACCTTGGTGATGCTATGAAGATGGAAAGATTCACACATCACGAGCATAACATAAACTTTGTAAAAGCATTAACCATCCCCGGCCTCAGCCCCAAGGCCTCAAACACCTTCGAAGGTGGAGAGAGCTAGCGGGGAATGAGGGTAGGAAAGAGGAAGAAGAATCATTAATAGGACAAAGAAATAGTTCCTCACTTATCATCACTCTTCTTGCTTAGCATAGCATAATAGCATAGTAATGAAGATGGAAAAGATGGCAAGATTATGCATTGAAGCATGGCTCTTGGTTGGATTTTCATTCCATAGCCAAGAGTGTTGGTGTAGGGTCTCAACTTTTCAACAAGCTTGGAGAAGGAGATGGAGTTCTTTCACTTTCACCAAGTGAGAATGTGTGAAAAATGAGTGTGTGAGAGGGTGTATACCCCCAAGCATACCCTTGCTTGCTTTGGTCGACCCCTACTTGTAGCTCAAGCTTGAAGCTCATTGGACCCCTCTAAGCCTAGCCAATTACATGCGCAATGCATTTCAAGCAACATGGATAGTCTTTGGACAAGTGTCTTCCTTACCCCTTTGAAAGAGAGAGCTTGAAAATATCTAGATATTTGTTGAATTGAACTAGAAGCTCATTAGACCCCTCTTTAGCCTAGCCACCAATAGGATTCAAACACCCCATGTGGCTAAGCATATGGAGATCCTGACATGTGTCCATGTGCCCCTTGAGAAAGGGGGTGTCCTTTGGGTGAGTGGGAGGTTAAGTCAAAGATTCCCCTAACTTTGGGGCTTTCCCCCTCCTTTGTAGGGTCTCTTTTTGACTCAAGCCCGTCAAGCACCTTATCCCACCATGCATGGGAAGCTTCTCAAGAACCTTACTCATTAAGCATGACAAGCACCTCAAGCACCTTAGTCAGCAAGCACGACAAGCACCTCAAGAACCTTACTCATCAAGCATGACAAGCACCTCAAGTACCTTAGTCAGAGCACGAGAAGCACGACAAGCACCTTAGTCAGCAAGCCCGACAAGCACCTAAAGCTTGGGCTGGGTTCCCACCTCAAGCATCCTAGCTTGCCCAAGGTCTAAGGACTTTTAACACTAATCTTTGGAGGTCTTTAATAAAGCTAAACCTAAGGTCTTTTAAGCTCCATTAGATGCACATTGCTCTTGATAGACTACCTCCTTTTGGACCTCTATTGAGATGTAACCATTTCTCTTCTTGGTCCCCTATTGAGATAAGTTTAGAAGCACTTATTGCACATTTCTCTTTGGTAGACCGTCTCCTTTTGGACCCCTATTGAGATGCAACCATTTCTCCTTTTGGTCCACTGCTACGATAGGTCTAGAAGCGCATATCTATATCCTAACTCTTGTTCCCCTTTTATCTTCCCATATTAAATGATCAGTTTAATATGAGAAAATCATTTGGTAAAGTTAGATATTATATTAAATGACAGATCATCTTGTCACTCGTTGTGTTCTCATGGAGAAAAGTCGGTTGAAAAGCATAGGTAACAATTTGTGGAGAAGGATGGAAGAACTCCAAGTGCCAAGGGAGTTTATCTTGCGGGTTCTTGAGTCTATGAGAAGGTGATGCGTCAACTGTGCATGGGAAGAGGAAATTCAAAATTTTTTGCAAGCACTATTGGGGTTAAACAAGGATGTCCGTTGTCACCAACTCTCTTTGGTCTATGCCTCAATCAAATGGAACAAATGGTACTTGACTTCATGCATCAAGAAGGCATTGAAGAGGTCAATATTTGCAATGCAGTAAGCATACTGTTGTTCTATGCGAATGATGTAGTGCTTCTAGCACACACTTTAGAGGATGCACAAAAGCTTTTGGTTGTCCTTGAGAAAATTTTCTTGCATAGTAGGCTGATTGTGAATGAATCCAAAACAAAGGTTATGCTTGTGAAAACCAACCATAAGGAGAAGCCATGCATTGTGTACAACAATGAGACACTTGAAGTTGTTGAGAGCTTTAAGTACCTTGGCCTTGAGGTTCCGGCCAATCACAAGTGGCATGAATGTGCTATGTGTCGTTTGAAAGTGGGAAAGAGAGCGTAATATGCATTTGAGAACATATGTAATGAAGGAAACATCAAGTGTTGGTTCTCAAGAAGTACCTTTTTGACACATTGGTGACACCAGTTCTTCTGTATGGAGTTGAAGTATGGGGCGGAAGAATCTCAAAATCTACTTGGAAAGAGTTTGAGAATGTCCCAAAATAATTTTCATACAAACTTTTCCAAGTTAAGACACAAACACCATATATGCTCCTACTTCTTGAGTCGACATCTCTTCCAATTGAGGTTATGGTCATGGAAAGTGTTGTGGAGTACATGATAAAGATGCAACAATGCCCCTCACATCAACTTCCTATAATTGCATGGGAAGCAAGAAAAAAAGTTCAAAAGATACATAAAAGCAAGATCATGAGCATGGGATGGATGCAAGACATAAAGAAGTGGTTTGGAAGATGGGATACATTACACTTGCTACATGATGCCTCAATTGACTCCCAAGTGAATGAAGCTTTTCTAAAACGCTAATGTATTACGTCTTGGGAGGAATCCGATGGGTTATGCTTCATACATTACACCACCCATATTGCCCCCAACTACAATACCACGTTCTTTGGTGAAAGAAGAAGCTGTACTCACCCTTACATGCTTGAGCCTCTGCCCTTGTTAGTGATAAACACTATCACACTCATTTGACTTAGCTCCCACTCCCTTCGATGTGAGACATGGCATTGGGGAAATGGAGAAGAGTCATATCAACTGTGCACATTTTGCTTAGTGCAAGTTCAAGAGTCTGAGTACCACACACAACTAGAGTACTTAGCTTTCAGTCACATCCAAACTTGATTCCCTCACATTTTTAGCCATGACTTAGACCTACACCACTTTCCTCTCCTAGCCACAATGTAGGCTCTCCATTGTGACTCTCATCACCACAATTTTGGAGCATCAAGAGACACTCATCGGCCACACACATACTAAATCACATGTAACTTTGTTCCCATAGGTCATATTTGACCTCTGAGGACGATAATAAAATCTATCTATCTCTCCCCCCCATCCCTCCCCCCCCCCGCTCTCTCTCCGTCCCCTAGCTCTCTCTCCCTGTCCCCTCCTCTTTCTCTCTCTCTCTCTCTCTCTCTCTCTCTCTCTCTCTCTCTCTCTCTCTCTCTCTCTCTCTCTCTCTCTCTCTCTCTCTCTCTCTCAATCCCATGGGCATACACAAAAATGGGCAATAAGCCTCTCTCTCTCTCTCTCTCTCTCTCTCTCTCTCTCTCTCTCTCTCTCTCTCTCTCTCTCTCTCTCTCTCTCTCTCTCTCTCTCTCTCTCTCTCTCTCTCTCTCTCTCTCTCTTTCTCTCTCTCTCTTAAAACCCGTAATATGCGACTATACACAAGGCAGGGAATAAACCTCTATCTCTCACTTTCTCTCTCTCTCTCTCTCTCTCTCTCTCTCTCTATCTCTATCTATATATATATATATTTAAAAAAAAAAAAAAGGAACCCGTAAGATGTGGGAGTGGCACCAAATAGGTCGAAACTAATTATAACCTTAACCCTTTTAAATACATAATAGGTTCTTTGAACCTTACTCTCAGTAGTGATAATCTACCAAACCCGATATTACTCAATTAAAAGCTTGTGTGCATATAAGGTAGGTATCCTGTTGATGAAAGATAACTCCACCAAATACAGCAAGCCTAAACTGGGCGCATACAGTTGGTGAAGGCACTGGGCATCATAAAGATGGCGCGGTGGACTGCATATAAAAAACGCAGAGGGCTTGTGAGGGAAATAACCGATTGTGCACTCATACTGAGCATTCTTTCACACACACACACACACACACATCGTAGGCAGCGTGGCTTAGTGCTGCTTCAAGCTTTGAAGAAACGATGCATGTCTACTTGAAGGAGGGATGCCCTACTTGATCTCACACAAGCGGCTCACACACAAATTCTTAGTTGGCGAATCCTCATCATCCGGAGCACAATCGGAATAGGCTTTGACAACATTGGAATACGGCACGGTAAGGGAAACCTGCGATTCTTTACAGTACTGTAAATCCTGTTACATTATGGCAATGTTTAAAGATTAGTAGATTGATTTACGTAAGCAAGGTTTACAGAAATATTGTTTGACATGTAAATTCCTGTCCTTTGTATATATAAAAAAGAAAAAAAAACTTAGAGAAGAAGAACACTCTATGCAATGCAATATAAGAAGAAATGGGGAACGGATAACTGGTCTACATAAATGTGTATAGACGAATATTTTCAGTCTGATATAAACTTTGTTCACATAATCTAGAACACTATCTTATTTGCATGCTTTGGAACACGGGGTATCTCATATGCAAACGAATACATGGTGTAACTATTAGGGTCGATAATACATAAACAGACATCGGATATACCATGGGCTAACTGTATTTGATATAAAATTCCAAAAAAAGTAAGATAATGGTTGAGACAAGCGTAGAAAAGGAAAAAAGGTTCTTTCTGAACAATGATTGACTAAATAATGGTAAACATCTACTCATGAATAGCATATTGTATGTGGTTTGTTTGGCAGTATCATATCGGAAAGCATTCAAAACGGCTTCAGCAAGAAGCATACAGATGACGACCCCGAGCTCTCAGGTAGACTTTCAGTCTACTGAGAAGGTGTTTTACTAGAATTAGGCATAAGTTTTCCTTTCTTTAAGTTGATATAGACAGTAAGAAATTATTAGCAAAATGTGTATATTTCATGTATGAAGAATCTACTGTAATCTTCTAAACGAGGTACTTGTAAAATAAATTAATTTAGAAATGAAATGCTACCTAATATGTGCACAGAAGAAGATCCTTATGTAAGGCTCCGCAGAGAGGAAGGTGGGATGTAAGACCGTTTTTTTAAAAAAAGTGTGACATAACCATACCTTAGAAAGTACGTACGTATTTGGATAGATAGTGTTATTTTTATTCTCTTCAAGCATAAATCCTCATGTGAGGCTCCTACAAAAGGAGGGCTGGTATACTTGTTGAAAAATGGTCCACATACAAACAAAACTCTGCCAAAATTTGCAAAATATATCTTATCTGCTATACAAACCCAAAAATGGGTATCTGATCCTACATTTTCTAAATATTTTTTCTTAATATCTCTCTCTTTATCCTCTCAGGCTATAATTCTATCCATTTAGAGGATAGGATGTCCAAACCTCACAGATAGTTAATATAAAAGTGTTGTTGTAAAGCCGAGGTTTTTTCCAATTATTCTTAGAAACTAGCATCTAGAATAGACCACTGATAGACAAGATTTTCTTTTTATAAATGTACTACAGGGCATGATGCTATCTATCGAAAGCCAAACTAGGGGGAATAGATTGTTTGGATACCTGTCTTGCCATCAAGGTTGCCCATGTTTTAACTGGCTGCTTATGTTGGATGGTGGCAGGTATAGGTCTATTCTCTCATGGATTCTGGGACTCAATTAGTCTCCTACTAGGATCGGATGTACCAGCTTCATTTATAAAAATTTGGATTGTGTCAATTTTGTCTTCATATATTGTCTACTAGTAATTTAGGTCTTGTCTATTCTAGGTCAAGTGTCAATATATGGTTCTATAAGAGGCGATGTCAAAATTAATCTCTCTCTCTCTCTCTCTTTATTTCCCGAGTTGTCCTTGGTCAGACAACTACCAGATATTGAACTTGCCTTCATTAATAGCTACTTACAAATTTTTCTCTGGGGACATCCTTCAGGTTGGCTAGATTGTATCTCTCACACAATTTGGATACTCCGACAATAAAAGGTTTCATATCCCTCCTATTGGAACATAGTGCTTACTATCATGCTTCAAAGGAACTGACTTTCATAAGAGTCTCCTTGACTATGAGAAAAAAGCAATACAGGAATAAGAGCTTTCTACCTTAAAAACAACATCTGTTAATGACTGGTTGAAACTCTCAGCCCTTGCCAAAAAAGAACCTACACAACTTATTAATTCACTAAATTATTTTCTATTAACATTATGCTTTATTGATGCTCAGGACTGTTCGGATTTAGACTTCTATTTTTCATTCCTATCCTCCATATTTAATAAGCTATATTTTATCAATAATCTCCCTATCTTGTCGCTAGCAATTAGACAATCTCAAGAGATTGTGAACCCTCTTTTAGATCTAGATCTCTTGGATCAAGAAGAAAAGGAAGCCCTAGGCCTAACCGAGGACCCTTCTTCTAAAAAAATTGAAAGGTCTATGGCTAGACATTTTTCTGAAGTCATTCCGCTACTTCCTTTCAGACAAATTGAGCTCGACGTTATTCGCTTGAAAACAAACTCTGGGATTTTGAGATACTGAATCAATGTGCTCCATTCACAATTCACTCTTTAGCTCTGCTTTGTAGTTTACCACCTGATGTGGTAGAACGATGCAAAACATCTGCACTTCAATCAAAACATCTACTATCACAGGATAAACCTTTTACACTAAAACAGATAAAACTGTCCGACATTGATAGTAAAAAGTGCTCTAACACTTCTATGGTAGACCGTACAAAGGGACTGTCACTCAACGAGACAGAAAACGACATTCGAAAGTTCTTGACGAATTGCTGGAACAAATACAGACCATTCATCAAGTGTACTTGTAAGAGGAATCCCGATTGGAACTGCCCAGCAACGATCATATGGTTTGATCACCTTCTTTGCTTTGTATTTCAAAATCTTCCAAGGTTCTTTCCTTACTCTTCTGGGCCCGCACAAGTATATGCTTTCATTGGATGGGTAACATCTTTTCCCATTGAAGTTCGGCATGCGGTAGTAGTCTTTTATGCTCTTCATGAGCATCTGATTGATGCAGCAAAAGGTTTGGTATTATATACACTAGGAACTCCATTCCTCTCT
The DNA here is from genome assembly GCF_014529385.1 of Adiantum capillus-veneris. NCBI lineage: Eukaryota > Viridiplantae > Streptophyta > Polypodiopsida > Polypodiales > Pteridaceae > Adiantum > Adiantum capillus-veneris. Next base: position 16,271,860 of record NC_140950.1, read on the forward strand.
CAAGTTCAACACCAACCAATTGGTCTAACCATCGACACAATTTTCAAACCCTCTAGAAGTAGGAAACAGCTGAAACGTATTGCTAATACACCAAGCAATACAACATCATCAAAACAACCTCGACAATTTCATGGATCTGAGGACTTCGACAAAACTCCAAGGATGCTTGAATACAATACAAATGACAAGGTACGACATTTAATTACTAGAACTAATGAGTTACAATGGTTTAAACAAGGTAATAAAAGGAACATCGGTTTATTCATTTAACTTTCATTAATAAATTTATGGAGTTTGTACACCCTCACACTTTTTTTGATGAATGTTAAAAGATATTGGAATAAAAAATAATCTTGATCATTTTCACATTAAATTTGGATGGAAATACACAAATAATGTTGGACAATACTTGTATGAACCTTTTGATATGTTTGCTAAACCTTTTGATCTTAATGAACCTTGTGTTTGCCGGAGTCAGAAACGGTTTAAAAATTTCCTAAAGGATTTTGACCATCATGGTGAGCACGTTATTACTACTGAACCATCATTCATAAGACACCACACACTAAGGGATAACATATCCAAAGGCTTTAACCATATCCCGCTTGTCCCTGTACATCTACATTCAGTTAAAGCCGAATTCAAGAAGAGATGGGAAAAATTATGCAATTTACTAAACATAAAATGTACACAATCTCACTTCCATTCAATTGAAATAAGAATGGAAAAAACCTTCCACTCTATATTTCCAAATTATAGGCATAATCAAAGCCCTTGGTTCATGGAAAAAGATATATTAGACAAAATTGAATTTTTCCAAAAACACATTTTTATATGTAGTTTGGATAAATCAGCTCAAACTCCTATCTTTATTTGTAAACGAATCATTAGACTATACGCAAAGAACATATTAAATTCTTCTAAATTCATGCCGATAAATGAATGCAATAACACCATCATCTCAGTCATTAATACACGATGCAAGGAGTTTAATATTATACCTTCTCATGATAGAGGCCTTCCCTATATTATGGGAAATTACAAAATTCACAAAATAGAGTTCTGATGGATAACAAATGCCCATGATTGTGTATTTTCTCTTGTGGCTAGTAAGATCACTAAGTTCCTACATGGCTTATCTATTGGACTTATTGAATATACTGAGAATTTTTAAAAAAACCTTCAAACATTTACAAAAGTGAATACAAATGCATACTGGGTCATTAACAACCAATACGATGCTTTGATAAACCTCCCCAAACTAATTTACGATGTTCATACGTATGATATTAAAGCTTGTTATGAAGCAATTCCTCACCATGGGGAAGCATAGCATGATGGAGTCCTTGAATAACATTAAAAGAGTAGTGATTGGGAAAGGCTACAAAGGGTTTAAACCATCTAGGAGTAAAATCACCCTTACAAAAAAGAAGTCGGAAGTGAAATGGTCCTATGAATTTTTTGAAACTTTAAATATCTTTGTGTTAGACAATTGTTTCTCACGGTTAGGATATGATATTTATCGACAAACTAGAGGAATTCCAATGGGATACTCATGTTCTCCTTTATGGTGCAATCTATATCTGGCTTGGTTTTGAGCTGGAATATATCAGAAAATTATCTAGACTCAAAAGGAATGATATGATTTTAGCTTTCTTACACTCTAACCGGTATATGGATGATCTTCTTTTTATAAATAACACATATATTGCAAGCTGCATGAATCATAACAAACCCTTGTCCCGTGAGGACCCCTTTACAATATATCCATTGGATATCATTTTCGTAAAAATGACTCATACGAAATTTGGCTCTACATATTTAAACACGAAAATAATTTTACAAAGACCCTTTATCGGAGAATACACTACAGAAACAACATGGAAGAAAGATGCATTACTAGGACACCAAGTATCATTCATACAAGCGGCCAATAATCACCCGACACAGTTGGCATACAAAGTATGTGTGTCGCATATCTTACCCATCATTTATAACGTGTCATATGTAGTAAGAATTCAATGATTTGCAACGACTGAGCTTTATGTCTTCTCGAACAGATTCAAAAGAACACGTATCATAACATTGATCACACAATTTCTAATGAAAGGTACTTCCCGAGTATCAGATTCAAGATCAAATCTTTGATGAATTTACTAAATGAAGAAGAAATAGAACAGGAGGTACGTACTTATGAGAAAAATACGATAAAAATCTCTGAAGCAATCGAGTTGGATGCATGAGAGTAACCAGAAAGGCAAGAACACACAATGACAGGAAGGACTGCGACAGAAATACCAAGTCAGCACACAACATGACGGCGATGTCTTGTTAAGTTTTTCGTTTTTCATATGTAACTCAGATAAGGTGTATGGAACTTTTTTCTCAATAAAAGTCGGTTTTTTTACCACCAATGGAAAGGGTACCAGGACATTTGTACAAAGGTTTCATTTGACAATAAACATTGCAAAGACAAATTGTCACCAGAGGTGTTGTAGTAATAATCATGGATATTATGGTGAGCATACGAATTGATACTGTGTACTGTTGGATAAAGTATAATTAGACAAACACCAAATGTTGGAAAGGATGATACTAATTTAAGAAAGGCGAACTGCTGTATATGACAAACTCAAGTTTTACATTGGCGGGGGATATGTCCACTTGGTGGGCTATCCCCCACCAAATGGGCATACTCCCAGGGTTGGGGGTGGGCCTCTCTCTCTCTCTCTCTATCTCTCGCTATCTATCTTTCTCTCTCTCTCTCTCTTAAAACCCATAATATGCGGGCATACACAAGGCTAGGAATAAACCTCTGTCTCTCGCTTTCTCTCTATCTCTCTCTCTCTCTCTATCTTTATATATATATATATATATATATATATATATATATATATATATATATATATATATATATATAAAAGGAACCTGTAAGATGTGGGAGTGGCACCAAATAGGTCGAAACTAATTATAACCTTAACCTTTTTAAATACATAACAGGTCCTTTGAACCTTACTCTCAGTAAGTGATAATCTACCAAACTCGATATTACTCAATTAAAAGCTTGTGTGCATATAAGGAAGGTATCATGTTGATAAAAAATAACTCCACCGAATATAGCAAGCCTAAACTGGGCACTGGGCATCATAAAGATGGCGCGGCGGACTGCGTATAAAAAACACAGAGGGCTTGCAAGGGAAATAACCGACTGTGCACTCATACTGAGCATTCTTTCACACACACACACATACATCGTAGGCAGCGTGGATTAGTGCTGCTTCAAGCTTTGAAGAAATGGCGCATGTCTACTTGAAGGAGGGATGCCCTCCTTGATCGCACACAAGTGGCTCACACACCAAATCTCAATTGCTGGCGAATCCTCATCATCCAGAAGCACAATCGGAATAGGCTTTGACAGCATTGGAATACGGCACGGTAAGGGAAACCTGCAATTCTTTACAGTACTGTAAATCTTGTTACATTATGGCAATGTTTAAAGCTTAGTAGATTGATTTACGTAAGCAAGGTTTACAGAAACATTGTTTGACATGTAAACTTCTGTCCTTTGTATATGTAAAAAAGAAAAACGTTTTTTAGAGAAGAAGAATACTCTATGCAATGCAATAGAAGAAGAAACGGGGAACGGATAACTGCTCTACATAAATGTGTATAGACGCATGTTTCCAGTCTGATATAAACTCTGACAAACCCAAAAATGGGTGGCCGATCCTACATTTTCTAAATATTTTTTCTTAATATCTCTCTCTTTATCCTCTCAGGCTATAATTCTATCCATTTAGAGGATAGGATGTCCAAAACTCACAGATAGTTAATATAAAAGTGTTGTTGTATAGCCGAGGTTTTTTCCAATTATTCTTAGAAACTAGCATCTAGAATAGACCACTGATAGACAAGATTTTCTTTATATAAATGTACTACAGGGCATGATTCTATTTATCGGAAGCCAAACTATGGGGGATATACCATCCTTTGAGAATGCAAGCCCAAAAACTCGCAAGAGATGCTACCTACCTAATGGAAAGCCACGTCTCTCTGCCATACGTGATTTTTCGGAAGGATGCCAATCAGCCTTCATCATCAAACCTGAAACAACCAGTGTACCAGTTGAAATTATGGTAGAGGAAAGTCTGCCAGACAAAATTATGGTGGAAAATACCGTTAAAAGACGAATCATGCCTGCTAGAGAAGCAAAGAAAAAACTCCCTCGAAATGCATATAAGGAGAGTGAAGGGGTTTAGGGCTATGTGACAGCAATAACAAGGAGAATAGATTGTTTGGATACCTGTCTTCCCATCAAGGTTGCCCATGTTTTAACTGGCTGCTTATGTTGGATGGTGGCAGGTATAGATCTATTCTCTCATGGATTCTAGGACTCAATTAGTCCCCTACCAGGATCAGATGTACCAGCTTCATTTATAAAAATTTGGATTGTGTCTTCATATATTAACTACTATAATTTAGGTCTTGTCTATTCTAGGTCAACTATCAATATATGGTTCTATAAGAGGGGATGTCAAAATTAATCTCTCTCTCTCTCTCTCTCTCTCTCTCTCTCTCTCTCTCTCTCTCTCTCTCTCTCTCTCTCTGTCCGCCCCTCCCTCCTCCCTCTCTTCGATCTCTCTCATTTCCCTTTCTATTTCTCTTTGTCCCCCCTAGCTCTCTCTCTCTCTCACACACACACACACACACACACACACACACACACACACACACACACACACACACACACACACACACACACACACACACACACACACACACACACACACACAATAATGGTACTGGTATCGATACTGGTAGCACAGGTACTACTGCTATTGGTATTGATTCTGCTATAGTGCTATACTAGAATGGTAGTACTAGTGCTGTATTGGTAATGTATATACTGGTACTGGTACTTACTAGTACTACTAGACTATACTGGTACTGATACTGGCACTATACACTACTGGTAGTGATACTGCTATACTACTACACTGCTATACTAGTATTGCTGGAGTTGTACTGGTAGTGGTACTGCTAGGCGCGCGCACACACACACACACACACACATGACTGTTTATAGCGTGTTGCTATTTCCCTAGTATGTTTCTGCTAGGACTGTTGTCCTGGGGTACCTTAGTGACTCGCTTAAATTCACTACGTAATTTTTGTAAGGTAGTACCTTGATGGTATCTAACCCTTAAATACTAAATGGGTTATGGGTGGGTTACCCGGCTCTATAAATGATGTCGTCTTCTGCTTAATAGCAAGGTGGCTCCCTCCTGACAGGTCTGCGATATTGCACTCTTAAGTGATCTCTCTCTCTCGTCTCTCTCTCTCTCTCTCTCTCTCTCTCTCCCTCTCTCTTCCCCCCTCTTTCTCTCTCTATACATGGCGATGCTGTTACACCATCCCCCTCTTGAAGCCGGGCCTACCATACAGCTAAGAAGGAAGGTGGCCACTTGATCCAAACCCTATAAAAAGGTGAGCTTTGCACGCTCACATAGCATTGGTGGTGTGTCTATTTGGCAGAAGTGTCTGTACATTAGGACTGTGAGGATTTTATCTGCAAAGGGGTAGTGTTAAGTGTCAGATCTATGGCAAACATCAAGGATAATCAGGCTATTGTGGAGTTGGCTGCTCCAACTCAATCTCAGGTTACTTTGGCATTGAAATGGACTGTTGTCCAAAATGTTTGATAGTTGTGAGTATTCCTCATGCATATGCTGGTAGAGGCACTTGAATAGCTTCTTCTGCTGAACTCTATCTCATGAGAGCTTGTAAAGCACAAGCGCTTCATATGGTTTCTTTTACCCTTGTAAATGATTTCATCTATGAAATATATGATTACCTTGACCTTTCTTATTATTTATCTTTGAAAGCAATCTAATTGGGTGACATCTATAACATGTGGGATACCCATGCATCACCTGCATACGGTACCAATGCTAACTAAATGTTGTGTGGTTTCCATGGGTGCAGATGAGGGTTACCTTCTCAACTATATGGTTTTCACATTTCCTTGGCTTGGAGATGCGGACTATTATATCTTCTGGCTCTTGATTTCAGCACTTGTGTATAAAGACTGTTCTATACTATGAATGGGAAATATACCACCTTTTCATTGACATAGTTTCTAGTGTCTTTTGTAATCTGAAAGGATTCTTTGGTGTATATGTTATATTGTTATTGGAACACACTCTCTCTCTCTCTCTCTCTCTCTCTCTCTCTCTCTCTCTCTCTCTCTCTCTCTCTCTCTCTCCCCCTCTCTCTCTCCCCCCCCTCTCCCTCCCTCCCCACACATCTGTCCCTCCCTATTTCCTCTCTTCGGTCCCCCTATCTCTTTCTCTACCCACCCCTACTCTCTCTCTCTCTCTCTCTCTCTCTCTCTCTCTCTCTCTCTCTCTCTCTCTCTCTCTCTCTATGTGTGTGTGTGTGTGTGTGTGCCCACCCTTCCCTCCTTCCTCTCTTTGGCCCCTCCCCCTCCTTCTTTCCCTTTCTCTTTCTCTCTGCCCGCCTGCTCTCTCTCTCTCTCTCTCTCTCTCTCTCTCTCTCTCTCTCTCTCTCTCTCTCTCTCTCTCTCTCTCTAAAAGAGGCACTAGCGATATTGTGAATGCCTTAAAAAAAAAAAGCTCCCCCCTCCTTCTCTCTCTCCCTATCCCCCTACCAGCACTCTCTCCACCCGTTCTTTCCCTTCTCTCTTTCTCCACCCCCACCACACCGCCTCTCGAGTCCCTCCCATCAGAGAGAGAGAGAGAGAGAGAGAGAGAGAGAGAGAGAGAGAGAGAGAGAGAGAGAGAGAGAGAGAGAGAGAGAGAGAGAGAGAGAGATAGATAGATAGATAGATAGATAGATAGTTCTATTATCGTCCTGGGAGGTCAAATATGACCTATGGGACCAAATGAACATGTCACGTGGTGTGGGTGGAGTTCATAAGTGACTCTTGATGCTCAAAAATGGCTGAAATGAGCGTCGCAATAGAGAGTCCACATCGTGGTTGGGAGAGGAAGGTATGTAGGGAGAGCTCATGGCTGAATATATGGGGAAAAGAGGACCTAATGTGGTCAAAAGCTGAGCACTCAAGTAGTGTGTGGTACTCACTCTCTCGCACTTGACGAGGGCATAAGGTGCAAAGTCGATGACACTCCTCGCCAGTGCCCCAACGTCCTGTCTCGCAGCGTAGAGAATGGGAGCTAAGACGAATGGAGGCAATGGTGCGGATCGCACTCAACGGGATGGGCTCAAGGATGTAGGAATGGGTTCGGTTACCTCGTTCCGAGAAGAAGAGAGATTTGTAGTTTGGGGCAACGTGTGTGGTGTAATGGCTGAAGCGAGAACCTCCGGATTTCTCCCAAGCCATGATACATTGGCGTTGTAAGAAGGCCTCTTTAACTTGGGAGTCGATCGACGCATCCTTGACCAAGTGACATGCATCCCATCTTCCAAACCATTTCTTGATATCAAGCATCCACCCCGAACTTAGTATTTTGCTCTTGCATGTCTTTTGAACCTTTTGACTTGCTTCATATGCAATTCTAGGAAGTCGATGCAAAGGGAGAACCCTTTTATCATGCCAAATGAGAGAGAGAGAGAGAGAGAGAGAGAGAGAGAGAGAGAGAGAGAGAGAGAGAGAGAGAGAGAGAACCCTTTTTTATTCATGCCAAATGACCAAGGGAGAGGGGTTCCCTTGACCTTGTAGGAACTCTACTTTCCTTCCTTCATTGATATTCTATTAGACTAAGCTCTACCATGTCAATTTCCAAGAATATTTGTGTGCCCACTGCTAATTCTAAGCATGCCATTAGTCGTCAATTTTCTAGTTGACAAATTAGCAATAAAGAGAACCTATGAAAAAAAAACTATTGCAACATTACTCTTAAGGGAAATTAATAAATAATGCATCAAGCAAAACAAAAGCCTAATCTCTTTTCAATTAGTTGCATAATCTCTACAAATGTATGCAACATGTGAAACATGCTCGGATACTAGTGATACAAAATCCAAAAACCTAGGCATCGTACACCTCTATTGAAGAGCTCTATAGCAAGCTCACTGATTTAGGAGCACTCCATAAAATCGACCACCCAACCATAGAGTCCCTCTTATAAAGGCGTAGACATTGACCGCTCAACACACTTGGTCAGACAAGATCCAAGCTTTGGTGTGCCGAGGAGATATACACCCTATGGCCGTCCTAGGCCTTCTCAAACCCCGTCTACCCCCAAGTTCTACACAAGCAGTGCGCACTAGGGACCCTACATGCATGTGCCACCTGTGCTCCATGGTCCTAATTCTATGGATGACGTGACTGGGAGAGGGAGTATATACGTAAAATAGCTACAAGATCTTTTTTCATACATGCATAAATTATTTTCTTGGTCATCCAATCTAGTCAAATCATACAATGGCTCTGCTATGAATAAGAAACATCTATAGTATGCACACCTTCCTACAAAGCTTCTCAATTCATATAGATTCATGGTATATGCTTTCTTAAGAAACATCTATAGTATGCACACCTTCCTACAAAGCTTCTCAATTCATATAGATTCATGGTATATGCTTTCTTATTTTTATCTCCAACTTTTCAAGGTCCATTTGGATCCTTGCTCCGGAGATAATATGACCTAGATGTTGAATCTCCTTTAAGAAAAAATTGCTTTTATTTTGATTAATATAAAGCTTATTATCTCTCAAAACTTGAAATATTACCTGAAGATGCTTCTTATGTTCCTCAGTAGACTTTGAGTAGATGATAATGTCGTCGAAGAACACTCCCGTGAAAATTTGATGAGGTCTAAAGAGCCGTTCCATCATTCAATTGAACATAGCCGGTGCATTGCTAAGCCCAAAAGAGAGTACCAAAAATTCATATAGGCCAAATGTTGTTCAAAAGGCGATCTTATGAATGTCTTATTTGATGATAGCCACTTTTGAGATCTATTTTACTAAAGTAGGTAGACCATTGTAGATCTTTGATCCTAGGAATAGGAAATCTATTCTTTATTGTTATTTGATTAAGCGTTGGACATTCCACACACATTCTATAAATATTATCTTTCTTTTATACTAGTAGAACTGGTGAACAAAATGGAGATGAACTAGGCTTGACCATCCCTTATCACTTTTTCCACAAGCTCGTTCACTTGTCTCACAATCTTCTCTTATTGAGCCGGTGAGACTCAATAAGGAGACTTATTAGGAGGTGGAATATCAGGTAGAAGTTCTATGGAATAATTATCTTGTACCCTTTTGGGAGGTAGATTCTTGGGAATGTCATCTGTAAACACATCTTGAAATCCATTTAGGAAACTATAGAATTCTAACTCCTCTTTAATTTCATTTTTAACTTCATTTTAGGAACACATGTATCTTTCTTAGACTCCTTGACAAAAATCATGTAACAAAAAAGAGAGATAACCATTTATTTTTCTTAGGAACTTCATAGTGGTAGACACGTGATCAAAACATGGTGCCCCTAGGATAACATTCTCATGCTTGAGTGGAGAGATGAAGAAATTTTCTTTGTTGACATAGCTTTGCACATGGAGCCTTAGCTTCCAAATCAATGAAGTGACTGAGACCTCTTTCCCTTGAAAGCTCCATCTACTTTTACCAAATCCCCCATCTCAAAGTCATGAATTCTTTGCTCAAAAGAGGGTTTTGAGAAAGGCAAAGAGGAGAAAAAGGTGAGGATGGTGACCATTTTCTTTGCTTCCTCTTGCTTGGATTTCTTCTCCCTTTGGATTTTCATGACTTCCTCTTCCTTTTGGGAGGGCTAGGTGATCATTGTGCCCAACGTCTTCTTAGCCAACAAAACTTACCTTAGAGGCCCTTTTGGTATCTCCTCTTCATTACCCAAAGAGATTCCTCTTTTGGAGGTCTCACTAGGAGCCCTTGTAGGAAATCTCTCTTCTTGGGCACTTGAAGGAACTTGAACTTGAAGGACCTCAATTTGGATTTGAACCTCCGCTTCCAAAATAGGGGTTCCCATTGCTTCTTGTAATTTGTCAACAAGATAGTGGAAATTCTACAACCATCATCAAATGTTGTACCATGAGCTAGATCTAAGTTGTCAATATTAATTACATTCGCTTGATTATGTTGTGCCATGGTTGAATTTTCTTGAATGTGCATGCTATCTCTTTCCTTGTCACTTCCAAAATTTTGGTTACTACTCCTCTTATCCCTAAAATATTAGCACTCAAGCAACTACACCCGTGGCTTAGAATATGCTTAATTGAAAAGAGTAGTGGATTGGGTTTAACAATTCTAAGTTGGCACCGGTTTCTATAAAGAAGCTAATAGCTGTCCTAGGTAAGTCTTGAAAGGCTCCATTATCAAAACTATAGTTCCCTGATGGTGTCCCCAATAACTTGTAAATAGTCATGCTAACCAAGATAATAAATCCTAGCCCCACTCACTTCATTACAATGAGCAACTTCAACCTTTCATAGATTACTCAAGGACACCTCTTCTTAGGCAAGAAAGAGAAACCTTAGCTCTGATACCAATGTCCAAGAACCTAATAGTTACTTTAGATTCAACAAAATTTTAGATTATGAAAGGAGAGAGTTCTCATTAAGAGATTTCTTTAGAGGAGACCAATGTCCAAGAATCTAATACTTACTTTAAATTCAACAAAAATTTAGCTTATGAAAGGCAAGAGTTCTCCTTAAGAGAGTTCTCTAGAGGAGACTAGAGGATGTGCTAGGCTAATTCATTGCAAATCTACACATTAGAACATTAAATATCATGCACATAATTCAAAGAGAATACCACAATTAAGATTGACAACTTCATGAGGACCAACGGATTTTCTTGGAGCCAGGCCCCCTCCAAAAGGTCTTTGTATTATAATTCTCTCTCAAAGAGAGCTTTACTTACAACACAACTTGTGCTCTTGCAAAGCTTTTCTTGAACCAAGATATGGTGTTCTTTAAGATTCCATGGTGTAACCCTCCTTCCCAATCCCTAGACACCCTAATGGGGAAAAATAATTGTGGGGTAAGAAGTATATGAGGGTGAAAGAAGTATTTTTCAAGCAAGAGAAATTGTACTTTGTATATGTTTACTCCATGATCAATATCATATTATATCATAGCATAATAGAGTAATAGAAGACAAAGAAGAAGAAGGAGATCTTTCACTTGCTTGGATTTGCATCCATAGCCAAGCTTTCTAGCATAGAGACTTACTCTTGAGCACCTATGTGAGAGGGAGTGTGAGAACTCTTTCTTAACTACTCTTGAGCATTTAAGAGCATGAGAATGAGAAAGAGAGAGAGAAAAGCCCAACAAGCTCCTCCTGTTGTATTCATACAAACTTACCATTAGTCTTCATATGGAATGCATACAACTTGTCCAATGAGAAGTGAAGGCTTGAAATGCAACTTAATGCTTATGCAAACACATGTCCCCTTGCCTTTCTTGAAACAACTCATCCCCCTTCTCTTTTGCCTTGTGTTTAGTAAGGGTGTACTCATATACACACCAATTTTGTTAGCAAATATGACGTAGCTAAGTAGATAATTGAGTAGATTACTTAATGGAGAGAGATAGTTTTCACAAACAAGAGATTATTGAGAGAGAGAGAGAGAGAGAGAGAGAGAGAGAGAGAGAGAGAGAGAGAGAGAGAGAGAGAGAGAGTACACACGATATACGTGGTTCACTCAATGTGGGCTACGTCCATGGGAAAACAGCCACTCAATGGCTTTAGTACTTCAAAACAAGAAGTAGATTACAAAGGGATTGTACCCTTTCGAGCTCCCACCTTGCTTCACTCTCACCACCTCACATCAACTCCAAAATGCACCACAATGCTTCACAATCTACATTTGTGTGTAGACGAGGCCTCCTTTTATAGGCCAAAAGGACTACCCTCTCTCATGAGAGGCAGCCATGTCTAGCCGCCCTTGTGTGTAGACAAGTCCAAACTGGACCCTCCAATCCGCCCATGTGTGGCCGCCCTTGAGAAGACAAGTCCTCCTTTGAAATCGGCCACTGGCCATTGAATTTAGCCACCGGACACTGACTTCTGATCACCGGTCACCGGCCATTGACTACTGGCCACCCGTCGATCGGCCGATCATTTTTCGATTGATTTTGGGTCGCCGTCCGACCATAATATTCTGGCGGAAAGGAATATTCCGACAAAGAAAGAGATTGGATGTGAAAATTTTGGTTTTCGGCGAGTGATTTTTCTTCACGCACGATGGCTTCTTCTCATAATGGGGGCCTTATAAATGTGCATTTTTAATACAAAAAATTACAAGAGGTAAATCAGGCTCCATACTTAACAATCTCCCACTTGGACACTGATCTCCTCACCAAACCTGTGACTGCTTTCCACCCTGCCTTCTTATTCTTGAATGTTGATTGAAGATGAGGAAAAACTCAACTTCTCCTTGTTGAACACCTTTGTAAACATGTCTGCATGATTTTCACTTGTATGCACCTTTCCTAGCTTTAGCTGTCCCGCTTCCAAAAGAGTGCATATGAAGTGATATCTCACCTCAATGTGCTTTGTCCTTGAATGAAAGGCTGAATTATTTACAAAATGGATAGCACTTTGGCTATCACTGTACAAGACACAATTGTCTTGTTTGAATCCAAGCTCTTCTAAGAATCTGTGAAGTCACATAATTTCTTTGCTTGCCTCTTTCATTGCCTGGGTTGTCCATGAACCTACTTACAACTCCCACTGCATGTGCAATGTCTGGCCTTGTCCAAACCATAGCATACATAAGAGAACCTACCGCTGTAGCATATGGAACTTTAGACATATAGGCTATCTCCTCTTGTGTCTTTGGATAAATATCCTTGGTTAATTTAAATTGACCAGCCAAAGGTGTAGAAACCGTTTTTGCATTTTTCATTGCAAACCTTTTTAATACCTTCTTGATGTAATCCTCTTGAGATAGCTTTATTGTCTTCTTTGTCCTTTCCCTTGATATCTTCATACCAAGTATCATCTTTGCAGCACATAAATCTTTCATTGAAAAATATTTAGACAGTTCTTATTTTAGGTCTTTGATGTCCTGCATGTTAGCACTTGCAATCAGCATGTTATCAACATACAACATTAGGATGATGAACTTCCTATCTCTCAAATTCTTAGTGTAGATGCAATGATCTGAGTTGCATATTTTGAATCCATGATCCAACATCCATCGATCGAACTTCAAGTACCATTATTTTGATGCTTGCTTTAAACCATACAAGCTCTTCTTTAATCTGCAAACCATTTTCTCTTTACCTTTTACTTCATACCCCTTTGTTTGAAGCATGTAAATTTCCTCCTGTAAGTCAAAGTAAGGGAATGCCGTATTTACATCCATTTGCTCAAGATTTAGATCATGAGCAGCCACAAGGCCTAAAATTGTACCTTTTCTTCCCACCTTCTTCTCCCTTTAGCTTGTACACCTATTTGTTTTGAAGTGCCCGCTTACCTTTAGGCAACTCAACCAACTCCCATGTTAGGTTGTGATGTAATGAGTCCATCTCCACTTGCATGCTCTTCATCCATTCTTCTTTGGATTCGTGATGCATAACTTCTTTGTATGATTTTGGCTCTTCAAAATTTGAGATCAAGAGATGGTTGAAGGAAGGAACAAACCTTTCTAGACGTCTACTTGCTCTTGTGGATCTTTGAGGAATAGGTTGAGGCTCCTCATTTGGTTGACGTTGCTGCACGTTGTTACCGTTTGCACTCCTTGAGTCTTCACCATTCTCAAGCTCCATGTACTCATCACCTGTTTCTTTTGTTTTTTTTTTTTCCAAGTAATATTTGTACAGATTTTGTTCGTTGGAAATAACATCCTACTTCTAAAGATTTTACCATCTTCAGGATTCCATAGGTGATACCCAAAGTCACCTTCTCCATAGCCAATGAAGAAGCACTTTTTGGACTTTGCATCTAGCTTTGACCTTAGGCTTTAATCTATGTGCATGAAAGCTTCACACCCAAACACTTTGAAAAATGAATAATTCACCGGTTTACCTGTCCATGCCTCCTCTAGAACTACCCGATCCAATGCCATTGAGGATGACCGGTTGATCAAATACACTAACGTACTTACTGCTTCCACCCAAAACTCAAGGGGTAATCCTGCATGTAGCCGCATGCTTCATGCTCGCTCCATGATTGTCCTGTTCATCCTTTCTGAAACCCCATTTTGTTGAGGTGTCCTTGGGGTTGTCTTTTGTCTCCAAATGCCATTGCTAGCACAAAATCTTTCATCAAAATCTTGGCTGCAATATTCGCCTCCATTGTCGGATCTGAGGCATTTAACCTTAGTACCTATTTCATTCTCCACAAAGGAGTTCAACCAAAAAATATGGAAAACACATCGAATTTATTCTTCATTACATAAAGTCATGTTTTCCTAGTCGCATCGTCTATGAATGTTACATAGTACAATGAGCCACCAAGTGATGGTGTACTTGTTGGACCCCAAACATCATAATGAACCAACTCAAGTTTTTTATTTTTTCTTTCATTTCTTGATTTTTGAAATTTTACCCTCTTTTGTTTACCATAAACACAATATTCATAGAACTCTAAGTCCACTTGTTTCAAACCTGGTAGAAGCTTCTTTGTTTGAAGAATTTGCATTCCTTTGGCACTCATATGCCCAAGCCGATAGTGCCACACCGCATTGTCGACTTCCGTAGCTATTGCACAAGTTGAAGATTGCATGCTAATAGTACACAAGTAAAGTGTACCAACCTTTTCTCCCTTGGAAACCACCAAAGACCCCTTTGAGATCTTCCACCATTTTCTTTTGAATGCAATGTTGTGACCTTCATCATCCACTTGTCGTGTAGAGATCAAATTTTTGTGAAGAGAAGGAACATGCCTAACATCTTTAAGCTTCCATTCATTTCCGTTAGCAGTTTTGACACAAACTGTACCTTTGTTGACAATCTCACAAGCTTCATCACCTCCCAAGTATACATACCCAAAATTACCTTTGGTGCCCGCTAATTTGGTTTAATCGTGGAAATGCTCCTTGGGCGGTGTCACATGGAATGAAGCCCCAGAATCTACTATCCAAGAATCAAACACATTGTCTAATGAGAGAATTAGAGCATCTTGCTGTACTTTACTTGCCACATTGGCGTCTGATGTTGGCTTGTTGTCTTGAGACTCCGACTCCTTCTTATTCTTGGACCATCAATCCTTTTTGACATGGCCCTTCTTGCCGCAGTTCCAACATTCAAGAACTAACTTTGTGCATGACTTGCTCCACCTTGCGCGATCACGACCCTTTTGGTTTTTGAACCTCTCCTTAGGCCTTCCTCTTGTTTCCGCTGATAGTGCATCACTTGATGATTCTCTTGTGCTTCTCCTTTGCATTTCCTTGCTTAATGGAACACCCACAACATCATCAAACTTAAGAGTATTTGCGCTAGAGATAGAATTACTTACAACCATTAGAAGGCTGTCCCAACTATCCGGTAGAGAAGATAGAATAAGGAGAGCTCGCACTTCGTCAAAATTGATTTTCACCGATTGAAGTTGGCTTATGTTGGTGTTAAAGTCATTTAGGTGTTCTGCAACTGAACCATACTATCTTTAGATTGAACAAGCGCTTCATGAGAAATACTTTATTGATGGTTTCTCGTAGAGGCCGTCAAGTGACTTCATCAAGGTCTCCGTGGTCTTCATCTCTAAAATATAGAAGGCCAATTGACGCCAAGCTTAACCGGATTGTTCGCAGTGCCTTTTGATCAAGGACAATCCATGCTTCATCTGCCATCATTGTGGGATTCTTTGAAAGACCACCTAGTGGCAAATAAAGGTCCTTCTGGTAGAGATAGTCTTCAATCTGCATCTTCCAATGTTGGTAGTTTCTACAGTTGAACTTCTCGATCTTGAGCTTCCCTTCCTCCGCCATTACTCCCACTCAATTCAAGGAATCCTTTCCTTGAGATAATTTAGCTACGAGCACACCTTTCTCATGTTAGTAAATATGACGTAGCTAAGTAGATAATTGAGTAGAGAGAGAGAGAGAGAGAGAGAGAGAGAGAGAGAGAGAGAGAGAGAGAGAGAGAGAGAGAGAGAGAGAGTACACACAATATACGTGGTTCACCCAATGTGGGCTACGTCCAGGAGAAAACAGCCACTCAATGGCTTTAATACTTCAAAACAGGAAGTAGATTACAAAGGATTATACCCTTTTGGAGTTCCCACCTTGCTTCACTCTCACCACCTCACATCAACTTCACAATGCACCACAATGCTTCACAATCCACTTTTGTGCGTAGAAGAGGCCTCCTTTTATAGGCCAAAAGGGCTTCCCTCTCTCATGAGAGGCAGCCATGTGTAGCCGCCCTTGTGTAGACAAGTCCAATCGAACCTCCAATCCGCCCATGTGTGACCGTCCTTGAGAAGACAAGTCCTCCTTTGAAATCGGCCACCAGCAATTGACTTCTGACCACTGGCCATCGGCCATTGACTATCGGCCACCGCCAACCGGTCGGTCATTTTTCGACCACTTTTTGACCGCCATCCGGTCATAATATTCCGGCGAAGAAAGAGATTGGCCGTGAGAATTTTGATTTCCGGTGAGTGATTTTTCTTCACGCACAATGGCTTCTCCTCATAACGGGGTCCTTATAAATGTGTGTTTTTAATACAAAAAATTACAAGGGGTAAATCAGGCTCCATACTTAACAATTTGCACAACTTCACAAAAGCAAGTGCAAGCTTCTTTGGACATGTGGCCTAGCCATACTTGGCAGAGAAGGTCTAGGGTCATTGACCAAAAATGGCAGGGTTGATCTAACCTTAGACTTCACTTTTCTCTTTCACTTATTAAAAACCATTAATTTATCCTTTAATGAAATCATGATTAAGGATGATTTTCATGATTAAGGATTTGTGAGAAAGGGGTATTTCTTTGGGGTCGGGGGCAAGACCTTTGCACAAACCTTTGGAGGTTTTATGAAGCTGACCCACTACCAACTAATTTAGGACATGCTAAATTAGGACGAACTTGGGTAAACACAAAGCTCACCCTTTGGCTTTAAAATTTCACCTTCTATGTGAAACCTTAGCACAATGATTTGGAGGTGCCACCAAGCTACTCCCTAAATCTACTAAATTTAGACCTGCAAAATTTATACTATTTGTGGCAAGTTAGAAAGTTACCCTAAGGCCTCCCAAAATTCATACTTAATGGAGTCTAAAGAGCCAAAGTCCTTGAACTCGAAGGAGATGTACTCGCTTCACTTGGCAAAGCTTTAAGCTTTCTACCCGATTGGTTCTCTACCAAGGCTAAAAACTTCTGAAAGACACTAAAGATGTCGCTCTTCTGCTTGAAGAGATAAACCCACATCTTTCTAGTAGAGTCATCTATGAATTTTAGGAAGTATAATGATCCCACTAGAGACTTGACTGGCATAGGTCCGCACAAGTCATATGAACGAGATCTAGAGGACTTCCTAACTCTTTGTCTAAAGGCGATGATGTCAATCTAATTTGTTTGCCATAGATGCAATGCTCAAATAAAGAGAAGTAAGAGTAATCTAACACAGGGATATAACCAAAATGCTGTAAGACTTTCCTTCCCTTTTAACTCATATGACCTAGCCGGCTATGCCACAACTCTGTAGATGGCAGCTCGGCTACACAAATAGAATTCTCTTTCATGGAAGAGACATAAAGTGAGTACAATGAGCTAGACTTATGTCCTTTAAGCATGACCAAATTTCCCTTCTTGATAATCCAAGAACCATGAACAAATAGGGTAGTGTAACCCAAATTATCCAGCTGTCCAACCAACAGACATCAAACTCTTTGTCAATTTGAGTACATGTCTGTGACATTGTGAAACATAAATTCAGTGCCATTATACATAGAAAACTTGATGCTGCACACACATATATCAAGATCATAAGAGGTGCCTAGATTCACTGTGCCATGTGTGACAGTGTATGTAGAAAACCACTCCTTGTGAGGAGTCACGTGAAAGCTAGCACCTAAGTCCACAATCCAATTCTACGCGTAACACTTGTCAAAAGCTAACAATGCATTAGGACTCAAATCCAATGTGAAAATCAGCACATCATTTGGCACGTCAAAAACTGTCTTGCTGGCTAGAGACTCAACCACATTAATGTTACCATATACATGTGATAGTGATGTGTGTGAACACAATTAGGACCGCCATGGCATTTTTTCCCTCACTAGGAGGTTTTCCCCCCCGTGCATTGTACAGACACCCATTATTCTAGGGCTATCTATCTTTCCATTGCACACTAATTAAAACACTCTTTGTTGTGTGTCTTGAGCTTCGTTCGTCTTCTCCAAGCTGTGTGTGTTTTCCTGCAACCCTAATTCCAACAATTGGTATCAGAGCAAGTTGCGTCCTCTCGGGCTTAGTCGCCAGTAGCTCCAACACACACCTGCTCACTTTCTCCAATTTCTCTAAGCTTTTGCGAGCGCTTACTGGTTGAAAATTTTTTGGGGAGATCTCGAAGAGCTCAATTTGCTCAGATTTTTGATTCAAGCTAGTTTCGGCCTCCATTTCCACTACAGGTAGTACTACATAGACTCTTTTGTCATTTTGTGCAAAAATTTTTTCACTGTCGTTTTTTGCATAATAGGTCCCTTTTTGTCTTCTATGGTTTGTGATATATATCACACGTTGTTCCCATTTTGTTTCTCCTCTTTTTGAGCAGTTTTCACATCAGAGGCAGGCATTCGTCATGGCTGACAACAACACAAATGTGTTCACGATGTTTGCTGATGAGGGTAGATTGGATGGGGATGATTACCATATGTGGGACTACATGATGCAACATGTTCTTGTGTCAAAGGGTGTCTAGAATATTGTGCAGGGCATTGATGTACATCCTGGCTCTAAGGCTGTAGGCGATGTTGAGGATGTTGCAGTTCTTGCTACAAGGATTGCTACTGTTAGAATTGTTTTGCCTACATAGAACAAACTCATTGGGATGTATAATATGCACAGGCTCATGCATTGATTGTGTAGAGCACCATTACTCCTCACATTCGTTCAACAAAATCTGCAAAACAGGTTTGGTATATTCTGGTTGGTCTTTATGCAAGTCGCAATGAGACAAAAATTGCATTGCTGCATAAAGAGCTGGAGTCAAGGATTATGCATGAGGAAGATGATATGGATGCTTTCTTTGTTTGTGTCAAGGATATCAATGAGCAACTTATTTATGAAAGTGAAGTCATTTCAGACAGTTCGCTTGTGCAGACTATTCTTGATGCCTCGCCAGATTCTTATCAAACTTATGCTAGTACTTGGAGACTTATGACCCAAGGAAATCCTGAGTTGTCAAGTTTGATGCATTATGCACATTTCTGTTACAAGAGTCACTTAAAAAAAAAAACATGACTAGACAGCATGCAGTTGAACATGCCTTTATTGATGCTCAAAGAAAAGGTGGTAACAGCAATGTAGCCACTTCTCATGGTTCTTCCCAAGTGGTAAATCACCTATTTCTAATGCTTTCGCTACTAGCAGCAATCCGTTTGGGAATTTTGGTGATAAGGGCAAAAATAAGACGTGTTGCCATTACCTGTAAAGCTAATGATCACTTGATCAAGCAGTGTCCTAAGTTGAAGGCCAAAGAGACTAAGAAGAAAGAGGGTGGTTCCATTGCAAATGCTGGTTCCACTACAAATGCAACTATTGTTGAGTCTTTCTGTGAAAGGAGTCTATGATGCTAATGTTTGTTAGGGGCAAACCACCCTAATAGTACAAGTACACAATAAAACTGCATATTACACTACACTACTACATATGAGAATACTGAAGAACACCATGAATAGAGAGAAGAAGGTACTGTATTACTCAATGTTCATTAACACACAAGCACTTACAAAGAGTACCGAGCACAACTGCATAAGAGAAAGACTGATTGCACAACTGCCAGACATCATCAAGAACTCTACTACTCGCCTAAAACTAACCCACTTTAAACATCAACCATTGGTGTGAACCCTGAAGGTTCAAAGGTTCCATCCTTAGTTACAAACAAAAGTAAATAGTCTAATACTGATGTATCAGGGCAATAACACTTGGCACATCTGGTGGGCAATGTTTGCAAAACATTATAAGAACCCACAAAACCCTTGACAAAAAACTGTGAAAACCAAAATAAAGTCTTGCTTGAAGTTACTGCTCCTGAACACTTGTATCTTCAGTTTGATTTATTTCTCCTGACTGTGCATCCACATCATCTCCAGCTTCCACCAATCATTCTCTCTACTCAAGAAGGTAAGGTCTAGATATTGTTGCTCAACATATTCTTTAACAAGCTTTAATGTAGTTTGCACTTCATCCAATGACACAATAGAAAATTGAGCATTAGAGATTGTAGGCCTCTCCAGGATTGGATCTCCAAGAACTGTTACAGGTTCCTCCGCTGCCAATTTGTCCTTTAATTTTTTGATCTTGAAACCTGTTTTAGTAGTTGTAGACTTAACATGTTTGTCAATCAAATGCAATGCAATGTCAATAAACAAGTCTCCAAGATCTTTATCGATTTTATCCTTCACTGCATCCAAAGACTCCTCTTTTGAATAGTTTGCAGATGAAAGATCTTGAACATCCGTAGTCATTTGCAAAGACCTATGATCAAATTGCAGTTTCTGTATTTTCTCCCTTCTCATTATAAATCTTGCATCTTAAGTCATCTGTGCTGGAATTTGAGACAATCTTCCCTGCAGAATACTTTTGTTATTGACATAACGAAAGATAGCAGCTAGATAAGGCCCAACTTTAGTAGTCCTGTCCTTCCTTCTCTGCTTTGTATAGATCTCAAACTTGATTCTGTCCAATAAGATATTGGCCCATCCCATTTGTCTACCACTCTCAACTGCCAACAAAATGCCATAGTTTTCCCTACTGATGTATTTTGATTTCACCAGCAAAAAGACTCTTTCTATAAACCACCTCACCTGTTGTAATTTGGCTAAATTCTTCATATCTGACAGTTGATAAGAATGCCTTCCCCCTGAGACTGACCAAAGGCCTTAGTCATATCCTTCTCAGTTGCCTTACTAACTTCATTGTCATCTGAAGTAGAAAGATCAAACACCTTGGCAACTAACTCTTCAGTCAAGTATGCTTCTTTAAATACCTGTCCATCATTTTTTTGCAGGTGCTTCAGGTAGACTATGGAATTTGGTTATTTCTCCAACTTACCCAAGGAAATCTTGAAAAATCAAGCAAGCCAATCCTGCTAAGCCATGCATTATTTGCTTCAGTATGCTCTAAATCATACATGAAGTCGAGAAAAGTATAATAAAAAAATAGTTCCTCCCTTGCTGGCTATACCATGCGGGTAAGAGTAACCATTTTTGGCTCATCATCTGAACTCAGGTCTGGCACCATTGGACTTTGATAGCGAGTCCTCCTTGCATAATGCATTAGTGTAGGCGTAACTTCTTCCTCTTCTCTTGTATCCATACCAACACTCGCAGATAAATTAGGGATTATCGACATGTTCACCCCCATCATAAAATGCAAAGGTTGGTTGTATATAGTGTGGTGATTATGTGTTTCCCCTTTGCATGCATAAGTAGTCACTATTCCAAATTCATCATTAATAGGATGTCCCCCTTGATTCTTGACAATTTGTCCAAAAAATGGTTTAAGTCGAAATCCATTAATGGGTTCCTCAATTATTTTACCTTCCTGATCAGACAATATGTAAGTATTTGGTCCCACTGGCCTAACTATTTGAAATGGCCCCACATGTTTGAGTTTGCCTAGCCTATATTCCAATTTGCTGTTATAGACCAACATCCAATCACCTGAAGAAAAAAAATTGAACTTGATATTTTTGCTAATCCAAGCTTGTCTTCTTTGTTGAATAATATTTGCAACATATTGGCTATGGATTTTGTCCTCTTCCAACCTCAATAAAGCCTCCTTCCTGTATCTGACTGACTCTTCAGGGGATAATTTTTCTTGAGCTGCAACCTAAGGCTTGGCACTATTAATTCCATGGGCACCACTGCTTCTAACCCATACATTAGCTTAAATGGTGTCATGCTAGTAGTCACTTTATATGCTGTCCTGAAAGCCCATAGTGATGAGTCCAATTTCTCATCCCAGTAAGCAGTGGCTTTAAGAGATAATAAAGCAAAAAGTGTAGCCAAATTTTTGTACATAGACATTATGACCAGGTTTGGCTGTCGCATTGAGCTAGTTTCTGATCAGGGAGGACATCTTATCAACAAGCTGAACTGCATAAGAAGTCCACAGTGTACTATCCCCAGGCCAATGGACAAGCAGAAAGTACAAATAAGATTTGGGTCAGGATTATCAAGAAGCTGGTCAATCAAAATAGGATAGAACATGGTCGAGCCTTCGACTTTCGTAGGCTATGGCGTGCCCTTCTTGGAGCAAAACAGCTCCAAGGCAATCACCACAAGTGTCACATTGGACCTTAAATGGCTTTGAGAGATCCGGCAGTGTAAGCACAGATTGAAAAATAATCTTTTTGAAAGCATTGTTCTCCTTGGCAGACCATGCATACCTTACATTTTTCTTTTTTTGGTCATGTAATGGTCCCGCAATTTGTAAGAACTTTTCTATGATGCATCTATAGTATGCACACATACCTATAAAGCTTCTTAGTTCATGTAGATTCCTTGAATTAGGCCATCCTTTTGTTACCTCTAGCTTTGATGGATCCATTTGGATGCCATCTTGAGAGATAATGTGACCTAAATACTGAATCTCTTGTAAGAAAAACTCACTTTTCTTTTGATTCATATAAATTCTATTCTCTCGTAAGACTTGAAATATTACCTGGAGGTGTTGCTTGTGTTCGTCTAGTGAATTAGAGTAGATGATAATATCATTAAAGAACACTCTAGTAAAGGTTTGGTGAGGCGTGAATAGATTCTCCATCAAGTGGTTAAATATGGTTGGTGCATTGGTCAAGCCAAAAGGCATGATAATGTATTCGTAAAGACCAAACATAGTGCAAAATGCGGTCAGCTGGTGCATTGGTCAAGCCAAAAGGCATGCCAATGTATTTGTAAAGACCAAACGTAGTGAAAAATGCGGTCTTTACAATGTTTTGATCAACTATCCTTATTTGATGGTAGCCACTTTTTAGGCCAATCCTACTGAAGTAGGTCGACCCTTGTAGCTTATCAAATAAGTCTTCTACCCGTGGAACGGGAAATCTATTCTTGACAGTGATTCTATTTAGTGCTCTATAGTTGACACACATAGAATATGTACCGTCTTTCTTTTGCAATAATAACACGGGTGAACAAAATGGAGATGAGCTAGGCCTAACCATGCCCCCGGGGTGGTCACTTTTTAGAATGTGTATGATATCACGTGAGTTAATCGGAGAGGATTTTTAAAAGACCAAAATGTATAAAAATGTATACATACAGAGGGGGGTGGGGGTTTTTTAAATAGGCTCACAGTGTAATTATAGTATTTATATTGGGGTATTATTAATTACCTCTTGAACGCATGTGATATAGGGGTCTTTTGATAAGTGACTGCCCCGGGACCATGCCCTTCTCAACTAGCTCATGCACTTGCCGCATAAACTCCTCTTGTTGAGCTTGAGAAACTCTATAAGGAGGTTTATTAGGCGGTGAACTTCCTGGAAGAAGTTCAATTGCATGGTCATCATTGCCTTGTTTAGGAGGTATTTCACAAGGGATGTTGTCAATAAAAACATCTTGAAATTACTTGAGAAAATTGGATACCTCTAATTCCTTGTGATTGTTTATATTTTCTTTTACTAAAGCATTAGGTTCATTTTGAGAATCTTTAACAAAAATCATGTACACAGAAATAGAGCTCTTTATTGACTTATTGAAAGCTTGCATATGTGCAATGGGTATGGTGTTACCCAACTCTTTGGCATCTATATACATATCTTTTTCCCTGAACCTAAAGTAGGTTTGCCTTTTAGGGAATTTAACATCGGCAGCCATGCGATCAAACCATGGTGCCGCTAGGATTACATCCTCATGCTTGAGAGGAGAGATAAAGAAGTCCTCTTTGTCCACATAGCTTTGGACATGGAGCCTCAATTTCCCAATTAAGGGAGTGACTGAAGCTTCTTGCCCCTTGAAAGCACCATCAGCGGGTAGGACATCTCCCATCTCATAGGCTTGGATGCCTAGCTTGGTGGCCAACTCTATGGATATGAAATTGTGAGTAGAACCAGAGTCAAAGAGAATAAAAGAATCATGTTCTCTTCCCTTTCCCCAAGCATGACATAGAGGAGATCCTTTGTAGTGAGCTTCCTCTTCTTGGATTTCGACCAAGGTAGCTCTAGGAGGCTCATTTCATGTATTCTTGTGGAAGCAAGCACAATAAGCATGCCCTTGCTCCTCGCACTTGAAACATCGGTTATCTTTACAACGATAACACTCAAGCTCTTCAGGAGGGAGTTTATTTTTGCCTTTATAAACTCCCTTCTCCTTAGCTTTGTTGTTGTTGGCGTTGCCTTTAGGAGACTCTTGGACATTGTCCTTCCCCTTAGGCTCATTGTTATGGTCCTTGTTCTCCGTGGGCTTAAGATTTCTCTCAGCCCCTTGTTGGAAATTGATTCAAGAATCCACCATGGTATAATGTATGACCGCAGATATGGTGCGTGGCCTTTGGGAGCTGACATACTCCATCATATCTTCAGTTAGTCCCACAATTTTTTTTTTGTTTTTTCTCTCCAAAATCCATCTTTTTGAAGACAGTGGCTTTGAGATGCAAGTCCCAAAACTTTTCTACATATTTGTGAATAGATTCGTATGGAGAGAGCTTCAAGCTTCACCATTCGGTGAGTACTTTTTTTTAGCATTGGTAGCCAAAAACTTCTTCATGATGGAAGCTCTTAAAACTTTCCATGTTTGTAGAGCTTCACCGTTTGCCCGTAGGCTAGACCACCATTGCCTGGCGGACTTTTGAAAAGGCATAGCTACATGGTGTAGCTTAGAGGACTCCGTGAAGCCCTCATCTCCAAACGCCGCATCGAATTGTTAGATGAAGGCCAAGACTTTGTCCATAGGACCAAAGGTGCCATCGTAGGTAAGGGAACATATGTTCTTTCCTCTTTCTTTGAACTTATTGAGTTTGGCCGACCTCTTCCACGCGGAATAGGATTTCCTATGGCCTCTTCTTTTTGGTGGTTTGAAAGTTGCACCATCACTTCCTTCAGAGGAGGAAGATTTGAGGAGGATGGAGAAGAGGGTGACCTCTTTCTTGCCTTTTTTTTCCCGTGTTCCTCCTTGCCTACACCATCACTTTCTTCATAAGAGGAAGAGGATGAAGAAGATGGAGAATAGGGTGACCTCTTTCTCGCCTTTTTCTTTTCTTGTTTCCTACCATCCTTCTTTGAATTATGGTGTGGAGAAGTGTGCGATAGTCTTCTCCGTTTAGGGGGTGTTGGAGAGCGTTTTGCCCACCGTCTTCGTGGAGCCATCTCTACCGAGGTGGAAGGAGACTCACTTATTTCTCATTATTTTGGTGGGGGCTCTTGAGTTCTTCTTTGGGAAGGAGATGCATCGTCAAGTAATAGATTTTTGAGCCCTTCGTATGGATCCTCTTCTTCTCCCGAATTGGAGAGAGGCCTCTTTTGGAAGTCTCACAAGGAGGCTTCCTAGGTACTCTCTCTTCTTGGTGGGAAGTTTGGAGAATCCCATGAGCACATAGCTGCCATTGCACTTCACTTTGGAGGGATGGATTGCCCATCGCTTGTTGAAGCCTAGAAACAAGGTAGTTAACAAGCATAAGGGCATCATTAGTAGCCAACTCATTAGCAAAATCAAAGCTATCAGCATTAATTTCACTCTCTTTACTATTGTCAGCCATTCTAACAACTTATAGGTGTAATTTTTGTTAAAAATGTACTTTGGCACTTCAAGCCCTAATTGTTGCTCCTCTTAACCCCTTTAGAAAAGCACTCAAGCTCCTGTACCCATGGCTCAAATATCATTAATTGCAAGGAATAGAAGAGAGGGTCTTTCAACACCAAAATAGTACCGGTTCCTGTCAATCTTCTAATAGCTCAATAGTGGTTAGAGGCCGTCCCGTAGGACTCCACTATTAAGACCATAACTCTCGATGGTGATGCTCTGTTATTTGCACAAAGCAGCACATTGCAAGGCTGAAAAGATCCCTATTCTACTTACTGAATTGCAATTAATAATACCAACCATTCATAGTTAGCTTGAGGACCTCCCTTCTTGAGCAAGAAAAGAGAAACCTTGTGCTTTGATACCAATGTACATTTAATGGTCTAGTAACTTGTCTGTAGCAAAAAATAGCATAGACATAGTGACCATTTCATTAGACTAGATTCCTAATGAGCATAGAAAGAGTGCTTGGATGGAGAGAGCAACATAAAGCATAACACCTATTTAGATAGGCATGAACAATAATTCAAAAAGAGAGAGAGATTAAGCTATTGACAACAGTTGAGGACCGGATTTACATGGAGCCAGTCCCCCCTCCAAAAGGCTTTGTATTATAGGTTTCCCCCATCGAGGGAGAGACTTTACAATACAATACTTTGTGTTCCTTCAATAACTTTCTCGTGCAATGAAAGCACCATGCTCACACTTATAAAACACAACATCAATTCCCTCACGATCTCAGACCCAAGACCTCAGACACCTTCAAAGATGGTGAGAGCTAGTGGGGTATGAGAGTAGATTGAGAGGAAGAAGTATTCTTACAAGAAAGAAGTATATCTCCTCACATAATGACTCATAAAAGCTTAGCATAGCTTAGTAATTAGCATGGTAGAGGAGATGAGCCGTTGCATTGGAGCTTGGCTCTTGGTTGGATTTGCATCACAAAGCCAAGAGTTGTTGGTGTAGGCCTCCCTTCTCACAAGCTTGGAGTAGATGATGAGCTTTCCATTAAAGCTTGAGAAGGAGAGAAAGCCTTCTTTGCTTCACACATGAAATTGTGTGTGTGTGTGTGTGTGATAATGCCTTGCCAAAATCAGCCCCCTGTCTCTCTTGGTCGACCCCTCTTGATTTTTACTCATGCTGGCATCCCATTAGACCCTGCAAAGCTTAGCAATGATAATTAAGAAGAATAAGTGATAGCCTTGTGACATGTGTCTCCCTTTCTCCTTTTCTGACAGCTTTAGGTAATTCAATAATGCAATTAAACTCTCATTGGACCCCTTAGTCTTCTGGCCAATAGGAATCAGGCAAGCCATTGGGCTGCTGAATGCTCATTGGACCCCTTGGGAGACTGTCCAATAGTCTTCTAGAGAGCTTAATTTCTATTGGTTCTTTTATCAAGTGTTTTATAATGAATTAAACTAAATGTACTCTAGCCTAATTCTCATTGGTCCACCTCTATGGCCATCCGATAGGATTTGAATGCACCTTGGGGGCAACTGGGCTAGGGAGCTGACATGTGTCCCCTATTCCCTCTGTGTAAAGGGAGCTTTCTAGAGTGTGTCTGTGTTTCTCTCTCCTCCCCTACAATTTGGGCTCACCCACTCCTATCTAGGGATATGTAAAGACTTTATGGTCTTCACATAAGCATCCAATTTGCCCTAGGTTTTGACCATTGGACCTAACCTTAGCATTTTGGAACGTGAGCAATTTGGAAGTCTTAATGGGCTAAACCTTAGGATCTTTGAATCCCATTGTTGCACATTGCTCTTTTGCAGATGGCCCCCCCTTTGGATCCCTACTATGAACGGTTTGCCAGCTTAACCAATATTCTAGCCTTTTCTCCCCTGGTACTTCCCCATATTAAATGAATTTAACATGAGAAAATCATTTAGGAGAATTAGAATTAGTTATTATGACAAAAGCAAAAAAGTACGACTAGATACATGTTCTATGGCGAGGGTACTATAAGAGGGGAGCTCCAACAACCTCTATCACTGAAGGTATCTCAACATTCAGGATACCTTAGCTCAAAGAAACCTCATGCAATGACCCTCCAAAAGGGTAAAGTAGACTCAAACGACTAGCCACAGTCTCAAAAAGGGCTCTTTTGGATGCTTCATACTGCATGCACATTATCGTGAAGGCTTTCCCCCCCGTTAGGGTTTCAAAACGCTACACAGAGGGAGAAGTTATTCGGTGCTACCAAGATAGCATTTTAAAACGCCTTGGGTGCTACCAAGATAGCATTTAAAAGCGCCTTGGGTGCTACCGCAAGGAGATGCCTCTATCGAGGATGGCGTCTTGAAATGCAATTGCAGCACGTCATGGAGGGGGCAGTGGATGATGGTGGAACTGAGTGCAAAGGGGCTAGCGTTTCAAAATGCTACAAGAATGCATGCAGATGAGCTCGTGGTGCAGCAACATTTTAAAAATGTCGTAGAGAGCTAGTGATGGCACCATTGGCTATGATGAGTTTCTCCAAGGTTCTCTTCTCTGGGCCGCCTTTCTCGCCCAAGGTCATGGAGCATTAAGCTATGACACCATGGAAAAGGCCATGATGCGGACGCATAGAGACTAAGGGGAAAAATTATGTGTGTGTGTGTGTGTGTGTGTGTGTGTGTGTGTGTGTGTGTGAGAGAGAGAGAGAGAGAGAGAGAGAGAGAGAGAGAGAGAGAGAGAGAGAGAGAGAGAGAGAGAGAGAGAGAGAGAGAGAGAGAGAGAGAGAGCAAGAGTCTTTTGAACTAGTCAACCTTGGCAATGAATAACTGAATGTGGATACAATGGGGGCTCAGGGTTGCTTATATAGCAACCTCTCTCTCTCTCTCTCTCTCTCTCTCTCTCTCTCTCTCTCTCTCTCTCTCTCTCTCTCTCTCTCAGACACTGCCATGATTGATGAGCACAAGGTCTTGTATCTTTTCTCTTACCTCAACTCAGTCGAAAAAAGAAAGTTGATCATGATGGTTAAATAAGGCAATGATTTTGAAAGCATTTCTGAAGAGGAAGCACTAGATTTAGGTACCCTACTTGAAGCCTTGTAGCGTAGACCAATGTGTCTAAACCATCTCGCCAAAGAAAAGGCAAAGAATTTGCATTCAATGGATCCACCAATCACCATTATGACAAGTCCAACAAACATAAATATATGCACCTAATCTTTCACAAGTTTTTGTGCTTGATAATACTCCTCCAAATCCTAGTACGACTCTCTCCAAAAAACCAAATAGGGCATCCACATCTTACAACACTATTAATATCATCAAATATGACATGAAATCCACTAAAAAAATAGGCCATCTCAAAGATAATAAAAAAAATTGTACAATGGGATCGTATAGCCTCACAAGCACATGGTAGCCTTCAAACAAGTGATGATTGTAGAGAGGAATTCATCGCAGAACGAAAATCACTATCTTGGTTATAGTGTTGAGATGTAGAGACAACCAAGACACTATGTACGCTCCCAAAGACTAAATCATATTGATCACAAGTTATGTATATATAGGTGAGACCTAGTCTAGTTAGGTGTTGGAGCTATGTATAGCTCCAACATCACCACTCAAACAAAGTCTCTAGCTCCGGATAAAAAAACCCTTGGGGAGGAGTACAAGGGAAAAATGCAAGCTCGTATATACAAACATGTACAATGATAACGAAGAATAGTTATAGTGCATGTGTGAAGTCAATATACATATATGCAAAATGATCAAGAAGGTTAGAGTGTGAATGTGCCTGTGTAAAGTGTATAGTGCCTACAAGATTACAACATCCCATATAAAGTGGTACTACATGATAATAATAGTTTAGTCTTCGAAGAGAGAGGCTGAGACAAACTCAAGATCCAAACATAGGAGAGTGAATCATGATTTGTGAAGTCCTTTGGTGAAGATATATACAACCATTTGATCACTAGGACAATGCTTGATAATGATTGTGACTTTCTTTACTTCATATCACACATAATGATAATGTACTACAATACTTTTCACCTTGTTGTGTTGGACATATTCTTTAGCAAGACTGATGTCACTTTGATTATCACATCAAAGCGATATACTCAATAGTGCAATATGACCAATATCTACAAACATTTGTCATAGCCATACTAAATCTCGAGAACTACTAAAGATGTACCTATATATTTAGCACCTATTGTAGAAACTGCTACACATCATTGCTTCTTAATGGTCCAAGAACCTGCTTCACATCGTTGCTTCTTAATGGTCCAAGAAACAAAATAGCTATGATAAAGAAATAGTTTCCACTTGTAGAGCACATAAATAAGTGAGATCTTGCCTAATCTACATCTATACATCCCAAAAGATGAAGGGAACTCATACAATTGGAGTTTTAATGGCAATAAATCAATCCAAAATCTGTAGTGCCTTTCAAATGATTCAAAACCCACTTTGCTACAAACCAAAAGAGATGGAGAAGCACGATGTTGTCCAAGAAAATTTGTATCAAGGAGAAGGTCAAGATGATTATTTAATCCAACAAATTGGAGACATCCAACAAGGTTAACATAAGGTTGATGTGATTCCAATCCTCTATCTTGTTGCACAAATTGAGAGTTTTTGGTAGAAATTACAATTCAAGGAGTTGTAGCAAAATGTACGCCCATACCAAACTTCTAATAATGTCCTGAATGGACTTTATTTGAAGGAATATCAAAAAACCCTTCTCACGATACCATTGAATTTGAATACCAAGATATATGTCTCCTAGATCCACCATGTCAAATGCATAAGACAAAAAATCTTCTTTACTTGTCGGAGGAAGTTGATATTGTTGGAAACAAGTATGGTGTCATCCACATATAGAGGAAATATAACAAAACTATCACTTTTCTATTTGATATACAAGTTAGGATCCAAGGAACAAGAGATAAAACCTTTAGATATGAGAAAAATATCAATCTTTTGATACTAAGCTTGTGATGCTTGTTTGAGACCGTAAAGTGCTCCATGAAGTAGACATATCAGATCCTCCTTACCTCTGACTATAAAAACTTTAGGTGGCTCCATATGAATCTTTTTCTTGAGGTCTTCAAAAAGAACAACAATTTGACATCCAATTGATGAACCTCCAAATCAAACTCCACAACACATATCAATAAAAACTGAATTCTAGTAATGCAAACAATAGGTTAAAAAGTTTTGTGATAATCAACTCCTATAATTTGTGAAAAACCTTTGGAAACTAGACAAGCTTTGAATTTTTCAGCGGGGTCACCACAAGCTTGATCGAAATTGATCCCAATTTTGTTGGATAACATTGTAATAATACATCATAAAAAGTATCCTTTTTTGTATCAAGAAGTTGTCTAACCAGCTATTTTTGTGGAATAACATCACCAGTAGCTATAGCATATAGATGATATTCTTCAAAGATTCAACATATCTCATCGTAGGGATTCCAATGTTATATTGTAATATAGTGAGCTGACTATGAGGATAAAGTACTTTTGTAATTGATTTCTTCTCAAAGTTTGTTATCAGATATTTCCATATAGCTTGTGAAATTGTAAAATTGCAATATTGTTTGAGCTTGAGGAGGTCAGCTAAAATATATTTACTTATCATGTGTGTTCAACCAAAAGGGATTTATAATTCAAAAAATGGTCACATTTTTATATAATTTAAGGAGCTCCAAAAAAAATAGATTGAAGGAAAGGGTGTGTTATAATCTAGGAAAATTCACAGATAAGAGATTATCAAAATACCCCTTGATCACACATAATATGGCAAGTGTTTGAGAATGGAAGTCTGACTCAAATACTACCTTCAATTATGAATTTATAGCTATAAAGAGAACACATTAAAAGAGTTCTTGGAGGGTTAATTTACTTGTGCAATACTCATCTTCAACATTATGTGAAGCTATAGGTGTTTCAAGCACTCGCAATTATGCACGTTTTGTCGGAAACTCCAAGATCGAAGTTAGTAGAAGGCAATTAAGAGTGCCCTATGGTGCATGAGACATTACATACAAGAGAAATGGTGAAACATGTTAGTGGCTTTTGTGACTCAAAATGGGCTTGGATATCAATAACAAGAGTGCACGCATTTTGCATATGACCATCATTTTTGTATGTTTATGTCAAGTGCAAAGATCTTTCTAAAGCAATCAAAATGACTTCTTACAACAGTCACATTCTGCAATCCTCCGCAATCTCTATGTTTTTCTTGGCAAGAAAGATTCTAGATGTGGCTATCTTTGTAATTTCTTTAGCAATGTTTCATAACCATTAACCATTAGGGTAAAGCCCCAACTTAACGAAAATGAGAAAGAATTTGCTCACTATCTTTCGGGTGATGCAACATTGGAGGCATTTGAGGGCAAGAATGGGAGCCCATGCCTTAGGGTACGTGACATTGTCCGCAGTAGAGGAAATGCGACAATGTTTTTCGACTCGTTGTGTTAAAAAATAGGGCCCCGATGGATGGATATACTTGCCAGGTTGAAAAAGGATAGCGAGTAGCGAGTTTTGAGCCCACAATCCCACAAATTTGGTTTTGACACCTCAGCTAACCGTCGCGCCACTAACTCAATTGTGTACTCCAACCTAGCCCCAGCAATAGTTAACAAGTGTCCTTAATTTGTGCAGTGTTCGCTTATTAGGGGCTTTACCCTATCTTCTTATAAGAGCTTTTAGAGTGTTTATGAAGGATCAAGAGGCTCTACGATGTACATCAATCCTAGAAAATGATACACTTTTATGATAGAGCATAACTTGTCTAGCATGTTTTTTTTTTTTGCAAAACTCACAATTGTGAGAGAATTATATTGATCAACCTAAAAAATTACAAGGTCTTGCCATGCTCGTGTTGAGCCATGACATCATACAGGGACCAAAATCACAATGGCTATCAAGGCAGCAAAGTCCATTGCTATGTTCTTCTGATATCTTTTAATTACTGATGGCCAGTATTTTCCCCCGTCCTAGGCATGCCAACTTCTGACAAAAAGGCACAAGTAATCCTAGCCCAATCCTCCGAGTGTTGCTTGCGTCCGAGTGTCCATATTAGCACTTTGCTTTCTTGTATAATTTCTGCGAAGCTTGCCACCTCAAAACCTCCTTCAAACACAAGGCGGTTCCTTGTCTGCCGTACATTTTGAGTGCCGATGAGGAGGGCAGGATTACCCGAATTCTTCCCTCCAAGGAGTAGATCGGTCTTGAAGAAACCAATTTTCCATGTTCTTTGGACCCACTTGCATACTTTCCCTGCTAGGTCTTTGATAGTTGGGCAATCCATAAAGAGGTGGGCTAGATCTTCACTTGCGAGCCTGCACCCCAAGCATCGATCTGACCCAATCCCTCTCTCTTGAATCTTCACCCCCGTCAGTAGAGCACCCCAGATTACCTTCCATAAAAATACCTTCATGTGCTGCGGAACCTTAGGCTTCCAGATGTTCTCTATTACTTGCTCCCACCTTTCCTCCAGCCATTGTTTTTTCCATATCTTGTTAAGGGGGCTAGACCAATCCTTCTTATGCATCATTGTATGATAAATGTTTTTAGGATGGGGTTTCCATAGGAGACTGCTTCCGGGCCATTTCCAGGCATTCCAGTCCAACTCCGAGTCACAAATCGGCATCACTATATTGTCAAGCTCTTTCATCACTTTGTGGACAAGCAAGACCTCCAAGCTATTAAGTTGGTACTGGGCGACCAGAAGATCAATGGTTTTCCAGCTCTTGTTGTCACTGTCCCAGAAGTGCCCACATCGATTCAGACCCTTGTTATTCAGTTTCTTGGCTACCTCTATCCAATAGGAAATTTGTGGCGGATCTGCAACTTTGGACAGCCATGGGGACCAATGCAAGATGGAGTTCTTGAAGTACCTGGTGTCTAGCATGTTTCCTAAAGAAAACAATGGTTTTGCAAAAACATTTGTCCTAGCTTGCAAGTCGAGTCAACAAGTTATTAGTTGTCCTACATTGTCAAAGTTGTTAGACTTTGAGGATCTTAGGCCCCCACAAGAGGTGAGGGACATTATATATCATGTTCAAAATATAAGAACGGCTTAAAAGGTCGAAAATGGCTTATGATTACAATATATATTTACCAAAATAACAAGATAAAAATAACTCAAAACAATTCCAAATTTCTTTCTTATTACATCGTGCATCTAGATCCAAGAAGTGAACGTTGACTGCATGTTGTCGCAAGACCTTGACTAGTAAGTTGATGCTCCCCCCCCTCCTCTCTCTCTCTCTCTCTCTCTCTCTCTCTCTCTCTCTCAGTTCCCAGTTTCCTCTCAAGTATCAGTCTTGAGCTCAAGACTCGTCGGATAGATATTTGAGGTCTCTTGGGATTGTTCCTCTCTTCTTCTTATCTCCCCACCTCGTGTGTGTGAAATGTTTGATGACTTGGACGGTCAAAGAATGTGGTGAGGCACGTACTGTGGGGTAGAGCTAGAAACCCTGTCGAAAGTTCAAACTTGAGTCAACGCCCACCCTTAAGTGCAGCTCCAAACAAGTGTGCATATATGAGCTTATCGCTAAGAGCAGGTGGAGGAGGGTCGAATGGTTTTTGTTCCTAGGCCAGATGGTCGATAGGATGGCTAATGGCTGATGCTATCCTGCATGTGCTCACCTTGGTTTGTGCGATGGTCGCTATTGGTCTTCTCCCTGGTTTCATCTCCATACTCACTAACACATTTATCTCCTCCTCTCCTCCCGAGTTCCTTAATTTGATCTATTTAAAGTTCATTTATTGATGTGCTAATTATAAACAAATTTTTTTTCCACTCCATCACAATCCTAGGGCTAATTATTTTTCATCCACCCCAACAATGATGGACTCAGACCGAGTGAATTACCTAGAAATGTCCTTTACCTTGGATGAGTATTGGTTGACACTCAAAAAGATGGCAAAGAAAATTTACCACGTTGGGATGGAATCACGGTCGAATTCTGTTAACAGTTTTGTAAATTTTTGGGCCCGTCCTTCTTGCTTATCGTCAATAAAGCCTTTTCTAAAGGAACGCTTGAATAAGGTGTGAAGAAATCAATTATCAAGCTCATCCCCGGGCAACTTGCTTGCTTGCACCTCAAACACTGGAGGCCAATCAAAATGATGCCAGTAGTATATAAGGTGTTGGCTAAACTCATTGCGGAAAGAATGGCTTCGATGCTAGCTAAAGTCATTTCTCCCCACAACCATGGATTTATCAAAGGAAGATCAATTTATGATAAGATCCTAGCCGCCATGATTGGTATGGAATATCCCAAATTCAAGAAACAAGAATGTATCCTTTTGCAATTGGAGCTTGATATAGCCTATGATAGGATAACCTGGTCATTTGTGCTAGAAACATTGCAGAATTTGGGGTTTGGTCCACAAATGTATCAAGCAATAAGTACTCTTAGAGAAGGGAGCTCCTTTGAATTGCTCTTCAATTCGAGAATAGTTAGTTGTTTTGATGTCAAGAGGTCTATTTGTCAAGGATGCCCCCTAGCGCCACTTTGGTTTGCCACCTGCAACCACCTTCTGATTGCTAAGCGGTGAGAGGGGAGATTAAAGGGTGTGGGACGCATGCCTAACCTCACCATCCTATCTTATTGCAGTATTAGTGATAACCACGATTAATTTGTCAAACCATGGGATGAAGCTGACCTTGACTAGTGCATAGAGGCTACAAGAGGTTGTCAATCTCTTGGAGAACAACTAACAACTCACATCTAACTCAAGCTACACTCAAGTGATTGAAATCACCAAGAGCCAATCGCTCATCGGCAAACAATTCACATCCGTTACAGCATCAAATGACATCCAAACGTAATGAAACTTCTAGGACAAGTTTATAAGACCTAAGCATACATGCCTATGGCCTCAAATCCCACTTTAGGTCAAGTTCCAAAATCGCGATTTTTAACAGCAGTGGATTTTTGACCGAGTCGTTTTCGACCCAGAATGCATCTAAATGCTTAGCAATGATGCCCCAATACCCCGCCTATACTTAGTTTTTGATTTAAACATGGAAACTCCTATTTATGATGAAATTAGGCCGCGAGTCGGCGACGCCAAAAGCTACGAAATACTGTGAATGGCTTACGTCAATGCGTAGAGCTCTTACATGCGGTTGCAATGCAACAAACGCATTCGCAATGTGACAACCGGGGAGGGAGTAGGGAGCGCGAGAAGGAGAGAAGTGAGCGCCGTTAGCTCACGCTGTGTATTTCTTATCCAAAAACTTAATAAAATCTTTACAAAGTTGGCTTTTATACCTTAGCCTAGGTCTAAAATGTGTAATGTCCGGCGCCTAAGACCTTTGAGACACACTTATTGTATCTACAACCTAGGTACAGTAACTGACCTGTTCTTTACAACTTGGAACTCCCATTGAACCCGTAACACATTAAAATATTACAATGGCTTGAAATAAATCGGGAATTTACAATACGTAACCCTTTTGGGAAAATGTGGAAAATGTGTAACTCCAATCTTTAATGCTTCTTCACTTTGATCTTCGATGTGCATCCATACGTCTTCAGTCTTTAGCAGCTTCTATTAACTCACGTTGACTAAGTTAACATTTTCCCTTCCTATTTTTGTGCACATCCCCAGGCATTGTTTGAAAAAGTGTCCTTGGAGGCTATGGAAGGTTTTGATTAGTTGTTGATGGGCTGATCTTCACTTTTTCGTTGAATTTGTTGATGAGGTTCAATTTGTTGCATCATCTTCATTGGTCTGAATAGTCGATTTTGAGAGATGATGTTGTGTTTGTCCGTTGTAATAGCATCATGATGAGGTTACTGTTTATTTATGAAAAGTATGTACAAGGGAAATAGAATGATGAGGTTCGAAATTAGGGTCTAATACCTGGATGACCAAAGGGAAAAAACCCATTGGGCAAAAAGTGCCTTTGGGATTCGCGCATTATTAGAGTACTTATTAGCATGGGAAATATTAATAAAGTACTCAAGAGATTATTTGCTAATAGATATGGAATTAAAAAGGCAGCAAATATGAAAGGGTAGCATGATGGAACATTGGTTTGCCTGTTGTAGTCCACTCAAGGTGCATAGGTGGAAGCAAAAAATAGTGTCTAATGCATATGTCCAATGGTGGGACGTCCTATTTATGCATACACAAAAATGCATGGAAAACAATATGCTGTGCAAGAAAGATTTTGAGGGGTTCTTTAGAAAGATGGTGTAGCTATAAAAGCGTATGACATGGCTTTGAAAGCTGACACCCCTTTAAGAATGGTTTTCGTTGATGAGGATATGTGCTCTCATCTTACTGTGCATTGTGCGTGAGTGTTGGACTCTATGACACTCCACCAATTGTAAGTTAACAGACTTCGACTCTTATGCTCATCTCATCTAGCATGAGCAACATGACTTTAGATATGCTCAACTCTTCCAGCTTGAGTGTAAGCCTAATAACTACGACCTTAGCACAGAGTTTAATGTGACTTGAAGCTTTGGGTCTAATGCTTTGCTCATTTTATTGCTCAGCAATTCGACTCTGACTATGCCAAAGAGTTTTTTTTGCACCCTGGCAACTTGACTTTTACATTCTTGTGCTTACTATAAACATTTCTTCAGGTAAAAGTAAGCTTGAATCCTCAAAAAGAGGATTAGTGAAGGACCAAGTTGGCATTGAAGGTTTCTTTTGCCATACCTGTTTTATCATCTTTGAATCTGCATTCGTGTTGGTTGGGTTGCCCTTGTTTGACTGTGAAGACTCCATTGGTTGTTGATTCTCCAATTAGGCATGTTGATAGAAGTCTTTGATGTTGTTGGAGGCCTTTGTTCACTTTTGGCATCTGGCTTTTGACTAAAAGCATTGGAAGACTTAGGAATCCAAACCTCTTGATGACCTTTGTAACTCCTTTGTTGACTTTGTTGAGCTTTAGGTCTTGCTGAGATCTTCAGGCAAGTTTGGTGTAGTTGCAGTTGGCTTGTGGTTGACTGGTAGCCAAATCTTTGTATACCTTGTGTAGAATCCTTGTCCAAGAAGAACATTCTTTGAGATCCATATTTGTTCTGTATCCTTTTGTGAGCCATGGTAGACTTCAACATCATTCAATGTTGTTCTGTTGTATACGTGCTTCTTAGGTATCCTAGGATATTGTTGAGGTTGATACCTTGTGGGCCTCCTTTCTTGGGAGGGACTTGAAGTTACTTCATATGCTCTAACCTGTGGTTTTGGCACCCATATCTATCTGTTATCTCCATAGTACTCCTGTGCCTTTAAGCTCCATTGTGATGCTATCCATCCGACGTGTTTGTCTTTCTGTGTTGATTTCTTGTCCTTAATCCAAACTGGATCATTGACTTTGACTAAATTGCTCGGAACAAACACTTGCTTGACTTTCCTTTGCTTTCTTGAGTACTTTGGCTGATATACCTTTGCTTTTCTGGGTGTCTCCTTAGAGGTTTTAGTTGGGTCAGCAATTGACTTTAAGTCTTGCAAGCCTGACTTGCTTGAAGAAGTTGATCCATGAGGGTTCTTTGATGTAGAGGCATATGCTGTCACATCTTTTGTGCTAATCGGTGGAAGTTCCACTTTAGCTTTACCTTTGTCTGCAAGATTTTTATTCTTTACCTCGGTGGCATTCTTTGCTCAATAGCTTTTGTGGTTGTTTTTTGCTCTGTTTGATCTGCACTTACTATTGTCTAATTTGCTTTCAGCTCTTTTGAAGTTCTAATTGATGGAGATGAATCATCTTCAATAAGATCTGCTTTGATATAAGTCTCCAGCTTAACTGTGCTTGAGGACCTTGTGCTGTCGTCCGCGGGTGACCAGTCTTGGTTTTCACTCATTCTTTGTTGTCTTTGATGACTGCATCCTGTTTTCATTCTGTATCTCTAACATCTTTTGGGCCATTGGCATTCCCATTATGACACCGTCTGGCATATCCTTTGTTGTGATCACGTGGAATTGAGCTATGATGATCTGCGAACCTACTTCAATGGTAGTGGAGATGATTCCCCAGCATTTTTCTTGTTTGTTTCCTAATATGCTCACAAATTCAGGAGCATCTTCCAGGTGTGGTTGACCACATCTTTTCCAAGTACGAAAGGACATGAGGTTCTTATCTAGTTGAAAATCTAGCTTTACTTCTTTTGACAGCTTTTCTTCATTCTCTCCAACAATGTTGCACTTGATCATCTCAGGATTTCTTTGTTTATTGACTGCTTTTGTTGTGGTAGCGTCCTTTGGTTGAGCTTTATCTGCATCTCCTTTGCTTTGATCACCTGCTTCAATTGATGTTGGCTCGTTTTGTTGTAATACTGTACCTTTTTCTTGCAACTGTTGAGAATTGTGTGCCTGCATTTGAGTAACTTTTGATCTTAGAAGATCCACTATACTTTCTGGCAGAATCTGTTTCTTCAGAGGAGATTTTGGTGGTGACCTTTGTCTAGCCTTTTGAACTTTAGCTTTCATTGATTTTGACTTTTTTTGTCACCTGTTCTGGCAGCTTGAGGATTTGCATCATCTTCAGATAGTCTTTGACTTCAGTTGTACCATCCAAATGAGATTGTACAACGTCTTGAACCTACTGAGAATCATTGCCATTTGCATCTCGATATGCATATGCGAGCTTGGCCTCATCTACTTGAGCACTATAGGATTTGTCGGTTTTTTACCCTAGCTTGTAGAGATCAATTGAACCTTTTGCCCCTGATGATCTTCATAGAAGAAATTTTCTGCAGATTTTGATGGTTTCTGGGTCAATGGGAAACTTCCAACAACCATATGATCTTTCAATGGTTTTTGCTTTGAAGGGGTCTGGTGGCTAGAAGTTCTTGGGCTTCTAATTGGTGTAGCATTTTCTGGTACTAGCGCTGAGCTTGATGAATTTGCAGCTCCCCCCTTCCTAGGATGATCACTATAGCCTGCTTCATTGTGAGAGCTCAAAACTGTCTGGCTCTAGTTGAGTCTCACCTTTTGGGATTATGAAGGTACACTTTAGCTAGCACTGTTGACATTTGGTATCTGTAAACCTTCTGCATAGTTTCCTATGTATCTTCGTGAAACATGACAAATTATTCCCCAAGTCAATCTGTAGATAGCATTATCTTTGCCCTGATATTGTCTATCCCATGGGTCTCCTATGATTTGAGCTTCTGTGATTTCAGGACCCAATGCATCATAGATGCTAGAATCTCGTCTATATCTACGACTATTTTGGTCAAAGTATATGCTCGTTTGGTCACAACATCGAAGTTTGATTTCCGACGGGGGAGAGTTTGGCTCTGAACAGATTTTTGGGTTCACTTGGGTAATATCCTTCAACTCTAGAGAGGATGGGCTATAATAGATTCTTTCCTTTGAAATGAACCATCCTTTCTGATCTATCACTGGACGCACTTCTATGAGTTGGTATGTGGGCCGTTCAAACACTGGTTGATCCTTTTTGTACAGTTTCCCTTTTTGGTCCACATAGTGTGCATATGAATTATGTGTACCATATAATGCTAACATCATTCTGTTTGATATGTCCCTTAGACTTGTGAATGATTGCACACTTGTGTTAGTGGATGCAAAATCATTTGCAAACCTAACAGTCTTTTCAACCTTTGGTGATATCTCGACACCTTTACCAAATTCATGCAAGAATTTGTTGTTCAAAAAATCAATTTTAAGCTTTTCAGGTGTCTGTGCATCTTTATGGTGACTTTGAACTTGCAGTGTTTTTATTGGGTGCTTCTAATGGTAGTGCAGAATCATTTGATTGCATAAAAAGTGACGAGTTAAATGCACTTACATCGAGATTCGCATTTCCAATTTGATTCTAATGGTAGTGCAGAATCATCTGATTGCATAAAAAGTGACGAGTTAAATGCACTTACATAGAGATTCGCATTTCCAATTTGCTTTGTATCTTGCTTGGCAGTTGATGTATCCCTGTTGTTAGGATTTCTTGGACAGCCTTCAGGAAAATGTCCACCTTTTCGTCCACAATTTGAGCAATATGCCATGACTGGTGGTATTTCAACTGTCATGTCAAGCTCTTCCTGAGAAGTTTCTGCTTCTATGCTTGCCAAGTTGTCAGCATCTTCTTTTAGAACACTGAGCATCAAGCTATAGATTGCTTTATCTTGACCTTTGTATCGTCTTTGGCTTGGTTCTCCAATTAGATTGGCTTCTATTGGTTGATCTGTTGGATTTCCATTACTGACTCTCGATTGATCTGACCACTGTAATCCATATACAATGACCCTGATTGCATATGCACTAATTGGATGCTTTGCGGGCTTGTGCAGATTTTTGGATAGCCATTTGGGTTGACTTTTTGAACTTCTATCTGCACTTCATCTTTGAGCTTGCAATACCTGGCTCCACTAAAGTCTGTGAACATATGGGAGTTCTCTGAATCTGGTTTTACTCTGATCAGTAGGATCTTGGCTCTTGTGTTGCTTTTGCTATTCATCAAGTATCTATGGCTTTTTGAATCTGTATACAAGACTTTATCTCCATTGTAGCCATAAAGCTGTAAAATTTTCTCTGTTGCACTTGTACCTGTGTTACTACTGCTACTGGCTTGCTCTGCTGTACTTTAACTCTCAGCTTGAGATGAGTCCATGTTGACTAGTTCTGTAAAACCTGTCTCCTAGTAGCAGACTTTGATATTGATTAGCAAAAAAAAATTCTGCTCAAGTTTGATAAGGCTGCCTTTGCCGAAGTACTTTTGGTAGTCGATTTCTCTTCAACTCACAAGAGTTGATTAACTCTAGCTCGAAAGTGTCAGAATTGATTGCGGCCTTTGAAATGATGAAAATCTAGGCCTTGAATAACCTAACCTGCAGATTAGATTATTATCCGTTTTTTCCACTTGACTTGAATTCAACTCTTGTCAAGCTCCCAATTCTTTGCCTGCAACCTGGTTCTTCAATCTGAGCTAAGTGAGTCAGCAATTGAGATTTCCAAATTCTACCCTTGCAAGGAGCTTAAAGGACTAATCTGCAACTTGAAACTGAGTTAAGAGGTACCAATTTGGATCCGATGGAACCCAAAATTGACCAGTGGCCTTGTATTATGTTGTTCTAGCACTGTACAAGCTCAAAAGTCCAAAATCTTGTTTCTAAGGTTCAAAAGTAAATAATCCCGATTATTTACTTTTCTCAGTTTCTACACTTTTTAGGCTCGTTTTGCCAAGTATTTACCTTGTCGTGGTCTTTGGACAAGTTTGGTTGAGTTTGATTAAGATTTGTCCAAGTTATCAAAATTGTTTAGTGTCCGCAGAGTCTGATTCCCAGAATCTGGCTTAATTCTCAATTTTATGATCCAAATTTCACCAAATTTGATTTGTGGAGTCTACTTGATGTGCTTGACCCTGTGGTATATTCAGTTGTACAAAATTTCTCAATTATGGAGAAAAAGTAAATAATCGCGATTATTTACTCTAGTTTTTTTTTTTGTGAGCTTTTTTTTTCAAAAGTAAGTAATTGCGATTATTTACTTTTGGTGATTTTTGGTCATCTGAGCATGTACACTTGTTTAACACATCAAGATAAGCCTATGAGTCAAGTTTCACTGAATTTAAACAAGATTTACCAAGTCATACTCAAGTTCTCCACATTTAGTACAGATTTTAGTTTTTATCAAGGTTTTGGTTTGTTTTGTGATCCAAATCTTTTGTGCCTTTACAAAAGTTGTTTGTACACATGTAATGAATCACTGGTATCAACCTTGATCAGTTTTGAGCCAAAAGTTTATAATCACGATTATTAACTTTTGACGACCTAAAATGACAACTTTTTTCAACTTTTTCCCTAAACAGTCTTTTTATGATCTCTTTTGAGCCTATGAATCAAGTTAAAACTTAATTTGGACAAGATTCATAAACTCAGACTCAATTTTTCGACATTCAGTCAAGTTTCAGTTTTTAGCAAGTTTTTGGCATGTTTTGTGATCCAAATCTTTTGTGCCTTTACAAAAGTTGTTTGTACACATGTAATGAATCACTCGTATCAACCTTGATCAGTTTTGAGCCAAAAGTTCATAATCGCGATTATTAACTTTTGACCTAAAATGAAAACTTTTTTCAACTTTTTCAAAGGAGAGTCTTTTTATGATTTATTTTGAGCCTATGAATCAAGTAAAAACTTAATTTGGACAAGATTCATCAAGTTTGTCAACTGTTTCGTGTCCGCAGACTTTGATTTCAAGAATCTGGCTTAAATCTCACTTTTGTGATCCAAATTTCACCAAAATTGATTTGTGGGGTCTACTTGCTATGCTTGACCTTGTGGTATGCCCAAATATGCAAGACTGCCAATTTTTGGAGCAGATGTAAATAATCGCGATTATTTACTCTGACAAATTTTTTGCAAGTTTTTGTCCCAATCTTGACACAGATCTATTAAGCACCTCAAGTTAAGGTCTCTAGCCAAGTTTCATCAAGTTTGGACAACTTTTGGTCTAATGGTCATCAGTTTTCTGTCCGTAGACTGACTTTGCAAATTTGGTCACAATTTTCAATCCAATGATCCAAATCTTACCAAATTTGGTTTGTGGGCTTATTACAACATGGTAAAACTAGTGGTATGTTGACTTGGTCAAAAAAGTTGAAAAATAGGGCAGATGTAAATAATCGCGATTATTTACAACTGACAAATTTTTTCATCTTTTTGATCATTTGAGCATGTACACATGTTTATCACATCAATATAAACCTATATATCAAGTTTCATCAAGTTTGGACAAATTTTTTTTCAATTCTCACTCAAGATTCAAAAAAATCATTACAAACTTTAGTTTTTACGCAGTTTTTGGTCAGTTTAGTGATCCAAATCTTTTGGGCCTTTACAAAAGTTGTTTGTACATATGCAATGAGTCAATGGTATGAACCTTGGTCAATTTGGAGCAGAAAGTTAATAATCGCAATTATTAACTTTTGGCCCAAACTGAACACTTTTTGGAACTTTTTCATTGGACAGTCTTTTCATGATCTATTTTAAGCCTATAAATCAAGTCAAAACTTAATTTGGCCTAAAATGCCAAGAAAAAGTAAATAATCTGAGTTTTGACAAACTTTTGAAAATTTTACCTCAAAGTGTCCTTGAGCTTAACCTCTGGTTCATACAACTTTTAGGCTTACTGTCCAGTTGGATTGACTGGTTTGGAGTCTTTTCGTGCTATTTCTAGCCGTAGATTTGAAACTCTGCAACTTCACATAAATAACTCACAGATGATTTGTTTAGAGTGAGGATTCAACTGAAATCCACCTCGGATCCTACTTACCCTACTCCTAGATTCTCATGCAATGGAGTTGTGGAAAGTGTCCACAAACACTAGTTTTCTTGTTTTTTATGGTTTCTTGAGCATTGATTTTAAGACTTGTCTCGACTTTCAATCATTCTCCAAATCCTAATCTAAATCTACAATCCTAAAGACACTCGGCAAGTACGATTACTTCCAAGCTACCTCTACATAGCAAAAGACGATAATCTTAAGCTATGCGGTTTCTAAAAGAAAGTTTTACTCTAGGTGAACCTAGAGGAAGTTAAAGGACAATTACACAAGACGCTCGTGTTTTCTCTAGTTTAGGTCTATTCGTCCCCGGCAGCGGCGCCAAACGTGGGACGCATGTCTAACCTCACCATCCTATCTTATTGCAGTATTAGCGAGAACCATGATTAATTTGTCAAACCATGGGACGAAGCTGACTCGACTAGTGCATAGAGGCTACAAGAGGTTGTCAATATCTTGGAAAACAACTAACAACTCATATCTAACTCAAGCTACACTCAAGTGACTGAAATCACCAAGAGCCAATCGCTCATCGACAAACAATTCACATTCGTTACAGCATCAAATAAAATCCAAACGTAATGAAACTTCTAGGACAAGTTTATAATACCGTCTAAGAACACATGCCTATGGCCTCAAATCCCACTTTAGGTCAAGTTCCAAAATCGCGATTATTAACAGCTGTGGATTTTTGACCTAGTCGTTTTCGACCCAGAATTTATCTAAATGCTTAGCAATGATGTCCCATACCCCGCCTATACTTAGTTTTTTATTTAAACATGTAAATTCCTATTTATGATGAAATTAGGCCACGGGTCGGCGACGCCAAAAGCTATGAAATACTGTGAA
This sequence comes from Adiantum capillus-veneris, assembly GCF_014529385.1. Lineage (NCBI taxonomy): Eukaryota > Viridiplantae > Streptophyta > Polypodiopsida > Polypodiales > Pteridaceae > Adiantum > Adiantum capillus-veneris. The sequence goes on from NC_140950.1 coordinate 16,316,816, forward strand.
TGGATTACGTCAATGCGTAGAGCTCTTACCTGCGGTTGCAATGCAACAAACGCATTCTCAATGTGACAATCGGGGAGGGAGTAGGAAGTGTGCGAAGGAGAGAAGTGAGCGCCGTTTGCTCATGTTGTGTATTTCTTATCCAAAAACTTAATAAAATCTTCACAAAGTTGGCTTTTATACCTTAGCCAAGGTCTAAAATGTGTAATGTCCGGCGCCCAAGACCTTTGAGACACACTTATTGTATCTGCAACCTAGGTACAATAACTGACCTGTTCTTTACAACTTGGAACTCCCATTGAGCCCGTAACACATTAAAATATTACAATGGCTTGAAATAAATCGGGAATTTACAATACGTGACCATTTTGGAAAAATATGGAAAATGTGTAACTCCAATCTTTCCTGCTTCTTCACTTTGATCTTCGATGTGCATCCATACGTCTTCAGTCTTGAGCAGCTTCTGTTAACTGATGTTGACTCAGTTAACAAAGGGATTCAAATCCAAAATGATAAACAACTTCTTATTAAGATGTTTGCTGATGACTCTTTACGCTTCCTCCAAGCAGAAGGTGACAATGTTAAAAAAGCCTTGGAGATTGTCTAGGTGTTTGCCACAACATGAGGGTCTCAATGAAACATCGAAAAGTCAAGACTTATCTTCTTGTCATAGGAAGAGTATTTTGATCCCTCATTCAAGAGGTTGTTAAGAGAGGTAACATCTTCCGTTACTTCAGGGTTTCCGTTGGGGAAGGAATTACACAAAAGACAACTTTTGACTAGATTCAAGAGAAAATTAAGAAGAAAATGAAGCGTTGGGAGTTCATCCTAACTCCTTTCCACTGCAGAGCGTCAATAACTATTACCTTCTTCATGTTGTATATCACCTTCACGTCACCATTCTTGCGATTATCTATAAGAAAAAAAATGGAACCCCTTTTTGAAGCCAATCAAGGAATTTTTGTGGAGAAATAAATTGACAGCAGGCAAACCATGGCAATGAGTAAAATGGGAGGCTATTGCTAAGCCTAAAGCTCAAGGTGGACTGGGCATCCTTCACCCTGTCACTCATGATCTGACATTATGTGATAAATTGTTATGTACCCTTGCCAGCTAAGAGTGATGGTGTACCCTTAGGCTCTTGATACACACCTTTTAAAGCTCTATTAGTGTTTTTGTTTAGTTAGTTTCTTTATTTTTATGCAAGCCTTTTATCAGATTCACAATGATGTAACTCTTTGGTCTCATAGGTCATTTTGGCCTTTAGAAGACATTAATATAACATTTAATTATATAGCATTCTCTCTCTCTCTCTCTCTCTCTCTCTCTCTCTCTCTCTCTCTCTCTCTCTCTCTCTCTCTCAGCACCGAAAGCTATGTAGCTTCCAAACCCTAAACTTCCTCTTCTGCTTGTCTCCGCCTGAGCGAGGGTGGCCCTGTGGGGGGGGGCGTTAATGCATGAACCCTGCCCAAGGCCCGAGCTCAACTTTGTGATGCGTCCAAGCCTGTTGTCTGCTCCTGCCGACCCAAAACAACTGCGATCTCGTATCGACTTCAACTGCACCCTCGTGTCAAATGCTTGCTCCAACTACACAGAGCAGAGCTTCATACACCTAAGACTTCTTTGCTACTGACTACACTGAAAGCTCCTGTGATGCCAACTACACAAAGCCCTAAGCCTTCACAGAGCACCCCAAAGCTTCTCATAAGCCTAAGTCATTTTTTGTCCGAGTGCCTACCATGGCGGCTACTCGGGCTTCATCTCGAGGAAATCGCACATTCGTCGGGGTCGTAGCAACACCCCCAAAGGTTAACAACATGGTTCGTCTTCAAAATGAAGTCAAAAGACTTTGCAAGGAAAACAAAGACTTGAAGGAAAGACTCGTAGCCATCGAGTCTCGACTTAGCGCAGTGAAGAACTCCAAGAAGGAAGAGATGGAACAGATGGAAATCAAGCTCAACAAATAAAAAACGAAGGTAGAAACCAAGGTCAAGACTCAAGTGCAAGATGCCATCTTTCGCAAAGTCGAAGATCGTGTGGTGTTTACGCTACATGAACGACATTGACAAGATGACATCACTCTCAATGTTTGCATTGGCGGGCTTCCAAGCGACTGGCAAGGAGAGGGGGACCTCGCATCCAAACTACAACCCACATGGTACAATGGGATTTAGGAACAATCACCACTCTTGCTCACGAGCATCACACCAATCATGCAATCATGATTCCTCACCTTCAAAACAAAAGTGGATTGAGTCAAGCTCCTTGAGCAATCGAGGCTTCTCAAGGACACAAAAATCTGGTTTGCTGAAGATCTCAGACCCACCCAACTCAAGCAGAAGAAGGACGAACTTCAAAAGATGTGAGAAGCGCGCATAACAGGGAATAATGGGCAGTATATTGAGGAGGTAAAGCCATCATCCAGGAGTTTTTAACTCCTAGACCGGCTCCCTCCTCATCACCTACCCCAACTTAGGTCACTCCACCTTATCTTCAATTTCCCCCCCCTCAATGGACCCTCAGTCCTTAACTGATATGTATCAGATGGAATCATTTGTAATGTTTTGTTTCTGGTCCCATAGGTCATATATGACCTTCGTGGATGATAATTCAATCTCTCTCTCTCTCTCTCTCTCTCTCTCTCTCTCTCTCTCTCTCTCTCCTGTCGTAGCTTGGCACTACTCAATAGCCTATCGATGGCATCTCCCTCAATCTTGGTGCTACTCTTTTCCCCCATACATGATGTGTAGGCTTGTGGGGGGTGTTAAGCCCTCAATCTAGCCCAATCTCTCTATATCTAGCTCACGGTGTGTCTGGTGTGAGGGGAAAAGAAGGGACCATGTAATGTCTATGCCAGGTGGAAAGATAAGGTATCCAATCCCCTACCTGGACAAAGTTTCAGTACTATTGAATTTTGTCTAGTTGGTCTTGAGCTACATCATCATCATATTTTTTCCATAGGGCTCCTTAGAGGCCTATGTCAAAAGTATAATGAATGTGCAATATGTGACAAACAAGATGGTATCGAGATGGCAATGAATTTTGGAGGGGTAAGAAATGCACAAAACCCCTTGCCCGTGAAAAGCTTCATTGACATTAGTATCCATTTTGCATGTCGTGAGTTGCAAAATTGCCATAGTTTTGCCATACGAGGCCTATGGCATAAATATGTCCATTCTATAGCATGCGACCAATGACATGGTGTCAAACGGCAATGATACTTTGTAAGGGCAAGTAATTTAGCAAACCCCTATCCATGTAAATTTACATTTCCATCCTAATGTGCACAACCGCCAAATTTTGGCCATAGGGCTCATTTGGGCACCTGTGGGCCAAGATACAACAATTATGCAACACAGGACCACAAGAAGGTCTTAGATAGCAATGAATTTTCTTTAGAGTGGGTAATGCACCAAATCTTGGACCCTTGCAAACTTTTATTGCCATGAAATCCCATTTCATCAATCCCAATCTGCACAATTACCATATTTTTGTTAAAGGGACCCTATGGGAAAAATATCCCAAATTTGTAGCCCTCAACCAATGAGAAGCTATCATATTGAAATGGAACTTTACAAGGGTAGGTATTGCACCAAACCCCTTTTTCTTGCAAAGTTTCATTGCCATATGACAGTTTCCCATCGGTCATGTGTTGTACAATTACCATATTTTTCCCATTGGGAGGCACAATATGGCGATTTTGCAATATGTATAAACCCATGAGACGATGTCTCTTATGGGAGAAATATGATGATTATACAACATGAGACCGTTGCAATAATGCGAGAAAGGCAATGAAACCTTGTAATAACGGCTAATGCACCAAATCCGCATCCCGTGCAAAGTTCTATTGCAATTGGATTTTGTTTTGTTGGTCCTAGTCAACACAAATCGCTATGTTTATGCCATAGATTTTCTTTGGGAGCTTGTGATAGAAATATAGCTATTGTATAGCATGGGATCGTCGAGACAAAATCAAATGACAATAAAAATTTGCAGGGGTAAGTAATGCACCAAACCCATCGAGCACCTCTCATGGATCCCCTGCTGCAACTTCGCCATATTTTTCCCATATGGCTCCTTTGGGTCCAATGGAAAAAATATGGTGATGTCACGGTATGGGAACGATGAGGCAAAATTTGAAGGAAACTTTGCAAGGGCATGCAATGCATCAAACACCCCCTGCAATAACATTTCCTTGCTATCAGATTTTATCTTGTGGGTTTCAAGCTACACAATTGCCACATTTTTTCCATTGGATGCCTATGGTAGAAATATGACCATTATGCCGTACGGTACCAAAGGGATGATATTAGATGTCAACTAAAATTTGCATATGCAAGTAATGCACCAAACCCTCTACTCCTACAAAGTTTTATTTCTATCATTTTTGGTTTCATTGATCACATGCAGCACCATCGCCATATGTTTTCTATAAGGCTCCTTTGGGGACCTATAGGAAAAATATGGAGATTATACAACATGTGACCAGCATGATAGTGCAAGATGGCGATGAAACTTTGCAAGGATAGGTTATGCACAAAATATCTCGTTCCTCAAATGTTTCATTGCAATCAGATTTGCGCTTGTTGGTCTCGAACTTCAAAATTACCATACTTTTTTCATACGGCATTTTTGGGGGCCTATGGCAAAATATGGTGATATTGCACCTCGAGACTGATTAGAAAGTGTTGGGAGAAAGGGTAAACCTCAACCCTTGGTTATAAAATAGAAAAAATGACCTTTCCATGATGGAGAAGGAAAGAGATAAATAGAAGGGGTTGATATTATCAAAGAGAGAAAGTGATGGAGAGAGGAAGATGGAGATGTTGACATGCACACACACAATAGTATTCAAGGAAGGGGAGGAGACAAAATCTTAGACATTCTTACACAAGAAGATGACATAGATAATCTCCATAGTTCAAGAGATAAGTTAAGAAGAGAAAATTGAGAGCATCTCACACAAAAATGGCCTGAAGTTCTAGCCCACAAACTCCATCATACCTCTTTTGGAGTTTGGTATTTCATTTCTAATTAAAACTAACACTATAAGAGGAGTATTCTATAACTGCTAGTATTGCCACGAAAAAACAAAGGAAAATGGAGGGAGAAAAATTTGCGTACGCGGCAATAATTGCGGCTGTGAACACGGTAGTGGTTTGAAAGCAATAAGCACGATAATATCTGCGGTAATATACTCGCTAATATTACCGCATCTGTTGCCATTGCTATTACCACGCTTATTGTCACTAAACGATCATTCAAAAGTAAAGGTGCTCATTTGTGTCACCCAATTTGAGTCCCTTTATTTTTCACCTGCATAAAACAATGAAACATCAATTGTTTTTTGGAAGAGTATACAAAAAAACCAAAGAATTGAAATTGAATTTACTTTACCTTGACAATTTAATATGCACAAGATCAACTATTTAAAAAAGTTACATAAAATGTAAATAGTTGTATATACATTGTGCCACATTGGGACTTTATGAAAAGTTTGGACAAATATTTTTCTATCTAATCCTCCTCGATCTCGTCATCATTAAGAAGCACGTACGTTTGATCACCTTGACTCTACATAAACCCAAACCAAATTAAACAATTATCAATAGCTCAAAACAATTGATACAAAATTATTTATTTAAACTTACCGCTTGTAGTGATCCAATCACCGATTCAAATTGTTCACGAGAGATGTGGTTGTTCTCGAACAACCATTACCAAGTATCAAATTCTGTATGTCGCTCCTGATACGACCATCTCTCTGGCTGGTCCAGCAAGAGTGATATTTTCCTAAGTTAGCAATAACAATAACAAATCATCAACTACAATCTTTAAAATCACCGATCGACGTTACAATTTAATCAATCTTGCATATTTGTCCTTCCACGATGCCTTGCCTCCTGAGCCATAGTGCATGGGATTTTGTCTGGCGCGAGCTTCGCGTTGTTGTTTGTAGGATGAGCTCGTCATCGCCTGATCGCTCTTTTCTTGCATTGCCCACTCCCACTCCGCGTCTTCCATGTTCCCACTGTGATAGCTCCTGTCTAAATCTCTAACCTGGTTGGCTGCTGCGCGTCGCACACTGGACTCCTTGTTTTTCAAAAAAAATGTAGCCCTCCAAGCATTGTTGTGAAAAACGATGATCAGAGGCATTTGGAAATCTAGCTGGCAACACGTCCTCAATGTAGCGTACATGATCAGGCAATCGGTCTCTAAACTTAAAAAATAGTTCTTATACGTTGAATGTATAAGAATTTGTAGATGGCATTGAAATGCCCTGCCCTGTGCTGTGTCGAAGTCCACCTCGTCGCCATATTTAACCCTGTAGCAGCGCCCATGCGTGTCTGGCATGGGTGCGTCAGTATCCTTGTCCTCTACATCAGAGGCGGCACGCTCTAAAAGTGGGGACTCCATTCCCTCACCACTACCAAAACAGGCGAAGCCACAAGATCCACCGCCGCTTCGTCTCTCACGGCGCTCACTGCCTTGAGACGAGCGTCGACGCCCGTTGCTAGAGAAAGTTCGTCGACAGTTATCTGGTGAAGCAAGAGCGGAATGAAGTGGCGTAGGACCCTGTGATGCGATGGGAGTGGGACCCTGCGATGGAAGGAGAGTAGGATGATAAGAAGGGGCCATAGACTGAGGTGCCGTCAGTGTGAGGCTCTGTAGGCAAGGAGTCCCTCCTTGACTCCCCCATGGTATGGTCTACTAAGAAAGACCATAGGATGCAAGCTGTTGTGGATTGTAGATGCCAAACAAATCCTCCATCGAACAGAGGTACTGCTCTCGTAAAGAGATAGCCCGTTGTAGGTCTGGATCTACGATAAGTGGAGGACCCTGAGTAGAGTAGGTGTAGGATGGCCATGCCTACAAATAAAAACAATAAACCTATGACACTCATGGTTTAGGGTTATACTAGCCAGAAACGATCTTTATTTCTTTGCTTGTTCTCACCACCTCAAGACTTGGGTCCATTGGAGGCAATGTCCACCCCGGGTGGGAGCCCACCTGGGACGTGAACCAACCAAAAGAAGAGGTAGATGGTTTCTCCCCACCAGGTGGTCTCTCGTCTGACATCTACATTACAAAGAGCAATATGAGATTTAGCTTTCCCTCCTACTCGCTCATCTATAAATACGTACACAAGTATGTTAGCACACAAACACACAGATACATATACATACTAGTAGACCTAAGTAGAGGCTAGTAGTGCCAAAGATCAAGTGCACCTCTTTAGATATCATCACAGTCTTAACCGTGGTAAAATGAAAGGTACATTGCGTTAATCCATGCACGAGTGGATCAATGACGGAAATGCCACGATTAAAAAAGGACTATACCCAGAGGAAGTGTCTAACCTTCGGGTGCTATGCTCCCGCACTTAGTGTCTACATACATGCGTAAACAAATATATATGTATACACAAATATATATACTTTAGGACATGTTTATAAGACCTAAGCACACATGTCTATGGTCTCAAATTTCACTTGAAGTCAAGTGCAAAAATTACAATTATTAACAGCGGTGAGTTTTTGACCTAGTTGTTTTCGACCCAGAATGCATCTAAATGCTTAGCAATGATACCCCAATACCTGCCTATATTCAGTTTATGATTTTGAAGCTTAAATTCCTACTTATGATGAAATTAGGTCATAGATCGACGATGCCAAAAGCTACAGATTACCATGAAATGCTCACGTCAATGCGTAGAGCTCTTATCTGTAGCTGCAACGCAACAGATGGCACTGCAATGTAACAACTAGGGAGGGAGTAGGAAGCGCGAGAAGGAGAGAAGTGAGCGCTGTTATCGCATGTTGTGCTTCATTATCCAACAACTTATAAAATACTTACAAAAATTGGCTTTTATATCTTAGCCAAGGTTTTTGTGGTCAAAACTAATAATCTGGGAGCTCTAATTAAAGACAGGTTAATACAATCTAGAAGCTTGTAGCCTCGGCTCATCAATTACACTGTTTATCTGGAAAGTAGGAGTTACAACATTCCCGATTCATCAAAATAATAAATGTTTTGACAATAAAAGCTCCGAAAAATGTTATGCGAGTTATTTGAGTTAGCTTGCTTGCTAACATTCCCCCCCTCCTCAATTGTGTCTCCCTTGACACAGCTTCATGGATTGAAGTAGTCTTTGGGTTGATGGTTGGCGAGGAAGTCTTTAAGCGCATGTAGTGCTTTCTCATATCTGAGTCTTCTTTCTTTGTTAGGAACTTGCAAGAACTACATGGTGACTTTGTTTTTAAGTTCAATGGCTGAATAGCCAACAAATCTGGATGTAAGGTTACTTATCACTGGCCCAAATATCTTCGTTCGCCAAGTGAAGAAAGTTGTATAGAATGCTTCCTCAAACACCAACATATTGCTAGAGGGCAAAAACATGCATTGGACATAGAAGCTGTAAAGGACTTCTTCTGAAGGCTGTCCACTTAAGTCATAATAGAGACCTTTATTGCCTTCGAGGAAAGACATCCATGGTGTTCCGGTTTGCTCGAGCTCATGAAAAGCTTGAATGCAGGTGAGCAGCATTCTGTAAATCTTATACATCATGGCACATGAGAGGTCAGGGATGCTCTTGAAGAAAGTCATGGCACCCGTTAGGGTTTTCGCCATGTTGCTCGTCCCTGATCTGGAGTTGGTAGTCGTGGGTAATTTATCCATGTAGGCCTCTTCTTTTTCAATGCTTTGTATACCTGCCATGTCCTTACCCTTGGTACATGACAGAATGTTGGGTCTTTCTGGAGGACTGCAGGTGCTCTTGTGGACAGAATTAGATATCTTGAATTCTTGTTCAACCACCTCTTTCTCCACTTGGGTTGGATATCCTCTGAGCCTTATGCCTGCATATCTTTGTATATTCTTACCTTTACCTGTAGTAGCTTCACTTTAATCAATGTGTATGGCAGTGATTGCTGATGCCACTGAGCGTTGCTTTGGTTGGGAGTGAGTTGAGTTACATTTATCGAGTGGAGAACTCTTAACTCCCAATCCATTGCTGTTTTCCATTCAACATCTATTTCTTGGGCATTCTTCTCTTTTAGAGTGTCTTCCTTAGCTTTAAAAAGCTGGACCATGGGCACTTTCTCAGCTTCAGTGAGTGGTACCTGAAAGTCTGATTCTCCTGCCAGTCCTTCTGACGCTTGTGTTTCCATCTCAGCAAATGAGACTGAGGGTATGTCGATTGTTGGTTGTTCAGATGTTCTTGCATCTTCTTGATGTTCTGGTTGTCCCTCTCTCAGCAACTGATTGACTCTCTTTAATTCAGCTATCTCTTTGAGAAGTTGCTCTTCTCATTGGACCCACATCAAAGCAAGGTCTCGTCTTTGTGATTGTTCTAGCTTCAGATCTATCTTGAGATCCTTATTTCTCTTTCCCAAAGTCTTATAGACTTCATTTGTACCTTTGATTGAAGCGACGTCAGTGTTCTTTCTTATCTGTCTCAAAAATGCTACCTGATCATTGATCCTTTGCTCGGAGTACTGCAAAGAAGCATTTGCTACATCAAGCTGCACTTGGATCTTTTGTACTGACAGAGTAGTGGTTAGAAGTTCATTGGTTACTTCTGTCAGCTGTTGATCTTTGATTTTGCAAGCATCGGATAACTTAGTTAGAAGTTCTCCGAGCTCTTTCATTTCTTTCTGTTGCTTCTCTTTGGCAAGCTGGTGTTGTTTTGCATCATCCTTCAGCTCTTTGATCTGTCTTTGGAGATCTAAAATAATGTTCATTTTGTCATCTAGCTCTCCTTGTAGAGCATCAATGACGAGTTCAAGTTCCTTACCCTTAGCACTGTGGCTAAGTGCTGTTGTTCGCATCTAATCTGTCATCATCAACTGCATTTACTTGGAATATTCATTGACCTGCATGATGACTTCGTCATTTGTTTGCCATTTTGCCTTCTTTCTTTGTGCATTTCAATGTTGTAAGCACATACTGCGCATGATCAATTACCTGCCTGGTTGTCGACTTCAACACTTGAGTGAAGGTGGTCTCAACCGCATGGTTTGGGGTGGTGTACCACAACAAACTCTTTGATAAGAAGTGGAAGTGTTGATGGTAGAGGTGAGCTGGTTCATCCACCTGCCTTTGGATGAGATCAGAAAAGGTGGCAGCAGCAGTATCTTTGGTGAAAGTGTCTGCTGTCTCTGGCCCGCATCGTCATACCTTCAGTTGGCAACTTCAGTGCCTCGGCCACTATCTCCTTTGTCATTACTACTTCTACCTTCTGACCTTGTTGATGAATGATTTGGGTTAACCCATCTTCTTTGATCGTAGATAGTAACTCATATGCCTTCTGGAAATCCACGCCGCATGGTTCCTGGTCATAGAAGTCTCTTAGGCATAGCCTTCTATTGGCTTCTTTGGTGTCTGGCTTTGCAGCTACATCATATATCTCCTTTGGTAGCATTTGCAGTTCCACTTGGTGTCCTTCTTCGCTCTTGAACCTGCCAGTGAAAACTGTGATGTTGTTTTATTCAAGCTGTTCTTTTGACAAGTAAGTTATCTTTGTCGTCTTCATTGAACTTGGTTCTAATTGGTAAGGTGGTAACTCCTGCTGTTACCATATACATGTGGTAGTGATGTGTGTGAACACACTAGGACCGCCGGGGCATTTTTTCCCTCTTTAGGAGGTTTTTCCCCCCGTGCATTGTATATACACCCATCACTCTAGGGCTATCTATCTTTCCATTGCACACTAAGTAACACACTCTCTATTGTGTGCCTTGAGCTTCCTTCGTCTTCTCCAAGCTGTGTGTGTTTCTCTGCAATCCTAATTCCAACAATTGGTATCAGAGCAGGTCACGTCCTCCCGGGCTTAGTTGCCAGCTGCTCCAGCACACGCCTGCTCACTTTCTCCGATTTCAGTGAGCTTTGGCAAGCGTTCGCAGAATTTTGATTTGGGCTCATTTCGGCCTCCGTTTCCACTACGGGCAGTACTGCACAGGTTATTTCGTCATTTTGTGCAGATTTTCTGTCAGTGCCGTTTTCTGCATAACAGGTGCCTTATAGTCTTCTACGGTTTGTGCTATATAGCACAAGTTGTTCCCGCTCCATTTCTCCTATTTTTGGGCAGTTTTCACATCAGGTGCAGCATTTACCATGGCTGACAACAACAACACAGATGTGTTCAAGATGTTTGCTGCTGAGGACAGGTTGGATGGGGACAACTATCCTATGTGGGCTTATATGATGCAACACGTTCTTGTGTCAAAAGGTGTCTGGAACATTGTGCAGGGCATTGATGTACGTCCTGGTTCTGAAGATGTAGGCGATATTGAGGATGTTGCAGGTCTTGCTGCAAGGATTGCAGCTGTTAGAGTTGTTTTGCCTACAGCAGAACAAGCTCGTTGGGATGTTAAGGATGCGCAGGCTCATGCATTGATTGCGTTGTCTGTGAAGCGCACCATTATTCCCCACATCCGTTCAGCAAAATCTGCAAAACAGGCTTGGGATATTCTAGCAGGTCTTTATGCAAGCCGCAATGAGGCTAAAATTGCTTTGCTGCGTAAAGAGCTAGAGTCGAAGATTATGCATGAGGAAGATGATATGGACACTTTCCTTGCTAGTGTCAAGGATATCAATGAGCAACTCATTTCTGCAGGTGAAGTCATTTCTGACAGTTCCCTTGTGCAGACTGTTCTTGATGCCTTACCAGATTCCTACCAGACTTTTGCTAGTACTTGGAGACTGATGACCCAAGGAAATCCTGAAGTTGTCAAGTTTGATGCATTATGCACATTGCTGTTGCAAGAGTCACTTTCTAGAAAAAACAGGACTAGGCAGCGTGCAGTTGAACAGGCTTTTATTGCTTCTCAAAGAAAGGGTGGTAACAGTAATGCAGCCACTTCTTATGGTTCTGCTGCGAGTGGCAAAAATTCTGTTCCTAATGCTTCTGCTGGCAGCACTTCGTCTGGCAATTCTGGTGATAAGGGCAAAAAGAAGATGCGTTGCCATTATTGTAAAGCCAATGATCACTTGATCAAGTCGTGTCCTAAGTTGAAGGCCAAAGAGGCTAAGAAGAAAGAGGGTGGTTCCACTGCAAATGCTGGTTCCACTACAAATGCAGCCATTGTTGAGTCTTCTGTGAAAGGAGATTGTGATGCTGATGTTGATGCAGAATGGGCTTTTAGCGCAGAGTGCACTTACAATCCTGCTGTCCATGATGCATGCTTGTCAGTTGCTGCAGATTCACATGTGTGGTATTTCGACAGTGGTGCTACAAAGCACATTACCTCACATCGTGAATTGTTTACCTCTCTCGAGTCTGTCCCTCATGGGAATTCAGTCACTTGTGCCAACAACGCCTCTTATCCAGTTCAGGGAGTTGGAAAGATTGTGCTCACTGCTGCTAATGGCAGTTCCTTCACACTTGTTGATGCACTTTATGTACCTGGGATCAAGAAGAATCTATTGTCTGTATCCGCACTTGCTAGACTTGGACTTGTAGTCAAATTTGTGGATGACAGATGTACAGTTCATGATCTCAGTTTTGGTGATGAAATTGTTGCATCTGGGCTTTTGTGCCGTGGGCTGTATAAGCTCACTTTGTATGACAAGTGTGGACAAAATTTTGCAAATGCTGTTGCAGATTCAAGGGCTATTTCAGATGCAAAACTTTGGCATGCACGTTTTGGTCATCTGAATTTTGCCAGTTTGCTGCGTTTGCAGAAATCTGATATGGTTGCTTCTTTGCCGCCTCTTGAAGCACCTATCAAACATGTTTGTGAAGGCTGTATTCTGGGTAAAATGCAGCGTTCTAAGTTTCCAAAGGATGGTTCAGTTAGGGCCACATGCAGGTTGCAGCTTGTGCATAGTGATGTTTGTGGGCCCATGCAAACTCCGTCCTTGGGCAATTACCTGTACTTCGTGACTTTCATTGATGATTACTCCAGGCATGCATGGGTATTTCCGCTTAAAGCAAAGTCCGAAGTTTTTATGTGCTTCAAACAATTTTTGGCTATGGCTGAAAATGTCTCAAAATGTACTATGGGCACCCTCCGTTCCGATCGAGGGGGGGAGTATATGTCTCATGAATTTAATGCATTTCTGGCTAGTCGTGGGATAAAACACCAATGTACAGTGCCTTATACACCTCAGCAAAATGGTGTTGCTGAGAGGAAAAACAGGTCACTAACGGAAATGGCACGATGTATGGTCAAAAGTCAAGCTTTGCCGCATTCTTTTTGGCTTGAGGCCATCATGTGTGCCACTTATGTACTTAACAGGTGTCCTACGAAAGCTTTGCAGTCTATTACTCCATATGAAGCATGGCATGATAGAAAACCTTCTATTGAGCACATGCGTGTTTTTGGCTGTTTGGCATATGCTTTGGTGCCACAAGTGCAGCGCAGAAAATTGGATGATAAGGCTGTCAAATGTATTTTTGTTGGTTATAGTGCTGAAAGCAAAGGTTACAGGTTGTATCATCCGCAAACAAAACGTATTTTGGTTTCACGGGATGTAGTGTTTGTGGAAGATTCTGTTCAACCCTTGCTGTCATGTACTAGAGACAGTAATGTAAGCTCACAGGACATTTATGACACTTTGTTGCCTCTTTTCAGTGGTGGAAATACGAATGTAAGTTCCAATGAGGCAAATGTACAGCCTATGGGGGTTTCTGAAAATGTTTTAGAACAGCCTATTACTGATGCAGATGTACATGATGTACTTGATGAGGAAAGGGCTGAAAATGAGCAGGCTAGAGGTATGCCAAAATGGCTGGTGCACACTTTGCGTGACAGTAAATTGGATGCACCTTTATCTAGTCGTACTCGTTCAGGCTCTCGCCATGCATCTTATGCATCAGATTGTTATGCTTTGGCTGTGTCTAGTTTACATGATGTTGAGGAGCCTCTGTCTTTTGATGAAGCACAGAATTCAGAAAATTGGATTGCTGCCATGAAATCAGAATATGATGCACTTATAGAGAATGACACATGGACTTTATGTGATTTGCCTCCTGGCAAAAAGGCCATTGGTACGAAGTGGGTTTACAAGTTGAAACGCAAGCCGGATGGTGAGATCGATCGCCATAAGGCTCGACTTGTTGCAAAGGGTTATGCACAACAAAAAGGCATAGATTATGAAGAGACTTTTGCTCCCACTTGTCGTATGACTACTGTGCGTTTTCTATGTGCATTGGCAGCTCATTTTGGTTGGGATGTACATCAATCAGACATTGTTACTGCTTTCTTGAATGGTGACATATTTGAGGAAGTTTATGTAACGCAGCCTCGCGGTTTTGTCATAAAAGGACAAGAGGACAAAGTGTGCAAATGTAAGAAGGCTTTGTATGGGTTGAAGCAATCTCCTCGTGCTTGGTATGAGAAAGCTGACACTCATTTGGTTAAACGAGGCTTTCGTAACAGTCCAACAGAAAGCACATTGTATGTAAAGCGTGAGGATGATGTATTTCTCATTGTGGTTCTTTATGTTGATGATTTGCTGATCACTGGACCAAATGAGAGACATATTGCTGAATTTAAGGCTGATTTGAATGCTACTTTCAAGATGAAAGATTTGGGGCTGTTGCATCATTACTTGGGTATACAGTTTAAGCAGTGTGATGGTGGTATTGCCTTGTGTCAGAAAAGTTACATAGAGACATTGCTATGTAAGTTTGGACTTGAGGATTGCAAACCTATTGCCACTCCCATGGAAACAGGTTTGAAGTTGAGTCTACATGATGCTGGCGATCCTGCTGATGTCACTCTTTACCAAACTGCTGTTGGCTGCCTCATTTATGTATGCAACACGAGGCCAGATATTCAGTTTGCAGTCTCGCAGGTCAGCAGATTTATGCATAGCCCAGGGTCTAAGCATTGGCAGGCTGTCAAGAGGATTTTCCGCTACCTTAGTGGCACTTTACATCTTGGCTTGTTTTATCCCAAGGGGGGATCATTGCCGCCAGACTTACATGCTTTTTCGGACTCAGATTGGGCTGGTTGTTTTGACACGCGAGTGTCCACAAGTGGTTTTTGTTTCATGCTTGGCAGTTCATGTATATCATGGTTGAGCAAGAAGCAACCTACTGTGGCCACTTCGAGTTGTGAGGCTGAGTACAGGGCAGTCTTCACAGCTACGGTTGAGTGTGTATGGCTCAGACGCCTTATGGCTGACTTGGGTGTTGGACAGGACACTGCCAACACTATCTACACTGACAGTCAGAGCGCATTGGCAATTGCGAGGAACCCAGTTTTTCATGCTCGCACAAAGCACATTGAGGTGCATTACCACTATGTCAGGGAGAGGCTCTCAGCAGGAGAGATCAGCTTGGCTTATGTGCCAACACAGGACAACCTTGCAGATCTTTTCACAAAGGCATTGTCTCGTGAGAAGCTTGAAGCTTTCCGCAAAGCTTTGGGCTTACTCCCCTTTGTGGACTGATCCTGTCCTCAAGGCATGGCACTTCCCTTTACTCATGTGCCAGCTCTCGTTCACCGCATCACTCCAGGGGGGATTTGTTACCATATACATGTGGTAGTGATGTGTGTGAACACACTAGGACCGCCGGGGCATTTTTTCCCTCTTTAGGAGGTTTTTTCCCCCGTGCATTGTATATACGCCCATCACTCTAGGGCTATCTATCTTTCCATTGCACACTAAGTAACACACTCTCTATTGTGTGCCTTGAGCTTCCTTCGTCTTCTCCAAGCTGTGTGTGTTTCTCTGCAACCCTAATTCCAACACCTGCAACTTTTCTTTTTGGGACACCCTTTTCTTTGCCTTCTCAGCAGCTTGCATTGCTCCTGTTAAGGGAATACAGTGTCAAAGTTAGAGAATTCTACAAGTTTCGCTCTGAATTGCTGACAAATGATGTCCATTTTGCTTCAAATCAATTTTGGAGCATGCATAGATGCATAAAAACATGTAGAGATTAAAATCACGCAGTTCAGGCAAAAATTGCAACAAAAGTAAATATTTGTGATTATTTATAGTTGGGGATTTTTTTCAACGTTTTGCATTTTTTACATGATAGGCTTGAAAAATATGGCATTTAGGTGCTCTGAGTGAAGTGTGGGCTCATTTGAGTACACTGGGTGGAAATAGTGTCAGATTTAGGCTTCCAGGCTCTAAAACAGTTAATACAAAGAGGTTTTGAGTTTTAGAGATCCAAACTTGCTCAAATTTGATCAGTAGACTTGGGACAAGATATTCTTTGGTCCCATAAGGTCAAAGTTGCAGATTTCATCCATTTTTACAAGAAAGTAAATAATCGCGATTATTAACTTTTTCATCAAAATGTGCAATTTTTTGTTGCAACTTGGTTCTAGGCATGATGTAGACTCTGTGTATGAGATATGGGGTCATTTGGATCAAAAAATGTGATAGATAACTCAAAAATTGGATTAAAAAGACTTTGGTGCTTTTTTTTTGACAATTTCCAAGTTTTTCTTGATCATTTTGGCTCATACTTGAAATGTAGCATGTAATAGATGTGTACAAGTGATACGTGAAGTGAAGAGATCATTTTCAAGCCAAACAAGCACAAAAGTAAATAATCACAATTATTTATAGCAGTCACTTTTTTTGCAAGAATTGACAATTTGATTTAAACATATTTAATACATCTAAAACAAGTCGTAAAATGAATTTGGTTAAGTTCGGTCGTGTCGGCATTACTTCGTGCCCTTGTCGACTCTAAAATCAAAAAAATTTGTGACTAGATGGCATGTGGAGTTGGTTAGTCACTTTTAAAGCTATGGACTTGTCCGCTACATAGTCTTGATGCTACCCATCCAGTTTTGGCCCATTTGGAGTCAGTTTGACTTCATATGTCAATTTTGACGCCTTGTAGCCTTTGAGTTGTTTTCTGCTGTTCGAGAGCTTGCCTTGATTGTTTTCATGAAACCGTCCAGGTACATTGTGTATAGACCTAGTCTATAAGTTATCCATGGAGTTAGAATCCAATTCTGGCATATGGCAAAAACCTAAATTATCTACTTGGAACCCCTATCGAATGGTCATCTGGTGATATAGAAGTGTTCTATTATATAGGGGCATGCTATAGTTCAAGTCTCATCCAATTCGGTTGAGCTGACAAGCCATTATGGTCAATTTTGGATTGTAGGACTTCGTGCACTGCTGGGTTTTGTAGGGTTTTTCCCAAGCCTAGACTTTCTACCCGGCCATATAGAATTGTTCATTGATAAGCTTAGAACTTAACCCTCATGTCTCGTGTGAAATGGTGTTGTAAATGGGCAATTGTGGACTCCGGAAATCGCGCATGAAAAAGGTCGAGAGCTCTGTCCTCCAAGAGTGACTAGTGGAAATGAGGTGATTTTGGGCTACCTAGGATATCTATACTCGGACTTCCCAAACTATTTTTTCCCAAATTCCCCTGTTAGTCCTACTAGGCAATGAAATCTATGTTAGACTCAAAAATTTCTTCAATCGGATTCCGTGAACTCATTTGCGAAAGTAGGCCTAGGCAGTCTAATTGAGGCTTCCTGCTTCCATCTGTCAATTCGATTGAAATTTTTTATGCCTTTCCGCCTTGTCCTTTTGATCATCTGCATATCTTTGATTTCTCCGTCTGAGCTTATTTGCTATTTATTATTAATTTTTGAAATATTTATTAAAAAAATCAAAGAAAATAATAAAATCCGCTAAAAAAGCAAGGTGAAAAATCAACAATTAGGAAAATCCATTGAACAACACCGTTTTATTTTTTTTTGGTGGATTTCTCCATTTTTAAGTTCCAATATCAAGAAAAATGATGAAAATAACAAAAAAAGACCATTTTTTTGATGATTTTCTGATAGTATATACACCATTTACACTCATCGGGGAGATGTTATCAGTTAACTTTCCCTTGTTGATGATTTAGTAAAGGCATTATTAGGTTATTTTGCCAAAAACCACATGTTAACATCAAACTTTTTTCTCCCTCTTCAAACATTGCTCTTAATTACCTAGTTCCCTTCCACCCCTCCTTGATGGCGTACTCTGGGACGACTATGTGCATGGGTTGAACAATTGTGTCTATGCATAGCCTTGATTGAGTCTACCATGCTTTGAAGATCAATGCAATTCAAACCATTATAATGTGCAAGAGTTGGGTATTAACTCAAGGGTTTCTGATGTCGAGGTTTTCTGTTACAGTTTCCCAAAGAGCAAATCTTGTAGCTTGTGTGCTCTTTGCATTATTGTACCGTCAGGATGCTTTGGCACGCTGATTTCCTCGGCTGTTGGTATCAATAATGATGGTTGTTGAGCTTTAACTTGCCATTGGTATCTTGATTTTTCTTCAATGAAATGTTGTGGTTGAGTGTTTTGAGGCTTAACCCTCCATTGCTTCATTGGTTTTACAATTTGTGTAGAAGATAAGTGCTCCTTTTTCTTCCAAATCCATTTTGTTTTAGGTTCTCTGCTCGAAGATGCTCTTCTTTGTGTTTTGAACCTTGGAACCGTCTTTGGTACAGTAGATGAGGTTTTGGGTACCCAAATATGAATCGACTTGTCCTTAAGTTGTGCTTTTGGTACCCAGATTTTCCTGACTCCTTGCATGCTACTTGTAGCATTTTCTTTTCTATAGGATGGAGAAGATTGATTGCTTCGTGGTTTGTTCTGCTGGTAACCTCCTTTCCATTCCTCTTTGTTTGGTGCAATTGAAACAATGAGTTGTCTGCCTTTAGGTGATAACTTGAGATGATTAATATCCCAATCTGGTACTGCTTTATACGTCCGCATCCGTGAGATTCCAAGAATCATCGTTTCATTCATGTGTTCCGTGAGATTCCAAGAATCATCGTTTCATTGAGGGCATGAACATCTATGTACTATCACATTTATGTTGACTAATCCCAGTGTCGGTGTTGGGTTCTTGTTGCATCCTTTAATTGCCGATATTCTTGAAGTCAACGATTGATTCATTGCTTTCTTGTGTGTGGAATAACTGACTGCATTTAGTCGAGCTCATGTATCGACCAGGGCATTTGTGCTATGATTGTTCAGCTGTACGTTGATGCGAAGGTCCATTCCATCTAACCATTCATCATTTGTTGACACTGCATCTTTCTGTATTTCCCATAGTCGTCCATCTAGTTCCAGAGTGTTGATGGGGATAGGTATTTGTTGATTTTTGTGAGCAGCTTTCCTTTTTGAGTACTCGAAGCCGAGCTTCCTCTTGGGCTTCATCAATAACCTGCTGTCGTTTTATCTTTCTTTGCTTTGTTGCATGCATCTTTTCTAGCAATACGTTGGTTAGCAGCAAATTGTACTTCTTTAAACGGCAGCCATCACTAATCCAATTAGCCATTGGTTCACCATGTAGGGTGGACAACTTAACTGCTCCACTTGGAGATACGTCTTCAATGATAAATGGTCTGTTTTCCTTTTTCTTAAACTTGGGAGTGTGTTGCTTAAGGGAATAGACTAAAACTAAGTCCCCTTTTTTGAAGTTTTTTGTAACTAGATGGGAATCAAAATACTATTTTTGTTTTTTCTTTTGTGCATAGATATGAGCTACAACGGTTAGCCTTTGCTCATCAAGCTTTTTTAAATCTTCAAGCCTCTCTGACAATTCATGTCCAGTTCACTCAAGATCCTTAGCTACCCTTAGTGTCGGCAATAGAAATTCTATCGGCAATATGACATCAAGACCATAAACTAGTTTAAAGGGTGTAGCATTTAAAGCTGTCTTGAATGAAACTCTATAAGCCCATAGAGCGGCATGGAGATTCATTTCCCAATCTGTCCATCCTAAACTAACCACTTTAGTTAATACCGAGCTAAGAATTTTATTCGTATGCTCAGCTTGTCCATTTTCTTGTGGGGGTGAGAGGGAGCCGATTTGTTATGGATGACCATAAATTCATTAAGCAGATACTCAATTACCTCATTGAGGAAATGAGTTCCCCTATCACTGACAATTTGTATTGGCACTCCATATCTTGTGAACACATTCTCATACAGGAATGCAGCTGTGGTTTTGGCATCATTCTTTTGGGTTGCTTTAGCCTCTTCCCACTTGGTCAAATAATTCGTAGCTAGAATGATATATTGAGCTTGGGTTCTATAAGCATGTGGTTGTATTGGCCCAAGAAAGTCTATACCCCATTTTGCAAAAGCTCTAGCCCCCATCATTGGTCTTAAAGACATGCTATCTACACGGGTTGGCATTTTTGCTCATTCACATGCATCACACCTTTGAACATATTCTTTGGCATCTGTAGGAAGTGTTGGCTACCAGATGCGTGCCATTAAGATTGCTCTTGTGATGGTTTGACTTGAAAAGTTACCTCTGGCTAATCCAACATATGCTTATTCTATAATGGGAATATATTCATCTTCATTTGCACAAAGACGCAGATGTTGATCTTTTCCTCTTTGATACAATTGGTTCCCATTAAGAGCATAGTCTCTAGCTTTAGTTTCAATTGCTCTTTGTTGGCATTTACTCATATCCTTAGGAAATGTTCGGCTTGATAAGTAAGTAACTAGATAGTTACTCCACTTAGGAACAAGTGATATTCGGAACAATGTCACATGAGGTATGGGTGCTTGTTTCTGGCATTGAGGGAATTTTTTTACAAATGAGTGAACATCACTCCTCATAGTTGGCCAAAATACTCCAAGTCTCAAGATCCATTGCATAGTTTGGTTTTCCGTAAAGTGAAGTCCCATGATGGTAATATGTACTTGACTTAGGTATTGGGTTTTTTCCACAGGATTAATACACAAAATCAAGATTCTATCTTGATTTCTTTTGTATAGCCTCCAGCTAGTAATTGATACATAGCCGATTGCTCAATTAATCTGGTTGTAATAGGAAGTGGTATTTGAGAATCCACTTGAGCTATGGTCATCAATGATACCATATTTTCCAACCATCGAGGTACCATTTCCACGGAGAACAGATATGCATTTGGTAGATCATCGTCTACTCCCTTTGGTGGTTATCTTGATATAATCCTTGATAAATAATATGCTCTTTGGTGTTGTGCTCTTTTTCACAACTACAATGAAATCAAATTTCAAAAGAATGATGAACCATCTCACTATTCTTCCTGTGTTGCATGGCTTGTTGACCGTGTACAATAAGGCTTGGTGGTCCACAAAGAACACAAATTTGTTAGCTAATAGGTAATGTCTATACTTTTTTACAGCATAGATCATTCATAATCCTTCTCTTTTGGTGGTTGTATAGGTTTTCTCTGCCATATTCAACTACCTACTAGCATAAGAAATAGGAAAATCAAATTTCCCGTCTCCTGATTGAGCTAGTATACACCCGATGGTATGCTGATGAAGTGATGAAGACGAAGATTGATGTTGTAATGTGAAGATACAAGCTCATGGACATCATCAAATATCCCGTTATTATCATTTTGAGCCATTACGGCCACTTTTGTAATGTTTACGGGAACTTCATATTTTAAGTCATCAATTGTATTGAGGCCACAGATGCTTGTTGGATGAGCAAAGCCAGCTCACGGTGTTGTAATTAAGCTCTATAGAAGCCTAGGGACAAATAAGGTCATTTTGGTCGTACATTAGGTTTTCTAAGGCTTAGTATATAAGCCAAAACCTAAAGATTTGTAAAGAGACTTCTAATAAATCGGATCTTCTGTGTCGTTGGGAGACTGCGAGAGAGTGAGAGAGTGTGTGTGCGTGCTACAGGAGCTACGATGGTCGAAATCGCAAACGAAGAGCAGCAGTGTGTTGCCCACGAGGAGAGCTACGCGTTGATGCTTACATCACGCGCGTTCGTCTGTGTTTCGGCAGATTCACCCGCGAGCTACTTTTGGAGTTTCGGTGAGTAACTGTTGTCCGTTTTTGCATTTCAGCATATCCACGCGATCAGAGCGAGTAGAGCTACACATTAGACACTTTAGTTTTCGGAAACGTCGACCTGCAAAAACCGGCCAGACATCCTACACGTTTTCTGCATGGAGGGTATTGAGTAGGTTTTTTTGGTCACGGACCTTAGGGAGAGTGGCCTATTGGTGTTGATAGGATATCCCTCAAGTTTCGTAACGTTTCGAGAACGTCTAATGGGCTTTTGGCTTGCGGTAGCATCATATGAGACTCTCACATTCACATAACCGATGGCATGTAGAGTTGATATCTCTGTAGGAAGTAGTCATTAGTCGGTCGAGTAGAGGTTGACACCCTTTGCTTGCTTCCACGCGCCTGCGGGTCGAGCTTCGTCCTCAGTTGACATTATATGTTAGGTGAGTTCTCGCTATGCTGACGTCCGTCGCGGCGTATCCGTCCAACATTCGGGTACATAGGCTTTGTCTATGCAATCCCTTTCTAAGATACATTCTTCTCGTTTTAAGCTCCCCTTTTTTGAGGCTCCACACATCCAAATAGGTGTGTCTTTTATCAACCAAGATGGAAGCTTAGTTTCAGCCGAAGAGACTGAGTCATCATGACATTTATATAGGTGTGATCTTTTAGATTAACCCTTGCTATTGATCCCACTTGCTTCAAGTACAGATAATTGTTTCCCCAATCCTAAATGAGTTGTACTTGTCGCATGAAAGGTCTTCCCAAGATGATTTCGTAATTTAGCTTCTTTCCAATGTCCACTATTACAAAAGTGTGTTGATAATCAGTCCCACAGGAATGAACTTTTTCAAACAGTCCTAAGTGTCTTTTGATATGTCCATCAGCCGATTGCAATTTCATTCGAATTTTCTAATGGCTAGTTTTTCCCATGATTCCTATACTGCTTTCATGGCTATGGCTATGCTTGCCCCACTATCCAGTATTGCCATGGTTTCTATATCGTTATATCTCACAGGAAGGGTTGTGTTTCCTTCTTCCCCTTTGTAGTATTCTCCAACTTTGTTCATTAGGATGGATTTTGATCTCTTTGTTATCCAATTCGTGTTTCAATTTTTTCAAAATTTTCACGATTAGCCCTATTATCCCCACCTTCTCTAAAGTTTTTTGTAGATCATTCCATAAAGATGGTATGATTTTTAACAGTTCTCTTAAAGTAAGAGTGCATGGAATGAGCGTAGACATGATTGAATGGATGTTGTCTACCTCTAGGGTCTGTTTTGCTCTTTTTATCTCAGTGGTTTTACACAATATGGCTTCATCTTCATTATCTCCCAAGTAAGAGGGTAGTGTTTTCAGAGTCATTGGTTTAAACATCCTGAAGCTTCAGAGTCGCAATCCCCATACAAGGATTGTACATCCATGTCCATATCAGGAGGTAGATTGTCTGTAATGGAAATGGCCTATGAACTTTGAGAGTAGTGGAATTAGGAAATTAGGTGAAGCACTTTTGAGAGATTACTTTGTGAGCATAACGGGTGAACTTGATTGATGGTAGCAACATAAACATAGTACTTGTCATGCTCTGGGCATTCATTTTTCCAGTGATCATCATTTGCACCAAAGTTATGACAGTTCCCAGTTCTTGGCTTAATCATGGGTCTTACCATCGGAGGTCTAACACCTTGATTAGTTACATAGTACATTGGTGCAAGCTCTGGTGTAATATACGTCACAGGTTCTTCCATTGGTGGTGGATCTGAATTATATCAGTCTCCTTCTACCATTACTGTAGATGGAATAGGCTCAACATAGGGTGTAGCAGGCACTAGTGTTTGTTCATCTATGACTCCTTCTGAATGCATATACTTTACAGGCACTGCATTATGTCCAGGATATGGAGGTTGTTGACCCAACACAGGTTGAGGTCTTTCCATACCCATAGGTGGTCTTTGAGTTGGGGCCATATTAGGCTGATATATGTACGTGGGTTGTCTTGGTGGCCTCATAGACACATATTGAACATTCCCATTATACTTTGTTCGGTAATAGCACTCATTGGTCTCATGATTGGTCCATTTACCCTCGAGTGCACACCATTTTTGTGGCCTAATTGGTTGTCCCTGTTGAGGTATCCCTTGCCCTGGTCCCCTCATAGGTGCTTTTTGCATGTTATTCATCGTTTCATTCATCCTTTTGAGCATGTCTTCTATGGCTGTAAGCAGTGCTACAACTTCTTCATTGAAAATATCACAATTGTCTCCTAAGTCAATAACATCTAACACACACTCTTCTAGGGTCATATGTTTCTTGCTATACAATACAACATGAAGTTCTTTGTTTAGCAGTCCCTCTAAAAATAATGATACTAACCTTTCTTTTGCAGGTATTTCTAGCTTTGGGCATCTTGCAATGTATTATTTCATTCTAGCTGCACAATCCCTAACAAACTTACCTTGTTTCTGTTTGAAGCTATAGATTTGAGCTACTGTATTATGTTTGATCCCCGTTTTGGAACATGCACCTACAAATCCTTCAGCTAATGTATTTAAGTCCATGATTGACCTCGGTGGAATGTTTTGGAACCATTTCAGTGCTTTTCCTTATAATGTCATTCCAAATCCCTTGAACTGAGTATGGAAATCAAATATGCATTCTGCTCTTAGCACTTGCTTAAAGCTTGCTAAGTGGTCATATGGATTCCCAGATTCACTATATTTTCTGACTCATTTTTGAAAATCAGCTAGTCTGACGCGTCTATTTGGTTCGACTCCTGGTCTCCTGGCAGTTGGTCCTGTTCCGAGTCCTTCAAACTAGTCTATTGGAAATAGTGACTCATGTAGCCTTGGACTGGCTTTAGTGTCACCTGATTTTCTTCGTGATGAGGTAGTTTCAGCTTTTTTAACATTACTCTCAAAAGATCTCTCTCGGAGTTCATCTCTTGGAATAGTTTCTGGTCATTGGACCATATCCAATCCCTTATGGAGTACCCTTGGTATTTGGTTTGTTCCACCTCTTCAGGACTCATCATAACAAAAGTATTGTTATAACAATCCCTAAATAGGTTGGTTGGTAGACGCTCGTGTTTTTCCCTAGTTTAGGTCACTTCGATCCCCGGCAATGGTGCCAAATGTGGGACGGGTGTCTAAACTCACTCCTATCTTATTGCAGACATAGCGAGAACCACGAATATAATTTTCAATCCATGGGACGAAGCTGACTCGACTAGTGCATAGAGGCTACAAGAGGTTGTCAACTCTTGGAAAACAACAAACAACTCGCATCTAACTCAAGCTACACTCGAATGACAGAAATCACCAAAAGCTAGTCGCTCATCGGCAAACAAATCACATTCGTTACAACATCAAACAACATCAAACATTATGAAACTTTTAGGACGTGTTTATAAGACCTAAGCACACATGCCTATGGTCTGAAATTTCACTTTAGGTCAAGTGCAAAAATCACGATTATTAACAGAAGTGAGTTTTTGACCTAGTCGTTTTTGACACAGAATGCATCTAAATGCTTAGCAATGATACCCCAATACCCCGCCTATACTTAGTTTATGATTTTGAAGCTTAAATTTCTACTTATGATGAAATTAGGCCGCGGATCGACGACGCCACAAGCTACGGACTACCATGAAATGCTTACATCAATGCGTAGAGCTCTTACCTGCGGTTGCAAAACAACATACGTCACTGCAATGTGACAACCGGAGAGGGAGTAGGAAGCGCAAGAAAGAGAGAAGTGAGCGCCGTTAGCACACGTTGTGCTTCTATTATCCAAAAACTTATAAAATACCTACAAAAATTGACTTTTATACCTTAACCAATGTTTTGTGGTCAAAACTAATAATCTGGAAGCTCTAACTAAAGACAGGTTGATACAATCTGGAAGCTTGTAGCCCCGGCTCATTCAATTACACTGTTTATCTGGAAAGTAAGAGTTACAACATTCCCAATTGATCAAAATAATAAGTGTTTTAATAATAAAAGCTCTGAAAAATGTTATCCGAGTTAACTTGCTGCTAACACCTCTCTCTTTCTCTCTCTCTCTCTCTCTCTCTCTCTCTTCTCTATCTCTCCCTCTTTCCTCTATCTCTTTCTCTCTCTCTCTTTCCTCTATCCCTCTCTATCTCTTTACTCTTTCCCTCTTCTCTCTCTCTCTCTCTCTATCTCTCTTTCTCTCCCTCTCTCTCTATTTCTCTCCCTCTTTCCTCTTTCTTTCTCTATCTCTCCCTCTCTATCTCTATTTCTCTCTTTCCTCTCCCTTTCTCTCTCCCTCTTTCTCTATCTCTATTTTTCTCTTTCTCTATCTCTCTTTTCTCTCTCTCTCTCTCTCTCTCTCTCTATTTCTCTCTTTCCTCTCTCTTTCTCTATCTCTCTTCCCCCCCCCCCCTCTCTCTCTCTCTCTCTCTCTCTCTCTCTCTCTCTCTCTCTCCCTCTCCCTCTTTCCTCTCTCTTTCTCTCTCCCTCTTTCTCTATCTCTATTTCTCTCTCTTTCCTCTCTCTTTCTCTATGTATTTCTCTCTCTTTCTCTATGTATCTTTCCTCTCTCTCTCTCTCTCTCTCTCTCTCTCTCTCTCTCTACACACACACACACACACACACACACACACACACACATATATATATCTATATATATATATATATATATATATATATATATATATATATATCCCTCTTTCCTCTATCCGTCTCTTCCCCTCTTCTATCTCTCCCTCTATCTCTCTATCTCTCTATCTCTTTCCTCTTTCCCTCTTCTCTCTCTCTCTCTCTCTCTCTCTCTCTCTCACACACACACACACACACACACAAACACACACACACACACACACACACACACACAAATCTAACACGAAGATACCCTAACAAATCTAACATTTCCAAACCAGCGGATAGTTCCTACCATGCACGAAGAGACATTTCAACAACGCAACCATTTTGCAAATGAACGAGGTATGTCATGATATCTCTATCTTTCTCATCAATTTTTAGAATGTATGCATGCATGTGTGTGTGTGTTTATGTGTGTGCGTGTTACTATGTGTGTGTTTGTGGAGTAGAAAACAAGAGGGAAAGAGGGGGGGAGGGGGGAGCAATGTTTTGTGAATACCTTTGGTTGTAGCATGGTTTTCGGTTAGGTTGAGCTTCCAATGACGAGCACGGAAAACCCCTTTTGACAAGCGTGTGTGTGGGTGTGTTTAAGTATGAAAAATCCCTTCATAATTGAACCATACTTAGACAATTGTATTAAATAATATATTAAATAATAATATTTCAAAACAAAATGTCATAACATTCAATTAATATTTCATATACAGCAATACAACATTCTGTATCTAATGGATAATACAGTTACTTAGATCAGAAATTTGATCTCTGATCATTACAAATTGATATTTTAATGTTGTATCTCTGTGTGTCCACCCTTTGGGATGAGCTTCCACTACATCTACATGGAGAAGGATCTAGCTGTTACCTGCATCCATACAAAAACATTCAGTTAGAACTGGCTATGTTGTGCGTTTTGCAGGTGTCGACACTGGATCCAGTTGTCATCCATGTCACACCTGTAAACCTAGTTTACAGCTTACCTTTAGGATTGACTATTAAGTTAAGATTTCAAGTAAGATAACCTCTGAATGTATATGTATGTGTTCCCCAATACTCACCGAGCTCTCTCAAAAAACCACTAGTGTCGATTACCATATTTGATGTAAATACCTACGTATTTCTAGGTTATCGATCAATGTAGAACGCCTGGCAAAAATTGGACAGCACCTCCTTTGTAATTGGAGTAATATTTCAAAAAACTCAGTTTATGCCATCTCCCAACGAGATCCTCCATAGGAGGTTTACAGCTTCAAGAACTAAAACATATCCCATGTATAAAAAACTAGCAGTATATCTCATGTTACTAGCTCTAAAATATGGTAGCATCCTCAAAACATATTAGAGACTAACATCCTTTTTGTATCTCAAAAAGGATTCCAAAAAACATATCCTCAATTCTTTATATGTTTATATGCAATGATAACCGATCCCAAGAATAACAAACACATGCAGTATCATAAATACCCTGTAAGACTATGTCCATTCGCAAAGATAATTACTATCCCTTACCTTGGATAGTAGCTTAAAAAATACGGTATTCTCAAGGTTTTCGTTGATGAGTAAGTCATCAGCTACATTATTCATGAAGTAGAAGCCTGTCAAAACATAATGAAATAAATGAAATATCAATATGTCAATTATACCCAATTTGAGCAGTCTCCTAAAATAATTTTCCGTCCATGTCTACTCCCATGTTATCCGGACCTATGTCATATTAACTGATAATCTTGCAAGTTCATAATTTATGAAAATTCGGCAGCATCTCCCTCGAATAAAGTTTCAAAATATCTCCAACAAACTTTACCATCTCACCAAGAGACCCTCAGAGGAGGATTAAGGTCCAAGTTACCTTATTATGATGCTTATAAAAGTCCAAGTTACCTTACCATACAAAGCAGAAGACTTCAATGTTTTATTCTAAGTAGAAGACTTCAATGTTTTTTTCAACTCATCATTGGGTTTCATGTAGGCAAATTTCCTTAGTTCTTTGTCTTTAGCCACACTTGTCAACTTAGTGCCTACATACAATCATTAAAAACGGTATCTACTGATTGAGGCAAGATTTCTTCGATCTTGCTAGGAGTCATAATGTCACTACCATCTTGAAAAAGGGACAACAATTTGCTAAGGTTGACTTTACTTGTACGGCCAGAAAATCGGGCAACGTCTTGTTTGTAAATTGAACACATTTTCAAAAATTCCAGTTTGTGCCATCTCCTAGTGAGATCCTCCACAGTTGGTTTACGGCTTACCATTCATGGCATATACTCAATCGCTCTTAGTGTTTGAAAGAGAAAGTCTTTAAACATTAGCTTTTTCAATGCATTAGCTTTTTCAAACAATAATAATGCAATGACTGAAGTATCAATATGTCAGGTATACCCAATTTGAGCAGTCTCCTATAATATATATTTGCCGTCAATCTCTACTCACATGTTAGCCGGACCTATGTCCTAGTAGCTGACTCTCTTGCAAGTTCATATTTTACTTAGATTTATGAAATTTCGGCAGCATCTCCCTTGTATTTTGAATAAAGTTTCAAAAAATGTCCAAAAAACTATGCCATCTCACCAAGAGACCCTCACAGGAGGATTCAGGTCCAAGTCACCTTACCATAATGCTTTTAAAATTCTATTCCCTTACGATGGTTTGAAGTCCTGAAAGAATTATACTTCCAATGCATGAAGCATAAAAAAACTTCATGATATGCCAGAATCCTCACGTAACCGCAACCCAATTCGGTAGCCTTTCCTCTTTAGAACGAGTTATTCTTAAAAAATGGTGCCATCTTTCTCGAAATTTTCCAAGGGATGTTTAAGACGAAGACATCTTGACAAACCCACAGTACCATAGATGAGATTGGTATAGTTCCTATGTTTTTTATGCACAACATAAATCAATTTTCCTACACATCTCCCAACTTCTAGAAGCATTGAGCTAAAAATATTCATATGTACTATTAGTGAACGCTAGTTTATTCAAGACAAATTACTCTATACAAAGCATGAACATCACTCATGACCAGATTCTAAATAGATGAATTGGCACCTACCTGTGTAGGCGGTTGTTGCATATTACCCTTATGGTAGATAGAGAGCCAGTTATTGTAGATTAGGCATGACCATTGAGAGAGCCGATCTTTTCAATCTAAGGCTAAAAGAGACACATCGAGAGCGGGTGAGAGTTCATAGGTGATAACTTACGAGAATCTGCCAGTGGGTGTGTGTGTGTAAAAGAGATAGAGATAGCGAGAGGAATTACAAGTGGGGAGATTAGAGAGAGAACTAATCTCATACAGAAAGGGTCAACATGTAGTCTCAACTTGATGCGCACTTTGTGTGTGCGTGTGTGTTGAGATGTATCACCAGGGTGGCAGTAAAGCATCATGAGGGGGCTACAAATCTACTCCTCACAAGGCGGATGTACCACATGTAACGAGTGCCATCGGGCGTGAAGGCAGAGAGATTGGATTGCAACTCAACGAGATAGGATTGCAACAAGGGCCAGCAGAGTAATGTAAACTGCTGTATGGAACTAACGTGCAGGGATATTTAAGTGTTTATAGAATCTCTAAGTTAAGAAATAATACTCCACATTCAAGTCCCAAATTGTGAGGCAATCTGTCCTCGGATAGCATCGCTATCCCTTCATTAAAGGAGAGTCTGTTCATACCAGTAGGGACTCCATCTTGGCATAGGAGAATTGATATGCATTAAAGCCTCCAAGGGACTTAGGAGGTGGGCTAGTAAGGAGAGTGCCACACGAGAAAGCGAGATCCCAATTGTGCCAAGACATTGTCGTCAAGATAAGTGTGTGTGTGTGTGTGTTGTTGTTGTGTTTGAGATGGAGTAGGGAGAGAGGGAGGAGGGAGAGAGGGTAGAGGGAAAGAGGGAGGAGTGTGTGTGTGGGGGGGGGGGGGGGGGGGAGGAGGGGGAGCTTGAGATGTAGCGATGGAGGAGAGAAAGGAGGGCAGGGTATACAGCCAAACGCGGCATACTCTACCCTCCTTCTCTATTTTAGCCACCAGGCATTATCGCGCCTATTACCGCCAGTATTACCATGCATATTACAACCAATATTACCGTGATAAGTCATTTCAAATGGATACAAACTCCGAGGTTGCGGGGGGGGGGGGGTACAAACCACCCCCTCTACCCTTAGATATCAATTATTTTATTTCTTAGCCTTTTGAGTTTTTTAAAGAAAATCTTTAATTTTTTATGAGTATTTTATTTTGTACTACTTTTAGATGTTTATTAATTGTATTTTTAAAGTTCAGCTTTATTAAAAAATAATTTTAGCACTCATTGCTATTTATTCTGTTTGAATTTAACTTCATGTATTTTTTAAATTAGAATTCAGAACTTTCTCAATTAATTATCTGTTTTTTAAGGCACGTGACTAAATCAAAAATTTATCGCGTGTGCAGGACATTGACTGGGATGATGCTGGCCCCCCTAGAGGCCCTGAGCGCGATTGATGGCTCAAGGTAAAACTCCCTTGTCCTTGCGCCAAATGAAAAAGGGCAATCCCTCGCTTGAGGCGCATTGCATTGGAGCATGTGGAGAACGAAGGGCTTTGGCATCCTCAAAAAAGCACTCGGAGAGATGAGAGCACCACTCACCCATCGCTTGAGGAGGTGCCCAATTGGTCCGTGTTCGGTGGTGGTGCACCGACGTGCAAGGCCAAATGGCAGAGAAAAGAGCTACTGGATGATTTGGGTGCACCACATGGTGATCCTGCTGTTGGATCTACTTCCACAGCTCCTATGGCGTCTCAGTTGCACTTTGAGGCAGAGGATGAGCACATGTTCTACATGTGTGATGAGTTACTAGCTCATGAACGCGATGTGTGCGAGGAGGATTGTGAGCCTTGCACTCAACGGGTAGCGGCAACGAAGGATAGATTGATGGCAAGTGCCCGAACACCTCTTTACGACGATGCACAGTACTTGGTGCTTCGGGGATCCTTGGAAGTCCTCAACTTTCAAGAGAAATTCAATTGGAGCAATGCAAGTGTCTATGCACTCCTTGGGTAAGTATGAAATATGGCTTTTTATATACTCTTCACTCGCTATTCCTTGCCGTCTCCAAGCAATTGTACTGATACGCGGTTTGTTGTAGTTTGATGGGAAAAATGTTACCAAAAGATCAACACATGCCTTCAGATTGTCGACGAGCTAGATCGTATGTCACTGCACTTGGAATGGAGTATGAGCGCATCCATGCGTGCGTCAACGATTGCATGCTATATCGCAATGAGCACGGACATGCTACCCCATGTCTCGTGTGCAAGGAGGCACGATACAAGACCGGGGTGACCGGGGCGCACCTACCTCGCAAGGTATTGAGGCATTTTCCATTAATTCCTCGCATTCAACACATGTTTAAAAGAACGTCTATCATGGAGCTTCTTGCGTGGCACACCAACCACCGCTCAAATAGTAGAATGATGCGTGTCCCTGCCGATTCACCTGCATGGGGGCACATCGAAACTCAATGGCCAGAGTTTGGGTTGGAGCCATGACACTTGAGGCTTGGGTTAGCAAGTGATGATGTCAACCCCTTTGGAACTAAGTCTACTTCATGGAGCACTTGGCCTGTGGTGATCGTCAACTACAATATTCCACCATGGGAGACAACCTAGAAAGGCAATATACTTCTTTTCTTGCTTGTGACAGGGAAGTACAAAGTGTCAAATATTGACGTCTATGTTGAGCCCCTCATCGAGGAGTTGGAGGATTTATGGAGAGGCATTTCTGTTGTCGATGTCTCACTTGCAAAGGGGGGGGGGGGAAGAATCCATTGTGAGGGGAAACCTTATGCGGACTATGCACAACTATTCTGGGCTTGGCGAGTTTTGTGGTAACCCCCTCATCCTCTCTCTCTTTTTCTCTCTCTCCCTTTAGTTCACTCATCTCTCTAACGATATGATATGTATTCAGGGTTTCCACATCAAGGCACATTGCATGTCCTACTTGCGGGCCATCGTTGGTGATAGAGAGGCCTGATGCCTTGCACAAGGTAATCTATCCAAACAACCATCATTTCTTATCCCAAGGGCATAGCAAGCACAAGGCTCCAACAAATGGGAAGACCCCTCTGAAGCTCACGATGGCAAATTGGGCAACCATTTGGGAAGTGCACCACAACAACAATCCGGCTTTGTGTCCTCCACCAAAAGGTATGTCAAGGTATTCCATATTTTTTAGGCTTCCATATTGGAAGGACTTAAAAATACAACACCTCTTGGATCCCATGCACATATTCAAGAATGTAGCCCAAACACTATGGGACCACATTATTGGCAAGAAGGACCCTTTGGGTGCGAGGGAGGATTTGAGGCTTTTGAAAAGTCTCCCCACCTCTGCTACTCCATGCCGTGTCCCCAATGGAAACATTGTGCTTCCTAAAGCACCATGGATGCTAGCCAAAGAAGAATTAGAGAAAGTGAAGGGTACCATTGCTTCTATTTGCACACCAACATGATACATGAGGTCGCTAAAGGGAGCTTTCACAAAAGCGAAGAAGGGTGGAAGCGTTCAGTTGTATGGGTTGAAGTCCCATGATTGGCACAAGATGCTTCAGGTAATGTCCCTATCCCTATTCTATCTATAGTTTGTGTGTATGACTTTCTCTCACTTTCTCTTCCCCTATTTTACATTGTAGTTCATTCTTCCGGTGACTATGTGTATATGTCGGGACAAGAAAGTCAGGGATGCTATTTTCAAACTTGGAGAACTAGTAAGATTCCCCACAAGACTCCACTCAACTACACCTTTCTTATGTACACAATAATTTCAAACAAGCACTTAGTGTATCTTTGTGTGTTTTCTTGCAGATTTGTGAGCTCCAAGGAAATTGAAATAGATGCTATCCCTGCTCCTCAAACACTTGCAACAAAAACTGTGTGTGCCTTTGAGGATGCAATTCCTCGACAAGTCCTTCTTAGTCAAATTCACATGTTGGTTCATGTGGTGGAGGAGATCGCTATATGTGGAGTAGTGTGCGCACGATGGATGTTCTTCTTAGAGAGGTTTTTAAAGACTCTCAAAAATTTTGTGCGGCTACAATCTCAACCAGACGCATGTATGGCTGAAGGGTGGATCATGCAAGAGCATTTGTTTACATATCAGAGTATTTGGCACAAGTTGATCCTTCAATGCCTTGCATGTGGTCAGACGAGGAAGATGCAAGGATGACTTCACACTTGCCAAGTGGAAACGGAAAACTACTTAACATGGATATAATTCTATCCTGAGCGGTCAATAACTTTTGTATTCTCAATGCAAAGATTATGACCAAGTGGGTGGACTTGTGGACAGTGGCAAAGGCAAGGCATTTGCAAGAGAGAGAAGCATGGAAACAAGCACATGGAGGAAGGAGGGCACCCCTAGTGCCTAGACACCTTGCATGTTTCCCAGATCTCATTAGTGTGAAGTGGATTC
The DNA here is from genome assembly GCF_014529385.1 of Adiantum capillus-veneris. Lineage (NCBI taxonomy): Eukaryota > Viridiplantae > Streptophyta > Polypodiopsida > Polypodiales > Pteridaceae > Adiantum > Adiantum capillus-veneris. Next base: position 16,350,635 of record NC_140950.1, read on the forward strand.
ATGAGAGAATGATCGAAGCAAAAAAAAGCGTACGAAGAAGACATCGGCAACAAAAGAATGGGAGTATGCACGAGGTTGCATACTAAAGCTAGAGTACTCATATACCTAAACCATATTGTAATTTTTTTGTGTGTTATCTTTAATTTGTATTTAATAAAAGATATTTTCCTATTTTGTAGTGCCTTTCCTTTTGCTCTATGTGGTCAAAGGGTCTTCATGTTTGTACGCACCACATTGATGAGCATAGAACCACCATGGATTGTGCCATCATGGGCAACTTTGACACAGACGATGATGAAGCCAGGTACTGCGAAACTATTGAAAGGATACTAAAAAGTTAATTTTAGAACCTTTCATACCTTCATCTTCGAGTGCAAGTGGTTTGAAAATGTGTCTAGATGACATGAGAATGGACTCTACATAGTGGACTCTAGTGTGCATCACACATGGAGGTATGACAATTTAGTTTTACTGCGCAATTAAGCAGGTAAGTGGCATGTATCTTTTTTATTCTTATTTGCTTGTAGCATTAATTATACCAATGTTACTCACTTTGAGCTTCTCTTTTATAGGTCATCTATATCCCAACAATCCACCAACCAAAACTTTGTTTTGTAATTCCCGTAACACCTCGGGGGAGAACCATTTTTTCCACTAATGAAGTGGAGACCATCTTCGACCCTCTTCCACCTCTGTTGGACGGATACGCCGTGACGGACGTCAGCATAGCGAGAACTCACCTAACATATAATGTCAACTGAGGACGAAGCTCGACCCGCAGGCGCGTGGAAGCAAGCGAAGGGTGTCAACCTCTACTCGACTGACTAATGACTACTTCCTACAGAGATATCAAATCTACATGCCATCGGTTCTGTGAATGTAAGAGTCTCCTATGATGCTACCGCAAGCCAAAAGGCCATTACACGTTCTCGAAACGTTACGAAACTTGAGGGATATCCTATCAACACCAATAGGCCACTCTCCCTAAGGTCCGTGACCAAAAAAACCTACTCAGTACCCTCCGTGCAGAAAACGCGTAGGATGTCTGGCCGGTTTTTGCAGGTCGACGTTTCAAAAAACTAAAGTACCTAATGTGTAGCTCTACTCTCTCTGATCGCGTGGATATGCTGAAATGCAAAAATGGACAACGGTTACTCACCGAAACTCCAAAAGTAGCTCGTAGGTGAATCTGCCAAAACACAGACGAACGTGCGTGATGTAAGCATCAACGGTAGCTCTCCTCGTGGGAAACACACTGCTGCTCTCCGTTTGAGATTCCGACCACTGTAGCTCCTGTAGCACACACACACACACTCTCTCACTCTCTCCCAGTCTCCCAACGACACAGAAGATCAGATTTATTAGAAGTCTCTTTACAAAGCTTTAGGTTTTGGCTTATATACTAAGCCTTAGAAAACCTAATGTCCGACCAAAATGACCTTATTTGTCCCTAGGCTTCTATAGAGCTTAATTACAACACCGTGAGCTGGCTTTGCTCATCCAACAAGCATTTTTGGCCTCAATACAATTGCTGACTTAAAATATGAAGTTCCCGTAAACATTACAAAAGTGGCCGTAATGGCTCAAAATAATAGTAACGGGACATTTGATGATGTCCATGAGCTTGTATCTTCACATTACATCATCCATCTTCGTCTTCATCACTTCATCAGCATCTTTATTTGGAATCTTTAGAGAATCTTTGAGGGATCTTTATGGAATCTTTGTGCAAGCGTTGTTGAAAGGTTGACCTTTCAACACTCTCCCCCTCCGAAGTCTTGTCGTCCCCGACAAGACCCTATGGCTGCAGTGGCCTTGGCGAGTGTTTCATGTGTTAGTGTTTGTTGAATCTTTTGTTGTTGCAATTGCTTCTACCGGATGCTTTGTATGTTGTAGAGTTACCTTTTTCTTGTACATGTAGTGTAGTTGAAGCCATAGCTCTCCCCCTCCGATTGGTTGTTGTAGGGTGAATAGATTGAGTGAGGTTTGTTGTTGCAGCAAGGCTTTATCATGGCAGCTCTGTATTGTTTGTTCTTTGGGTGTCATCATGCATGTGTACCTGTAAAGTTGAAGCTTTTTTGAATTTTTTCTAGGCTGCTCCCCTTTGATCCTGTAGTTGATGAGCATGCAGTTGTTTGGGGATGTCGTTGGTCTGCTTTTCTGTGTTTGAATAAGAAAGATAGTAAACATAAAATGTGGCGTATATTACAAAATGAAGGTCTTGGATACCTGGATAGGACTAAAGGGAAAAACCCAGTGGGAAAAAAATGCCTTTAGTCACCATTAAATGTGAGGCTATATGTACTTATGTTTGATGTAACCGAGTTTTGTTGAGTTAAAGTACTTATGGCCGTATGGATACTATTACTGGATATACAGTGGATAAGTGTTAGTAGCTTGAATTCAGAGTCATTGTTGTTGAGAAAATGCTTATGAAACCTGTTACCACTTTGTCATCGTCATTTTGTTGTGTAAGTGCATGGGCGGAACACAAATCTTGTCAAATGCAAATGTCCAATGATAGGACATTATATATGCTTGCACAGATAGATTCAAGGGAAACAATATGCGGTGCGAGAGGAGTTTGAATGGGTGCTTCCAGGAGTGAACGTAGCTAGAGAAGAAAAAATATATTTGACTTCAAGAGCTGCCGTTACTCACAAGAAGGGTTTTTGTCGACGAGGTTTTGTCCACTCTCCTCACTGTGTTCATGTGTGTGAGTGTTTTCTCAACTACTCCGCCACTCCACCATTTAAAATAGTAGACTTCGACTCTTATGCTCACCTATCCAGCATGAGCGACTCAATTTTTCAATATGCTCAACTCTTCCAGCTTGAGCTATAATCTAAATATCTAGACTCATAGACCACAAAGAATATTAAGACATGAAGCTTGGGTCTGACGCTTGCTCATTTCGTGGCTTAGCTGCCCGACTCTTGACTCTTATGCCATGATTTTTATGGCGACTTGACTTACTCTCGGGAGCTTTCGACCAAGAATAGGTTTTGAAATTCAAAACTCCCATCCTCGAAGAGAGGATTTGTAAAGGACCATACTGGCAATATTGGTTTCTTTTGCCATACCTGGGTGACCTTGGTTGTCAAAATTTCTTTTTGTTGTTGTTGGTCCCTTGGTTGAGAAGATTGGCTTGCTCCATTCTCCGTAACACTTTGTCCATCATGTCTTGACATTTCTTGAGAGCTAGAGATGACTTCAATCTTCTTCGGTATGTGTGGTTCTTTTGGCACCGATTTGTATCTGCATCGTGTGATTAGCGTGTCTTTGCAGATATCCTTTGCCTTGACTGTGACATTGTCCTTGATTGTGCTTTCCATGAAATTGCAATTATCTTCAAGCTAAAGTTGTCGGATTGAAGAATGTTTACCTGGCATCTTTGGTAGCCAGATTCTCCGATTTCCTTGATAGTAACCTTGTGCTTGAAGAATTGTAGATGGCACTTCCCATGATGTTTTTGATGTCGTATTGAGATGTACAAGAGTGCCATTTTTGGGATTATTTATCGATGAAATCCTATGTTGGTATGAAGGCCAGTTGGATTTGAAATTTCCTGCATCCCTTTGGCGAGCCTTGTTGTTTCGTCTCCTTTGGCGATATAAATATGATCTTTGTTGCTTTTGGGGACACTTTTTGAAACCTTTATCCACCACATAAGCCGAGGTCTGTGGTTTTGGTAACTAAAGTTTCTTTTGACCCTCATAATAGCCTTGCTCTGCTAAGCTGTAGTGGGAGGCTATCCATCCCATGTGTTTACCTTTCGTCAATCGGCTAGGCTCATTTACCCATATGGGGTCCTTGACCTTGATTTCTTCAGCTTTGATGTAGACCTTTGAAGATTTTTGTCGACGATGATCGCGTAGTGTAGGGTATTTTGGTTGAAATATTTTCTTTGGATTCTATCTTTCATGTGGAAGCATGTGGTTAGCTCTGTCTTGAACTTTTCGGGGCTGGATTGAAGACTCTAATTTAATGGGTTGCTTCTGTTGGTAGGACATTTGTGGGCTCATTTTGGCTTTGCCTTTGTCGGTAGCCGATAATCTTGAAGCAGTAGTAGGCTCGATTTCTTGAGAGCTAGTCATGATGACCATTGTTGAAAATCCAGGTTCTTCTGCCAATGTTTTTTTCCAGTGCTTGGACAAAATCAAATGTGTACTCATTTTCGATGAATCCACCACTAGGAGTTTGTCTTTGATTACCTTTGACCGTAGTTTAAGGGAATCTTCTGCAATCCCTAAACTTGTGACGGATATTCCATGTGATATAGGAAACTGTACCTGAATTTCATACAGTTCTGGCTTACCTAGAAGTAACCATAGCCCATAAGACATGACATTAGTCGTGGTAGTGCAATCTATCTCTACTGTAAAGTTGAATCTCAGTTTCTCATACACATCCAATGAGAATTTAATCTTCTTGTTGGCTGCCAAGTAACTGATGTCCTCTTTGCTTTTGGTACTTGTCTTGGACTTTTGTGCCTTGGAAGCTTTGTCATCCTCTTGTATGTTGAACTTCTTTGTCATTTGACTGGTTGATGCATGTCCCAAGTGCTTACTATCTTCTGCTATAGCTGCTTGTTAGTGTTCATTGCTAGTTTCTGACTGTGACTCCTTGATCTTGATTTTAGAAGCTCTCTGTCACTATTTACTTCTTCTAGCACTTGAAAGTCATTCAATGGTGACTTTTCTTCTTGGAAATGTTTTGAAGCTTGTGTAGCAGGATGTTAAGGTTTACTCTCTTCTTCTGATGCAATGGTCGCCGTGGCCTTTGGTTTCCATTCTTCCATGGGTTTTTGTAGAGTCTCTTCTCGAAAATATTCATTCATATCCTATATTTCTTGTCCTTGGTAGTCAATCTTGGACTCAGTCATTTCCCTTTCTTCTGCGCATTTTATGTCTTCATTTACATCTTCTTTTAGCTTCTCATACTCTTTGATTTGTTCAATCACCAATAAAGAGTCCACAGTAGAGAATTTATTTGGTAGACTTCCAACTTCATCCATTGATTCTATTTGCATGTCTTCCACTTGTGATGTGGCACTAAGATTTTTTGTTACCTCTGCCACCTCTTCTTGCGTTGGCTCACTATGGTCAAAATCTTGGCTTCTTTTTCTCTCGAACCTTGAACTACGAGCTTCATCTTCATCACTTTGTGGATGCACTGACTTGTCCTCACTGAGGTTCCTTAAACGATCTTGAATCAGCTGATTCAATTGATCTTTTTTGAAAGCCTGAGTCTCTATGATAATGTTGTTGACACCCTTGACTTCAAGCAACTGTGTCTTGAGTCTATCTTTTGTGCTCTGCGACAAGATCTGCTTCTTTTCCGGAGATCTTGTTGGGGATTCTGTCTTCCATTCCCTTGTTGTCACTGTCTGAACTTTGCTCTTGGCTTGTTGCTTCTTCTTTTCCATGTAGAGCTTTACTCGGCAGTCCTTCACTAAATGACCAATGGCACATTGGTCGCAATATGTTGTTATCTCAACATGTGCACCCTTTGGATGAGGCAGCTTTCCATAATACTGATGATAATGGTTTCCAGTGGTATCTAGATACAGATATGACCTCTTCTTTGCATGCATGAACCTGTAGATTACGATTGATTTAGGTGTATCCACTGGCTTTGTCTCTTTATCCTTCCTCGTCTTGTCCATTATTGCTTGCATACAAGATCAAATCATTATCCATGCTTTCTAGCAGTTGTAATGCTAATTCTTCCATCAGTATATGGTCTTTGACGTGGGGCTTCTGCATAGCCTTAGGGCTATGTTTCCGAGTTGATCTTGGCGAGTTCTACACCGAGGGTGAAGATTGAACCGAATTTCTATTTTCTGTTTCCCTTGATGGTGCTTTTGGACGGGGTCCAAGTATGTGACTTACAGGTTGCCCACAATTGCTAAACTCATCCATATTTTTCACATCGGCTATTTCATAGTGCCTATCATATTTGTCAACCACAATGACATCTTGACCTGACCTTTTACATTGGGCATTGTGAATTTCCAGTGGTATCTCCTCCGGCTCGGCATCTTCCAATGCTTCTTGAAATTCCACTTGGACTCCTGAAAAGGACACTGCTTCTTGTAAAACTGGACTTCTTAATCCCGCTCTTGAAGATATAGGGTCTCTTTGTTGAGTTTGAACTCCCACCATCCGAGAGGGTTTCATATCTGATGTTGGCATCTGTTTAATGCCTGATGATATGACTTCTTGTGCTTTGTTAAGTAGCTCTTGAGACCGAGCTAGTTCTTTTTGAAGTTGTGCTATCTTCATAGGTGATACTTCCGGCGTATTCCGTGTTTGTGCAATTTGGTGTGTTTGAGCTTTGTCTTGTGCTGGTGCGTTGCACGAGACTTGTGTCGTGTCTTTCCATGGGGTGTCTTGTGTTGTGCCTTGTTGTGTGTCATGTGGTGTGTCACTCATTTGTGTAGTGACAGCCATAGGTGTCAATTCTTCCAGGTGCGTAGTTAGAGGTAAACCCATGACGAGATGGTATACATTACCACCTTTAGACATGTAGTCTTCTCCTCTTGAGCCAAACGCTTCTACTATAAAGTAATGATTGTTTTCTACAGGAACTTCATGACTTGTGACAGCCCTGTAGTATCGACCGTCTTCGTCTCCATAGAGGGTACCAAACTTCTGTTTTCCATCTTGTGCTTTGTACAGAAAAATACTTGGAGGATATGCGTAGAGTTCTGTAAGTTGATCCTTGTACAACATTTCTATCTCATTGTCGATGTATTTTCCGTGCCTCATGTAAATTGATCCCAGACAGTCTTCCATGAAATTTGGATGTGGGTGTAGTACATTCTTCGCTGTTTCAACTTCCACATATTGAGATGTCCGAGTTTCCTCTATATCTTTCTTTGTCTTGATGTACAAATTCCGATTGTCATCCTCATAGCATGGCAGCCCTTTGTAGTATCCAATCAGATAGATCCGAATTTGCTCTCTTGTAATATCTGTGGACGTACTTGAAGCTTCTTCCTGAATGGTCTGATTCCTTTGAGACGCCATTGATTTCGTCTTGACTCCCTTGTTGTACCTGTTCAGTGATAGCTCTAATTGCTTGCCTCAATGCTAATAAAAATTATTACCACCCTTGTGTCAGTCTTTTTCGCTTGAGGTTCTTCTGGTTTTGTGGATGTCTTAATCTCTGAGTTTTCTGAATTGGGCTTTGCTTGCCAAGACTAATACTGTCTTGTCTAGCTGCTTGCTTTTCCTAGAGCTTTTTAGCAGGCCTCGATCTAGTGGAAGCACTGTGATAAGTTATGCAACTTACCACTAACTGCAACGATTGCTCCCTTTGTAACGACTGCTCCCTGTGTTCACTTTAGCACACAATCTACAAAATTCTATTTAAATGGAAAACTTTTTCACAATGAATGCAAAAATCCTTGATGTACCTTTGACGGCCACACTTGTTCCTTGAGCACCTTCCAGCGGGTGACCAATGGTTTTCCCAAAAGATAATTTCAATCCGCTAACTTAGCAGTCTTCAAAACCGTGACCGTTTTCTCACAATTCTTTCAAACTGACGGTTTTAGACACTCCTGACTTCCGGATGCATTTTGAGGCCTTAAACGACGTTTTTTTCAAAGTGGAACTAAATGGTTGCCATGGACATACATTTAGTTCATGTTCTGCTCTAAGATCTGTAGAGTCTCTCTCAGGCTACGTTTTGATATAAAAACTTTTCCGATCCGATACCGTTTGTGAAAGTTATGGCCAAAACAGTGAAATGCAGTTTAGAATGGTCAAAATGAAAAGAAGATTTGGGATCTCTGTGACAGTGTGAACACTCCTGTATGGTCAAAATTACAGTTGGACCCTAAAACTGGCCTAGAGACATCCTACGCGTAGGATGTCTATATACTCAGAATTTAACAAAATTTGGTCCAGAGACTTTCCTTAAGTCCAGCAACACAATGGTATGCTCAGAATTTCATTTGGACCTAGAAATGGTCTTGAGACATCCTACGCGTAGGATGTCTTTTTTCTCAGAATGACTTGAAATTTTCACCCCAGCTTCTCCTTGATGTGCTGATCACAGTGGTGTGCTCATAGGTTGGTTTGGAGTGCTAAATCAAGCTAGAGACATCCTATGCGTAGGATGTCTTTCTGCTCTGTTTCAGCTCAAACTTGCACTGTAGCTTCCCCTTGATGTGCTTAACTCATAGCTATTTTTACTTTTTGATTCTGACACTTAGAGGTTGGTCAAATGATCAAGAATCTGTTTCAAAAGTATGATGTCTGTTCTGATGAATTTCCAAGTCAAATCAGCTCCAAATTGGACCAAATTTGACTAGGAGGCTTGCCTAAGGCTATATGACAGCATGGTAGAATTTTGGTTTCAGAATTATGCCTTAGACATCCTACACATAGGATGTCTAACTGCTCAAAATTTCCCCAAATTTGAACCACAGACTCTCCTTAAAGTGCTGATCACTGTGGTATGCTTAGAATTAAGTTTAGAGTCCAAAATCACACATAAGACATCCTACGCGTAGGATGTCTTTTTGGCCTGTTTGACCCCAGACTTGTCCCACAGCTTGACCTTGATGTCAGCAACCCAGTGCTATGCTCAGATTTTGGTTTGGAGTTAAAAAGATCCCAATTTTAGCTGTTCTAGTCTTTTTCAGTCAAAAGTGCTAAAGTCTGCTTAGGGCCCCCTTTTCTCCCCCAAATGAGATGAAATTGATCACATGCACTCAATACAACATTTAGATCATGCTCATGCAACCATCCTATGGTTTTGGTCTTAGAATAATGCCTTGGCACAATTTCGGTAGGATGTCTGGCAATTTTAGTCTATCTGGCCTTATCCTATCAAGATATGGTCAAGTTCCCCCTTCCAGGTGAAAATAGGGTAAAACCTACCTTCTGAACATACTGGTCAACTCAGAATTTCAAAATTTCCACCAGATCACCCTGTAGACATCCTACGCGTAGGATGTCTTTTTTTCTCAGAATGGACTTCTGTTTCTACCCAAGGTGCTTCTTGATGCATATAACAAGAATATGTGATCACATCAAATTTTGGATGTCAAAATTGCTCAGAATCACCACTTTTGGAAAAATATTTCTCTAAAAGAGTACCATCCCCTCAACTCTCAGTCTATATGTCCAAATGACATGAGCTTTTGTGTGTGTGTCCAACACAAGATGCAGAATATGGGTATGATGCCAAAACTTGATTTTTGCTTCCAGAATCACTCTCTAGACATCCTATGCATAGGACGTCTATTGATGAAATTTGTGGCAGAATTCATCCACAGGCATCCCCAAGTCTTGAGCACTACTTTTCAAGCATTCCTACCAGTTTTTATGCAAAATTGTGCTCAGAATCTTAAGTTTCTTGTTTTCGCGCTTTTGACACTCCATCTTTGGTCTTTTGGGTGTCAAGAGTTGGTCAAAACTTTAGTTTCAATGTGTACTTAAGATAAACCCCCCCTTCTGAACACACTGGTAACCTCAGTTTTCCCAAATTCCCTGCCAAAAGTGCCCTAGAGACATCCTACGCGTAGGATGTCTATTGTCTTAAAATGCAATTTATTTCTGGTAGTAGTATTCCCGATGCTCTGTAGAGCTCTCAACAATAATCACAGAAACTTTTGGACTTCAAATCAGCTTCCAAAAACAACTTACCGTCTTTCCTACTTAGCGTTTTCCACTTTTTTGATGAGCCTAACAGCAAATAAGACATGCATAAAGTACTCTAGATCAACAATCAAGATATCCTACTTACCCTACTTCTACTCATCAATGTGAGATGGTGATTTTGATGTCTTGGTTGCTTCCTGGCCTCACACGGACTCTCAAGTCAACCTACCATCACATCTACCACTCCAACTCCTACTCTCTACACCACAACCTACTACTACCTAATACTACCTAAGACGGAAGATCCCGGCCAGACACACGCTCCCTAGACTCCTCCTAAGACCTAGAGATTCCACAACCCTCTGATCCTATCTAAATGTAAAATAGTACTCTGGCAAGCCAGAGGGACCTCTATCCTCAAGGACTAGTCTCGGTCACCTACTTAGGGCCCTCGTCCCCGGTAGCGGCGCCAATGTTGGACGGATACGCCGTGACGGACGTCAGCATAGCGAGAACTCATCTAACATATAATGTCAACTGAGGACGAAGCTCGACCCGCAGGCACGTGGAAGCAAGCAAAGGGTGTCAACCTCTACTCGACCGACTAATGACTACTTCCTACAAAGATATCAAATCTACATGCCATCGGTTCTATGAATGTGAGAGTCTCCTATGATGCTACCGTAAGCCAGCAGCCCATTAGACGTTCTCGAAACATTACGAAACTTGAGGGATATCCTATCAACACCAATAGGCCACTCTCCCTAAGGTCCGTGACCAAAAAAACCTACTCAATAACCTCCGTGCAGAAAACGCATAGGATGTCTGGCCGGTTTTTGCAGGTCGACGTTTCTGAAAACTAAAGTGCCTAATGTGTAGCTCTACTCGCTCTGATCGCGTGGATATGCTGAAATGCAAAAACGGACAACAGATACTCACCGAAACTCCAAAAGTAGCTCGCGGGTGAATCTGCGAAAACACAGACGAACTCGCGTGATGTAAGCATCAACGCGTAGCTCTCCTCGTGGGCAACACACTGCTACTCTCTGTTTGTGATTTCGACCACCGTAGCTCCTGTAGCACACACACACACACTCTCACTCTCTCGCAGTCTCCCAACGACACAAAAGATCATATTTATTAGAAGTCTCTTTACAAAGCTTTAGGTTTTGGCTTATATACTAAGCCTTAGAAAACCTAATGTCCGACCAAAATGACCTTATTTGTCCCTAGGCTTCTATAGAGCTTAATTACAACACCGTGAGCTGGCTTTGCTCAGCCAACAAGCATCTGTGGCCTCAATACAATTGCTGACTTAAAATATGAAGTTCCCGTAAACATTACAAAAGTGGCCGTAATGGCTCAAAATAATAATAACGGGATATTTGATGATGTCCATAAGCTTGTATCTTCACATTACAGCATCCATCTTCGTCTTTATCACTTCATCAGCATCTTTATTTGGAATCTTTAGAGAATCTTTGAGGGATCTTTATGGAATCTTTGTGGAAGCGTTGTTGAAAGGTTGACCTTTCAACAACCTCTGATTGTGGATGAGGTGGAGACAGAGGAGAGCGAGGTCAATGAATAAGGTCCGGCGGAGGCAAGTCTTAGCAAGGATGATTGTCATGATACTAAAGATGATGAGATGGAAGATGAAAAATTCGAAAATGATGAAGCCAACGCATCCACAAACAACAATTTTGTTTCTCTCTTTATTGATTTAGGAGCCATGGTCTTAGAATTGGATGATGCCTCATGTAGGGATCTTTTGGAAGATGATTCATAAACATTTTGCAGTTATGAATTTTTTTGGTCGTGTAATCCATTCATCTATCTCTTCCCCCTCTTCCTCTCTCTAATTTTGTGAACATGCTCAATTATCTTAATCAAGTTACATTGATTATTTTAGCTATGACCAAGGGTAATCTTATTATCACCTCCCTCCCTCCCTCTCCCTCCCTCTCTCTCTCTCTCTCTCTCTCTCTCTCTCTCTCTCTCTCCCCCTCTCTCTTTCTCTTTTCCTTTTAAATTTGAAAATTTCATACAATATTCTTTAATTCTTATTGAGAGGAGGGAAACACCAAAATTTGGAAGGGGGGGACCGGGGGGGGGGGGATGTTTAAGCCAGAATTTGAAAGTTTAAGCGTTTTTTTTAAAAATAAATGCAGTAATACAAGCGATAATAGATGAGGTAATAGACATGGTAATAACCACGAAAAAACTCACGGTAATAGTTTAAATAGAAAAAAAACCCTCCCCGCCCTCCTCTCTGTTCCTTGTCCATCTGAGTTTGGACCTTCTCTCACAAAACGTCGTAAAACAGCGCAGTAAACACTTAGAGATTTTCATAGTGTAAGTCGGTGCCAAAAATTAGAGGCCCCTCTTTTCAGTTGAGTTTATGTGTCATTCCTATCACTTACTCCATGAACCTTTATGGCATAGGTTGTAAATAGCTTTGTACAGTTTATTGGAAAAATATCTACAAACACCATGCTAAAATAAATGGCCAAAATGCTTTATTGGTTTTATTGTTGATTTCTTCTCCTCAATTTTTAGAACTCCAATTTCCATAGCATCAACTCAGTATTAGTGAAAAATAAAGAGAACATAATAATTAACCGTTACACGTCCAACTATCCCTATTGTCATGATAGCCACATACAATAAAAGAATGCCCATTATTGTAACATCCCTTCTACCAAGGATTAGAAATTGTCCTAAGCTCCTCATTAGAGAATCAATTGGACCATGAGTGATGAAAAGTGTGGACAAGATTTGGAAAAAAAATATAGACATCCATTTGGTATCTTCTTTAGGGTGTATGTTTTGGTGGTCTCATGATCAACTATTTGTGCAAGAATGATTTTTTCTTTTTGGTCTACAAGTGAAGGTGCATCCTCATAATTTTGGTGTGTAGGTAGGGGTTCTCGAAAAGATCGTAAAAGACTAATGTGGAATGCATTGTGAATGTCGCTGTGTGATGGTAATTCAAGACAAAATGAAACATCATTAATGACAATTGAAATCTTGAAAGGACCATAAAAACTTGGAACAAGCTGAACAAAACCATTGGTGTCAATGCTTTTAATCCTTTTCTTTTCAATTTGAAGCAGAACATATTCACCTTTCTTAAACTTATGTGCCTTGCAATGTTTGTTATCATGCTTAGTATAAAGTTCTTGTAAATATTTGATAGTAGAATATTTAATAGTAGAGCATGATAGTAGAATAACTACTTGTATAAATGTCAGAAAAATTTACAATGGAACTATCAACAACATGCGCAACATCAAAAAGATGTGAAGTACGAGTAGGAAGACAATGAATATACACAATATGAAACAAAGATTGAACTATAACAGAGTGAGTATTATTGTTATAAGCAAACTATTAAATATGCAGGTAATCATCCCATTTCTTTGATTGAGAAGAAAATAAGCCGTAAGTAAATCAATGATGGTATGATTAATTGATTTTGTTTGACTATTAGAGTTAGGATGAAATGCAGAAGTAAAAAATCTGGCTCTCACTTAGCGAGCTCCTACATTTGAAGCCTTCTTCTCTCTACAAACACAAAGTTGCTATAGTCCAAAAAGCATTATAAAATTTTGAACTTTGATCAAATATTATCACTTTCAGAAAAGCATGATGCAAGAAAATAGCTTTAAGAAAGAGAAGTTCATTCCAATGTTCTATGAGAGTTTTCTTGCATAGTATGAAGTATGCATGTTTAGATAAAACAATGAAAGTCCAAATCATATCATGCTTGTGAACACTGAGTGGAAATAGTTACTAAGTCCATGAAAATATGCATTCTCATGTGCTATGAGATTTTTCTTGCATGGTATGAAGTATGCTTGTTTAAATAAATGATCAATTAAAGTCCAAATCATATCATGCTTGTGATAGTGAAGAGTAGTGGAAAGTTAACTACTAAATCCATGGAAATATGCTCCCAAGCTTTTTCAAGAATGGGAAGAGGATATAAAAGACTCAATTTTTTACATGTTTTTGATTTAATCTTTTGGAAAATTAAACAAGATGAAGCATACTACTTAGCATCACTTTTCATAATTGGCCAATAAAAATCACAACAAAACTTTTTAAATGTAGCAGCAAATTCTTTATGTCAAGTATAATGTGGTTGGTGCAACTCTGTAATGAGTAAATGATGGAAAGGTAGTGTGACTCACAATTTATGCTTGAACTAAAAAAGGTTTTCTTAAATTGTGTACTCCAAAAATGTGTGAGAAAAATTTTCAAGCATATGCAACCATGCGGTCTTAAAATAAATCATTCATGTGTAAGTATTGAGCATAGATTCAAATGAGGTACGCATAGTAATTTGACAGATTATTTAAACACGGATATTTGACTACACCATTTTCCTCACCAGGTTTGTATTGAATATTTGCCTAAAAACTTTGAATAAAGGTAGACCACTTAATATGTTTATCATCTATTAAGGGTGGAGACAATAAATATTTGATGCTTTGTTGATCAATTTTGATTATCAAGTCACCACCTATTAAATAATGCTTCCAAATTTTTATACATGCACTATAACAATTAATTCTTTGTCATATGTACTAATTTTTAATTCAAAAGTTTTAAATTTACAGCTTTCAAATACCAGTGGATGGTTATCTTGCATAACAATTGCACCAATATCTTTCCAATAGCATCAGTAACGACAACAAAGAATGGTATAGCAAAATCCGACAATTTTAAAATAGGTGCATTAGTTGAAGCATTCTTTAGTGCATTGAATGAAATTTCTTGCAAATCAGTTCATGCATAAGGAGTGTTTTTGTTCAAAATGATAGTAGAATAATGACTTATAAGCAAAAGTATGCACAAACTTCTTGTAATAATGCAAAGACCAATGAAATAATGTAATTCATGCAGATTTTAGGTCTAGGCCATGATTAAATAGCTTCAATTTTCTTTGGTCAATGTGAAATCCCTCCCTCGAAACAATATGTCCTAAATATTGAATTTTTGATTGAAATAATGAACTTTTTGGGGATTCAAATTTGTGTAAGCAAGTCAAATACATGTGTTAGGTGTTCTTTATGCTCTTCTTCAAGACTTACTAAACACCAAAATATCATAAAAAGACAATGAAAGAATCTTGATGATCAATAAAAAAATCATGTTATAATCCGTGTAAAGGTGGTTTGTGCATTGGTAAGACCAAAATGGCATAACAAGAAACTCATAGTGCCTAGTATATGTAGTAATCCTAAAACTCCACAACACCTCTTTTGGAGTTAGGTACTTAATTTCTTTATTAAACTAAGTTGGAGCCAAAAATTAGAGGCCCATATTCACACTTGATTTCATGGGTGGTTATTATCACTTATTGCATGAACCTTCATAGGGTAGGTGCTCACTAGCTTTGTACAGTTGAGCCATATAGGCTTATTGAAAAATAACTGCAAACACTTATGCTAAAATAAATGGCCAAGAGGATTATTATTGGTTTTATTGTTGATTCCTTCCTAGTTTCCAAAGTTACAATCTACACAACATCAACTCACTTATTAGTGAAAATGAAGACAATATAGTAATTATCTATTTCACGCTTAGCTATTCCAATTGTAATGCTAACCATATACAATATGTCCAATATCGTAACATTGTGCGGTTTGTATCACTTATTGCATGAACCTTCATGGGATAGGTTCTCACTAGCTTTGTACACAACTGACCCGTGTAAGCTTATTGAAAAAATATCTACAAACACTTATGCTAAAATATACGATGGGATGGAATTATTGGTCCTATTATTGATTCCTTCTCCTCAATTCCATATTTTCAATCTACATAGTATCAACTCACTATTAGTGAATAATAAAGAAATCACAAAACCATTAAACATCCATCTAGTCCGATTGTAATGCTAAACATATACAACAGAAGGGGGTATTGGGCACCCTTTGTTGTATGTAGCTAGGATTACAATAGAAGGGTACACAATATTGTAACAAAAAGTATCAGATGGCAATGAAACTTTGGAGAGGAAAAAAATGCACCAAATTTCCTTCTTCTTTTTTTGAAAAAATCACAAAAGTGATTGTATATATTATCAAAACTGAACAATTACTAATTTCATCCATGTTCCTGACGAGCCATGACAGCTCCAAAGGGTCAAGGTTACATCGGCTGAGAGGGGAGCCACCCCATGATAGGGGAATGAGCCCAAAACTTTACCCATGCAAGCCAGTCAATGAAGCGTCCAGGGCCCTTTTCCAGCATTTTTCATCTCTTTCCCCATGGCGATGAGTGCTACGCATCTTTCTTGGATAATCTATGTGAACTTAGTTGTTTCCATGGTATTCTCAAAGACCCGATAGTTCCTTGCCTTCCAAATGGAGTAACAAAGCCTCACGATTTGTGTAACAATAAGCATTGCTTAGCTTGTGTACACCTTCCCTCCCAAGAAGAGATCGTTCTTAAAGAATCCTATTTTCTAGGTCTTCTGGATCCATTTGCAAATCTTCCCTACTAGCCCACAAATTGACTACCTCATGATTTTTTGTTGCTATCAAATTGTTGATCTCAATCTGCACAATTGCCATATATCTACTATACTCCTACTTTGATGGCTTATGGCATAAATATGGTCATTGTGCAATATAAGAACAAGAAGATAGTGTCAGATGGCAATGAAACTTTACAAATGTAGATGATGCAACAAATCCCCATCCCTTGAAAGTTTTATTTTCATTAAATTTTGTCTCTTTTGAGCCATCACGCCATCAATTTTTCCATAGGGCCTATGGAAAAATATATGAGACAATGTTAAATGGCATTGAAACTTTGCTAGGGTGATTAATGGACCAAGCCCCCCAACCTTGCAAATTGTTATTGCCATCAATTTGTGGCTTATCTATCATGAGTTGCATAATTTCCATAGGAGGCCTATGCAAGAAAGATGGCCATTGTGCAATAGGACCACCAACGAGGCGGTCCAAAATAAAAAATGAAACTTTTCATGGGTGGGTAATGCACCCAATCCCCTAACCGTTGAAAGTCTCACTACCATCAAATTCCGTCAAAATGCACCATTGCCAAAAAAATTCCATAGAGCTCCTTTGGGGGGACTATGGAAAAAATATGGTGATTGTGCACTACGTGCTCAACAAGATGGTCTTATATATCTATGAAACTTTGGAGAGCTCAAAAATGTAGAAAATCTCTTGCCCCTAAAAAGTTTCATTGCCATCAATTTTTGTTTCGTGAATCAAGCTGCAAAATTGCTATATTTTTGCCATAGGAGACCTATGAATGAATTATGTCCATTGTGTAGCATGGGACTAATCACACGATTCCAGAAGGCAATGATACTATGTAGAGATAGGTAGTGTAGCAAACCCCCTACTCGTATAAGACTTTATTCCCACTAGAATCCATCTTGTTAATCTCGATCCTGCACAATCATCATATTTTGGCCAAAGGGCTTCTCCTTTGGGGGCATTTGAAAAAAATATTGCGATTATGTAGGATGGACCATTAGAAGATGTGAGATGGTTTTGAAACTTTGCAAAGGTAGATAATGCACCAAATCCCACACCATAAAAAAATTTGCATCCCTTGGATTTTATCTCATCAGCTCCAAGTTGCACAATTGCCATATTTTTGGCAAAGGGGTCCTATGGGCAAAATATGGCAATTGTGCAGCACAACACCAATGAGAAGCTGCCAAATGGCATGAAACTTTGCAAGAATATGTATTGCACCAAACCCCTCACCCGTGCAAGTTTTCATCGACATCTGATGCCCTTTCATTATTCACATGCTGGACAATCCCAATATTTTCTCCATTAGGAGGAAAAATACGACAATTTTGCACCATGTGATTGATCACATGGTGCTTCCTATGTGAAAAATATGCAAATTGTGCAACATGTGACCAATGAAATGGTGTTAAAATGGTAATGAAACTTTAAAATAGTGACTAACTCACATAAACCCCCACCCTTCAAAAGTTTCATTGTAATCAAATTTTGATTGGCAATTTTGATCAGCACAATTGCCATATTTTTTCCATAGGTCTTCTTTGGTGGCTTGCAATAGGAGTATGACCTTTGTGCAGTATGAGATCCTCAAGACAAAATTAGATGGAAACAAAACTTTATAGGGGTGAGTAATGGACCAAGCACCATGTCCTTGCAAAGCTTCATTGCCATCAAACACTATTTTGTTGATCTTGTGGGGCACCTTGACCATAATTTTGCCATAGGGCTCCTTTGGCCTAATGGGCACAAGACCAATGAGATAGAATTTTATGGCAATGAAACTTTGGAGGGGCAAGTAATGCACCAAACACCCCACCCCTCCGAAGCCTCCTTGCCATAAAATTCCATTTCATGAGTCTAGAGCTACACAATTGCCATATTCTAGTCATAGGATAACTATGGGAAAAATATGAACATTGTGAAGCGCAAGACCAATGAGACAATGTTACATAGTAGTGAAACTTTGCATGAGTGGGTAATACAACACATCCTCCACCCCCGCAAAGTTTGATTCCATTGGATTCAATCTCATTGACGATCCCATCTTGCAAAATTGTCATACTTTTGTGCTACACAATTTCCATATTTTTTCCATAGGGCTCCTTTGGGGGCCTATGAAAAAAATACGGAGAAGTTTCATTGCCATTGGATGCGATCTCATTGGTCACATTTTTCATTGTTGTTAGATACATAAATTAGTCTTTGCTATGATTATACAAATTGTTGGAACCATTGTAGGGAGGCATTGTAGCACGACCTAATCGCAACCCACACAAAATTATAAAATCCGTGGATCGGCAACCCGGATAGGGCATGGAAGCATGAGCATCGGATGATAGGAATAGAGGATTCAAGAGATCAACTCTCTAATGTAAGTAGAGATTAGCCATTGTAAGACTAACTCTAATTATTCTCTAATCACTAATCTAACAACTCCTACACGCATCAAGTCCACCGAAGTCCGACTTGCCACAGACTAGAAACCCCAAGCACACTAATGATAAGCATACACTAATTACCACATGTCAATTACGGCACACACGAGGTGAATGGTGCTAGAGCTTCATAAAACCTATTTACACACACAAGCAAAGAATAGGGCACACACGCAAATTACAAGATTAAGACCCAACTTAATCAACCTAATTTGTGATGCTAAATATCGCAAATCAATTGCGCGTAGAGAGATAAGAGTGGTTAATAGCAAGAAGTACATACATCTCTCAAATCTAGAATAATGAGAGTGTAATACTACCTCATGACATAATGAAATGTAGAGAAGATAAGATTAATGAGAAAATGGGAATTCGATTAATCAGGAAGAGATTACTCTAATTACAATTGAATTAGCACTAGCCTCTCAAGCATAAACATTAAGCTCAAGGCTAGGCCAAAGAGTGAACACTCTAGAGAGAGGGAGCTCTCAAAAGTGGATCCTCAAGAGTGGATACTCAAGAATGAAGCCTCCTTGCTAAAAGGTTTCCTTTTAAGGGCTTTCACCACAATCCCTTCTACTATGGGTTTAACCTTGAGCCCTCTAGCTACCATATACAACTTTGGAACTCCAATTGAGCCCAAGACTTATACAAAGTGAGTGGAAAATATTGTGACATCCATAGCATATCTCCCGCTTGATGTGTAACCGGTGTAGCGTGTGTTAGCCGCTGCTAACATTCCCCCCTTCCTAATTTGACGCACGTCCTCATGTGTCGGTGAAGCAAGACACGGTGACATGGTAGAAAGCAAGTCCATGGAAGAAATGTTGAGCTGCAAAACATAAGAACAAGTAATGAGCATTAAAGGCAACAAGGATACAAAACATGAAGTACAATGAGCAATCATGCAAAGTGAATTTTTTGCTTCTAAAAGATGGGTGAATCATAGTAAAAAACTAGACAACATAAAGCAAAAAAACACCTAAACTATTGTGAAGATTAAACCACTTGAAATTTTAGTTAATTATGCATGAAACACAAGCAATAAATTATGACCCTAGGTTAATGCAAGTTCATAAACCTACTAGCCTCAAAACTATGTGATTAATATTAATAAATCATTCAAGTCTATCATGTCTATGGGCTATTAAAAAAGCTCCTAATCTGTTAGTACATTGTCACAGCTTGGAGTATTAAGACTATCAGTAAGAGTCTAGGACTAATGAGAAATGAACCTATATGAACCTAAGGTCAAGGCCAATTACCTACGAGTAGCACACATAAAACCTACTTTTTTTTATGAGTTAATATTCACAAAGCAAAGTGTTGAAACTTTAGTATGCTTAGCTTTTGAACATGAAAGAACCATAGCTTAGAAGCAAAAATTTCACTTAAGCCAAGCAAGAGAATGAAGAGATCTATAAAAGAGCAAAAACATGGAAGGATTACACCTATTCATGCTCTTTGTGCATCCTTGAGCAAGCATCCCCTTTGTAGAGAAGCCTCTTGATCTTTTTATTTGTAAGAGAAGCTTTTTGAAGCTAATTGTAAACACAAGCTACAAAAGCCAATTATTGAAATCCAAAAGCACACAAAAAACATCAATGAAAACCTAAAGCTAGGGTCTTGCATACCCGAATTTGCCAAAGGGAAAAAAATGCCTATGGTTAAGCACATGATGCTCTTTGATAGCAAATTTATGCATACATATAAAAAATGAGAGATAAAATGAGCTTCTACATAAGCAAATTTCACAATTTTTACAATCTCACATGCATAATTCACAAGTTGATTAAGTTCTAGCTCAATGAGATATGGAAAAAACAAGCCAAGAGCTGAAAATAATGCAACTTTTGAATGAAATGAAGTGGCTCTCAATAGACAAATTTTACAATTAAAAGCTCCAAACAAGTTGGCTAAACACTAGCTCGCATGAAATTTGGAATTTCTAGAGCAATCTATGAGCTAGAGATGACTGCAACTTGATGAAATGAAAGTGAGTGGCTCTCGATAGCCAAATTTTTACTTGAAAGCTCTCAAAAAAATTTCTACACTAGCTCAAATGAAAACATTTTCACTTTAGACCAAGCTATGAGCTAGCATGTATACAATTTTTAATCCAAAGACTTGGAATGACTCTAAATAGCCATATTTTGCAATTGTTTGCAATGATGACCCCTTCATGGATCCATAAAAGCACACTCCTACCACACCCCTTCAAAACAACTCAACTCATTAGTGCTCTTAAGCATTTGGAAATTCAACACAAGCACTAAAACTGCACGATCAACCACAACCCCAAAATTCTCATGCTCTCTCTTGGCCATCAAACAAGCTTGGTTTAAGTGCTTTGCAATGATTTTACATTAATATCAAGCACTAAAATGTACACTCAAATACCAAGCCCAAACTTTAATGCACATTCTCTACCAAGCATCAATGTATCAATGCAGTTGTCGAATAGATTGCATAGCGCATATCATCGAGAAATTTTTATTTTTCTTTTTTTCAATCAAGGTGGAACTAGCCCAATGCATAAGGTAGAAAATGGTATGCAATTAGAGTTTTATGCATGGAAATTCTCATACTATCAAAGTGCATAAAGTCAATGCTTGCGTGTTTTCTCGCATGCTCTTATGTAGCAATTTTGACATACAAAGCAAGAAGAAGAAGAGAAATGCTATTTACCAATGACCATATACAAAGATGAGTTGCTTGTACTCTTGTACATACTCTATCACACACAACCAAATTGATATTGTCATCATGAAAAGGGCTCATCATTTTTAACACCGTTATGACTGAGCATTTAAGGCTAGCATGCCTAATGGAGATATGATGACCGAATGATGTATCTCATGTGCCAATCACAACATGAAATTAGCCCAATATTTAGTTGTGGAAACAAACATAATCTTGATCATATAAAGTTTTTCTTCATTGGTTGACTCCGTTTTTGAACATCCCCCGATTTTTGTTTTTTGTCCGACCCAAAGCTATGCTGAATTTTATTTCCTTAAGTGGCCAAATGCTGGACCACACTCATTCAAAACATGCAAGAAGAGGATTTTGTTTTCATTTTCTTTTCCTTGAAGGGTTTTCTTTTCGAAGGGAGGAGGGTGTGAACCTCCCCCTCTTTTTAAAGGATTTTTTTAAAATTTTTTTAATTTCTAGCATTTTTATGATTGCGGACTGCAGTCTGTGGGGAAAGAGGGCCGGTATGAGGCGGTGTGAGTAGAGCCATGTGCATGGCCTTGGTGTGTTGAATTGTTGAAGAAGCAGCTTAGGGAATCTCCGTGAGTGTGTGTATGTGTGTGTGTGTGTGTGTGTGTGTGTGTGTGTGTGTGAGAGAGAGAGAGAGAGAGAGAGAGAGAGAGAGAGAGAGAGAGAGAGAGAGAGAGAGAGAGAGAGAGAGAGAGAGAGAGAGAGAGAGAGAGATGAATCCCAAGCCGAACTACGTGCGTGTGTCGTTTTCAGCGTGCCATTTGGCAGCCATAAATGGGTGTGTGTGTGTGTGTGGCAGTAGCGGCCCAATGGGTTGTGTGTGTGTGTGTGTGTGTGTGTGTGTGTGTGTCCACCTGTGAAGGCGACAGAGCAGCAGAATCGACCAAGCAAAATTTTCCGCACTCTCGCAATCAAGCCAGGAACGCGGGTTATGAGGATTCAAGACTGGAGGTTGAGATTGAGACCCCGAATGATGAGTGTGGGGTCAATAGGTTGGGCTACTGGTGTGCAACACGTAGGTCTCAAAAGTCAAGGGAGGTATTGAGATCATGGGTGCACCCATTTCAGCATGATTTACCAATCACATTGTGTGAGATGGGCCGTGCCACAGGAAAAGTGTGCACTTGAATTGATGAGCTTGAGCATACACGCATCAACACATTGGTTTCTTGGCGACCTGCCAGGCTAGTGGGTTAGAAGGGTGGGTTGCACCAACTCTCAGTAGCTAGCATCCCGACAAACGGGCGAAGCCAATGACAGCATGGAAGGTCAATTTTGAAAAAAATTCCTTATGAGTTGTTCCCACACGGATTTCCCAGAGAGGACATGAGAAATCATCAAAATCAATGAAGGCTATACTAGTTTCAGTATCACCCATCCCTTTGCTAATCAACTCTCACACAGAATTCTAAAACATATATGCTCGCAAATTCATGCCCATTCTCATCATGCAAATTCATGTCCAAAATTTTCCATGAAAATTCATGCAACAATAATTGAGATACAAAATCTTCAATTGGAAGTGCACATAATACACCTAAAAGTATTCCAATAGCCATGCAAAATTCCTTTTAATCATCTCTTATCCTTCTTGATTCAATTGTACCATGTTTATTTGGATGCAATTGGAAGTCATGCATACGACAAGCCCAATTTCTCTTCAAGCAAGCCCATACATCATATTTGCGCGATTCCCATCGGAAATTTAAGATTTTATTTCAATTTTTCATGCTATTAATCCATTCCCATCCATATTTCTTCCAATTTGAGATCATTTGGTATGCATACGGAAAACTTTATAAACAAAGTTGGCTTTGGTTACTTCAATTGGTTATCTATACACACACCTTGAGTAATCAATTTAGCCAATCCAAGCTTGCTTTATCAATCATTGCAAAAGTAATTGCTCATATTCGATAACCCTAATCATCCAAACCGTTTGGATTTGTCATTTTTGGTTTGTGTGGCTACTCATGAGTGATTTTTGGGTACAATTAACCACATAAATGAATGCAAGATTTCCATGTTCATCATTTAGATCAATTATTAGCATGGAAACACACCAAAAATCTAAACAATTGCATACCAATTCAGTGATCTATCCCAATTGCCCAAGCCAATTGTGACACCATATCAAATATTTGGCCAAATTAATCATCGTAATTGGTAAAAATTAGCAATTATTCATTCAAGGACCGGATTGCACATGCCATTGAGTAGGCACACACACCCGAATTTAGGCCAAAATTTTATGCAAAAATTACATCAATTCCACATTGCAATGCTCAAATTGCAAACTCAATTAAGCATAAGTGAATGCATGCATGCTTAATTTCTAAAAACTTGACACTATTTTTACCCGATCAAGCAATGCACACACTCAAAATTTAAACACCAAAATTCAAATTTGGCTCAATTGGCAATGCATTTAGGCTCACACCTAATTGTTACCATATACAGGTGGTAGTGATGTGTGTGAACACATTAGGAACGTTGGGGCATTTTTTCCTCTTTAGGAGGTTTTTTCCCCCGAGCATTGTATATACGCCCATCACTCTAGGGCTATCTATCTTCCATTGCACACTAAGTAACACACTCTCTATTGTGTTCCTTGAGCTTCCTTCTTCTTCTCCAAGCTGTGTGCATTTCTCTGCAACCCTAATCCAACAATTGGTATCAGAGCAGGTTACGTCCTCCCGGGCTTAGTCGCCAGCTGCTCCAGCACACGCCTGCTCACTTTCTCCAATTTCAGATTTTCAGACAGTTTTCACATCAGGTGTAGCATTTACCATGGCTGACAACAACACAGATGTGTTCAAGATGTTTGCTATTGAGGACAGGTTGGATGGGGACAACTACCCTATGTGGTCTTATATGATGCAACATGTTCTTGTGTCAAAGGGCGTCTGGAACATTGTGCAAGGCATTGATGTACGTCCTGGTTCTGAGGATGTAGGTGATGTTGAGGATGTTGCAGGTCTTGCTGCAAGGATTGCTGCTATTAGAGTTGTTTTGCCTACGGCAGAACAAGCTCATTGGGATGTAAAGAATGCGCAGGCTCATGCATTGATTGCGTTTTCTGTGAAGCGCACCATTGTTCCTCACATTTGTTCAACAAAATCTGCAAAACAGGTTTGGGATATTTTGGCTGGTCTTTATGCAAGCTGCAATGAGGCTAAAATTGCTTTGCTGCATAAAGGGTTGGAGTCGAAGATTATGCATGAGGAAGATGATATGGACACTTTCCTTGCTAGTGTCAAGGATATCAATGAGTAACTTATTTCTGCAGGTGAAGTCATTTCAGACAGTTCCCTTGTTCAGACTATTCTTGATGCCTTACCAGATTCTTACCAGACTTTTGCTAGTACTTGGAGACTTATGACCCAAGAAAATCCAAAAGTTATCAAGTTTGATGCATTATGCACATTGCTGTTGCAAGAGTCACTTTACAGAAAAAACACGACTAGACAGCGTGCAAGTGAACACACTTTTATTGCTTCTCAAAGAAAGGGTGGTAACAGCAATGCAGCCACTTCTTATAGTTCTGCTACGAGTGGCAAAACTTCTATTCCTAATGCTTATGCTGGCAGCACTTCGTCTGGCAATTCTAGTGATAAGGGCAAAAAGAAGATGTGTTGCCATTATTGTAAAGCTAATGATCACTTGATCAAGCAGTGTCCTAAGTTGAAGGCCAAAGAGGATAAGAAGAAAGAGGGTGGTTCCACTGCAAATGCTGGTTCCACTACAAATGCAGCCATTGTTGAGTCTTCTGTGAAAGGAGACTGTGATGCTGATGTCGATGCAGAATGGGCTTTTAGCGCAGAGTGCACTTACAATCGTGTTTTCCATGATGCATGCTTGTCAGTTGCTGCACATTCACATGTGTGGTATTTCGACAGTGGTGCTACAAAGCACATTACCTCACATCGTGAATTGTTCACCTCTCTCAAGTCTGTCCCTCATGGGAATTCAGTCACTTGTGCCAACAATACCTCTTATCCGGTTCAAGGAGTTGGAAAGATTGTCCTTACTGCTGCAAATGGCAGTTCCTTCACACTTGTTCATCCACTTTATGTATCTGGGATCAAGAAGAATCTCTTGTCTATATCCGCACTTGCTAGACTTGGACTTGTAGTCAAATTTGTGGATGACAGATGTACAATTCATGATCTCAGTTTTGGTGATGAAATTGTTGCAGTTGGCATTTTGTGTCGTGGGCTGTATAAGCTTACTTTGTATGACAAGTGTGGACAAAATTTTGCAAATGCTACTGCTAATTCAAGGGCTATTTCAGATGCAAAACTTTGGCATGAACGTTTTGGTCATCTGAATTTTGCCAGTTTGCTGCGTTTGCAGTAAGCTGATATGGTTGCTTCTTTGCTGCCTCTTGAAGCACCTGTCAAACATGTTTGTGAAGGCTGTATTTTGGGTAAGATGCAGCGTTCTAAGTTTCCAATGGATGGTTCAGTTCGGGCCACATGCAGGTTGCAGCTTGTGCATAGTGATGTTTGTGGGCCCATGCAAACTCTGTCCTTGGGCAATTACCTGTACTTCGTGACTTTCATTGATGATTACTCTAGGCATGCATGGGTATTTCCGCTTAAAGCAAAGTCCGAAGTTTTTATGTGCTTCAAATAATTTCTGGCAATGGCTAAAAATGTCTCAAAATGTACTATGGGCACCCTCCGTTCCAATCGAGGGGGGGAGTATATGTCTCATGAATTTAATGCATTTCTGGCTAGTCGTGGGATAAAACACCAATGTACAGTGCCTTATACACCTCAGCAAAATGGTAATGCTGAGAGGAAAAACAGGTCACTTATGGAAATGGCACGATGTATGGTCAAAAGTCAAGCTTTGCCGCATTATTTTTGGCTTGAGGCCATCATGTGTGCCACTTATGTACTAAACAGGTGTCCTACGAAAGCTTTGCAGTCTATTAATCCATATGAAGCATGGCATGATAGAAAGCCTTCTATTGAGCACATGCGTGTTTTTGGCTATTTGGCATATGCTTTGGTGCCACAAACACAACGCAGAAAATTGGATGATAAGGCTGTCAAATGTATTTTTGTTGGTTATAGTGCTGAAAGAAAAGGTTGCAGGTTATATCATCCGCAAACAAAGTGTATTTTGGTTTCACGGGATGTAGTGTTTGTGGAAGATTCTGTTCAGCCCTTGCCGTCATGTACTAGAGACAGTAATGTAAGCTCACATGACAGTTATGACACTTTGTTGCCTCTTTTCAGTGGTGGAAAATACGAATGTAAGTTCCAATGATGCAAATGTACAGCCTATGGGGGTTTCTGAAAATGTTACAGATCAGCTTATTACGATGTAGATGTACATGATGTACTTCATGAGGAAAGGGATGAAAATGAGCAAGCTAGAGGTATGCCAAAATGGCTGGTGCACACTTTGCGTGACAGTAAATTGGATGCACCTTTGTCTAGTCGTACTCGTTCAGGCTCTCGCCATGCATCTTATGCATCAGATTGTTATGCTTTGGCTGTGTCTAGCTTACATGATGTTGAGGAGCCTCTGTCTTTTGATGAAGCACATAATTCAAAAAATTGGATGGCTGCCATGCAATCAGAAAATGAGACATGGACTTTATGTGATTTGCCTCCTGGCAAAAAGGCCATTGGTACAAAGTGGTTTTACAAGTTGAAATGCAAGCACATTGTATGTAAACTGTGAGGGTGATGTACTTCTCATTGTGGTTCTTTATGTCGATGATTTGCTGATCACTGGACCAAATGAGAGACATATTGCTGAATTTAAGGCTGATTTGAATGCTACTTTCAAGATGAAAGATTTGGGGCTATTGCATCATTACTTGGGTATACACTTTAAGCAGTGTGATGGTGGTATTGCCTTGTGTCAGAAAAGTTACATAGAGCCATTTCTATGTACGTTTGGACTTGAGGATTGAAAACCTATTGCCACTCCCATGGAAACAGGTTTGAAGTTGAGTCTACATGATGCTGGCAATCCTGTTGATGTCACTCTTTACCAAACTGTTGTTGGCTGCCTCATTTATGTATGCAACACGAGGTCGGATATTCAGTTTATAGTCTCACAGGTCAGCAGATTTATGCATAGCCCAGGGTCTAAGCATTGGCATGCTGTCAAGAAGATTTTCCGCTACCTTAGTGGCACTTTACATCTTGGCTTGTTTTATCCCAAGCGAGGATCATTGCCGCCAGACTTACATGCTCTTTCGGACTCAGATTGGGCTGGTTGTTTTGACACGCAAGTGTCCACAAGTGGTTTTTGTTTCATGCTTGGTAGTTCATGTATATCATGGTTGAGCAAGAAGCAACCTATTGTGGCCACTTTGAGTTGTGAGGCTGAGTATAGGGCAGTCTTCACGGCTACAATTGAGTGTGTATGGCTCAGACGCCTTATAGCTGATTTGGGTGTTGGACAAGACATTGCCAACACTATCTACACTGACAGTCAAAGTGCATTGGTAGTTGCAAGGAACCCAGGTTTTCATGCTCGCACGAAGCACATTGAGGTGCATTACCACTATGTTAGGGAGAGGCTCTCAGCAGGAGAGATCAGCTTGTCTTATGTGCCAACACAGGACAACCTTGCAGATCTTTTCACAAAGGCATTGTCTCATGAGAATCTTGAAGCTTTCCGCAAAGCTTTGGGCTTACTCCCCTTTGTGGACTGATCTTGTCCTCAGAGCATGGCACTTCCCTTTACTCATGTGCCATCTCTCGTTCACCGCATCACTCCAGGGGGGATTTGTTACCATATACATGTGGTAGTGATGTGTGTGAACACACTAGGACCGTCGACACTAGGACCGTCGGGGCATTTTTTCCCTCTTTAGGAGGTTTTTTCCCCCGAGCATTGTATATACGCCCATCACTCTAGGGCTATCTATCTTTCCATTGCACACTAAGTAACACACTCTCTATTGTGTGCCTTGAGCTTCCTTCGTCTTCTCCAAGCTGTGTGTGTTTCTCTGCAACCCTAATTCCAACACTAATGATTGCACACACTTTTTATGAACATTTTACAATCAATTTGGTGCTCCAATTGACCATCAATCGTTGAAAATCAAGTGGTCTTGGATAGGCACACACACTCAATCTTTGCGCGTTTTTGGGCATTTAGGCTTATCCAATGATTGAATTAGCCTAACATACACATCATTTACATGATTGCATACTCATGTATCATCAATTCCATCAATTTTTATGTATGCACACATTCGAGATTAGGTGCGCACACACTTGAAATTTTTGACAGTTTTTTTCCTCTTTGGTGCATGCACACACAATGATTTTCATGAATTCTTAATGAGAATTAAGCATTATTTGGATACACACAAAGTTCATTAGTCACAATTTGACTATCAATTTCATTCCAAGTGTATCAAATTAGGTGCAAAGTGTAGGTCAATTTGTGTTACACACCTAATTTATGCAAATAACTAGCAACATTGAACCTCATTAATCAATCAAGAATTGACATAACAAGTGAGTGCACTTGCATCGTAATTACACTCCAAGCTATTCCTTTGCTCCACGCGAAGACGCATCATTGCACACACAAGTGTGTGCACCATCAGATCGGCTCCAAAATTGAATTTGTAGGTCAAAATCAAACAGTCAAATCATCAAATTAGACATAAATTGGTACAATTAACTTGATTAGAGTGATGATTCCACCTCTTGCAAGGGGATTTCACATACTTTACACTTCAAATGTTAGTGGTTAGGTTAGCAAGGTTAGTCAAAATTAGTAAAAATTAGCATTGAAATTAGTACAATTAGCATGGAAATGAAGCGAATTAGCAAGGGTCAGCATGAAACTAGTAAGATTGGGGTGGAATTGGGGGTTTGGGGTATTCATTACTCAACATTAGCATCATTTTCTTGCACAAACATCATCAAATCACACCAAAATTGAGTTACACTCAAAAACCAACAAAATTAGAAGTGAAATTACTCTATTCTACACATCCTAAACTCACTAGCTTAGGTTATCGATCCCCGGCCAAGGCGCCAAATGTAGGGAGACATTGTAGCACGACCTACTCGCAACCCGCACAAAATTATCAAATCCGTGGATCGGCAATTTGGTTAGGGCATGGAAGCACGAGCATCAGATGAATAGGAATAGAGGATTCAAGAGATCAAATCTCCAATGTAAGTAGAGATTAGCCATTGCAAGACTAACTCTAATCATTCTCTAATCACTAATCTAACAACTCCTACACGCATCAAGTCCATCGAAGTCCGACTTGCCATAGACTAGAAACCCCAAGCACACTAATGTTAAGCACACACTAATTACCACATGTCAATTACGGCACTTCATCAATAGCTACACACACGAGGTGAATGGTGCTAGAGCTTCATAAAACCTATCTACACGCACAAGCAAAGAATAGGGCACACACACAAATTACAAGATTAAGACCCAACTTAATCAACCTAATTTGTGATGCTAAATATCGTAAATCAATTGCTCGTAGAGAGATAAGAGTGGTTAATAGCAAGAAGTACATACATCTCTCAAATCTAAAATAATGAGAGTGTAATACTACCTCATGAAATAATGAAATGAAGAGAAAATAAGACTAATGAGAAAATAGGTATTCGATTAATCAAGAAGAGCTTACCTCAATTACAATTGGATTAGCACTAGCCTCTCAAGCATAAACATTAAGCTCAAAGCTAGGCCAAAGAGTGAACACTCTAGAGAGAGGGAGCTCTCAAAAGTGGATCTTCAAGAGTGGATACTCAAGAATGAAGCCTCCTTGCTAAAAGGCTTCCTTATAAGGGCTTTCACCACAATCCCTTCTACTATGGATTTAAGCTTGAGCCCTCTAGCTACCATATACAACTTTGGAACTCCAAGTGATCCCAAGACTTATACAAAGTGAGTGGAAAATATTGTGACATCCATAGCATATCTCCCGCTTGATGCATAACCGTGTTAGCCGCTGCTAACAACCATGCCCTCCAAGGATGTGATGGTGAGGTAGTAAATGCTTCCTCTCTCTCTCTCTCTCTCTCTCTCTCTCTCTCTCTCTCTCTCTCTCTCTCTCTCTCTCTCTCTCTCTCTCTGTTTTGATGCCTTCACCTTCAAGATGCAAGTCCAAGTTTCTTTTTCTCCTCTAGCATAGAAACAAGAGCAAACACAACGTTGTGTACTAGGTGGGGAGTGGTGCAGGTATGCACACATGAAGATCTCATGCCTCTTTCTTTGATCACATTCTCTCTCTCTCTCTCTCTCTCTCTCTCTCCCCCCCCCCCCCCCCCCCCTCTACTCAGTTCAAGCTCCCCCTGCACGATATTATTGAAAGGTAGCATATGGATATAACATTTTTTTATACTATGGCATACGCCATATAGCTTGATCTAGATAAATGAAGAACCATTAACAATTTTTGTGTTTGTGTGGAGAGAGAGAGAGAGAGAGAGAGAGAGAGAGAGAGAGAGAGAGAGAGAGATAGATAGATAGATAGATAGATTTTATTATCGTCCTCGGAGGTCAAATATGACCTATGGGACCAAAGTTACATGTGATGTAGTATGTGTATGGCTGATGAGTGACTCTCGATGCTCCAAAATTGTAGTGATGAGAGTCGCAATGGAGAGCCCACACTTTGGCTGGGAGAGGAAAGTGTGTAGGTCTAAGTTATGGCTGAAGATGTGAGAGAAGCAAGTTCGGATGTGATCAAAAGCTGAGCACTCTAGTAGTGTGTGGTACTCAGACTCTCGAACTTGCATTGAGCATAATGTGCACAATCGATTTGAATCTTCTCCATTTTCCCAACGCCCTATCTCGCATCGAAGAAAATGGGAGCTAAGCCGAATTGCTGCGATAGTGCGTATCGAGGACAAGGGAATAGGCTCAAGCATGTAAGTGTGAGTACGGTTTCCTCTCTCAGCAAAGAACATGGTTTTGTAGTTGGGGGCAATATAGGTGGTGTAATGTATGAAGCGTGACCCACCGGATTTCTCCCAAGCCGTAATACATTGGCGTTGTAGAAAAGCTTCATTCACTTGAGAGTCAATTGAAGCATCATGTAGCAAGTGTAATGCATCCCATCTCCCAAACCACTTCTTTATGTCTTGCATCCATCCCGTGCTCAAGATCTTGCTTTTATGTGTCTTTTGAACTTTTTTGCTTGCTTCCCATGCAATTGTAGGAAGTGGATGTGAGGGGTTTTGACGCATCTTTATCATGTACTCCACAACCCTTTCCATGCCCATAACCTCAATTGGAAGAGATCCCGACTCAAGAAGTAGGAGCATA
Source organism: Adiantum capillus-veneris (assembly GCF_014529385.1). Taxonomy (NCBI): domain Eukaryota; kingdom Viridiplantae; phylum Streptophyta; class Polypodiopsida; order Polypodiales; family Pteridaceae; genus Adiantum; species Adiantum capillus-veneris. Next base: position 16,382,231 of record NC_140950.1, read on the forward strand.
TATGGTGTTTGTGTCTTAACTTGGAGAAAGTTTGTAAGAAAACGCTTTTGGACATTCTCAAACTCTTTCCAAGTAGACTTTGAGATGCTCCCGCCCCACACTTCAACTCCATAAAGAAGAACCGGTGTCACCAATGCATCAAAAAGATACTTCTTGAGAACCCAACACTTGATGTTTCCCGCATTACACATGTTCTCAAATGCATAATATGCTCTCTTTCCCGCTTCCAAACGACGCATAGCACATTCATGCCACTTGTGATTGGATGGAACCTCAAGGCCAAGGTACTTAAAGCTCTCAACAACTTCAAGTGTCTCGTTGTTGTACACAATGCATGGCTTCTCCTTATGGTTGGTTTTCACAAGCATAACATTTGTTTTGGATTCATTTACAATCAGCCCACTATGCAAGCAAAAGTTCTCAAGGACAACCATAAGCTTTTGTGCATCTTCTAAAGTGTGTGCTAGAAGCACTACATCATCCGCATACAACAAAAGCATGATTACCGCATTGCAAATAGTGACCTCTTCAATGCCTTCTTCTTGCATAAAGTCAAGTACCATTTGTTCCAATTGATCGATGCATAGACCAAAGAGAGTTGGTGACAATGGACATCCTTGTTTAACTCCAATAGTGCTTACAAAAATTTCTGAAATTTCTCTTCCCATGCGCAATTGACAAATCACCTTCTCATAGATTCGAGAAACCGCAAGCATAAACTCACTTGGCACTTGGAGTTCTTCCATCCTTCTCCACAAATTGCTACGTGGAATCATATCAAAGGCTTTCTTAAAGTCCACAAAACAACAATACAATCGTTTGCCTTTCAACCGACTTTCCTCCATGAGAACACGAAGAGTGACAAGATGATCAATGGTGCTATGGCATCGACGAAAACCTGCTTGTCCCTTTGCACGCTTGTCATTCTCTTCAGCCCAATCACTCAATTTCATCTCCATTATGCACCCAAACAACTTTGCCATAAGAGACCCAATCATTATAGTCCGGTAGTTTCTTACATTCTTTACATCCCCTCCTTTAAGCAAAGGCTTAACCCAATTAGTACTCCAATCATAAGGCATACCATGTTGAAGTGCAAGGTTGAACATATCACACATCCACTCATGGGTAAAATCTCCCGTCCATTTGATCATCTCCGGCTTGATACCTTGAAGATCTCCCGCTTTGCGAGTGGCCAACTTTTCAAGCCCACAGCATACATCCTCAATAGTAAAAAAAGACGGCATACATGGGAGTGAACCATAAAAAGGCATTTTTTCAGTATTTGCTTGCTCATATAATTGCCTACAATGTGTGTACATATCCACTAGACTCAAGTTACCAAAATTCTCAACCCGCTTGCCTCTCAAGTTTCTCCAAAATCTTCCACATGCATGTGCCTTTTCTTGGACTTGAAATTCTTGTTGCTTTACTTCCCATCTTCTTCTCTTCTTTTGAATCAATGCCTTGTATGTATGCAAATGACTTTGATAGTTGTCTTTGTCCATAGTTGCATCAAGCTTTATCAAGGACTTTCGAGCATCTTGACATTCTTTATCAAACCACCTTTTGCGTGATCTATCTTTGTTGATACCATGGAGATGCTTTATGGCAAAGCATTCTTCCGCACAAGAACAAATAGCTTTCTTGAAAGCTTCCCATTTAGCTTCCAATGGTGCATCACATTGAAGCTTTGTCATCCATAATTTTTGCTCAACCATTTCAATGTACATTGGTGCCCGTTTGAAATCCATACATAGTGATAACTTCTCTTTCCTTTGGCTGAGATTATCATGCTTAGTTGCTTCTCCACATGAAAGGTCAATACATAAGGTGCGATGGTCGGATTCCGGGGTCCATTGACCAAACATAAAACTCTTTATGTGATACATGATGGCTTCAGAGAGTAGCATATAGTCAATCACACTATCCCCATTATGTCTCCTACATGTAAATCCATTGGTTCCACTCCACAAAGATACACCATTGGCAATGAGCATACCCGTGCTATTACACATGTGTAAAAGTAACTTTCCATAGTGATCCGGCTCTTTCTCATCCATTGAAGTACGATCATACAAGTGAACTTCCTCCAACTCCCTTGAAATGTATGGCATATCAAATTGTTGAGTATCATGTTGCAATGTTTTTGTGCGAGCATTCATATCCCCAAATACAATAACATCACCTTCACCTTTGAAATAAGCAATGTCCTCTTCCAAATCAGAAAATGGTTGATCTCTATCCATGCAAGCATAAAAGGGAGAATCATGATGAGGAATGTAGCAATCGGCTACAAAAATGGGTGCTCTTTTTGGTGTCATAATTTTCAGCCATACATAATTTTCAGAGAGAGAGAGAGAGAGAGATTTGTTGTAGGTATGAATAACATTAGCTTGAGATTTTTGCTAGCTAATAATTATATCATATATGTGAAAGTAACATCACATGTGGTGTTGTTGTCCTCAACAAGCTTTGCAATGCCTTAGGCAACGAGTTTCATAGTTGGTAGTACACTACCTTGGAGGCTTTCTTTCTTTCCAATTGCTTACCTTGGCCAAACTCCTTTCAAATATTAACGGTGAGCTACTCATCTTTGGCTTCCACTTCCCTCTCCATACATTCACGCTCCACCCCCTACACATATGCATGCACCCACAACTCATTCTTCCGCAATTTAACATCACAAAGGAGTTGCAGGCTTGAATGCATGCTCCATGCAAGGATAGCTTAACATGTCTTGCAACTACTTCCCTTAAATGGATGCATAGTTCACACTGAACACTATGTTTCAATCATTCAGTCTAGTAATCTCATCCGTCCAGAAGTCTTGATGCTCCTAGATTTGTGAGTGGCCATCTCATCCCTCTAGAACTTTTGATGCGCTCACCACAGTATCTAGTCATCTCATTCATTTGTGAATTCTTGATGTACTAGAATCTTATTTCATCATTCATCATTCATTCATTCAAATTTCAAAACAAAATTCATGATTCTTATCTTTAATCAAAATGCTATGGGATTCATTCTTGAGCTATCGTTTCTCTCGATTGCTTTCAGATGCAACTCATCCTCGACTTCACTTGCAAAACAGACAAAATTTCAAGGACATGGCTCACCTTGTTGCAAAAGAGTGGATGTCTAGCTTCATGCTCTCATATGCTTCTAAATGCATCTTCCTTGCTCCTATTACCTTGTATCTGTAAACAAATAACAAAAGCGTCGAAAAACATTAATTTTACATATGCTGAAATTTTCTGTAGAAACCCTTTTTTAAAAAAAAACCCTAATTTTCCAAAGTTGTTGGAATCAAAATCCGTTTGTGTCAATGCGTAGAGCTTGTCGAGAGGATCAACTCTACCTTCTGTTGCATATCCAATTTCTCAATAGTTGAGGAGATTTTTAGAGGTCTCTGCAACAAAGAAAAGCGTCAAAAAGCATGTTTTTAGAGCTTTCTAGGGCAAAAACGAACTCTGTATCTTCTTTTCCTCGTTCTCTTCTCGGTTTTTCTTCATCCCACTCCATAGCTCCCATCTGTAGATTAACATAGGATCGGTTTTCTCTTAAAAAAAGGGGAAAAAAAGGATAATTCCTATAGAATCTCTTTGTTCTTCTTCCATGTCAATAGGATCGTGCTTCGGTTTGCATAGGGCAAGAGAGCAACCTTTGCTCTGATACCATTGTAATCATCTATCAAGGGGTCGAACGAAAACACAGAGATGGTTGCAAACTACACATCTGGCACACTTTTAGTACTTCAAACAACTTAAATAACAAAAGGAAATAAAGAAAGAGATGACAACGTGTGGCAGAGTTCCGAGCCAAGATGCATTGGCCCCAAAGACTGGTGCCCCTATTGGTATTTCTTTATTATTGCTTCAAGATGGAAGAACTCCCGATGAGTCCAGCTCTTCAAGCTCTGCGTTTAGATGCCTGAAAGACTGGCCCATGGGGCACTTATAAAGAGTACAAGGGATGCTAAAAATAGGGCTTCAAAAGCATTAAGTCAAAAAGCACTTAATTTTAAAAGCATTTGCTCCAAAAGCATTAAGTCAAAAAGCACTTAATTTTAAAAGCATTTGCTCCAAAAAACTAGCGCCAAAATTTGTCCAAAACAGCTAGCATGCTTCACGGAATTTCATACAGCTTGCCACGTTACCAGCCAATGCAATTTGCGGAAGTTCCGTACGGCAGCCACGTGTCATGTTCAACATGAAAATGCGGGGTCCCACGTCATTGACTTGTCATAGGGAGCCACGAAGTCGGCGTAGAAAGCAATAAAAGCAACCACCACTAAAATTAAAGGGGAACAAGAAGGATGAATGGAAGAGTGGCAACAATGTGAAGCAAACCATCGGGAGTTGAGGCTCTCATATGGGCCAAACCAATCAAGCTGTTGGTGTTGGGAGGAAATCACCACATTGAAGAACCCACTGTAGCCGCCCCTGCGTCTATCTCTCTCTCTCTCTCTCTGTGCCTCTCTTTTGCAAGGTGTGTCTCCTCTTTGCTATGCTCTCTTTATTTCTTCACGGTGTCAATGCAAGAAGGTCGGGGACTGCTTGGAGGAGCAATTTCATCACAGTAACTTGATTCAATTTGCTGCATTTCTGTGTAGGCCCTCAGTTTTAAGTAGCCCACTGCGAAAAACCTTGTTCTTTGCACCATCTACATGGGATCTCACCACTACTTTCAGCCCTCTTCATTGGACCCGCGTTTTATGGAGTTCCATTTTGGAAATCGTCAAAATTTGGCTGGCGATAGTTTTGAGCCAATTGAAGCGTCGTTTCTGCAAGATTTATGCACTCTTATTGCTGCATCATGCGGACAGCTTGCACATCAGCCACCTCCTTGCAAATTGACCCAAATTTGAGCAGTTTTGCATCTATAAATGGTATGCCATTGTTTGAATTATTAAAAATCGGTCTTAGATCAGCCTTTGCAATTACGAAGCAACTGCTTTTGTGGCAGCTGACATTTGCATTTTTGGAGCATCTATATGCATTCTTTTCAAGGGCTTCTTGGATCTCTCATCTGCTGCTCAAGCAATCTCTTTCTTGTAATATTCTCATCAATTCTGGTGGATCTACCATCGTGCATCAGGTGCTATGTTGTTGGTGTTTGCTTTAGGTGTCAACACAAGAAGGTTGGGGACCGCTTTTGCAGACTTTATTCCGGGAGGAGTGATTTCATCACGGTAACTTGTGTGCGTTTTTGTGTAGGCGCTTAGTTTCAAGTAGTCTGTTGCAAAAAAGCTTGTTCTTTGCACCGTCCACACGGGATCTCACCTCTACTTTCATCCGTCTTCATTGGACTCGGGTTTTGTGGAGTCGGAGCGACCTTGGGAAAGTATAGCAATGGGGATTATTTTATCTTTGATCTTCCAAGGACTCAGAGTGGGCATGACGGTATTTGGATCATAATTGACAGACTCGTACTAGTAAAGATGTCAGATGCAGCGGAATTGAAATGGTGAAGATCTAGGTTTTACACTTTAACAAATCCTTTACTTCTTTTTGTTGCGTTAGTGATTTCTTTTAGATCGTATGATGGTTCCTTTTACTTTTTCCTGGAGAACAAGAATGAGAGATAGCACTAGAGATGTGTGGAGAGAGAGAGAGCGAGAGAGAGAGAGAGAGAGAGAGAAAATAGGAGAATGACACCCGATGGGGTCCCAACCAACCCTCTCAAGGGCCCCCCACACCGTTGCCGATGTGGTATTTGCTTTAGATTGCGTAAATGGAATGTACACACATGCAATACCTCAAGTGCAAACTCTACTGACTCGAATAATGACTGTCGCCACGGTAACTCCTCAAGACGAGGCACCTCCGGGGCTGATTTGATGCACCTTTGGATCCTTCTCGATGTGGGATTGCGGATGGCCACCAAGGGGTAGATCTGGGACTGAATTGCGCTCCGAATGTGAGAGGAATGAAGTGCTGAAAGCTGGCTGCAAGAACGCAGCATTGCAACGTAAAACACAGCATATCTCTCTCGTATTTCAGGGCTGAACATGCAGATGTTGATGACGGTGATGATGGGCAGCAATGGAGTACTCGATGCCGGCGAGGGAATGGCCGAGGGGAGGCTTGATTGGCTGCCAAAATACCAAACCGCAACGGGAAGATCGCGAGGCCAGATCTGAGCCGCTTTCCCGCGAGGGAGTTGGCTGAAATCTGAAAACGCTGGGCTGTTAAGCTGAAATCTCCTAACGCTAGGCTGATCTGCTTGTGGGAGAAGCACCAAGGCTGAATGGGTGCAAAACGTGAGGGTTGGTTCTGCAAAACACTGGCTGATCTTGTAGCGCTAGCTCTCATCTGCCACTTGCTCCAAGTGAGGGGTCTACTCCTCCCTTTCTAAGGCTGAAATTGGAGGTATGAACTCCCTTAAGCTTAGGTAGGGCAAACTGTCCACCACACCCAACAAATAAATTATAAAAATGATTTATCAAAAAGTTTGGCCCGGGGGGTCAGTTTGGGTGAAATTGTCATACATCTGCCCACCTGGGAATCCAATCGATGCGGGGGATGGCTTGTTGGGTTCCTCTAACCTAACACTACATGCACGTCATGCCAGATGGCCACTATAGTGTAATAACATCTGTCAAAACGCGTGTACAAACCATTTATGCGAGAGGGTTCCTAGAGTGGAAAACCTATTCTAATGGACTTGTCCGGACATGCAAGTCTTGCGAACAAGCTCACAAAATTACTGGTACTAATCCTCTTAGGATTCTAGACACTCCTATCTAGGCAGAAGGGGAAAATTGGCTCTGGAGATGGATGAGCATGTCCAAGTGCCACACAGAGCCATATGCACGTGACATCCCCTCCTGCTTAAGTTGAGGTACGGGTACCGATGTGCATTGCTTCCTTGTATGAGGCTAGCAAATCCGGGTAGTCGGTGAAACATTACTCATCCACCCAAGCCGCTTCATGTGTCCCTCGATCCTTGAATTTGAGGAAATATTGCTTTGCTTCCTTCTTGTATTGCCACACTGTAATGGAAGCATTCAAAAACGCTTTGGCTTGGTGACAATGATCTTTGATGGTTCTTCTTTTGGATTGCTTCTTGGAAGTCCACTCTTGTTGCGGCAGCTCATCAGGTCCATTTTGGAAACTTGTTGTTCCTCCTGTAGACGCTCCAAAAGAAAGGCCATGTGAGGTCTTGGCTTCTGGAATTTGACCATCCTTGTCTTGAGTGCCCTGAAATCCACACAAAACTGAAATGAATTTGGTTTCTTAAGAAGAAAGAGAACTGGTAAACCAAAAGACTATACCCTTGTGTAAGGTGCAGCGAAGTGAATGTTGAACTTTGCTCAAGATGAGTGCTCTGAACTGTGCTCAAGGGTTCCTTTTACTTACGGAAGAGAGAGCCTTCCGTCCTTTAATGAGAGAGTGCAAGTGATCACAAACAAAGTGGATAAACACTGTGAATGAAAGTGCTGAGACTGAGAGATAGAGAGAGAAGAATGTGACACTAGGATGTTGTCAAAACCGTCCTCCGAAGGTCCCACTCTCTATGGCGAGAGCGGTCTACTATTGATTGCACAAATCTCTACAATGCTTGGACTTGCGGACGATGTCGACAACGGTGAGGACGACGATGAGACGGGCTGAAATCTGAAAATGCTAAGGGCTGAAATCTACAAATCTTATCTGCTGAATTCTGACGCTATGTCAGTGACGATGTCGATGACGACGATGCGACGACAACGCGCTGAAAACGCAGATGCTGAAATCTGCGTTTTCCGGGCTGAAACTACAAACTTCCCGGGATCTGACCGTGCCACGAGGATCTACTGTGGGAAGGTGAGATCTACAAGGTTCGGGACTTGTTCTGCTGTCTCTAGTGTTGAAAACTGAAAACGTTGGTTCCTCTTGTGGTTCTGTCGCGGTAGATCTCCAAAACACTGGATTGCCAAGCTGATGCAAAAACGCAAGGGCTGAAAACTGATCTTCTTGCAAAAACTCTAAGGTTCCTGCTGTCTTGCTGTGGCCAGGCTGATTTGCTGTACAAAAACGCCAGGGCTGGTCTTGATCCAAAAACGCGAGCTTCTCTGCTGTGATGCAAAATTGCTAGGACATCTTGGGGGTCCTGCTGAGAAGTTGCCTGTTGAGCAAGTGCTTATGCTGCCTCTTCTGCCAGAATTGCTAGCGCTAGGTTTTGTTTATATAGTCACTAACTAAATTTTCCCTACCCAGTTCCCAACAAAAGTCACATAAAAATAATAAGTGAAAAATGTCAAAAATAGGGAAAATAGGTCTATGCACTATAAAAATGCTCCTGATGGGTTTTGATGAAAATCTGATGATCATGCTATGTGCAACCAGAGGATATGCATCTACTCTAAGTTTCTGGACATGCACGGTTTGTGAATAGAATCACAAAAGTGCCAGATAACTTCCTAATCTAACTGAACTGAACCCATGTCATGAAGTAGCTTGTCCAAGTACACATAGGGTTAGATGTGTCACGTGACATCCCCTCCTTTTCAAAGTGAGGTACTGGTACCGAACTGTATGGTGTCAAGGGATATGGCCAAGAACGTCTTGAATCCTGGAAAGGACTCTTGACCGGGCCACTCTGATGCGTGGGTCATGCGATACTTGAACTTCCTAAAGGTCAGCAACGCTTGCTTCTTTGGGCCGCGCCGAAAGCGACACAAAGTCTTCTGTGGCATACCCAGAAGCCACTTCCAACACAAAAACATGAACATACCCATTCCAATTAAAGTGACTGGAAAAATTCTAGTCTTCCCAAAAGATTGTGCATGCAATGTAGATGTACAAAGAGACGGAGTGCCAAACTGTTTATCAAACACACGTAAACAACAGGGTCGAATCTTGACTTTGTGATCTAAATCAATCAGCTGTGGCAAAACACAATGGAAATGCCGATGCTTGATGCTCAATCCTTCTTGTGCTCTTCCGAAAACTGTGTCATGCCAAGGAAGAGACATGGAATGTGAATTCCTTGGGTGCAAACATTTCAGCTTTTCATGAGTAATCCGTATACATCCGTGCTCATTCATGAGTGAATCGTGCTCAACGTACAATATGTCATGCCTATGAAAAGGGATCACATAAGGACGGTGACTAAAATACAGGAAAGCATCACGAATGAAACACTCGAACAATGCGTACTGACTAATCATGCGCATACACAATACTTCCTGTGGGGGTTCTTTGGACCTCGACTTGAGAGCTGAGTTCGGTTCTTCGTGATCAATCGAATCTTCCTGTGAGGGTTCTATGGACCTCGACTCGAAAGCAAAGATCGGTTCTTCATGATTGATCGAATCTGCAACAAGGTTAGCTTCACTAGAAAAAGTGTCAACTAAACCATCATCCTTGTGAACAATCAGATCATCTTCCTGGAAATCATCATGCTTGTGAGAAATCACATCTTTTTCCTGCAAAGCATCATGCTCATCATCTCGCTTATCATTATCATGCAAATCATGTGAGTCATGCTTTGGAGAAGACGAGACTGAGAGAGTCTCCTTCTCCTGAATCCTTTCAATCTTTGCCTGCACATTTGAAATGAGGGATGAAGAATGAACAACTTGCTCTCCACGAATGACAAGGGGAGAGTCACTTTTGACATTGAAAATGAACGTATTTTCCGCCAATCAATAAGAGGGTTATGTTCACGAAACTATCAAATGCCTAAAAGCATATCACATCCTGTAAGAGGAGAGACTACAAATTTTCTCCGGAAGGACACTTGTTGAACATTGAACAAAACATCAAGGCACTCTTGCGTGATGAGAGAGTCCATACCTAGAGAGAAGCTTGACACCTCGAAAGGAGATGTCTTGCAAAACCTCCAAGCGGGCTCTTTCGACAAGAGAATCACTAATCAAATCATGCATACTGCCTGGGTCAAACAATATGACAAAATGCTGACCATTCACATGACCATAACACTTAATGAGAGACTCATCAATGGGAGGATCATGAGAGATTTGGGTCACACTCGTGTTCTCATTTATTGCATTGATAGAGGAAGTGGGTTCTGTGGATTCTTTAGATTCATTCGATTCAAGCTTAGGACATGTTCTTTTTATACGACCCTTGATGTGACAATGAAAACAACGACCTTCCTTAGAATAAATGCTTTGTTCTTCCGACGTGATGTATCCTTTTAAAATTCCTTGTTCTGCCTTTTCATCTGGAGTGAGCTTAGGTCGTTCTTACCATTCTTACCGTTTTAACCGTTCGGAGGGTTCTGAGAAGTTTGAAAAGTACTTGTGGAAGTCTTGTTTTCCTTAAGCTTTCCCTTGTTGTGCTTCATCTCTTGTACGAGAGCAATTGCTACCGCCTTGTTGAGATCTATTGGATCAAGTACCTTCACATCAAACTTGATATACTCGTCCAATCCATAAAGGAATGCCTCTTTGCGCTCCGCATCCGATTTGCGTAATTGAGTGCCGAGTTGCAAAACACGATTAGAGAAAGACATAACTGGCATACCGTTTTGCTTGAGACCGCGCCAATCGTCCTTCAACAGTGCTAGGTACTGTGGGAGCATAAACCGCGCCTTGAGCTTGTCTTGGAAGTCGGCCCAATTGAAAGAAAGGGGCGTGCCACCTCGGCTTCCTCTAGGTGCGCGGTCATCTGTGTCTCTTGCCATGCGTGGTACCAATTAATGGCATCACCGGCACGGAACATAGCTGTTGTCAAAACCTTGCTATTTCCTCTCTTCTTAGTTGTCACAAAATAAGCATTAAATTGATGCAACCAAGAATGAATAACAGTAGCATCCATCTTACCATCATACTTACTGAAAGTCAACTTCTCTGTGACTGGGTTGTTCGAGTCCGAATCTCGGCTTGTGCCACTTGATGAACTACCAACATCTTTGGCCGGCTCGGACTTCGAGGTGAGAACCTGTTGGACCAACTCTTGCATGCGTAGTTCTCTCTGTGCCTCACGCTCGGCCTCCGAGGCTGCTCGTCTTTCTTCGGCCACCTCCTTTCTTTGTGCTTTTCTTTCTTTTCGTTCCTCGGCCGCCAACCGCGCTTCGCGGTCCAAGGTTTTCTTTCTAGTTTGGCGTTCACGCTCAATGGAAATGCTTCCGGTGATGACCATACACTGAGATCTTTGGTTTTTAATTTCTCGAGGAACTTGGGTTCTTGTGGGTCTTGGATTCTTGAGGTTCTTGAGGTTCTTCTTTAGCTTGCAATCTGTGTTAGAGAAGGATCTTCTCTTCACCCGAGTTCTTCTCTTTCCCGCGGGCGCATCTCTTGGCGGCCTTGCACTCACACCAAGGTTTCTTTTTCCCACCTCACGTCGATTGGTCGGCCGCTAAGTGCACGGTCTGCTCTCAATGAGTGAAAAGAGGAACAAGGGGAGGTTGGACAAGCCCCTCTTTCTTGTTCTTGGTTTCCTATCACTCTTCAAAAACATGACTAGGAATCGACACGCCCAAGAGAACTTGGTTGCGTGCGACCGCACCAAGCAAAAAAAATTATGTGGTTCTTCCCTTGAGTGATATAGAACACTGCCAAAGCTTTGATACCAATGTAAGGTGCAGCGGAAGTGAATGTTGAACTTTGCTCAAGATGAGTGCTCCGAACTGTGCTCAAGGGTTCCTTTTACTTACGGAAGGGAGAGCCTTCGTTCTTTTAATGAGAGAGTGCAATTGATCACAAGCAAAGTGGATAAACAGTGTGAATGAAAGTGCTGAGACTGAGAGATAGAGAGAGAAGCATACGACACCAAGATGTTGTCAAAACCCTCCTCCGAAGGCCCCACTCTCTATGCCGAGAGCGGTCTACTATTGATTGCACAAATCTCTACAATGCTTGGACTGGTCGACGATGTCGACGGCGGTGAGGACGACGATGAGACGGGCTGAAATCTGAAAACGCTAAGGGCTGAAATCTGCAAATCTTTATGTTCTGAATTCTGACGCTATGTCGGTGACGATGTCGATGATGACGATGCGCTGAAAACGCAGATGCTGAAATCTGCGGTTTTCGAGATGAAACTACAAACTTCGCGGGATTTGACCGTGTGGCGAGGATCTGCTGCGGGAAGGTGAGATCTGCAAGGTTCGGGACTTGTTCTGATGTGTCTAAGTGCTGAAAACTTAAAACGCTGGTTCCTCTTGTGGTTCTATCACGGTAGATCTGCAAAACGCTGGACTGCAAGGCTGATGAAAAAATGCTAGGGCTGAAAACTGTTCTTCTTGCAAAAACGCTAAGGTTCTTGCTGTCTTGCTATGGCCAGGTTGATTTGCTTGATTTGTTGTACAAAAACACAAGGGCTGGTCTTGATCCAAAAACGCTAGCTTCTCTGTTGTGATGCAAAAACGCTAGGACATCTTGGGGGTCCTTCTGAGAAGTTGCATGTTGAGCAAATGCTCCTACTGCCTCTTCTGCCAGAATTGCTAGTGCTAGGTTTTTTTTATATAGTCACTTACTGAATTTTCCGTACCCAGTTCCCAACAAAAGTCACATAAAAATAATAAGTGAAAAATGTCAAAAATAGGGAAAATAGGTCTATGCATTGTAAAAATGCTCCTGATGGGTTCTGATGGAAATTTGATGATCATGCTATGTGCAACCAGAGGATATGCATCTACTCTAAGTGTCTGGACATGCATGGTTTGCGAACAGACTCACAAAAGTACCAGATCACTTCCTAATCTAACTGAGCTGAACCTATGTCATGAAGTAGCTTGTCCACGTACACATAGGGTTAGATGTGTCACGTGACACCTTGGGAGGGCGAAGCCTCCTAAACAAGAATTTACTTGGTTTTGGCTTCTCTTTATCCGGTTGAGAGAAAATTTTACTTGTGTTCCCCGTCATGCAATTGGTTGGACACAATGTTCATAGGTCGATGGGGAGGGTGTGTAAGTACGGAACTGACCTTGACAAAACCTTCACTATACCTATCAGGGATACCCAAGTTCCTTGATGTGAGGTTGACAGAGATGACCTCCGCTTGGGCTCCTTGGCGTAGCTCTTTGGAATACCGCTCTCGCCTCGAATGAGGACAGTCTATGACACATAATCTTTGATGAGAAACGTGAGCTTCTTCCAATCGATAATGGGCTTGAACCTGCGAAACCACTTAATGCCCAAAATGATATCATATCCTACAAGTTTAGAGACTACAAAACCACGAGTGATTAATTTGATGTTTTTGCATGGCAAATCAGCCTCGAGAGTAGCACACTCCAGCAAGTAGCCTAACGTTTTTGCATCAAGCTTCAGTTCAGCCCATGGCTTTTGATTTGCGGATCAGCCTCGGCGTTTTGCAGATCCACGGCGTCAGATCAGCCCATAGCCTCTGCGTTTTCAGTTTTCATTATAGACACGCCACAGAATAGCCCCCAAACCTCGCAGATCTCACCTTCCCGCATCAGTTCCTCGCCGCATGGTCAGATCCACCGAAGTTTGTAGTTTTAGCCCGGAAAACACAAATTTCAGCATCTGCGTTTTCAGCGCGTCGTTGTTACATCATCGTCATTGCCGTCGTCACCAACATAGAGTCAGAATTCAGTAGTTAAAGATTTGCAGATTTTAGCCCTTAGCGTTTGCAGATTTCAGTCCGTCTCGTCGTCGTCCTCATCGTCGTCGACATCGCCGACAAGTCCACTGCATTGTAGAATATTTTTGCAATCAATAGTAGACCAGTGTCGCCATAGAGAGTGGGGCCTTCGGAGGAGGGTTAGACAACATTCTGATGTCGTATTCTTCTCTCTCTATCTCTTAGTCTCAACACCTTCATTCACAGTGTTTTACCACTTTGTTTGTGATCATTTGCACTCTCTCACTAAAGGAACGGAAGGCTCTCCCTTCGGTAAGTAAAAGGAACCTTGAGCACAGTTTGGAGCACTTATCTTGAACAAAGTTCAACATTCACATCCGCTGCACCTTACATTGGTATCAGAGCTTTGGCAGTGTTCTGTATCACTCAAGGAAAGAATCACTGATTTTGTTTTGCTTGTTGTGGTCGCACGTAACCCAAGTCCACTTGGGCATGTCCATTCCTAATCGTGTTTTTGAAGAGTGATAGGAAACCCAAGAAAGAAGGGCTTGTCCAGCCTCCCCTTGTGCCTCTTTTCACTCATTGAGAGCGGACCGTGCACTTAGCGGCCGGCCAATCGACGTGAGGTGGGAAAAAGCAACCTTGGTGTGAGCGCAAGGCCGCCAAGGGGTGCGTCTTTGGAAAAGAGTAGAGCTCAGGTAAGAGAAGATCTTTTTCTAACACAGATTGCAAGCGAAAGAAGAACCTCAAGACACTCAAGACTCTAGAACCTCTAGACTCAAGAACTCGTGAACCCAAGATCCATAAGAACCCAAGTTCCTCGTGAACTTAAGAACCAAAGACTTCAGTTATGGTCATTACCCGAAGCGGAATGGATACTTCACATGGAGATGATGAGCATGGAAGTGGCGAAGAAGAATTTTCCTCTTCGGGAGGTTTTTCTGACCCGCCCCCTTCCCCATCTACGCCAAGGATTGCACCAAATCCTATGGAGGCTTTGGTCAAATCGATGATGGATATGATGTTACACCAAGAAGCGCGACGCGATACCTTGGAGCGTGAGCGCAAAGAAAGAAGAGAATCCATGGAACGGGACCGCCAAGAAAGACAACAATCCATGGAACGGGAGCGCCAAGAACGACAGGTAATCGCTCTTGGCGGCTGAAGAATGAAAAGAAAGAAAAGTAGAAAGAAAGGCAGCTATTGAGCATGAGCGTGAGCAAGCGCGCTTGGCAGCCGAAGAAAGACAGGCAGCTATTGAGCGTGAGCGTGAGCAAGCGCGCTTGGCGGTCGAAGCACGAAAGGACGCGGCCGAAGAGAGACGAGCGGCTTTGGAGGCAGAGCGTGAGGCGTAGAGAGACCAACGCATGCAAGAGTTGGTTCGACAGGTTATCACCTCGAAACCCGAGCCGGCCAAAGATGATGGTGGTTCCTCAAGTGGCCCAAGCCGAGATTCGGACTCCAACAACCCCGTCACTGAGAAGTTGACTTTCAGTAAGTATGACGGTAAGATGGATGCTAGTGTTATTCATTCTTGGTTGCATTAATTTAATGTTTATTTTGCGACAACTAAGAAGATAGGAAATAGCAAGGTTTTGAGGACAGCTATGTACCTTGCCGGTGATGCCATTAATTGGTACCACGCATGGCAAGAGGCACAGTTGACCACGCACCTAGAGGAAGCCGAGGAAGGCGCGCCCCTGTCTTTCAATTGGGCCGACTTCCAAGACAAGCCGAAGGCGCGGTTTATGCCACCATTGTACATAGTGCGGTTGAAAGAGGATTAGTGCAACCTCAAGCAGAATGGTATGCAAGTCATGTCTTTTTCTAACCGTGTTTTGCAGCTCGGCACTCAATTACGCAAATTGGATGATGAGCGCAAAGAGGCTTTCCTTTTTGGGTTGGACGAATATATGAAGTTTGATATAGACGTCTTCGACCCCGCGGATCTCAACAAGGCGGTAGCAATTGCTCTCTCCCAAGAGATGAAGCACAACAAGGGCAAGCCTAAGGAGAACAAGTCGTGTCAAAGTACCTCCCAGACTTCTCAGAACCCTAAGAATGGTAAGAACGATAATTCTTCTAGCCAGTCTTCCTCTATTTCTTGGGAAAAGAAATCTAACAATGAATCTAAGGGTAAAGCTAAAACACCTGCAAAACCTAAGCTCACTCCTTATGAAAAAGCCGCAAAAGGAATTATAAGAGGATACATAATGGCAGAAGAACAAGTCATTTATGCTAGAAAGGTCGTTGTTATCAATGTCACATCAAGGGTCACATTAAAGCGGCTTGTCCTAAGACAACCCAACCTAAAGAACTTAAGGCACCCACAACCACCACAAGCACTTTAATGAACCAAGCTGAATCTTCTCATGTCTCTGACACACACATTGATGAGTCTCTCATGAAGTGTTATGGTCATGTAAAGGGTCAGTGTTTTGTCATATTGTTTGATCCAGGCAGTATGCATGATGTGATTAGTGCCTCTTTTGTAGAGAGACCCTCCTAGAGGTTAGTCAGACATCTCCTCTCGAGGTGTCGGCTTCGCTCCCGGTATGGACTCTCATCACGCAATAGTGCCTTGATGTGTTGTTTACAGTTCAACAAGCTGCTTTCTGTAGAAAATTTTTTGTGTCTCCTCTCTCAGGATGTGATATGCTTTTGGGCATTAGATGGTTTTGTGAGCATAACCCTCTTATTGACTGGGAGGACAACACTCTCATATTAAATGCCAAGAGTGACTCTCCCATGATCATTCGTGCTGAGGAGGATATACATTCTTTGCCTCTCATTTCTCATGTGCAGATAAAGCGTAAATTATGACGAGGAGCACAAGCGGCATTCATCTATGCTACTCCAGTTACCTTGAGCATTCAAGTTCCAGACAGGTAGTCAACTTTGTTTACCAAGTTTAAGCATCTCTTTTTGCAGGATGATCTTCCACCCCGTCTCCCACCCGAGCGGCCAAAGGACCATTGTATCGAGCTTACGGAGGGGGCACAACTAGTCAGTAAGGCTCCCTACCGTTTGAATAAGACACATGAAGAAGAGTTAGAGCGGCAACTTACGGAGTTAGTGGCTAGAGGATTCATACGTCCTAGTGTAAGTCCTTTTGCTGCTCCTATTTTGTTTGTCCGCAAGAAGGATGGTTTGTCTCGTTGTGTGTTGATTACAAGGCATTGAACAGGATGACCGTCAAGAACAAGTTTCCGATGCCTCGCATTGAGTATATCCTTGATAGGCTCAATGGGGCAAAGGTCTTCAGCAAGGTCGATCTCAAAAGTGGATACCATCAAGTACGGGTATTCAAAGGCAACATCTCAAAGACCGTTTCACACAGAGCGAGTGCAATGAGAGTATGTGGTTATGCATTTTGGATTGACAGGTGTCGTGGGTACATTTAATTGTCTCATGGTAGGCCGTTTTGGCGATATGGTTTGTATATGTGTGTTCATCTTTGTTGATGATATTCTCATTTTTTCTGCATCGTGGGAACAGCATGAAAAGGATGTCGAACGGGTACTAACCCGTTTGGATGAATGTCAATTGTACATTGTAGCTAAGAATAGGTACGTAATTGGGATTTGCCCAAGACTGCATATGATGTGCGTTTTTTTCTTGGTTTATGTCAAGCATATAGTTTGCACATAGAGAATTTTGCACGCATTGCCGCATCTATGATTGATGTTTTGAAAGGGGCAAAGACTCGCCGTCAGCGCATGGATTTACCCGAGGCAGCCATTGAGGCTTTCGCAGCTCTCAAGGTTGCCGTGATGACAGAAGCGCCGTGTCTCATCCTTGTCTCTTGGGATGACCCCTTTGAGGTATGGACATATGCGAGCAATGTCGCCATAGGCGTAGTGCTTCAGCATCATGGTCGTCCAGTAGCTTTCCTTAGACGAAAGCTCAATAATGTAAAAAAGAACTATTCAGTTTATGATAAAGAACTTTTGTCTGTCATTTTTGTTTTAGGAGTCGGTAGGGCACTCCCGGCCGCTCTCCTCATACACCAGAAAAGTGCACAAGAAGAACGACCAGGACTATGCACCCAGAATCCTAAGGCAGACGCTTTTGTCTGTCATTCACTCTCTTAAGCATTGGAAGCATTTTTTGTATGGTAGAGAGTTCACAGTTTGCACAGATCACCAAGCCCTCAAGTGGCTCCAGTCTATGCCTAGTACACATTGGAGTGATTGCCAAGCACGGTGGTCACAATTTTTTGAGCAATTTGGAGGTTTGATTGAGTATGTGCCTGGAAAAGATAACCCTATTTCAGATGCGTTATGTCGCAAAGGACAGATTTTGGATCTTGAGTCACGATCCACAGTTTCTCTTTAGTGTGTGTCTTTCGACAGCATGTAGAACCAGTATGCGGATTCCGAGTTTGGTAAGCAATGGTTGCAGGCTCTTGCTTCCCAAGGGCCAAGCACCTATGTCATTTATGATTGTTTGTTGTATTTTTGTTAACGTCTATGTGTGTTGTCCTCTCTCAAGCCAGCCATATTGCATGATGCACATGACTCTCTCACGGGTGAGCACAGGGGAATAAACACCACTTTGAAAAAAATAGAAAGATTCTTTTATTGGCCTAAAATGCGAAAAGATGTGTTCCGTTATGTCACACAGTGTACTATATGTCAAAAGGTATAAGATTCTCGGGGTGAGCAGCAAGGCCTCTTGCTTCCGCTGTCTATTCCCGATGGACCTTTTCAAGATATTTCCATGGATTTAGTGACTAACCTTCCACCTAGTTTGCAAGCAAGGAACACTCAATGTTTGACAATTCTTGATCGTTCCAGCAAATTTTGCATGTTAATTCCGTGTAAGGCCACAGTCACAACACAAGATGTAGCACGGTTGTTCATAAAGCATTGGTACCTCCTCTATGGTTTGCCAAAATCGATTGTTTCTGATAGGGATGTTAAGTTCACGTCCAATTTTTGGCGCGTACTCTTTGAAAATTTTGGTACTAAGTTTAATTTTTCATCGGCTTTTCATCCACAGTCAGATGGTCAGACAAAGATTTACACTCAATTGGCTTTTGATATTTTAAAGTCATATGTGCATGATCAACAGTCTCATTTGGAGCTCTATCTCCCATTGATTCAGGCTATTTCGAATGACTCTTTATCCTCTGCCATTGGTCGAAATCCGTATGAGGCAGCTTTTGGCCGTCCGTTCCAATCACTTTTGACTCGCTCGGTCAGTAAAATGCTTGATGCCAATGCTTAAAGTAAGTCGTTGGATGAGGTTTCTGAGAGTGTGAAGCTTCGGCTAAGCAAGGCTCAGGAATCTTACTCACGGCAGGCTAATAAGCATCGTCGGGATGTTTCGATCAAGGAAGGAGATTGGGTGTATTACAGAAATTAATCATGAAGCAACATCTTAAGCAAGTTGGAAAGAAGTGCCCAAAGTTGTCAATGTATGGTCCATTTCCTGTCATTAAAAGGATAAATGATGTTTCAATGAAATTGCAGTTGCTTAACCCATGGTCAATGCACAACGTTTTCCATGTTTCTTGGTTGAAAGTGTTTTAGGGAACACCTCTAAAGGAAATTTCGGAAGAAGAAGAACCGGAGATCATCGATGAAGCTAAAGTCATTGAGCCGGAGCAAGTATTGTTGCATCGGTTTCCCCATGGTTCAAAGAAGCAAGTGAGACAGTACTTTTTGAAGTTCAAGGATCGAGGAACCCACGAAGCAGTGTGGGTTGATAAAGAGTTTTTCAAAGATTATCCCGAGATGTTGGCAACCTACAAGGAAGCCATGAAGATCGGTACCAATACCTCACTTTAAAAAGAAGGGGATGTCACGTGCACATCTAACCCTGTGTGTACGTGGACAAGCTACTTCATGACAAGGGTTCAGTCAGTCTAGCCTAGAAAGTGTTCTGGCACCTTTGTGAGTCTGTTCGCAGACCGTGCATGTCCCGACACTTAAGAGTAGATGCATATCCTTTGGTTGCACACAGCATGATCATCAGCATTACCATCAGATTCCATCAGGAGCATTTTATAGTGCAGAAAACCTATTTTTTCAATTTTAGCCATTTTTCACTTATAATTTTTAAGTGACTTTTGTTGGGATGTGGGTAGGGCAATTTAGCCATGCAAGTATATAAGAAATCGTAGCGCTAGCACTTTTGGGCAGAAGAGGTAGCAAGAAGAAGAGTTCAACAGGCACCTTCTCACCAAGATCTCCCCAAACAGCAAACCTAGCGTTTTTGCAAACAGCAAGCCTAGCGTTTTTCATCCACAGCAAGCCGTGGCATTTTTGCATGGCAGATCAGCCTAGGCAATCGCAGACTCCAGCAACTAGCCTAGCGTTTTTGCATCAAGCTTCAATTCAGCCCAGCGTTTTTGATTTGCAGATCAACCTCGGCGTTTTACAGATCCACGCTCAGTATTGTCAGTTCTTAGCATAGACACACCGCAGAATAGCCCCCAAACCTCACAGATCTCACCTTTTTGTAGCAGTTCCTCGTCGCACGGTTAGATCCATCAAAGTTTGCAGTTTCAGCCCGGAAAACACAGATTTCAGCATCTGCGTTTTCAGTGCGTCGTCGTCGTCGTCGTCAACACAGAGTTAGAATTCAGCAGATAAAGATTTGCAGATTGCAGCCATTAGCGTTTTCAGATTTCAGCCAGTCTCGTCGTCGTCCTCCTCATTGTTGTCGACATTGTCGGCAAGTCCACTGCATTGTAGAGATTTGTGCAATCAATAGTAGACCGCTCTCGCCATAGAGAGTGGGGCCTTCGAAGGAGGGTTTGACAACATTCTGGTGTCGTATTCTTCTCTCTCTATCTCTCAGTCTCAGCACCTTCATTCACAGTGTGTACTACTTTGTTTGTGATCATTTGCACTCTCTCACTAAAGGAAAGGAAGGCTCTCCCTTCCGTAAGTAAAAGGAACCTTGAGCACAGTTCGGAGCACTCATCTTGAGCAAAGTTCAACATTCACATCCGCTGCACCTTACAAGATTCCACCGCGACACATCAGAGATTCACTTCAAAAATACTGCACACCTTCAAATCACAGTTCAAAAAAGAGTCGATTCGGCTCGGCGTAGTTCCATGCCCAGAGGTATTGGTGTTGCTAAATTGGCTTTATCTGACAGAAAAATAATTCTAAATGAATTATTGGATTTATAAGTGAGAGGGTTTTCTCGCTTGGAACACCAAGAAAATAATTCTAAATGAATTATTGGAATTTTAAATGAGAGGGTTTTTCTCACTGGAGACATCCAAGTACAGAGTATTCCTAGTGCGTCATTCAAAGTAATGACGGGAGCACTGAGAATGGGAATATCTGTAAGGTCACCAGGAACG
The DNA here is from genome assembly GCF_014529385.1 of Adiantum capillus-veneris. Lineage (NCBI taxonomy): Eukaryota > Viridiplantae > Streptophyta > Polypodiopsida > Polypodiales > Pteridaceae > Adiantum > Adiantum capillus-veneris. Next base: position 16,403,066 of record NC_140950.1, read on the forward strand.
GATACTTCTGATGCGCCACATCGGATGGGTGACAGGGAGCATCGGAAAAAAGTATCCGACCATTCAGGAACGGACATCTCTCATGAGTCATAGGATGGGTGACATAGAGCATCATGAAGGGGATTGTACCGTAAGTTCGGTAGGAAAGGACTAGGTGATGGGTATTCTTGATGTGTCACAAGGTGGGTGACGGGTGCATTGGAAAGGGGATATCCATAGTCGAGAGGAAATCCGAACTGGAAAGATGAATACGCGTAAAGACGCAAGAACAAGAATAAAGATGGGTTCTGAGAAGCTTTTCTGAAAAAGTGGAATATTTTAACGAGTTTTTCGGGAAGAGCAGACACTTTCCCGCGAGGAATCTATGTTTGCATTGCATTGGTGCATGTGGTTGCATCCAGGGACGCCTGGGAAGTGCTGTGAAAGCATTGTTTTTAACTTATAAGGTTTTATTGAGTTTTTGGACAGGTTCATACCAATTTTAAAAATATGTCGGCTATCCACTTAATAAGTGGGCAGCCACTTAGAAAATAAAGCAATAAAACCAGCCAGCGAATTCTCTCTCCCTATTTCGGGTCGAACAGAAAAAAAAAACCGGCCACGATCTCTCCTCAAGCAGCTATAAAAGCACCACATGCCCTCACTGAAGGAGGTCACCAACGCCAGCAAGAGAAGACTCTGCTCCGCCAGATAACGCAAGATATTGCGATACTACGAAGCATGGAAGACGCTTTTCCCGCGCAAGAGCAACAGGTATCTATTGTGGATTCGCAATACGAATTGTTGCCGTGTGTTTGCGTGTGTGTTTGTAGGTACTTCATAGCGAAGGAGAAGCGAGAAGGCTTCGGCCTACGCTTGGGAATTTCGGAAACGGAATTCGAAAATTGTCTGCGGAGTCTCAACTCCGAGTACAGACGGAAAAAGGATTGAGAGCTTGTCTCTCGGATTTCCCTTACGGGAAGGAATGACCATCGAGTCATATATTTAGAACGGAGGGGTTTTCTCCGGTTCTTGTGCTTGTAAAAAGATTCTCCCTAATAAAGAATTCTCTTTAAGGGGGGGGGGACCAGCCCATCTTCTGGTCTCCAGTACTGTGTCGATCTTCTCACTCTCTCTCTCTCTCTCACTATCTATTTCTCTCTATATCCTTTGGCTTCATTATTAAGTGATAAATTCTATTTATCCGAGTATATTTTATATTGTTATGCGCTCCCATTTGTGACAGTGGTATCAGAGCATGGTCTCCTCTCTTTCTTTGTAAAGGAGGACGACTCTGGGAAGATACGGGAAGAAGCCATGACAAGCCAAGAGAGAAGTAAGCACGCGGAACCTTAAGTCCTGCAAGGAAAAGCTCGCAGAGTTGGAATTTTTTTTTCTCTCTGCAAGAAGTCGACACAAGGCTTGGGATTCTCTGAGAAGGCGACAAGAGCATGATGCTCAAGAACCTAGAGAATCCAAGGAGCGGAATGCTCGAGATTCTTCAGAATCCAGAAAATATCCATGAACGTCAATCCAGAACTATAGCCATGAAATCCCGTCATTCCGGGAAGGATATGAAGAAGGTCTCTAGACCTAGGAACACTTCCAGTGAAGTTTGATACTTTTGACAGAAGGGAAGATGCCCCGAAAGCTACCGCTTTGATTCGACAAGTTTGAAGTTGCCTTTGCAAACGGCAATTTCTGAAAAAAGCGTCGAAGATGAGGCATGTGATTAAACACCTCAAGGGGATTGCAAGTACTTGGTGGTATACCAAAGCTCTGCAAGGAACTTACAACAAGACTTGGATTCAATTCAAGGTTGAATTTTTTGACAAATGTTTTTTCCTCTACACTTTGAGGAAGGCATCCAAGAAGATTGGGATGGGTTTGCCCAATCTTGTAGACGCATCTGCAAAATACTTTGCAGCAGATGGTAGAGTCAGCAAGGTGAAAGTGTACACCTTAGTGTACATAGAATCCAATACCCGTAGTGGGACGGGAATCATTGAACACAGAAAGTTTGGAGTAAGGGAATTCAATCTAACTCTTGAGTTCTTGAATAGAAGACCCTCGAACTTTAAGTGAGAGGGCAGGTTTTCAATCAAAGTTACATCTTTGAGGAAATCATAAAGTGCATTGTGCTTGTTTGCTCTTTTGCACAAGATATGGTTATGTCTAACCGGGACTACCACTCTCGAGTGTTTATGAGAGTAGGATCAAACTAAAAAAAAAAATTCTGAGATGAATTGGTTTGCTTAACTAGCCGGAAGGTCAACTATTGATCTGGTATCCGGTAATTCTCGAACAGATTACCTGCTACTACGGGTAGGAAATTATGAAGGAACCATTCTGAGCTTTCAAGCATAGAAAAGCTTTCATGAAGCTTGAGTACTCTTTAAGCCCACACCCCCTACCCGGTAAGGGAAGATATGGTAGTGCTTTTTGCACAAGTGAATGAACACTCTCTTTACGAGGGAAGGAACAAGCCACGACTACGGCATGTGCTTGAGGAATCTAAGGATTAAAATCCTAGATTATTTGATGAGAGGGTTTTGCTCTAAGATCAAGCCAAGTGATCATCAAGTTGAGCGTCTTCGCTCTAAGGATCTTACGAAGGGAAGGTAATTTCCCAGGTTCACGAAACTTTAACACAGCTTAAGAATTATGTACACTTTTGAGTACATGGATAACACACGAAGATGCAGATCTATGACAAGGAACTAGACGAGAGTTTGTTACACTCTCTTGAGCGCCTTTTTGCGCAAGAATATTCCGACACGAGAATCTCTATTTGAGATGTGTTTGGTAGAAGGAATTTGAGTTTCTCTACGGAGAAGAGGTTTTCCGATGGTCGTTGATCATTGAGTACGCTATGTGCCTTTACCATTTTAGTAGCAACTTTTGGTTGCGGTATATGTTTCTCCATGAGCAGGTCAAGTAGCATTTACACGTTGCTGGAATAAATTCGAACTATTATGTTCGTAAGAATATAGTTCGCCAACCGTTTCAAAATGGTAAGAATTACATATGGGAGAACATCCCTGAGATTCAAAGAGGATTCGCTCTATTGTGAACCGGGTTTGAACGTACATTTAGAAAATGCTATTGCTAGAATCCTATCTGTCTGAGATTTTGCAAGGCGTCATTGATGCTTGCAAGGAGGAAAAGATTGGAAGGAAGTGCGCCGTGCACAAGGAATCTTCGGATTAGAACCGTCCGCCTACGTTGAGCGACGGCTCGAAACAAGAACCTTCTTTAAGGTGATCACACACTTTGTTTGTGAAGGAAGACATCAAGATTAATACTCCTATGATTTGGGCATTCCCTATGTGGGAGGACACAAGAGGTTTAATATCCTCATGACTAATAGCGCAAGGTTATGCGCAAGGACATAGACCTAAATTTACTTTTAGGAGGATGATTCTTCTCGGGATTGAGAAGGTGGAATTGAGTTAACAGATAAAGACGCGAATGACGAGTTCTTACATGGCTCGTAAGTTTAATGAATGGTGAAGGATATCCTCGAGGTACTAGAGGAAGGACATGAACTGGTAAGGTAAGTATTGAATTATTGAATTTTTGTTTAATTTAATTTCTAAGTTCTCTTTTGAGAAAGGACTGGCTCAACTCACCATTGAGCAAGATTTGAAATTTTCCGGTTTCTCCCTGGAAGTTCAGTTGGACCTCTACAGTTGAGGACAACTATTTATAAGTTGAGGACAACTGTTTATACGTGAGAGAGATGTTGCTAAATTGGCTTTATCTGACAGAAAAATAATTCTAAATGAATTATTGGATTTATAAGTGAGAGGGTTTTCTCGCTTGGAACACCAAGAAAATAATTCTAAATGAATTATTGGAATTTTAAGTGAGAGGGTTTTTCTCACTGGAGACATCCGAGTACAGAGTATTCCTAGTGCGTCATTCAAAGTAATGACGGAAGCACTGAGAACGGGAATGTCTGTAAGGCCATCAGGAACGGATACTTCAGATGCGTCACATCGGATGGGTGACAGGGAGCATCGGAAAGAAGTATCCGACCATCCAAGAATGGACATCTCTGATGCGTCATAGGATGGGTGACATAGAGCATCGTGAAGGGGATTGTCTCGTAACTTCGGTAGGAAAGGACGAGGTGATGGGTATTCTTGATGTGTCACAAGGTGGGTGACGGGTGCATCGGAAAGGGGATATCCATAGTCGAGAGGAAATCCAAACTGGAAAGAGGAATACGCGTAAAGACGCAAGCACAAGAATAAAGATGGGTTCTGAGAAGCTTTTCTTAAAAAGCGGAATATTTTAACAAGTTTTTTGGGAAGAGCATACGCTTTCCCGCGAGGAATCTATGTTTGCATTGTATTCGTGCATGTGGTTGCATCCAGGGACGCCTGGGAAGTGCTGTGAAAGCATTATTTTTAACTTGTAAGGTTTTATTGAGTTTTTGGGCAGGTTCAGACCAATTTTAAAAATATGCCGGTCGTCCACTTAATAAGTGGACAGCCACTTAGAAAATAAAGCAATAAAACCAGCCAGCGAGTTCTCTCTCCCTATTTCGGGTCGAACAGAAAAAAAAACGAAGAAAAAAAATATTTAAAAAAAAGAAACGACCGCGATCTCTCCTCGAGCAGCTATTCGTGCCGTGGTGAAGGAGTTATAAAAGCACCACATGCCCTCACTGAAGGAGGTCACCAACACCAACAAGAGAAGACTCTACCGCCAGATAATGCAAGAGATCGCGATACTACGAAGCACGGAAGTCGCTTTTCCCACGCAAGAGCGACGGGTATCTATTGTGGATTCGCAATACAAATTGTTGTCATGTGTTTGTGTGTGTGTTTGTATGTACTTCATCGCGAAGGAGAAGCGAGAAGGCTTCGGCCTACGCTTGGGAATGCCGGAAACGGAATTCGGAAATTGTCTGCAGAGTCTCAACTCCGAGTATAGACGGTAAAAGGATTGAGAGCTTGTCTCTCGGATTTCCCAAATACCATCGAGTCAGAGATTTAGAACGAAGGGGTTTTCTCCGGTTCTTGTGCTTGTAAAAGATTCTCCCTAATAAAGAATTCTCTTTAAGGGGGGGGACCAGCCCATCTTTTGGTCCCCAGTACTGTGTCGATCTTCTCTCTCTCTCTCTCTCACTATCTATTTCTCTCTATATCCTTTGGCTTCATTATTAAGTGATAAATTCTATTTATCCGAGTATATTTTATATTGTTATGCGCTCCCGTTTGTGACAATTGGCCCCAAAGATTGGTGCCTCTTTCGGTATTTCTTTTTATATTAATATGTGCTCAAAGTACAAAGAGGGCACGAGGGTCTCACTCTCAGAATCTGTGCCAGATGCTTCGAGAAATGAGTCCCTAAGGCCATTTATAAAGGTTACAATAGGGTTGCTAAAAGAAGAGCCCCCAAAAGCTTCTCAAACTCAAAAGCAGTAGTCTCCAAAAGCTTTAATGCTAAAAACAATAATCCCATGATAAAGCAACTAGCTCCAGAAAGCAGTGAAAAAGCAGCTAGCATAGTTTACGAAAATCCGTACAATTCTGCCACGTCAGCAGTTGTTAGCGTGTTTCACGGAACTGTCCGTACAGTCAACCACGTCAGTGTGTTTCACGGAACTGTTCGTATAGTTAGCCACGTCAGCCTGTGGGCGCAATATCTAGGCAGTATGGTGTGTGAGTGTGTGTCCGGGGGCCAGCCACGTCACCAATTTGTGACACAGAGTCTGAGAGTGAGCACCCACGGGCTCTCTTTGTACTTTGCACACAGATTAATATAAAAAGAAATACCGAAAGGTGCGCCGGTCTTTGGGGCCAATACCTCTTGGCACGGAACTACGCCGGGCCGTGTCGTCTTTTGTGAAGTGTTTCAAAGTGAATCTTTGTTGTGTCGCGGTAGAATCTAGACTTGAAGTGTCCAAGTTTGTTGCAGTGGTATCAGAGCACAGAAAGGTTCTTCTTCTACAGAGGATCCAATTCTTTTTGCAGCGGCATAAAGCCATAAAAATCCGAGATTACACATGGGTTCTCGTGAAGAATCTGGCAGAGATGACACCTCTCAGTGGGAAGGCAAAGAAAGTTGAAAATCCGACGCGGGAACTGAAGGAAAGAATAAAGATTTGGGCAAACTTTTTTTTCAACGGAAAAATTTGCCAGAACGGAGTACAAACGTTAACTACAGATTGGGATATGTGTGGATAGATTGATTAAGTACTCGAGGGACCTGAAGATTATTTACCCGACTGATAAGATTTACTCGCGGTGGCATGTAGCCATTGCTTCTCCTCTCAGGTAGGGAGGAAAGCCAAAAGGACAAACGAGTGCAGAAAAGCGGAACCTGTACACACAGAAAGAGATGGACCAGAAGTCAAAGGACCACGAGAAGATAAACTTGAGAGTTACAAAGCAGCAGCTAAGTGCGGAAGAACAGGAAATATGAAAGCAGAACTGGCACCACATTGAGTGGGGCCCGAACCGAATCAGATCAACGAAAGTACAAAGCTTTGCCGCCCTTGGGGCAAAGTGAAAGATCAGGAAGCCCTCATTTTTCTTTGATGGAGGAGGAGGAGCCAAGGCCCACTTCTTGAATTGGCGGCTCGACTTGGAATTACGCCCGACAGGCTGAGGCCATAGGCGGAGGCAGTTCTAGCAGCACTCGAAGGGGATGTTGCCATTACACCGATCATTGGCAAACTTTGTTTGCAATGTTAGGCGTATTTAGGGTACAAGGACTTCTACGTAATGCCCTTGGGAAGGTTGTGACGTCCTCCTCGAAATCCCTTGGTACCACGAGAACAACGCCGTGATTGACTATCGGGCTGAGAAAGCGACTTTTGACAAATGAAGGCAAAGAGATTGTACTTGATGAAATTCACTTTATTTACTCGAGAGAACTGAATGATGATTGAAGGTCGAATATGTTTGACCTGAAAAGAAACGACAAGATTTTTCTGCAATAGAGGCTAAGTGTTTCTCGGAAGGCGTACAAAGCGAGTTACGTCCTTTGCGTCGTGAGATCACATCATTGATTCGTGGTAGTACACCACCGAACCGGCCACCTTATAGCATTAGTCGAGGCCAAGATAAAGAAACAATGAACCAGAACAAATTTTCACATTACGAGGATCGATGATATACTCAATAGACTAGTTATGTATTGCTCTTGGAGACGTCTACAAGATAGCTTTCAGGATGATTTTTTGGATTTTCAGAGACTACCGATCATTTGTGGGTTTTCCAGACACTGAGGAAGCATAGATTTCTTATACATGTGAAAAAGAGAGAGTTTTTCTTGCCTAAGATACATTTCTTGGTACACATCATCTCAACAGAAAGAGTACAGATAGATCTGGCCAAAAATGACGCTACCCGCGATGGGCCTGACTTGAATGTTCATGAAGTTAGAAGCTTCTTGGGCTCATGTTCTTACTATCGGCGGTTCATTCGCAAGTTTGCAGAGGTAGCTTCCCCTTTGCACATTTTGACTCAAAAAGGAGTCCCTTTCTCGTGGTGATCGACAAAGGTGACTGCTTTTCAGACACTTAAAGAAAAACAGACTATTGGACCAGTGCTGACTTTGCCGGACTTGCAAAAGTCATTTGAAGTTTATGGTGATGCTTGTGGTCGTAGTTTGGGAACGGTCTTAATGCAAGAAGGCCATGTGATTGCCTATGAAAGCCGATTGTTTTCAAGGCCATAATTGATAGCATAGATTTATGAGAAAGAGATTTTGGCAGTGATCCATGCTCTTACTTAGTGGCGATTTTACGGTCTTAACTGATCATCAAATTTTACGCTACTTCTTGTCACAGAAGCAGCTTTCGGAAAAGAAGATGCGGTGGGCTATTATCTTGTCACAGTTTCACTTCCAGATTGTCCATGTTCAGGGATAGAAAAACTTGGTGGTAGATGCTTTATTCTCGGAAGCCGTTAGTCTTGTCTATTTCCGCAATTCATCATAGAAGCTTCGAGGACATGGTTGATTGGTATACCACAGATCCAGATTTTTCGGATGTATTCATTCAAATACAGAATGGGGAGGTAGTAGCAAGATATTCCATACAAGATGGCTACTTGATGAAGAAAACGATGTTGTGTGTTACACAGCCGTTGAGGGGAAAGGTTCTGACTGAATGCCATTGTCCACCTTTTACAGGTCACCGCGGCATTGACACCACCTTGAAAGGTGTGGAGATTACTTCTTTTGGCTGAGACTCAAGAAGGATGTGGACGACTTTGTACGTAGTTGCTTGGTATGCTAAAAGGTCAAGTTTGACAAGCATAAACCACAAGGATTGTTATAACCTTTACCCATTCCCACCCGCCCCTAGGAAAGTATTGCTATGGATTTCATTTTTGATCTCCCGTAGACACAGAGTGGGTATGATGGCCTTTGGACGGTCATCAACAGATTCAATAAGCAAGTTCACTGCTCTGTAGTAAAAAAGACAGTTAAGCTCGATCCTTTGGCAAAAGTGTTCGAATATATGGCATGTCTGAGTCCATTGTTTGGACAAAGATCCCCGATCTACTAGTTGTTTTGGATGGCAATCTAGGAGAACATTGGCACGTGGTTGCAGTTGCCGTCCTTGTTCCACCCGCAGATAGATGGGCAATTTGGAAATAGCCAATTCAATGGTTTTGAATTTGTTGAAGTCTTCTTCTTTGTATCAGAAGACTAAATGGGAAAAGTCTTTGCCCTTGGTGGAGTTTACCTACAACGACACACGGGAAAGATGCCATTTGAAGTGTTCGAAGGTGCTAAGAATTTTCTTCAATTTCTAAGTACCTAAGACAATATTCTCTTGAAGAAGATTTTTGAAACAAAGTCTAGAAGGCCATCTAGCCGTTTAAAGGAGGAGAGGTCGTCCTCTTTTGAAAATGACCAAATCAACAAGAAAACCAAGGAGTTCAAGGAAGGGAGTCAGGGCAGGACACCCATCGAGCCCTTGAGTTGAACAACAGTTTGACGTCGCCTTCTCTGGACCGTGGTTCTCAAAACATTCAGGGAGCAAAAGGCGGCTTCTTACTTGAAAAGAACGATGAATATCCAAGAGATGTCATTATGCCTTGGCATCATTTGAAAATGACTGAGAAAGATACATTGGATGATTATTGCCAGAGATTTTTGGATACTTGTCGAAGATTCTTTTGAAAGACCAGATTGAGCGGTTTTGCTATGATTTGCTAAAGAGATCCAAGACTATGCTTTAAACCAGAAGTCTAACTCCATGGGACATGACTAAGCAATGATTTGGAATGCACGTCGGCTCATTGACTTATGCGACGGACATGATAGTATCAAAAAGGCAAGAATCTTCTAGTGACGAGAATGAATCAAGGGAACCAGATGATAGCTCATCACAGAATTCTGGCGAATCAGAGGGTTCCGACGAACTAAGGAAACCAGGTGCAAGTTCATCAAAGGATTCCAGAGAAAGAGGAATCAGATGATAGTGCATCTTAGGGTTTCGATGATTGACACTGACGTGCCAATGGACAGGGAAGCGAAAGATGCTACTTGCAGGTCCCAAGACATAAGGAAAGAAAGGAAAAAGGGAGTCAACTGGTAGATCAAAACATTCCCCAGACCCATGATAAGATTTTTGAAGCCGACCAGTACACGAGGGACTTGGACACTGCTTTTGCCAAGGTCCGGAAGGCTTTAGAGAAATCTCAAGAAAGACATAAGAAGGCTACAGATCGACATCGTCGTGGTTTGAAATTAAAGGAGGACGATTGGGTGCTCTTACGTTTTGAGAAGGCACGCCTAAGAAAATGAAAAGGAAAGGAGCGGCTTTTTCCAAAGCTTGACATGATGTATTATGGCCATTTCCAGATAAAAGAAAAGATAAATGATGTCTCCTTTAGACTGAAGCTGCCCGATACTTAGAAGATTCACAATGGTTTCATGTGAGTCTATTGAAGCCTTTTAAAGGCGATGTGCTTGATGATGGGGAGCCAGATGAGCAACCCGAAGTGGAGGAAAGCGAGGAGATACTCGTTCCAGAACAAATTTTAGCACACAAGGATAGAAAGGTAAAAGGTAAAGCGATTAGGCAGTTCTTGGTTAAATTCAAGAACTATCCTGCAGTGGATGCGAAGTGGATGGAGGAGGACCTAGCAGATACTCCTCAGATTTTTGAACTTTACCTTGAAGCATTCGGTTTAGCATAGTCTACTCCGATAGAACCTTGATTTCAGCATGGGTGAATCTAGTGCAGCGGGTTTGCACAAGAGGGGAGTCACTCCGCTCCTTTGTCAACGGATTACCCCGATTTTGATTAGAGTCACTGATGTCCCTTTGGGTTTCAGGGATACTATTGGGCTGAGTAGTATTCTGCTGAATGACTTTATGAATTGGAATTCCCGAAAATGAAAATGATTGATTTGTACTTGACTTGTTTGAGTGCAGGAACAGACAGACGAAATGACTGCAGCATTTTGGTCTCATAAATCTCTATAGACATGATTGCAATAAGGATTAGTTAATCGGGCATCCGTGAGGTCTGGAATGGATCTTGATGCGATTACTAAGTACGTTGCCGATAAATCATGGTCCGAGATTTGAAATGAATTTGTGTGTGATTTGTCATGTGATATCCTGTGATGTCTGGTGATGTGACTGTCGATTTGTACAAGTACTAGATGTGTTGTGTCTAGTGCGTCGATACTAATAGTCAGTGACAGTTTATGGCCTCTGTCTGTTTTGCAGGCGTAATCGAGGGCGATTGCAATTCTTTCAAGAGGGGGGTATGTCACAAACTGGTGACGTGACCTCCTCCTTATGGCCATAGGACGAGGGACCCCTGAAATGCGCCGCCTCGCTGAATGTTGATGTGGCAGAAGGCCCGAAAATCCCGCTGGAATTTGCACTGGCAGTCCGCATAGTTTTCACGCCGATGACGTGGCAGTTCGTACGCTTTGCGGAAATTACACTGGCTGTTTTTAATTGACAGATTTTGAGCCAAGCTTTTAGAGATTACTGCTTTTGAGTTTGAGAAGCTTTTGGGGCTCTGCTTTTAGCATCCCTTGTAAATTCTTTTTAAGTGGCCTTTGGGGCTCACTTCTCAGAGCATCTGGATGCAGAGTCTGAGAGTGAGCACCCGCGGGCTCTCTTTGTACTTTGCACACAGATTTATATAAAAAGAAATATCGAAAGGGACGCCAGTCTTTGGGGCCAATACCTCTTGGCATGGAACTACGCAGGGCCATGTCGTCGTTTGTGAATTGTTTTGAAGTGACTCTCTGTTGTGTCGCGGTAAAATCTAGACTTTGGGGTGTCCAAGTTTGTTACTGTGGGGATAGGAGAAGTTTGAAGACGTGCACGTTTCACAAGAGATTAACTTATGACATCATGAGAACTCCCACAATCAAACAACACAACAACCCTTTGACCATTCACATGTTTAACATTTTATGAGTTCATCCTCTTCGAAAGTCCCCTCATACTTAGCTTCTTGTGCTCTACCACACTCGTAGCATTCACTTGAGGTGTAGAGTCAAAATTTGACGCAATAGAGGTTTTTTTCCAGATTCTTTCTTAGGACACTCCTTTTTCATGTGACCTCCTGGAGCAATCTTTTCATCAAGTGTGAGTTGAGGCTTATCAGATTTTCCTTTACCCTTATCTTTAAATTAGTAGGATTGAGATGGAGAATGAGATTGAGAAGAAGAACTGGAAGAGTTCTTTTTATTGTTATCATTCCCATTAGAATTCTTGTCCTTGTCCTTAGATGAGTGATGAAAGAAAGAGTTACTGTTACGTGAGGCCGTCTTGAGCTTACCCTTGGGCTTCATCTCTTAGAGCTGAGCAAAGCATATAGCTTCTTGCAACGTCTTCGGATCACCGGCTTCCACATCAAACTTGATCGAGTGGTCCATCCAAAGAAAAAAGCCTCCAACCTTTCCTCATCCGATTTTTGCAATTGTCTACCTAATTGAGACACACGGTTAGCATACGACATCATAGGTTTACCTTGTTGAGACAAAACTCGAAAATCCTCTTTCAATCGCTTCTAGTACTGTGGAGGTAAGAAGCGACTCTTTAAATCCTCCTCAAACTCCTCCCAACTAAGCTCGAGAGGGGAAACAATGAGAAACTTGGAATAGGCTCCCTTGTGGGCCGCCGCCTCCTCCTCCATCCACTCATCCTTCCAAGTGATTGCATCACTTGTGAGATGCATGGAAGCCAAGAGAACTTTGTTATTATCAGAATTTTTAACAACCACAAACTAGGACGTAAATTGATGCAACCAAGAATAAATAGGAATCGCATCCATCTTACAGTCATACTTATTGAACATGATCTTCCCTCCCCCCCAACGCTGTTTCGTGTGACTATGGATATGCTAAGCAAGGATTTGGGATGCATGCCGACTTATTGACTTATCCTATGGACGGGACATTATCCACCTCATTAGGGCAACAGTCTTTCAATAATCGGGCATCCGTGAGGTCGGGAATGGATCTTGATGCCATTACTAAGTACGTTGCCGATAAATCATGGTCCGAGATTTGAAATGAATTTGTGTGTGATTTGTCATGTGATATCCTGTGATGTCTAGTGATGTGACTGTCGATTTGTACAAGTACAAGATGTGTTGTGTCTAGTGCATCAGTACTAATAGTCAGTGTCTACTAAGACACTTTATGGCCTCTATCTGTTTTGCAGGTGTAATCGAGGGCGATTGCAATTCTTTCAAGAGGGGGGAATGTCACAAACTCGTGACGTGACCTCCTTCTTATGGCCAGAGGACGAGGGGCCCTTGTTATGCGCCGCCTGGCTAAATGCTGATGTGGCAGCAGGCCCGAAAATCCCGTTGGAATTTGCACTGGCAGTACGCATAGTTTTCACGCTGATGATGTGGCATTTCGTACGCTTTGCGGAAATTACACTGTCTATTTTTAATTGACAGATTTTGAGCCAAGCTTTTGGAGATTACTGCTTTTGAGTTTGAGAAGCTTTTGGGGCTCTGCTTTTAGCATCCCTTGTAAATTCTTTTTAAGTGGCCTTTGGGGCTCACTTCTCAGAGCATCTGGACGCAGAGTCTGAGAGTGAGCACCCGCGGGCTCTCTTTGTACTTTGCACACAGATTTATATAAAAAGAAATATCGAAAGGGACGCCAGTCTTTGGGGCCAATACCTCTTGGCATGGAACTACGCAGGGCCATGTCGTCGTTTGTGAATTGTTTTGAAGTGACTCTCTGTTGTGTCGCGGTAAAATCTAGACTTTGGGGTGTCCAAGTTTGTTACTGTGGGGATAGGAGAAGTTTGAAGACGTACACGTTTCACAAGAGATTAACTTATGACATCATGAGAACTCCCACAATCAAACAACACAACAACCCTTTGACCATTCACATGCTTAACATTTTATGAGTTCATCCTCTTCGAAAGTCCCCTCATACTTAGCTTCTTGTGCTCTACCAGACTCGTAGCATTCACTTGAGGTGTAGAGTCAAAATTTGACGCAATAGAGGTTTTTTTCCAGATTCTTTCTTAGGACACTCCTTTTTCATGTGACCTACTCCTGGAGCAATCTTTTCATCAAGTGTGAGTTGAGGCTTATTAGATTTTCCTTTACCCTTATCCTTAAATATAGTAGGATTGAGATGGAGAATGAGATTGAGAATAAGAACTGGAAGAGTTCTTTTTATTGTTATCATTCCCATTAGAATTCTTGTCCTTGTCCTTAGATGAGTGATGAGAGAAAGAGTTACTGTTACGTGAGGCCGTCTTGAGCTTACCCTTGTGCTTCATCTCTTAGAGCTGAGCAAAGCGTATAGCTTCTTGCAACGTCTTCAGATCACCAGCTTCCACATCAAACTTGATCGAGTGGTCCATCCAAAGAAAAAAGCCTCCAACCTTTCCTCATCCGATTTTTGCAATTGTCTACCTAATTGAGACACACGGTTAGCATACGACATCATAGGTTTACCTTGTTGAGACAAAACTCGAAAATCCTCTTTCAATCGCTTCAAGTACTGTGGAGGTAAGAAGCGACTCTTTAAATCCTCCTCGAACTCCTCCCAACTAAGCTTGAGAGGGGGAACGAGGAGAGACTTGGAATAGGCTCCCTTGTGGGCCGCCTCCTCCTTCTCCATCCACTCATCCTTCCAAGTGATGGCATCACTTGTGAGATGCATGGAAGCCAAGAGAACTTTGTTATTATCAGAATTTTTAACAACCACAAACTAGGACGTAAATTGATGCAACCAAGAATAAATAGGAATCGCATCCATCTTACAATCATACTTATTGAACATGATCTTCCCTCCCCCCCAACGCCATTTCGTGTGACTATGGATATGCTAAGCAAGGATTTGGGATGCATGCCGACTTATTGACTTATCCTATGGACGGGACATTATCCACCTCATTAGGGCAACAGTCTTTCAATAAAGTGAACGAATTGGGGGAATCGGATGACAGAAGATCACAGGATTCCAGAGCAGTGCGAGAATTAGATAGTAGCGCATCCGAGGGTTCCGACGAATTAAGAGAACTTGATGCAAGGTCATTAGAGGATTCCCGAGAAAAAAGAGGTAAATTATGAACCCAGTGAAAGAGCTTCTACAGAAGGTCTCAATTCAGCCCAGTACATCACCTTATTGTTTGCTAGTGTTGCTGGTTTTAAAGAAAGATGGATCTTGGAGAATGTGCATTGACTACAAGGCTCTCAATAAAATCACCATCAAGAACAGATTTCCTAGACCCAGGATCGATGATATACTAGGTGCGGCTAACTGCACATGCTAAAATGCGATATTGTGCAAGAACGGGTATGCAACTATGACTGGCTTGGACATGCACGTCCTGCTAGAGGCTCATAAAGTTCTAGGCTAGGTCCTAAGCTAGACTACGACTGATGCTAGACTGTAGCAGAAGCATATGCAAGTGAAGTGTTCATGTGACATCACCCCTTGCTAAAGGTGAGGCACAACTGCCAAACTTCTATCTTTGGATTCTTTATGTACTTCTGATACTGAAGGCTTCTGATGCTTGTGGATGCATAAACCGATGAAAACTCCTCTAAACTTGTGGATATTGCAGATAGGTATTGTGGTGACGGAAACACTGACCATACAAGTTACTAGGCCGCTTTACTATTGTCGCAGAATACCAGCCTTGATGCTGACTCTGCCTTGCGAGCAAGTACGAGAATAGTCATGGCGTGAAAACATTGTGGGTGTAGATGAAAGGTAAGGGTGCTCGGAGGTTTTTCCAAGGGTTTCTTGTCAACAAAAGTGGACACACGCTACATGCGAATGCGAATGTGAATGCAAAAGAGGGTTAGGGATCCTTGCTCCAACTCCTTCCATATCCGCATAAGGGGCAAGTAGATCTTGGTACTCAAGATCTGGATTTCTTTGTATCCAATGCCAGTCTTCGTTCAAAGACATAGCTATGAAGACGAGAGCGCGCCTGATGCGTTGGCGAAGAGTGGGAGTGGCTATTGAGTCCGAGACCGGGGCACGAAGATTCTTTTAGGGGGAAAATTGAGAGTTTTTCTTCGGGTTCTTGGTTTTTCTTGCGTTCTTGGTTCTTCCCTTGAGATCGCAAAGCCGAAGCATGCACAGAGCTCTGATACCAATGTGGAAGTGTTGGCCTTCCTATCCTCGGCACCTCAATCTGGATCTGTGGAATTCTCTAATCTACCAGCTGATTCTGTTTCCTTTCTTTCCTTGTGCCTGGGAACCTGTGGTGGGTAGCCTCCCTAGCTGCCTTTGTCCATTGGCACATCAGTCTCAATCGTTCGGATCCCATTTGAAAGTACCTTTGTTCTTAAAGTCATACAACAAAATATTGTCAGCCCATCAGTAACCCTGAAATCTGAAAAGAAATCAGCGACTTTAATCCATCTAGGTAATCTATGACAAAGAGCTGTCACGTGCACACTTCACTTGCGCTACGTGGACATGCTTTTGCTACAGTTCAACATCAGTCATAATTTAGCTAAGGACCGAACCAGGCACTTTGTGAGCCTCTAGCAGGACGTGCATGTCCAAGCTGGTCATAGTTACATACCCTCTCTTGCATAGTACCACATTTTAGCATGTGCACTTAGCTGCGTGTGAACCACCTTTTAGCATATCATTATTAATAAGTAACTTTTAGCATTATGAGATCGTGGGTTTCAACCAGACACTGCTCGACCCAGATTTTTAGGCCTATATAGGCATCATGGCCAGCGCTAGGAGAAGCAGAAGAGGCAGCAACATCAGAAGGATATGTAGACTCAGTGTTCGTAGGCCAGCGTCTCAACGTTTTCAGCTTCCTCTCATCAGCATTTTCATCCCTTTAGCATCAAAGTTTTCAGCCTAGAACAGCCAGCGTTTTCAGCCTATAATCGTCATCAGCATTCAGCCCCTAGCCTCGTCATGGTTGCAGATCCTAACCATCGGCATCGCTAGCGTTTTCAGCATTCAGCCATAGCGTCGTCATCGTCGTCGACACTGTACCCCAACATCTAGCACCCCTTGTGTTCTTACTTGGCTCCTGCCTAGCTCAGCATAGGGATCCTCAGTACCCGGGATACCCCTCAGTACCCACAATACCCCGTAGTAACCCTCAGTACCCCGCAGTACGCCTCATTACTGACAATACATGCAGTACCCCTCAGGGATCCTCAATACCCGCAGTACCCCTCAGTACCCACAGTACCCACAGTACCCCGCAGTACCCCTCAACACCCCACAATACCCACAGTACCCCAGTACCCATCAGTACCTTCAATACCCACAGTAACCCAGTACCTCAGTAGCGCAGTTTCCAGCAGTACCCCTCAGCATCTACAGTAGTACCCATTAGCATCTTAGCATCATTGTATCAACATTTGTGCAAGAAATAAAGAAAGTACTTGCACTAGCAACAGAGCAAGGGGACCCTTGAGGGTTTGGGACCCGACATTCGGTGTCGTCTCGCTTGTGTCTCTCTCTTTCAGGTCAAAGGGCATTGAATTGGAAATTTCTTTGATTGAACTGAAGATGTGCTCTTTTATACATTAGAGACATGTAGAAAAAGATGAAATGTCTGCAACATTTTGTCTGACGAATGATTTGAACTTAGTTCATCTCGACATCTGTTAAATCAATGACTCCAATAGGTGTCTTGATGCACTAAAATTACACACCTAGGCAATCTCACCCAATTAGGAATATTTTTCAGTGGTTGGTACATCACAATGCAACACAAATACTTACATATGCATGTTACAAGACATAGAAATATAAAGCCACCGATGAACAACCCCCCGCAAATAACCATTCAGGTCCAAGCCATGAGCTGTCTCATCGCTCCTCCCGCAAATAACCTAAAAAGGTCCGGGCCATGAGATATAGAGGGCTTGTACAACCAAACACCCCCTAGACCGTAGCCTGCGTTGTTTGGAGGTGCTGAGAATAAGCACTACTCAAACTTCTTAATACTCCCCTCGTAAATAACCACAAGGGTCCGGACCGTGAGTAAAAAGTTAGAACAACACTTTTCAAACATTCAATATTGCCTACGTAAATGACCACAAGGGTCCAAGCCATGAGTATGTGCAAGCATTCTCAAATATAATTTCTCAGTACTCCACCCGGGAGTAAATCACCAAGCATTGAAACACCCGAGAGTATGATTTCTATACTTCCTAATGGCTCTCTGAGTGACAGTTCCGTGGTTACCTTTGTAACCGATTCTGGTAATTACCAGCCTTGGCACCCTAGTCTGGCAGCTGTTCCCACCTTCTACATTCCTTCCCTTTCTTGAAATTTGGTGTGTACCAAAATTTCCAGTGATCAGTCAACCAGTGTCACTCCATCGAACACGCTTCTTCCTATTTGGTGGATTCTTCTTTAAGGGGGGGGGGGGGGGGGGGGGGGGGGTTTATGTCACAAAGTGATGACGTGGCTATCGACAACACAAACCCTAATTTTTGCCAGAAACCCTAAAAATCCTGCAAATCCTAATTCTGCCACAAACCCTAATTTTACAAAAACCCTAATTTTTGGAAAACCTAACCCTAACTGCTGGTTGGAAACCCTAAAAGATGGTGCTAGTGCCACGTAGCAGCAGTGTACGAACTTTCGGGTTTTTCGGGACTGAAAAAGCATCAGCATGAGCGACTCAAATTCAGCTGAGAGAGAGAGAAAGATTGATTTGCTTTAATTTACAAAAGCCACAGAGAGAGAGAGTTTGAGAGAGAGAATCTCTGCTTTTGATTTTTAAGCTTTTGGGGCTCTATTCTTGGGCATCCCTTGTAATCTTTATATACGCGGTGAGGGCCTCACTTCTCAGAGCATCTGGACGCAGAGCTGAGAGCGAAACCCTAACCACTCTTTGTACTTTGACATTGATTTAATACATAAATAAATACCGAAAGGGGCGCCAGTCTTTGGGGCCAATATCTCTAGGCACGGAACTCCACCGGGCCAGTGCAAATCTATTGTGATCTGTGAATTGTTTTGAAGTGGTTAGTTGGTGTTGTCGTGATTGATACTTGACTTGGAGTGTCCAAGTCTGTTACAATGGTATCAGAGCACGGCCGATTTCTCTTCTACGGGAAATCCGATCCCCAATTTTTTTTTTCGCGGCACTTATGGCTTCACGCAAGGATCAGTCGACTCCCTCTGCATCCGGAGATGTAGGCAGGGATCACAACGAAGATTCCGGCAGAGAGTATGGCCCGCCTCGGCCTACTCAGGCGGAGCAAAGAGAGATGAAGCGTCGTCAATTGATCGGCGATGCAACAAAGATGATGCTCAGTTTTGCGAAGGATCCGAAATTGGCAAAATATATGAGCGAGACTTCTTTTCAGGAAGTGCATGCGCAGTGGCAGAAAGCCACTACACCACCCCTGAAACCCGCTCTCAAGAAACCTTCTGATTACAAACAGTATTCAGAGAAGGAATTACAAGAGGTGGTTGATGCACGGATTGCTCAGCTTTTTGACGCGCAAAAAAAAGCCAAAAAGCACGGCAAAAAGCAAAATAAAGGCACTGACTTCCCTGGATATTTGGGTCGTCAGTCGACATTTGACAAGGCAAAGAAACAGAAGAAGCGTGTTCGATTTGAAGGAGTACATAGTTCTTCTCTTCTTCTTCTTCTTCTTCTGACAGTTCTTCTAGCTCTTCAGATTCGAGCAAAGAAGACAGAAAAGGTAAAAAGCGAAGCAAGAAACAAAGCTTCGGAAAGGGAAAGAAAAAGGCAAAGAAAGCTAAATCTCGCCCAGAGACTGACAGTTCTACTAAGGACTCGTCTAGAGACAGCTCAGATTCCGATGGACGGAAACTTTTATGCGAACAAGAAGAATTTTTACAAAGGCAACCAGCATGACTTTCTCAAAGATAAAAGCAAGAAAGTTCGAGAGTTTAAGGAAGGTGGCCACTCGATCAAGTTTGATACTTTTTCAAGATACTCAGATGCTTCGAAGGCTGTCTTTTATAGAGCAGTTTGACATTGCTTTCGCGGGAGGACGCTATTCAGAGCACTCAAAGATTCAGAGAGCTGCCTCTTACTCTAAGGGGAATGCTTGTATTTGGTGGTCTATGCTTCTTTTAAACAAGACTGCACCAGTTAAATGGTTGAGCTTTAAGAAGCTTCTTATTTCTTCTTGGTTGACGCAAGAATATGAACGAAATATACGAGCTGCTTGGAACCATCTTCGGATGACCAAGAAAGATACAATCAATGCTTACGGTGAGAGATTCTGGAGCTCTTTTCTACCCGCCTCTTCATTCAAGAAGATCGCGTTCAGAGAACATATTGAGCGGTTCACTTTGGTACCTACAAAGATCCGAGATCACTGCTTGGAGCAGAAGTCAGCTTCTATTCAAGAGTTGATGAGTCATGGGAAGCGGGGCTTTGCCATTCACTCTGGCAGTCTGATCTATCTCGCAGATGAGGCCATGACACAACGAGCTGAAGAGACTTGTCCGCTACATAGTCCTGATGCTACCCATCCAGTTTTGGCCCATTTGGAGTCAGTTTGACTTCATATGTCAATTTTGACACTTTGTAGCCTTTGACTTGTTTTCTGTTGTTTGAGAGCTTGCCTTGATTGTTTTCATGAAACCGTCCAGGTACATTGTGTATAGACCTAGTCTATAAGTTATCCATGGAGTTAGAATACAATTCTGGCATATGGCAAAAACCTAAATTATCTACTTGGAACCCCTCTCGACCCCTGTCGAATGGTCATCTGGTGATATAGAAGTATTCTATTATATAGGGGCATGCTATAGTTCAAGTCTCATCCAATTCGGTTGAGCTGACAAGCCATTATGGTCAATTTTGGATCGTAGGACTTCGTGTACTGCTGGGTTTCTAGGGTTTTTCCCAAGCCTAGACTTTCTACCCAGCCATATAGAATTGTTCATTGATAAGCTTAGAACTTACCCCTCATGTCTCGTGTGAAACGGTGCTATAAATGGGCAATTGTGGACTCCGAAAATCGCGCGTGAAAAAGGTCGAGAGCTCTCTCCTTCAAGAGTGACTAGTGGAAATGAGGTGATTTTGGGCTACCTGGGATATCTATACTCGGACTTCCCAAACTATTTTTTTCCAAATTCCTCTGTTAGTCCTACTAGGCCATGAAATCTATGTTAGACTCAAAAAAAAATTCAATCGGATTCCGTTAACTCATTTGCGAAAGTAGGCCTTGGCAGCCTAATTGAGGCTTCCTGCTTCCATCTGTCAATTCGATTGAAATTTTTTATGCATGTCCGCCTTGTCCTTTTGATCATCTGTATATCTTTGATTTCTCCATCTGAGCTTATTTGCTATTTATTATTAATTTTTAAATTATTTATTAAAAAATTCATAAAAAATAATAAAATGCGCTAAAAAAGCAAAGTGAAAAATCAATAATTAGGAAAATCCATTGAACAACACCTTTTTTTTTTTTTGGTGGATTTCTCCATTTTTAAGTTCTAATATCAAGAAAAATGAAGAAAATAACAAAAAAAAAGACCATTTTTTTATGATTTTCTGATAGTATATACACCATTTACACTCATCGGGGAGATGTTATCGGTTAACTTTCCCTTGTTGATGATTTTGTAAGGGCATTATTAGGTTATTTTGCAAAAAACCACACGTTAACATCAAACTTTTTTCTCCCTATTCAAACATTGCCCTTAATTACCTAGTTCCCTTCCACCCCTCCTTGATGGCGTACTCCGGGACGACTATGTGCATGGGTTGAACAATCGTGTCTATGCATAGCCTTGATTGAGTCTACCATGCTCTGAAGATCAATGCAATTCAAACCATTATAATGTGCAAGGGTTGGGTATTAACTCAAGGGTTTCTGATGTCGAGGTTTTCTGTTACAGTTTCCCAAAGAGCAAATCTTGTAGCTTGTGTGCTCTTTGCATTATTGTACCGTCAGGATGCTTTGGCACGCTGATTTCCTGGGTTGTTGGTATCAATAATGATGGTTGGTGAGCTTTAACTTGCCACTGGTATCTTGATTTTTCTTCAATGAAATGTTGTGGTTGAGTGTTTTGAGGCTTAACCCTCCATTGCTTCATTGGTTTTACAATTTGCGTAGAAGATAAGTGCTCCTTTTTCTTCCAAATCCATTTTGTTTTAGGTTCCCTGCTCGAAGATGCTCTTCTTTGTGTTTTGAACCTTGGAACCGTCTTTGGTACAGTAGATGAGGTTTTGGGCACCCAAATATGAATCGACTTGTCCTTAAGTTGTGCTTTTGGTACCCAGATTTGCCTGACTCCTTGCATGCTACTTGTAGCATTTTCTTTTCTATAGGATGGACAAGATTGATTGCTTCGTGGTTTGTTCTGCTGGTAACCTCCTTTCCATTCCTCTTTGTTTGGTGCAATTGAAACAATGAGTTGTCTGCCTTTAGGTGATAGCTTGAGATGATTAATATCCCAATCTGGTACTGCTTTGTACGTCCGCATCCATGAGATTCCAAGAATCATCGTTTCAGTCATGTGTTCATCAAGTAAGCATACAAACTGATCAGGGCATGAACATCCATGTACTATCACATTTATGTTGACTAATCCCAGTGTCGGTGTTGGGTTCTTGTTGCATCCTTTAATTGCCGATATTCTTGAAGTCAACGATTGATTCATTGCTTTCTTGTGTGTGGAATAATTGACTACATTTAGTGGAGCTCATGTATCGACCAGGGAATTTGTGCTATGATTGTTCAGCTGTACGTTGATGCGAAGGTCCATTCCATCTAACCATTCATCATTTGTTGACACTGCATCTTTTTGTATTTCCCATAGTCGTCCATCTAGTTCCAGAGTGTTGATGGGGATAGCTATTCGTTGATTTTTGTGAGTAACTTTCCTTTTGAGTACTCGAAGCCGAGCTTCCTCTTGGGCTTCATCAATAACCTGCTGTCGTTTTATATTTCTTTGCTTTGTTGCATGCATCTTTTCTAGCAATTCGTTGGTTAGCGACAAATTGTACTTCTTTAAACGGCAGCCATCACTAATCCAATTAGCCATTGGTTCACCATCTAGGGTGGACAACACTTGGGGATATGTCTTTAATGATAAACGGTGTGTTTTCCTTTTTCTTAAACTTGGGAGTGTGTTGCTTAAGGTAATAGACTAAAACTAAGTCCCCTTTTTTGAAGTTTTTTGTAACTAGATGGGAATCAAAATACTATTTTTATTTTCGCTTTTGTGCATAGATATGAGCTACAGCTGTTAGCGTTTGCTCATCAAGCTTTTCTAAATCTTCAAGCCTCTCTGACAATTCATGTCCAGTTCACTCAAGATCCTTAGCTACCCTTAGTGTCGGAAATAGAAATTCTATCGGCAATATGACATCAAGACCATAAACAAATTTAAAGGGTGTAGCATTTAAAGCTGTCTTGAATGAAACTCTATAAGCCCATAGAGCGGCATGGAGATTCATTTCCCAATCTGTCTATCCTAAACTAACCACTTTAGTTAATGCCGAGCTAAGAATTTTATTCGTATGCTTAGCTTGTCCATTTTCTTGTGGGTGAGAGGGGGCTGATTTGTTATGGGATGACCATAAATTCATTAAGCAAATACTCAATTACCTCATTGAGGAAATGAGTTCCCCTATCACTGACAATTTGTATTGGCACTCCATATCTTGTAAACACATTCTCATATAGGAATGCAGCTGTGGTTCTGGCATCATTCTTTTGGGTTGCTTTAGCCTCTTCCCACTTGGTCAAATAATGCGTAGCTAGAATGATATATTGAGCTTGGGTTCTATAAGCATGTGGTTGTATTGGCCCAACAAAGTCTATACCCCATTTTGCAAAAGCTCTAGCCCCCATCATTGGTCTTAAAGACATGCTATCTACACGGGTTGGCATTTTTGCTCATTCACATGCATCACACCTTTGAACATATTCTTTGGCATCTGTAGGAAGTATTGGCCACCAGATGCCTGCCATTAAGATTGCTCTTGTGATGGTTTGACTTGAAAAGTGACCTCCCGCTAATCCAGCATATGCTTATTCTATAATGGGAATATATTCATCTTCATTTGCACAAAGACGCAGATGTTGATCTTTTCCTCTTTGATACAATTGGTGCCCATTAAGAGCATAGTCTCTAGCTTTAGTTTCAATTGCTCTTTGTTGGCGTTCACTCATATCCTCAGGAAATGTTCGGCTTGATAAGTAACTAACTAGATAGTTACTCCACTTAGGAACAAGTGATATTCGGAACAATGTCACATGAGGTATGGGTGCTTGTTTCTGGCATTGAGGGCATTGTTTTACAAATGAGTGAACATCACTCCTCATAGTTGGCCAAAATACTCCAAGTCTCAATATCCATTGCATAGTTTGGTTTTCCGTAAAGTGAAGTCCCATGATGGTAATATGTGCTTGACTTAGGTATTGGGTTTTTTCCTCAGGATTAATACACAAAAGCAAGATTCTGTCTTGATTTCTTTTGTATAGCCTCCAGCTAGTAATTGATACATAGCCGATTGCTCAATTAATCTGGTTGTAATAGGAAGTGGTATTTGAGAATCCACTTGAGCTATGGTCATCAATGATACCATATTTTTCGACCATCGAGGTACCATTTCCACGGAGAACAGATATGCATTTGGTAGATCATTGTCTACTCCCTTTGGTGGTTCTCCTGATATAATCCTTGACAAATAATATGCTCTTTGGTGAGTTGTGCCCTTTTTCACAACTACAGTGAAATCAAATTTCAAAAGAATGATGAACCATCTCACTATTCTTCCTGTGTTGCATGGCTTGTTGACCGTGTACAATAAGGCTTGGTGGTCCACAAAGAACACAAATTTGTGAGCTAATAGGTAATGTCTATACTTTTTTACAGCATAGATCATTCCTAATCCTTCTCTTTTGGTGGTTGTATAGTTTTTCTTTGCCATAGTCAACTACCTACTAGCATAAGAAATAGGAAAATCAATTTTCTCGTCTCCTAATTGAGCTAGTATACACCCGATGGAAAAATTGGAAGCATCTACATGTATGTGGAATATCTTATTCCAATCTGGTGGTCTCAATATTGGAGTTGAAGTGAGAGCTTGCTTAAGCTTCATGAAGGATTCTTCACACTCATCAGTCCATTCAAAGAGTGTAATCAAGTTGTACATGGGTTTTGCAATTATAGCGTACATGTAAATGAATCATCGGTAATATCCACAATGTCCCATGAAAGCTTGAACCCCTTTTACTATTGTCTAAGCAATTCAACAATAACATTAATTTTATCCATATCAATAGCTATGCCATTTTAGACACTATATGTCCAAGAATTTTCCTTCTCTGCCCATAAATGTGCACTTTTCAGGATTTAAGCAAATCCTATAAAGTCTACATTTTTCGAATACCTTTTTGAGGTGTTCAAAATAATCAGTCCGGATTGATAAATGTACACATAAATCATTCATATATACTTCCAAGAAATTCCAAAGATGTTCTTTAAAAGAATGGCTCATCAATCTTTGAAAGGTGGCAGGAGCATTAGTTAACCCAAAAGGCATAACCCGATAAGCAAAAATACCCCATTCAGTTGCTTGGAATCAGCCAAAAGTTGATTGTATCCCAAAAAGCCATCTAAAAAGCTATAAGCTTCTTTACCTGCAACTCATTCTAAAACATGCTCAGTGATTGGAAGAGGAAAGTTGTCTCTAATGGTAGTTGCATTCACTTTCTTGAGATTGACACACACTCTTAATTTTCCATTTTTCTTGGGTACTATCGCAATTGGAGACACCCAATATCTGTGTTCAATTTCATAAATGAATTCGGCTTTCTTTAGCTTTTCTATCTCCTCTTTGATCTTTCTGGCAAATGTTTCATTATAAATAAGTATATGGCCTCTGTCTGCTTGGTTTTGCATCATCTCTTATGGATATGGTATATTGACAAATTTTTGGATCAACACCCTTGAGATCCTTATAAGACCAAGCAAAGATATCTTGGTATTTTTTCAGTAAGCTTAACACAAGTTCTTCTTCTTCTTCCGTCAGGTCGTTTGCAATGTAGGCAGGTCTAGGCTCTTCTCCTGGTTTGACCTGATCTATCTTTTTTGTGTTTTCAGGTCCTTTGTAGGACTCGCCCTGTTTTTGTAGTTCCCTGAGAGGTTGTTCCACTATGATTTTTGATCTTGGAGGTTATATTTCTTGTAATGGGATGGAACACTCGTTACATCTTTACCTTCCTTTTCAATGGTTTCCATTTCAGTGGTATATATCTCCTTTAGAGCTTTCTTCAGCTCTTGATACTTCTTTCTTCGTTCAACTCGTGTCATGGTTGAATCCTTGTCCTGGTATTTAAGTTTTGCTTGAGTTTTCTTTCTCGTTTTTCTCAATGTTTTTGATATTTTCTACTTTTCATTTAGAGGATATCTACTAGTGATTTTTTCTTTGACACAATCATGTGCATCTATTTGCATCAGAAACTGTGTTTTGCTGGAGATTGATGGCATAGGTCTAGATTTCAAGTTTCTCGTGTCTCTTTTTCTTCTATGCCATTTCTGTCTTCTTAGTTTCTGGTTTGGAAAGTCAAAGAACTTCTCCTCCCCTCCTTTCATGAGTAGTTTAGCTCTCACATGTTCTTTTTCCGACCCCGAATCATCCAAGGTAGCTGAATGTTCTTCTAACTCATGTGTTGCATCATAGTAGAAGTTTGAAAAGACTTGTTGAGCTTTCATTAAGTCCTTGGATTCTTAATTTTGTCTTCAATGTGAAGGGTTGAGATCATTTGTATGGGAATTATGTCATAGCTGTCCTCATTGCAAAATTGAGTAGGCATAGACGTACTTACACATACATCCATTGTTGCTAAAATTTGAGTCCACTCAAATGGCTCAAACAAATGCTCTGGAAATGGTTCGGGTACATAGGCTTTGTCTATGCAATCCCTTTCTAAGATACATTCTTCTCGTTTTAAGCTCCCCTTTTTTGAGGCTCCACACATCCAAATAGGTGTGTCTTTGTTCAACCAAGATGGAAGCTTAGTTTCAGCCGAAGAGACTAAGTCATCATGACATTTCTATAGGTGTGATCTTTTAGATTAACCCTTGTTATTGATCCCACTTGCTTCAAGTACAGATAATTGTTTCCCCAATCTTGAATGAGTTGTACTTGTCGCATAAAAGGTCTTCCCAAGATGATTTCGTAATTGAGTTTCTTTCCAAAGTCCACTATTACAAAAGTGTGTTGATAATCAATCCCACAGGAATGAACTTTTTCAAACAGTCCTAAGTGTCTTTGATATGTCCATCAGCCGATTGCAATTTCATTCGAATTTTCTAATGGCTAGTTTTTCCCATGATTCCTATACTGCTTTCGTGGCTATGGCTATGCTTGCCCCACTATCCAGTATTGCCATGATTTCTATATCATTATATCTCACAAGAAGGGTTGTGTTTCCTTCTTCCCTTTTGTAGTATTCTCCAACTTTGTTCATTCATTAGGCAAAATTTGGACTCACAAAGGGGCCCTTTAAGGAGTTTGACTTCACCTCTCTCTACCAAAACAGGCGTATGGATAAATTTTTGCAAACAAACTCCAAAGCTGGCGGAGGTTTGACAGTTAGAATGTCCTCTTCAAGCTCTATCTATTGATATATAGCATGCCATGAGATTCCTCATATTTAAGAAGATTCTTTTTTTGATTCACCTATGATGTGACAACTCCGTCGGAATCTAAGTGAATCAAAAAAAGAATCTTTTAAAATATGAGGAATCTCATGGCGTGTTATATATCAGTAGATAGAGCTTGAAGAGGATATTCTAACTGTCAAACCTCCGCCAACTTTGGAGTTTGTTTGCAAAAATTTATCCATGCGCCCGTTTTGGTAGAGAGAGGTAAAGTCAAACTCCTTAAGGGCCCCTTTGTGAGTCAAAATTTTGTCTAATGAGGATGGATTTTGATCTGTTTGTTATCCAATTCGTGCTTCAATTTTTCTAAAATTTTCACAATTAGCCTTATTATCCCCACCTTCTCTAATGTTTTCTGTAGATCATTCCATAAATATGGTATGATTTTTAACAGTTCTCTTAAAGTAAGAGTGCATTGAATGGGTGTAGACATGATTGAATGGATATTGTCTACCTCTAGGGTCTGTTTTGCTCTTTTTATCTCAGTGGTTTTACACAATATGGCTTCATCTTCGTTATCTCCCAAGTAAGAGAGTAGTGTTTTTAGAGTCATTGGTTTAGACATCCTGAAGCTTCAGATTCGCAATCCCCATACAAGGATTGTATGATCCATGTCCATATCAGGAGGTAGATTGTCTGTAATGGAAATGACCTATGAACTTTGAGAGTAGTGGAATTAGGAAATTAGGTGAAGCACTTTTGAGAGATTACTTTGTGAGCATAACGGGTGAACTTGATTGATGGTAGCAACATAAACATGGTACTTGTCATGCTCTGGGCATTCATTTTTCCAGTGATCATCATCTGCACCACAGTTATGACAGTTCCCAGTTCTTGGCTTAATCGTGGGTCTTACCATCGGAGGTCTAACACCTTGATTAGTTACATAGTACATCGGTGCAAGCTCTGGTGTAGTATAAGTCATAGGTTCTTCCATTGGTGGTGGATCTGAATTATATTAGTTTCCTTCTACCATTATTGTAGATGGAATAGGCTCAACATAGGGTGTAACAGGCACTAGTGTTTGCTCATCTATGACTCCTTCTGAATGCATATACTTTACAGACACTGCATTATGTCCATGATATGGAGGTTTTTGACAACACAGGTTGAGGTCTTTCCATACCTATAGGTGGTCTTTGAGTTGGGGCCATATTAGGTTGATATATGTACGTGGGTTGTCCTGGTGGCCTCATAGGCACATATTGAACATTCCCATTATACTTTAGTCGGTAATAGCACTCATTGGTCTCATGATTGGTCCATTTATCCTCGAGTGCACATCATTTTTGTGGCCTAATTGGTTGTCCCTGTTGAGGTATCCCTTGCCCTGGTCCCCTCATAGGTGCTTTTTGCATGTTATTCATCGTTTCATTCATCCTTTTGAGCATGTCTTCTATGGCTGTAAGCAGTGCTGCAACTTTTTCATTGAAAATATCACAATTGTCTCCTAAGTCAATAACATCTAACACGCACTCTTCTAGGGTCATATGTTTCTTGCTATACAATACAGCATGAAGTTTTTTGTTTAGCAGTCCCTCTAGAAATAATGATACTAACCTTTCTTCTGCAGGTATTTCTAGCTCTGGGCATCTTGCAATGTATTATTTCATTCTAGCTGCACAATCCTTAACAAACTTACCTTGTTTCTATTTGAAGCTATAGATTTGAGCTACCGTGTTATGTTTGATCCTCGTTTTGGAACATGCAGCTACAAATCCTTCAGCTAATGTATTTGAGTCCATGATTGACCTCGGTGGAATGTTTTGGAACCATTTCAGTGCTTTTCCTTCTAATGTCATTCCAAATCCCTTGAACTGAGTATGGAAATCAAATATGCATTATGATCTTAGCACTTTCTTAAAGCTTGCTAAGTGGTCATATGGATCCCCAGATTCACTATATTTTCTGACCCATTTTTGAAAATCAACTAGTCTGACGCGTCTATTTGGTTCGACTCCTGGTCTCCTAGCAGTTGGTCCTGTTTTGAGTCCTTCAAACCCGTCTGTTGGAAATAGTGACTCATGTAGCCCTGGACTGGCTTTAGTATCACGTGATTTTCTTCGTGATGAGGTAGTTTCAGCTTTTTTAACATTACTCTCAAAAGATCTCTCTCGGAGTTCATCTCTTGGAATAGTTTCTGGTCATTGGCCCATATCCAATCCCTTCTGGAGTACCCTTGGTATTTGGTTTGTTCCACCTCTTCAGGACTCATCATAACAAAAGTATTGTTATAACAATCCCTAAATAGGTTGGTTGGTAGACGCTCGTGTTTTTCCCTAGTTTAGGTCACTTCAATCCCCGGCAATGGTTTCAAATGTGGGACGGGTGTCTAACCTCACTCCTATCTTATTGCAGACATAGCGAGAACCACGAATATAATTGTCAATCCATGGGACGAAGCTGACTCGACTAGTGCATAGAGGCTACAAGAGGTTGTCAATCTCCTGGAAAACAACAAACAACTCGCATCTAACTCAAGCTACACTCGAATCACAGAAATCATCAAAAGCTAGTCGCTCATCGGCAAACAAATCACATCAGTTACAACATCAAACATTATGAAACTTCTAGGACGTGTTTATAAGACTTAAGCACACATGCCTATGGTCTCAAATTTCACTTTAGGTCAAGTGTAAAAATCACGATTATTAACAGAAGTGAGTTTTTGACCTAGTCGTTTTTGACACAGAATGCATCTAAATGCTTAGCAATGATACCCCAATACCCCGCCTATACTTAGCTTATGATTTTGAAGCTTAAATTTCTACTTATGATGAAATTAGGCCGCGGATTGACGACGCCACAAGCTACGGATTACCATGAAATGCTTACATCAATGCGTAGAGCTCTTACCTGCGGTTGCAAAACAGCAGACGTCACTGCAATGTGACAACCGGGGAGAGAGTAGGAAGCGCGAGAAAGAGAGAAGTGAGCGCCGTTAGCACACGCTGTGCTTCTATTATCCAAAAACTTATAAAATACCTACAAAAATTCACTTTTATACCTTAACCAATGTTTTTGTGGTCAAAACTAATAATCTGGGAGCTCTAACTAAAGACAGGTTGATACAATCTGGAAGCTTGTAGCCCCGGCTCATTCAATTACACTGTTTATCTGGAAAGTAAGAGTTACAACATTCCCAATTGATCAAAATACTAAGTGTTTTTACAATAAAAGCTCTGAAAAATGTTATCCGAGTTAACTTGCTGCTAACACCTCTCTCTCTCTCTCTCTCTCTCTCTCTCTCTCTCTCTCTCTCTCCCTCTCCCTCTTTCCTCTATCTCTATCTCTCTCTTTCTCTCTCTCTCTCTTTCCTCTATCCCTCTCTTTCCCTCTCTATCTCTTTACTCTTTTCCTCTTCTCTCTCTCTATCTCTCTTTCTCTCCCTCTCTCCCTCTTTCCTCTCTCTTTCTCTATCTCTCCCTCTCTATCTCTATTTATCTCTTTCCTCTCCCTTTCTCTCTCCCTCTTTCTCTTTCTCTATCTCTCTTCTCTCTCTCTCTCTCTCTCTCTCTCTCTCTCTCTTTCTCTCTATCTCTATTTCTCTCTTTCTCTATCTCTCTTCCCCCCCCCCCCCTCTCTCTCTCTCTCTCTCTCTCTCTCTCTCTCTCTCTCTCTCTCTCTCTCTCTCTCTCCCTTCCTCTTTCTTCTATCTCTATCCCTCTCTCTCTCTGTCATAATAATCAATATCTAATTCTCCTAAATGATTTTCTCATATTAAACTGATCATTTAATGTGGGGAAGTGCCAAGGGATAAAAAGCTAGAATATTGGTTAAGCTAGCAGACCGGCCACAGTAGGGATCCAAAGGAGGGAAAATAGGGATCCAAAGGGGGGGCCATCTGCAAAAGAGCCATGTGAAACAATGGGCCAAAAAGACCCTAAGGTTCAGCCCATTAAGACTTCCAAAATGCTAAGGTTCCAAAATTCAAAGGTTGTGTCCAAAGGTCAACCCTAGGGAAAATTGGATGCTTAGTGTGTGCCCTAAAAAGTCTTTGCACATCCCTACATGGGAGGGGACGAGCCCCAAAGCTAGGGGATGAGAGAGAAAACCACACACACACACACACAGGCTCCCTTTACACAAAGGGAATGAGGGACACATGTCAGCTCCCTAGGCCAGATGCCCACAAGGTGTGCCCAGTTCCTATTGGAAGACCCTTGAAGTGGACCAATGAGAATTAAGCTAGAGTAAATCTAGTTTAATTAATTTAAAAACATTTAATAAAAGAAACCAATGAGAATTAAGTCTCCTAGAAGACTATTGGGCAGTCTCCCAAGGGGTCCAATGAGCATTCAGGAGCCCCATGGCTTGCCTGATTCCTATTGGCCAGGAGGCAAAGGGGTCCAATGAGAGTTTAGTTTAATTATTTAATTACCGAAAGCTCTCACAAAAGGGGAAAGGGGGACACATGTCAAAAGGCTATCACTTATGCTGCTTAATTCCTATTGGCTTGACCTGGGGAGGTCCAATGAGGGAAAAGCCAGACTTAATTAGCAGCTAGGGCTCGCCCAAGAGAGAGAGGGGGCTGATTTTTGCTTGGCATTGACACACACACTCTCACACTTGACCATGTGTGAAGGGAAAATACTCTATCTCCTCCCAAGCTTTAATGGAGAGCTCATCACCTACTCCAAGCTTGTGAGATAGAAGCCTACATCAACACTCTCTTGGCATGTGGATGCAAATCCAACCAAGAGCCAAGCTTCAATGCATGCTCCTCTTCTCTACCAAGCTAATTACTAAGCTAAGCTATGCTAATATGAGTGATTATGTGAGGAGATGTACATCTTTCTCGTAAGATACTTCTTTTTCTTCTCAATCTACTCTCATACCCTGCTAGCTCTCACCATCTTCGAAGGTGTGTGAGGTCTTGGGTCTGAGAACGGGGATAATTCAAGTTGTGTTTGATTAAGTGTTTTGCTTGGTGTATGAAGCTTCCATCTTCATTGCACTAGCTAGTCTTGAAGGAACACAAAGAATTGTATTGTACAATGTCTCTCTTGATGGGAGAAACCATAATACAAAGCCTTTTGGAGGGGGGACCGGCTCCATGCAAATCCGGTCCTCAACTGTTGTCAATAGCTTAATTGCTCTCTCTTTTGAAAGTATTGTCGATGCTATCTAACTAGGTGTTATGCTTTTTGTTGCTCTCTCTCCACCCAAGCACTCTTGTAATTCTCATTAGGAATCTATTCTAATGAAATGCCCACTATATTCATGCTAATTTCCGCTACACATAAGATTTTAGGCCATTAAATGTTACACTCTCTCTCTCTCTCTCTCTCTCTCTCTCTCTCTCTCTCTTTCCGCTTTCCCACTTCTATCTCTCTCTCTCTCTCTCTCTCTCTCTCTCTCTCTCTCTCTCTCTCTCTCTTCCCCTCTTCTATCTCTCCCTTTATCTCTCTATCTCTTTCCTCTTTCCCTCTTCTCTCTCTCTCTCTCTCTCTCTCTCACACACACACACACACACAAATCTAACACAAAGATACCCTAACAAATCTAACCTTTCCAAACAAGCGGATATTTCCTACCATGCACGAAGAGACATTTCAACAACGCAACCATTTTTCAAATGAACGAGGTATGTCATGATATCTCTATCTTTCTCATCAATTTTTAGAGTTTATGCATGCATGTGTGTGTGTGTGTGTGTGTTTATGTGTGTGCGTGTTACTGTGTGTGTGTTTTTGGAGTAGAAAACAAGAGGGAAAGAGGGGGGGAGGGAGGAGCAATGTTTTGTGAATACCTTTGGTTGTAGCATGGTTTTCGGTTAGGTTGAGCTTCCAATGATGAGCACGGAAAACCCCTTTCGACAAGCGTGCGTGTGTGTTTGTGTGTGTTTAAGTATGAAAAATCCCTTCATAATTGAACCATACTTAGACAATTGTATTAAATAATAATATTTCAAAACAAAATGTCATAACATTCTATTAATATTTCATATACAGCAATACAACATTCTGTATCTAATGGATAATACAGTTATTTAGATCAGAAATTTGATCTCTGATCATTACAAATTGATATCTTAATGTTGTATCTCTGTGTGTCCACCCTTTGGGATGAGCTTCCACTACATCTACATGGAGAAGGATCCAGCTGTTACCTGCATCCATACAAAAACATTCAGTTAGAACTGGCTATGTTTGTGCGTTTTGCAGGTGTCGACACTGGATCCAGTTGTCATCCATGTCACACCTGTAAACCTAGTTTACAGCTTACCTTTAGGATTGACTATTAAGTTAAGATTTCAAGTAAGATAACCTCTGAATGTATATGTATGTGTTCCCCAATACTCACCGAGCTCTCTCAAAAAACCACTAGTGTCAATTACCATATTTGATGTAAATACCTACGTATTTCTAGGTTATCGATCAATGTAGAACGCCTTGCAAAAATTGGACAACACCTCCTTTGTAATTGGAGTAATATTTCAAAAAACTCAGTTTATGCCATCTCCCAACGAGATCCTCCACAGGAGGTTTACGGCTTCAAGTACTAAAACATATCCCATGTATAAAAAACTAGCAGTATATCTCATGTTACTAGCTCTAAAATATGGTAGCGTCCTCAAAACATATTAGAGACTAACATCATTTTTGTATCTCAAAAAGGATTCCAAAAAACATATCCTCAATTCTTTATATGTTTATATGCAATGATAACCGATCCCAAGAATAACAAACACATGTAGTATCATAAACACCCTGTAAGACTATGTCCATTCGCAAAGATAATTATTGTCCCTTACCTTGGATAGTAGCTTTAAAAATACGGTATTCTCAAGGTTTTCGTTGATGAGTAAGTCATCAGCTACATTATTCATAAAGTAGAAGCCTGCCAAAACATAATGAAATAAATGAAATGTCAATATGTCAATTATACCCAATTTGAGCAGTCTCCTCAAATAATTTTCCGTCCATGTCTACTCCCATGTTATCCAGACCTATGTCATATTAACTGATAATCTTGCAAGTTCATAATTTATGAAAATTCGGCAGCATCTCCCTCGAATAAAGTTTCAAAAGATCTCCAACAAACTATACCATCTCACCAAGAGACCCTCACAGGAGGATTAAGGTCCAAGTTACCTTATTATGATGCTTATAAAAGTCCAAGTTACCTTACCATACAAAGCAGAAGACTTCAATGTTTTATTCTAAGTAGAAGACTTCAATGTTTTTTTCAACTCATCATTGGGTTTCATGTAGGCAAATTTCCTTAGTTCTTTGTCTTTAGCCACACTTATCAACTTAGTGCCTGCATACAATCATTAAAAACGGTATCTACTGATTGAGGCAAGATTTCTTCGATCTTGCTAAGAGTCATAATGTCACTACCAGCTTGAAAAAGGGACAACAATTTGCTAAGGTTGACTTTACTTGTACGGCTAGAAAATCGGGCAACGTCTTGTTTGTAAATTGAACACATTTTCAAAAATTCCAGTTTGTGCCATCTCCTAGTGAGATCCTCCACAGTTGGTTTACGGCTTACCATTCATGGCATATACTCAATCGCTCTTAGTGTTTGAAAGAGAAAGTCTTTAAACATTAGCTTTTTCAATGCATTAGCTTTTTCAAACAATAATAATGCAATGACTGAAGTATCAATATGTCAGGTATACCCAATTTGCGCAGTCTCCTATAATATATATTCGTCGTCAATCTCTACTCACATGTTAGCCGGACCTATGTCCTAGTAGCTGACTCTCTTGCAAGTTCATATTTTACTTAGATTTATGAAATTTCGGCAGCATCTCCCTTGTATTTTGAATAAAGTTTCAAAAAATGTCCAAAAAACCATGCCATCTCACCAAGAGACCCTCACAGGAGGATTAAGGTCCAAGTCACCTTACCATAATGCTTTTAAAATTCTATTCCCTTACGATGGTTTGAAGTCCTGAAAGAATTATACTTCCAATGCATGAAGCATAAAAAAACTTCATGATATGCCAAAATCCTCACGTAACCGCAACCCAATTCGGTAGCCTTTCCTCTTTAGAACGAGTTATTCTTTAAAAAATGGTGCCATCTTTCTCGAGATTTTCCAAGGGATGTTTAAGACGAAGACATCTTGACAAACCCACAGTACCATAGATGAGATTGGTATAGTTCCTATGTTTTTTATGCACAACATAAATCAATTTTCCTACACATCTCCCAACTTCTAGAAGCATTGAGCTAAAAATATTCATATGTACTATCAGTGAACACTAGTTTGTTCAAGACAAATTACTCTATACAAAGCATGAACATCACTCATGACCAGATTCTAAATAGATGAATTGGCACCTACCTGTGTAGGCGGTTGTTGCATATTACCCTTATGGTAGATAGAGAGCCAGTTATTGCAGATCAGGCATGACCATTGAGAGAGCCGATCTTTTCAATCTAAGGCTAAAAGAGACACATCGAGAGCGGGTGAGAGTTCATAGGTGATAACTTACGAGAATCTGCCAGTGGGCGTGTGTGTGTAAAAGAGATAGAGATAGAGAGAGGAATTACAAGTGGGGAGATTAGAGAGAGAACTAATCTCATACAGAAAGGGCCAACATGTAGTCTCAACCTGATGCGCACTTTGTGTGTGTGTGTGTGTGTGTTGAGATGTATCACCAGGGTGGCAGTAAAGCATCATGAGGGGGACTACAAATCTACTCCTCACAAGGCGGATGTACCACATGTAATGAGTGCCATCGGGCATGAAGGCAGAGAGATTGGATTGCAACTCGACGAGATAGGATTGCAACAAGGGCCAGCAGAGTAATGTAAACTGCTGTATGGAACTAACGTGCAGGGATATTTAAGTGTTTATAGAATCTCTAAGTTAAGAAGATAATACTCCACATTCAAGTCCCAAATTGTGAGGAAATCTGTCCTCGGATAACATCGCTATCCCTTCATACCAATAGGGACTCCATATTGGCACAGGAGAATTGATATGCATTGAAGCCTCCAAGGGACTTAGGAGGTGGGCTAGTAAGGAGAGTGCCACACGAGAAAGCGAGATCCCAATTGTGCCAAGACATTGTCGTTAAGATAAGTGTGTGTGTGTGTGTGTGTGTGTGTGTGTGTGTGTGTGTGTGTGTGTGTGTGTGTGTGTGTGTGTGTGTGTGTGTGTGTGTGTGTGTGTGTGTGTGTGTGTGTGTGTGTGTATGTGTGTGTGTGTGTGTGTGTGTGTTGTTGTTGTTGTTGTTGTTGTGTTTGAGATGGAGTAGGGAGAGAGGGAGGACGGAGAGAGGATAGAGGGAAAGAGGGAAAGAGGGAGGAGTGTGTGTGGGGGGGGGGGGGGGGGGGAGGGGAGGGGGAGCTTGAGATGTAGCGATGGAGGAGAGAAAGGAGGGCAGGGTATACAGCCAAACGCGGCATACTCTACCCTCCTTCTCTATTTTAGCCGCCAGGCATTATCGCGCCTATTACCGCCAGTATTACCATGCATATTACAACCAATATTACCGCGATAAGTCATTTCAAACGGATACAAACTCCGAGGTTGCAGGGGGGGGGGGGGGGTACAAACCACCCCCTCTACCCTTAGATATCAATTATTTTATTTCTTAGCCTTTTGAGTTTTTTAAAGAAAATCTTTAATTTTTATGAGTATTTTATTTTGTACTACTTTTAGATGTTTATTAATTATATTTTTAAAGTTTAGCTTTATTTAAAAATAATTTTAGCACTCATTGCTATTTATTCTATTCGAATTTAACTTCATGTATTTTTTTAATTAGAATTCAGAACTTTCTCAATTAATTATCTGTTTTTTAAGGCATGTGACTAAATCAAAAATTTATCGTGTGTGCAGGACATTGACTGGGATGATCTTGGCCCCCCTAGAGGCCCTGAGCGCGATTGATGGCTCAAGGTAAAACTCCCTTGTCCTTGTGCCAAATGAAAAAGGGCAATCCCTCGCTTGAGGCGCATTGCATTGGAGCACGTGGAGAACGAAGGGCTTTGGCATCCTCAAAAAAGCACTCGCAGAGATGAGAGCACCACTCACCCATCGCTTGAGGAGGTGCCCCATTGGTCTGTGTTCGGCGGTGGTGCACCGACGTGCAAGGCCAAATGGCAGAGACAAGAGGTACTGGATGATTTGGGTGCACCACATGGTGATCCTGCTGTTGGAGCTACTTCCACAGCTCCTATGGCGTCTCAGTTGCACTTTGAGGCAAAGGATGATCACATGTTCGACATGTTTGATGAGTTACTAGCTCATGAACGCGACGTGTGCGAGGAGGATTGTGAGCCCTGCACTCAACGGGTAGCGGCAACGGAGGATAGATTGATGGCAAGTGCCCGAACACCTCTTTACGACGATGCACAGTACTTGGTGCTTCGGGCATCCTTGGAAGTCCTCAACTTTCAAGAGAAATTCAATTGGAGCAATGCAAGTGTCGATGCACTCCTTGAGTAAGTATGAAATATGGCTTTTTATATACTCTTCACTCGCTATTCCTTGCCGTCTCCGAGCAATTATACTGATACGCAGTTTGTTGTAGTTTGATGGGAAAAATGTTACCAAAAGATCAACACATGCCTTCAAATCGTCGACGAGCCAGATCGTATGTCACTGCACTTGGAATGGAGTATGAGCGCATCCATGCGTGCGTCAACGATTGCATGCTATACCACAATGAGCACGGACATGCTACCTCATGTCTCGTGTGCAAGGAGGCACGATACAAGACCGAGGTGACGGGGGCGCACCTACCTCGCAAGGTATTGAGGCATTTTCCATTAATTCCTCGCATTCAACACATGTTTAAAAGCACGTCTATCATGGAGCTTCTTACGTGGCACACCAACCACCGCTCAAATAGTAGAATGATGCATGTCCCTGCCGATTCACCTGCATGGGGGCACATCGAAACTCAATGGCCAGAGTTTGGGTTGGAGCCACGACACTTGAGGCTTGGGTTAGCAAGTGATGATGTCAACCCCTTCGGAACTAAGTCTACTTCATGGAGCACTTGGCCTGTGGTGATCGTCAACTACAATATTCCACCATGGGAGACAACCTAGAAAGGCAATATACTTCTTTCCTTGCTTGTGCCACAGAAGTACAAAGTGTCAAATATTGACGTCTATGTTGATCCCCTCATCGAGGAGTTGGAGGAGTTATGGAGAGGCATTCCTGTTGTCGATGTCTCACTTGAAAAGGGGGGGGGGAGAAGCCATTGTGAGAACTATGCACAACTATCCTGGGCTTGGCGAGTTTTGTGGTAACCCCCTCATCCTCTCTCTCTTTTTCTCTCTCTCCCTTTACTTCACTCATCTCTCTAGCATGGAAACAAGCACATGCAGGAAGGAGGGCACCCCCAGTGCCTAGACACCTTGCATGTTTCCCAGATCTCATTAGTGTGGAGTGGATTCATGAGAGAATGATCGAAGCAAAAAAAGCGCGCGGAGAAGACATCAGCAACAAAGAATGGGAGTATGCACGAGGTTGCATACTAAAGCTAGAGTACTCATATACTTCAACCATATTGTAATTTTTTTGTGTGTTATCTTTAATTTGTATTTGATAAAAGATATTTTCCTATTTTGTAGTGCCTTTCCTTTAGCTCTATGTGGTCAATGGTTCTTCATGTTTGTATGCACCACATTGATGAGCGTAGAACCACCATGGATTGTGCCGTCATGGGAAACTTTGACACAGACGATGATGAAGCCAGGTACTGCGAAACTATTGAAAGGATACTAAAGGTTAATTTTAGAACCTTTCATACCTTCATCTTCGAGTGCAAGTGGTTTGCAAATGTGTCTAGATGACATGAGAATGGCCTCTACATAGTGGACTCTAGTGTGCATCACACAGGGAGGTATGACAATTTAGTTTTACTGCGCAATTGAGCAGGTAAGTGGCATGTATCTTTTTTATTCTTATTTTCTTGTAGCATTAATTATACCAATGTTACTCACTTTGAGCTTCTCTTTTATAGGTCATCTATATCCCAACAATCCACCAACCAAAACTTTGGTTTGTAATTCCCGTAACACCTCGGGAGAGAACCATTTGTTCCACTAATGAAGTGGAGACCATCTTCGACCCACTTCCACCTCTGATTGTGGATGAGTTGGAGACAGAGGAGAGCGAGGTCAATGAATCAAGTCCGATGGAGGCAAGTCTTAGCAAGGATGATTGTCATGATACTGAAGATGATGAGATGGAGGATGACAAATTCGAAGATGATGAAGCCAACGCATCCACAAACAACAATTATGTTTCTCTCTTTATTGATTTAGGAGCCATGGGCTTAGAATTGGATGATGCCTCATGTAGGGATCTTTTGAAAGATGATTCATAAACATTTTGCAGTTATGAAGTTTTTTGGTCGTGTAATCCATTCATCTATCTCTTCCCCCTCTTCCTCTCTCTAATTTTGTCAACATGCTCAATTATCTTAATCAAGTGACATTGATTATTTTAGCTATAACCAAGGGTAATCTTATTATCACCTCCCTCCCACTCTCTCTCTCTCTCTCTCTCTCTCTCTCTCTCTCTCTCTCTCTCTCTCTCTCTCTTTTCTTTTTAAATTTGAAAATTTCATACAATATTCTTTAATTTTTATTAAGAGGAGGGAAACACCAAAATTTGGAAGGGGGGGGATGTTTAAGCCTGAATTTGAAAGTTTAAGCGTTTTTTTTAAAATAAACGCAATAATACAAGCGATAATAGATGAGGTAATAAACACGGTAATAACCACGAAAAAAATCACGGTAATAGTTTAAATAGAAAAAAAAACCTCCCCGCCCTCCTCTCTCTTCCTTGTCCATCTGAGTTTGGACCTTCTCTTTACAAAACGTCGTAAAACAGCGCAGTAAACACTTAGAGATTTTCATAGTGTAAGTCGGTGCCAAAAATTAGAGGCCCCTCTTTTCAGTTGAGTTTATGTGTCATTCCTATCACTTACTCCATGAACCTTTATGGCATAGGTTGTCAATAGCTTTGTATAGTTTATTGAAAAAATATCTACAAACACCATGCTAAAATAAATGGCCAAAATGCTTTATTGGTTTTATTGTTGATTTCTTCTCCTCAATTTTTAGAACTCCAATTTCCATAGCATCAACTCAGTATTAGTGAAAAATAAAGAGAACATAATAATTAACCGTTACACGTCCAACTATCCCTATTGTCATGATAGCCACACACAATAAAAGAATGCCCATAATTGTAACATCCCTTCTACCAAGGATTAGAAATTGTCCTTAGTTCCTCATTAGAGAATCAATTGGACCATGAGTGATGAAAAGTGTGGACAAGATTTGAAAAGTTTTTGGAAAAAAAAATCTAGACATCCATTTGGTATCTTCTTTAAGGTGTATGTTTTGGTGGTCTCATGATCAACTATTTGTGCAAGAATGATTTTTTCTTTTTGGTCTACAACTGAAGGTGCATCCTCATAATCTTGGTGTGTAGGTAGGGGTTCTCGAAAAGATCGTAAAAGACTAATGTGAAATGCATTGTGAATGTCGTTGTGTGATGGTAATTCAAGACAAAATGAAACATCATTAATGACAATTGAAATCTTGAAAGGACCATAAAAACTTGGAACAAGCTGAACAAAATCATTGGTGTCAATGCTTTTAATCCTTTTCTTTTCAATTTGAAGCATAACATATTCACCTTCCTTAAACTTATGTGCCTTGCAATGTTGGTTAGCATGCTTAGTGTAAAGTTCTTGTAAATATTTGATAGTAGAATACATACTTGTATAAATGTCAAAAAAATTTACAATGAAACTATCAACAACATGCGCAACATCAAAAAGATGTGAAGTACGAGTAGGAAGACAATGACTATACACAATATGAAACAAAGATTGAACCATAACAGAGTGAGTATTATTGTTATAAGAAAACTATTAAATATGCAGGTAATCATCCCATTTCTTTGATTGATAAGAAAATAAGCCTTAAGTAAATCAATGATGGTATGATTAATTGATTTTGTTTGACTATTAGAGTTAGGATGAAATGCAGAAGTAAAAAAGCTGGCTCTCACCTAGCGAGCTCCTACATTTGAAGCCTTCTTCTCTCTACAAACACAAAGTTGCTATAGTCCTAAAAGCATTATAAAATTTTGATTTTTGATCAAATATTATCACTTTCAGAAAAGCATGATGCAAGAAAATAGCTTTAAGAAAGAGAAGTGCATTCCAATGTTCTATGAGAGTTTTCTTGCATAGTATGAAGTATGCATGTTTAGATAAAAGAATGAAAGTCCAAATCATATCATGCTTGTGAACACTGAGTGGAAATAGTTACTAAGTCCATGGAAATATGCATTCTCATGTGCTATGATATTTTTCTTGCATGGTATGAAGTATGCTTGTTTAGATAAATGATTAATTAAAGTCCAAATCATATCATGCTTTTGACAGCGAAGAGTAGTGGAAAGTTAACTACTAAATCCATGGAAATATGCTCCCAAGCTTTTTCAGGAATGGGAAGAGGATATAAAAGACTCAATTTTTTACATGTTTTTGATTTAATCTTTTGGAAAATTAAACAAGATGAAGCATACTACTTAGCATCACTTTTCATAATTGGCCAATAAAAATCACAACAAAAATTTTGAAATGTAGCAACAAATTCTTTATGTCAAGTATAATGTGGTTGGTGCAACTCTGTAATGAGTAAATGATGGAAAGGTAGCGT
Organism: Adiantum capillus-veneris; assembly: GCF_014529385.1. Lineage (NCBI taxonomy): Eukaryota > Viridiplantae > Streptophyta > Polypodiopsida > Polypodiales > Pteridaceae > Adiantum > Adiantum capillus-veneris. The sequence continues at coordinate 16,444,812 of NC_140950.1, forward strand.
GACTCACAATTTATGCTTGAAGTAAAAAAGGTTTTCTTAAATTGTGTACTCCAAAAATGTGAGAAAAATTTTCAAGCATATGCAACCATGCGGTCTTAAAATAAATCATTCATGTGTAAGTATTGAGCATAGATTCAAATGAGGTACCCAAAGTAATTTGACAGATTATTTAAACATGGATCTTTGACTAAGCCATTTTCCTCACCAGGTTTGAATTGAATACTTGCCTAAAAACTTTGAATAAAGGTAGACCACTTAATATGTTTATCATCTATTAAGGGTGGAGACAATAAATATTCGATGCTTTGTTGATCAATTTTGATTATCAAGTCACCACCTATTAAATAATGCTTCCAAATTTTTATACATGCACTATAACAATTAACTCTTTGTCATATGTACTGATTTTTATTTCAAAAGGTTTAAATTTACAGCTTTCAAATACCAGTGGATGGTTATCTTGCATAAGAATTGCACCAATATCTTTCCAATAGCATCAGTAACGACAACAAAGAATGGTATAGCAAAATCCAACAATTTTAAAATAGGTGCATTAGTTGAAGCATTCTTTAGTGCATTGAATGAAATTTCTTGCAAATCAGTTCATGCATAAGGAGTGTTTTTCTTCAAAATGATAGTAGAATAATGAGACTTATAAGCAAAAGTATTCACAAACTTCTTGTAATAATGCAAAGACCAATGAAAGAATGTAATTCATGCAGATTTTAGGTCTAGGCAATGATTAAATAGCTTCAATTTTCTTTGGTCAATGTGAAATCCCTCCCTCGAAACAATATGTCCTAAATATTGAATTTCTGATTGAAATAATGAACTTTTTGGGGATTCAAATTTGTGTAAGCAAGTCAAATACATGTGTTAGGTGTTCTTTATGCTCTTGTTCAAAACTTACTAAACACCAAAATATCATAAAAAGACAATGAAAAAATCTTGATGATCAATAAAAAATCATGTTATAATCCGTGCAAAGGTGGTTTGTGCATTGGTAAGACCAAAATGGCATAACAAGAAACTCATAGTGCCTAGTATATGTAGTAATCCTAAAACTCCACAACACCTCTTTTGGAGTTAGGTACTTAATTTCTTTATTAAACTAAGTTGGAGCCAAAAATTAGAGGCCCATATTCACAATTGATTTCATGGGTGGTTCCTATCACTTATTGCATGAACCTTCATAGGGTAGGTGCTCACTAGCTTTGTACAGTTGAGCCATATAGGCTTATTGAAAAATAACTGCAAACACTTATGCTAAAATAAATGGCCAAGAGGATTATTATTGGTTTTATTGTTGAATCCTTCCTAGTTTCCAAAGTTACAATCTACACAACATCAACTCACTTATTAGTGAAAAATGAAGACAATATAGTAATTAACTATTTCACGCTTAGCTATTCCAATTGTAATGCTAACCATATACAATATGTCCAATATCGTAACATTGTGCGGTTTGTATCACTTATTGCATGAACCTTCAAGGGATAGGTTCTCACTAGCTTTGTACACAACTGAGCCGTGTAAGCTTATTGAAAAAATATCTACAAACACTCATGCTAAAATATACGATGGGATGGAATTATTGGTCCTATTATTGATTCCTTCTCCTCAATTCCATATTTTCAATCTACATAGTATCAACTCACTATTAGTGAAAAATAAAGAAATCACAAAACCATTAAACATCCATCTAGTCCGATTGTAATGCTAAACATATACAACAGAAGGGGGTATTGGGCACCCTTTGTTGTATGTAGCTAGCATTACAATAGAAGGGTACACAATATTGTAACAAAAAGTATCAGATGGCAATGAAACTTTGGAGAGGAAAAAAATGCACCAAATTTCCTTCTTCTTTTTTTGAAAAAATCACAAAAGTGATTGTATTATATTATCAAAACTGAACAATTACTAATTTCAGCCATGTTCCTGACGAGCCATGACAGCTCCAAAGGGTCAAGGTTACATCGGCTGAGAGGGGAGACACCCCGTGATAGGGGAATGAGCCCAAAACTTTACCCATGCAAGCCAGTCAATGAAGCGTCCAGGGCCCTTTTCCAGCAGATTTCATCTCTTTCCCCATGGCGATGAGTGCTACGCATCTTTCTTGGATAATCTCTATGAACTTAGTTGTTTCCATGGTATTCTCAAAGACCCGATAGTTCCTTGCCTTCCAAATGTGTTTGGAGTAACAAAGCCTCACGATTTGTGTAACAATAAGCGCTTAGCTTGTGAACACCTTCCCTCCCAAGAAGAGATCGTTCTTAAAGAATCCTATTTTCTAGGTCTTCTGGATCCATTTGTAAATCTTCCCTACTAGCCCACAAATTGACTACCTCATAATTTTTTGTTGCTATCAAATTGTTGATCTCAATCTGCACAATTGCCATATTTCTACTATACTCCTACTTTGATGGCTTATGGCATAAATATGGTCATTGTGCAATACAAGAACAAGAAGATAGTGTCAGATGGCAATGAAACTTTACAAATGTAGATGATGCAACAAATCCCCATCCCTTGAAAGTTTTATTTTCATTAAATTTTGTCTCTTTTGAGCCATCACACCATCAATTTTTCCATAGGGCCTATGGAAAAATATGGTGATGGTGTAGTACTAGATCAATGAGACAATGTTAAAAGGCATTGAAACTTTGCTAGGGTGATTAATGGACCAAGCCCCCCAGCCTTGCAAATTTTTATTGCCATCAATTTGTGGCTTATCTATCATGAGTTGCATAATTTCCATAGGAGGCCTATGCAAGAAAGATGGCCATTGTGCAACAGGACCACCAACGAGGTGGTCCAAAATAAAAAATGAAACTTTTCATGGGTGGGTAATGCACCCAATCCCCTAACCGTTGAAAGTCTCACTACCATCAAATTCCGTCAAAATGCACCATTGCCAAAAAAAATCCATAGGGCTCCTTTGGGGGGACTATGGAAAAATATGGTGATTGTGCACTACGTGCTCAACAAGATGGTCTTATATATCTATGAAACTTTGGAGAGCTCAAAAATGTAGAAAATATCTTGCCCCTAAAAAGTTTCATTGCCATCAATTCTTGTTTCGTGAATCAAGCTGCAAAATTGCTATATTTTTGCCATAGGAGACCTATGACAGAATTATGTCCATTGTGTAGCATGGGACTAATCACACGATGCCAGAAGGCAATGATACTATGTAGAGATAGGTAGTGTAGCAAACCCCCTACTCGTATAAGACTTTATTCCCACTAGAATCCATCTTGTTAATCTCGATCCTGCACAATCATCATATTTTGGCCAAACGGCTTCTCCTTTGGGGGCATTCGAAAAAAATATTGCGATTATGTAGGATGGACCATTAGAGGATGTGAGATGGTTTTGAAACTTTGCAAAGGTAGATAATGCACCAAATCCCACACCATAAAAAAAATTTCATCCGTTGGATTTTATCTCATCAGCTCCAAGTTGCACAATTGCCATATTTTTGGCATAGGGGTCCTATGGTCAAAATATGGCAATTGTGCAGCACAAGACCAATGAGAAGCTGCCAAATGGCATGAAACTTTGCAAGGATATGTATTGCACCAAACCCCTCGCCCGTGCAAGTTTTCATCGACATTTGATGCCCTTTCATTATTCACATGCTGGACAATCCCCATATTTTCTCCATTAGGAGGAAAAATATGGCAATTTTGCAGCATGTGATTGATCACATGGTGCTTCCTATGTGAAAAATATGCAAATTGTGCAACATGTGACCAATGAGATAGTGTTAAAATGGAAATGAAACTTTAAAATAGTGACTAACGCACATAACCCCCCACCCTTCAAAAGTTTCATTGTAATCAAATTTTGATTGGCAATTTTGATAAGCACAATTGCCATATTTTTTCCACAAGTCTTCTTTGGTGGCTTGCAATAGGAGTATGACCTTTGTGCAGTATGAGATCCTCAAGACAAAATTAGATGGAAACAAAACTTTGTAGGGGTAAGTAATGGACAAAGCACCATGTCCTTGCAAAGTTTCATTGCCATCAAACACTATTTTGTTGATCTTGTGGGGCACCTTGACCATAATTTTTCCATAGGGCTCCTTTGGCCTAATGGGTACAAGACCAATGAGATAGAATTTGATGGAAATGAAACTTTGGAGGGGCAAGTGATGCACCAAACACCCCACCCCTCCAAAGCCTCCTTGCCATAAAATTCCATTTCATGAGTCTAGAGCTACACAATTGCCATATTCTAGTCATAGGATCCCTATGGGAAAAATATGACCATTGTGAAGAGCAAGACCAATGAGACTATGTTACATAGTAGTGAAACTTTGCATGAGTGGGTAATACAACACATCCTCCACCCCTGCAAAGTTTGATTCCATTGGATTCAATCTCATTGACGATCCCATCTTGCAAAATTGTCGTACTTTTGTGCTACACAATTTCCATATTTTTTCCATAGGGCTCCTTTGGGGGCCTATGAAAAAAATACGGAGAAGTTTCATTGCCATTGGATGCGATCTCATTGGTCACATTTTTCATTGTTGTTAGATACATAAATTAGTCTTTGCTATGATTATACAAATTGTTGGAACCATTGTAGGGAGGCATTGTAGCACGACCTAATCGCAACCCACACAAAATTATCAAATCCGTGGATCGGCAACCCGGCTAGGGCATGGAAGCACGAGAATCAGATGATAGGAATAGAGGATTCAAGAGATCAACTCTCTAATGTAAGTAGAGATTAGCCATTGCAAGACTAACTCTAATCATTCTCTAATCACTAGTCTAACAACTCCTACACGCATCAAGTCCACCGAAGTTCGACTTGCCATAGACTAGAAACCCCAAGCACACTAATGATAAGCACACACTAATTACCACATGTCAATTGCGGCACACACGAGGTGAATGGTGCTAGAGCTTCATAAAACCTATTTACACACACAAGCAAAGAATAGGGCACACACGCAAATTACAAGATTAAGACCCAAATTTGTGATGCTAAATATCGCAAATCAATTGCTCGTAGAGAGATAAGAGTGGTTACTAGCAAGAAGTACATACATCTCTCAAATCTAGAATATCAGAGTGTAATACTACCTCATGACATAATGAAATGTAGAGAAGATAAGACTAATGAGAAAATAGGAATTCGATTAATCAAGAAGAGATTACTGAAGGAGTACGAGCGGAAGGAGAAGAGATTACTGAAGGAGTACGAGCGGAAGTGCGACGCGAGAGAGAGTGCGAGAAGAAGAGCACGACGATATGGTGAACTCGCTCTACTGTAATGTGTAGAGCATAGTGAGTTCTTATTAGGTTTTTACAAAAGAATATGTGTACATACCTGGCGGCCCGCCCACTTACCTGGGCGACCACATTGGGCTTTATACCCCAACAACCTCCCACTTAAAGTCCAATGTGGTACTTTAAGTGTGAGAGAAGCTACTATACAAGCTAATATACAAGAGATGTAGAGAGGTGATGTATTACCCTACACCTAAGTGCTTGTGAAAATGCGCAAAGCTCTCTGAGGGAAGTCCTTTTATAAGTAGATCAGCAAGATTTTCTGTGGTGTGAACTTTGACAAGCTGAAGTTGCTTATCCTCGAGCATTTCCCTGATGAAATGATAGTTCACATCCACATGCTTTGTCTTTGAGTGATAAACTGGATTGCGAGCCAATTGTATAGCACTTTGACTATCACAATATAACACAGGCATCTCTTCTTTGATTCCCAAATCTGTTACTAGTCGATTAAGCCAAATTGATTCTTTGCATGCCTCTGATGCTGCAACATATTCAGCCTCTGTAGTAGACTGAGTAACACAATCTTGTAATCTAGAACGCCATGATACTGCTCCACCAGCCAATGTAAAGACATACCCTGACGTAGACCTTCGGTTGTCTAAGTCACCTGCATAATCTGAATCTGTAAAACCCTTTACACTTAGCTCCTGACTCCCATAGCATATACGCATACTCTTTGTAGCTTTCAGGTATCTCAATATTCCTTTCACTGCCTCCCAATGTTTCTTGCTTGGGTTTGACATGTATCGACTTACTACTCCCACTGCAAATGCAATGTCTGGGCGAGTAGCAATCATTGCAAACATCAAACTACCCACTGCAGACGCATATGGAATCTTATCCATTTCAGCCTGTTCTTCCTCAGACACAAGACAATCTTGTTTGCTAAGTTTCACATATGGTGGCAATGGAACACTCAGTGCCTTTCCCTTCTCCATATTGAAACGTTGCAAAACCTTGTCAATATACTCTGTTTGAGATAACCAAATCAACTTCTTTGATCTGTCTCTCTCAATGCGCATACCAAGTATATGACTTGCCTCACCCATGTCTTTCATGTCAAACGATTTTGCCATCTTTGACTTCAAAGCTGAAATTTCTTCCAAGTGCTTGCCAGCAATCAACATGTCATCCACATACAAAATAAGGATCAGCCAACTACCATCCTTAGCCTTCTTTGTATATAGACAGTGATCGAACTCACTACGTTTGTATCCTTGAGAAATCATAAACTTGTTGAATTTATGGTACCATGCCCTCGGTGATTGTTTTAAGCCATAAAGACTCTTTAACAACTGGCATACCCAATCTTCCTTGCCTTTCTCAACAAACCCTTCTGGCTGCTGCATGTAAATTTCCACATCTAAATCACCATGCAAGAACGTTGTCTTGACATCCATTTGGTGCAACACCAAATCTAATATGGCAACCAATGCAAGAAAGCATCTCAATGTAGTCATCTTGACCACCGGAGAGAAGACTTCATCAAAGTCAATGCCTTGTTCTTGCTTAAAGCCCTTGGCAACAAGCCGTGCTTTGTACTTTGGCTGACTATCATGAGCGGTGATCTTATACCTGTAAACCCATTTACAGGGTAGATCCTTTTTGCCCCGTGGTAATTTAACTAGCTTCCATGTCTGGTTTTTATGCAGAGCTGTCATCTCTGACTACATGGCCAATTGCCAATTCCCGGAGTCCTTCATTTGCACTGCTTCCTTGTAACATGAAGGCTCATTGCAATCAGTCAACATGAAATAATTCATAGATGGAACAAACCTATCAAGAGGTCGCGTGACACGTCCAGATCTATGCACAATAGGTGGCTCAGGCTCAGCCACAACCTGTGGTTCCACTCTATCATGTCCTTGCTCCTCTTGAGCCCTGACATTTTGTCTTGCACGTGCAGGTCCATCTTCTTGGAAGACAACTCTTCTAATCTCCTCAACCCTCTCTGGTTTAGAATGATATTTGGATTCATTAAAGTGAACATCATTGCTGCGGACAACCTTTCTGGATTCGGGATCCCAAAGTCTGTACCCCATCTCACCAGAATTACCATAGCCTAGAAAGATGCACTTTCTACTCTTTGGCTCAAGTTTGTTCCTAAATTCCTTTGCAACGTGAGTATATGCCTCACAGCCAAAGACTCTGAGATGCTTGTATGAGGGCACCTTGCCTGACCATACCATCTCTTGCACTGAATCCTTCTGCAAAACCTTGCTAGGAGATCTATTTACAAGATGAACAGTTGTTGATACACCTTCAGCCCAAAACCCATTTGGCAGCTGTGCATTAAACAACATACTTCTGACCTTCTCTTGTATGGTCCTATTTATCCTCTCAGCAACACCATTTTGAGGAGGATTGTAAGGAGCAGTAAGTTCACGTTTTATACCTTTTGACTCACAAAAGTCCTGAAAGGCCTTTGAAACATACTCTCCACCATTGCCAGTGCGTAAGCATTTAAGCTTCTTGCCACTCTGATTCTCCACAAGTGTCACAAAAGTTTTGAAAACACTAAACGCTTCATCCTTGTGCTTGAGAAAGTAAACCCGTACTTTCCTCGAGTAATCATCTATAAATGTCATAAAGTAAGAAGCTCCCCCTAGAGATAGGTTAGGCATAGGTCCACACAAATCACTATGAACAAGTGCCAACTGTGGATCTCTTCTACTGCTTCTATGCTTATGTGGCTGCTGTGTTTTCTTACCATACAGACAATGTTCACAGAATTCAAAATCATTAAATGAAAAGCCAGGCAAATAACCAGAACGAGACAAGATTTCCATTCCCTTCTTGGATATATGTCCTAACCGGCTATGCCACAAAGAAACGTTCGGCTGCTCAGTTACATTGATTACATTTTTAGAGATTTGATACATAAATCATGTAAAGTCCTCCAGACTTTACTCCATGTGCTACTATCATAGAACCCTTGGATATCTTCCACATGTTCTGTCCAAAAGTAGTGACGTAGCCAGCATCATCAAGTAATCCTGTGCTGATCAAGCTCTTTGTAATTGCGGGAACATGTCTCACATTCTTCAGCGTGAAAGAAGAGCCATTCTGAAACTTCAATTGTACATCTCCAACACCTAAGATCTCACATGTCTGCCCATTGCCTAGCCGAACATGATCTTTAGTGGTCACATAAGAGGTAAACCACTCCTTGTTTGGAGACACATGAAGTGATGCCCCTGAGTCTATAATCCAGTCACTCAGTGCATTTCCATCAGATGCTGTAAGAAGAGTTGAGTCCATTGTATTCTTCAAGAAGTAGATGTCTCCTGACACTAGACTGTCATCCTCTGCAACAGTGTTTGTCACATTTATTTCTTGAATCTTCACTGAGGACTTGTTCTTCTCACCATGGTCTTCAGCTTTCTCTTTGCCTTTTTCTGCTTTCCATTCTCTGCAGTCTCTTTTCATGTGACCCTTCTTGCCACAATGGTAGCATTCTATGTCACTCTTGCCTTTAGCACTGCGGGACTTGCTACGAGACTGATTCCTCTTTCCACCTTTGTACTTTTCTTTGTTCCTTCCCCTGACAACTAAGGCTGTTCCTTTGCCTTTGTCCATTGTCTTTCTATTGGTTTCTTCAGTAAGCAGACTTCCTTCTACACCTGCTATGTTCAAACCATCTGGAGGTACAGAATTACTGTGCGAAAAGTGTCCCAAATTTCTGGCAATGTGATCAATAGGAACATAGCACTAACAGGTTCATCAAACTTGACACCTTGAGCTGACAACTGACTATAGATTGTGTTGAATTCATTCAGATGATTGGACATAGGTGTCCCTTCTTTCATCTTCAAGTCAACAAGCTTCTTAAGCCAGTATACCTGTGAAGCTGCACTCTGCTTCTCATAAAGATCACTCAGCTTTAACCATGCTTGATAAGCCGACATCTCGTCTGCTACATTGAAGTAAACGCTTTCTACCAAAGTCAGCATAATGGTAGAAAGTGCCAATTCATCCATTTCGCTCCATTCATCTTCGTCCATATCTTCTGGTTTTATCCCCTTGAGCTTTATAGGTTTTATCTGCTTCTTTTGTACCAACACGTGCCAAATCTACTTCTTCCACAATGGGAAATTGGTTCCATCTAGCTTCTAGATATTGTAAAGAGCAGTGTCCTGTGATCCAGCCATAGCTACGCTTCACAGGAGTTTACTTTCCTGGGAAAAATTCGACAGAGTTTCCCGTGTAAACTGACCTTTGAACCAATATCAACCTGTCAAATGAACCAAGAAAGCTTCAGATTCTGCATAAATTTCGACAGAGTCTCCTTTGTAAAATGGCTCTGGTGTACTAAAAAAACAGACCAAAAAACAGCTCAAAAAACATTGTCTCTCTGACACTGTAAGCTGCGGGTAAACCTATCCTGCACCTGTACTGTCTCTCACTGTCCTGTCACTGTCCTATAAGCATAGACTGTGACAATGGCTCAACGGCAGTAAACCAAAGATGCAATCCCAACTGTCTAACTCACAGTCAATACATCCTAGCTGCCTATCTAAGGGTGCTCGAGGGATCGCTCCAAGACCTGTATCACCGAAAGGATCTCAACATTCGAGAATCCCCCAGCTCAATAAAACCTCACTCGACCCTCAACAAAGGCTGCAGTAAATCTGACAGTACATAGACTTCCCACAAAGTCATACATCCACAAATTTCGCACTATATGCTGTAACCGCTGCGGCGGTTGTTTGCTGCGTGACTCACAGCCAGCAAACACTCAACATACATACATCATCTCTGACAATACATCCCATGTGGAAGTACCTGCAATGTCAGGATGAAATCTAGAATATCAAGCAGCAAACACAAGCTACCTGATGAACCAGTGGATGTCGCCTACAGTCTGTGTGTAGATGCACCCGTGTCGTATGTGACACGCCTCCAAGAACTCTGAGCCGTACTTCGATGTGTAGACAGCCACAAATCAACACTCTTGGAGTGTCGATATCCTCAACACCTGCAGTCGTAGGCCGAAAACCCCAAATTTGCAGAGTCGGATCTGCACCCGCTGAGACCACGTAGTCGAAAATGGCCTGCGCAGAACTTTGTCGAAGCCGAACAGTGACCGAGATGACCTCAGAATGAAATTGTGAGCACACCGAGTCGTCCAGGCTCGCCCACGAGGATTAGGGGCCGTGTCTTCGCCTGTCGAATTTCACTCCAATCTGAGCTGGTGACTCTAGCCTCCTGCAGTGCTGCCCCGAGCCTCGATCTGAGCTCTGATACCAGTTGAAGGAGTACGAGCGGAAGTGCAACGCGAGAGAGAGTGCGAGAAGAAGAGCACGACGATATGGTGAACTCGCTCTACTGTAATGTGTAGAGCATAGTGAGTTCTTATTAGGTTTTTACAAAAGAATATGTGTACATACCTGGCGGTCCTCCCACTTACCTGTGCGACCACATTGGGCTTTATACCCCAACAATTACTCTAATTACAATTGGATTAGCACTAGCCTCTCAAGCATAAACATTAAGCTCAAGGCTAGGCCAAAGAGTGAACACTCTAGGGAGAGGGAGCTCTCAAAAGTGGATCCTCAAGAGTGGATACTCAAAAATGAAACCTCCTTGCTAAAAGGCTTCCTTTTAAGGGATTTCACCACAATCCCTTCTACTATGGGTTTAAGCTTGAGCCCTCTAGCTACCATATACAACTTTGAAACTCCAATTGAGCCCAAGACTTATACAAAGTGAGTGGAAAATATTGTGACATCCATAGCATATCTCCCGCTTGATGCATAAACGGTGTAGCCTATGTTAGCCACTAGTAACATTCCCCCCTTCCTAATTTGATGCACATCCTCATGTGTCGGTGAAGCAAGACACGGTGACATGGTAGAAAGCAAGTCCATGGAAGAAATGTTGAGCTGCAAAACATAAGAACAAGTAATGAGCATTAAAGGCCAACAAGGATACAAAACATGAAGTACAATGAGCAATCATGCAAAGTGAATTTTTTGCTTCTAAAAGATGGGTGAATCATAGTCAAGAACTAGACAACATAAAGCAAAAAAACACCTAAACTATCGTGAAGATTAAACCACTTGAAATTTTAGTTTTATGTATGAAACACAAGCAATAAATTATGACCCTAGGCTAATGCAAGTTCATAAACCTACTAGCCTGAAAACTATGTGATCAATATTAATAAATCATTCAAGTCTATCATGTCTATGGGCTATTAAAAAAGCTCCTAATCTGTTAGTACATTGTCACAGCTTTTTGAAGCTCATGGAAGTTATTTGTTTTTTGTCATTCATTGAAGAAATTAAAGCACAATACAAGGCTACCACCCCAAGGCAAGTTTGAGTACGACTCTCGGCTCCTTGAACCCTCAAGAAGGTGTTCCAAAAGCCTACTAGCCTACCAAGGCAACGGCTAACCCCTATCAACCCAAGGCATCGGTTTAGGGCCTTGACCAAGCAAGCCAAGCTGATTCACCTCGCTTGCTAAGTGCCAATAAGGTGCTAGGCCTTACATAGACACAACCTAACATAGAAATTTTTCTTTTCACGTGTCTAGTAGCATTTTGGCTACTTTTTCTTCATATTTTTGCCTTCATTGATTCATTTTTTAGCATATTTTTATTGCTTCCAACTTGAGATGCTTTATGGCAATTGGACTAAAGGACTAAAGCCTAATCATAGCCGTAGGTCATGTTAAAAATTAATGGAGTATTAAGACTATCACTAAGAGTCTAGGACTAATGAGAAATGAACCTGTATTAACCTAAGGTCAAGGCCAATTACCTACGAGTAGCACACATAAAACGTACTTTTTTTATGAGTTAATATTCACAAAGCAAAGTGTTGAAACTTTAGTATGCTTAGCTTTTGAACATGAAAGAACCATAGCTTAGAAGCAAAAATTTCACTTAAGCCAAGCAAGAGAATGAAGAGATAAATAAAAGAGCAAAAACATGGAAGGATTACACCTATTCATGCTCTTTGTGCATCCTTGAGCAAGCATCCCCTTTGTAGAGAAGCCTCTTGATCTTTTCATTTGTAACAGAAGCTTTTTGAAGCGAATTGTAAACACAAGCTACAAAAGCCAATTATTGAAATCCAAAAGCACACAAAAAACATCAAGAACCTAAAGCTAGGGTCTTGCATACCTGAATTTGCCAAAGGGAAAAAAATGCCTATGGTTAAGCACATGATGCTCTTTGATAGCAAATTTATGCATACATATAAAAAATGAGAGATAAAATGAGCTTCTATATAAGCAAATTTTACAATTTTTACAATCTCTCATGCATAATTCACAAGTTGATTAAGTTCTAGCTCAATGAGATATGGAAAAAACAAGCCAAGAGCTGAAAATAATGCAACTTTTGAATGAAATGAAGTGGCTCTCAATAGCCAAATTTTACAATTAAAAGCTCCAAACAAGTTGGCTAAACACTAGCTCACATGAAATTTTCAATTTCTAGAGCAATCTATGAGCTAGAGATGACTGCAACTTGGTGAAATGAAAGTGAGTGGCTCTCAATAGCCAAATTTTTACTTGAAAGCTCTCAAAAAATTGTCTACACTAGCTCGAAGGAAAACATTTTCACTTTAGACCAAGCTATTAGCTAGCATGTATACAATTTTTAATCCAAAGACTTGGAATGACTCTAAATAGCCATATTTTGCAATTGTTTGCAATGATGACCCCTTCCTGGATCCATGAAAGCACACTCCTACCACACCCCTTCAAAACAACTCAACTCATTAGTGCTCTTAAGCATTTGGAAATTCAACACAAGCACTAAAAATGCACGATCAACCACAACCCCAAAATTCTCATGATCTCTCTTGGCCATCAAACAAGCTTGGTTTAAGTGCTTTGCAATGATTTTACATTAATATCAAGCACTAAAATGTACACTCAAATACCAAGCCCAAACTTTAATGCACATTCTCTACCAAGCATCATTGTATCAATGTAGTTGTCGAATAGATTGCATAGCGCATATCATCGAGAAATTTTTATTTTTATTTTTTTCAATCAAGGTGGCACTAGCCCAATGCATAAGGTAGAAAATGGTATGCAATTAAAGTTTTATGCATGGAAATTCTTATACTATCAAAGTGCATAAAGTCAATGCTTGCGTGTTTTCTCTCTTGCTCTTATGTAGCAATTTTGACATACAAAGCAAGAAGAAGAAGAGAAATGCTATTTACCAATGACCATATACAAAGATGAGTTGCTTGTACTCTTGTACATACTCTATCACACACAACCAAATTGATATTGTCATCATGAAAAGGGCTCATCATTTTTAACACCGTTATGACTGATCATTTAAGGCTAGCATGCCTAATGGAGATATGATGACCGAATGATGTATCTCATGTGCCAATCACAACATGAAATTAGCCCAATATTTAGTTGTGGAAACAAACATAATCTTGATCATATAAAGTTTTTCTTCATTGGTTGACTCCGTTTTTTAACATCCCCCGATTATTTTTTTTTGTCCGACCCAAAGCTATGCTGAATTTTATTTCCTTAAGTGGACAAATGCCGGACCACACTCATTCAAAACATGCAAGAAGAGGATTTTGTTTTCATTTTCTTTTCCTTGAAGGCTTTTCTTTTCGAAGGGGGGAGGGTGTGAACCTCCTCCTCTTTTTAAAGGATTTTTTTATTAAAAAAATAATTTCTAGCATTTTTATGATTGCGGACTGCAGTTTGTGGGGAAAGAGGGCCGGTATGAGGCGGTGTCAGTAGAGTCATGTGCATGGCCTTGGTGTGTTGAACTGTCGAAGAAGCAGCTTAGGGAATCTCCGTGAGTGTGTGTGTGTGTGTGTGTGTGTGTGTGTGTGTGTGTGTGTGTGTGTGTGTGTGTGTGTGTGTGTGTGTGTGTGTGTGAGAGAGAGAGAGAGAGAGAGAGAGAGAGATGAATCCCAAGCCAGACTGTGTGCGTGTGTCGTTTTCTGCGTGCCATTCGGCAGCCATAAATGGGTGTGTGTGTGTGTGTGTGTGTGTGTTTGGCAGTAGTGGTCCAATGGGTTGTGTGTGTGTATGTGTGTGTGTGTGTGTGTGTGTGTGTGTGTGTGTGTGTGTGTGTGTGTGTGTGTGTGTGTGTGTGTGTGTGTGTGTGTGTGTGTGTGTGTGTGTGTGTGTGTGTGTGTGTGTGTCCATCTGTGAAGGCGACAGAGCAGCAGAATCGACCAAGCAAAATTTTTTGCACTCTCGCAATCAAGCCAAGCACGCGGGTTATGAGGAGTCAAGACTGGAGGTTGAGATTGAGACCCCGAATGATGAGTGTGGGGTCAATAGGTTGGGCTACTGGTGTGCAGCACGTAGGTCTCAAAAGTCAAGGGAGGTATTGAGATCATGGGTGCACCCATTTCAGCATGATTTACCAATCACATTGTGTGAGATGGGCCGTGCCATAGGAAAAGTGTGCACTTGAATTGATGAGCTTGAGCATACACGCATCAACACATTGGTTTCTTGGCGACCTGCTAGGCTAGTGGGTTAGAAGGGTGGGTTGCACCAACTCTCAGCAGCTAGCATCCTGACAGATGGGGCGAGGCCAATGACAGCATGGAAGGTCAATTTTGAAAAAAATTCCTTATGAGTTGTTCCCACACGGATTTCCCAGAGAGGACATGAGAAATCATCAAAATCAATGAAGGCTATACTAGTTTCAGTATCACCCATCCCTTTGCTAATCAACTCTCACACGGAATTCTAAAACATATATGCTCGCAAATTCATGCCCATTCTCATCATGCAAATTCATGTCCAAATTTTTCCATGAAAATTCACGCAACAATAATTGAGATACAAAATCTTCAATTGGAAGTGCACGTAATACACCTAAAAGTAATCCAATACCCATGCACGATTCCTTTTAATCATCTCTTATCCTTCTTGATTCAATTGTACCATGTTTATTTGGATGCAATTGGAAGTCATGCATACGACAAGCCCAATTTCTCTTCAAGCAATCCCATACATCATATTTGCGCGATTCCCATTGGAAATTTAATATTTTATTTCCATTTTTCACGCTGTTAATCCATTCCCATCCATATTTCTTCCAATTTGAGATCATTTGGTATGCATACGGAAAACTTTATAAACAAAGTTGTCTTTGGTTACTTCAATTGGTTATCTATACACACCCCTTGAGTAATCAATTTAGCCAATCCAAGCTTGCTTTATCAATCATTGCAAAAGTAATTGCTCATATTCGATAACCCTAATCATCCAAACCGTTTTGATTTGTCATTTTTGGTTTGTGTGGCTACTCATGAGTGATTTTTGGGTACAATTAAGCACATAAATGAATGCAAGATCTCCATGTTCATTTAGATCAATTATTAGCATGGAAACACGCCAAAAATCTACACAATTGCATACCAATTCAGTGATCTATCCCAATTGTCCAAGCCAATTGTGACACCATATCAAATATTTGGCCAAATTAATCATCATAATTGGTAAAAATTAGCAATTATTCATTCAAGGACCGGATTGCACATGCCATTGAGTAGGCACACACACCCGAATTTAGGCCTAAATTTTATGCAAAAATTACATCAATTCCACATTGCAATGCTCAAATTGCAAACTCAATTAAGCATAAGTGAATGCATGCATGCTTAATTTCTAAAAAATTAACACTATTTTTACCCGATCAAGCAATGGACACACTCAAAATTTAAACACAAAAATTCAAATTTGGCTCAATTGGCAATGCATTTAGGCTCACACCTAATTGTTACCATATACATGTGGTAGTGATGTGTGTGAACACACTAGGACCGCTGGGGCATTTTTTCCTCTTTAGGAGGTTTTTTCCCCCGAGCATTGTATATACGCCCATCACTCTAGGGCTATCTATCTTCCATTGCACACTAAGTAACACACTCTCTATTGTGTTCCTTGAGCTTCCTTCGTCTTCTCCAAGCTATGTGCATTTCTCTGCAACCCTAATTCCAACAATTGGTATCAGAGCGGGTTACGTCCTCCCGGGCTTAGTCGCCAGCTGCTCCACACACACCTGCTCACTTTCTCCGACTTCAGATTTTCGGGCAGTTTTCACATCAAATGCATCATTTACCATGGCTGACAACAACACAAATGTGTTCAAGATGTTTGCTATTGAGGATAGGTTAGATGGGGACAACTACCCTATGTGGTCTTATATGATGCAACATGTTCTTGTGTCAAAGGGCGTCTGGAACATTGTGTAGGGCATTGATGTACGTCCTAGTTCTGAGGATGTAGGTGATGTTGAGGATGTTGCAGGTCTTGCTGCAAGGATTGCTGCTATTAGAGTTGTTTTGCCTATGGCAGAACAAGCTCGTTGGGATGTAAAGAATGCGCAGGCTCATGCATTGATTGCGTTTTCTGTGAAGCACACCATTGTTGCTCACATTCGTTCAACAAAATCTGCAAAACAGGTTTGGGATATTTTGGCTGGTCTTTATGCAAGCCGCAATGAGGCTAAAATTGCTTTGCTGCATAAAGGGTTGGAGTTGAAGATTATGCATGAGGAAGATGATATGGACACTTTCCTTGCTAGTGTCAAGTATATCAATGAGTAACTTATTTCTGCAGGTGAAGTCATTTCAAACAGTTCCCTTGTGCAAATTGTTCTTGATGCCTTACCAGATTCTTACCAGACTTTTGCTAGTACTTGGAGACTTATGACCCAAGGAAATCCAAAAGTTGTCAAGTTTGATGCATTATGCACATTGCTGTTGCAAGAGTCACTTTCCAGAAAAAACAGGACTAGACAGCGTGCAAGTGAACACACTTTTATTGCTTCTCAAAGAAAGGGTGGTAACAGCAATGCAGCCACTTCTTATAGTTCTGCTGCGAGTGGCAAAACTTCTATTCCAAATGCTTCTGCTGGCAGCACTTTGTTTGGAAATTCTGGTGATAAGGGCAAAAAGAAGATGTGTTGCCATTATTGTAAAGCTAATGATCAATTGATCAAGCAGTGTCCTAAGGTGAAGGCCAAAGAGGCTAAGAAGAAAGAGGGTGGTTCCACTGCAAATGCTGGTTCCACTACAAATGCAGCCATTGTTCAGTCTTCTGTGAAAGGAGACTGTGATGCTGATGTCGATGCAGAATGGGCTTTTAGCGCAGAGTGCACTTACAATCCTGTTGTCCATGATGCATGCTTGTCAGTTGCTACAGATTCACATGTGTGGTATTTCGACAGTGGTGCTACAAAGCACATTACCTCACATCGTGAATTGTTCACCTCTCTCGAGTCTGTCCCTCATGGAAATTCAGTCACTTGTGCCAACAATACCTCTTATCCGGTTCAGGGAGTTGGAAAGATTGTCCTTACTGCTGCAAATGGCAGTTCCTTCACACTTGTTCATGCACTTTATGTACCTAGGATCAAGAAGAATCTCTTGTCTATGTCCGCACTTGCTAGACTTGGACTTGTAGTCAAATTTGTGGATGACAGATGTACAGTTGATGATCTCAGTTTTGGTGATGAAATTGTTGCATTTGGCATGTTGTGCCATGGGCTGTATAAGCTTACTTTGTATGACAAGTGTGGACAAAATTTTGCAAATGCTATTGCAGATTCAAGGGCTATTTCAGATGCAAAACTTTGGCATGAACGTTTTGGTCATCTGAATTTTGCAAGTTTGCTACGTTTGCAGTAAACTGATATGGTTGCTTCTTTGCCGCCTATTGAAGCACCTGTCAAACATGTTTGTGAAGGATGTGTTTTGGGTAAGATGCAGCGTTCTAAGTTTCCAATGGATGGTTCAGTTCGGGCCACATGCAAGTTGCAGCTTGTGCATAGTGATGTTTGTGGGCCCATGCGAACTCCGTCCTTGGGCAATTACCTGCACTTCATGACTTTCATTGATGATTACTCTAGGCATGCATGGGTATTTCCGCTTAAAGCGAAGTCCGAAGTTTTTATGTGCTTCAAAAAATTTCTGGCAATGGCTAAAAATGTCTCGAAATGTACTATGGGCACCCTCCGTTCCGATCAAGGGGGGGAGTATATGTCTCATGAATTTAATGCATTTCTGGCTAGTCGTGGGATAAAACACCAATGTTCAGTGCCTTATACACCTCAGCAAAATGGTGTTGCTGAGAGGAAAAACAGGTCACTTATGGAAATGGTACGATGTATGGTCAAAAGTCAAGCTTTTCCGCATTCTTTTTGGCTTGAGGCCATCATGTGTGCCACTTATGTACTAAACAGGTGTCCTACGAAATCTTTGCAGTCTATTACTCCTTATGAAGCATGGCATGATAGAAAGCCTTCTATTGAGCACATGCGTGTTTTTGGCTATTTGGCATATGCTTTGGTGCCACAAACACAACGCAGAAAATTGGATGATAAGGCTGTCAAATGTATTTTTGTTGGTTATAGTGCTGAAAGCAAAGGTTGCAGGTTATATCATCCGCAAACAAAGCACTAATCTAACAACTCCTACACGCATCAAGTCCACCGAAGTCCGACTTGCCATAGACTAAAAACCCCAAGCACACTAATGTTAAGCACACAATAATTACCACATGTCAATTACGGCACTTCATCAATAGCTACACACACGAGGTGAATGGTGCTAGAGCTTCATAAAACCTATCTACACGCACAAGCAAAGAATAGGGGACACACACAAATTACAAGATTAATACCCAACTTAATCAACCTAATTTGTGATGCTAAATATCGCAAATCAATTGTTCGTAAAGAGATAAGAGTGGTTAATAGCAAGAAGTACATACATCTCTCAAATCTAGAATAATGAGAGTGTAATACTACCTCATGACATAATGAAATGTAGAGAAGATAAGACCGATGAGAAAATAGGTATTCTATTAATCAAGAGGAGCTTACTCAAATACAATTGGATTAGCACTAGCCTCTCAAGCATAAACATTAAGCTCAAAGCTAGGCCAAAGAGTGAACACTCTAGAGAGAGGGAGCTCTCAAAAGTAGATCTTCAAGAGTGGATACTCAAGAATGAAGCCTCCTTGCTAAAAGGCTTCCTTTTAAGGGCTTTCACCACAGTCCCTTCTACTATGGATTTAAGCTTGATCCCTCTAGCTACCATATACAACTTTGGAACTCCAAGTGATCCCAAGACTTATACAAAGTGAGTGGAAAATATTGTAACATCCATAGCATATCTCCCGCTTGATGTATAACCGATGTAGCATGTGTTAGCCGCTACTAACAACCATGCCCTCCAAGGATGTGATGGTGAGGTAGTAAATGCTTCCTCTCTCTCTCTCTCTCTCTCTCTCTCTCTCTCTCTCTCTCTCTCTCTCTCTCTCTCTCTCTTTGTTTTGATGCCTTCAAGTTCAAGCCTAAACTCTGAAAATGGGTGCATGCTTGCTTCTGTCATTCTTAGCTAGTTGAATTGCTAGAATTATTGAATTTGAAGCTGTATACGAGGGGGTTGTTGATGGTTTCCTCAAAGTTGGTGATATTTGTATAACAGTTTTGTACAAAGGAGTCAATTGTTGGTGCTGCAAGCTCAAAAGTGAATAGATCACTTGTTAAGAGCTCTTTTCATCTATACTGATGGATTCAGAGCTAACCAAAGAAGGAATGCCATTTGTTAGTATGCAAGACTTGCTGGCTAGATATTATAGATGCTAAGGGGGTATCCGTATTGAGATTTTCTCCCTCAAGATGCAAGTCCAAGTTTCTTTTTCTCCTCTAGCATAGAAACAAGAGCAAACACAACGTTGTGTACTAGGTGGGGAGTGGTACAGGTATGCACACATGAAGATCTCATGCCTCTTTCTTTGATCACATTCTCTCTCTCTCTCTCTCTCTCTCTCTCTCTCTCTCTCCCCCCCCCCCCCCCCCCTCTACTCACTTCAAGCTCCCCCTGCACGCTATTATTGAAAGGTAGCATATGGATATAACATTTTTTAATACTATGGCATAGGCCATATAGCTTGATCTAGATAAAGGAAGAACCATTAACATTTTTTGTGTTTGTGTGGAGAGAGAGAGAGAGAGAGAGAGAGAGAGATTTGTTGTAGGTATGAATAACATTAGCTTGAGATTTTTGCTAGCTAATAATTATATCATATATGTGAAAGGAACATCACATGTGGTGTTGTTGTCCTCAACAAGCTTTGCAATGCCATAGGCAACGAGTTTCATAGTTGGTAGTACACTACCTTGGAGGTTTTCTTTCTTGCCAATTGCTTACCTTGGCCAAACTCCTTTCAAATATTAATGGTGAGCTACTCATCTTTGGCTTCCACTTCCCTCTCCATACATTCACGCTCCACCCCCTCCACATATTCATGCACCCACAACTCGTTCTTCCGCAATTTAACATCACAAAGGAGTTGCAGGCTGCAATGCATGCTCCATGCAAGGATAGCTTAACATGTCTTGCAACTACTTCCCTTTAATGGATGCATGCTATCTACTTATCCTTGCACATATAAGCGGACTCTCTCTCTCTCTCTCTCTCTCTCTCTCTCTCTCTCTCTCTATATATATATATATATATATATATATATATTGGGGGGGTCACTACAATTAAAAATTGCATATCCCGTGGGTTCAACATTGGCGATTATTTTATTCTATATTTTTTCACATTTTTACATATAGAAGGGTGTTGAAAAAATGTCCTTTTTTGGAACCAAATTTACAAATTGAATAGGAAAAGGGTCCCTTTTGTTGGTGAGAAATTTACACATAGGGAGTTTTATAAATAGTGCTTGAACGAACGTGATAAATAGATTTTGCATATAGTGAACCCCCGAGCTATATATATATATATATATCCCATATACAACCATACTGGAATCAAATAGTATTTTGTATAGAAGTCAGGTCAACGTTACATGAAAATAGTGTTGTGTAGGATTTAAAAGGTTTGGTTAACATTGAAGCTTGATGGTAGGGGCACTTCACTTCATTCATTTATCCTATATTCACTCTCGTTCTTTTCCCTTCCTCAAAGCTCCCAACCACGTACTCATCTGGCCCTATTTGCCACATGTGGAACACCCACAAAAGCATAAAATGTCGATACCTCATTTCTAGAGTGTCGTGTCTTGGAGTACATTGATTCCCTAAAGAGGGAGTGCTACGAAAATTTAAGAGAAGGTAGGATGACCATTTCTCTCTTGATGCAAGTTGCCTATGCTTGCATCCTGAAGGCATGTAGAATATTGCAATAAGTGCACATGGGCAAGCAAGTTCATGATGATATTGTTAGGCTTTTGACATCGGCTCTCGGAAAGCAACTTCATGGTTTGCTTTGCTTTGGTCAACATGTATGCCAAGTGCTTGCCATCTTTATTCATCAATGTGTATGCCAAGTATCAGCCAATGGAGCACAACAGTTTCTGGCAGGCTACATATCTTGAATGTTATCTTTTGGAGTCGTCCTCGGGCTTGAGGTATCCTTCATCTACCCAGACTCGATTCATGACATCGAAGTCTCGGAGCGTGTTGAATGCTCCAAAACAGAGGGAGACGTTGAAGGAGTGGAACGACGTGATGGTGCTCCATAGCGATGACGCTCCTCGTACCACCTCCTCTGCAGAAAGAAACTCATCATCATCCATACATGCATTAAACACACGAACATTTAATCTTAATATTTAATGGAGAAGAAAATATGGACAAGTTATAATCTATACTATAGATAATAGGGGGAGGGATTCCTATGTAGAGAGAGAGAGAGAGAGGACTCATAAAGAGGGAGGAATTCCTGTGTAGAGAGAGAGAGAGAGAGGACTCATAAAGGGGGAGGGTTTCCTGTGACGAGGAGTTCAAGCCGACTTCAAATTAATCCTTAGCGAGTAGCGATGCACGCTTCCTGCTTCTTCGTTAGAAGAGCAAGATCTGTCTGCCCTTTGAGGACTCCGTCGGCTTGGAGTGGTAGCGATAACGATTAAACACAATTTATATTTCTCAAGTCTAGCCACTCTCCAATGTAAACTAGGGACTCTGATACATATGACAATAGATAAGCTTCAGAAAAACCAAGATTCATAGTGTTTGAGTTTGAGTTTGAGGATAAATCATATGAGCATTCTGTTAATCCGGGATAGTCATTCATGGTCCACATTAGAATGCCTCTCGATTACTTGTGTTAGATCTTTATCTATCATGAGAGAGAGAGAGAGATCGGTATGTCTAATCTATTTTGTATATGCAGGTTTCTATATTCTTGGGCAATTGCAGGTTCTCGGACTCCATCAGTATGAGTGATCATAGCAGCACAGTAGTGCTCGCCCGAGCAAGGCAGACATAGAACGCTTCTTAGCGTCTCTTTCACCCGATCAACTAGATCTAGTGGAGGGATGAGTAGTATCTATGAGCAAAGACGGATCACCTCCTTCGCAATTGCAGCCTCGGTCTCCATTGCACTCAAAGTGCAGTTCTGTGTCGGACTCGAGCCGACGTAGTCTGCATATCAGACTTTCACAACAGTCTGACGGTGGTGGTTGCTGTGGTGAGGAGCACTTCGTTTCTGGAACTCATGTGTCAGAGAGTCCCCAGGACAGACCGAGGAGTGTCCCTGCTTGTGAGACTGCTCAGACTACGCCGAAGGATTATACTGCCTATGCTTTTGACAGTGGTGTTCCGACCACTGTGTCAGAGACGCCGAGGAATGACCCGGACATTGCATCGGGGTTGCTCAGAGGCCTGGACAATGAGCATTCACTAGACAGGGTTGCTACAGTTCAGGGAGGGACGTGCCAGAGGGATACGCCTACCTCATCGATCGTATGTCTGGTGAGATCATTATGACCCCTGAGGGGAAGCAGGTGATGGGCCCCATACAACTGTCGTGTAGACAGGTTTTTCGACACACGGTCATGATCTATTGGAGGGCTCAGGATAAAGCCTCCAAGGATTATGTTATTGCTCCGCTACATCGGGAGTTTCCAGTTCCCTCTCTGGAGAATACATTTGACGATGCTTGGATGAGGAGGTGCATGCCCGACTACATGAAGCATCAGAGGTCAGACACACGGGGAGCAGATGCTAGACCTAACTGGCTTGAAAGAGAGGAGTAGAGGGGTATCAGGGAGGATAGGACGACCAGTCAAGACAGGTGGCGGCAACAGAGGGACGCAGCGAGAACTTGCATCGAGATGGGATTATTCCATCACCTGGGGAGTGGCGGCTGGGCCAGCTTCGAGGAGGATTTTGTCCCATCACCTGGGTCATGGATCGACAGGGTGGAGAGGTGAGATTATTAAACTCTCGCATTGAAGTATTTGTAGATGTTTGTACATCTGTAAGTTCTTAATGGTGTGTTGTGTTTGTTACAAGACTCTTACATGCAACCGTTGAAACCGGAGGAGCTAGCCGATCTGTAGCTATATAGTATCCGTCGGCATTTTGTATCATCAGCCGGCATTTCCATATGTTGTACTACTACACCGCCTTCGGCGGCCTCTCTCTCTTTTTCTCTCTCCCTCTTTATCGCGTGCACAAGGGCTTCTCTCAGTTTTGGAGTTTAGCCTTCATGTCGCAGATTTTGACACGTGTAAAGGGCTCCCCCTTCCGCCATATTATGGTAGTTTAGATAGCAGCGGGCAATTTTGTAGTAGATCTTCTATTAATAGACAATCAGTCTTCTTATGAAAAGTTGCAAATTTTTTATATGCGCATATATTTAATCTCACAACCACAGGTATCTTGGAAATTTCGATAAATTTGGATGGCATTTTGGGAATTTAAAATTAGAGGGGTATTTTGGGAATTCCCCCTAGATTCTATACGGGCCATTGTTGTTTACTTGGCCATTTTTGGTTCACTGGCCATTTGTATACAGCAATGACTCAAAGACAAAGTATCATACCTGTTGCCATCCTCAAGTCTGCAAAGCGAGCATCACCCCCTCTGCGCAATGGTCCCTCCCTTTTCTTCCCTTGCCATGGCAACATGCTCGTCTCCCTCTTGTGTGGACCATTGCAGGACTCTCTCTCTCTTTGATCATGCACGCCATGGTTGCACTCTCTCTCTCTCTCTCTCTCTCTCTCTCTCTCTCTCTCTCTCCACTTACTACTTCCTGGTCCTCCAACAACAAGACCAAACTTTGGCAGGTAGCAACACTGACGCGAGGGCAAAAAGGGGGATATCTCTCGCATCCAATAGATCTACACGATCTGACACGCAAATTCACCCATTCCTTGTTGATGGTGAAGGGGGGGGGGGGAGGGGGAGGGGGGGGGAGAGAGAGAGAGAGAGAGAGAGAGTCTTAGCACTACCTTCAGACGAGCACGAGAGAGAGAACGCATTGTATGCGAGCAGGGATTGAAATAGAATACCATATCATCGCTTGCCAAAAAAATCTCCAAGTCCCTTGTGGATCGCATTTATCTCCTTCCGCCTGTCATGTCTGGGAGAGAAAATCTCTCTCCTCCCACCTTTACACTTGTCTCTTCTCTCTCCTCCACTTGTCCTTCCCGACTTTTCCTAATGTTAGATCTTAATCTAACCTTATAATAAATGTAATTCTAAATCTAACGTAACCCTAAATCTTAATATAACATTTCATTTTATATTTTCTCTATTTTTTTAAATCTATCCCTCTCTCTCTCTCTCTTTGTTTTCTCCCCTTAACTCTCTCTTTTCGCCTTCTCTCCCTCTTTCTCTTTCCCTTTGTTTTCTCATCTAAAGGCTCTCTCTCTCTCTCTCTCTCTCTCTCTCTCTCTCAAAGACACAATGTTGTGTATGTTGTGTGTGTGTGTGTGTGTGTGTGTGTGTGTGTGTGTGAAGAGAGAGAGAGAGAGAGAGAGAGAGAGAGAGAGAGAGAGAGAGAGAGAGATTGAGAGGGAGAGAGAGAAAGAGGGGAAGGGAACATGAGAGGGAGGAGAGGGAAGGAGCATACCTGGCTCTCCTTCCTCTCCTTGTGTGTGTGTGTGTGTGTGGGGGCGGGGGGGGGGGTACCTATTTTGCTAGAGCGCTAAAACTTCTGAGATCGGAGTTTTTGACGCTCTCGGTTTATTTTTTACCTTTGTCGGCGTCGCTATGCTCATCACTATGCTTCAAATAGCATAGCGAAGCTCATTGCGACGAGCATAGGGATGCTGTGGATTTTAACATTTGAGCGTCGCACTGCTAGTGTCGCTAATATGAAGAACATCTTGTAGTGCTATTCCTAAGAAAATATGCTACTCTCAATTAAAACATTAACGGCCCATAAGAATGATGTTAGTGGCAAATAAAATTATTGCCAAAACCGTAGTCCTTAGTCCTTCTGATAAAGAAATCACTCCTCATCAAAATGGTTTTATCAAAGGAAGGCCAATGTATGATAACATCCTGTAAGCAATGTTTGGCATAGAGTATGCATCCTTCACAAAACAAGAGTGTGTCTTACTTTAGCTGGATTTGGACAAAGCCTATGAGAGGATCATATGGTTGTTCGTTGAAGAGGTTATGAAATATCCGGGCTTTGGGCCACGGCTATGTCGATTAATTCTCACCCTCAAAGTGGGAAACCATTATGAGCTTCTGTTTAATGACAGAATTGTGGCTGCATTTGAAGTCAAAAGATCAATCAAGCAAGGCTTCCCACTAGCCCCATTGCATTTCTCCATTTGCTCCCATCCTTTGGTTACTTGCTTGAAGACAATGCTTTGAGAGGGGAGATCCATGGGCTGACCTTGCCTAACAAATGCCCACCTCCTTGCGAAGCTCCTTGCGGATGACTCCGTTCTTTTTCTTAAATCATGCCCATAGGTAGTTAAAAAGGCTCTTGAGATTGTGCAAACATTTGCCACAGCCTCTGGACCGAAATGCAATATTGAAAAATCAAGATTGATTTTACTATCAAAAAACGAGCAGAAAACGACTCCTTCAATCCATCTATGTGGACCAGAGAGATAGTTTCTAAAGGGCAGATCTTTCATCGCCTGGGGGCACCACTGGGGGTCGACGTAACACACAAACAAAGATTCTAATGGGTCATGGATAAGGTAAAGAACAAGATGCAAAGGTAGGAGTATGTACTTCTTCCTTTCCAAAGTAGGCTTAAAGTGATAATTTTGTTTATGCTCCTGTACATAGCCTTCATAGGTCCACTCCTCAAGTTAGCCAAGTGCAACTAGAAGGACTTTCTAAAACCGGTGAAAAGATTCCTATGGAAAAATAACACTAAAGATTCGACACCATGGCAGTGGGCCAGATGGGAGTTTGTCATAAGGCCAGATGGAGTCGGGATTCTCAACCGGGTCATCCATGCAGAGGTCCAGTGTGCCAAACTATTGTCGTCAATCACTAAGCAAAACCAGGCATGGGAAATTATGACTAGTAAGGACATGATTGACAAGGCAAAACTCATCTCGCAAGGAGGCCAATGGAAAGACCTGGTCGTGCACGACAAGCTGCTTGCCCCTCGGTGGACCAACCTGAGGGTCAGAGGCTTAACCGGAGAGCTAGTTCAAAAATGCACTAGATCATTAAAGGTGTTGGATTGGGGAGAGTTGACAAGGAATTTTCAAAATTCCATAACTCACTAGTCCCCGGGGCTCTCTAAAACAAGAAACATCCACTTGAACCAAGAAAGCGTACACCTATATCAGCAAAAACACAAGAAGTGATGAGACTGAACGATGAGCCCAAATTGGCCTCTGTGTGTGTGTGTGTGTGTGTATGTGTGTGTGTGTGTGTGTGTGTGTGTGTGTGTGTGTGTGTGTGTGTGTGTGTGTGTGTGTGTGTGTGTGTGTGTGCACCTCGTGCCCACTCCCCTCAGCACTCCATCTACAGCTCCATGACAACCCTATATTACTCCACTCATAATAGAATAGGTACAAGAGAAATGCTTTGTTCATGCTAAACTGACTTCAACAAGGCCATTTGTGCCTTTTTGTTTAACATTGCAGCAAATTCAAGTGATCATCAAGTCTCCTTGAACTGTGAGAATTGGTCAGCTTAAAGCCATCCATTTGCCCCCTTGGCCCTCTCCACTTTGCTTCTCTCTCTTTTGAGTTTGGCCGCTGAGAGGAGGCGAGTAGGAGCTAGACTGTAGCGGGCGATAGGCACCAAAAATTACTATTGTAGCGTCAATAGGTGGAGATCTACATTTTGAGTTGTATCTATACTACTCTATTAAGCAAGTCGATATTTCGGGGGCCACATGCTATAAAGTACTCTCTCCGGGTAAAAGCCTGAGCTTTCGAGCAAATCAACAGCGACATCGCTCTCCCGTACATTCAATTTCAAAGTATTGTTTGGTGAGTACACACTGCACATACAAAGCTAGACTATCAAAAAAAAAAAAGCAATTTAATTCAAAAGATTTTTCTTCGTTGCAACAATCGCCAGTCGCTTTTTTGCACACAAATTACACTAGCAGAGTCCCTCTTTCTTTTCTCTCACTACATTGGCTGCTAGTTGATCATTCTCTCTCTCTCTCTCTCTCTCTCTCTCTCTCTCTCTCTCTCTCTCTCTCTCTCTCTCTCTCTCTCTCTCTCTCTCTCTCTCTCTCTCCCGGTGTGGAATGACTCATTGAGGTTTTTGAGAGCCAGCGGGCGCACATTGTTCCATTAGGCAGCAAGGTCAAGTCATGGCACAAGACGAGGCGATTGAGTTCTGAAAGTAGACCACCCTAGGGGCAGGAGGCGAACAGGCGACAACTCACAAGAGGGAGCTGAAGAGCCTCTAGTAGTGAAGGGATTCAAGAAAATCCTCCTCCATCCCTCTGTTGTGAGTAGCCCCTCCTCTTTCTTCACCTACTAACTTCTCCATCCGTTTGAGCATCCTTTCCATGAACTGGGGCAACTCGGTTGACCAAGAAGAGAAACATGCACCAACACGAAGGGTAACTTTTAATGGAGCAAAGAGAGAGAGAGAGAGAGAGAGAGAGAGAGAGAGAGAGAGAGGCTATGCTCTTGACCTGGATGTTGGATGTGGTTAAGGCAAACCACTTTAATTAAGTGAAGGCTTGGATGGCAGCTTGCAGAGAAAATGTCATTGTTGCAGCGAGCATGGTAGTGTGGGGTTGCAAGGTAGGAGCAGGCTATTAGACTGTTAGCCAAGGCTCACGAAAATAATTTTATGAAGCTGGATTTGAATCATTTTCACCCCTTTATGAAAGGTAAAAACGATATTTGAGAAGGAAAATTCTACATCAAATTTAAGAAAAATTACCAAAATACCCCTCAAATTTCAAAAATTCCCAATGTCCCCCTCATATTCGGCCAAGAAATCCCAAAATTCCCTTCAAGCTTGCCAAAATTTCCAAAATACCCCTAATATTTAATCTCACAAACATCTCTATTTTATTTTTTTTGCACCTCTCCACATAGAAAGATTGGTTCTCCTCAATAGAAAATGATACCACTAGGATTTTAGATGGTATTGAGGCCTCTTCAAATGAAATTATTTATCATTTTTGAACACACATGCCTCTATTTATTGGTGAATAATCTACTCATCCTATAATGGAGAGCCATTTTCAGGCTCTCCATGTGGCTCAAAGCAAGAGACAGGAGTCATGGATGCGAATTGTCGGCATTGGCATGAGAGTGGAAGGGAAGGGGGGGGGGGGGGGGGGGGGGGGGGGGGGGGACCAAGGCAAAGAAAGAAAGAGAATGGATTGGGTGCCAAGAAAAGGGTCTCTCTCTCTCTCTCTCTCTCTCTCTCTCTCAATAGGAAGGGACACACGCTTGTAATATTTAATTTGAATGTTAGGACACCCACAACAATTGGAGGAAAACGCTTACGTTTAGTATAATCCCCTCTAAATTTTTTGAGATTTATCTCTAATCGCGAATGACTGTTATCAAGAAGGAGGAAGCGGCTTACCGAGAAGAAGAAGTTCTTGATAGAAATATAGTGTACTTGCGAAAATGTTTGGGTATGTCTTGGGTCAGTGTGTGGATATGTTGTATTGGTTGGAGACCCCTATACAAAGGATATGCCAAGGTCTGCATGTATTCTTTTTGAGTTAATTCAAATCAAGCTCTTAAGAGCATTTGAAAAAAAAAAAGAGAAACTACAAAGGTTTAGAGAATCTATAAAGTGCAGATAAGTTTCACACAAAAACCTTCAAATATATTAAATTTGCCTCTAAAATGTTAGAAAAAAGGTATGGTATAGCCAAATGCTTGGAGAATCCTCAATTTAGTGTAATTCCACTTGCAATTTTTGAAATTTATCTCTAAATTATAGATTTGAAGGTGAGGAAACCTACAAAGTATAGAGAATTTGAGTGTAAAAGCCTTCAAATATAATCAAATTTCCCCTAAAATTTCTCATATGAAAGTTTTCAAAGTTTTTAGGAGAAAGCACTATCCCTCAACTTGATTTAGTGTAATCCCCCTTACAAAATTTTGAGATTTGCCTCGAAAACTCTAATTTGCCTTTAAACGCTCGAGAAAACCTAGATTTGGTGCAATCCCACTTACAAATTTTGAGATTCACCTTTGAATTCCAAGTCAACCCAAAGGCGAGAGAACTAACAAAGCTCAAAGAAATCTAACGTAAAAACCTTTAAAAATAGCCGAGAATTGTTAGAGTTCCCACCTGTCATCCACCTTGGACCTGCTCCTACCTTGGGCTTGTACATCTTCTGCCTTGAATTTGACGGATTAAACTTTCCAAATTGCGTCAACTCTCAATTTCGTAGATGTCGATGTCGATTTTTTATTTTTGATTCTCGATTGTGGATTTCGTTTATTGTCGCTTTGTCGATTTGTTGATTGTAGAACCAATGTTTACTCTCCTTTCCCTCTCTCTCTCTCTCTCTCTCTCTCTCTCTCTCTCTAGTGTCGGTGTGAGAGCCCTCTCTCTCTCTCACACACACACACACAGGCTGTACTGAATGGTGCTCTCTCTCTCTCTCGCTCACTTACACATGCATTCTCTCTCTCTCTCTCTCTCTCTCTCTCTCACACACACACACACACACATACACTGTGTGCAAGACATCCATAACAAATTGTTGGACTCATATCACTGAATTCTTGAGCTCAATGTACTTTATTAATGCAATGCAAATGTGGAAAGTCTTTGCGCAATGCCCCAACACCTCGAGGAATGGCATGTCGACTTCGTCTCTTATATTTAAACACATCGAGAGAATGGCTCTCTCTCTCTCTCTCTCTCTCTCTCTCTCTCTCTCTCTCTCTCTCACACACACACACACACACACACACACACACACACACACACGAAGGAATACATGCATCTAGCTTTTGAATTTCGAGCATTGAGGTCAAAGATCATTTAGGACATAGAAGGTCCATGCAAACCTCCCAAGGGAGGTTCATTGAGCAACACATGGAGAAACATTTTTTACAGCCTTCAAAATGTAAAAGAAAGCCATGGTCACCCTTCAAACGTTTTTCAAAAATAAAAGTGCCTTCAAAATGTAAAAGAAAGCCATGGTCACCCTTCAAATGTTTTTCAAAAATAAAAGTGGTCAGCCTTGAAATTGAGGGTCGGAGTGAAATGGCCTCCCAAAAACTATAGGCTTAGGTATTATAAATTTAGATAGAGTACTAAGGTCTTTTTGAGTTTCTACACTCATGTGTCTTTTCATTTTTCACCATCCTAGTACTTACCCTTCACTTTTGCATTTTCAATTAAATGTTTTTTAAAAGTTCTCTTTGAAATGAAGCATAATATGACACATGGAGGGTCTCTCCTTCCTTGAAGTTTTTAAGCTGCTTCATATATAGTATAGATATAGATGTTTCATATATAGTATAGATATAGATGTTTGGTGTAAACTCCTGTGAAGTGAACCAATGCATGAGAAGTGGAGGCCTTCTTCTTGCTTGAAATTTTTAAGCTGCATTATGTATAGTATAGATTTATAGATTTTTTAGGGTGACACATGGTTTAACTCTCAAAAATAAAAAGGATTTAATAACTCTAAATTAATAAAAGGCCCTCCAATTGGGAAATCTTTCTCCCCATTTGAGATGCCAATGTTAGGGTTGTTTTTTTGTCAAACATTGTACCCATTTCAAGGCATTTTTTTTGTTTTGTATGGAAAAAATATTAGCTACTCTTTTGAAAATACATGATAATATTAAGAAAATAACAATGTCTTGAAAATTTAAAGGGTAAGGGTGTCCCTGGTGAGTAGGAGTCCCCATGAGCTCAATCATAAATTTTCTCTCTCTCTCTCTCTCTCTCTCTCTCTCTCTCTCAATAATGTAGATAACAACCCCTTCATTTGAATGTATGCCCTCAAAGCGAGACCGACCTAAATCGATGCAAGGACATGCGAACCCTCTCCTTTTTCTCAACCGCTTTTAAAAATAAAAACTTTCACAAATTTATAAAAGGTATCGATATTGGTCTTGAAAAAAGCCCCTCATAAAACAAAGACAAATATATCATTAAAAATCAATTTTTTGTTAGATAACAAAATCTCCACCAAAATTATCTTTACTTGCCTAGGTGGAGTGAAACTAAGTTTATACATTTATTCTATGTA
The DNA here is from genome assembly GCF_014529385.1 of Adiantum capillus-veneris. Lineage (NCBI taxonomy): Eukaryota > Viridiplantae > Streptophyta > Polypodiopsida > Polypodiales > Pteridaceae > Adiantum > Adiantum capillus-veneris. The sequence goes on from NC_140950.1 coordinate 16,476,535, forward strand.
CCACTGAAAGGATTTTCATTTCCCATTGCATGTCAAATATGACCCTTCACTTTTGTAGTTTACATTAAGATGTTTGGTCTAGACTTTTGTGAACTAAACCAATGCATGGCCGGTGGAGGCCTTGTTCTTGTTTGAAATTTTTAAGCTGCATTATGTATAGTATAGAATCCCTATTGAGGTGCAAAAATGTGATAAGTGTGGGTAAGTCATTGGTTGTTGTTGTAAACTCTTCACACTTGATTGCTAAAAACACCACCCAAATCATTACTAACTCCATCTCATAATCTTACTATTGCCTTTTCAACAATCCACTACGAGCTTATTTGTTAAGAAGTGCTTGTCAGCTTTTCATTTGGTGTCAAGTTCGTGCGCAAGTGTCTTTGTTTAGTTCAAGGCACTTTGAGACTTGAAGCACCTGCACCCTATGAGTTGGCATTTGCAAGCCCTCGGCAATGTGCGGGTAAGGTTTGCCTCATCGTAGCAAGCCTAGAGCCAGTTGATAATTAAGAGCCGGTTTCAAATGATAGTAGAAGGAAGAAAAACTAATAGAAAATACAAGAAATTAGTTTAATAACCGTGCAAATTTACAGGACTATATTAATACTTCCGGTTAGCATTTTAACAAGGAGGAAATTTGGCCAATTTGTAAATTCGGGCTGCTCAATGGGCTGACCCGACCCTCATTTTCACCCGCACCCTTGATCCCATCTAAAAATGTTCGTGTGATATATGGTCTTGAGGCTAGGCCTCAGAAATGTCACTTGTACAACATTAGGGAGTTGTAGTAAATAAAAACTAGTCTTGCTTGGTGGGCCTTGCTATATAACAACTATAGAATATAAAAGACATATGTTTACTATCTAGCACTAAAGGAAACAAGATTGTGACTAACTCGGCAACGATAGCACTGCCTGAGAGGGTAATACATTTAGAAATGTTATATATTTTTGGTCAGAAACAAAGTTACGTGGGATCAATTAATAGAGATTATAGAGGTGATTTTTAAGAGAGTTAGTTGAACTTCAAAGAGAAGCATGCACATTTTAAAATTGTTATTGTGTTCACGGGAGGATACAAAGGTAAGTGCATCAATGAATTGCAACAAGAAATGCGGTGCTTTACTGGCCTGCAATATTGTACTTGAGCTTTTTGATTGTCGAATCTATAGGCCGATATTTGAGTCAAGCTACAGAAAAGCAATGTGAATAGTTAAACATATCGTCTTATAATGAAACCTTACAGACTGAAAGTGTAAAATATACAGTGCACGTCATGCAAAGGTGCCATACAAAAGTATGGTGGAGAGTTGGCACTGTGGTCTCTCCAAATAATTATAAGAAACGGAAGCCGTGCCCTGCCCCGTAGCGTTTATGTGTTGTGCCAGGCAAACGGATGCGCATGAGAAATTGGATGCAAATTGACCTTGTAGTGTTTTCGAGCTAGAGACGCGCTTGCAATCACAACATCCAATGTTGTGAATATGTCCTCCCTACCATACGCAAAACGCACATTAAGACAAATACAAAAGATGTAGGATATTGATTAAGCTTAAAGAGAAGCAGATGTAACTTTATGTTCTATGTCCTTTGATCAATGTTAGCTTCTCTCTCTCCCTCTCTCTCTCTCTCTCTCTCTCTCTCTCTCTCTCTCTCTCTCTTTTGTAAGCTACTTCCGTCGTCAATTTTGTCTTCTTGGCTCAATGATGACTAACCTGCATTATGTATCCTCATTTCCAATTGTCCATGATCATGGACGTCTTGAGTTCGATGTCCCCATAGCAGAAGGCATCATATTCACTTTGTTGCATGCACATCAAATTCACTACCTTGTGCTATCCAGAAACTATATGTGGAATTAAGGGCGAGAGTCATGCAAGTGCGAGCGTACAAGGAGTTGCATACTAAGATTTACCAATCAACTTTGCTGCCAGAGCTGGTGCTCCCTCCTCCCCTCGAAAAAGTTTCTACTACCATACCCTTTTCAGGGTGAAGTGCGGAGAGCGTGTTTTTGGTTGCTGTGGCCAATAGCGCAAAGATCAGAGGCAACCTGATTTGTTGAGGGAGTTATGTAAGCTGTTTATCTCCGCCTCCGTCTAAACTAGTGAAGGAAAAAGCTTCCTGACATGATGCGCACTCTCAAAGATCAGATATTTCATGCGATCGAGCCATGGCAGAGGTCTGTTCTACTCATCAAAATACGACCTTGTAAACCCTGGTTATATTTCGCAAATCATCAAGGTGGAGAGTAGATCATATATTTCGTGTGATCAAGCCATTGCACAGGTTTGTTCTAGTGCTACTGAAACAAAAGATATCAGATTTCAATCGATGATCAGTTGGCCTAATCTAGAGTCGAATCACCAAAACTCATTGCCTTTGGCTCACTAAGTAAGTATAAATGAACTCATATGAATGCAGTAGTAGGGTCTCTCTCTCTCTCTCTCTCTCTCTCTCTCTCTCTCTCTCTCTCTCTCTCTCTCTCTCTCTCCACACAAACTTGTTGCTTCTGGGGATCAACCTGTGAACTGCCTATACTGGTGCTTGTGGAGAAGTTCGAAGTACTGGTGGACGTCTTTGTGTCCTGCAAACTGCCTGTACTTCGCTGGCTGCGGCTCCAGATGCCTCAAAGGAGGACTCTTCTTACACATATTGGGTGCGCAGGAGGACGGAGCAGGCTGCTCCTCGAGTCTCTACAAGAGGAGATCAAATCTGAGCGCATGGCAGAAGGGCTTGATGAAGTGGGGACCATCCGTCTCTGTCTTCTGGGAACCTGCGACGCTGTATAAGTCTACACTGTCTACGTGAGAAGCTGCAACGACGTTTTTTTCTATTTATTAATCTGTCCTTAGCTTTTTGGTAGTGTGAAAGCAGCCAGTGAGACGTCGCCACTTGGTGGCTTGTGCAATAAGATAGGGAGAAAAGAGCCTTTGGCTCACCAAGTAAATAAGACAAGGAAGGGAAATACGTAAACAAGGCATGTATAAATCTAGATAGAGAGAAACGTAAAAGTGATCCACGCGCCAACTGATTCTCTTTATCTCGGCATGGTAAAGAGATCCAGATGCGATGCCAGCTCTGAACAATCATGAGGGCTTTGCTTAATGCTGGCTGCGCGACTCGGCGACATTGCAGTAACTAGGCAGCAGATTCACATTCGATCTCTCAGAGCGGCCATGGCCACAGGTATGAGAGAGAGAGAGAGAGAGAGAGAGAGAGAGAGAGAGAGACGCATTCATCTGGTTTTATGAGCACACAACTTGTTATGAGCTCCCCCTCATTTTCATTCATCCGGTTTTATGAGCACACAACTTGTTATGAGCTCCCCCTCATTCTCATTCATCCGGTTTTATGAGCACACTCTTGAGTGATTCTACTCTCTCTCTCTCTCTCTCTCTCTCTCTCTCTCTCTCTCAAAGCACAGCTGACATTCTATTACTTGACCCAAAATGGTGTCTACTCTTAAGGGAAAATAATATTTGTTACATAAGACGCCCATAGGCAATTGCAAAGACCAATTGCCAAAAGAGTGCCTCGGCAACAACTCTAGGAGGAAAGAGGAGGAGGGAAAGGGTATCCACCAAAGCCTTTGAAAGATAGGCACCTCTAAATTGGTGTGAAGAGGAAAACCATCCAAGAAAGTATGGAGCGTAATTAAGAAGCCCTAGAAATTATCAAAAGATACACGAAGACATAGGGCGGTGAAGGATGGGAGAGAGGAGGCTGAAGACTATTGCCATGGAAGGTGTCCATCTAGGATGAAGGAAGAAAAACCACCAGTGAAATGCCATGAAAGAAATCGAGGAGACTGCAGGTCAATAGCTAAGTAGCCGCTAAAAAGCACCATTGCAAGAGGAATCCTGCAAAGGCGGTGTCGAAAGCGAGTAGAGCAAACACCAACAAAGCAAAGGAATCCACCAATGACGTGCCATGAAAGAAATTGAGGAGATTGCAAAGCAACCGTCGGATATGCACCACCACAAGAGAGAGTGTGATCACTTCCGGCAAGGGGTCTGACGAAAACACAGAGATACCTACAAACTACATATTGGCACAATTTTAGTACTTCAAACAATTCAAATAACAAAAGGAAATAGAGAAAGAGACGACACAATGCTGCGGAGTACCGAGCCAAGACGCAAGATTGGTGCCCCTCTCAGTATTTCTTTATTATATCTTCAAGATAGTACAACTCCCCATGGGTCCTGCTCTTCAAGCTCTACGTCGAGATGCCTCAAAGACCGGCCCATGGGGCTCTTCTAAGGAGTACAAGGGATGCTAAAAACAGAGCCCCAAAAGAATTACGCCAAAAAGCACTTAATTTTAAAAGCATCTGCTCCAAAAAACTAGCGCTCAAATTTGTCCAAAACAGCTAGCCCGTGTCACAAAATTCCGTATAGCTTGCCACGTCACCAGCCAACGCAATTTGCGGAAATTCCATTTGGTAGCCATGTGTCATGTTCAGTGTGAAACATGGGGGTCCGTATTGTTGCCACGTCACTGACTTGTCACATATCCCTCTCTTAAAGAAGAGTAATCGTCCTCGATTACACCTACAAAATTTGCTATAGGACATAATTTTTCTCAGTAGACATTGACTCTAAGTCTCAGTGTACTAGAGTCCACAAAGATGTACATTCACTGAACATGCAGTTCACAAATCACACACTTAGTTCACACTGAACACTATGTTTCAATCATTCAGTTTAGTCATCTCATCCATCCAGAAGTCTTGATGCTCCTAGATTTGTGAGTGGCCATCTCATCCCTCTAGAACTTCTGATGCGCTCACCACAGTATCTAGTCATCTCATTCATTTGTGAATTCTTGATGTACTAGAATCTTATTTCATCATTCATCATTCATTCATTCAAATTTCAAAACAAAATTCATGATTCTTATCTTGAATCAAAATGCTATGGGATTCATTCTTGAGCTATCGTTTCTCTCGATTGCTTTCATATGCAACTCATCCTCGATTTCACTTGCAAAACAGACAAAATTTCAAGGAGATGGCTCACCTTGTTGCAAAAGAGTGGATGTCCAGCTTCATGCTCTCATATGCTTCTAAATGCATCTTCCTTGCTCCTATTACCTTGTATCTGTAAACAAATAACAAAAGCTTCGAAAAACATTAATTTTACATATGCAGAAATTTTCTGTAGAAACCTTTTTTTTTGAAAACCCTAATTTTCCAAAATTGTTGGAATCAAAATCCGTTTGTGTCAATGTGTAGAGCTTGTCGAGAGGATCAACTCTGCCTTCTGTCGCATATCCAATTTCTCAATAGTTGAGGAGATTTTTAGAGGTCTCTGCAACAAAGAAAAGCGTCAAAAAGCATGTTTTTAGAGCTTTCTAGGGCAAAAACGAACTCTGTATCTTCTTTTCCTCGTTCTCTTCTCGGTTTTTCTTCATCCCACTCCATAGCTCCCATGTGTAGATAAACATAGGATCTGTTTTCTCTTAAAAAAAGGGGAAAAAAAGGATAATTCCTATAGAATCTCTTTGTTCTTCTTCCATGTCAATAGGATCGTGCTTCGGTTTGCATAGGGAAAGGGAGCAAGCTTTGCTCTGATACCATTGTAATCATCTATCAAGGGGTCGAACGAAAACACAGAGATGGTTGCAAACTACACATCTGGCACACTTTTAGTACTTCAAACAACTTAAATAACAAAAGGAAATAAAGAAAGAGATGACAACGTGTGGCGGAGTTCCGAGCCAAGATGCATTGGCCCCAAAGACTGGTGCCCCTATTGGTATTTCTTTATTATTGCTTCAAGATGGTACAACTCCCGATGAGTCCAGCTCTTCAATCTCTGCGTTTAGATGCCTCAAAGACTGGCCCATGGGGCACTTATAAAGAGTACAAGGGATGCTAAAAATAGGTCTTCAAAAGCATTGAGTCAAAAAGCACTTAATTTTAAAAGCATTTGCTCCAAAAAACTAGCGCCAAAATTTGTCCAAAACAGCTAGCATGCTTCACGGAATTTCATACAGCTTGCCACGTTACCAACCAACGCAATTTGCGGAAGTTCCGTACGGCAGCCACGTGTCATGTTCAACATGAAAATGCGGGGTCCCACGTCATTGACTTGTCATAGGGAGCCACGAAGTCGGCGTAGAAAGCGATAAAAGCAACCACCACTAAAATTAAGGGGGAACAAGAAGGATGAATGGAAGAGTGGCAACAATGTGAAGCAAACCATCGGGAGTTGAGGCTCTCATATGGGCCAAACCAATCAAGCTGTTGGTGTTGGGAGGAAATCACCACATTGAAGAACCCACTGTAGCCGCCCCTGCGTCTATCTCTCTCTCTCTCTCTCTCTCTCTCTGTGCCTCTCTTTTGCAACGTGTGTCTCCTCTTTTCTATGCTCTCTTTATTTCTTCACGGTGTCAATGCAAGAAGGTCGGGGACTGCTTGGAGGAGCAATTTCATCACAGTAACTTGATTCAATTTGCTGCATTTCTGTGTAGGCCCTCAGTTTTAAGTAGCCCACCGCGAAAAACCTTGTTCTTTGCACCATCTACATGGGATCTCACCACTACTTTCAGCCCTCTTCATTGGACCCGCGTTTTATGGAGTTCCATTTTGGAAATCGTCAAAATTTGGCTGGCGATAGTTTTGAGCCAATTGAAGCGTCGTTTCTGCAAGATCTATGCACTCTTATTGCTGCATCATGCAGACAGCTTGCACATCAGCCACCTCCTTGCAAATTGACCCAAATTTGAGCAGTTTTGCATCTATAAATGGTATGCCATTGTTTGAATTATTAAAAATCGGTCTTAGATCAGCCTTTGCAATTACGAAGCAACTGCTTTTGTGGCAGCTGACATTTGCATTTTTGGAGCATCTATTTGCATTCTTTTCAAGGGCTTCTCGGATCTCTCATCTGCTGCATAAGCAATCTCTTTCTTGTAATATTCTCATCAATTCTGGTGGATCTACCATCGTGCATCAGGTGCTATGTTGTTGGTGTTTGCTTTAGGTGTCAACATAAGAAGGTTGGGGACCGCTTGCAGACTTTATTCCGGGAGGAGTGATTTCATCACGGTAACTTGTGTGCGTTTTTGTGTAGGCGCTTAGTTTCAAGTAGTCCGTTGCAAAAAAGCTTGTTCTTTGCACCGTCCACACGGGATCTCACCTCTTCTTTCATCCCTCTTCATTGGACTCGGGTTTTGTGGAGTCTGAGCGACCTTGGGAAAGTATAGCAATGGGGATTATTTTATCTTTGATCTTCCAAGGACTCAGAGTGGGCATGACGGTATTTGGATCATAATTGACAGACTCGTACTAGTAAAGATGTCAGATGCAGCGGAATTGAAATGGTGAAGATCTAGGTTTTACACTTTAACAAATCCTTTACTTCTTTTTGTTGCGTTAGTGATTTGTTTTAGATCGTATGATGGTTCCTTTTACTTTTTCCTGGAGAGCAAGAATGAGAGAATGCACTAGAGATGTGTGGAGAGAGAGAGAGAGAGAGAGAGAGAGAGAGAGAGAGAGAGAGAGAGAAAATAGGAGAATGACACCCAATGGGGTCCCAACCAACCCTCTCAAGGGCCCCCCACACCGTTGCCGATGTGGTATTTGCTTTAGATTGCGTAAATGGAATGTACACACATGCAATACCTCAAGTGCAGACTCTACTGACTCGAATAATGACTGTCGCCACGGTAACTCCTCAAGACGAGGCACCTCCGGGGCTGATTTGATGCACCTTTGGATCCTTCTCGATGTGGGATTGCGGATGGCCACCAAGGGGTAGATCTGGGACTGAATTGTGCTCCGAATGTGAGAGGAATGAAGTGCTGAAAGCTGGCTGCAAGAACGCAGCATTGCAACGTAAAACGCAGCATATCTCTCTCGTATTTCAGGGTTGAACATGCAGATGTTGATGACGGTGATGATGGGCAGCAATGGAGTACTCGATGCCGGCGAGGGAATGGCCGAGGGGAGGCTTGATTGGCTGCCAAAATACCAAACCGCAACGGGAAGATCGCGAGGCCAGATCTGAGCCGCTTTCCGGCGAGGGAGTTGGCTGAAATCTGAAAACGCTGGGCTGTTAGGCTGAAATCTCCTAACGCTAGGCTGATCTGCTTGTGGGAGAAGCACCAAGGCTGAATGGGTGCAAAACGTGAGGGTTGGTTCTGCAAAACACTGGCTGATCCTGTAGCGCTAGCTCTCATCTGCCACTTGCTCCAAGGGAGGGGTCTACTGCTTCCTTTCTAAGGCTGAAATTGGAGTTATGAACTCCCTTAAGCTTAGGTAGGGCAAACTGTCCACCACACCCAACAAATAAATTATAAAAATGATTTATCAAAAAGTTTGGCCCGGGGGGTCAGTTTGGGTGAAATTGTCGTACATCTGTCCACCTGGGAATCCGATCGATGCGGGGGATGGCTTGTTGGGTTCCTCTAACCTAACACTACATGCACGTCATGCCATATGGCCACTATAGTGTAATAACATGTGTCAAAACGCGTGTACAAACCATTTATGCGAGAGGGTTTCTAGAGTGGAAAACCTATTCTAATGGACTTGTCCGGACATGCAGGTCTTGCGAACAAGCTCACAAAATTACTGGTACTAATTCTCTTAGGATTCTAGACACTCCTATCTAGGCAGAAGGGGAAAATTGGCTCTGGAGATGGATGAGCATGTCCAAGTGCCGCACAGAGCCATGTGCACGTGACATCCCCTCTTGCTTAAGTTGAGGTACGGGTACCAATGTGCATTGCTTCCTTGTATGAGGCTAGCAAATCCGGGTAGTTGGTGAAACATTACTCATCCACCCAAGCCGCTTCATGTGTCCCTCGATCCTTGAATTTGAGGAAATATTGCTTTGCTTCCTTCTTGTATTGCCACACTGTAATGGAAGCATTCAAAAACGCTTTGGCTTGGTGACAATGATCTTTGATGGTTCTTCTTTTGGATTGCTTCTTGGAAGTCCACTCTTGTTGCGGCAGCTCATCAGGTCCATTTTGGAAACTTGCTGTTCCTCCTGTAGACGCTCCAAAAGAAAGGCCATGTGAGGTCTTGGCTTCTGGAATTTGACCATCCTTGTCTTGAGTGCCCTGAAATCCACACAAAACTGAAATGAATTTGGTTTCTTAAGAAGAAAGAGAACTGGTAAACCAAAAGACCATACCCTTGTGTAAGGTGCAGCGAAGTGAATGTTGAACTTTGCTCAAGATGAGTGCTCCGAATTGTGCTCAAGGGTTCCTTTTACTTACGGAAGGGAGAGCCTTCCGTCCTTTAATGAGAGAGTGCAAGTGATCACAAACAAAGTGGATAAACACTGTGAATGAAAGTGCTGAGACTGAGAGATAGAGAGAGAAGAATGCGACACTAGGATGTTGTCAAAACCCTCCTCCGAAGGCCCCACTCTCTATGGCGAGAGCGGTCTACTATTGATTGCACAAATCTCTACAATGCTTGGACTTGCCGACGATGTCGACAACGACGAGGACGACGATGAGACGGGCTGAAATCTGAAAATGCTAAGGGCTGAAATCTGCAAATCTTTATCTGCTGAATTCTGACGCTATGTCAGTGACGATGTCGATGACGACGACGACGCGACGACGACGCGCTGAAAACGCAAATGCTGAAATCTGCGGTTTCCGGGATGAAACTACAAACTTCGTGGGATCTGACTGTGCCGCGAAGATCTACTGCGGGAAGGTGAGATCTACAAGGTTCGGGACTTGTTCTACTGTGTCTAGTGCTGAAAATTGAAAACGTTGGTTCCTCTTGTGGTTCTGTCGCGGTAGATCTGCAAAACACTGGATTGCTAGGCTGATGCAAAAACGCTAGGGTTGAAAACTGATCATCTTGCAAAAACACTAAGGTTCCTGCTGTCTTGCTGTGGCCAGGCTGATTTGCTGTACAAAAACGCCAGGTCTGGTCTTGATCCAAAAATGCTAGCTTCTCTCGTGTGATGCAAAAACGCTAGGACATCTTGGGGGTCCTGCTGAGAAGTTGTCTGTTGAGCAAGTGCTCCTGCTGCCTCTTCTGCCAGAATTGCTAGCGCTAGGTTTTTCTTATATAGTCACTTACTGAATTTGCCCTACCCAGTTCCCAACAAAAGTCACATAAAAATAATAAGTGAAAAATGTCAAAAATAGGGAAAATAGGTCTATGCACTATAAAAATGCTCCTGATGGGTTTTGATGAAAATCTGATGATCATGCTATGTGCAACCAGAGGATATGCATCTACTCTAAGTTTCTGGACATGCACGGTTTGTGAACAGACTCACAAAAGTGCAAGATCACTTCCTAATCTAATTGAACTGAACCCATGTCATGAAGTAGCTTGTCCAAGTACACATAGGGTTAGATGTGTCACGTGACATCCCCTCCTTTTCAAAGTGAGGTACTGGTACCGAATTGTATGGCGTCGAGGGAGATGGCCAACAATGTCTTGAATCCTGGAAAGGACTCTTTACCGGCCCACTCTGATGCGTGGGTCATGCGATAGTTGAACTTCCTAAAGGTCAGCAACGCTTGCTTCTTTGGGCCGTGCCGAAAGCGACAGTCTTGTGTGGCTCCTTCGATGCTTCATCTTTGTCCGTAGTCATGCGTCTACCTTCTTCAAGAATCTCCGAAAATGAAAATTCTTGAAACCACTTCCAACACAAAAACATGAACATACCCATTCCATGTAAAGTGATTGGAAAAATTCTAGTCTTCCGAAAAGACTGTGCATGCAATGTAGATGAACAAAGAGACGGAGTGCCAAACTGTTTATCAAACACACGTAAACAACGGGGTCGAATCTTGACTTTCTGATCTAAATCAATCAACTGTGGCAAAACACAATGGAAATGCCGATGCTTGATGCTCAATCCTTCTTGTGCTCTTCCGAAAACTGTCATGCCAAGGAAGAGACATGGAATGTGAATTCCTTGGGTGCAAACATTTCAGCTTTTCATGAGTAATCCGTATACATCCGTGCTCATTCATGAGTGAATTGTGCTCAACGTACAATATGTCATGCCTATGAAAAGGGATCACATAAGGACGGTGACTAAAATACAGGAAAGCATCACGAATGACACACTCGAACAATGCGTACTGACTAATCATGCGCATACACAATACTTCCTGTGGGGGTTCTTTGGACCTTGACTCGAGAGCCGAGTTCGGTTCTTCGTGATCAATCGAATCTTCCTGTGAGGGTTCTGTGGACCTCGACTCGAAAGCAAAGATCGGTTCTTCGTGATTGATCGAATCTGCAACGAGGTTAGCTTCACTAGAAAAAGTGTCAACTAAACCATCATCCTTGTGAACAATCATATCATCTTCTTGGAAATCATCATGCTTGTGAGAAATCACATCTTTTTCTTGCAAAGCATCATGCTCATCATCTCGCTTATCATTATCATGCAAATCATGTGAGTGAGACTGAGAGAGTCTCCTTCTCCTGAATCCTTTCAATCTTAGCCTACACATTTGAAATGAGGGATGAAGAATGAACAACTTGCTCTCCACGAATGACAAGGGGAGAGTCACTTTTGACATTGAAAATGAACGTATTTTCCGCCCAATCAATAAGAGGGTTATGTTCACGAAACCATCAAATGCCTAAAAGCATATCACATCCTGTAAGAGGAGAGACTACAAATTTTCTCCGGAAGGACACTTGTTGAACATTGAACAAAACATCAAGGCACTCTTGCGTGATGAGAGAGTCCATACCTGGAGAGAAGCCTGACACCTCGAAAGGAGATGTCTTGCAAATCTCCAAGCGGGCTCTTTTGACAAGAGAATCACTAATCAAATCATGCATACTGCCTGGGTCAAACAATATGACAAAACGTTGACCATTTGTCACAAAGTGATGACGTGGCGGACAGCAGAAACCTTAATTTCTGCCAGAAACCCTAAAATTCCTGCAAACCCTAATTTTTGCCAAAAACCCTAAATTCCGGAAATCGCGGAGGCGGATTATTAAATTTTTTTTTTTTTTGGAAAATGATGAGCGACGCGAATTTTGCGTTTGCTTTTTTTTTATAAAAAAAAGAGAAAAGACTCTCTAAGAGAGAGAGAGAACTGATGCTTTTGATTTTAAAAGCTTTTGGGGCTCTGCTTTTGGGCATCCCTTGTAACCTTTAAATTAGTGGTGAGGGCCTCACTTCTCAGAGCATCTGGACGCAGAGTCTGAGAGTGAAACCCTAACCGCTCTCTTGTACTTTGATGATTGATTAATACAAAAAGAAATACCGAAAGGGGCGCCAGTCTTTGGGGCCAATATCTCTATGCACGGAACTCCGCCGGGCCAGTGCAAATCTATTGTGATCTGTGAATTGTTTTGAAGTGGTTATTTGGTGCTGTCGCGGTTGATTCTTGACTTGGAGTGTCCAAGTCTGTTACAGTGGTATCAGAGCACGGCCGATTTCTCTTCTACGGGAAATCCGATCTTCGAATTTTTTTTCCGTGGCACCTATGGCTTCAAGCAATGATCAGTCGACTCCCTCTGCATCTGGAGATGCGGGCAGGGATCACAACGAAGATTCCGGCACGGAGTATGGCCCGCCTAGGCCTACTCCAGCGGAGAAGCGAGAGATGGAGCGTCGAAAATTGATTGATGATGCAACAAAGATGATGCTCAATTTTGCCAAGGACCCGAAGATGGCAAGATATATGAACCAGACCTCTTTGGAAGAGGTACAGACAGAGTGGCAGAGAACCACAACACCACTCCCGAAACCCGCTCTCAAGAAACCTTCTGCCTCCAAGAAATATACGGAGAAGGAACTGGAGAACGTGGTTGATGCACGGATTGCTCAACTTTTCAACGTCCAAAGGAAAGGCAAAAAGCAGAAGAAAGGTACTGACTTCCCGGGATATTTGGGTCGTCAGTCGACATTCGATAAAGCAAAGAAACTGAAGAAGCGCGTCAAGTTTGAAGGCCTACCCAGTTCTTCTTCTTCTTCTTCTGACAGTGACAGGAAAAGCAAAAAGAGAAGCAAGAAACAACGCTTCGGAAAGGGCAAGAAAAAGGCAAGGAAGTCTAAGTCTCGCCCAGTGAGTGACACTTCTACAGAGGACTCGTCTACGGACAGTTCAGACTCTGACAACGGAAACTTTTATGCGAACAAGAGGAATTTTTACAAAGCCAACCAGTATGACTTTCTCGAAGATAAAAGCAAGAAAGTTCGAGAGTTTAATGAAGGTGGCCAAGCACTTAAGTTTGATACTTTTTCGGGATACTCCGATGCTTCGAAGGCTTTGTCTTTTATACAGCAGTTTGACATCGCTTTCGCGGGAGGACGCTATTCAGAGCACTCCAAGATTCGGAGAGCTGCCTCTTATTGGAATGCTCGCACTTGGTGGTCCACGCTTCTATTAAGCAAGACTGTGCCAGTTACATGGCTGAAATTCAAGAGGCTTTTTATTTCTTCTTGGTTGACTCAAGAGTTTGAGCGAGATATACGAGCTGCTTGGAACCATCTCCGGATGACCAAGAGCGATGCAATGAATTCTTACTGTGAAAGATTCTGGAACTCTTTTCTACCTGCCTCTTCATTCAAGAAGATCTCGTTCAGAGAACAGATTGAGCGGTTTACATTGGGTCTACCTACAAAGATCCGAGACCACTGCTTGGAACAGAAGTCAGCTTCTATTCAGGAGTTGATGAGTCATGCGAAGCGGGGCTTTGCCATTCACTCTGGCAGTCTGACCTACCCCACAGATGAGGCCATGACACAACGAGCCGAACAGACTTCTGGGAATGAAAGTAGAATGAAAAAGAGCAACCCAGAGAAAAAAAAAAGGATGCACGACCCAAGCTTACTCTTGAGAAGAGAACTCGCTTCATCAGAGAGGGGAAGTGCTTTGGATGCGGGGAACATGGACATATTTCCGCAAAGTGCCCTGATAAGGCACAGAAAGAACAGAATGATAAAGACGACAACAGGTCTGAGAGTTCGAGAGCAGCTGAGGAGTGTGGCAGAAAAGGCAGATAGAAAAGCAGAACTGGTACCACATGGCGTGGGACCTGCACCGAATCAAATGAATGAAAGTACAAACTTTGCCGCTTTTTTGGGGCAAAGTGAAGGATCAGGAAGCTCTTTTGAAGGAGCCAAGGCCAACTTCTTTTCACTTGGAATTGGCGGCTCGATTTGGAACTACGCTCGACAGACTGATGCCACAGGCGGAGGTAGTTCGACTGGCACCCGGATGGGATGTTGCCATTACACCGAGCATTGGCAAACTTCGTTTGCAATGACAGGGGTGTTCAGGGCACGTGAGTGACGTTCTACTCGGGATCCCTTGGTACCACAAGAACTACACCGTGGTTGACTACCAGGCCGAGAAAGCGACTTTGATAAATGAAGGGCTTAGAGATTGTACTTGAAGAACTTCAGTTTTCTTACTCATTCTTTTGGGAGAACTGAACGATGGATAAAAGTTGAATATGTTTTGACCTGAAGAAAAGAACGCCAAGATTTTTTTCTCCACGCTCATGCCGATTGCTTTTGAGAGGGCCTGAAGATCATACCATTGATCTGATATCTGGAAGCACGCCACCGAATCGGCCACCTTATCGTGTGAGCCGAGTACAGAATGAAAAGATTATGAACTCAGTGAAAAACCTCTTGGAAAAGGGTCTTGTCCAGCCTAGTACTTCACCGTATTGCTCTCCAGTGTTCTTGGTTTTGAAGAAAGACGGATCTTGGAGAATGTGCATCGATTATAGCACTCTCAACGAAATCACCATCAAGAACAGATTTCCGATTCCTAGGATCGATGATATACTCGACAGGTTACAGGGATCCTCGTGCTTTAGCAGGATTGACTTGAAGAGTGGATATCATCAGATCAGGATAGCGCCAGGAGATGTCTACAAGACAGCTTTTCGGACGACTTTTGGGTTATTTGAGTTTTTGGTGATGCCTTTTGGCTTAACCAATGCTCCTGCGACATTTAACCGGATGATGGACATGATATTTCGAGAGTACAGGCTATTTGTTCGCACTTTCTTTGACGACATCATTGTTTTCTCCAAGAATGAGGCAGAACACAGAGATCATCTGCTTCAAGTCTTTCAGGCATTACGAGATCACACGTTAGTGATTAATGCAAAGAAAAGTGAATTTTTCCTACTAGAGATACACTTTTTGGGACACATTGTGTCAGCAGCAGGAGTGCGAATGGACCCGGCCAAGATAGAGACTATCCGTGATTGGCCCGATTTGAGGAATGTCCATGAAGTTAGAAGCTTCTTGGGACTGTGTTCGTACTATAGGCGGTTCATACGAAAGTTTGCAGAGGTTGCTTCCCCTTTGCATATCTTGACACAGAAAGGAGTACCTTTTTCGTGGGGACCCACAGAGGTGACTGCCTTTCAGACATTGAAAGAGAAATTCACTACAGGACCAGATTTGACTTTGCCGGACTTGCAGAAGTCATTTGAAGTATTTTGTGATGCTTGTGGTCGTAGTCTGGGTGCGGTCTTGATGCAAGAAGGCCATGTCATAGCTTACGAGAGCCGTTTGTTCTCTAGGCCGGAGATGACAGCACAGATCTATGGGAAAGAGCTTTTGGCGGTTATCCACGCTCTTACTCAGTGGCGGCATTACCTACTCGGAGCGGATTTTACTGTCTTTACAAACCATCAGAGTTTGCGCTACTTCTTGTCCCAGAAGCAGCTTTCGGAAAAGCAGATGCGGTGGGCGAACATCTTGTCACAGTTTCACTTCCAGATTGTCCATGTGCAGGGACAGAAGAATGTGGTGGCAGATGCTTTGTCTCGGAAACCGTTGGTTCTGGCTATTTCCGCGATACATCATAGGAGCTTCGAGGATATGGTCGATCAGTATGCCACAGATACAGATTTTGCAGATATTTTCACACGGATACGGGATGGGGAGACAGTAGCGGGATACTCCCTTCGGGAAGGCTACTTGATGAAAAAGACTATGTTGTGCGTTACACAGCCGTTGAGGGAAAAGGTTATGACTGAATGCCACTGTCCACCTTTTACGGGTCACCGCGGCATTGCTACCACCATGAAAGGGGTAGAGAGATATTTCTTTTGACCGAGACTCAAGAAAGATGTGGAAGAGTTTGTGCGCAGTTGCTAGGTATGCCAGAAGGTCAAGTTTGACAGGCATAAAGCACAGGGATTGTTACAGCCTTTACCCATACCCACCCGCCCCTGGGAAAGTATAGCAATGGATTTCATTTTTGATCTCCCGAGAACACAGAGTGGTCACGATGGTATCTGGATTGTTATTGACAGATTTAAGCAAACAGGCTCATTTCATTCCAGTGAAGAAAACAGTCAAGCCGGATCACTTGGCGAGACTGTTTGTGGCCCAGATTTTCAGATTACATTGCATGCCTGAGACAATTGTCTCCGACAGAGACCCCAGATTTACGAGTTTGTTTTGGAAGGCAATTTGGGAGAACATTAGCACGCGGTTGCAGTTCTCGTCATCGTTCCACCCGCAGACTGACGGGCAATCCGAGATTGCCAATTCAGTGGTTCTAGATTTATTGAAGTCTTATATCTCAGATCAGAAGACTCAATGGGAAAGATATTTACCTTTGGTGGAATTTGCCTACAATAACACGATACACTCGTCGACTCGTAAGGCGCCATTTGAGATTGTTGAAGGTGCTGCGAAGGTTCCACCCTTCTTGAGCACGAAAGATAAGATCTTTGAAGCGGATGAATATACGCGAGATCTGGATACGGCTTTTGCCAAGGTTCGCGAGACTTTGCAGAAGTCTCAAGAACGACAGAAAAAGGCAGCGGATCGCCATCGTCGCGACATGAAATTGAAGGAGGATGATTGGGTGCTCTTACGTTTTGAGAAGGCACGCCTAAGAAAGAAAAAGGGAAAGGAGAGGCTTTTTCCAAAGCTTAGTATGTGATACTACGGACCTTTCCAGATTATTGACAAGATAAATGATGTCTCCTTCCGATTGAAACTGCTAGATACTTGGAGGATTCACAATGCATTGCATGTGAGTCTCTTGAAACCTTTTAAAGGTGATGTGCCTGATGAGCAACCCGAAGTGGAAGAAAACGAGAAGATCCTTGTTCCTGAACAGATTTTGGCACATAACGATACGAAGAAAGGTAAAGTCTGAAGGCGGTTCTTGGTTTAGTTCAAGAACTTTCCTGGATTTGATGCGAAGTGGATGGAGGAGGAGGACCTAGCAGATACTCCTCGGATTGTGAAACTTTACCTCGATGTTTTGGTTTAGCATAGTCTACTCCAAACGGAACCCAGAATTCAGCTTGGCCGGAGATCTGGTGCAGTGGGATGCACAAGAGGGGAGTCACTCCACTCCTTTGTCAGCAGATGCCTCGATTTTGATACTAAAGTCACTGATGTCTCTTTGAGCTTCAGGGATACTGAGAGCTGACAGTATTCTGCTGGATGACTTTATGAAATGGAATTCCTGATTATGATATTGATTTGTTCTTGACTTCTTGTGAGTGCAGGAACTGATAGCCGAAATGACTGCAGCATTTTGGTCTACTTGATCTCGAATAGACATGGTTGCAATAGGGGTTAGTCAATCGGACATCGATGAGGTCCCGATTGGACCTAGATGTGATTGCTAGCTACATTGCCGATAAATCATGGTCTAAGATCCGAATGAATGTTGAATGTCATGTGATGTCCTGTGATGTTTGGTGATGTCGTGTGATGTGACTGTCGATTTTGTACATGTGCTAGATGTGTGTTCCTAGTACGTAGGTACTAACAGTCAGTGTCTGCTAAGACGGTTTATGGCTTTTGTCGGTTTTGCAGGCGTAATCGCGGTCGATTACAATGCTTTCAAGAGGGGGGTATGCCACAAAGTGATGACGTGGCGGACAGCAAAAACCTTAATTTCTGCCAGAAACCCTAAAATTCCTGCAAACCCTAATTTTTGCCAAAAACCCTAAATTCCGGAAATCGCGGAGGCAGATTATTAAATTTTTTTTTTTTGGGAAAATGATGAGCGACGCGAATTTTGCTTTTGCTTTTTTTTATAAAAAAAAGAGAAAAGACTCTCTAAGAGAGAGAGAGAACTGATGCTTTTGATTTTAAAAGCTTTTGGGGCTCTGCTTTTGGGCATCCCTTGTAACCTTTAAATTAGTGGTGAGGGCCTCACTTCTCAGAGCATCTGGACGCAGAGTCTGAGAGTGAAACCCTAACCGCTCTCTTGTACTTTGATGATTGATTAATACAAAAAGAAATACGGAAAGGGGCGCCAGTCTTTGGGGCCAATATCTCTAGGCACGGAACTCCGCCGGGCCAGTGCAAATCTATTGTGATCTGTGAATTGTTTTGAAGTGGTTATTTGGTGCTGTCGCGGTTGATTCTTGACTTGGAGTGTCCAAGTCTGTTACACCATTCACATGACCATAACACTTAATGAGAGACTCATCAATGGGAGGATCATGAGAGACTTGGGTCACACTCGTGTTCTCATTTATTGCATTGATAGAGGAAGTGGGTTCTGTGGATTCTTTAGATTCATTCGATTCAAGCTTAGGACATGTTCTTTTTATACGACCCTTGATGTGACAATGAAAACAACGACCTTCCTTAGAATAAATGCTTTGTTCTTCCGACGTGATGTATCCTTTTAAAATTCCTTGTTCTGCCTTTTCATCTGGAGTGAGCTTAGGTCGTTCTTACCATTCTTAGCGTTTTAACTGTTCGGAGGGTTCTGAGAAGTTTGAAAAGTACTTGTGGAAGTCTTGTTTTCCTTAGGCTTTCCCTTGTTGTGCTTCATCTCTTGTACGAGAGCAATTGCTACCGCCTTGTTGAGATCGATTGGATCAAGTACCTTCACATCAAACTTGATATACTCGTCCAATCCATAAAGGAATACCTCTTTGCGCTCCGCATCCGATTTGTGTAATTGAGTGCCGAGTTGCAAAACACGATTAGAGAAAGACATAACTGGCATACCGTTTTGCTTGAGACCGCACCAATCGTCCTTCAACCGTGCTAGGTAGTGTGGGAGCATAAACCGCGCCTTGAGCTTGTCTTGGAAGTCGGCCCAATTGAAAGAAAGGGGCGCGCCACCTCGGCTTCCTCTAGGTGCGTGGTCATCTGTGTCTCTTGCCATGCGTGGTACCAATTAATGGAATCACCGGCAAGGAACATAGCTGTTGTCAAAACCTTGCTATTTCCTGTCTTCTTAGT
Source organism: Adiantum capillus-veneris (assembly GCF_014529385.1). Taxonomy (NCBI): domain Eukaryota; kingdom Viridiplantae; phylum Streptophyta; class Polypodiopsida; order Polypodiales; family Pteridaceae; genus Adiantum; species Adiantum capillus-veneris. Next base: position 16,495,700 of record NC_140950.1, read on the forward strand.
TGTCACAAAATAAGCATTAAATTGATGCAACCAAGAATGAATAACAGTAGCATCCATCTTACCATCATACTTACTGAAAGTCAACTTCTCTGTGACTGGGTTGTTCGAGTCCGAATCTCGGCTTGCGCCACTTGATGAACTACCAACATCTTTGGCCGGCTCGGACTTCGAGGTGAGAACCTGTCGGACCAACTCTTGCATGCGTAGTTCTCTCTGTGCCTCACGCTCGGCCTCCGAGGCTGCTCGTCTTTCTTCGGCCGCCTCCTTTCTTTGTGCTTTTCTTTTTTTTCGTTCCTCGGCTGCCAACCGCGCTTCGCGGTCCAAGGTTTCCTTTCTGGTTTGGCGTTCACGCTCAATGGCAATGCGATTCGCTTTTAGTTGTGCCATCACAACACGATTCGCTTCTTGTTGTTGTGCCATCAAGTCCATCATCGACTTGACCAAAGCCTCCATAGGATTTGGTACAATTTGTGGCATAGATGGGGAAGTAGGGTCCGAAAAACCTCCTTGGTGGTGAGATTCTTCTTCGCTACTGTCATGCCCATCACCTCCATGCGAAGTATCCATTCCGCTTCGGGTGATGACTATACACTGAGATCTTTGGTTCTTAAGTTCTCGAGGAACTTGGGTTCTTGAGGTTCTTCTTTAGCTTGCAATCTGTGTTAGAGAAGGATCTTCTCTTCACCCGAGTTCTTCTCTTTCCCGCGGGCGCATCTCTTGGCGGCCTTGCACTCACACCAAGGTTTCTTTTTCCCACCTCACGTCGATTGGTCGGCCGCTAAGTGCACGGTCTGCTCTCAATGAGTGAAAAGAGGAACAAGGGGAGGTTGGACAAGCCCTTCTTTCTTGTTCTTGGTTTCCTGTCACTCTTAAAAAACATGATTAGGAATCGACATGCCCAAGAGAACTTGGGTTGCGTGTGACCGCAACAAGCAAAAAAAATTCTGTGGTTCTTCCCTTGAGTGATACAGAACACTGCCAAAGCTTTGATACCAATGTAAGGTGTAGCGGAAGTGAATGTTGAACTTTGCTCAAGATGAGTGCTCCGAACTGTGCTCAAGGGTTCCTTTTACTTACGGAAGGGAGAGCCTTCGTTCCTTTAATGAGAGAGTGCAAGTGATCACAAACAAAGTGGATAAACACTGTGAATGAAAGTGCTGAGACTGAGAGATAGAGTGAGAAGCATACGACACCAAGATGTTGTCAAAACCCTCCTCCGAAGGCCCCACTCTCTATGGCGAGAGCGGTCTACTATTGATTGCACAAATCTCTACAATGCTTGGACTTGCCGACGATGTCGACAACGACGAGGACGACGATGAGACGGGCTGAAATCTGAAAACGCTAAGGGCTGAAATCAGCAAATCTTTATGTGCTGAATTTTGACGCTATGTCGGTGACGACGTCAATGCGACGACGATGCGACGACGATGAGCTGAAAACGCAGATGCTGAAATCTGCGGTTTCCGGGCTGAAACTACAAACTTCGCGGGATTTGACCGTGTGGCGAGGATCTGCTGCGGGAAGGTGAGATCTGTGAGGTTCGGGACTTGTTCTGCTGTGTCTAAGTGCTGAAAACTGAAAACGCTGGTTCCTCTTGTGGTTCTGTCATGGTAGATCTGCAAAACGCTGGACTGCGAGGCTGATGAAAAAACGCTAGGGCTGAAAGCTGTTCTTCTTGCAAAAACGCTAAGGTTCTTGCTGTCTTGCTATGGCTAGGTTGATTTGCTTGATTTGCTGTACAAAGACACCAGGGCTGGTCTTGATCCAAAAACGCTAGCTTCTCTGCTGTGATGCAAAAACGCTAGGACATCTTGGGGGTCCTGCTGAGAAGTTGCCTGTTGAGCAAATGCTCCTACTGCCTCTTCTGCCAGAATTGCTATCGCTAGGTTTTTTTTATATAGTCACTTACTGAATTTGCCCTACCCAGTTCCCAACAAAAGTCACATAAAAATAATAAGTGCAAAATGTCAAAAATAGGGAAAATAGGTCTATGCACTGTAAAAATGCTCCTGATGGGTTCTGATGGAAATTTGATGATCATGCTATGTGCAACCAGAGGATATGCATCTACTCTAAGTGTCTGGACATGCACGGTCTGCGAACAGACTCACAAAAGTGTCAGATCACTTCCTAATCTAACTGAGCTGAAACTATGTCATGAAGTAGCTTGTCCACGTACACATAGGGTTAGATGTGTCACGTGACACCTTGGGAGGGCGAAGCCTCCTAAACAAGAATTTACTTGGTTTTGGCTTCTCTTTATCCGGTTGAGAGAAAATTTTACTTGTGTTCCCAGCATGCAATTGGTTGGACACAATGTTCATAGGTCGGTGGGGAGGGTGTGTAAGTACGGAATTGACCTTGACAAAACCTTCACTATACCTATCAGGGATACCCAAGTTCCTTGATGTGAGGTTGACAGAGATGACCTCCGCTTGGGCTCCTTGGCGTAGCTCTTTGGAATACCGCTCTCGCCTCGAATGAAGACGGTCTATGACACATAATCTTTGATGAGAAACGTGAGCTTCTCCCAATCGATAATGGGCTTGAACCTGCGAAACCACTTAATGCCCAAAATGATATCATATCCTACAAGTTTGGAGACTACAAAACGACGAGTGATTAATTTGATGTTTTTGCATGGCAGATCAGCCTCGACAGTAGCAGACTCCAGCAAGTAGCCTAACGTTTTTGCATCAAGCTTCAGTTCAGCCCATCGTTTTTGATTTGCAGATCAGCCTCGGCGTTTTGCAGATCCATGGCGTCAGATCAGCCCATAGCCTCAGCGTTTTCAGTTTTCAGCATAGACACACCGCAGAATAGCCCCCAAACCTCGCAGATCTCACCTTCCCGCATCTGTTCCTCGCCGCATGGTTAGATCCACCGAAGTTTGTAGTTTCAGCCCAGAAACACAGATTTCAGCATCTGCGTTTTCAGCGCGTCGTTGTTACATCGTTGTCATCACCGTCGTCACCAACATAGAGTCAGAATTCAGCAGTTAAAGATTTGCAGATTTCAGCCCGTCTCGTCGTCGTCCTCATCGTCGTCGACATCGCCGGCAAGTCCACTGCATTGTAGAATATTTGTGCAATCAATAGTAGACCGCTATCGCCATAGAGAGTGGGGCCTTCGGAGGAGGGTTAGACAACATTCTGATGTCGTATTCTTCTCTCTCTATCTCCCAGTCTCAACACCTTCATTCACAGTGTTTTACCACTTTGTTTGTGATCATTTGCACTCTCTCACTAAAGGAACGGAAGGCTCTCCCTTCCGTAAGTAAAAGGAACCTTGAGCACAGTTCGGAGCACTTATCTTGAGCAAAGTTCAACATTCACATCTGCTGCACCTTACATTGGTATCAGAGCTTTGGCAGTGTTCTGTATCACTCAAGGAAAGAATCACTGATTTTGTTTTGCTTGTTGCGATCGCACGTAACCCAAGTCCACTTGGGCATGTCGATTCCTAATCGTGTTTTTGAAGAGTGACAGGAAACCCAAGAAAGAAGGGCTTGTCCAACCTCCCCTTGTGCCTCTTTTCACTAATTGAGAGCGGACTGTGCACTTAGCGGCCGGCCAATGGACGTGAGGTGGGAAAAAGCAACCTTGGTGTGAGCGCAAGGCTGCCAAGGGGTGCGTCTTTGGAAAAGAGTAGAGCTCGGGTAAGAGAAGATCCTTTTCTAACACAGATTGCAAGCGAAAGAAGAACCTCAAGACACTCAAGACTCTAGAACCTCAAGAACCTCAAGACTCAAGAACCCGTGAACCCAAGATCCATAAGAACCCAAGTTCCTCGTGAACTTAAGAACCAAAGACTTCAGTGTATGGTCATTACCCGAAGCGGAATGGATACTTCACATGGAGATGATGAGCATGGAAGTGGCGAAGAAGAATTTTCCTCACCGGGAGGTTTTTCTGACCCGCCCCCTTCCCCATCTACGCCAAGGATTGCACCAAATCCTATGGAGGCTTTGGTCAAATCGATGATGGATATGATGTTACACCAAGAAGCGCGACGCGATACCTTGGAGCATGAGCGCAAAGAAAGACGAGAATCCATGGAACAGGACCACCAAGAAAGACAGGAATCCATGGAACGGGAGCGCCAAGAACGACAGGCATCTTTGGATCGCGAGCGTGAGTAATCGCTCTTGGCGGTTGAAGAATGAAAAGAAAGAAAAGCAGAAAGAAAGGCAGCTATTGAGCGTGAGCGTGAGCAAGCGCGCTTGGCGGCCGAAGCACGAAAGAAGGTGGCCGAAGAGAGGAGAGCGGCTTTGGAGGCAGAGCGTGAGGCGTAGAGAGACCAACGCATGCAAGAGTTTGTCCGACAGGTTATCACCTTGAAACCCGAGCCGGCCAAAGATGATGGTGGTTCCTCAAGTGGCCCAAACCGAGATTCGGACTCCAACAACCCCGTCACTGAGAAGTTGACTTTCAGTAAGTATGACGGTAAGATGGATGCTAGTGTTATTCATTCTTGGTTGCATTAATTTAATGTTTATTTTGCGACAACTAAGAAGATAGGAAATAGCAAGGTTTTGACGGCAGCTATGTACCTTGCCGGTGATGCCATTAATTGGTACCACGCATGGCAAGAGGCACAGTTGACCGCGCAGCTAGAGGAAGCCGAGGAAGGCGCGCCCCTTTCTTTCAATTGGGCCGACTTCCAAGACAAGCCCAAGGCGTGGTTTATGCCACCACTGTACCTAGTGCGGTTGAAAGAGGATTGGCGCAACCTCAAGCAGAATGGTATACCAGTCATGTCTTTTTCTAATCGTGTTTTGCAGCTCGGCACCCAATTACGCAAATCGGATGATGAGCGCAAAGAGGCTTTCCTTTTTGGGTTGGACGAATATATGAAGTTTGATATAGAAGTCTTCGACCCCGCGGATCTCAACAAGGCGGTAGCAATTGCTCTCTCCCAAGAGATGAAGCACAACAAGGGCAAGCCTAAGGAGAACAAGTCGTGTCAAAGTACCTCCCAGACTTCTCAGAACCCTAAGAATGGTAAGAACGATAATTCTTCTAGCCAGTCTTCCTCTATTTCTTGGGAAAAGAAATCTAACAATGAATCTAAGGGTAAAGCTAAAACACCTACTAAACCTAAGCTCACTCCTTATGAAAAAGCCGCAAAAGGAATTATAGGAGGATACATAACGGCAGAAAAACAAGTCATTTATGCTAGAAAGGTCGTTGTTATCAATGTCACGTCAAGGGTCACATTAAAGCGGCTTGTCCTAAGACAACCCCACCTAAAGAACCTAAGACACCCACAACCACCACAAGCACTTTAATGAACCAAGCTGAATCTTCTCATGTCTCTGACACACACATTGATGAGTCTCTCATGAAGTGTTGTGGTCATGTAAAGGGTCAGTGTTTTGTCATATTGTTTGATCGAGGCAGTATGCATGATGTGATTAGTGTCTCTCTTGTAGAGAGAGCCTGCCTAGAGGTTAGTCAGACATCTCCTCTCGAGGTGTCGGCTTCGCTCTCGGTATGGACTCTCATCACGCAAGAGTGCCTTGATGTGTTGTTTACAGTTCAATAAGCTGCTGTCCGTAGAAAATTTATTGCGTCTCCTCTCTCAAGATGTGATATGCTTTTGGGCATTAGATGGTTTTGTGAGTATAACCCTCTTATTGACTGGGAGGACAACACTCTCATATTAAATGCCAAGAGTGACTCTTCCATGATCATTCGTGCTGAGGAGGATCTGTATTCTTTGCTTCTCATTTCTCATGTGCAGATAAAGCGTGAATTACGACGAGGAGCACAAGCGGCATTCATCTATGCTGCTCCAGTTACCTTGAGCATTCAGACTCCAGACTGGTATTCAGCTTTGTTTACCAAGTTTAAGCATCTCTTTTTGCAGGATGATCTTCCACCCCGTCTCCCACCTAAGCGGCCGGAGGACCATTGTATCGAGCTTACGGAGGGGGCACAACCAATCAGTAAGGCTCCCTACCGTTTGAACAAGACACATGAAGAAGAGTTAGAGCGGCAACTCACGGAGTTGGTGGCTAGAGGATTTATACGTCCTAGTGTAAGTCCTTTTGTTGCTCATATTTTGTTTCCCCGTAAAAAGGATGGTTCGTCTCGTTTGTGTGTTGATTACAAGGCATTGAACAGGATGACCGTCAAGAACAAGTTTCCGATGCCTCGCATTGAGTATATCCTTGATAGGCTCAATGGGGCAAAGGTCTTTAGCAAGGTCGATCTCAAAAGTGGATACCATCAGGTACGGGTATTCAAAGGCAACATCTTAAAGACCGTTTCACACAGAGCGAGTACAATGAGAGTATGTGGTTAGGCCTTTTGGATTGACAGGTGCCGTGGATACGTTTAATCGTCTCATGGTAGGCCGTTTTGGCGATATGGTTTGTGTATGTGTGTTCATCTTTGTTGATGATATTCTCATTTTTTCTGCATTGTGGGAACAACATGAAAAGGATGTCGAAAGGGTACTAACCAGTTTGGATGAGTGTCAGTTGTACATTGCAGCTAAGAAATTTGAGTTTTTTCTCATTAAAGTTACTTATCTGGGTTATATCATTTCTACAGAAGGCGTAAAGCTAGCCTTCGCGAAGGTGGAACAGGTACGTAATTGGGATTTGCCCAAGACTGCATATGATGTGCGTTTTTTTCTTGGTTTATGTCAAGCATATAGTTTGCACATAGAGAATTTTGCACGCATTGCTGCACCTATGATTGATGTTTTGAAAAGGGTAAAGACTCGCCGTCAGCGTGTGGATTTACCCGAGGCGGCCATTGAGGCTTTCGCAGCTCTCAAGGTTGCGGTGAGACAGAAGCGTCGTGTCTCATCCTTGTCTCTTGGGATGACCTCTTTGAGGTATGGACAGATGCGAGCAATGTCGCCATAGACGTAGTGCTTCAGCAACATGGTCGTCCAGTAGCTTTCCTTAGTCAGAAGCTCAATAATGCAGAAAAGAACTATTCAGTTTATGATAAAGAACTTTTGTCTGTCATTTTTGTTTTAGGAGTCGGTAGGGCACTCCCGGCCGCTCTCCTCATACACCAGAAAAGTGCACAAGAAGAACGACCAGGATTATGCACCCAGAATCCTAAGTCAGACGCTTTTGTCTGTCATTCACTCTCTTAAGCATTGGAAGCATTTTTTGTATGGTAGAGAGTTCACAGTTTGCACAGATCATCAAGCCCTCAAGTGGCTCCAGTCTATGCCTAGTGCACATTGGAGTGATTGCCAAGCATGGTGGTCACAATTTTTTGAGCAATTTGGAGGTTTGATTGAGTATGTGCCTGGAGAAGCTAACCCTGTTCCAGATGCGTTAAGTCGCAAAGGACAGATTTTGGCTCTTGAGTCACGATCCACAGTTTCTCTTCAGTGTGTGTCTTTCGACAGCATGTAGAACCAGTATGCGGATTCTGAGTTTGGTAAGCAATGGTTGCAGGCTCTTGCTTCCCAAGGGCCAAGCAACTATGTCATTTGTGATGGTTTGTTGTATTTTCGTCAACGTCTATGTGTGTTGTCCTCTCTCAGGCCAGCCATATTGCATGATGCACATGACTCTCTCACGGGTGAGCACAGGGGAATAAACACCACTTTGAAAAAAATAGAAAGATTCTTTTATTGGCCTAAAATGCGAAAAGATGTGTTTCGTTATGTCACACAGTGTACTATATGTCAAAAGGTAAAAGCTCCTCGGGGTAAGCAGCAAGGCCTCTTGCTTCCGTTGCTTATTCTCGATGGACCTTTTCAAGATATTTCCATGGATTTAGTGACTAAGCTTCCACCTAGTTTGCATGCAAGGAACACTCAATGTTTGACAATTCTTGATCGTTTCAGCAAGTTTTGCACGTTAATTCCTTGTAAGGCCACAGTCACAACACAAGATGTAGCACGGTTGTTCATAAAGCATTGGTACCTCCTTTGTGGTTTGCCAAAATCGATTGTTTCCGATAGGGATGTTAAGTTCACGTCCAATTTTTGGCGCGTACTCTTTGAAAATTTTGGTACTAAGTTTAATTTTTCATCGGCTTTTCATCCACAGTCAGATGGTCAGACAAAGATTTACACTCAATTGGCTTTTGATATTTTAAAGTCATATGTGCATGATCAACAGTCTCATTTGGAGCTCTATCTCCCATTGATTTAGGCTATTTTGAATGACTCTTTATGCTCTGCCATTGGTCGAAATCCGTATGAGGCAGCTTTTGACCGTCCGTTCCAATCACTTTTGACTCGCTCGGTCAGTCAAATACCTGATGCCAATGCTTAAAGTAAGTCGTTGGATGAGGTTTCTGAGAGTGTGAAGCTTCGGCTAAGCAAGGCTCAGGAATCTTACTCACGGCAGGCTAATAAGCATCGTCAGGATGTTTCGATCAAGGAAGGAGATTCGGTGTATTTAAGAATCATGAAGCAACATCTTAAGCAAGTTGGAAAGAAGTGCCCAAAGTTGTCTTTTCGAATGTATGGTCCATTTCCTGTCATTAAAAAGATAAATGATGTTTCAATGAAATTGCAGTTGCCTAACTCATGGTCAATGCACAACGTTTTCCATGTTTCTTGGTTGAAAGTGTTTTAGGGAACACCTCTAAAGGACATTTCGGAAGAAGAAGAACCGGAGATCATCGATGAAGCTGAAGTCATTGAGCCGGAGCAAGTATTGTTGTATCGGTTTCGCCATGGTTCAAAGAAGCAAGTGAGACAGTACTTTTTGAAGTTCAAGGATCAAGGAACCCATGAAGCAGTGTGGGTTGATAAAGAGTTTTTCAAAGATTATCCCGAGATGTTGGCAACCTACAAGGAAGCCATGCAGATCGGTACCAATACCTCACTTTAAAAAGAAGGGGATGTCACGTGCACATCTAACCCTGTGTACGTGGACAAGCTACTTCATGACAAGGGTTCAGTCAGTCTAGCCTAGAAAGTGTTCTGGCACCTTTGTGAGTCTATTCGCAGACCGTGCATGTCCCGACACTTAAGAGTAGATGCATATCCTCTGGTTGCACAGAGCATGATCATCAGCATTACCATCAGATTCCATCAAGAGCATTTTATAGTGCAGAAAACCTATTTTTTCAATTTTAGCCATTTTTCACTTATAATTTGTAAGTGACTTTTGTTGGGATCTGGGTAGGGCAATTTAGCCATGCAAGTATATAAGAAATCGTAGCGCTAGCACTCTTGGGCAGAAGAGGTAGTAGGACTAAGAGTTCAACAGGCACCTTCTCAGCAAGATCTCCCCAAACAACAAACCTAGCGTTTTTGCAAACAGCAAGCCTAGCGTTTTTCATCCACAGCAAGCCCTGGCGTTTTTGCATGGCAGATCAGCCTAGGCAATCGCAGACTCCAGCAAGTAGCCTAGCGTTTTTGCATCAAGCTTCAGTTCAGCCCAGCGTTTTTGATTTGCAGATCAGCCTCGGCGTTTTGCAGATCCACACTCAGCCTTTTCAGTTTTTAGCATAGACACACCGCAGAATAGCCCCCAAACCTCACAGATCTCACCTTTTTGCAGCAGTTCCTCGCCGCACGGTTAGATCCACTGAAGTTTGCAGTTTCAGCCCAGAAAACACAGATTTCAGCATCTGCGTTTTCAGCGCGTCGTCGTCGTCATCGCCGTCATCACCGACACAGAGTCAGAATTTAGCAGATAAAGATTTGCAGATTTCAGCCATCAGCATTTTCAGATTTCAGCCCGTCTCGTCGTCGACCTCATTGTCGTCGACATTATCGGCAAGTCCACTGCATTGTAAAGATTTGTGCAATCAATAGTAGACCGCTCTCGCCATAGAGAGTGGGGCCTTCGGAGGAGGGTTTGACAACATTCTGGTGTCGTATTCTTCTCTCTCTATCTCTCAGTCTCAGCACCTTCATTCACATTGTTTACTACTTTGTTTGTGATCATTTGCACTCTCTCACTAAAGAAAAAAAAGGCTCTCCCTTCCGTAAGTAAAAGGAACCTTGAGCACAGTTCGGAGCACTGATCTTGAGCAAAGTTCAACATTCACAACCGCTGCACCTTACAAGATTCCACCGCGACACATCAGAGATTCACTTCAAAAATACTGCACACCTTCAAATCACAGTTTAAAAAAGAGTCGACACGGCTCAGCGTAGTTCCGTGCCCAAAGGTATTGGCCCCAAAGACTGGTGCCCCTTTCGGTATTTCTTTTTATATTAATCTGTGCTCAAAGTACAAAGAGGGCACGAGGGTCTCACTCTCAGACTCTGTGTCCAAATGCTTCGAGAAATGAGTCCCTAAGGCCATTTATAAAGGTTACAATAGGGTTGCTAAAAGAAGAGCCCCCAAAAGCTTCTCAAACTCAAAAGCAGTAGTCTCCAAAAGCTTTAATGCTAAAAACAATAATCCCCATAAAGCAAATGGCTCCAAAAAGCAGTGAAAAAGCAGCTAGCGTAGTTTACGGAAATCCTTACAATTTTGCCACGTCAACAGTTGTGGACGACTTTGTACGGAGTTGCTTGGTATGCTAAAAGGTCAAGTTTGACAAGCATAAACCACAAGGATTGTTATAACCTTTACCCATTCCCACCCGCCCCTGGGAAAGTATTGCTATGGATTTCATTTTTGATCTCCCACAAACACAGAGTGGGCATGATGGCCTTTGGACGGTCATCAACAGATTCAATAAGCAGGTTCACTGCTCTGTAGTAAAAAAGACAGTTAAGCTCGATCCTTTGGCAAAAGTGTTCGAATATATGGCATGTCTGAGTCCATTGTTTTGGACAAAGATCCCCGATCTACTAGTTGTTTTGGATGGCAATCTAGGAGAACATTGGCACGTGGTTGCAGTTGCCGTCCTTGTTCCACCCGCAGATAGATGGGCAATTTGGAAATAGCCAATTCAATGGTTTTGAATTTGTTGAAGTCTTCTTCTTTGTATCAGAAGACTAAATGGGAAAAGTCTTTGCCCTTGGTGGAGTTTACCTACAACGACACACGGGAAAGATGCCATTTGAAGTGTTCGAAGGTGCTAAGAATTTTCTTCAATTTCTAAGTACCTAAGACAATATTCTCTTGAAGAAGATTTTTGAAACAAAGTCTAGAAGGCCATCTAGCCGTTTAAAGGAGGAGAGGTCGTCCTCTTTTGAAAATGACCAAATCAACAAGAAAACCAAGGAGTTCAAGGAAGGGAGTCAGGGCAGGACACCCATCGAGCCCTTGAGTTGAACAACAGTTTGACGTCGCCTTCTCTGGACCGTGGTTCTCAAAACATTCAGGGAGTGAAAGGCGGCTTCTTACTTGAAAAGAACGATGAATATCCAAGAGATGTCATTATGCCTTGGCATCATTTGAAAATGACTGAGAAAGATACATTGGATGATTATTGCCAGAGATTTTCGGATACTTGTCGAAGATTCTTTTGAAAGACCAGATTGAGCGGTTTTGCTATGATTTGCTAAAGAGATCCAAGACTATGCTTTAAACCAGAAGTCTAACTCCATGGGACATGACTAAGCAACGATTTGGAATGCATGTCGGCTCATTGACTTATGCGACGGACATGATAGTATCAAAAAGGCAAGAATCTTCTAGTGACGAGAATGAATCAAGGGAACCAGATGATAGCTCATCACAGAATTCTGGCGAATCAGAGGGTTCCGACGAACTAAGGAAACCAGGTGCAAGTTCATCAAAGGATTCCAGAGAAAGAGGAATCAGATGATAGTGCGTCTTAGGGTTTCGATGATTGACACTGACGTGCCAATGGACAGGGAAGCGAAAGATGCTACTTGCAGGTCCCAAGACATAAGGAAAGAAAGGAAAAAGGGAGTCAACTGGTAGATCAAAACATTCCCCAGACCCATGATAAGATTTTTGAAGCCGACCAGTACACGAGGGACTTGGACACTGCTTCTGCCAAGGTCCGGAAGGCTTTAGAGAAATCTCAAGAAAGACATAAGAAGGCTACAGATCGACATCGTCGTGGTTTGAAATTAAAGGAGGACGATTGGGTGCTCTTACGTTTTGAGAAGGCACGCCTAAGAAAACGAAAAGGAAAGGAGCGGCTTTTTCCAAAGCTTGACATGATGTATTATGGCCATTTCCAGATAAAAGAAAAGATAAATGATGTCTCCTTTAGACTGAAGCTGCCCGATACTTGGAAGATTCACAATGGTTTCATGTGAGTCTATTGAAGCCTTTTAAAGGCGATGTGCTTGATGATGGGGAGCCAGATGAGCAACCCGAAGTGGAGGAAAGCGAGGAGATACTCGTTCCAGAACAAATTTTAGCACACAAGGATAGAAAGATAAAAGGTAAAGCGATTAGGCAGCTCTTGGTTAAATTCAAGAACTATCCTGCAGTGGATGCGAAGTGGATGGAGGAGGACCTAGCAGATACTCCTCAGATTTTTGAACTTTACCTTGAAGCATTCGGTTTAGCATAGTCTACTCCGATAGAACCTCGATTTCAGCATGGGTGAATCTAGTGCAGCGGGTTTGCACAAGAGGGGAGTCACTCCGCTCCTTTGTCAACGGATTACCCCGATTTTGATTAGAGTCACTGATGTCCCTTTGGGTTTTAGGGATACTATTGGGCTGAGTAGTATTCTGCTGAATGACTTTATGAATTGGAATTCCCGAAAATGAAAATGATTGATTTGTACTTGACTTGTTTGAGTGCAGGAACAGAAAGACGAAATGACTGCAGCATTTTGGTCTCATAAATCTCTATAGACATGATTGCAATAAGGATTAGTTAATCGGGCATCCGTGAGGTCTGGAATGGATCTTGATGCGATTACTAAGTACGTTGCCGATAAATCATGGTCCGAGATTTGAAATGAATTTGTGTGTGATTTGTCATGTGATATCCTGTGATGTCTGGTGATGTGACTGTCGATTTGTACAAGTACTAGATGTGTTGTGTCTAGTGCGTCGATACTAATAGTCAGTGACAGTTTATGGCCTCTGTCTGTTTTGCAGGCGTAATCGAGGGCGATTGCAATTCTTTCAAGAGGGGGGTATGTCACAAACTGGTGACGTGACCTCCTCCTTATGGCCAGAGGACGAGGGACCCCTGAAATGCGCCGCCTCGCTGAATGTTGATGTGGCAGAAGGCCCGAAAATCCCGCTGGAATTTGCACTGGCAGTCCGCATAGTTTTCACGCCGATGACGTGGCAGTTTGTACGCTTTGCGGAAATTACACTGGCTGTTTTTAATTGACAGATTTTGAGCCAAGCTTTTAGAGATTACTGCTTTTGAGTTTGAGAAGCTTTTGGGGCTCTGCTTTTAGCATCCCTTGTAAATTCTTTTTAAGTGGCCTTTGGGGCTCACTTCTCAGAGCATCTGGACGCAGAGTCTGAGAGTGAGCACCCGCGGGCTCTCTTTGTACTTTGCACACAGATTTATATAAAAAGAAATATCGAAAGGGACGCCAGTCTTTGGGGCCAATACCTCTTGGCATGGAACTACGCAGGGCCATGTCGTCGTTTGTGAATTGTTTTGAAGTGACTCTCTGTTGTGTCGCGGTAAAATCTAGACTTTGGGGTGTCCAAGTTTGTTACTGTGGGGATAGGAGAAGTTTGAAGACGTGCACGTTTCACAAGAGATTAACTTATGACATCATGAGAACTCCCACAATCAAACAACACAACAACCCTTTGACCATTCACATGTTTAACATTTTATGAGTTCATCCTCTTCGAAAGTCCCCTCATACTTAGCTTCTTGTGCTCTACCACACTCGTAGCATTCACTTGAGGTGTAGAGTCAAAATTTGACGCAATAGAGGTTTTTTTCCAGATTCTTTCTTAGGACACTCCTTTTTCATGTGACCTCCTGGAGCAATCTTTTCATCAAGTGTGAGTTGAGGCTTATCAGATTTTCCTTTACCCTTATCTTTAAATTAGTAGGATTGAGATGGAGAATGAGATTGAGAAGAAGAACTGGAAGAGTTCTTTTTATTGTTATCATTCCCATTAGAATTCTTGTCCTTGTCCTTAGATGAGTGATGAGAGAAAGAGTTACTGTTACGTGAGCATGTTTACATGAGGGAGGCCGAAAAAGTCTTAGTCTGTAAAATTTTCGTAAAACAGGTTTTTGGTAAAAACGGGCCATTGCGGGAGTAGAAAAACAGCGTTTTGAGCATTTTTGCGTCTCACGCACAAAGGCTAATTCTGCACCCAATAGGAGATATTCAAGTTTTTGTTCTCTGTTGTATCAGGGGAGAAAGCCATAAGCTTTGAGCACTCACTCTTTTTCCAAGCTTCCATAGCCCACGCTAATCCAAGCTTCCATAGCTACTCTAATCAAAGAAGCCATAACCCAAGCCGTAATCTCTTTCTCAAACCATAATTAATCATTTTTATGGGATCTCTCTCTCTCTCTCTCTGTCGATCTTAAAGCAGCAGAAGAAGAACAAAGGAGACAACTATTATCAAGGCAAGCTCGACAAGCCAATGAAGGCAAATTAACATGATGTAAGGAGTTTAAATAATTTAAGCAACGGTACTGTTAATTGTCCGCTTTGGGTAATCAAGCTTCAGAATCGTGTTCAAGTTGTCAGTCTTAAGCTTTCTCTACATTAATTGTGTTTGTTGCAACTCTCTTCCACACACCTCTCACAGCCAGAGGCCCCACGCCTGCCCGGCTCACTTTTCGAACACAAATCCCCTGACAGTAGAGAAGCGATCTATCCTGCGGTCAAAGCGAGAGAAAGAGAGGCTGTCTGGGGGTCGCACAAAGCTTGATCGAGTGCTACTCAATTATGTGTGGATTACAGAGCCCTTAATAAGATAAAGGTCAAGAACAAGTTTCCTATGCCTCGCATTGAGTATATTTTGGAGCGTCTCAATGAGGTGATAGTGTTTTCAAAAGTAGATTTGAAGAGTGGCTACCATTAGGTAAGAATCGCAAAGCGAGACATCTACAAGATTGTCTTTAGGACCGAACGTAGACATTACGAGTTCATTGTTATGCCGTTTGGATTGACGGATGCACCGGGTACGTTTAATCATATGATGATGCGTATTTTCATTGACTTGGTCGGTATATGCGTGTTCATTTTTCTGGATGATATTCTTATTTTTCCTCTTCCTGGGAGCAACATGCTACTGGTGTGGAGAAAGTTTTGGCCCGATTGGATGCTAGCCCTCCTTATATTGCAACAAAGAAGTCCGAATTTTTTCCGACTATTGTGTGCTATTTAGGCTATATCATCTCTTACGAGGGCATTTGGCTTGATCCCATGAAGGTAAGGTAAGAGAGTGACCTATCCTTGAGACAACATATGATCTTTGCACATTTTTGGGTTTGTGTCAAGTATACAGTTCTCACATCAAGCACTTTACACATATTGTAGCACCATTGTCTGGTTTGTTAAAAGATGTCAAGACTTGCCGTGAGCGCGTTGTCATGATAGATGTCGCTAAGAGTGCTTTTGAAGCGCTCAAAGTAGTAGTCACTGAGCCACCATGGCTCGTCCTTGCCTCTTGGGATGTGCCTTTTGCGATTTGGATTGACGCTAGTAACATTGTCATTGACGCAATGTTACAACAAGACAATCATCCAGCGGCATTTGTCTCTCGTAAATTAAATAGTGCTGATAAAAATTATTGTGTCTATGATAAGAAACGTCTCTCTATCATTCATGCATTAAAGCATTGGAAGCATTTCATTTATGGACGTGAGTTTGTCATTCGCACAGATCACTAAGTACTTAAATGGCTTCAATCTATGCCTAGTGCACATTGAAGTGATAGGCTAGCACGATGGTCTCAATGTTTTGAACAATTTGGTGGTATGATTGAGTATGTCCTTGCAAAGCTAACCGTGTGGTAGATGCATTGAGTAGGAAAGGTAAAGCTCTCTCATAGAGTCTCATTCTTTTATCTCTATTCAAGGTGTTGGCTTTGATGATATCAAAGGAATTTGAAAAGCACTGGTTACAAGCACTCAATGCACAAGGTCCGCACAATTATGTCATTTGTGATGGCTGGTTTTTCTTTAGGAACCATTTGTGTGTGCTATCTTCTCACTGAGCACCAATTTTGCATGACGCACATGATGTATTAATGGGTGGTCGTAGAGGTATTAATGCTACATTAAATAAAATTGAACGATTTTTCTATTGGCCAAAGATGCGTAAGGATGTGTACAACTATGCTATTAAGTATGCTATATGTCGAAAAGTTAAACTCCCTCATGGTAAGCAACAAGGGCTATTTATGCCGTCGCCTATTCTTAATGGACCATTTGAGGACACAAGTATGGATTTTGTAATTAATTTACCTCCTTTCAGATCTGCACGGAACACGCAATGTTTTAAATATCGCTGATAGATTTAGCAAATTTTGTATGTTAATTCCTTGCAAGGCCAATGTTATTGCACAAGATGTTGCACAATTTCTCATAAAACATTGGTGTCCATTGTGTGGTCTACCCAAGTCTATTGTGTCGGATTATATTACCAAGTCTACATCCCATTTTTAGCGTGCTTTGTTTGAAAATTTTGGCACTAAGTTAAACCTTTCGTATGCATTTCATCCACATTTGGCACTAAGTTACAATTTTCATATGCACTTCACTCACAATTTGATGGGTGTTTTTAAGGATCATGAAGCAACGTTTCAAGCAAGTTGGTAATAGGTGTCCTAAACTCTCATTTCGTATGTATGGTCCTCTTCTGATCGTCAAGAAGGTAAATGATGTTTCCATGCAATTATGTTTGTCACCTTCTTGAACAATGCATTATGTTTTTTATGTTTCTTGGCTTAAATTGTTCCAGGGTGAACCTCCAAGCAGCGTCCCAAACGATGAGCAACCCGAGATAATTCATGAGGCCGAAGTTATGGAGCCGGATAGATCTTTTTGCATCGATTCAAGCACGGGACAAAGAAGCACGCAAGGCAATACTTCCTAAAGTTCAAGGATTGAGGGACGCATGAAGCCGCTTTGGTGGACGATCAATATTTTACCAACTACTCAGATTTGCTAGCCTCATAGAAGGAGGCCATGCAGATCAGTATCTGTACCTCATCTTAAGCAGGACAAGATGTCACGTGCACATGGCTCTGTGCGCCACATGGATATGCTTCATCAACTTCCATAGCCAGTTTTCTTGTCACAAGACGGGCACCACGTGCCAATAGAAAAGAACAGACTAAACAGACTTTTAGCACTTCAATAACAACTGAACTGAAAGAGAGAGACGACACACGACATGGAGTGGCGGAATTTCACCCCAGAGAGTATTGGCCCCAAACCTTGGCGCCCCTTTCGGTATTTCTTTATATTGCATCAACACAGTAGAAGTCGGTACTCCAGACTCTTGGAGTACCCTGCACCTTCTCCAGGAAGCATGCCAGAGAATGAGCCCTAGTCTCATCTTTAAAGGCCCTAGGCCCCAAAAGCAGTTTTACATGAAAAGCCTTCAAACTCAAAAGCTTCCGGTCCAAAGGCAATGCCGAAAAGCTGTCAGCGTAAATCATGGAAATCCGTACAGCAGTCAACACAAAACGCGGAAATCCATACAGCTTGCCATGTCATTATTTTTCGCGCAATTTTCGGAAATCTGCCACGTCACAGTTTGTGTGTGTGTGCGGGTCCTGCTTTATTTTAATCCTTTATGTCACTTGGGCCCCCATCGGACGGGGTCCCCATAAGTTGGTAGGACTTCTTCTTCTGTTACTTGTTCTTCTTAGGGTTTAGGCCTCTCGGCAGCATCTGTAAGTTGGCTCAATTCTTTAGGCTTTGACACGTCAGCAGTTTGTGACATCTCCCCTTCTTGAAAGAGAGTAATCGTCCGCGATTACAACATATCTGCAAAACAACTCAAGTTAGCTCAAAAAAATTTCCAAGGATCATTCCGAGGGACAATCAGTTTGCTCTTTTTGTTAAGGAGTTAGCTTCTCCTTTCGGCTCTTTTTATCAAGGAGTTAGCTTCTCCTTTCGGCTCTTTTGATGAAGGAGTTAGCTTCTCCTTTCGTCCAGATTGGAACTCTTGATATTCCTGCGTAGTAAAATTAGCCATCACACCCAGACCGTACTGATCTTCCACGGGTGTCTTGATGCACTAAAATTACATATTCAGGCAATCTCATCCAATTAAGAATATATTGGCACATCACAATGCAACACAAATGCTTACATATGCATTTTACAAGACACAACAAACAGCGCCGTTGAGCACTCCCTCGAGACAAACGGTCTGCGGTATGAAGCTACTCAACGACTACCTCGTCATTCCCCCCGCAAATAACCTAAAAAGGTTCGGGCCATGAGCTTAGAAGACTGTACAACCAAACGCTTCCCAGACCGCAGTCTGCGTCGCTTGGAGGTTCAAGTATACAACCAAACGCTCCCCAGGCATCGGCCTGCGTCGTTCATAGGGTTTTCTAGCATACAACAGAACTCTCCCTAGGCATCAGCCTGCGCCATTCGGAGGTTCAAACAATACCAAAACAATATTTTTCACTTCTCCACCCGGGAGTAAAATCACCAATTATTGAAACCAGTATTAAAACCAGAGTCAAACAATTCTCAAACAGATTTCAAACTTAAAAAGCAATCTCGACATCAGTCGAGCTCGAAAAGTCGACTGACTTTCCAACATGAAACCGGCACCAAAAATTTAGGGTTAGGTTCATTCCATAGGGTCGTAGCTGAGCACAGCATGGTCCATCAGTTCTTGGACAAGCAGTGTTTCTTTGGCGGCGATGGTAGTCCCATGATAGCAATTGCACTGGACCTCCAAGGTCATCTGATCGTGAAGAGACATCTACTGGGAGATGTCTAGAAACTTCAAGTTATAAGTTGCTAGGGTTTCCATGGCAAGCATTTTAGGATACCCCACTCTGCCAAAAGTTGCACTCCGAAGGAAGGTGTCAGAAACCTATAACTTCGGGCAAATTTTTTTCTTGAAAGCTTGCCGAGTCCTTGGAAGTGTGCGGCTTGGTAGCTATAGACATCTGCATGGTACTGTCTCTGAGAAAAACAACAGCTCGAAACAAACCTTGGATCCTTCTCTTGCAAGTGATCTTAATGGCTTATGTCCTGTAAGACATGAGCGGTGAAGACGAGAGCGTGCCCGATGTGCGATGAAGTAAGGGTGGCAGTGGCTAATGAGTCCGGGTTGGGAGGCAAAGATACCTCAAATAAATTCCAGAAGTCTTTGGTTTGCTTTGTCTGCTCTTTTGTGGGACGGGTATGCTTTTAGAAAAGCACACGCCTGATGCTCTGATACCACTGTCACAAGACGGACACCATGTGCCAAAAGAAAAGAACAGACTGAACAGACTTTTAGCACTTCAATAACAACTGAACTGAAAGAGAGAGACGACACGCGACACGGAGTGGCGGATTTCCACCCCAGAGAGTATTGGCCCCAAACCTTGGCGCCCCTTGCGGTATTTCTTTATATTGCATCAACACAGTACAAGCCGGTACTCCAGACTCTTGAAGTACCCTGCACCTTCTCCAGGAAGCATGCCAGAGAATGAGCCCTAGTCTCATATTTAAAGGCCCTAGGCCCCAAAAGCAGTTTTACATGAAAAGCCTTCAAACTCAAAAGCTTCTGGTCCAAAGGCAATGCCAAAAAGCTGCCAGTGTAAATCACGGAAATCCGTACAGCAGTCAACACAAAACGTGGAAATCCGTACAGCCTGCCACATCATCATGTCAGCGCAATTTTCGAAAATCTGCCACGTCATCAGTTTGTGTGTGCGTGCGGTCCTGCTTTATTTTAATCCTTTATGTCACTTGGGCCCCATCGGACGGGGTCCCCATAAGTTGGTAGGACTTCTTCTTCTGTTACTTGTTCTTCTTAGGGTTTAGGTCCCTTGGCCAGCATCTGTAAGTTGGCTCCATTCTTTAGGCTTTGACATGTCAGCAGTTTGTGACATTTCCCCTTCTTCCAGATAGGAGTGTCTAAAATCCTAGGAGGATTAGTACCGGCAATTTTGTGAGTTTGTTCGCAGGACCTACATGTCTGGAGAAGTCCATTAGATTAGGTTTTGCAAATTTGGAACCCTCTTGCATAAATGATTTGTACAAGCGTTTGATAGATATTATTACACCACGGTGGACATTTGCCATGACGTGCATGTAGTTATAGGTTAGAGAAATCCTTTCCTTGCTATCTGAGTGGATGCTTCCACTGGGTGGGGACTGGACCAATGTGATCTCGTCTTGACACTGGCGGTCCGGCTTATGGAGAAGAGACCAAGGCCTTCTTCAACCAAGAGTCACACCCTTATGAAAATATTGCACTACTGATTAACCCCTCTGCATCCGAAGAGGGAACTAGTAAAGCTCCAATTTCTTTCATGCATAGAAATCAATTCAATCCAACAAGCCATTCCCTACGTTGATCAGATTCTTGGGTGGGCATATGTGCGACAATTTCACCCAGAAACTGACCCCCTGGCCAAACTCATCAATAAATCATTTTTGGGTGTAGTGGATAGTTTGCCCTACCTAAGCCTAAGGAGATTTATAAGTCCAAATCTTACCTACAAAGGGAGCCAAGAGCCTAGCACTCTCTATAGGTTTCCTGCTGTGGCAATCAGCCCTACCATTTTTGCACAAAACGCCAGGCAAGCCATCGTGCTAGCTTTCAGCCAACGTTTTCAGTTTCAGCCCTCTTCCTCGCTGGATTGGTGCCAGATCTGCTAACGCGAGCCCTCACGGATCAGCCAGCGTTTTCAGTTTCAGCCCTCTTCCTTGCCGGATTGGTGCTACATCTACTAATGTGAGCCCTCACGGATGCGGTTTGGTACTTTGGCAGCCCATTGAGCCTCCCCTCGGCCATTCCCTAGCCAGCATCGAGTGCTCTATTCCTGTCCATCATCGGCATCGTCGAGATCTGTGTTTTCAGCCCTTCATTCCTCTCACATCGGGAGAGCAATTCAGCCCCAAATC
Source organism: Adiantum capillus-veneris (assembly GCF_014529385.1). Classification (NCBI taxonomy): domain Eukaryota; kingdom Viridiplantae; phylum Streptophyta; class Polypodiopsida; order Polypodiales; family Pteridaceae; genus Adiantum; species Adiantum capillus-veneris. Next base: position 16,516,566 of record NC_140950.1, read on the forward strand.
TATCCCTTGGTGGCCATCAGCAATCCCACATTGAAAAGGATCTAAAGGTGCATCAAATCAATCCCGGAGGTGCCTCGCCTTGAGAAGTACCGCGGCAACAGTCATCATTCGAGTCAGTAGAGTCTGCACTTTAGGTATTGCATATGTGTACATTCTATTTTACGCAATCTAAAGCAAATGCCACATCGGCAACGGTGTGGGGGGCCCTTGAGAGGGTTGGTTGGGACCCCATCGGGTGTCATTCTCCTCTCTCTCTCTCTCTCTCTCCACATCTTTATTGCTCTCTCTTAGTCTCTCTCTTCAGGGAAAAGTAAAACGAACCATAATTTAAGCTAAAAGGAATCACTAACGCAAGGAAAGAGAGAAAAGGATTTTGTGAAAGTGTAAAACCTAGATCTTCACCTTTTCAATTCCGTTGCACTTGACACTTCTTTTAAAAAGCGTTGTCAAACTCTATGTGCAAGTACAATCTCTGCTTTTCTGCGCTTGGCTTTGCTTTTTGTTTCATTACCGACTTGAGAGGAGAATTGATGGCCTCTCGCCATCTTGAGTGAATCTCGATAAACGGGTAATTTTTCAAGCGATTCACATATTGGAGTACTTGATCAATCTTTTCATGAGCACGGATCCTCTGTAGAAGAAGAATCGTGCGAACTGTGATATTGCTATTACAGGCTTGAACACTCCAAGCGAGAATTCAATAGCAACACATGAATAAAAATTGCAAATTGAAGAGAGAGAGAGAGAGAGAGAGAGAGAGAGAGAGAGAGAGAGAGAGAGAGAGAGAGAGAGAGAATCGGCACAATGGAGTTCCAAGCCAAAATGCTCTGGCTCTAAAGCTGGCCCCGAAGACTGGTGCCCCTTCTGGTATTTCTTTATTATTGCTTTGCAAAGGTACAACTGCTCGAGGGTCCAGTTCTCTCTGAGACTCTGCTTTTAGATGCTCTTCGAAGAATGGCCCTCTGGGCACTTATAAACAGTAAAAGGGATGCCCAAAGTAGAGCCCCAAAGGCATCTAGTTCAAAAGCTTCAGTGCCCAAAAGCATCTGCTCCCAAAAGCATGCACAAAACCAATTTGCAGAATTCCATACAGCCTGCCACGTCAGCATGTCAATGCAAATTTCAAAAACCCATAGCACCATCTACACTTTTGACTTTTTAGGGTTTAGGCCCCTCGGTCGGTGCTCTTCAAGTCAATAGGGTTAGGGTTAGGGTTTAAAAACCTAATCTCTTAGGCCCCTCGCCCACATTTCTGGGTTCAGATCTTCTAGATTAGAGTTTTTAACTCTAACCCCTTGTCCTCTTGGCAAATCCTTCAGGTTGGTCATGCCACATCATCACTTTGTGCCATGTACCCTACAGATACAATCACAATGATGGGTTTCAAAGAAGGAAAATTTCATGAATGGAAATTGTTAAAAACAATCAATTTTTTAGAGCAGATTCTTCCTTGGTTGGTCATCACTTTGTGCCATTTACCCTACAGATTCAATCACAATGATTGATTTCAAAGAAGGAAAATTTCATGAATGGAAATTGTTAAAAGCAACCAACTTTTTAGAGCAGATTCTTCCTCTGTCCCCCCTTTTGCCTGTCCTGTATTTTGAGAGCGTAGCTGTTGCCAATTTTCTCGTATATGGATGTCATCTAATCATGTCTATGTTTGTTTAGCCTAACTGAAAGGGATGTGCAAAGGGTAGAAGGCCAGCCACCGTCACAGGTTGTTTTGGGTGGTACTGTTTATTGTTTACACGATCAAGTGTGCATCCAAACAAATGTACTGGTCCAAACAGTACAGAATTGCGTAGGGGTTTTGATGCTTTTGTGAAAAGTGGGATCACATCCAATAAAATGGGTATAGCTCTAGCGTTTGTATGAAAATGTATTATCATTTTAGTCGTAAAAGAAAAAATTTTACGCACTGATACGTACCGAAATTTTTACCAGTACGAAGTACATACCTTACATATCGATTACGTACCATACACTACGTATCTTTCCAACTATAGACATTGTTTGTGATTTTGAAGTTGTTGACAAGGAGGTGGAAGGGGCTTGATCATTATTATCTCTCACACTAGTTTGTATATTGATACATCTGGTCATCCTGGAGGAGTGTTTTAGGGTTTTCTGTTCCAAGGAACGTTTCTTTATGGCAATTTGCCTGTTACTAGTTTTGAAATAGCTTGTTTGTACAACTTGCTGCTTGACATGCGTCTGATATCCTCTTCTTCATTTTCAGAAAGGGAAGCAAAGAGAGGCTGTGTCATGTCAGACAATAAGTCAGGCTCCAATCGGTATGAAATTCCCTCCAATAGGTGCTTCACAGATGACCAAGAAACAGAAGCAGACACTTTCCGTATCTACAGACATTATCAGATGCTTTCAGCTGGGAAACCAGTTCCAGTATCGATGGCTATGGATAAATGTGAGGGGCTATCATGTTTGCCTGGAGAGTGTTGGAGTGACCTAAGTGCAAAGACGGATCTTCCATGGCAATTTGGTCCTGGCAGTCCTCTTGATATTGACTCGCAATACATAACCGTAGAAAAATCCCCTATTCCAGGTTTAGGAGATTTTGCAGTTTTAAAGGACTGCAAGAAACCTTCTGAGTCGGAGCTGGAGTGGCAGTGGATAATGGATCAACAACAGACTTACAAAAGTGAGTGGTTTGCTACAAACAATGAAGAACCGAGCAATACTGCTGACAAGGAAGAAGGTTTAAGACTTGAAACTGATTCATCCACCACCACCACCACAAGCTCTATGTTCAGTGGATCCAAAACCGAAGGATCGTCAGATGCTGGGACTAGCAATTCTTCGAAAGTATCTGGAAATCTGTCAGTAGAATTGAATGTCGCAAAAGCATCTCACAGAGAAGGTGCCATGTGGCGAACTGCAGACAGCAAAGAGCTTGCAGCCTTGGTTTCTCAGAAAGGTCATGGGTACCTGGAAAATTGTGATTTGCCCCACTCTCAGAGTTCGTTTACATGGAAGGGACCACTGGCCAATTGTGACTTCAATTCTTTGAAAGACATGAAGTCTGCTAATTCCTCAGCAGACAAGGTTTTGTTGGCTTCACTACTATGCCCACAAGAACCAAGGCAGTCAGAGAACAGCATGTCTGAACCTCAGCCAATCCCGTCTACTTTCCCACAATCTTCTTCAATAAAAAGGTGATGTAATGTATTGAACAATTTGAAACATTGCTTCCATTGCTTTTGTAGTTGTCACTCAGAATGTTTTCTTTCTTTCAGCTCTGAGGATCAGACCATGGCTTGGAAAACACATAGTGGAAGACATATAGGTGTTAGTAAGCATGGCTTTGAGGCACTTGGCGAAGCCCTTTGCCACTCACAAACACGTGCACGACAAGCTGAAAAGCTGGCAGCACAAGCATTGCAAGAAAGAGAGAAGCTTGCCCGGTTGCTGTTCAGGGAGTCATGGACAGCGCGTACATACAAGCAGTGGGTGCAGACTTTGGAGTTGGAAAACATGTGGCTGAAGATGTGTTCCGGGAGGGATATGGAGGTTTGGATGGGTAAGGAGCTGTCGGAAATTTCTAGTGCTGCTGAACAGATAGTGAGCAACCCCTTGAAACACATTGGAAAACGTGCTTCTCGGAAGAAGACGCACCACCACTTACCGAGCGCATGGGAAGGCAGACATCACAAGCATGGCTCTGTTCCAGAAAGTAGTGTTTGGTTGCGTTGCACAATTGGACTTGCGTTTGCCCTTGGGTTGAGCTTTGCAGGTGCTGGCCTTATGATTGGGTGGAGCATGGGGTGGATATTACTTTCTCATTGAGTTCACATTTTTCTGTGAGGAGTTCACTTTCGTATATAAATACTTTTCACTATACAATAGGTTTTAAGGCTCAAATGGTAGGATATGTGAAGGTGCTCCATGTATAGGGCAGAAAATGCAGGAACGCCTCGTTTGTACAATTTGTACATCCGCTGTATAGTGACTAGCTTTTTGCAAAATATTGTATCTAATGCGTTGATGACGGATTTGTGTGTGGTGGTGCAACAATTCGTGAATTCTCTGATCTGATAAATAAGGTCTTTCAGTTGATTATTAAGCCCTGAATGCTTGGATGTACATGCATATGACGTTGCTCACTACTCACGTGTGCAAATTTCTGTAAAACTGATTGAAGATTGTATTTCATTGAAAAAAACCAAAGCTTCGATTGTCTCCACTCAATGTATATCCTCTCTCAAGATGATTGCATCCGGTGATATTGCGACAGAAATAGCACAAAAGAGTTGGACTCCATAAAGGGAGATAAGAGGGGTAAGACTTTCCAAGCCATCTGTATGGTCACTATGTGGTGACACAATGCAGGGATCAAGGAAGGATGCATCACAAATATTACCGAGTAAAGAAGCTGAAAGGCCCCATTAACACTACCACAATTTATGTGTAGAGGTGGTCCTTTATACATGAACTTCTTAACCTCTCTTATACAGTGTGTTAAGTTGCTTCATTACTCTTACCATTGATCCAAATCATTCTACCCATTTTGAAAGCTTCATAATAGGTTTATGTTGAAGCAATAACAATAATTAGTCCTCTAACAAAGCTTCATAAGAGGGTTTTGCGGTTCAAAAATCTAAGGCTGTGATCCAATGATAGAAATTAAGGCATATAGAATTTGCCTTTACATTGGCATCTCCATGCTTGGGGATAGTATTGCTCACCATCATCTTGTGCATGTGGATCGTAGCCGGTGCTGGTAGTGCCACTACTGCTACCCATGGTTTTTGAATTGCCAGTGGGGTCTACACGCATCTGAATTGGCCGGCAGGGGACACAGCCATTGCATTTGGCAAAACTGCAGCTTCTTGGAATCGAACCCATCACCTCTTGTGAGACTGTCCTCCTCCATTCTGATGAAGTCTGCACATAATAAACACACCCTCTCTCTCTCTCTCTCTCTCTCTCTCTGGATAGAGTTAGAACCGACCGAGGATAGTTGAACCAGGCTTTTATTTATTTTATAGCAATAATGTCACACGTTAGTTTCTTGGCCTACATGACTATATTTAAAGGTTTTTACACTAAATTTCTTTAAAGTTTTTAGGTTTTCTCACCTTTAAATTTAAAATCTAGAGGTGAATCTCAAAATTTGTAGGTGGGATTATATTAAACCTAGGTTTTTCCTGAGCACTAAGAAGAGTCTCTCTCTCTCTCTCTCTCTCTCTCTCTCTCACACACACACACACACACACACACACACACACACACACATCATATAGATAATCTTTGTGAGAATGTAAAAAGGTAAGCGTTACTTGTTTCAAATGTTGGAACACATGGATGGGAGGTATTCTACACTTCTCACCAAACTTAAGATACCTTTCCAAATATGCTTGGGGTTCTCTCTCTCTCTCTCTCTCTCTCTCATGGGACTGTGGACTCTACAATGGTTGCTCTTTTTGTTAGCAAGGTTGATAGGTTTGAGGCTATTGGCAAGGTCTTGAGTTCAACTCCTCGTCGGTGGATAGATCTTTAAAGTATCTTGGGATAGTCCCATCATCATAAATATTCCTGAGAGTATTGCCCTCATATGCTAATAGTATGAGACTCAATTAATGCACAAAAGTGTATAGTTTTCTAGCATTTAAGTAGAGCTACCACAATTTTCAATATTGGCGTTAAGTCATGATTACAACTAATAATTAAAGTGCGATTTTCCATTTTGGGACCAAATAACATCACTCTTTCTTTGGTTACTTGGCATGGTTTGGGTGTCCCAATGTTGATGATGGGCATAAGCGTATTGCCTTGCACGGTTGATTCTATTCATTTGAGTAGAATAAGCTAAATGGTGTCCACCTTATCTGATATCCTCAATAGTGCATCTTTCACTTTGATGGACTATTCGCTAGAGGCTACTTGGAGCAGTAATTTGTCTTGCTACATCCACATTGATAGAAGTGGTTTTTAAGTCATTAGTAGAGGTGGTTTTTTCTTAACTTGACCATAAGAAGTCAAATTTTCTTATAATATTGAGTCTCTATTGAGTACTTGTCTATCTTTTAGGCTTGTGAAACAGGGTCCTCGTCTCTCTCTGTAGCTTGCGCTACCCTTGTCGTCCCTCAAAGAAAAAAGAAAAAACAAGGACACATAGCATTGCTGAATGAGTGAAAAGGACAATGTTCCATCCAATATCTTGGCCCTTAGTTGAAATGTCAACTCATGCATGTGGAGCCCCATTGCAAATTTAACCCCTCTCCCTCTACTTACTTGTGTTGCACTCTTGTGCCCTTCCGAGGGCTATCCAATGAGCCCTTTACACACATATTGCATATGCAAGCAACTACATGCAGTAGAACATATGCATTGTAGTTGATACTTATATTACCAACGTATGCATAGTTGTGTAGCTAATCTTATTTGGACCTCTTCAATATATAATATGGAATCTGTATGTTTGGATTATTGTGACCAATATGTTAAGGTTGTGTCCATTTTTCTTCTAGCGTGCGCGCTCTCTCTCTCTCTCTCTCTCACACACACACACACACACACACACACACACACATATGGTGCTATGGTGTGGTACGTCTTCATCTTGCCAATCTTAATCATCTCTATTTCATGCTTGTACTCATCAAGTAGCTTAATTCATGGTACAATTAACAGATAAGCTACTCAATTTATATTCTAGTGTGAAGTCATTTAATGGATTTCTCTCATCATACCTTCCAAGTGTACATAATTATAGTTGCTCGCATCTACATATAGATATTTCAAGGTTTTAAGATGATTTCTTGTTTGCTAAATTATGCATGTAGATAGTGCATCTACATTCATTTTGAGTAAAATATATAGCTACTGTAATCAACCTCATTTTGTTCATGAAGAGACAAACATGTTCTGATATGCTTTTTAGGGACAAAATAATGCAGGCTAATTGTCTTGTAATGATAGAAGCACTTGTGTTTTTCAATATTGTGATGACTCAAAAGCTATTTAGTAATCCTATTGTTATTTTGTATCCTCCCCCCCCCCCCCCCCCCCTTGCCCCGGCGCGTCTCTCTCTCTCTCTCTCTCTCTCTCACACACACACACACACACACACACACACAAACAATAAGCTGTGTGGTGATGCTCGTTTACAAAGAAGCCCATTGTACTAAGAACACAAGTATTCACGTATGCTTGCATTGGAACATAGCTACCATAGTTTTCTTGATCTAATGTAGTTAGTGCTCATGATTATAGTGTAAACTTTTCAGTGCTATTGCAGTCGATTTTATCTGATGATCTTAATTTTTAAGTTAAAGCGTGGGTAGTATTTTTACATAGAAAATCCTAGTAAATATCTGAGATATTTGTGAAAATCTCGATTGTTTTCTTTGAGCTTCATTTTGAGGGTAAAAAATGAGGCATAATAATAAGAAATCTATAGACACCTTTTCAATTTTTGTGCATTAATTAACTCTTGATTGTTCAGACAATATGTTGTTAAATTTAGAAAAACAATTCTCGAGCTCGATGCTCCATGTAGCACATAAATGTTAGCAATGAGCTTTTTCGTTTGCTCAAGCGGTGCTAACCTATAATAGTTACATAAGTTGGCTAGATAGGACATCATTAACACCCTAAGGTCTTGGAGTATGGATGGCTAGGGTACTAAAGGGGCCAACTTAGAGCTAGTTAAGGTGGGCAATAAATTCTCGCCGGCAATATGCTGCACTGTTTTTAGATTGCATGGGCACAATCCAAAGAGCACAGCAGCACCTACCTAGGCCTCTCTTAGAAATCACATCGTGAATAGAGCTCCGATGGTGACACATGACAGAGAAAAAAAAAATTGTGTAACAAAAGTGGCTGTGAATGGGAGGCCACACCAAGGGGTATAATGTGACATTGCAACCAACGGTCTTGAACCTTGATCAAACATCATAGATTCTAAGTTGCACTCAACTTGATGCTCCATGTAGCACATAAATGTTAGCAATGAGCTTTTTTGCTTCCTCAAATGGTGCTAAACTATAACAGTTACATAAGTTATATGGCTAGACAGGACGTCACTAACACCCTAAGGTCTTGGAATATGGATGGCTAGGGTAAAGGGGCCAACTTAGGGCCACCTAAGGTGGGCGAAAAATTCTCATTGGCATGCTGCATTGTTTTCAGATTGCATATTGGGCACGATCCAAAGAGTGCAGCAACGCCACCTTCCTCCCCTAGAAATCACACCGCCAATAGAGCTCCCATTGCGACACACGATGGTGATACAAAAATTGTGTGTGACAAAAGTGGCCATGAATGGAAGGTCACACCAAGTGGGTATAATGTGACATTGCAACCAATGGGTCTTGGACCTTGATCTAACATCATAGATTGTGAGTTGCACTCAGCTAACCACCTCACCAAGAGGCTTGTTTTGTCCCAAATTTGGACCTTTAAGGTCATAAAGCTAAGGGTCCCTTCATAGGGAGTCAATTTTTTATTGGCCCCTTTACCCTAGACTAGGTTATGGAAATTACCAAGTTGTAGTTGAGAGCCATGCATGAGCTATTAGAAGGGTCAATGACTTTCCAAGGAGTTGTTCTACTCTCTATTCTCTAAGTTGGATCATAGCGATGGTATAATTGTTGTTCTTTTACACCTTATATTGAGGATAGTTTGCAGGGAGGAGTCCATGACGGAAACACTCTTATACCCTATGCACACACAATATCAAGGTAATGGCAAGTCCTATGGTAGAAACCAATATGAGACACCAAGAGAAGGACTCCCATAATGTTAAACCTTTGAGAGACCATGACAATTCAAAGAGGATACCATAAAAGAAGGACTCCATGACTCAAGGGGAGTGTTGTTGAAGATGAGCTTTGTCTCCTAAATTGGAGGCCCTCAGTAGCTTAAGGTTTTGGGGTTTGGATACCTAGAATAGGTTGTAGAAACTCTTGCAACAATTAAGCCTCGAGGCGATCACTTTCTTTACATCGTGTGAGTGCAAGAGATTATTCAAAAGGTCGGAATATAGCCGCCAAATACATGATATATTCACACTATGGGTGTCTCTTAAAAAACCTAACCCCACTTTCATTGTTTGCTTATACTTGTACATACTATTGTATTGACCAAGCCATAGGAAGAGCCTTATTGTGCCCTTGTAATGCCCTTGCATATTGCTCCTTGATAATTGGGAGCTATTTAAGTGCACTCCACTAATTAGTATGGTTCAAGGGTAAAAATTTTACCCAAGCAATAATACTTTTGGAGCGCTCTCAATGATGTGGCACTCGAAAGCACCCTTAAAAATTTGAGATTTAGGATACACAAGAAGACTTAGAAATTTTCTCATGTAGGAAAATGGAGTCTTTTTCAGTGTTTTTCATACAATGCATAACATCTTGAGCTTATGCTCGAGAGGCACCGCATACCTAGCTAGGTATGCAGTGCCTCCCTCACAGAATCTCATGATGTTGAGGCAAGTCTCAATGTGAGAATTATTGTGAGAATCTGTCCGAAACTTCTTGTGATATTAAGGGCGTCTTGGGGAGCCACGAGTGCACTACTACTCAAAATTTAATGCTGTGGGGTAAAAATGGGCTTATTGAGGCCGCTAAGCATAGAATCAAGAAGTGTTATAAGGATCACTTAATCTTAACTTCTTAGAGCGTAATTAAACTAAGGAGCAAATCAACCTTATATAGCATGTCTAAAGTATCACACACACAAAAGAAAAGAAACTACACTCTCAATGCCAATTGAATGTATGCCTTGGTGGTGAGGATTTGTGAATCCCCTTAGAATTGAACTAAACCATAATTAGTGATGGTTGAGTTGCTTATTTGGACGATGAAAACGCATAATAACGGTGCTCAACTTATCGAAAGAAAGGTAGCAAGTCAGAGTGGCTCACATTGTAAAGATGTTTGGCTACTTTGGGAAGTTCTCTTCTAGAATTACTTTTATTATATGGAGGTATTGCATGATGAGATTGACTCACCAACAATATGCCTGCAAAAATGAATTTCTTCTTTGATTAATTTAAGCATAGGATAATCAATCATGCAAAAAGGTAAGTAATAATACCAAACTCTGAAACTTACATGTTGTGATGAACAAGAAAAAGAGTCTCCTTATATAGCTATTCTCCATATGTTGAAACCTGCAAAATAAGAGTATATGTGCATGGGGGGATGAATATACTTAGCTAGGGCTTGCTTGATTTATTGCAAAGGAAGTTACTGCATTGGTATGTGTTGGTGTCCCGTTGCGGCATGTGCACAAGAGTATATTCCTTAGGAAGTATTTGAGTTCTACTGAGCAAGATAAGTATAAATCCCTGCAAACAATATAAATTTACCCATAATAATTAGGTTTTGCTGGATATCTACACGAGAATTAGGGTTTCTGGTGAGGATGGTGTGAGAGAGATTTACGTGTAGATTTTTGGAGCGGCAGAACGGACGGCTTTTTAATCAGCATGTGCATTTTGGAGTTTTCCCATGTAGCTACATGAGAATTAGGGTTTGCTAGATAGCTACATGAGAATTAGGGCTTGCTAGATAGCTACATGATCAGGAATTGTGGTTTCTTCCGAGGATGGTGTGGGAGAGATTTGTGGAAGAAGATATAAGTAGACTAAAAATGGCTGCTCAGCTGCAGCTGCTTGCTGGTAATTGATGCTGGCTCTGCTTTGAAGAAGACATCATCTTCAAATCTTCCTTTATTCTCATTTGCAACAAGAGTACTTGTGTGTATGTCTCATGTATGTATGTACACAAGAATGCATATCAAATCCTGTACAGCGCCCCTCCCCCCCCCAAAAACCCGCACGCCGACGCGCACACAGAGTCTCTCTCTCTCTCTCTCTATCTCTCTCCCCTCCGATCTCAGGTCTCTCTTCTTCTTTCGTATGTGTGTAGAAGTAGAATGTCTGTGTGTGCGCACATTCATATGTATGTGGATGCGTGGAGAGAGAGAGAGAGAGAGAGAGAGAGAGAGAGAGAGAGAGAGAGAGACGGGTACTACGTAGGACGAGAGCTGCATTGCATGCATGCAGCAGCTGGAGGACGTGCAGGCCGGTGGCCTTGAATTGAGAGATTCCGAGGGTACTCCTGCTCTTCCTCCTACTTTAAGACCCACAACCACAGCAAGGTCCAGACCAGACCAAACAATGTTGGGTGACCACGCAGGTGGCAGCTGCAGCCCCACGGTCCACGTTGAAAACGCTCTCTCGCGCGCGCGCGCACAAATACAGACCGTGTAGACGTACACGTACACGCACACGCACGTCGGAGAGAGAGAGAGAGAGAGAGAGAGAGAGAGAGATTCCCCACACACACGAGCGCCCGCTCGGCCACACAAGCAGCCGTCGCCGACGTGTAAGACACGACCGCCTCCACGCTGTCTCGCGCACAGAGAGAGAGAGAGAGAGAGAGAGAGAGAGAGAGAGAGAGGGGAGATTCCTCCACGAGCGCACACACGAGCGCGCGCGCGCACACACACACCCGCTGCCATGCGCAGAGAGAGTAGACGGAGGGGGGGGGGGGAGAGAGAGAGAGGGAGAATGGATGTAATTGGCATGAGTGCACCGGCTTGACCAGATCCTCTCTACTTTCCAATGGTCCTCCTTATTGCTTCTCCTCTTAGATCATCTCTATGCCTTCAATATCTTTTCATGAACACGTTCCCCTTTAACATCTGGTTCACACGATTGTTTGGTGGAACAAGACCGCTTAAAGCGACTATGAGTCAAAAGTCTCTCCTAAATGGCCTGATTTTCCTTCTTGTAAAGATGCAACTTTGTAGGATTTTGGAACAAATTTTGTTATCTTTTTTTTTTGGGGTTTTTTTCCCCTGTAATCCTCGCTTGAAACCAACCTAGAGGAGGGACTCTTATATCGACCATTTCACTTCAATATCGGAGTGGTCGCTTTCCAAAATGTATACCTTATCACATGGTAACGAGGGAAGATTATATATAATACTATCGTATATTGTATGTATACCATCACAGGGGGGTGAGTGTTTTTAGAAGACACCCATAGTGTAGATTATATAAAGTATGTACATGTTACGATCTTGAAGGCACATGATATATGAAAACTTTTAAAGCTCAAGCTTGTGATACCCCTCCTAGTGCTCACATATCCCGTTTTATATTGTAATTAATTTACCGATTGAGAATCCCGGTGTAACTCCATTAGACTTTGATTTTCAAGGTCAACTAGTCTTGCTTGGTACGTTGGCCTTGCCAAAGAAATTTGTTGATATGGCTTGATATTGATGTGTTGATGTGATTTAGTATTGATGTGTTGTTGCGATTCAAAAACAATTCGTTTATATATAGTACTTTGTTCACATATAGTGGATTCTAGTATGAGAAATGCGAGAATTAACTTGGACTACTCATCTGGTCATAGAATAGGTGTCTTGTTTGAGCTACAAGAACACTATAAAAGAAGAAGCACAAAACGTCATACATTGCCGCGGATTAACAAAGGAAAATAGAAAGAGAAAATATTTCGTATGTGGCAATAACAACGGCAAAAGCCGCGATAGTGATCCAACAACTATGTATACGGTAATAGACACGGATATATATCCGCACCTAGTATTACCGCATCTATATCCACACATATTACCGCTACATGGACGAGTATACAGGTACTAAAAAATAAAGATGCTCATTTGGGCCATCCAATTGGATGGTCCAAATGAAAATCTTTATTTTTGACCTGCATAAAATATATCAAACATTAATTGCATTTTTTAAAGTTTACAACAGAAAAAGATAATTATAAACTTTGGAATTAACAACATAATCTATAAATTACGTCACATTTTATCTACATTATTTAAAGCACAAAAGAAAAATATTGAAATTTACAAATAAAGCCAAAATTTTACAACGTTATATGTATGAATGAGTTTGTTGCGCCATTACGCTTGTACAAAAGGACTACAAAAACAATTTCAATCTACATCCTCCTCTTCCTCATCCATAGGTACATAAATGTGATTGCTCTAACTTTACAAAAACCAAAACAAAATTAAACAAATCAATAACTCAAAATGATTATTACAATATTTACTAACTATACTTACCGTTTGTAGAGATCCAACCGTAGAGTTGAACTGCTCATGAGGGATATGGTTGTTTCCAACAACCATCGTCAAGTATCGAATCCCATGTGTCTCTCTCGATACTTGACCATGTCTCTAGCGGGACGAGTCGAAGTTATATTCTCCTAAGTTAAAGATACCTTAAAAGTTTGCATAAGTTAAAATATCTCCCATATAGAAGCTTGCATAATAAAAAATTGTTTATAAGCTTGTATAGTAAAAAGTTTCTTATCATTAGGGACAAAAACGGCTAAAAAAGGACTGTTTGTTAAGCTAAGGGTTAAGAAATAGTCCAATAGTCAATTGACATGTATACAAAAGTATAACACTCTTGTCTCCTCTACGTACCTTGGGTCTTTATGGTCCTATTTTGGTGGAGAACGGCTAGAAAGGTCCCATTTGTTTGGCTAAAACCACTAGATCTAGGTGTTTTAGGTGGCTAATATTAAAGTTTGGATCCAAAGTACTGGCCTTTTGTTCCATTTTATATTTCACAAAATCAAGCTAGAAGATACGCAATCTTGCGTACCTTTCCAAGCTCTGAAAACAAGGCCATTAATGACAAATCAACTAGTTTTTTCAAACGTCTACTTTTTTCACCTTCCCTCCATTTTGTGAAGGTTTTTCCTCTTTTCGTTGCATTTTCAAGTCACACACTCTTCTTTCCACTACACCTCGTCCTTCTCATAGTATAACTCCTTGTGATTTTCATTAAATTAGAGAAATAGTCTTTGAAAACCCATGTCTTTTTTTGTGAATGACTAGGAAACAATGCCCCCTTCATGAAAAGGTGCCCACAGAGTGAAAAGAACCAAGCCAGATGAAGTGAAAAACCATTGGAAAGGTCGTGTTCCTACCTTCAAAGTGACCATTCCATTCTCCATTCTCACTGTAAGGAACACAAAAGCTTATATAACAGATACAACCAATCTTTATCTCATCGCTCCCTCATTTTATTTATTTTTTGCTTTAATTTCAATTATCTTTCCATCCACACCTATGGAGTAGCAGCCTATTGAGAGTTTAAGTGGTGCATTTAAGTACATGGTTTCATCAAGAGAAGGTGCACATGAAGAACTACATGAATTTCCTGTTTCCACCATACCGTATCACTAGAATGGGAAGTCCCTGATCCAAGCACCTTTAAATACATAATCAAAGAAGATATCCTCAAAGCTATGTCTTCGAGCATGATTTCAAGGAGGATGAAGATTCAATGGTTCTTGCCTATACATGTCTTTGTGACATGTTTCAAAACAATGGATTTGTAGAGGACATGAATGATGTGGCTCAATAGAAGGCTGTTGTATATAACTGAACTAGACACCGTAATTGGAGAAGGCCCCCCCCCACAAGAAGAATTTCCATATTGACGACAATATCAATTGTAAAGTAAGCCCAAACTCTATGCCGACAGCCATTACTTTTGGGCAATGACTACAAGAGATGGAGAAGCAGGCTAGGTAGTTCGGTCCCTGTAGAGTTTGAATTGAAAATCATACTCCATCCATTTACTAATCCTAGAAACCTTATACTAACATCAAACTAGAGACTATGATATGTCAAAGAATCTCTCATGTGTCTGGATGAAACATCTAGAAACATCCCCCGAGTATAGATTCAAAGTTGATGACACTGTTGTGTGAGCACAAGGAAAGAGAACGCAACCTCATGCATCACATGTCTTTCCCCATAAAGATTTGTATTTGAGACACTTGCAAGGACTTTATAAGTTGAAGTGGATTTCTCCAATATTGTAATGACTACATTTTGCAAAAATACATGTCTTTTCTACTTTGTTGATGTGAACAATATTTAATGTAGATTTAAAATATAAATGACACCATGATACAAAGTTGAGAATTGATTTTTTGATATTGAATATTTAAGTAAAAAAATATAATCTCAAAAAGGGTGTCTGTCTATATGGACAAAATGAACAAAACTATATACAACTCTTGTGGGATAATGTAATCAGCCAACCAATTAACTTTTCTTTTTGTATGGGATGATTCAAGATCTTCAAAGACCCTTTGCCTTTTTTGTTTTTTGTGATTGAATGTTATTGAAAGAGGTTCAAGAGGGGGTTTTGGTGACTTCAGCTCTTGAGGGGTTGGCATGGGAGACTTGGGGGTCGTGAGTTGGGCTCCTAAGGGGTTGGATTGTTAGACTTGGAAATGGGTTCCCTGGGGGGTGGTGAGTTGGGTTTCTGTGGAGTTGGCTTGGGAGAATTGGCAACCATCTTGGCAGAACATGAATGGAATATTGAAAGGGGAGCCAAGCTTGGCCCCCTTTCTTTCTTAGATGACCAATGCTTATGAACTTTAAATTTTAGTGGTGAGTGGAATGAACAGCCCGTGTCATCGTAAGAGTTTAGTAGCCCAAAAAACATAAGGGGAGAACTTCTTGGATTCACAAACATGTGCTAAGTAGCCCACAGTGTCATAAAACAGAGCCCACGAGCCAGAACAGCTTGATGGCAAAGCTTCCAGGAGTCACAAATGAGTGATATCGTGTCGTACAAAAGGAATGTAGCCTGAACAAAGCGAATGGAGGGGTTTAAAAATTTAGCAGATGGCTCTATTGCTTTGTGTCGAAGTAGGATGAGAGAATAAGCAATGTTTGAAAATCTAGGGTGAGAGTTTTACAGTCGGTGGAAAATGAGCACATGTAGAGGTTTTCATTTGCAAACAAAACATGCGTAAGTAGCCCACACTGTCATAAAAAAGAGTTCATAAGCCTAAACGGTGTGATGGCAAAGCTTCCAGGAGTCACAAAATGAATGCTATCGCGTCGTACAAGGAATAAGGAATGTAGCCCAAACAAAGCGAATAGAGAGTTTAAAAAGTTACTAGATGGCCCTATCGCTTTGTGTCGGACTACGATGAGAGAATGAAGCAATGCTTAAAAATCAAGGGTGAAAGTTTTGTGGTCGGTGGAAAATGAACCAATGTAGAGGTTTTCATTTGCTAATTAAACATGTGCTAAGTAGCCCACAATGTCATCGAAAAGAGTCCATAAGCCTCAACGACGTGATGATAGAGCTTCCAAGAGTCATAAATGAGTGCTATCGCGTCATACAAGAATAAGGAATGTAGCCCGAACAAAGCGAATGGAGGGGTTAAAAAATTTACGAGATGGCCCTATCGCTTTGTCTTGAACTATGATGAGAGAATGAAGCAATGCTTGAAAAATCAAGGGTGTCAGTTTCGGTGGAAAATGAATATATGTAGAGGTTTTAATTTTCTTAAAAACAGGATAAAAGTTTTATCCTAAAAATCATGCTTTTCTAGTTCAAAAACATGAAATCTAGATTACCTCACAATATATGAAATTATAATTTTCTTATAAGCCAAAATTTGATATTTTTGACATCATTGATGCCTCCATGAAACGAATGGCTACATGCCCCGTTTGCACACCCGGAGAGGCCATTAGGCCCAAAACAAACCTCTGGAGGCCCTATCTTGCACGACGCAAAAATGGGAGGTAGGTAATTTTGTACCATGCGAGACAGGGCCTCCACATGCTTGTTTTATGCCTAAAGGGCATGTAGCCATTCGTTCCTGGGGTTTTTGGGCGTTCCGAACGCAAATTATGTAATGTATAAAAGCTAGAATTTTACTTTGAGTCATTAAGAAGAGTTATAACAACATGAAAGAGTAAATAGTGAGAGTGAAGTCACCCATGTCATCTACATGGAGGTGTTCACTTGCACTTTGGATTTGTATAACTGAGCCAAGGGGATGTCGTTTTGCAAAAAGAGCCATGGAAGGTATAATGGAGCTAGCAACACTAGCAAAGCTAGCACTAGAAGAGCAGAGGGAAAGCTCGTGAAGGTGCATAGAGCCAAACAAAAGGTCACGAGAGAGAGAGAGAGAGAGAGAGAGAGAGAGAGAGAGAGAGAGAGAGAGAGAGAGAGAGGATTGAAGTAATTCAAAAGTGAAGAAACAACTATTTGCCGCCAAGTCACTTGAATGAGAACAAACTTGAGGTGTACCACAAAGGAATAGTATGAAAAGGATATCTTTTTAAATATGCAGAGATATGTACCTAGATACGCTTTAATCCCACAGATATGCTTTAAATGCTCAAAACGTCCAAATTTGGATCCATTTTGACCATCAATGGCTCTGCTAATTAGCAAGTTAACCAATTTCTTACACAACCCTTTTTGAGTCATTTTTGGCCCTAATGATACTTGTCTTTTTAAGCCTCTTTGCCTCTTGAACCAAAGTGCATGGTAGTTTGCCTTGTTGGGGTAAGCCTTTAGCTTACACTTGATAGTTGACCAACCTTTAAAGCGAAGAATACGAAGCATGCACCCTTATGTGCATGCATGCATCCCACTATATAGATTTTCCTAATACATGCTTCTTTAATATAGCTACTTGCTATTTGGTATAGCCACATGCTATTTGACCCCTTTTTCACATGTGATGCATATCACTTTCTAGCATTTACACTACAAAAATTTGAAAACATTTACGAGCAACCTTTTACAACGATTTGTAGAGAGAGAGAGAGAGAGAGAGAGAGAGAGAGAGAGAGAGAGAGAGAGAGAGAGAGAGTCCAAAATGGGTTGGCCAAAGACGAGAGAGGGGGGAGGAAGGACTTTTTTTAAAATTTTATATATTATCGTGCAAATTATCGTATAAATCATCGTGCATAGTACCAAATTTATTCCCATGAATATTATTGCAATTATTATTGACCAATGATTTGGCGTTAATCATGAACAACTATTTGGTTAAATTAGGTTGTTCAAGGCATGTGACTGCTTTGTCACAAATATTGACCCGCAAGGAAACCATGCATCGTGTAGGAAATAGAAGAGGCTTGCACTCTTCCCCCGAATACCGTGCATGCATTTTACTTAAGCAACTACATCCATGCATTCGTTACATATTCTGAAAGGCTTTACATAGTGGTGGTGGCGACGAGCTCTCTTGCTATGAAGAGATGTCACTGAAAAATTGAAAACGTTTACCATGGCTTTTTACCGCGATTTGTGTAGAGAGAGACACTTAATCATTCAAATTTAGGTATTTCCCTTAGTTGTTCTTGTGAATTTTTTTTTAGGCATATGATTTTATATTTTTAAAAAAAGGACAAAAAAAAAAAAAACATAAAACGATGGCTACATGGATAAAATTAGGCTGCGCAAGGCATGCGTCTGCTTTAATGTCACAAATATTAAACCGTAAGGAAAACACAAATCATGTACAAAATAGAAAAAGCTCGCACTCTTCCCCCAAATACTGTGCATGCACTTCACGTGAGCGACTATATCCATGCATTCATCACATATTCTGAAAGGCTTTACATAGTGGTGGAGATGATCTCTATGGCTGCGAAGAGATATTGAGCAAGGAGAAGAATAAAAGAGCTCTTCTTCAAAGCAATTTTCAATAGCGGAAGCACTCTCGTGCCGCGCACAATACAAACTGCTACTTGCACCCATAACTCTTTAGAACAACAATGGAAGAAAATGTGGGAAGTGGATGTTAGGAAGGGAGAGAGGTTATTACCTCTAGCAAATTTGAGTAGTTTTTTCCATTTCAAAGCATGCATTTGTTATTTTTCATGAAAATTTGTACCAAAAAATGATAGATATTTTATCATTAAAATAATCACACCCACTTGATTAACATAAATTATCATGCTTGAAAAATTTAGAGAGTGAGAGAAAGTGATGAATTGGCAACATGACAAAAACTTTTCATAGAATAAAATACATAAAATGTTTATAGATCATTTTTCAAAGTTCACTACAAGTAGCTTGATCTAAATCTAAACCCATGGCTACTAAATCAATAAAGAGAGAAATTGAATTGTCGTTTGTGGATGTGGTGGCTTCATCATCTTTGAACTTGCCATCTTCTATCTCATCATTGTTATCATGGCAATCATCCTCGTTGAGATTGGTGGAATTGGTACTTGAATCATCGATTTCTCTCTTCCCTATCTCCCCCTCATTCAATGTAATAGGTGGGAGAGGTTCAAAGATGATCTCCACTTCATTAGTATAAAAAATGGTTCTACCTCGAAGTATTACGAAAACTATGAACATAAATTTGGTTGATGTATTGATGGAATATAGATGCATTATAGAAGAGAAGCTCAAAGTGAGTGACATTGGTATTATGTTACCAGCAAATTGCTACAAATGGGAGCGTGGAGTTCCCTGCAAAATAGAAAAATAACACGTTGCAATCATAAAACCGACAAATCCGCATACCTGACGAGTCTCGTAGCACAGAATTGAGACCATAAGCAAACAGAGAGAGATCAAGAGCAAGACAATGCACGTGCAGGCGCACCTCCTAGAATGGAGTGCTACTCCTGGCACGATGAGAGAGAAGAGAAGAGAGGAGAGAAGAATACACAGACACTGGGTGCAATCTCCCCCGTGCAAAAGTGAGCATTTCCCTATTGCACGCATTTATTTATAGATTTCTTGAATGCCCAAGAATGAGTACAAACTGGCCAGCCGGACATAATTGACCAAAGCTCATAAAGAGCACTTGAATAATCAAATATACATAAAATGTAATATCCTTGTGCATAATCCATTATCTGTTGATGCTTTTGCCGCTTGTCAGCTGGTGCAATAGATAATAAAATATCAATTCTATAACATACCTCTCCGTTGGAAAGCAACTGTGCTCAGTTGTTGCGAAGATAAAAATCTACAAACAATAGTTGTAAAAAACAATGATTAGAAATCTGTATCAAATAGCAAAAGAAAAATCCATAAAATTAGACACATTGGTTATGCTTGACGTCATCCACATACTGCCTATTCTAGTGGCCCATACCACTAGAATAACCAGTATATGTCATACCCTGATGAATCAGGATATCATTGGTCACACTCATCATCAATAATCAATTCTCATCAATCTCAATGTCCATTCCAGAAATATTGTCGTGACAAAAAATCATCTTATACCAAATCCCAATCCAATTCCAATTACACAAGATAGGTCCAAATCCAAATCACTTTCATTATGTACCCGGGTAACAAAATCATACCAGTTACAGTGGTGGCCAACCACTGCAGCATGATTTTGTGATCGGTGTTGCATCAACCGGAGAATCTACACCAATAAGACGTGATGCCTAGATCGACAAATCTGCACTAATGCTGCCTATATCAGCGGATCTGCATTTACCATTGTGAATTTGTAATTTGTCAGTGTGCTGCCTAAATCGACGGATCTGCACAGATAACTGGTGTTACCTAAATCCGTGAATCTACACCAAGGTGAGCATTTACACACTGCCTAAATTGGCGGATCTGTGTGCATGTGACCAATGGACTAGACAAGACATAAAAAGACAAAACATTTACTACCTGTGTGACACCACATTGGAGTATAGTTGAGTGACAGAGTACTTACAAATTATTGTTCAGTAACTCAAAGCACGATAACTCATATGAGTAGCTACATAGATTAATGTCAAATCATCTCGATGAAAAGTCCTTGCAATACAATTGGAAGCCATGACATGTAGGATATTTTGTATCTGAAAATGTACGTACTTGTGTGTATGTGGCAATCTATAATGGAAGGAAACTCAAGTTGAATCAGGGGGTCTCGCAAACAACATTTGTATACAGGGTAAAGAGATGTGCATTTAGTAACTTGCACCAAATTATGTGTAATGATGCTAGACTGTAACAACATAGGGGGCAAAACAATATGCCCTAGTGTGAGATGAAATTAGTATACATCCAAAAAGTGCTGGAAGAGAGTAGCAGTGTCATGTAAGGTAGAAATCAATCTGAGTATACACATGGAGGACTTGCCTTGTTGAAGACGATGTATGACATAATGAGAGGATTGAAAATACTATAAATAAGGAAATAAGTTTGCAATAGGAATCGACACATCAAATATTTTCCTAAATTGTATACTATGCTAGGAAAGCTGGTACTTAAAATACCTATTAAGCAAAATGATAAGCTGAAGCTAGCCAAGATGAGTAAGTGTACTTGTTTTTTTTCTCTTTGAATGAGAGCAATAGGCACATCTAAGAGTGTTGTCCCAGTCTTGTGTGAGAGGGTTGTATACACAATTAACGAAGTACTAAATGATAGATGAGTGTCAATATTTGATTGGTAAGAAGCAAGGGAGCTGACATATAATCTGATACAATATGGTGACTGTACAGCAACTAAAAAAGGGAGAGAGTCCAAATTCTGGTCTGTATAGTTCTTTGTGAATTATTAGACACCAACAAGGGAGAAAAGAAGGTTTTCATCAAAATCATTGGGTTAATTTCAGTGAAGACACATACTTGGATTCCCTTAAGGTTTGTGGAAACATAGTGATGCTAAATGATGTGAATATAAGTAACAATGAAAAGTATCACAATGAGTCATCTAAATATGATGAAAATAAGAAATTTAGTACCAAATTTTAGTTACCATAAATGTTAATATATACAGAATAACATCAATTTATGAACAAGCAGTGTAAAGGTCATAGAGGTTAGCTTAACATGAACTAAAACTTACAAAAATCGAGCAAAATAAATCATGTTGATACTTTTGAATTTTGGATTTGTCAGAACTCAAAGTATGAACCTGTCTTAAAGGTATCAGTGATTGTTAGGCACACATTGCCATAACAAACAACCAATGCAGTTAACATACAGTACATATCAAACAAGAAGCAGGAAACTGCATACTTCAAACACCATACTGCAAAGAAGACAGGTATGTAACATCACAGATAGAGGGAAAATAGTGTGCCATTCATCATCATTATTCAGTAATACAGCAGAAAACACAGAACCAATGCAGGAGAGAGCCAACTGCGTCAACAGGCATAGACATAACTGCTTCTCGTCCTGAGAATTCACGAGACACACAACTAACTTCCCCAAAATATAAAATACCCATGTTCACTTATCCCTAAGGTTCAAAGATAAAGGTTTTAGTTACAGTTCAAAAAGTAATAGCCTGACTGCCCTGAAAGCCCTGATAAATCAGGCACTAACACCTGGCACACTTGGTGGGCAATGTTTCTCAAACATTGTGAGAACCCACAATATCCCTTGATCAAAAAATTCATCCACCAGCTGATCCTTGAATTCAGTTTGTTGTGAAACTGCTGCTGTAGTTGGAGTTTCCTTGTCAAATTCTTCAACCTCTGCATCCACCTGAACTGTAACTACCTCCTTAGTACTTTCAGTCTCCTGACAGAGTTTCTCATCCACAATCATTTGCACTGGATCATCTAAGTTGTGAATTCCTCCTGCAGCTTCTGTGTCCTCCTCTGCAACATCTTTAGCTTGTCCTGCAACTGCACTTGTCCCTGCTGCTTCAGTCATATGCTCCTGCTCAGATTGTTGGCCTTCTTGTTGCTGCAGCTGCATCTTCAGGTCCTCCAAGTGCCCTTTTAGGTCAGTATACTGCTGCTTTGGTTCAGCATTCTTCTTCTCCATAAACAAGTTTTCCTCCTTCATCTCCTCCTCTGCAAACATCTGATATGGTTTACTCACCACATCATACACCATGACTTTCATTTTCTCCCAAACTCTCTTCATGTACTCCATCACTTCAGTCTTCATTTTCTCCACAACTGTTGAATTGAGATACCTTCTACAAAGTAGAAAAATCTCCTCTTCTTCAAGCGATTTCAGGTCTTTAGGCCCATTTTCATATTCAAGTGAATATCCAAATTCAGTAGTAGCAGGTTTAGGTTCAGGTTTCCCTTCAAGAAGAATGAAGAAAGATTCAAGGTAGGATGCAAACTTTGCAACCATTAGACACTGTCTCTTGAACACATCCAATATCTCTGCATGTAGATGCAACACTCGAAGACCTGATTTAGACTCCGCATGCCAAATCAATTGATTTTCTTGAAAATCTTGATTCAAGAAAAACCAAAATTGATCTACTTCTTCATCAAACTGATTTGATTCAAGGCTTAAAAATAACAGATTTAACTCTCCTTTATGCATAAAAAACACCCCCAAGACGGCTTGCTCACATTTCTCCTTGAAAATCGAAAGAAATCCACTTTGTAGTAGCTGCAAAACTGTCCAATCAGTGATATCTCCCTGAAACTGAAAACTTTTGACTTCTGCTTCTTGAAAAAATTCCCTTATTTTATCAAGCATGAAGATATAAAACCAATGAGATATAAGAATATCAACATCATCTCCTTCATCAACAACATCACATAGAAATGTAGAACCATCTTTAGGAAACCCCCTTCACCATCATTAGGAACTTCCAAAAAACTTGCATAATCATCAGTCCAAACCATCTCCTCAGCATCAACAAAACCATTGACATCAGAAATTTGGTATAAATCATCAAGAACATCATCAAGAAAGTGAACTTCCTTGAAAATAGATGAACTTCCAATATCCTTGACTGAATTTGTAAAAGAACCAACATCATACAGATCATTGATAACAACATCATCATTCAAGAAACCTTCTCTAACATCAAGATTTGAAGAAAACTCCACATTCTTGATTTGAGTAAGTTGAAGCTTCAAGTCCTCAATTTGATTATCCTTGTTCAAAACAACTTGCTTAAGAGCATCATGAACTTCATAACAGTAAGAAATATGCAAGTCAACTTCAGTTTGAACCTGAGAAATCTCTGCCATCAATGATGTCTTCTCTTCTTGAAGTTGATTGATTTTGGAAAGCGCTTCATTTGCCGCAACCATACTTGAATGCCTCTCATTCTCTAGCTCGAATGAGAGATTATTGATCATCTTCACCTGAGAAAGAAAAAGACTTTGAAATTCAACAAGTTCAGGTACATAACTTCTTTGCAAATCAGTAATCTGCGGATCAGGGACCTGAATTCTGAAACTTTGCAAATCAAGGACCTTTGTTATCAAAACTAGTAATTGAGGGATCTGAAATTGAAGATCCTTGTCTTCAAAACCTGAATAATTCATATCCACTCTCGGAAATTGGCTTTCAGTATTCAAAACTCCAAAAAACTCTTCTCCATCAACACAAACACCTTTCAAATTGTCAGCTGTTGAATACTCCTCATCAAGATTCATCAAAAACTGATTCATCACATCATCCTCATCAGTAGCACACATTATGTCTTTATGTATCTTCAGCTCTTCCACTGCATTACACTGAAATATGATGTCTCCCTGAATTTCAACATCTTCAAGATTGATGTCAAATGTTGGTATATGGGTTTGTATGGGATATTGGTGTCTTCTTTCGCTCACTCCCAATTGTATTCCCTTCTTCTCAATCAGTAATTCTTCTTTTGGGCAACTGTCCTTCTCTTCCTGCAAAGAGGTGAGTCTCTTCGATGTGAGGTTTGGGGATAGCTGGCAATCCTCTTGGCTCCTTTGGCTCATGAGTTGCTCCTGGCTTCCTCCTTCTTCCTTCATCATCTTTTGGACTATATCTCCCTTGCATTGAACAAACTCTCCTTCCTGAATCAACTTCTTCTCTTCAATAATCTGAGTATCTACAACTTTGATCCCATATTCAAGAACATCAAAATCAGGTTGAAAAACTTCAGGTGCTGAAAATTCAAATTCAAGCTTTGAAACTTCAGTTTTTGAAACTGTAGGTGCCTGAAAAACTGTTGGTACATCAACATTGTGCAAACCCTTGAGTTTATTTGGAGTGTGGTTTTGGGATACTAAGTGCTCCTTTTGGCTTCTTTGGCTCTCAGGATGCTCCTTTTCTTCTGCCCTTTCCAACATCACCTTCTTGACTTCTTCAGGTTGGCTTTGTGCTTGAGCTTCTTTCATTAATTTGAGACTTGCAACAAGTGCATTTGGAGAAGTTAAACATGATTGTACCTGATTGTTCCCAACCAAGGGGAACATTGGTGTTGTAACTCCCCAGTCATCATCACTTTCGTCTTCCTCCTGAAACTGATCTTCATACTTCTCTGTCAAGCCTTCAATTTCTTCTTGTAACACCTGTATCCTACGCATACTAGAGCACGACTTTCTTCTTTTTCCTTCACGACCTTCATGCCAGTCTTCTGCCTTGTCAAGAAGATTAGAAAAATCATCCAAATCCTCTTGTGCATCACATAGTTCCTCATGATCTGATGCATCTCGAAAAGATCTGACAATTCGATACAACTTCTTGCCCAGTTTATGCATACAGTATTTGACACATACATCTTCCTTTTGACATGGCTTGCACACATAAGGACATTGCTTTGCACAGTGCCCATCTTTTTGACAAATAGCACACTTTTTCTTCTTCTTCTTTGCCATTAATCACCCATCAAAAGAATAGAGAGCATTTGTACCTCTTTAAAACCTGAAACTGCTTAAACTGCATTGCAAACTGAAATACCTGAAACTGTAGTCTGTAAACTGAAAGACTAAAAGTGCATTCTGCAAATTGAAAAATTGAAACTGCATTCTGCAACAAACTGCACATAATTTGCACAGAAACTGTACAGAGACTTCAAAACTGTTCGGGCTAACAATACATTGACCAATGGTCCCAAAAGTGGGTCTGATGTGGGATGAGTTGTTTGTTGGCCTTCTTGGTTTTCAGGTACGGTTTTCTACAACCTGTTTTCAGGTTCATGTAGTTCAGTCCCCTCCCCAACAATTTCTGCCCCTGCAGCAAGTTCTCCTACTGGTTCTTCTTGGTCATCATTACCCGACTCTTCTCCTTGTCTTCCTCTTGTAGAGAACTTCCTTCTTAATATAAGCCTTGTTCCATATGAATGTTGTGGTACATAGGACCCTTGCCCTGATTCACTCATGCATTGCTGCTTCTCCCTTGTTTAGAATACTGTACTAGCATTCTTTGATTATGCACATTGTAGTTTGAAGGTAAATTACAGGCTCCAAAGGGTAATAGTTTTGTAACTACCTTTTCGAGAATGAGAATTCTGACTTCGCTGGGCAGTTGTGGGTAGAATTCTTTCAAGAATTGTGATGCATACTCCTTAGACTCTTCCCCCGGTGTTTTCCAGTTCGCAAAATCCCGCAAATGGTCACTATCAGGGAACATGTCGCCGCTGTGATTCATTCCTTAGCACCCATATGGTTTTAGGCGAAATTCGAACCAATAGCAGGATTTCCAAATGTTAGGCACACATTGCCATAACAAACAACCAATGCAGTTAACATACAGTACATATCAAACAGGAAGCAGGAAACTGCATACTTCAAACACCATACTGCAAAGAAGACAGGTATGTAACGAGAATTCACGAGATACACAACTAACTTCCTGTTAACCCTCACGGCTCACGGACACCCCATCACCTACGACGGACGTGTATTATGTATTTGGTAGAGTCAGGTACCAGGCTTGTCGGACCAATAGGAAAAGGGTAAGAGTGATCGCCGATGAGAGGCGCACTCTAACTGGGACATTCAAGGGATTAGTTGGCTAAGCATGGGTGCCCAAGTGTGAATGGGGTGAGCTCATATAAAAGCTAACTAAACCTAAAATTCACTCATTCTCTCATTTGTGCAATAGAAGAGTGCTTTTGCTCCATCTCCATCTCCATCTTCTTCTTCTTCACCTCCTTGTGTGTGTGTGTGTGTGTGTGTGTGTGAGAGAGAGAGAGAGAGAGAGAGAGAGAGAGAGAGAGGGAGAGTGTGTGTGCGATCGAGCATTACGAAGGCACGGCGGCGACGAGGTGGTTGAGCGCGGCGTAGCGACGTCTCCTTCTTCTTCGCGGCGAGGAATCCTCTACGGCAGGAGCATAAGGCGGTGAGTGACACACCATTGCCCTCTTTGAGCTTACTAGTTAAACTAGTTGTGTGCTTGGAGCCGTTTGCGGTTCGCACACGGTGTATCGGCAAGTCCCTTGCTTCGACAGTGCGGCAAGGAGCGCACATTTTTGGCGCCGTTGCCGGGGAATAGCCCTGCACTAAGCCCAAGGGGCACTTTGTGCTTCTTGTATGAGTGGTTTGCAGTAGGAAAGAAGAGGGAGAGGAAGGCGTATTTTTTCTGCAAGTTGTTAATTCTGTTTTTCTGTTGCGCACAGTTTGCATTTTCTATTTTTCTGCTGCGTACATATAGTATTAGTTAGACAGTTAGCAAAATTCTGTTTTTCTGTTTGCACACAGTTAGCATTAGTCACACAGTTAGCATTTCTTGCGTTTTTTTGCATTTTCTGCATTTTCTGGCTTGCACTGCACAGTTCTGTCAAGTTTCAATTTTCTGCATTTTCTGTGTTTCCTGGTTTGTGCACAGTTAGGCGCACAGTTAGTTAATTAAGCAGGTTAGTAATTAGGTGGACCACTGATTAGCAGGTCAGTAGGTAGTCGAGACAGTAAGTAGGTAGGTGAGGTCAACGCGCACCAAAACGCGTACCAAAAAAAAAAAAAAAAAAACAAGCTTAAAATTTTTTGCAAAAAAAAAAGTTTCTCAAAAAAATAAAATAATAATTTAAAAAAAAATCGAAAAATAAAAACGTGAGTGAGGGGGAGGTTAAATTTTTCGAAAATAAAAAACGTGAGGTATAAAAACAGACGGGTTGGTTTGTATAAAAGATACAAGCCCAAGCCCAAGCCCAGGCCCAGGCCTCAGTCCTCAGTCTTATGATATATACTAGACTCACTCTTATATATATACCCTACCCCCTCAAGAGGGAATGAGAGCATGTGGGACAAGTCCTCCACTCTCCTCCTTTCTCTTCCCACTTGCACCCTTAGACTTGCTATTTGGAGCTTAGTTCCCCAGCTAGGAAAAGACTGTTTCGGGCTTTTCTGGAGCAAAATAGAACCAAACGGTGGGCTGTAAAGTACAGCGCGTCCCTCCTAGCGATACGCTCGTTTCGAGCTATCACACGGCCCATTCCACAACACGCTCTAAAAAATCTAGCAAAAAAACAAACAAAAAACACGCAAAAAACTAGTCACAAGGCCTCCTAGAGCAGCTTTTTGACACCTGAGGGTATCAAAAGCACATGCACTTACGCTCTGGGCGGGTGCTAGAACACGAGCATATTGAGGGTGCCTCTGTTCATACGGACACCCATTACCCATCCACGATAGGCTCTAGACCCTCAGCGGGGACACAAGGTAGCACCACCCAAGACCCTAAAATAGCCGCTAGTGATTCCTCCTCCGACTCAGAAATCATGGAAGCATACCCTACCCAAAACACTGAGAGAGAAGGCCATGCACCTCCAGAAGCTCCACAGCCTAGTACTAGTATGTTTAGCTGTTTCATGGAAACATTAGGTAGAGCTACTTGCTCGGAACCTGATGCAAATGAAGCACACGAAGGGGGTGGGGAAGTGGACTCTCCTTTCACATCGCACGTGGACCCCACACCCCCAAAGAGTGTCCATGTGGATATCCTGCCAACTTCTTACCAAGAAGGCCCTGTTGAGCTGCCTCCTTCAGAAGTTCCCTCTAGAGTACCGTTGGTGACAAGTAAAACCACGGGGAGCAACATTGCTTCTACCTCACAAGAAACCGTTAACACGTCGACTCTAGAAGGATTGTTCATTAACGATCATTGGACATACGACCTCCACACTGAGGTGTTGACGGATCTACACTCTGGCCACGCCTACCATGTAGGATGGATAGAGATTGTACAATCCACCTCTAGTGCCACGAGCATCGAAGATCAACAAAAAATGATCTGTAATGTTATCCATGGCAGTATTCAATCGGAAAGGCAAAACCGAGAGGTAAATATACTCTCAACTGGCCCCATGAGATTTCTGGATACGAGCAAGGCTCAACAGCCTACTCTATCACAAATGGAGACTCCTCTAATGAGTCCCATGGACCCATCTTACGTCATTTCACCTGGGGTCTCTATGCAATCTGAGCCTCCGAGCGACAACTTTAGCTTCCCTAACTTGGCTCAACCCTCTATTAAGAAAAACACAGTGCTCACTCCAGTGATAGGCCTGACAGAGAATGTATCGATGACATCTACGGTTAGCGCAGTGCCACTACCTAGTGTCGTAGTACCTAATATGGGGCCTCGACCGTATGTGCCTCTAGCCCCTTATGCACACATGGCCCCCACACCTCCAATTGTACCACTTGTTTATGGTCCTCGAGTGCCGCTCCCTAGCCCTTATCCGAGTGGACCTATGCCCGGTTATGTTCCATATCCTGCATCATCCACACACATGCCAAGACCGGTACCCGCCCCTCTCCCACATATGATTCCAAGAGTACCTCCACCGGCCCTGCCTCCTCACATAGGTGACTTGGCAGTGTTTGCTCAAACCATAGGTCGATCTATCGCAGAAAATATGCGTCATGCATCTGATAGAGAGCCTAGAAGTAAGGCAGTACAAATTGCCAAACTCACGCAAAAATTCAATGGGGACGAAGATGCTAGAAAACACATTGAAGTGTTTGAACAAGCATGTGATTCCTTAGGGGAACGCAACGAACTACATAAGTGCAATGCCTTAAGCTTGACATTAAGTGGGAAGGCTGGAGATTGGTATAGAACCCTAAGGGTGGACGAGAAAACAATCTACCCTACCCTTCGAAGGTTGTTTCTAAAGGAGTACATACGAGAAGGTGTGCTTTGGGGTGTAGCATCTCAGCTACAGAAGGCCGAACGTAAGGAAGGAGAGTCAGTAAGGGACTTCATTAGTCGTCTAAAGCACTTAAACTCTTGCTGTCCTGTAAATGAGCGCTTCAACAATAACCAACTGCTTGATCGATTCATTCGAGGGTTGAGGAATGAAGGAATCTATAATGGACTAGTGATTAGAGGTATCACAACCTGGGAAGATGTCACTGCCAATGCAATCCAATTAGAGGACAACTGGATGATAGCAGGCATGAGGGTGTCTACTGACACGAGATCCACTAGCTCACAAGCCATTGAGTATGAACCCATGACTGCAAAGCCCATTGCCAATGAGCCAAAGGTATTTGAGACATTCTTGACAGACCTCACCAAGGCAATCCAAGAGTCTCTTAAGGATAATCGACCCCCTCAAAATAGTCACATGTATCCAAGAAGGGAGCAACAATGGTGTTCCATTTGCTTGGGTCCACATAGCACTAGTGAGTGCCCTACGTTTAGAGTAAAATTTAATGGAACTTGCAACGCATGTGGTAGGTATGGTCACCAAGCTAAGGATTGTTTAATGATCAAACGTATGATGGCAAATAGACCACCTGTAGCCTGGACGGATGCGCCTCGAGCTCCTGTATTGATGCCTGCTCCACCTGTTGAGCAACTACCGCAACACATGGTCCCTAGATCTCAAAATGTTGTACAAGCTACACCGCTACCACCTCCTGTGCTAGGACCGCAGCCCCCGCATCCAAGAGTCGCCCCTATGAACCAAGTGGGTTGCCAGCCATCTAATGCTTATGCAAATGGCTGTGAGGAGGAAATAGACACTAGTATTGCCTACGGACTTGATACATTGGAAGAGTGTCCTATATACTACATGGAAGATTGTTGGGGGCAAGTCAAGCCGGTTTATCAAGCTGCTGCTCTCGCATCCAGAGGTCAAAATATCAACACCCAGGCTAGGAGGCCACCTCTTCAATGCTACGAGTGTGGTGGACCACATCGAGCAGCGGAGTTCCCTATTAGGCTGCAAAAGAATGCTGCACAGATGCAAATGAATCAAGGGAGCACGTCTGCAATGCCAATACTCACATGTAATTGTTGTGGCATAGATCACTTGATTGCCCAATGCCCCTATAACCCAAATGCGCCTAAAATCACACCCCTAAATTTGGTTGAAATTGCTAGTGTGACATCGCCAATACCACCCGTCGCACCCGCTTATGCGATTACACGGTCCATGCTTCAAGGGCCAGGCCATATCCTCGAAGAGAGAGATACTGCGTCAGTTATCCAAGCAAAGAAAAAGAAGACACGAAGGAAGAGGTCGCAGAATACAAGAAATTCAAAGCCAAGTTCCAAAACAAACATAGGAACAGGAGATGACCCCGTGTATATGAATGACCTCGAGGATGATTCAGATTCAGTCGAGACAATGGAGACTAGAACCAATACCACAAAGGGAAAGACCGACAAAGAAAACCGTAACATGGAACCAAATGAAAACCGAATAAGAGAAAACCATAAAGAGCCTCTGAAAACACCACAAGTGTTTCCAAATCCAATCCAAGACCCCCAAGATAAACCGCAGGGGCAAAAAGGGAAGAATCGTAAAAAGAAGATTGGGGCGTACCCAAACCCAGTAGACGAGATTGAGCAGGTGAAACATCTAAGAGGTTTAGTGGAGAAGACTCAAAGGAAACTAGAACCAGAACCCATGCATGTCAAAATTCATGACACAGTGTTTCCCACGCAAGTTCATCCACCCCACATGAACCATAGACCGTTAGCCATATCTAGTATCATCCAAGAAGGGAGTGAGGACGGGACATCAGAAAGTGAGCATACACCTTTCTTGTTGGAAAGGATGTTTAACGAAGGAATACCTGATCCCATTGAGGAATATGAGATTCCATCCTCACCAGTTCCTAGTCAAGGACCTACACCCTGCAAAATGCCAATGAATGTTGCCAAACTAGTGGACTTCATGTCTTCTGAGGTCCGAACTACGATCATAGCAAAGCTGTATGGAGATCCTGAATTATTCCTTGCACTTTGAGCATTCCTTAACGGAGAGCTACGAACGGGATTACCGCAGTTTGCACAACCAAATAGGCCTGACTCGATTATGATTGATGAGGAAAATCATGTGCAATCACTTGACTTAGATGGACACGAGTTCGTAATCGAGGTACCCATTAACGAATTAGGGCAGTATTTTGAAGGCGACGAGTCTAATGCGACCCTACCCATCACTACCAAGGGATTAACTATAAAGGGAA
Organism: Adiantum capillus-veneris; assembly: GCF_014529385.1. Classification (NCBI taxonomy): domain Eukaryota; kingdom Viridiplantae; phylum Streptophyta; class Polypodiopsida; order Polypodiales; family Pteridaceae; genus Adiantum; species Adiantum capillus-veneris. The sequence continues at coordinate 16,548,464 of NC_140950.1, forward strand.
TTCTTGATGGTGGTGCGTGAGTTAGCATCGTTACAAAAGATTGTTGGGAATCCATGGGAATTCTTGATGGTGGTGCGTGAGTTAGCATCGTTACTAACATTGTGGTAAAGATGGCAAATGGTACCATAGCCAAACCTATGGGGATGCTCAAGGATCTTAAGATCAAAGTTCTAGGACACAAAGTACGACATACGTTCATTGTAATGGATTTCTCTAAACACCTTATGTCATATGAAATGATTTTAGGACAACCATTCATGAGGGAAGCACAAATGGTTCATGATTGGTCTAAAAATCATGTCTATTTGCAATTCCAAGACTCTGTCCTTAGAGTGGATTTGGTGACTGGTAAGGTACACCCCTTAGGGAGTAAAACCATTATTGATCATGGCTCTGACACCACAGTTCACTCGGCCCCACTACAATATTGTTACACTTGTAAGAAGGATACAGACATTGGCCAAGATTCTCCTTATATGGATATCCTACCTGGGATGACTGAGTCGGACAATGTGGATTGGGTCCACCTAGCAGCAACCATAGACACTTGGGGAAATAGGGGGACTTGGGTAACACCTGAGGGGGATGAAATGCCTGTACCCTTAAATATGCTACAAGCAATGCATATCGCTTCTGACAAGACTCATCCTAATGTAACGAACAAAACATACAAGTGGGTCCCTAAAGCTTCTTTAGTGACCATAGCTAGTGCTAAAAAACAGAAGCCTTGTAAGAAACGTACCACTCGCTCCAAGAAAAGTAAGAAAATGTTGCGATGGATCCCTAAACGACTATTGGAAGCCCAAGGCTACTATCAAGGAAATGATCAAATCTGGGTGCCAAAATGTAGATTGTGCTCTTACCTATCACCTGACCCAAGTGAGCCCAATCCCGTAGCTCCAAAACGAATCAATGATCGTGGAAAGAAAAAAATCACAGAATGCTACACACCCGCTCCCTAGCTAGTTTGGGTACCAAAGAAAGAACGCTTTGTTCCACCTAGCTCAGGAAGGGGGGAGTCCCACGAAGCTTCTAGCTCCTCATGTAATACATCCATAGAGGTAAAAGCTTCTACACAGCCTCCATCTATAGTAATGGGCCTCCATGAAGCTACAAAAGAATCCACACCTCCCAGTGTTCAAGAATCACCTGATGAACCACTTCAAGTTTGATCCTGGGAGAGTACCTTACCATCGTTGCAACTTGACAAGGCACCTAGGGTAATAGAAAACTACTGGCAAAAATCCTCACCTATTACCAACTGGAACAATTGGTTTCAAAGGGTGACAAGCTCATTTCAAACGGTATGATCTACCCAAGGAAGGGGGGAGTGTTTGTGGACATCCATCATTCACTTGCTTCCCTCTCAACCTTTCTCCCTGACCTCTATATCTCCCAATCTTAGGGAATGTACATATAAAGCTTTATACTCACAAAAAAAAAATAAAAAAATAAAAATAAAGAGCAAGAGCAATTAGCAAACGAGTATGCACATTAAAAGTCAAAACATTGACTCAGACCTACAGATGTCACATCTGGTATAGTGAAACAGAAACCTATGCCATAAAACACCTTTGATCCTCATCACTTGAGTGATGGAGGGTGGGTAAGATTAGTACGATAGGAGTGTTTCTGTTTTAGAGTCGAGAGATTAGCGAAGTTCTCTTTTCCCACTAATGTGCCTCCTCGAGGTATTCCTTTTGTTTCCTAGTGTGTACAGGAGCATGTTGCTATTGATAGGATTTGGACCTTCATGGAACCTTTCTCTCGTTCACTCTTCAAATCAAGCGTGACCATCAACACAAACAGGTGTTTTATGTCCATTAGCATTGCCCTTATCTTTTTGCATCCATGTTTGTCTGCTTTGATTGTGATTGGTAGCATAATATTCAGCGCATTGGCTTAGTATCAAACATTTAATTCAATGTAATGTTTTGTCATAATCACTTGTCTAGGTTTAAAAATCAAGCAGTCCGACTAAGCTAGTTTGACCAAGCTAGGTATTAGAAATCTTCTCTTAATACCATGGGGAATGCCTTCCTAATAAGCAATGGTTACTTAGGTTCTTAATCCGATTTAGGCAGCATTGTATGAAATGTACTAGGGCTTTCTAGTGGGCTTAACCCTATTGACCTTTAGCTTAAGTATTATAAAGGGAGTTTACTAATGTGATGAGCCTGGGGAGGGTAACAATGTTATATGACCCCCCAAAGTTACAAAATTAAAATGCTGAAAATGAACAAACAAAAAATCAAAGTGCCACAATGTAAAATTTTAAGCTGGAAGAGAAATCCCTGCTTAAATTGGTACTTCACTCACATGTATCGCCTATGGTACTAGAGCCCTAGAGGTTCCCAGTGTGGGCGCTTTTCCTTGAAAAGCAAAAAACCCAAGGCATACAAAATAAGCACACACATCATAATTGAATCAATGTGAAAAGACTTTGGGGGGTCAAAGAAAAGGTAATCAGTCAGGCGATGATTTCATGAGAAATTCCTTTTATCGTAGCTTAACTACAAAGTCTTCTAGGTATAGCCTCTAGTCAGCCCTCGAACATCAAATACTTGGCTCTCGCGATTACAAAACTTAATTGACCAGAGAAAATTGAGAAGTTACCCATGGTATTAATAGTCGAGCTCTAGTGCCTTTTGACCGTTAAATTAGCGACCCCGGCCTTGTTTAATTTTTTACCTTTACATCTGTTTATGCATTTGATTATATTGCAATTCAATGTTTATTGCTGACAAATTGTCTAAAATTCTGTTACCAATCACTTTGTCTGTCTATTGCATATGATTTTTAATTGTATATGAGAATGCAATTACTGTGGCAATGTTGTTTGATTTTGCAGTGATTGAAGAAGACTACGCACATCCATGTTGACTGCTCTCCCATCTCGACGAACGAGATTCAACTGGATAGCTTCCGAGGACGGAATCTACATCAGGAAGGGGGGCATGTTAACCCTCACGGCTCACGGACACCCCATCACCTATGACGGACGTGTATTATGTATTTGGTAGAGTCAGGTACCGGGCTTGTCGGACCAATAGGAAAAGGGTAAGAGTGATCGCCGATGAGAGGCTCACTCTAACTGGGACATTCAAGGGATTAGTTGGCTAAGCATGGGCGCCCAAGTGTGAATGGGGTGAGCTCATATAAAAGCTAACTAAACCTAAAATTCACTCATTGTGTGTGTGTGTGTGTGTGTGTGTGTGTGAGAGAGAGAGAGAGAGAGAGAGAGAGGGAGAGTGTGTGTGCGATCGAGCATTACGAAGGCACGGCGGCGACGAGGCGGTTGAGCGCGGCGTAGCGGCGTCTCCTTCTTCTTCGCGTCGAGGAATCCTCTACGGCAGGAGCATAAGGCGGTGAGTGACACACCATTGCCCTCTTTGAGCTTACTAGTTAAACTAGTTGTGTGCTTGGAGCCGTCTGCGGCTCGCACACGGTGTATCGGCAAGTCCCTTGCTTCGACAGTGCGGCAAGGAGCGCACACTTCCCCAAAATATAAAATACCCATGTTCACTTATCCCTAAGGCTCAAAGATAAAGGTTTTAGTTACAGTTCAAAAAATAATAGCCTGACTGCCCTGAAAGCCCTGATAAATAAATCAGGCACTAACAGTGATAAGGTTGTTGGGATGAACAAAAGATTCATAAATATCAGGTTGAAAAGATCAATAATCTCTTACCAAAATTTCTATGTCAGCTATGTGAGGTAGCTAAAAAATTAATGTCCTTTGTTAGAACCCGTCAATACTGCTTAATTAAAAGTTGCAATGGAGGTTAGCACTTGAATGATGACACCATTTTGTCAATGGCTACAAACTATGATTATTACAGAGCCTGTTGGAAATCCTAGAGAGAGAGAGAGAGAGAGAGAGAGAGAGAGAGAGAGAGAGAGAGAGAGAGAGAGAGAGAGAGAGAGAGAGAGAGAGAGAGAGAGAGAGAGAGAGAGATTGGTTTGTTTACGAGGGTGTGTGTGTGTCATTCTGAGGATGTACAGAATAACTGATGTCATGGACGGTTGGTGACATGTTGGCTTGACTGCTCGAGCCCGGCTTCTTTGCTCAACTCCGAGTGTTTGATGCGTGGTGCTAGGGAGTATCGCTGGGTGTCAACTTCTCAAAATTGTTTCGACTGTGAGTACACGAGCACCTGTTGCTACGTATTGTTCAATAGCTGCGCACTCCATCTATTATACATATTGCCGCTTTTGCTCGCACAATAACAAGGAGATAGAAAGCCAATATGGGGTGGTGAGGGTTTGTGGCCTACATGGGAGAAGTTGAGCTTCATGCCAGAAGGTGGTACGTTTGCGCCCTCCGCAAAACCATGAAGATCATACTCTCGTTTTGCAGAAAAGCCTGGCATCTCTTACCACCAAGGAGGACACAATCTGATTTCTTACACCCTTCCACAATACCCTTGATTACCTGATCTTCTAGGTCAACATCAAGTTGACTTGTTGCAAAATAGTCCAAGAAAAAAAAAACCGCCTTTCACCAGATGTCACAATGACAATATCATTGACACTCATAGCAACCAAATTGATCCCTATGGTATCATGATTTCCCATCTCAAAAACAAGCTTCTTTTGGTTCCCACACCATCTCTACTAGCCACAAGATTAGAATCACCAAGTGGAAAAAGCCCACCAAAGCCGCCAATGTCAGGAGCAAGGGTAGCTCGCTGCCAGCATAGATGTCAACACCCGCATCATATGCAAACCTTGTGCAAACCTTGGGGAAATTATGGTATTGCAGTGGAGAGGCACTCAAGCTGATGAGGCCTTTCCATAAGCTTGGAAATCTGATTCTGGCGGACATCCTGCTGCAAAGTTAAAGGTCTATTTGTTCCCTCTATGTGGTATCTTCGAGTAAATGCGATTGCAGTGCAGGATCGCCATCTTCCTGGTGACAAAAACCGAATTCCTGATGTCTCCGTCAAAGTCCGTGATTGTATGCAGTCCCCCTGGAGGAGAGAGAGAGAGAGAGAAAAAAAAGAAAAAAAAACAAAAGACTAGGGATCTAGTTGCTGAAGTGCTGCGTCAATTTTCGCCCATGTAGGTAGTGTACTGAGAAGGGGCTGTGGAGGCGGGGCAATGCAGGCTGATGGTGTGAGGGGAGTGTTATGGAGGGATTGCAGCGCAGCCAAAAGTGCCTACAAAAGGGCTACTGCAGCAGAGGCTGACATCGAGGGGATGGCCTTGGAGACCATGTAGCTAGTTGACATAACCAGCAGGCATGCATGAATTACCCGAGTTGGTGAAAGGCGTGAGATTAAAGTGAGAAACCACTGCATGAGAGTGGTTGGTGGCTGTAGAGAGAGAGACTCATAGTTGAATGTGGCGAGCCACATGCGGATGACGTGGTTAGTTATCATGCATGTTTTGCACACTAGAGGTCTCCAGTTACTAGCAGTTCATGGCTGGGTGTGGTGGTACTTCTATGGCTCCAAGCTGGTTGCATGGCAGTTGTGGTTGAGGGCTGCATGCTATGACTCGTATTGTAGCGCCGACGCCATTGTTGCATGGAAACTAAAGATGGTATGGCCGGATCGGTCCTTATCCAATATCACTGGCATGAGAGAGGGGGCACGGGGTGTTGGGTTGGATGGTGGGGGGCGCCATGCAATAGAGAGAAGGAGAGCGGGATGATGGCCCGTGGGCATGTGCGGGTTGGCAAACCACAGCCGCAAGAGATTTCTTCATATATATATATATATATATATATATATATATATATATATATATATATATATATATATATATATATATATATATATATATATATATATATATATATATATATATATATATATATATATATATATATATATATATATATATAGTTTGATGGTGGTGGATTACGTGTTGCGCAGTGATAAGGAATGGCTCAGAGCCATTACGTAATAGCGGTACTTCAAAAATAAAAAACATAAAAAAAATCAATAGAAATGGTGGTTAGTTCTATAGGTGGGGGTTGGTTCACTAAACAGAGAGAGAGAGAGAGAGAGAGAGAGAGAGAGAGAGAGAGAGAGAGAGAGAGAGAGAGAGAGAGAGAGAGAGAGAGAGAGAGAGAGAGAGAGAGAGAGAGAGAGAGAGTGGTTCAGTAAACAGAGAGAGAGAGTGGACGTATGGCATGCATGGCGATTAGAGGGTGCACAGTCGATTGTTGGAAGGCGCCAAAAGCTGCAAGGGTCTGGTGGGTAGTCTCCATGCAAAGCCATATGGAAGGGTTGGCTCTGCTTTGCAAATGATGTGCAATAAGGCTGCAGACGGCAGGACGTTTGGTGGTATGGCTTGCTGAAAATCAGGGTTGTTCGCACGGATAACTCAAATTGACACTCATCAAAACTGAGTGACAGTGCCCTACAACTGCTCGATGGTGAGCTCGACAATGAGCATGCTACTTGGCTTCCAAGCCTACGCCTCTGCTCCTAGTGCTACAACCATGGTCGAATGCTCCTACGCCTCGCTAGAGTGTAGCTGCATCCTGCCCGTCTCAATGCCTATCATTTTGCTCTCTGAGCTGCCATGATCTCTGCACTGCCATAAGCTCGATGACCATACGGTATAGTCGGTAGTCCATGATGAATATCATGTTGACCATCGCCAATATTGCATGGCTGCTCTTCACCCTTTCCAATTAAAATCATAGTCATTGATTCAATGGTCTTCGACTTTCGTGAAGATCAAGAACCGCCTCGATACTCTGCATGCTCTATTCTATGGGGCGATTCATGGCCTACCCTTTAGATCATGAGATTAAGTTTAATCTATTCAATAAAAATGTTTAACGATCACAATTTTATTTTATTTTTGCTAGTAATTATTCTATCATGACGATAAAGAAGAAATTCTCTTTAATTTCAAAGGTCACTAACTGTATCATGCAATCAACACCAATTACTACAAGTTGAAGCAACTATCAACACCTACAAGAATGAAAAAATAAAATACTTAGCTGGTGCTCATCAATTTATTTAATCTTGGAGCGTAGCCTTGCTCTGATACCACTGCTACAAACGGGAGCGTGGAGTTCCTTGCAAAATAGCAAAATAACATGTTGCAATCATAAAACCAACAAATCCACATACCTGACGAGTCTCGTAGCACAGAATTGAGGCCATAAGCAAACAGAGAGAGATCAAGAGCAAGACAAACGCACGTGCAGGTGCACCTCCTAGAATGGAGTGCTATGCCTGGCACGACGAGAGAGAAGAGAAGAGAGGAGAGAAGAATACACAGACACTGGGTGCAATCTCCCCCCGTGCAAGAGTGAGCATTTCCCTCTTGCACGTATTTATTTATAGATTTTTTGAATGCCCAAAAATGAGTACAAACTGGCCGAATGGACATAATTGGCCAAAGCTCATAAAGAGCACTTGAATAATCAAATAAACATAAAATGTAATATCCTTCTGCATAATCCATTATCTGCTGATGCTTTTGCCGCCTGTCAACTGCAATAGATAATAAAATATCAATTCTATAACACAAATAGGGTAAAGAAGGTTTACACTCACCTGCTCACAATTACATGGCAAAACTAAGTTGTCATACGTCTTCATGTGATACACACTAGAGTCCACTATGTAGAGCCTATTCTCATGTCCTCTAGACACATTTGCAAACCACTTGCACTCAAATATGAAGGTATGAAAGGTTCTAAAATTGACCTTTGATATCCTTTCAATAGTCGCTTAGTACCTAGCTTCATCACCATTTGTGTCAAAGTTGCCCATGATGCCACATTCCATCATGGTTCGACGCTCGTCAGTGTGGTGATGTTTCAAAATGTGTGGTATGCCAAAAGAAAAAGTATGATAGAGGGAAGCAACCTGAATTACTCCGGCCATTGCTAGTCCCTAATTCTCCATGTGAGAGTATATCCATGGATTTTATCTTTGGATTACCCAAGTCTATCCATGGGAATACAAGAAAATGCACAATAGTTGACAGGTTTAACAAGCAAGAACAATTTATTCTTGTAAAAAAGACTATTAACACTAGGTTGGTAACCTAACAGGACATAAAAGTGTCCTTTCAGGGTTTTGAAAAAAATCTCCAAAACCATAGTAGATCCACTCATTTTGTAAAATCCTTTCATGAGGTTATAGTTCAAGGCCTACTACACATGGAAAAAATAAGAAACTTGTAAAATTTCTCATCTTTTGGTCACACCAAGCCTCCAAAGTTGATGGACTAGTACATTTTCATCAAAACAGTCATTTCTTACGCTTTGTTGCATAAAAATAAGATTAGGGATTTTTGTAGGACTTGAGATAAATTTCCTAGTTACTTCAATGGGTTGGTGATCAGAACATATGATTGCTTCTCACTCACTATTTTTTGTTTTTCCAAAAGAAATAGGTACAAAAAAGTTGAATTTTTACCATTCTGCAAACCTATCATCAAAGTTTCTATAGCCACGCTCAATAGAAATAATATATGCATGTTTTCTTAGTTCCCTATTGTCCTTTAGGTTCATAAGGAGCCATGGAGCATGTCAAAAGAATAATACATCTCTTACCAAGGGGAATCTTGGGGACAAAGATGAAGTGCTAAATACAGCAAACATGAAAAAACTGGGTTCAACATTATGAGTTGTAGAATCCCATAGAAACTATTCAATATCTAGCCAAATTTGATCCTTATGACTAGATATGGTTACTACCTAAAAAATGCATGTAGTTGTCACAAGAAACTAACAATATTGAAAAAGATATACTTGATATACTAGAATGTTTTGTTTTCTTCTATAATTGAAAAAAGCAACCATTGTTGTCTACTATGCAAAATAGGGTATTAGGTGCCCCAAGACTCAAGGAATATTAGCTTTATGTTACAATATGCGACATAGAAAATCAAAACTGCATTTGGATATCATGAAAGCCACCAAAAAAATCATAGAAGAGCTAAAATTGGCTAAAAAACAAGATTTGGCATTTTTTGTAATTTGGTCATAACTTACAACTTTAACATTTATTTCTCCCTAGAAGCATCAGGACATGTTGAGGACTACTAAAGATAGTTCTCTAGCATTATAGACCTCACAAACATGAGTTCTAGAGTGGTATAGTTGCAAAAAGTTGAAAAAAGTCAAAAAACAGGACAGTTTAGGTTGTGAAATGGTGTGCAAGGACAAGGTTAAAGATGGAATTGATATTCCAAAAAAATGTCAAGTTTTTTTCAGCTCATGAGACAACTTTCTAGATAGATATCACCTCAAAATCCATTTTGAAACTCTTGACATAATTCAAGGAAAATGGTCACTTAACAGGACATAAAAGTGTCCCAGGACATAAAAGTGTCTCATTACCAACCTAGTGTTATTAAGGCGCACCAAATGGCAACCATCTTCATATCCCAGATTTTCAAACAGCATGGCTTGCCAACATCCATCGTGTCAGATAGAGATCCTAAAATGACCAATAATTTTTGAAAAAAGTCTCTTTGAAAATCTAGGTACAAGGTTGAATTTCTCATCGGCCTATGATCACCCACGAACGGATGGCCAAAGTGAGATAGTTAACCTTATGATTCTCGATCTACTTAAGACTTATGTTACAAAAGTAGATCAACGCTCATAGGGAGAAATATCCACCACTTGTAGAGTATGCGTACATTAACACTTTCCATAATACTACATGAAAGGCACCTTTTGAAATCATTGAGGGAAGACCTAAAAGTCCCTTGCTACTTAAGATACATGGGAAGATCTTTGCTACCAATGAGTATAGCCGAGACCTACGAGAATCTTTCCAAAAGATTAAGGAGGCTATATCCATCTCCCAACAAAGGCAAAAAGATTTTGCTAGGAAGCACATAAGAGCCTTAATGTTCAAAGAAAAAGATTGGGTCTTACTTAAGTTTCCCAAGACTTGATTGAGGCAAACTACAAGGAAAAATCCTACGGGCCACCGAAAGCATTATGCTAAATTAGTAAAAAGATACTATGGTCCTTTTCAAATTTCAAAACCAATCAATGAGATGACCTATCAACTCAAGTTGCCCAACCATTGGCTCATACACAATGATTTGCATGTGAGCCTACTCAAGCCTTACAAAGGAGATCCACCGGCAAACCCAATTATTGAAGACCCACCCCTAAAAATTGAAGATCAAGGAGAGGTGCTACAACCCAAAGCTATCCTTTGACATGCAGACATGGTACTACAGCAAGGTAAGATTATCCAAATATCTTATTAAATTAAAAAATTATCCATTTGAAGATGCTAGATGGATGCAAGGAACACAGCTTAAGGATAGTATGAACCTTGTCAATGCTCACAATGCTACATTAGAGTAGCAAATGTAAATGTTTCTTTGAAATTAACAATGTTTTTTCCTTATAAGACTAGATCTCTCTCTTTATTGTGCACAAATTTCAATAGTATACATGCTTAGAATCATGTTTGTGATGACGACGTCTCCCAAACACCAAGTAGAATTTGTCACTCTACTTTGGAAAGTATGGTACGGACTAAAAAGAAGACATGCTTGCAACAGCTAGGTCTTCCAAGCACCAAATGGATTAGTCATACATTTTGGAATGATGTCGTAGGGTAAAAAGGGATCCTCTACCCACTAGGAAACATAGACTAATGACTAAGGCTTTATCTTCTCAACCTCATAATCGAGCACAACTATGATTTCAAGAGAGAGGTAATGTCATAAAATATAATATCTAAGTAGCCCAAATGATTTTCTCATATTGAACTAGTCATTTGATGTGGGAAAATAAACGGGAACAAGAGTTAAAATATAGACATGTGATTATAGATCTAGCTCAACAAGGGACCAAAGGGAGAGAAGACAACGTGTCCAAAAGGGAGATGGTCTATCAAAGAGAAATGACTAGATAATGGAGCTTAAAAGACCTTAGGGTTAGCTTCATTAAATACCTCCAAAGGTTAGTGTTAAAAGTCCTTAGATCTAGGATCTTAAGCAAGCTAGGGCTGACCTTGAGGTGGGAACCTTGCCCAAGCTTGAGGTGCTTGTCGTGCTTGCTTAGTAAGGTGCTTGAGGTGCCATTCATGCTTGATGATTAAGGTGCTGAAGGTGATTTTCATGCTTGAAGCCTAAGGTTCTTGGGGTGCTAAAGTCAACATGATCCCTACAAAAGGGGGGGCAAGCCCTAGGAGTAAGGGATCAAAGGGAGCTTTAGAGGGAGTTTTTTTTGGAGAATGGACTGTCTAGCAAAATTATTGAAAAATCTCTCTATTAAGTTTATGCTAAATTCCCTAATCTTATACAAAAAGCTCCCTCCACCAAATGAGTGATAGCCACTCATCACACACTCCATATAACTTCTATTTGCCAATTTAACTTCTCTCTCTCTCTCTCTCTCTCTCTCTCTCTCTCTCTCTCTCTCTCTCTCTCTCTCTCTCTCTCTCAACAGAGAGATGCTGCCTCCATTGAACGATCCAACGGGTCTACATATTTGCACACAAAGAGAGAGCCATGAAGTCTAGCTATTATGATGATGCAGTCAAGGAGGCCGGCCCGAAACAATTGCAATCACCTTCTCACATGGATGAAAACGTGCCTGTGGTTGGCACAAGCCTTAGGAAGGGGGGTTGGAGGGAAGCTTGCTTCATACTTGGTATGATCTGTAATTCGAAAGCTCTAACTCGGGATGGCGGTTCATGGGTCTAGATTCAACCAGCAAAATCTATTTTGCTTAGCTAGTTTCTTGCTTTTGACAGCCATAGAAACAATGGAGAGATTGACGCTTTACTTGATTTCGAAACTTGTTGTGGATGAGATGCACAAGCCATTGCCGAAAGCCATCAACATGCTCAGCAACTGGATAGGAGCTGCATATGTGCTAGGGGGGTTCCTGTCCGATGCATATCTGGGACGCTGTTGCACCATTTCCATTTAGTGAGTCTGTTACATCTTGGCAAGCCATCCTTTGAAATAGGACTAAGATTTTTTCACTCATCAAGATACTTGTGAGCTATGCACATCACTACACCATTGGCATTAACTAGTGAAGACTACTAGGCCACCTACTTCATCACTTGTGAACATAAGTTGGTGTGCATGCATGAACACGTGCAAGTGCGCATGCGGGCGTACACACACACACACACACACACACACACACACACACACACACACACACACACACACACACACACACACACACACACACACACACACACACAATATATGGAACATAGACTGCATACTGACAAACACTCTGAGATTATACACACATCTACACCTACTCAATTCCCACTCCAAACACCCATGCCTATAAGGGTGACCCCTTGCTCTAGAATTGACACTTTATTTTTCTAGATCTGCTCCTTGCTTGCCATACTCGGCTTAATGCTTGCAGTATAAACACATATTTTGACACACACACACACACACACACACACACACACACACACACACACACACAAGCACGCAATATATGGAACACAAGATGCAAGTTGGTAAACACTCAGTGATATTATGGGCACACAACCACACAACACACAAGGGCTTACATAGTACCAAAAAGAAAAACAGACATCAGTTTTACTAACAAGGTTTTACTAAACATGATACAAGCAACCAAATCATTGGCGGAAGAGTGATACGGATGCCTCCAAAGCAGGACAAGATGATGGATTTCAAAGCCGAAACTCTCCTTTTTTTTTGCTTTTATTCTGGCATAGGAAAACCCCTTATTTTGTAATTCGTTTTCGAGATACATGTATGCGTTCTTGAATTTGTAAGGTTTTCATTCGCTTTGAGTATAAAACCTCTACAAAACCCAAATAATTGATTTTTATTTACCTACATAATGAGTCCATGACCCCAAAAGCAATACGGGCACAGTGGCAGTTTACTAATGAAACATATTCATTCTACGGTAATTGTACAACTCAAAAAGACTGTTTTACCTTTTGCTACATCAGGTCGAAAAAGGGATAAAATCTAAAAGCAAGATACATTTTTAAGGCTTAAAATAAAAGAGCAAAACTGCTCACTCTCTAAATAGGCAAGTCCTAAAAGCAGGAAGGTTGAACTCTTGTGCTCACATAAGCTGGCAATTGCCGAGCAGTAAGCCTTCAAGGCATCCATTAGCAAGGCCTTTAAGGTGCCGTTGGGCTATAGCCAGTTATAAAAACGCTGCTTCATGCGTATTTGAGTAGCGCTAGCCAATACACTCACCTAAGTTATACGCCTAAAGTGTTTCCTCCTTGCACTTCTGTAAGCAGTAAGCAAACAACGCTACATCTAAATCTATGGCCTGTTTCATGCAATCATGAACACATAAGCTCTCCTCTAGCGCTCATCTCTCTACACACGCACACGGTACACAGTAAACGGAAGCAACCAAGGCCTGCAATCGAACGTAGCCTCCTACTCTCTCAAACGTCAAAAGAAACACTGGCATCAAGCAGAGGAGGGCATAGCATCACAAAATCCACAACGTACGACGCAGGAGGACCAATCTAGCAACCTACTACTTGGTCATAAGCATACAAGAGGTAAGTACGGTTGTTTTTAAAAGCGTGAATTGGATGATACGCATTCAAGTGTAGATACACGATTTTAGGATTGTATACATGCATATCTAAGCAATGGGGAATCTCACATATAGTTACAAACACGAGGAAGCTGGGCATACATATAAGTAGTGTATGACACAAGACTAATATACTACCAAGACCAATCTTGGGTAATGGCATAATTATACATACCGTTCGGCATCCATGTACAAAATCCTATATACACAAACACAAGTAAGCATCACATTAGCATGCGAACCAATTGTATTATATGCATAATTTTAAAGTTCCATCATACGACTAATGTCTATACACAAAATGATATGAGAGCTGAAGGTAACAATTTCAAGTGGTACATTGCCTTCAGCACCAAGTGGGAAAGAAGAGCATTACAAATGTCTACTGCAAGCAATAACCAGGTGAATTGACACAGAAAGCTCCGAGTACAATGGTTGTTTAGTACGGTGTTTAGCTCTTGTTTTTTTCCTTATTGGTTCTTTAAGATTGCTATCTTGCATAAACTGTATCAAAAGTTTGAAAGAGGGTATATGACAACCTCCTGTGAGGACAGATGTCATTGTGATAGACATATTTTTTTGAAAAAAGAAAGGTGTTACAAACAAAATGCTGCCAAAATTTTCACAAATTAGATATACTTATAAGGTGGAAAGATGACTTGTAAACCATAGAATGCCCCTAAGGCAGCAGTTGGTAGAATAATGATAAAGCTCATATGTATAGCCATCTATTTTTATGACTATGGTTTAGTATAAAGATGGATCAAAAATTTGGTAAGAGTATATAACAACCTCAAGTGAGGATAGAGGTCATAGTGTAAGACTAGTTTTTTTGAAAAAAGAAAGGTGTTAGAAACAAAATGCTGCCAAATTTTTCACGCATCTGATGTACTTATAAATTAGGGTACTGACTTATAGAACATAGAGATAATGATGCCCTTAGGGCAACATCTAGGGATGGTATCTAGGAATGCTAAACTCATATGTAACGAGTGATGAATGCGGGTATATGACAACCTCTTGTGAGGACAAATGTCATTGTATAAGAATGACTCTTCTTTGGAAAAAGGAAAGGTGTTACAAATAAAATGCTGCCAAAAAGTTTCACAAGTTAGATATGCTTATAAATTGAATGTAGACTTGTAAACCATAGGGATAAGGCTACCCCTATGGAAACATCTAGTATAGGATCTAAAAATGCTAAACTCATATGTGTAACCATTGGTGACAAACAGGGGTACAGGCAGACGGCTAGGATGAGCATCACTCAAGATATATTTAAGCTACAACAAATTCGGGACAAACTACTGGCAGCACATAAAGGGAAATAGAGAACCAGGCCAATAACAATCAAAGACCCTATCTCCAAGCCTTGTAAACCTGTAAAAACCTTCACAGACCATGACTGACCCTACTTGCATAGACGAACAAAAGAAAACATAACATATGATTAGGAGTAAGGTTGGAGTCCAGGGTGTGACAGCGATAACAAGCAGGGGGGATTGCTTGATATACCTGTCACCCATTTAGTGCAAATTAATTCTAATTAATTGTACTTGTGGGTGGTTGGTAGGTAAAGATCCCCGCTTTCATCTGTTAGGAGTTCCGTCTTAAAGCTCTTACTTTTTCATGTATCAAAGTACCTTGTAATAAATTTTTATATAAAAAAAGTTCTACTTTTGCTTTGTTCTTTACACAATATGGTAAATGAAAACAGTATTTAAGTTCTCTTAGTATATGATTCTAAAGGATGGGATTTTACAATCAAACACACACAATTTTCTTGGGATACCTTTGGTCGGGTATCCATCGTATACGGAGGAAACTTAGTACTGTTATATAAAAATAACTGTTGATTTAATATTTGTATCGTGATTTATTCAGGCTTTTTGGATTCCATCTCTCACCCGTCTAGGATATGGAATAGAAGAAGGCATTCCTATTCCACCTGTTGGTACCCAATGTATAACTTCTTGTTTCAAAGGTGTGGAATTTCATAAAAAATTGCTAGACTTTGAAAAACAAGCTATAAACACCCGCTCTATATCGATATTAAACACTGCTTCTATAAATGAATGGCTCTCCTTATTGATTCTTTCTAGAAAAGAGAACGATAAGCTTCTTGAAGCCTTTAATACCTTCCTAGCTAAGCTAGTCATTATTGACGCATAGGATAGTTCAGATTTTGATTTTGATTTTACTTCTCTACCCACTATTGTAAACAAGTTATATTTTATCAATAACCTTCTAGCGGTACCTATAGAAATCAAGCACTCAAAAAAGGTTATTAACCCACTTCTTGATCTAGACCTTCTGGAGGAAGAAGAAAAGGAAGCCCTCAACTTCTTAGCAGATGCAAACTGTTTATGCCCTGATAGAGCAGTTTCTAAACTCTTTTCAAAGGTAATCCCTTTACTACCACCCAGGCAGGTTGAGTTGTATGCTATTCGACTTGAACATAAGCTCTAGGATTATGAAAATTTGAACCATCGGGCACCTTTTACAATCTCCTCTCTAGGGTTGTTGTGTAGTATTCCCACAGACATTGTGGAACAGTGTAAAACCTTAGCCTTACACTCCAAACATCTTTTGACACAAGATGTTCTCTTCGAGCTTAAATAAGTAAAGTTATCCAATGTCGATGGTAAAAAATATCCCAGCTCTTCAATCATTGCTCGCACCAAGGGACTCTCTCTTATGGAGAAGGCAAAGGATCAAAAACAACTTCTAAGAAACTGTTGGAATTCCTATAGACCCTTCCTCACATGCCAATGCAAAAGGGTGGATCCAAACTCCAATTGTTCATCTTCAATCATTTGGTTTGATCAGTTTTTGTGGTATGTATTCTAGAATTTACCAAAGTTTTTTCAATTTTCATCCGGACCTGCCCAGGTTTATGCCTTTATTGCATGGGTGGCCTCGTTTCCAACTGAATTAAGGCATGTGGTAATCATCTATTATCAGTTTCATGAACACATGCTAGAAGTAGCTAAGAGACTGGTCCTATACACACCTGGGGCTCCGCTCCTTCAAAAGCTACACAACACACCAGTTTCCAACACAATTGAAACCCTACTCAAACCACCCAAAGGGAAGGAACAACTAAAGAAGATCACACACACACCAAGCAACATGGCGTCAAGAAGCAAGAAGCCAAGGCAATTCAGAGGATCTGAAGACTATGGGGATATTCCCAAAGCACTTGCATACTCAAATTTTGAAGACCAGGTACATTTACTTACTACAAAAAATAATGGATTATTACATTTTGAATGCAATGTTAAGATGCATGGAAGATTTGTTCACGTATTGTTTTGTAACAAGTTTATGGCCTTTATTAATCCTCATAAGTTTTTCGAAACATTGATAAATGATTTTCACATGAATAAGAACCTATCTGAAATGAGGATTTTCTTGGTTCGAAATATACCAAAAACTTGAACCATACGCTATACAAACCATCTTCTGTGTTCGCCCAAGAAATTGATGAAACACAACCATGTGGTTGTTTAACTCATAAAAGATTTTCCAACTTTTTAGTTGACTTAATTAGAACCCTTCGGAAGACATGTGATCACCACTAACCCTAGCATAGCTAGACATAAACCTTTCCAAGATTTTATCAAGAAAGGATAAATATTACATACCACTAATACCAGTAAACCCTAAGTCAATAATAAAAGAGTTTATCAAGAAAGGATAATATTACATACCACTAATACCAGTAAACCCTAAGTCAATAATAAAAGAACTTAGCAATGTATGGAAGACCTTATGTATCCTTTTAGGATGTGAGGATAGTAAAACTCATTAAAATTATATCCAAGGTTCAGTTAATGAGATATTTTCCCATAAATTTCCCTTAGAACCAAACTCCTTCGTACAAGAACACCGACTTGATCGATGAAATAAAATATATTTTACAATATTTATTTATATGCGGACTTGATAAATCTACACAAACTCCGATATTCATATGTAAGAATTAGGCAAACAGATTTATCACCAAGAGAAGGGTATACCAATGGGATATAATTGTTCACCATTATGGTGTAGTTTGTATTTGGCATGGTATGAAATTGAGTACATAAAAAATCTATCCCGGCTTGCACAATTTGATATGATGAAGGCATTTTTATATTCATGGAGGTACATGGATGATTTGCTATATGCTAATAATCCATTTATTTCACAATGTCTAAATCACCAAAAACCCTTGTCCCACAAGGACCCCTTTACAATTTACCCTTTGGACATTATTGGGATTAAAGCCACACAGAAGAAAAACCAAACCACATATTTAAAAACAATATCCAATTATTGTGCGAATCAATTGAAGGGGAATATGTAACATACACCGCATGGAAAAAAGATAAATTACCATGCCCTAATGTTTTGTTTATTCATGCAGTCAGTAATCGGCCAAAAAAGATGGCATATAATGTATGCATATCACAAGTTCTTCCCATATTATATAATGCATCCCACGAATCGTATGCAGTAGCAGATTTAAATAAACTAGTCTCTATGTTTGTAGAGAATGGGTTCAAAAAAGAGAAGATAATTACATGTATTAATAATTTCATTGAGGGAAATCAATTTCCTGGCATTTGATTTACCATCAATACCTTAAAACAAAGAATTGGTAGGGGATAGGTCCACTTGGTGGCCGATCCTTCACCAAGTGCACCTTTCCTCAGGGATGGGGGAGGGCCACACACACACACACACACACACACACACACACACACACACACACACACACACACACACACACACACACACACACACACACACACACACACACACACACACACACACACACACACACAATATATGGAACATAGACTGCATACTGACAAACACTCTGAGATTAGACACACATCTACACCTACTCAATTCCCAGTCCACACACCCATGCCTATAGGGTGACCCCTTGCTCTAGAATCGACACTTTATTTTTCTAGATTTGCTCCTTGCTTGCCATACTCGGCTTAATGCTTGCAGTATAAACACATATTTTGACACACACACACACACACACACACAAGCATGCAATATATGGAACACAGGATGCAAGTTGGTAAACACTCAGTGATATTATGGGCACACAACCACACAACACACACGGGCTTACATAGTACCAAAAAGAAAACCAGACATAAGTTTTACTAACAAGTTTTTACTAAACATGATACAGGCAACCACATCATTGGTGGAAGAGTGATACGAATGCCTCCAAAGCAGGACAAGATGATGGATTTCAAAGCCGAAAATCCCCCTTTTTTTGCTTTTATTCTGGCATAGGGAACCCCTTATTTTGTAATTCGTTCTCGAGATACATGTATGCGTTCTTGAATTTGTAAGGTTTTCATTCGCTTTGAGTATAAAACCTCTACAAAACCCAAATAACTGATTTTTATTTACCTACATAATGAGTCCATGACCCCAAAAGTAATACCGGCACAGTTACAGTTTACTAATGAAACGTATTCATTCTACGATAATTGTACAACTCACGAAGACTGTTTTACCTTTTGCTACATCAGGTCGAAAAAGGGATAAAAATCTAAAAGCAAGATACATTTTTAAGGCTTAAAATAAAAGAGAAAAACTGCTCACTCTCTAAATAGGCAAGTCCTAAAAGCAGGAAGCGTTGAACTCTTGTGCTCACATAAGCTGGCAATTGCCGAGCAGTAAGCCTTCAAGGCATCCATTAGCAAGGCCTTTAAGGTGCTGTTGGGCTATAGCTAGTTATAAAAACGTTGCTTCATGCGTATCTGAGTAGCGCTAGCCAATACACTCACCTAAGTTATACGCCTGAAGCGTTTCCTCCTTGCGCTTCTGTAAGCAGTAAGCACACAAAGCTACATCTAAAGCTATGGCTTGTTTCATGCAAGCATGAACACATAAGCTCTCCTGTAGCGCTCATCTCTCTACACACATGCACGGTACACAGTAAACGGAAACAACCAAGGCTCGCAATAGAACGCAGCCTCCTACTCTCTCAAACGTCAGAGAAAACACTGGCATCAAGCGGAGGAGGGCATAGCATCACAAAATCCACAATGTACGACACAGGAAGACCAATCTGGCAACCTACTACCTAGTCATAAGCATACAAGAGGTAAGTACGGTTTTTTTTGAAAAGCGTGAATTGGATGATGCGCATTCAAGCGTAGATACACGATTTTAGGATTGTATACATGCATATCTGAGCAATGGGGAATTTGACATATAGTTACAAACACGAGGAAGCTAGGAATACATATAAGCAGTGTACGACACAAGACTAATACAACACCAAGACCAATCTTGGGTAATAGCATAATTATACATACCGTTCGGCATCCATGTACAAAAGCCTATATACATAAACACAAGTAAGCATCACATTAGCATGCGAACCAATTGTATTATATGCATAGTTTGAAAGTTCGATCATACGACTAATGTCTATACACAAAATGATATGAGAGCTGAAGGTAACAATTTCAAGTGGTACATTGCCTTAAGCACCAAGTGGGAAAGAAGAGCATTACAAATGTCTACTGCAAGCAATAACCAGGTGAATTGACACAGAAAGCTCCGAGTACAATGGTTGTTTAGTACGGTGTTTAGCTCTTGTTTTTTTCCTTATTGGTTCTTTAAGATTGCTATCTTGCATAAAATTGTATCAAAAGTTTGAAAGAGGGTATATGACAACCTCCTGTGAGGACAGATGTCATCGTGATAGACATGTTTTTTTGAAAAAAGAAAGGTGTTACAAACAAAATGCTGCCAAAATTTTCACAAATTAGATATACTTATAAGGTGGAAAGCTGACTTACAAACCATAGAATGCCCCTAAGGCAGCAGTTGGTAGAATAATGATAAAGCTCATATGTATAGCCATATGTTTTTATGACTATGGTTTAGTATAAAAATGGATCAAAAATTTGGTAAGAGTATATGACAACCTCAAATGAGGACATAGGTCATTGTGTAAGACTAGTTTTTTTGAAAAAAGAAAGGTGTTACAAACAAACTGCTGCCAAAATTTTCACAAATCTGATGTACTTGTAAATTAGGGTACTGACTTATAGAACATAGAGATAATGATGCCCTTAGGGCAACATCTAGGGATGGTATCTAGGAATGCTAAACTCATATGTAACTAGTGATGAATACGGGTATGAGAACCTCTTGTGAGGACAAATGTCATTGTGTAAGAATGAATCTTTTTTGGAAAAAGGAAAGGTGTTACAAACAAAATTCTGTCAAAATTTTCACAAGTTAGATATGCTTATAAATTGAATGTAGACTTGTAAACCATAGGGATAAGGCTACCCCTATGGAAACATCTAGTATAGTATCTAAAAATGCTAAACTCATATGTGTAACCATTGGTGACAAACAGGGGTACATGTAGACGTCTAGGATGAGCATCACTTGAGATATATTTAAGCTACAACAGATTCGGGACAAGCTACTGGTAGCACATAAAGGGAAACAGAGAACCAGGCCAATAGCAATTAGAGACCCTATCTCCAAGCCTTGTAAACCCGTAAAAACCATCACAGACCGTAACCGACACTACTTGCATAGACGAGCAAAAGAAAACATAACATATGATTAGGAGTAAGGTTGGAGTGCAGGGTGTGACAACGATGACAAGCAGGGGGGATTGATTGATATATTTGTCACCCATTTAGTGCAAATTAATTCTAATTAATTGTACTTGTGATTGGTTGGCAGGTAAAGATCCCCGCTTTCATCTGCTAAGAGTTCCGGCTTAAAGCTCCTACTTTTTCATGTATCGAAGTACCTTGTAATAAATTTTTATATAAAAAAAGTTCTACTTTTGTTTTGTTCTTTACACAATATGGTAAATGCAAACAATATTTTTGTTCTCTCAATATATGATTCTAAAGGATGGGATTTTACAATCAAATACACACACACACACACACACACACACGTAAAAAATATAGCACTACTTGGTTTGTTTAAACAGAAAAAACACCCAAATATTGAAGACAAGATACTAGAGTTCTACTAAATCCTTTAAACATGGCACAGGCAACTACGTCAATAACAAAGGAATGACAGACGGGACTGAAGACGAAGTGCCGTTCCAAGCAGTACACAATTGAAGTTTTAATAAAAAGAAGCCAAACGGTCTTGTTGTAGAAATGTCTCCGGCATGGAACAATTTTTATGTTTTTAGCTTTCAGTGGAAGTCAAATGTACAAACTCTTGAATAAGCAAAGCCTCATTATCTGTATCATTTGATAAATGTGTGCAAATACTAAAGAATGACTTTTTTTTGGTGGATATAATTCCATAAGAGAGATACTTACACAGTCTGAGATAATACACAGTGTACTGGTTGGTTTAACCATATGCGAGAAAACCGCAAGCAGATTGGGGTTTTAAAAAAAAAATTCCAAACAAACGCAAGCTTGGCCGTGGATATAGGTAACCTTTCAATTCCTATTTTTTTGCAAGGTTTCAAAAATAAAAACTCTTTTTAAGAGGTGATTATTTGATAAGGTCAAATAACCAATAGAATCGTATCTGGTTGGTGGTGCAACTTGCCCAGAGTAAACCAACTCGACAGTGTGATGCATTTACAACACCGCATGCTTTCTACAATTATAAAATCAGTTTGCACAATGAGTAGAAACGCAAGGCTTTGGCAATACTATAGCGCTAACACACACACACACACACACACACACACACACACACACACACACACACACACACACACACACACACACACACACACACACACACACACACACACACACACACACACACACACACACACACACACACACACATTGCATGAGCCATGGCAAGTCAGGCTCGTAATCACTAGCGAAAGCCTTATCTACATCTCTTCACAAATGCTAGCTCAAGCAATACAGTAGGCCCTGAGCTGCAGAGAACATGTACTCACGGAACACTATCCAAAGCAAGGGAATTGCTGCAATTGCAAGACACAAGGTGGACTACCTGGTTGCGAAACACAGAAAGGTAAAAAAACTTTTTTTTTTTTTTTTTGCGTTACAAGCTATATAGCTTAACTACACACACATACACACAAGTACATGCATAAAAGATTCGGCATACCATATTAATTATGAGGAAAGTAGCCGAGAAAGAATAAGCACTTTGTAGTACGCCTAAAAACCTCTGTATATTGTTTTCTTTCCATAATAAGCATAGAAGATTAGTTTAAAGCAATATATACACAAGCACATGCATGCTCATTACCTTGTTATTTTAGAATAAAACATGACCATAGTATGGTTTCTACACATAGACACATACATATACACATAGACATACGGGTGGGCACTACACATAAGAGCGAAGGCACTAAAAAACAACACAGTAGCATGTATTCAAGTACATACAAGCATATGCATAGTGTACATAGAGAAGTAATTTAAAACATAATATTAATCAACATACTATAATTGATACCAGTTTTGGTACAGTAACGAAGGCGAAGCCATTTTTGTGATAATCATACTTGCAAGAATACAAATGAGAACGGAAAATTGGGTTTAGGTACCAAGATCCATATTGCTTTGATTACATGCATAGGGTTTCTATATTCTATGTAAACATGTAATATTTCTAGAAATAGCATTGTGAGATTCTTTGTATAAAGATTAGCAGAGGTAATTGATTAAGATATAGCATTTGGGCTATGAAAACCTCCTGTAAGGGTAACAAATACAATGAATACTTGTTGAGAATTTTTGAAAACAGAGTATACAAAGAAAATGCTGCCGAAATTTTTGCATGTTAGAATGTAAATATATAGCAACACAAGATAGTAACACTTTAGTGGTTTTTTTCAAATACGCACTTAAGTATATGTAACATAGTAGGAAACATGTTAAATCATAAATGAATAAATAAATAAATAAATAAATATATATGTTTATAAAGAGGGGCAAAAGAGGAAGCTCTAAACAGAAGATACTAACAATTGTCTAAACACTGTTAATAAACAGGGTTACAGGCAGAACGCTAGGATGAGCATCACTCGGGATGTACTTAAGCTCCAACGAATTCGGGACAAGCTTATGGCTGCAGATAGTAGAAAAAAGCCAGTAGAAATGAGGGACCCTATCTCTGAACTATGTAAACCCATAAATTCTTTCAAAGACCGTAATCAACCATAGCTACATAGACGAGCTCAAGAAAACATAATATATGTTTAGGAGTATGGCTGAGGTCTGGGATGTGATGGCAATAAGAAGCAGTGGGGATTGCTTGATATGCCTATCACCCATTTAGTACAAATTGATTCTAATTAATTGTACTTATGGTTGGTTGGCAGGTAAAGATCCCTGCTCTCATCTAGTAGGAGTTCTGGCTTAAGCTCCTACTTTGTCATGTATCAGAGTATCCTGTAATGAATTTTATATATCAAGAAAGTATCCTTTGTTTTGTTCTTTACACAATATTCTTTTGCAAAAAATATTTAAGTCGCTCAATATATGATTTTGAATGATTGGGATTTTAAATTCAAACACACACAAAATTTCCCAGTATACCTTTGGTCGGGTATCCATCATATACTGAGAATACTTAATACTGGTATGATATATTTTTGAATGGTTTGTGTAATACTTATATGGTGATTGATTCAGGCTTTTTGGATTCCGTCTCTCACCCGTTTGGGATATGGTATAGAAGAAGACATTCTTGTTCCACCAATTGGTACACAATGTATAATTTCTTGTTTCAAAGGAGTAGAATTCCACAAAAAATTGCTTGATTTTGAGAAACAAGCTATTATTACCCTCTCTATATCTGTCTTAAACACAACTTCCATCAATGGCTGGCTTTCTTTACTGATTCTCTCCAAAAAAGAGAAGGATAAGATTTTGGAACCATTTAGTACTTTCCTAGCTACATTACCCATTATTGATGCACAAGATACCCATTATTTCACTTCTCTACCCACTATTGTGAACAAGTTGTATTTTATCAATAACCTCCCTACTGCCCCTATAGAAATTAAGCACTCAGAAAAGGTCATCAATCCCCTTTTAGATCTAGACCTTCTTGAAGAAGAAAAGAAAGAAGCGCTCAACTTTTTAGCAGATGTGTAACATTTAATGGTCTAGTAACTTGTGTGTAGCAGAAAATAGCATGAACATAGTGAGCATTTCATTAGAATAGCTTCCTAATGAGAATAACAAGAGTGCTTGGGTGGAGAGAGCAACAAAAATTATAACACCTAGTTAAATAGCATGAACAATACTTCAAAAGAGAGAGAAATTAAGCAATTGACAATAGTTGAGGACCGGATTTGCATGAAGCCGGTCCCCCCCTCCAAAAGGCTTTGTATTATGGTTTCTCCCATCAAGAGAGACATTTACAATACACTTCTTTCTGTTCCTTCAATACTAGCTAGTGCAATGAAGATGGAAACCTCATGCACTAAGCAAAAGGCTTATCAAACACAACATCAATTCCCTCACGGTCTCAGACCCAAGACCTCACACACCTTCGAAGATGGTGAGAGCTAGTGGAGTATGAGAGTAGATTGAGAGGAAGAAGGAGTATTCTTACTAGAAAGATGTACATCTTCTCACATAATCACTCATATTAGCATAGCTTAGCTTAGTAATTAGCATGGTAGAGGAGATGAGCATGCATTGAAGCTTGGCTCTTGGTTGGATTTGCATCACAAAGCCAAGAGTTGTTGGTGTAGGCCTCCCTTCTCACAAGCTTGGAGTAGGTGGTAAGCTTTCCATTAAAGCTTGAGAAGGAGAGAGAGTCTTCTTTGCTTCACACCTGAGATTGTGTGAGTGTGTGTGTGATAATGCCTTGCAAAAATCAGCCCCCTCTCTCTCTCTTGGTCGACCTCCCTTGCTAATTGCTCATGCTACAGTCCTTTTGGACCTCCCCAGGCCTAGCCAATGGAAATTAGGAAGCATAAGTGATAGCCTTCTGACATGTGTCCCCCTTTCCTCTTTTGTGAGAGCTTTAGGTAATTAATAAATGCAACTAAACTCTCATTGGACCCCTTTGCCTCCCGGCCAATAGGAATCAGGTAAGCCATTGGGTTGCTGAATGCTCATTGGTCCCCTTGGGAGACTGTCCAATAGTCTTCTAGAGAGCTTAATTCTTATTGGTTATTTTATTAAGTGTTTTTAAATTAATTAAATTAGAACTACTCTACCCTAATTCTCATTGGTCCACCTCCATGGCCATCCAATAGGATTTGAGTACACCTTGTGGACATCTGGCCTAGGGAGCTGACATGTGTCCCTCTTTCCCCTTGTGTACAAATGAAGCTTGTGAGTGTGGGTGGGTGTTTCTCTCTCATCCCCTACTTCTTGGGCTCGTCCCCTCCTATGTAGGTCTTGAAAAAGACTTTTTGGGACACACTCAAAGCATCCAACTCCCCTAATGTTTGACCTTTGGACATAACCTTTGAATTTTGGAACCTTAGCATTTTGGAAGTCTTAATGGGCTGAACCTTAGGGTCTTTTAAGCCCATTGTTGCACATTGCTCTTTTGCAGATGCCCCCCCTTTGGATCCCTATTTTCCCTCCTTTGGATACCTACTATGGCCGGTCTGCTAGCTTAACCAATATTCTAGATTTTTCTCCCCTCGCACTTCCCCATGTTAAATGATCAGTTTAACATGAGAAAATAATTTAGGAGAATTAAATATTGATTATTATGACATTACCGCTCTCTTGAAATCATAGTCATCCTTGACTATGGGGTAGAGAAGATAAAGAAAATTCATTAGTCCTTTTCCTAGAGGGTAGAGGATCCCTATGTTACCCTAAGACATCATTCGAGAATAGATGACTAGTCCATTTGGCACTTGAGAGCTTAATCTTCCGCAAGCATGTCTGCACATTAGTCCTATCAATCTTCCATAGTAGAGTGACAAGATCTACTTGGTATTCGGGAGACGTCGTCTCCACAAACTTGATCTAAGCATGCATGCTACTTCATTTTTGTGCACAATAAAGAAAAAGGGAGTCTTATAAGACAAAAACATTGTTCATTTTTAACATTTGTACATTTGCTTACTCTAGGGAAGCATTGTAAGCATTGACAAGGTTTAGGTTATCCTTTAATTGTATGCCTTGCATCCATCTAGCATCTTCAAAAGGATAATTCTTAAACTTAATAAGATATCATCGGATAGTCTTACCACCTCTTAGTACCTTGTCTTCATGTCGGAGACTGGACTCGGGCTACAACACCTCTTCTTGGTTCTCGATCTCTGGTGGGTCTTCAATAGTTGGTTCTTGAGGTGTCTCTCCTTTGTAAGGCTTTATTAGGCTCACATGAAAAGCATTGTGTATGAGCCAATGACTGGGAAACTTGAGTTGATAAACCATCTCATTGATTGGCCTAAGAATCTGGAAGGGACCATAGTACCTTTTTGCTAACTTAGCATAGTACTTTTGGTGTCCTGTAGGATTCTTGCCTGTCGTGTGCCTTAATCAAGCCTTGGAAAATTTTAATAAGACCCAATCATTTTATTTAAAGGCTTGGGCTCTTCTGTGCTTGTCAGCAACAACCTTTTGCCTTTGCTGTGAGATAGAGTTAGCATCCTTAATCTTTTGGAAAGATTCTTGTAGGTCTTGGCTATACTCATCTGCAGCGAAGATCTTCCCATGTACCTTAAGTAGCAAGGGACTTTTTGATCTTCCCTCAATTACCTCAAAAGGTGCTTTTCCCGTGGAAGTATGTATAGTGTCATTGTAGGCATACTCCACTAAGGGTATGTACTTCTCCCATTGGGATATTTGATCTACTTCCGTTACATAGGCTTTTAGTAGATCAAGAATTGTTAGGTTAGCTATTTCACTTTGGCCATCGTTTGCGGGTGATAGGCCGAAGAGAAGTTTAGCCTTGTTCCTAATTTCTCAAAGAGACCCTTCCAAAAATTACTGGTCATTCTAGGATCTCTATCCGACACTATGGACATTGGCAAACCATGGTACTTGAAGTTCTGTGAAATGAAGAGGGTTGCCATTTGATAGGCTTTGATAGTCTTTTTGATAGGTATAAAATGAGCTTGTTTATTGAACCTGTCTACTATCGTCCATATTCCCGTATTCCCATGGATAGACTTAGGCAATCCAAAGATAAAATCCATGGATATGCTCTTCCATGGTGAATTAGGGATTGGCAAGGGTTGAAGCAATCCAAGTTTCTTTCCTCTATCAAACTTTGTCTTTTGGCATACCACACATTTAGAAACATACTCTTGTATGTTTGCTTTCATGGTAGGACAATAGAAATATGTTTCAATCCCCTTTAGAGTAGACCAAATCCCTCTATGCCCTGCATAAGGAGGAGCATGAGATTCATACATTTCTTTCTCACGTTGTGAGTTAGTAACATATAGTCTATTGCCGTAGAGAATATAACCATCTTGTAAAGTAAATGGTTCCTCTTTCTTCCCTAATGCAAGGGCTGAAATCCTCTCTAAAATCGAGATCAATAGCATACTCATCTATCATAGAAGATAGATCATTGTGAGTTGCTATGGAAACCGCATTTCACTCTTGGCTGTCTTGAGAGTGCATCGGCTACTTGATTATGCTTGCCAGTAATGTGAGCAATATGAAAATGAAATTGCGAAAGAAAGTTTTCCCACCTCATTTGTTTGTCGGAGAGCTTCGTCTGCGTCGTGAAGTACTTAAGACTTTGGTGATCCATTCGCAGAATGAAAGGAATCCCCAACAAATAGTGCTTCCTTGAGTCTATGGCATGTAGAACTGCAAGGAGTTCCTTTTCATATATGCCTAGAGCTTGCTCAACAAGGTCAAGCCTTCAAATTTCATAGCCTATGGTGTGCCCTTCTTGAAGAAAAACGGCTCCAAGGCAATCACCACAAGCATCACATTGGACCTCAAATGGCTTTGAGAGATCCGGGAGTGTAAGCACAGGTTGGGAGATAAGGTTTTCTTTAAGGTTTTCGAAATCATTGTTCTCCTTGGCAGACCATGTGTACCTAACGTTTTTCTTTGTTAGGTCATGTAATGGTCCTGCTATTATAGTGAGAACTTTTCTATGAAGCGTCTATAGTATGCACAGATACCTATAAAGCTTCTTAACTCATGAAGATTCCTTGGTTTAGGCCATCCTTTTATTACCTCTAACTTTGATGGATCCATTTGGATGCCATCTTGAGAGATAATGTGACCTAAATACTGAATCTCTTGTAAGAAAAATTCACTTTTCTTTCAGTTAACATAAAGTTTATGTTTATTCTCTCTTAGAACTTGAAATATTACCTGGAGGTGTTGCTTGTGTTTGTATAATGAATTAGAGTAGATGATGATATCATCAAAGAACACTCTAGTAAAGGTTTAGTGAGGCCTAAATAGCTTCTCCATCAAGTGGTTGAATGTGGTTGGTGCATTGGTCAAGCCAAAAGGCATGACAATGTATTCGTAAAGACCAAATGTAGTGCAAAAATACGGTCTTTACAATGTCTTGATCAACTATCCTTATTTGATGGTAGCCACTTTTTAGGTCAATCCTACTGAAGTAGGTGGACCCTTGTAGCTTATCAAATAGGTCTTCTACCCGTGGAACGGGAAACCTATTTTTGATAGTGATCCTATTTAGTGATCTATAGTCGACACACATACAATATGTGCCGTCTTTCTTTTGCACTAGTACCACAGGAGAACAAAATGGAGATGAGCTAGGCCTAACCATGCCCTTCTCAACTAACTCATGCACTTGCCGCATAATCTCCTCTTGTTGAGCTTGAGAAACTCTATAAGGAGGTTTGTTAGGTGGTGAACTTCCTGGAAGAAGTTCAATTGCATGGTCATCATTGCCTCATTTAGGAGGTAGCTCACAAGGGATGTCGTCAATAAAGACATCTTGAAACCCCTTGAGAAAATTGGATATCTCTAATTCCTTTTGATTGTGTATAATTTCTTTTGCGAAAACATTAGGTTAATTTTGAGAGTCTTTAACAAAAATCATGTACATGGAAATAGAGCTCTTTATTGACTTGTTGAAAGGTTGTGTATGTACAATGGGTATAGTGTTACCCATTTCCTTAGCATCTATATAAATACCTTTTTCCCTGAACTTAAAGGAGATTCTCCTTTCAGGGAATTTAACATTGGCAGCCATGCGATCAAATCATGGTGCCCCTAGGATTACATCCTCATGCTTTAGAGGAGGGATAAAGAAGTCCTCTTTGTCCACATAGCTTTGGACATGAAGCCTCAATTTCTCGATTAAGGGAGTGACTGAAGCTTCTTGCCCCTTGAAAGCACCGTCTGTGGGCGGGTAGGACATCTCCCATCTTGTAGGCTTGTATGCATAGCTTGGTGGCCAACTCTATAGATATAAAATTGTGAGTAGAACCAGGGTCAAAGAGAATAAAAGCATCATGTTCTCTTACCTTTCCCCAAGCATGGCATAGAGGAGATCCTTTGTGGTGAATTTCCTCCTCTTGGATTACGACCAAGGTAGCTCTAGGGGGTTCATGGCGGGTGTTCTTTTGGGGACAAGCGCGATGCGCATGCCCTTGCTCGCCGCACTTGAAACAACGGTTATCCTTGCGATATTGCTCAAGGTCTTCATAAGAGAGTTTATTTTTACCTTTATAAACTCCCTTCTCTTTAGCTTTGTTGGATTTTTCCTTAGGAGACTTTTGGACATTGTCCTTCCCCTTAGGCTCATTGGAACCCTTGTTTTCCGTGGGCTTAGAATTTCTTTTAGCCCCCATTTGGAAATTGATTCGAGAAGCCACCATAGTATGGTGTATAACCACCGATATGGTGCGTGGCCTTTGGGAGTTGACATACTTTGCCATTTCTTCAGTTAAGCCCGCACAAAATTGTTGCTTTTGCTCTCCAAAATCCAACTTTTTGAAGATAGTGGCTTTGAGTTGTAGGTCCCAAAACATGTCTACATATTTGTGGATGGATTCATAGGGAGAGAGCTTCAAGCTTCTCCATTCAGTGAGTACTTTGTCTTTGGCATTGGTGGCCAAAAACTGCTTCATATTGGAAGCTCTTAAAGCTTTCTATGTTTGTGGAGCTTCACTGTTGGCCCGTAGGCTAGACCCCCATTGTCTGGCAGACTTTTGAAAGTGCATAGCTACATGGCATAGCTTAGAGGAATCCATGAAGCCCTCATATCCAAACACCGCATCAAATTGTTGGATAAAGGCCAAGACTTTGTCCGTAGCACCAAAAGTGCCATCGTAGGTAGGGAAAGAGATGCTCTTCCATCCCTCTTTGAACTTCTTGAGCTTGGATGACCTCTTCCACGCGGCATAGGATTTCCTATGGCCTCTTCTTTTTGATGGTTCAAAGGTTGCACCATCAGTTTCTTCAGGTGATGAAGAATTTGAGGAAGATGGAGAAGAGGGTGATCTCTTTCTTGCCTTTTTCTTGCCTTGATCTTCGTTGTCTTCACCATCACTTTCATAAGAGGAAGAGGATGAAGAATATGGTGAAGAGGGTGTCCTCTTTCTCGCCTTTTTCTTCTCTTGCTTTTTGTCATCCCTCTTTGAAGTATGGTGTGGAGAAATATGCGATGGTCTTCTCCGTTTTGGAGGTGATGAAGAGCGTTTAGCCCACCGTCTTCGTGGAACCATCTCAAATTTTCTCCTTGATGACATATCTCCTTCGAGGCTCTTGAGTTCTCCTTTGAGAAGGAGATGTGTCATCAAGGAGAAAATTTTTGAGCTCTTCATAGGGATCCTCTTCTTCTTCTCAAATAGGAGAGAGACCTCTTTTGGAAGTCTCGCAAGGAGGCTTCCTAGGTGCTCTCTCGTCATGGTGGGGAGCTTGGAGAATCCCATGAGCATGAATCTTGCCCATGGATTGTTGAAGCCTAGAAACAAGATAGTTCACAAGCATACGGGCATCATTAGTAGCTTGCTCATTAGCAAAATTAAAGTTATCAACATTAATTTCACTCTCTTTACTATTGTCAGCCATTCTAACAACTTTTAGGTGTAAACTTTTTAGGTGTACTTTGGCACTTCAAGCCCTAGTTGCTACTCCTCTTTACCCCTTTAGAAAAAGCACTCAAGCTACTGTACCCGTGGCTCGAATACCATTAATTGCAAGGAATAGAAGAGAGGGTAGTTCAACACCAAAATAGCACCGGCTCCTGTCAAGCTTCTAATATCTCAAGAGTGGTTAAGCCATAGGCAAGCCCCGTATGACTCCACTATTAAGAGCATAGCTCTCGACGGTGATGCCCCGTTAACTGCACAAAGGTTGGCACACTGTAAGGCTGAAAAATCCCTATTCTACTTACTCACATGCAATTAATAGTTCCAACCATTTATAGCTAGCTTGATGAACTCCCTTCTTGAGCAAGAAAAGAGAATCCTTGTGCTCTGATACCACTGTAACATTTAATGGTCTAGTAACTTGTGTGTAGCGGAAAATAACATGAACATAGTGAGCATTTCATTAGAATAGCTTCCTAATGAGAATAACAAGAGTGCTTGGGTGGAGAGAGAAACAAAAAATATAACACCTAGTTAGATAGCATGAACAATACTTCAAAAGAGAGAGAAATTAAGCAATCGACAACAGTTGAGGATAGGATTTGCATGGAGCCAGTCCCCCCCTCCAAAAGGCTTTGTATTATGGTTTCTCCCATCAAGAGAGACATTTTACAATACAATTCTTTGTGTTCCTTCAATACTAGCTAGTGCAATGAAGATGTAAACTTCATGCACTAAGAAAAACACTTATCAAACACAACATCAATTCCCTCATGGTCTCAGACCCAAGACCTCACACACCTTCGAAGATGGTGAGACCTAGCGGGGTATGAGAGTAGATTGAGAGGAAGGAGTATTCTTACGAGAAAGATGTACATCTCCTCACATAATCATTCATATTAGCATAGCTTAGATTAGTAATCAGCATGGTAGAGGAGATTAGAATGCGTTGAAGCTTGGCTCTTGGTTGGATTTGCATCACAAAGCCAAGAGTTGTTGGTGTAGGCCTCCATTCTCACAAGCTTGGAGTAGGTGGTAAGATTTCCATTAAAGCTTGAGAAGGAGAGAGAGTCTTCTTTGCTTCACACATGAGATTGTGTGAGTGTGTGTGTGATAATGCCTTGCAAAAATCAGCCCCCCCTCTCTCTTGGTTGACCTCCCTTGCTAATTGCTCATGCTACAACCCTATTGGACCTCCCCAAGCGTAGCAGCATAAGTGATAGCCTTCTGACATGTGTCCCCCTTTCCCCTTTTGTGAGAGCTTTAGGTAATTAATAAATGCAACTAAAATCTCATTGGACCCCTTTTCCTCCTAGCCAATAGGAATCAGGCAAGCCATTGGGCTGCTGAATGCTCATTGGTCCCCTTGGGAGACTGTTCAATAGTCTTCTAGAGAGCTTAATTATTATTGGTTCTTTTTAAAGTGTTTTTAAATTAATTAAACTATATTTTCAAATTCTAATTGGTCCACCTCCATGGCCATCCAAAAGGATTTGAGTACACCTTGTGGGTATCTGGCCTAGGGAGCTGACATGTGTCCCTCTTTCCCCTTGTGTACAAATGAAGCTTGTGAGTGTGTGTGGGTGTTTCTCTCTCATCCCCTACTTCTTGGGCTTGTCCCCTCCTATGTAGGGCTTGACAAAGACTTTTTGGGACACACTCAAAGCATCCAATTCCCCTAATGTTTGACCTTTGGACACAACCTTTGAATTTTGGAACCTTAGGAGTTTGGAAGTCTTAATGGGCTGAACCTTAGGGTCTTTTAAGCCCATTGTTGCACATTGATTTTTTGTAGATGGCCCCCCCTTTGGATCCCTATTTTCCCTCTTTTGGATCCCTACTATGGCCAGTCTGCTAGCTTAACCAATATTCTAGCTTTTTCTACCATGGCACTTCCCCATATTGAATGATCAGTTTAACATGAGAAAATCATTTAGGAGAATTAGGTATTGATTATTATGACAAGATGCAAATAGTTTATCCCCAGAAAGATCAATTCCTAAGCTCTTTTCAGAAGTTATCCCACTACTACTACCCAGGCAAGTTGAGCTGGATGCTATTTGACTTGAACACAAGCTTTGGGATTATGAAATATTGAACCATTGAGCAACATCTACAATTTCCTCTCTAGGCTTGCTTTGTAGCATACCCACAGACATTGTAGAGAAATGCAAAACCCTTGCCTTACATTCCAAACATCTTTTATCACAAGATATTCTCTTTGAGCTTAAGCATGTCAGATTATCCAATGTGGATGGTAAAAAATGTCCAAGTTCCTCAATCATTGCTTGCACCATGGAACTCTCTCTTATGGACAGGGCAAAGGATCAAAAAGGGTTTCTGAGAAACTGTTGGAAATCTTATAGACCTTTCCTTAAATGACAATGCAAAAGGGTTGATGCAAATTCCAACTATTCCTCTTCTATCATTTGGCTTGACCGATTTGTGGTATGTATTCCAAAATTTACCAAGGTTATTTCAATTTTCATCAGGGCCAGCACAGGTGTACGCCTTTAAAGCTTGGGTAGCCTCATTTCCAACAGAATTAAGGCATGCTATGATTATTTATTATCAGTTTCATGAGCACATGATAGAAGCAGCTAAAGATCTAGTCCTATACACAACAGGGACTCCATTTCTTCAAACG
This sequence comes from Adiantum capillus-veneris, assembly GCF_014529385.1. Lineage (NCBI taxonomy): Eukaryota > Viridiplantae > Streptophyta > Polypodiopsida > Polypodiales > Pteridaceae > Adiantum > Adiantum capillus-veneris. The sequence continues at coordinate 16,582,640 of NC_140950.1, forward strand.
CTACACAACACACCAGTATCCCAACACAATTGAAACCTTACTCAAACCTCCAAAAGGTAAGAAAAAATTAAAGAAGATCACATACACACCAAGCAGCATGGCATCAACAAGCAAGAAACCAAGGCAGTTCGGAGGATCTGAGGACTATGGAGATACTCCCAAGGCACTTGAATACTCAAATTTTGAAGACCAGGTACGCTCACCTTGGACTTTATCAACCCTAAAGTATTTTTTCAAACAATGATAAATGCTTTTTGCATCAACAAGGATTTATCTAAAATGAGGATTTGTTTTGGTTGGAAATATACAAAAAGCATGAACCATACTCTTTACAAACCAACTTCACTATTTGCCAAGGAGTTTGATGAAACACAACCATGTGGATGTTTAACTCATAAACGATTCTCTAAGTTTTTAGTTGACTTTGAACCCTTTGGTAAACATGTAATCACCACAGACCCTAACATAGCTAGACATAAAAGTTTCCAAGAATTTATTAGGACATGATTAAACCACATTCGGTTAGTACCTGTAAACCCTACTTCAATAGTAAGAGAACTTGGCAAAGTATGGAAGACTTTATGTCCCCTTTTGGGATGTGAGGATAGTAAAGCACATCACAATTATATCCATAGATTAGTTAATGAGTCCTTTTCCCAAAAATTTCCTTATCACAAGCAAAACCAAACTCCATGGTACAAAAACAAGACTTAATGGATGAAATTCAATATATTTTACAATATTTATTTATTGTGAACTAGATAAATTCGCAAAAACTCCGGTGTTCATATGTAAAAAAACTCATTCAACTAGCAGCAAGAAGAAGATTAGAAACCCCTGAATTCTGTCTTCTCTCCTCCAATGAAGAAGAAATTTGTCAAGCCATAGGGTCTTATACCAAGAAATTGGGTTAGAAACACCATTGGAGTACTCTCTCCCGTACCTTATGGGAAATTTTAAAATTCACAAAATGGATTTTAGATGGATCACTAATGCACATAATTATGTATTTACTCGTGCTACAACTATAATCACTAAATTACTTAAAGGAGTAATACAAGGATTTATAGAGTACACCGATATCATACATAAAAAGCTACACACTTTGTCTGGTACAGAAACCAATGGGTATTGGATGATCAATAATCAATATGATATTTTGATTAATTTACCAAAACATACCACAAACATTCATTCATTTGATGTAGCATCTTGTTATGAAGCTATCCCTCATAAAGGCACACACGGATTACTTAATGTACTTGAATACTGGACATTTGAATCCTTACACAATATTAACAAATTTGTTCTTGACAATTGATTTGCAAAACTAGTGAAACATATTTATCGCCAAGAAAAAGGTATACTAATGGGTTATAACTGCTCTCCACTATGGTGTAATTTATATTTGGCATGGTTTGAAATTGAATATATAAAAAATTATCTTGTCTTACACGATATGATATAATGAAAGCCTTCTTACATTCATGGAGATATATGGATGATTTGCTATTTGTCAATTATTCCTTCATTTCACAATGTTTAGACCACAAAAAACCCTTGTCCCATGAGGACCCCTTTACAATCTACCCTTTGGACATTATTGGGATCAAAGCCACACACAAAGAGAACCAAGTCACATATTTAAATACATATATCATGCAGCCAATAATCGACCAAAAAAGATGGCATATAATGTATGCATATCAAAAGTCCTTCCCATATTGTACAATGCATCCCAAGAGTCATATGCTATAACAGACTTAAATAAACTTGTTTCTATGTTTATAGAGAATGGTTTCAACAAAGATAAGATTGTTAAATTTATTACCAATTTCATTGATGAAAACAATTTTCCTAGCATTAGATTTACCACCAATACTTTGAAACATAGAATTGGTAGAGGATAGGTCCACTTGGTGGCCTATCCTCCACCAAGGTACCTTTTCTCAGGGAGGAAATGTTGCCAAAATTTTTGCAAATTAGAATGTAAATACATAGCAACACAAGATAGTAACACTTTAGTGGTTTTTTTCAAATCAGCACTTAGGTATATGTAACATAGTAGTAAACATGTTAAATCATAAAAAGATATATATATGTTTATAAAGAGGGGCAAAAGAGGAAGCTCTAAACAAAAGATACTAACTGAAGTACATTTGTCTAAATACTGTTAATAAACAGGGATACAGACAAACGGCTAGGATGAGCATCAGTCGTGATGCACTTAAGCTCCAACGAATTCGGGACAAGTTTATGGCTGCACATAGTAGAAAAAATCCAGTAGCAATTAGGGACCCTATCTCCGAACCATGTAAACCCATAAAGTCTTTCAAAGACCGTAATCGACCATACCTACATAGAGGAGCTCAAGAAAACATAATATATGTTTAGGAGTATGGTTGGGGTATGGGATGTGACATCAATAACAAGAAGTGTGGATTGCTTGATATACCTGTCACCCATTTAGTACAAATTGATTCTAATTAATTGTACTTATGGTTGGTTGGCAGGTAAAGATCCCTGCTATCATCTGGTAGGAGTTCTGGATTAAGCTCCTACTTTGTCATGTATCAGAGTATCTTGTAATGAATTTTATATATCAAGAAAGTCTTCTTTGTTTTGTTCTTTACAGAATATGCTGTTGCAGACAATATTTAAGTCTCTCAGTATATGATTTTGAATGATTGGGATTTTAAATTCACACACACACACACACACACACAACACACACACACACACACACACACACACACACACACACACACACACACACACACACACACACACACACACACACACACACACACACACACACACACACACACACACACACACACACACAAAGGGTTAGTTACCTACAACACTTTCACTTCTTGTCTTTGCAACAATACAAGATGCTAGCCTTGGAGCTTTGCACGTATAGGTTCTTGATCCTCATCAACTTCACAAAAGGCTAAGAATGAAGATTTGGCTCCAGACTTCATGGCATGAACTTATCATGCTGTTAATGTTTGTTGGAGGCGCAGGGTAGTACTAACGCTTATAATTCTCTCCACGACGATGAGATTTCTCATGCCATCATGTGAGACTGGGGCCATTGAATGTGGGGGTCCATCAAGTTCACATGAAGGGGCTCTACTCGCAGGCATGTACATGGTACTAGTGGGGATAGGGGGGATCAAGCCATGCGTATGGACATTCGGGGCAGACCAGTTTGAGGATGAGCGAGTGTGGCAAAGAAGATGATGTCGTCATTCTTCAACTGGTTCTTTTTTGCGGTGAACATATGGATGCTTTTTGCATTTACGGTAGTGGTGTATGTGCAGGACAATGTGGGGTGGTGGACGGGTTGGTTGAAAACACTATATGCTTGGCACATTGCATTCTTTGGAATCTTCTTCAACCTAGTCCTCTTCTTCAAATACGTGCTTCAGGAAGGGAGTGGCATTGTGGCAAGGGAAGCAAACAATTGGATGTGGGCTCTATAGTTCTTGGCCTCCTTGATCGGAGATTTTATAGCAGAATCCTCTCTTGGGCATTTGTGAGCGTGTGCTTTGTGCCAAACCATTGCACTAGCGGTGGGTGTTTTGGGTATACCATGATTATGCATTCCCATTTCAGCACCACATGAGGAGATCTGATTCTTGCATCTAGATTTTGAAAGGGCATGGTTTTGATGATGGTAGCAACAAAGATGATACGTCTAGCACTAGAAATGACAACAACTTTAGTGCGGGCTTTCTTTTACTTATCCATTATCTTCTATCCATCGGCTATGGCTCATTTGTGCTAGCGCTACGTTTGCTAGGGGTAGATCAATTTGATGCCGATGAACGTCTCTCTCTCTCTCTCTCTCTCTCTCTCTCTCTCTCTCTCTCTCTCTCTCTCTCTCTCTCTCCCCCCCCCCCCCCCCCCAGCTCTATCTCTTGCGATCACTATGAGAGGGATCTAGCGTCCAACTGAAGAAAGAGAGAGAGATAGAAAGTTGCTATTATAGTGCATCAATAAAATCCAAGTTAGATTTTACTTTTTTCTATATTTTTTACTTGGTTTGGAAGGTATGCTTTTAGAACAATTGAGAGAGAAAGAGAGAGAGAGAGAGAGAGAGAGAGAGAGAGAGAGAGAGAGAGAGAGAGAGAGGTAAGAGGGGAAAAGAGGAAGAGAGATAGAGAGAAAAAGCTTTTCAGCCCATTCACTTATCTTCATCTCCATGATACATGCAAATAACTTTGCCATCAAAGAACCAACCATTATAGTGCGATAGTTGCTCACATTGTTTACATCTCTTCCTTTGTGCAAAGGTTTGATCCATTTGGCACTCCAATCATGAGGCATGCTATGCTGAAGTGCAAGGTTAAACATATCGCATATCCAATATCCTGTTTTCTTACTTGTCCATTTAATCATTTCAGCCTTGACACCTTGAAGGTCCTTTACCTTGCGAGTAGCAAGTTTCTCAAGCGCGCGGCATACATCTTCAATGGTAAAGAAGGGAGGCATAACGGAAGGGAGCTACAACACTCCATTTTATCAACATTGGGTTGCTCATAGAGGTTCTTGCAATGCGTACACATATCCTCAAGAGTCAAGTCACCAAAGCTCTCAACACGCTTGCCTTTTAGATTTTTCCAAAACTTACCACATGCATGTGCTTTCTCTTGCACTAAAAGAAGTTGTTTTTTGACTCGCCACCTCCTCCTCTTTTTTTGCACAAGTGCTTTGCATGTGTGTGAATGTTCCAAGTAAACCTCTTTGTCTTTGCTTGCATCCAAACTTAGCAAGTGTTTTTGGGCTTGACTATATTCCATGTCAAACCATTCCTTCTTGGTGCTACCCTTCTTAGACCTTTTACAAGACATGTGTTTCACCAAAAAGCATTCCTTCGCTCAAGAGAAAATTACTTCTTTGAAAAATTTCCACTTGCATTATAATGTTGGGCTCTCTTGATGCTCTATCATGCTTAACATTTGGTCCACCATATCAGCATATATAAGTGCTCGTTTGAAGTTGAATAGGTATGAATGATTTACATCATGATTGGAGGCCAATACATAACATCCTATGATCAGATTTTGGATTCCATTCACCAAGTTTAAAGCTTTGTATGCATTCTTGAGTGGCTTCTAAAAACAACCTTTAGTCAATCACGCTATCACCATTGTGCTTTCTACATATAAAGTCATTGGTGCCTTGCCATAAAGATACACCATTTGCAATGAGCATTTCAGTATTATTGCACATATATAGAAGTGATTTTCCATAGTGATCCAGTTATTTTGAATCATTAGAACTTTGATTATACATGTTGAGGCGGTTCAGGGCAGGCAACAAAAGAGGCGACCTCTAAACACCCCTCAAGGCTCCTGTGCTGATAATTGGGGCTGGGGCAACCACAAGCACAACACAACAACAAAACCACAGCCAAACCCAAACAAGATAAGGGGTACCACCTAGTTATGCTATGCAAACTAAGACGCAAGATAGATTTTGTCACAACCAAGAAGATGCACCACAAACACACACAAGCAACCTCACACCAAGACACACACAAAATGAAACAGAGAGAGCTAGAGCAAAGGGAAGAGAGAGAGAGAAATGGATCTTGCGTAATACCTTATTTGTGACTTGAAAATGGAGATGGTTCGTTATGATGCTATCGTAGAGCTTGTACAAAACTCACTCAATGCTTAGTGAATGCTGAACATTGCCAACACACACACACACATTGTCTTAGGGTGTGGGAGACCTCTTCCCATATTACCCTCTTACAATGGACACAAAATTGGCAATGAAAACACACTAAAACACTTTCTAAAACAAGATCAGCTGCTGCTGATAGAAACTCAAAATACATAAGTCACCTTGAATTCACCAAACCATATTGCATAAATGGAAGGACGAAGATTTGAACGTCGAATCACGCATTTGATCCACCAAACCTCAATTTATTGATGATGGAGATGCATATACAATAGTGGTTTTGAGATTCTTGAACTCATGCTCTCTCACTTGCAATGTATAGCTTGAAAGCTTCTCTTACACCAAAAATGGAGCTCACAAAGTGGTTGCTACGCGTAAGTCTCTCCTCACGCATAGAGTGTTGGGGTGATATGTGAGATATTGGAGGTTGTTTTACAAGAAGAAGAGGGGCCTATTTATAGGTTGGAGACCCCTCATTAAGATTATTGGAAATCCTAATTTACAAGCTAACAATTCAGGATTATGATTTTTTCTAAATATCAAAACATTGCGGGACTTCTTTGTCTGCTTGAGTCATGGATGTGGGCTCAAAAGAGAGCATTATTGATGGTAGATAAGGTGAAAGTAGAGTTTTAAGGAAGGAGAGAGAGAGAGAGAGAGTTACTATGCACATGTCTTGAGGTGAGGTGTCTTTTATGATAGGTCAATGGCTATTTTGTGTTAGTGGTTAGTGTTAGTAATCACTAGAAAGTTAATGATATATTTACAATGGGTAGAATGAGATTGATGGTTGAATTAAGATGGTTGAATTAAGATGGTTGAATGAAGTGAGGAAATCCTTGTGATGGTGAAGCTTGAAGAAGTTTTTGACTTATTTGTATAGGTTCTCAAAATGATTATCCATCCTCTTCTTCGATTTCGCTTCTTTACGCCACCGCCGCCAAGGTTCATTATCACGATGAAAATGGAAATTTGGTTGATGATATCTCTCAATTTGCAGAGGTTAAGCATGGTTTACATGTGGATTTTTATGTATATAGAGAAGGGGTAAGATGGAATTGTACTTTGTAAGTAATACAGAGAGGCATAATGTATGTACATGGAGCTCATATGAGAGCTATGGGAGTAAGAGGGGAGGTTAATGGTGAAGAAGGTGAGAGAAACCATGGAAGGTGCAGGTTTGAGTGAGGGATTGAGAGGAATGAGTGTGTGTGTAGAAGTGTGGGAAAGAAGTGAGAGAAGACTATGGACTACTTTTAAGAAAAGTGGGCAGACTGAGGTCCAATCAGAAAATTATACCTCACTGGTGGTACTTCTAAAAATTATGAAAATTTTTGAGGTGATTATTCAGCTTTGGGTCTATATTCTTTCTATAAATCACCGCTTCGAATTCAGAGTGGAGATGGATATAAAAAATCCCACCAAAATGTCTACTTTTCTTCACAAAAAATTCTTCAGTGGCCCCCCTTTTGTTGAATTTGCATATGGCTCCAAAGGTGAGCCCCTCCTTGCATGAGAGCATGACCGAATTGATTCTTAGAGTTTTGAAAATATGCATGGTTGTGGATTATGCATAAATATAATATATGGATATGATATAAAAAGACATGCTAGTATATATAAAAAATTTATGAAATCTAGAATACTGTGGGCTATAAATATAAAAAAATAGATATATGAAAATAAAGGGAATCAAATGAGGAGGGTCCTCATTTGTTTTATTGATGAATATTTATTTACAAGAAGTAAGAAAGAGTTCCTATAGAAATTAGGAATTTAGTGAAAGGCAATGACTGATGGTGGAAAGTATTTTTTGAGGTTTTTTCTTAGGAGTGGATTCACACCAAAAATAAGAGAATCTTGTGTGGAGATATTTTTATATGGAATAAAGAGTATGATGGTAAGAACATATGCAAATAACGCACACCTAGGTAGAAATGTTTAATAAATACCATTATGAAAAATCCTTATATTTCGGCCCTATATATGGTAAGAACATGGTAAGAACATATGCAAATAACGCACACCTAGGTAGAAATGTTTAATAAATACCATTATGAAAAATCCTTATATTTCGGCCCTATATACAATGAGATATTTACACACAAATGGACCATAATATATTTTAATTTTTTGATTTTATTTATTTTTTTGGCTCAACTAGCCCAAATTATTAGCTAGCTGAGAGTTTTAAGGAGACATCGGAAAGGTCCCTTAACTCACACACACCTATGTACAATGAAAAGGTAGGGATAGCCATAGTGTTTGGGTGATTTTTGTAGGGTGAGGTTGCTCACTATGGTTAATTATGAAGAGCCAAAAAACGGCTATCATTAGCCCCCCCCCTAGATAATGGTACATTCATGTACCATTTATCCGATCACACAACATGTAGATCATGTAACGTCTGTCTTTGTCTCCTTCAATCTTTGAATAACCCTTGTTGTATGATTAAAAAACCTTATGTGATGTGAAAGGTTCTTAGAGCCATTAGCAAGATGTAATGAAGTGGCCGAGTAAACCTCCTCCATTAAGAAGGTTTCTATAAGCACCCCCCAGGATCAAAGATCTTGAAATTTCTTTCCCAAAGAGAGATGTATGGTATGGAATCACTTACTAAATTTGGTTGAAGAATCTTGTAGATCTTATTGCTATCCATCATTGTATTCACCACTATGAATGTGATATAAAAGATTCGTTGCTCTTCCTCCTGTGTAAAGTTTATGTATCTGCTACGATCTTTAAGAGCTTGTATGAGCAAATATCTGAACTGTAGCTCATAAAATTCATTCAACCTGGGTAGGCTCATCAAGTCAAAAATTCTATGACCTTCATGATTTAGAAAATCTTGATCCATGCTTCCAGCTGCTATTGGAAGATATTGCAAATATTTTACCACATGAGTAGATAATAGACGAAGGTTTCTATTGCTTCCAACACATTGGAAGAGAATATATTTTGGTACGGATTGATGAAATATCCACATATAGCAATCAACAAGTTTTTCATCTATGATGAAGACCAAAAGAATCACAATGTGCGACCTCCATATACCGAAGAACCAAATGAAGAAGGTTTGGAAACATCTGTTCATCACCAAGTATTCATGTCCTCTTCCACTTAAGAAGGTATGGTGCCCCCGATGAAAGGTACTTTGAAGAGGTGAAACCCAATGTGAAGCTTATTGGGGCTTCAAAAGATTGGATTTTCTTGCTAAGAGATTGTCCCATGAATGAAAATCCACCCACTAAAACACCATTGGAGAGAATGCTACCCTTCTGACAGTTTCCTCTTATGATCTTATTTTTTACTACTCCCATATTCTTCATCCCCTTCTAAGCCCCCCCTTTGGAAAGGTTGTAACTCCTCACATTGTACCACCTCAAAGGTTGATGGATTACTTTTTGATTTTGTGAAAACTTTGGCTTCGTTCAACATCCTCAAAAACTTCTTGAAGATTATCCTCACATGGATTCAACTCACACTTTTCTACTTTGTTTTGAAGTTGGCATTCCATGTACACAATCATCTCTTTATGATCAATGTGGTCTATGATCTCCCCACCTATGATTTCATCTTCTTCTTCACTCTCTTCTTTTAGACAAGACACACTCTTAGAACATTCCATAGGATCAAGGTTACCTTCAATGTATTCATTCTCCATAGATTCATGTTGCACAAAAGCTTCCTGTGCTCTAACTAGAATTTGGCCCTCCAAAAGGTTGTATGTATCTACTATTGAATCATCCCCAACACCATTTGAGATACCTTGTGCTGATTTTTGCATGCTTGTGATAAACGTAGAAGAAAGAGATGCCACATTTGAATCTCGGCACACACTTTAGCACTTGAATAATCAGTTGGCATGTAAATATCTTCTTTATCGTTTTTCGGAGTAGAAGGAGACAAGTATGGCAAAGGAGATGACTCCTTGATAGAAACACTTTCATGATGGTTGGTTCTTCCAGCATGATGGAAACCATTTTTGATGTAGAAGTACTTGTGAAACTTTCTTCGGGCAATAGTGACCGCTTCTACAAGTAACCTTAGTCTTTAGGAAAGGAGAAAAACCCGAAATAAATTTGCTCCATTTTTACATAATTTGGAAATATAGAACTAAATCTACATCCTCCGAGAAAAAATATCCTCATAAGCATAGTAGTCTTCACCATGTTGTTGAAGTCTCCCCAATGAAGCCTATGCTTTCTCCGTTATTGGAACTGTAGAGAATCTGGTCTTCAAAGCTTTGGAAATTTGGGTATATCCATCTTCAATCTGAGAAGACATACTCCAAAACCATTGCTCAGTGTTGTCTCTAAGGCATATTAACAAAAAATCCCCTTTTTTCAATGTCATCCCTTTTACCATGATATGGCCAACCATTCTAAAATCAGCAAGAAAATCATCAACATCTTCTTCTAGATTTCCAAAGAAGATTGGGATATCCTCAAAGGTATAGCGTGTCATAGTCTCTTAATGCTAGAACCACACAAAAATTAGTTCCAAACAATCATTTTCTCTCATGACATCAACTAACTACACAAAGTTTTGAAAGGCCTTCAACATGAATTCTAGATTCTTAAGTGAAAATGTTTTTCCTTTCTTATGTTATGCTAATCCAAACCATATTGTAGATCAATTTTTGTTGCCTTGAAATTAAACTGGGTCATACAAATTTACTTGATTCATATAATCTACTTGATTATGAAAAATTTAAGCATTCATGCAATACACCAACAATAAGCACAAAGTCTTCCTCAGTGGGGGCACCAAAATTGCGGCGGTCCGAGGCAGGCAACAAAAGAGGCAATCTATAAACATCCCTCAAGGCTCCCGTGTTGCTCAATTGGGGCCGGGGCAACCACAAGCACAACACAACAACAAACCCACAACCAAACCCAAACAAGATAAGGGGCACCACCTAGTTATGGTATGCGAATTAGGACACAAGAGAGATTTTGTCACAACCAAGAAGATGCACCACAAACACACACAAGCAACCTCACACCAAGACACACACAAAATGAAACAGAGAGAGCTAGAGGAAAGGGAAGAGAGAGAGGAATGGATCTTGCGTAATACCTTATTTGTGACTTGAAAATGGAGATGGTTCGTTATGATGCTATCATAGAGCTTGTATAAAACTCACTCAATGCTTAGTGAATGCTAAACATTGCCAACACACACACACACACACACACACACACACACACACACACACACACACACACTGTCTTAGGGTGTGGGAGACCTCTCACCAAAATACCCTCTTACAATGGACACAAAATTGGCAATGAAAACACACTAAAACACTTTCTAAAACAAGATCAACCGATATAAACTCAAAATACACAAGTCACCTTGAATTCACCAAACAATATTACATAAATGGAAGGACGAAGATTTGAAAGTCGAATCACGCCTTTGATCCACCAAACCTCAATTTATTGATGATGGAGGTGCATATACAATAGTGGTTTTGAGATTCTTGAACTCATGCTCTCTCACTTGCAATGTGTAGCTTGAAAGCTTCTCTTACACCAAAAGTGGAGCTCACAAAGTGGTTGCTACGCCTAAGTCTCTCCTCACACATAGAGTGTTGGGGTGCTATGTGAGATATTGGAGGTTGTTTTACAAGAAGAAGAGGGGCCTATTTATAGGTTGGAGACCCCTCATTAAGATTATTGGAAATCCTAATTTACAAGCTAACAAATCAAGATTATGATTTGTTCTAAATATCAAAACATTGCGGGACTTCTTTGTCTGCTTGAGTCATGGATGTGGGCTCAAAAGAGAGCATTGTTGATGGTAGATAAGGTGAAAGTAGAGTTTTAAGGAAGGAGAGAGAGAGAGAGAGAGAGAGAGAGAGAGAGAGAGAGAGTTACTATGCACATGTTTTGAGGTGAGGTGTCTTTTATGGTTAGATCAATGGCTATTTTGTGTTAGTGGTTAGTGTTAGTAATCACTAGAAAGTTAATGATATATTTACAATGGGTAGAATGAGGTGGATGGTTGAAGTAAGATGGTTGAAGGAAGTGAGGAAATCCTTGTGATGGTGAAGCTTGAAGAAGTTTTTGACTTACTTGTGTAGGTTCTCAAAATAGTTATCGATCCTCTTCTTCGATTTCACTTCTTTATGCCACCGCCGCCAAGGTTGATTATCGCAATGAAAATGGCAATTCGATTGATGAGATCTCTCAATTTGCAGCGGTTGAGCATGTTTTACATGCTGAATTTTATGTATATAGAGAAGGGGTAAGATGGAATTGTACTTTGTAAGTAATAGAGAGAGGCATAGCGATGGTGTATGTACATGGAGAGCTCATATGAGAGCTATGGGAGTAAGAGGGGAGATTAATGGTGAAGAAGGTGAGAGAAACCATGGAAGGTGCAGGTTTGAGTGAGGGATTGAGAGGAATGAGTGTGTGTGTGTGTGTGTAGCATTAGAAAATTTCGGAGGTCATTTGGAGGGCCTTGTAAGAAATTGTATTTCTCTCTCTAGAAACTTTTTTTAAAATGCACTTGCACCTTGTGAGTACGTCCAAAAGGACAACCAAACACTTTAAAAAGTAGATTTATATTCCCAATCGTCCTTGAAAACGGTCACTTTTTTATTTAATGTGAGCGTCTTTTTCAGGAGGCAGGTGCGACGCATTCAAGGCAGCTTACGTCATCACTGAAAGTTGAAAAGTCACAAACTGTCAAATAGTGATAGATTTTGAGGCTTTTGACACCACCAATGCGTCTAGAACGCCAAAATACCCTAAAAATGAATGTCTACTTGTCTCATTCCGACATCCGGAGAGGCAAAAAATGTCAAAAAACCCCCAAAAATGGGCTTTTTACTTAAGGCGCGTGAGGAGGCATTCTAAGATGCTAGAATGCCCCTCTGCGCGCCGTTAGTACAAAGCTCTTTTTAGTGATTTTTGGACATTTATCTTTCAAGAAAGCCTACCCATGTTTCTCTATTGCACTTTTGCACCATGCTCTCTCTCTCTCTCTCCCTCTCTCTCTCTCTCTCTCTCTCTCTCTCTCTTTCTCTCTCTCTCTCTCTCTCTTTCTCCCTCTCCCTCTCCCTCTCCTTTCTATAGATTAGCATATTTAAAGAGAGAGAGAGAGAGTGAGAGACTCCCATTACTGACGGCGCGCGTGGAGAATGTTTTGACCTCAAAAAACACCTCCTCGTGCCGTTAGTATAAGGTAACAGAAAGAGTTTCTCTCTCTCTCTCTTTCCCCCGCCTTACTTAATCTCTCTATAAAACTCACACATACACACATAAACACATACACTGGTGGATGCACAGTACTAAAGGCGCGCATAGAGACATGCACACCGGTTGTGCCTGTCTACGCGCGCCTATAGTAGAGAGAGAGAGAGAGAGAGAGAGAGAGAGAGAGAGAGAGAGAGAGAGAGAGAGAGAGAGAGAGAGAGAGAGAGAGAGAGAGAGGCTCTTTGTGTTTGTGTGTGTGTGTGTGTATGCTATATTTGTGTGTCTGTGTGTTTGTGAGTGTGTGTGTCTCTGTGTGTGGCTGTCTGTATGTGTGTATGTTATATTTGTGTCTCTGTGTGTTTGTGTGTATGTTATATTTGTCTGTGTGTGTGTGTGTGTGTGTGTGTGTGTGATCAAAATGCACTTTGTAGAATTGTAACAATGGGTGTGCGTGCTCACTCTTATAGACCCGAAATTATGATCTCTAAGGCTAAGATGATGAAGAAAAAACCTATGTGATAGATGGAGGCCTTTTTAGAGATTTTTTGACATTTTCCTCTCAAAAAGCTCTCTAAAAGAGGAAAAAAGGGGCTTTTTACTAACGACGTGCGATGAGGCATTCCAAAATTTTGGAATGCCCCCTCGCGCGCCGTTAGTAAAATGTTCTTTTCGGGGTTTTTGACATTCTTTGCCTCTTTAGATGTCGGAGCTAGGCAATTGGACATTCATTTCTAGGATATTTGGGCGTTCCAGACGCATTGACAGTATCAAAAGTTTCAAAATCTTCCACCACTTGATAGTTTTGTAACTTTTTGAATTCTAGTGATGACGTAAGCCGTATCAAATGCACCGCATCTACCTTTTGAAAAAGGTGCTCGCATTAAATAAAAGAGAGTGATCGTCTTCAAGGACCACTAGATTATTAAATGAAGAGAGGGACACCTTTTATATTTTTGTTAATATCAATCTATTTTTCTACGTAACGTAGGCTCTTCTCTCATTGGAGGAGCTTATTTTCCTCTCTCTTCCAAAAGGCCCTCCAAAAGACCTCCGAAATCTCCTAATGAAGTGTGGGAAAGAGGTAAAGAAGACTATGGACTACTTGTGAGAAAAGTGGGCAGACTGGGGTCCAATCAAAAAATCATACCTCACCGATGGTAGCTCCAAAAATTATGAAAATTTTTGAGGTGACTATTCAGCTTTGGGTACACATTTTGTATTCTAATCACCGCTTCGAATTCACAGTGGAGATGGATATAAAAAATCCCACCAAAATGCCTACGTTTCTTCACAAAAAATTCTTTAGTGCCCCCCCTTTTGTTGAATTTGCATATGGCTCCAAAAGTGAGCCCCTCCTTGCATGAGATCATGACATAATTGATTCTTAGAATTTTGAAAATATGCATGGTTGTGGATTATGAATAAATATAATATATGGATATGATGTAAAAAGAGAGGCTAGTATATATAAACAATTTATGGAATCTAAAATAGTGTGGGATATAAATATATAAAAAATAGATATATGAAAATAAAGGGAATCAAATGAGGAGGGCCCTCATTTGTTTTATTGACGTATATTTATTTACAAGAAGTAATTTCTGCAGGAAATAGGAATTTAGTGAAAGGCAATGACTAATGGTGGAAAGTATTTTTTGAGGTTTTTTCTTAGGAGTGGATTCACACAAAAAATAAGAGAATCTTATGTGAAGATATTTAAATATGGAAACAGTATAAAAAATGGTAAGAAAATTTTGGTAATGGTGAGTCAATGTACATAGCATACATAGGCAAATAACACACACCTAGGTAGAAATGTTTAAATAAATACCATTATGAAAATCCTTATATTTTGGCCCTATATACAATGAAATATTTACACACAAATGGGCCATAATATATTTTATTTTTTTGATTTTTTATATTTTTTGGCTCAACTAGCCCAAATACTAGCTAGCTAAGAGTTTTCAAGAGAAATCGGAAAGGTCCCTTAACTCACACACACCTATGTACAATGAAAAGGTAGGGATAGCCATAGTGTTTGGGTGATTTTGGTAGGGTGAGGTATCTCACTATGGTAATTATGAAGAGCCAAAAAATGGCTATCAATGTATGAGTCATCCATTCTTCTTGAGACATGCAGCATGTCAACCTGTTGTGTGTCGTGTTGTAACATATTTGTGCGAGCATTCATGTCTCCAAAGACAATGACTTCACCCTGGTCTTTGTGATGAGAAATGTCTTCCTCTAGTTCAACAAAGGGTAGATCTGTATCCATATCCAAGCGACCATAAAAGTTGGAGTCATAGTGAGGAATGTAGCAACCAGCCACAAACATGAGTTGACCATTTGGTGGACTGATTTTCAACCATAAGTAGCGTTTATACTTATCTTCTTTGACAATGGAAACACCTTTCAAACCCTTTTTGATCATACATGCTATGACTCCTTGGCCTCTACGTTGCTTTGCATTTTTGGCCCACATCAAAGAATGCACATCGTATTTATCAAATCTAAGAATTCATTGCACATCATCCTCCCATGTTTCGACAAGAAGTATCACATCGTAGTCATTGGTAAGCTCATCATTGCCAATTCCCGCATTCCATGGATACCTGTTACAATTCCAAAAGCTTATTCACAAGTGTGAGTTGGTCTCATAGATCATGTGTCCCTATTTGCTAGGTGGACTTGCATCCTCCTCTAGTGAATTTTCTTCTTGAGATGACACCTTAACCTTCTTGCTTCTTTCCTCATATGCTTTGCAACATGCATTTTATTCCATAAGAGTGCGATCCTTATATACATTACAACCCGTTCCTTTTAGGTGGATCCAACTATTGTCAAGGATGATCTTTCTCTTTACCTCATCAGCCATGGTACATACAATAGATCTTTCTCCCAAACGAGGGACTCCTAGTTTTCCAACTCGATGTGCACTAGAAGCCATGATTTCAAACATGCCAAAGTATGCAGCAAAAAAATCTTCAATAGCAATTTCAAGAGATTGGGATGTTTCCATGCTTTTCTCCTTGATTCCACGAATGAAGATGTTCTTTGAGCGTTTTAGCCGTTCATACAATTCTTGAGTGTCCACATTCTCTACATTCTTTGCTTGGACAACGGCTTGCGTAATAGGAGATGTAGAAACCACATTATCCTTACATATACCAGCCCATGATTTGTATGCATTCCTCATCTCACATACATCACATCGTATTGTATTTATCATTTCCTCTTTCAATACATGATCACTCTCAACTTTGTTCAAGCGCTCTTTCAATACATTCATGTCAACAAGAGAGTGCTTACATTCTTGAACTTCATTCTCAAGATGCATCAAGCATGTTGTTTGCATTTCAAGAAACTTCTTGAGGTGCTCATTCTCCACAACAAGAACTCTTAAAGTTCCATTCTCCATTGCAAGTGCGCACAACTCTTCACTTTCCTTGTTGACGGTTTCTTGTAATGAGACCAAGTAAGCCATCATCATTGCTTCCATTGTAGACGATGTGGTTGGATTAGCATTCAAATTAATTGGAGATTTTGCATCATTATCCATGGTGGCGAGTGTGGATTTTTCACCCTTGCGAGTTTTGTCCGACATTGCCTTCAAGCTGGCAACAAAAATGCAGAGTTTTGACAATTTTTCCAATTCTGAGATGCTGTTTACAGTAAAGCCTTCCATTGCTCAATTTTTTTTTGTCTTTACATCAATGCGTAGAGGACATCGTTCTCTTTGATTGAGAGAGAGAGAGAGAGAGAGAGAGAGAGAGAGAGAGAGAGAGAGAGAGAGAGAGAGAGAGAAAGTGAGGATAGAGAGACGGGAATTGTGAGAGGGAAGAGAGGCAGGGGGAAAATAGAGATTGTCTTTAATAAGTCTTTGGTGTCACCTAAAATATATCTAGATAGCCACTAAGCTCTAAAATCATCCTTCTTCTATGTTCTAATCATAATTACTTTCAATGTACATGCTAGTTTGAGGGTTCTAGTAAATTGTGAAATAACAAAAAAAGCTCCCTACAAAAAGCCTTCTCCAACTAGGTGTGGAATGCTTTTTCCTTGCAAAAAACACTATACCGGTGAAAGGACTAGAAAAAGATCCCTCTAAAGCTCCCTTCAAAATCTCCCTCCAAAAGCTCTCTCCATTCCCATAACCAAGCCCTAGAAGTAGTAGCAAGATAGAGAATACTCACATACACTCTCAAGGCAAGCCATGACTTAAGAAGCAACAAGGAAACATGTGAAGCACCTACACATCCTGCCCTCATGTAATTCCTAAAGCCTATTTCTTGGTCTCTAAAGGGGTCCAATGAGAATTTATTTCAATTAATTAATTTTTCAAGCATTATTCAAGCCCTCTCTCTCAAAGGAGAAAGGAGGACACCTATCCTAATGCTACCTCCATTGCTTGAAATGACCTAAGCTTGTGATTGGCTAGGCTTGAGAGGAGACAATGAGCTTGCATCAAGAGCTACAAGGAGGAGTTGACCCAAGCAAGGAGGGGGGTAGCTTGTGTGCATATACTCACTCACACACACTCTCATTCTCATTGTGTATTGAGTAAGAATACCATCTCCTTCTTCAAGCTAAAGAAGTTGAGAGCCTACACCAACAACTCTTGGATATGGAAAAAAATTCCAACCAAGAGCCATGCTCCAAAGTGAAATATTTCCATCTTCTTCATCTCCATTACTATGCTACTATGCTATGCTAAGCTACAAGAGTAATGACAAGTGAGGAGACTATTTCTTTCTTGTAGGTTACTTCTTCTTCCTCTTCCCTTACCTCACTCCATGCTAGCTCTCTCCACCTTTGAAGGTATTTGAGGTCTTGGGATTGAGGCCGGGGATATGTTAATGTTTTTGAAAGTTAATTAAGGACATAATTTTGGTGTATGAAGTCTACCATCTTCATTGCATTGATGAGGTCTCAAGGAACACAAGCTTGTATTGTACCAAGTATCTCTTTATGGGGGAATCCATAATACAAAAGCCTTTTGGAAGGGAGACCAAATCCACATAAATCTTGTCCTATACTATTGTGAATTTCTCTAATCTCCTCTCTCTCTCTCTCTCTCTCTCTCTCTCTCTCTCTCTCTCTTCTCTACAAGTATTGTTCATGCCAAGATAATTCTGTGTAATGTTCATTTTGATACCTTTAATCAATTACTCTTATTATGCTCTTTAAGAATTCTATTAAAGGAAATGCTCACTATTGTTATTTCATTTATTCTACAGTCAATGTTATAGCCATATTCCATTACATATTCATTCTTTAAGATATGCAATCATAATCATTTATATGTAATCAAATTAAGATAGTTTCAAATCTTTTTTCTAACACACATCACTTTCACTCTCTCTCAAAACTTGTGCATTTACTACAGGCATTATTATATATCTATATTTTACTATAATAAAAATTTATAAACAATATTATGTTTAAATAAAATATCCTTATACTCACTATAAGAAAGGGGGTTTATTTCCTCTAGAATAGCCATGCACCAATAAGCATTGTTGGAGAGAGAAAGAATTGAGCACACGAGTATCACTGTGAGTGGAACCACAACTATCAACCCGCGATAAATGTTACGAGTATCAGCACGACAATGATGTACAACATTTCCACGTTGTTTGCCGTGATGATAGCCATGCTTATAACCACTCAAATACCCTCCACGCATTTTATTAAAAAAATTATCCAAGGGTCTCGGATGATTCAAGTCCCCGTATGTGGAGACTTTGCATCATCCAAAAAACCTTGGATAGAAGTGAAATATTTACAAGGCCTCTTCGCCTGGCATTCAAAATGAGAGGGGATTGTGCTAGTAAGTTAGTAACCCTCACCATCGCCCTTGCCACCCTCGTCATCCTCGTCGTCCTTGTTGCCCTCGTCGTCCTTTTTAGTGCCCCCTCGGGTGGCACCTTCACCTCTTCGAGTCTACAAAAATAACAAAGAAAACCACATAATTAGTAAACAACAAAATAAGTAAATAACAAAATAATTAGCTAGTTAGGTTAAGTTTGTACTTGTGTAGTGGCCAAGGTGTCGATGAGAGCATCGAACTGTGTCTGATTGATGTGGCCTTGCTAGAGCATCCACAGTTAGGTATTGTATTTGTCGTTGCGTTTTCAATACTTCACCACCTCTCTTGACACTCGATGTCCTATGATGTTTTCCTGCAAAATAAACATATTCAATATTATTTATATTAGTTTAAATCAAGATTAGGGTTCAAATAAAAACTAAAAATGTTACTTACCACTTTGTCCTTCCAAATGTCCTTTCTGCCAGAACCCTAACTGTGAGCTTGTTGTCCTACCCTTTCTTGCCTCTACTGGGGATGGTCGAATCCGCTATCTCTCTCTTGGAGGGCAAAATCCCACTCTGCATCATGCATATTGGCACCCCCTTTTTGGAGATTGGGGTATGGGCACTGTTGTTTAGTGGCCTTGCAAATGGTGGACCGTTTATTATGAAAGAAGGTCTTGATAAAACCTTCCATCCACTATGTGGTAAAATATTTCTCCTGGGGATTAGGAAACCGCACTTGCATTGTATCAACAATATACTGCAGGTACTGAGGATCCTATTTCTCCCATTTGGTGAAGCAATTAGTGTAGGTGGAGTGGATAAGGCTCTTCAGGTGATTGTGGAAGTTCTTTCCATTGTTTGTGCTAAGGTTGGGGGTGCCATCTTGATGACACCTATAGTATAGGCCATCATCATTCGCATCCGGAGTGTCCACATTAGAATTGTACCCGGGATGTGGCAAGTTAGTGGACAATCCTCCCCCATCTCCTCCAAAGCAAGAGTGAAAACAAGAGCCTCTCCTCAACCCTTATCTCCGTTGGCTACCAATGGACTCTTGTCGGACCCCAAAGCCATGCAGACTACATCACTCACTCCGCCCTAAACAAGATCGACAAGAAAAAGGGCTAGGATGGCCTGCTGGTCATAGCGGGGAGGGTTGATACGAGGGAATTGTAGAAGGGGATACCGAGGGAAATGGTGAAGGTAATGTAGTAGGGGGGATTGAAGGATAGGGTGAAGGAAATGTAGTGGGGGGTGCCGAGGGAAAGGGTGAAGAAAAGGTAGTGGCATGGGCAAGGGTGAGAGGGAAATCCCATACTGGGATAGATGATGTGGTGTATATGAAGAGAAGATCCCTTGCAAAGCTTGCTCATACTCTTTCCGCATGGCAAGAATGAGGCAATCTGGGGATCCAAAGGGGCCAAGCAGGGGAGTGGTCCACCAGAAGGATTCCTAGAAGAGGAACCCACAGTTGTCGTAAAAGAGCTGAAGGAGTCTTCGTTTCACCCAACCATGTCACAACTAAAAATGAACAAAATAGAACTCAAAAACAACAACCTAAACATACCTTAAATTCTTCATGAATATATATATATATGTACACACTCTCACACACAGTCTACCCTAGTTTTGAACTCTTTATTAGAGGGGTTTTGACATGTCTATTTTCATGCAATGGGCATCCCATTTCATGTGAATATGCATTCCAAAACCCCTCTAATAGAAGGGCCAAACTCATGCCCAAAACCCCTATTTTATGACATGAGTTTGACCCCTCTACTAGAGGGGTTTTGGGATGCCTATTTGCATTCAATAGGAAGCCTTTTGGGTTGCCCATTGCATGCAAATAGGCATGCCAAAACCCCTATAATAGAGTGTCCAAACTAGGAGTTTTGGAAATGAGGGGGGGAGAATTAGGACCAAAAAATCAAGAGCATGGGGGACAACCCATGGGCTCACATGAGCCTTTACCTCAACCAATTAGGGCAAAATAGGACAAAAAAAACATGAGCATGGGGGATAACCCATGGGCTCACATGAGGCTTTACCTCAACCAATTAGGGAAAGAAAACAATAATTGGGAGGGAGAAAGGGAATGAGTTTGCCCAAAATCCTTAGTTTATGGCATGAATTTGGCCCCTATATTAGAGGGGTTTTGGCATGCATTTTTGCATGCAATGGGCAACCCAAACGGGCTTCCAATTCCATGCAAATAGGCATACCAAAACCCCTCTAATAGAAAGGCCAAACTTGAGAGATACCCTCCCCGGGGGTCTATGCACAAAATATACAATTTACAACTCTATACAATTTTCAACATACATTAGAGTTGTGGAAGCGTTTGCATAGGGGAGGAGCTATCAACGTCCAACCAAGCATAGAGTTTAGGCCATGATCCGGAATGCATCCAGAGGCACCTAACAACTAGTGCTACCTCTGAATGGGTGTTATGAATGAAAGCGTACTCAAGGATAATATAGCATTGTGGAGGGTGAATAAATGTGTACACCGGTTGCGGGGGAGAGAGAGAGAGAGAGAGAGAGAGAGAGAGAGAGAGAATATAGTGGAGGGGGAAATAGAGTGCACAAGGACATGAGAGAATGACAACAAAGAATCTTTTAATGCCCCATCTAAATGAAATAGACAACCATATATTAATGCAATGACAAAATCTGAGTATAGTATAACATCAAAAAGTTGATGACAAAATATCTCCCAGAGCATTGGACCTTGTGTAGGGATCGACCAGTCCACCCATCCACATCCGCTCAACTATGGAAAAAGAGAATTTCACTTCACCAGGATGTTAGGAAATAAGACGTAGCTAAATAGATAATTGAGTAGATTACTTAATGGAGAGAGACAGATTTATATACACGATATTATAGAGTAGAGAGAGAGAGAGAGTACACACGATATACGTGGTTCACCCAATGTGGGCTACGTCCACGGGAAAGCAGCCACTCAATGGCTTTAGTACTTCAAAACAAGAAGTAGTTTACAAAGGGATTATACCCTTAATGGAGCTCCCGCCTTGCTTCACTCTCACCACCTCACACTCACCTTGTTGCATCAACTTCACACTATGAAATGTGTGTAGAAATGGCCTCCTTTTATAGGCCAAAAGGGCCGCCCTCTCTTATGAGAGACAGCCATGTGTAGCCGCCCTTGTGCGAATAAGTCCAAATCGGACCCTCTAATCCGCCCATGTGTGGCCGCCCTTGAGAAGACAAGTCCGCTTTTGAATTCGGCCACCGGCCACTGGCCATTGACTTCTGACCACCGGCCACCGGCCATTGACTTCCGGCCATCGGCCATTGACTACCGGCCATCGGCCAACCGACTGGTTGTTTTCCGACCACTCTCCGGCCGCCGTCCGGCCATAATATTCCGGCGAAAAAAAAGTCTCAGGGGCCTCTGCCCCCGAGGCCTTTAAAGTTTCCCCTGATTCTTGTCCGTGAAAATTTTGGTTTCCGGTGAGTGATTTTCCTTCACGCACTATGGCTTCTCCTCATAATGGGGGCCTTACAAATGTGCGCTTTTACCACAGAAAATTACAAGGGTAAATCAGGATCCATACTTAACACAGGAGCTGTCCAGAACACCTCCAATCTACCTGAGCTAGACATAAGCTAAGGCCGCTTTGACTCCCTCCATGAACTTGAGCTCTGAAAGAATCCCAAGTACCAGTAGGTGGTAGGGTATCAACACCAACCATACCAGTTTAGGTGCCACATCTCTTTGATGCCTTTCACCGGGTGTTTAGGCAAAGCAAAGGAAAAATCCTCGACGCGTTATCCGTGTAGGTCATTCAACCCCGGATGCACTAACTGTGTAGATGAGCCTAACAAAAAGAAAAAGACCTAGGCAACACCTCTGATCCAGCAAAGCCCTAAGTTAATGACCATTTTGTCTAAGGCTAAGCGATGTAGGTGATCCTAGTCTTGTAGTGACACTGCCATGAGAAAAATAACACGTGACTCTAATCACAATAGAACTTTTCATATACACAAACAATATTTTCCAAGCAGTTAGACTGTACAGGGTCTCTACCCTTACACATCTATCATAAACCATAATCCAATCACTTCACAGGGGTGAGCACTCTACCCAATTCGATTGAGGCACAACCAATCCTACGTAACCACTTTATAATATAACATGGTTGCAAAATTTTTGATAGCAAAACCATATCCAGGAAAAAAAAACCAAGAGCCACACCGAATTCCACCATAAAATCACAACCATAATCCATGAGGGAATCTCAGTCCTTAACCACAAATCATATTCACAAATGAACCAACTCCCATACTTGGAGTTTGAAATATCTCTGCAGTCAATCGGAGTCCACACACATGACTCTTAAGACATGAGTTTTTCATGCATAAAAGAAGTCCGACCAACAACTAAACATGATATAAAAATTACAATTTTGACAACATCCAACCATGCAAAGTTGATGCATCACATCTGCACTTCACCTCTCTAGCATATAGGACTAGTTTTGACCTAGAAAGGTGGAAAGCAATCATAACCATGCACATTAGGCATCCACATCAATCCATAAGGTTCCATACATCATATGATCACATTCCATCACCATAAACATGATGCAAAACAGCTTCGATTTTTAGGTTAACCATAAACTATAACTTCACACATATGCAAAAAAAAAAACTTCTTGACATTTTTGAGAGCATGCATAACATGAAAATGAAAGTATTTGACCTCAAAACAATGCATCAAACTCAAGTCCATAATATAGACTAGAACTCTAGATCACATCACTTTCCACATATGATACTCACACAAAAAACGGTAACCCAAAAAGAAAGACACTTTCATCATATCTGCCTATGTGGTTCTAGTTGTCTAACCATAAACCCTCACATAAGTTTATGGGAATATAATAACTCAAATCAACTCACCAAAAAAAACCATAAATCATACGTAAGGGGCTCGATTATCTCACGAAGTCACATGGTACTCCCTCTAGGTAGCACCCCTACATGCGTATGTAAAACCAATTATGGAATGATTAATAACTCGCATACTTGAGATGATAACAGAGAACTAAATACATTTATCATCAAGTTCCATCAAGATTTTTAATTGGGTAAGTGGGTTTGCCCATCTGGTGAATCTATATAGTGGTTCTCCAATGAGCATGGGGTCACAAAATTTGACAGTGGGCAGCAAGCTGTTTTTTGACCATATCTCTTAGCTCGTGCGTGATTTTCACATGACACTTAAGAGAGAAAATGTTCTAAATGATGTGTCTTATCTCTGGTATAAAGGGCTCATGCTAATTCATAACGGTGGAAAGGGGGAATAGGGAACACACCCAACACACAAAATGTTTGCCTCTCTATAGCCCAGGGATTCCACATCACCCCTAACCTCTCTAATAACACCTTCAAATTGGCTAATTTGAACTAACAATTCCACTTTAGCATACCGAACCACCACCTCGCACCTTGGAAGACACTCTATCACATCACTTTCCCCATATGATACTGACACAACAAACGGTAACCCAAAAAGAAAGCCACTTTAATCATATCTGCCTATGTGGTTTGGGTTGTCTAACCATATACCCTCACATACGTTTATGGACATCTAATACCTCAAATCAACTCACCAAAATAAACCATAAATCATACGTAAGCACCTCGGTCAACTCACGACGTCATATAGTACTCCCCCTGGGTAGCACCCCTACACGCGTAGGTAAACCAATTATGGAATGATTAATAACTCGCATACCCGAGATGATAATGGAGACCTAAATACATTTATTATCAATCTTCAATTGGTTAAATGGGTTTTACTATCTAGTAAATCTATATAGTGGTTCTCCAAGGAGCCTGGGGTCAAAAAATTTGATTAAGTGCAGTAGGCAACAATATGTTTTTTGACCATATCTCTTAGCTCGTGCGTGATTTTCATATGACACCTAAGAGAGAAAATGTTCTAGATGATGTGTATTATCCTTGGTATAAAGGGTTTGGTCTGATTCATAACGGTTTTGAGGGTTATGATCAAAACAATGTTCCTACCGCTTCTATGACGTGAAACGAAAAGCGCTTTTTATGCACGCATGTGATCATAAACACATCTTGTGCATAAATCAGTGTGTTAAACATGATGAGGTAATCATGAGGCAACTTCATATGTACTCAGTTAATCCATACATGCACTCATATACAAAAAAAACAATCACCGAGAGGGCGACTACTCAGAAAAACGACATAGAGAGAGAGAGATGATGATGGCTATGGAGTTTAGAGCTTCTCACCGTGCTTTAGAATCGATTAGGGGCTGTTGAAAGGCTTATTGATTTTCTGCAAGAGAGTGGTGATGAGAGCTATGTACAGGTATTCACCACATGAGCTTCTGGAGAGCGCGTACACCGTGAAACGAGAGAGGCGATAGTAAGCAAGTAGAGAGAGAATATCCTTCTTCTTCTTCTTCTCCCTATACGAGAAATAAGAGCTTATGGAGATGGTGACAAAGAGATTTCACCACTCGGTATAATAGATGCATATAGCCTTGCGGTAGTAGACGCGATAGATGGCACTGAAAACTGAGCACTAATTGTCACGTTATAGGCACTGCAAAGAGCTGGAGTGAGTCCCAAGCCAGCTACTAGCACCCCCTTCTTAGCTAGGAATAGCTGCATGCTTTTTGGAACTTTTCTAAAAATGTGCCTTTGCTTTTGGTGGTAAACTCTCCCACTTACCATTCAATTTTTACAGTAAAATTGATTAATTGAACAGTATCCGACCAACTAATGGAACCTTGGCTAGACTATGCCGCACCGTGATGTCCCGACATAATTATGACTTTCCCGTACTGCCTTGACGTATTTACAATACCGCTTTTTATAGAAATAATTCCCGTAAAAATCCCGTTTCATCTCGTTTTTTCTCCGGGTGATTATTTTTAAATCCGACTAAGACTAAAATTAATATTTTTATGTCTAGGTCAAAAAGCACATTGCTTTTCAAAAACGTCAAACAACACAAAAAGCTAAAAATAGCGTAAAAAACAAAATTTTCTAAAATTGAACCACGCGCTCCCCTTGTCTGTTGGAATAAGAAAGTGGACTCGCTTTTCACTAAAAAGCACTAAAAATCATGAAAAGTTAAAAATAGCGTGAAAAGCACACGAAAAGCAGATTTTTACAAAATTGAACCATAGCTTTCTCGGAACACATAGATTAAGGATCTGACCTTGCTAAAAGCATAAAAAGCACCTAAAAGCATGAAAAAGCTAAAAATAGCGGATTTTTCCAAAACTGAACCAAACGTCCGTCTAACCTATTGAAACATGGAAACGGTCTTTTTTTTAACTTTAGAACCTTACAATACTGTCAATCAAGCATCTTAAATCAAAATTTGACAAAATAAATATTGAAAACTATTTTTCTTATTTTTAAAAGAGACCCAAAAATTGGGGATCTTACAAAACTCGTGCCATAAACTAGGGGTTTTGCGCATGAGTTTGGCCACTCTATTTGAGAGGTATTGGCATGCATATTTGCATGCAATGGGCTGCCCATTTCATGTGAATATGCATGCCAAAACCCCTCTAATAGAGTGTCCAAAGTAAGAAAAGAATGTAAAGAGCACTTACATTGAAGACTTCTAAAATTTGTATATACCCTTGCAAATATCCTCAAGCTTGTTTTTTAAAAAACTTGGATCTTCCGTCTTCTTTTGCCTAGATTTTAGTCGAACTGCTCCCTCCACTTCTTTTAAGAAGAAGTAGGGGGTTGATTTTAGTCATGCTCATTTTTCACTTTTAGCTCTTGTTCCCCCCCTCCCCCCCAACATTTCGAAGATGTAGGCGCCAACATGGTAGGAAGACAAACCAAACGATGCGGTAGAATGTGATCGATGGTTGAACGACAGGTTGTTGTGTCCGTGCAAGTGGTGCAAAAGGGCCATTCCTAGCCTTTGACGAGTCTGTTTGAAGCATGTCAAGGAATATGGAATGTGGGACGATCCAAGAATGTGAATAAACAATCTTCACGAACTTTCATGCATGGATATTGCTCCTCACTAAAGTGTTGTGGGAGGATCCTCTAGAGCAAGGCAGTCAAAGAGACAATTGCAAGAAAATAGGTATGCCCCGCCACCAACAATGGGCGATCATTCAAGATCGAGTGGCAGCTGATTATGGGGAGGAAGAGATGATAGACCTACCGCACCAGATGGACGAGGATACAATTATGAAGAATTTGGTTGCTGAGCTTCTTGCTTGCGAGGAGGGTCCCTGTGACGACGATGATTGTGGATGCGAAGAGGTTTCACAAAAGGAGGAGGATACTCTTTTGGTTGCAAGCAAGACACCTATATATCCTGGAGATAAGTTCTCTATTCTTCGTGCTTTGTTAGAGATCTTGAATCTATAGTTCATGTGTGCAATGAGCAATACAAGAATATAGGCAAATCTCGCAAAAGAAATTGCAATGTGGTTTACCTACTGTACCTTGCCATGTTTTCAAAACTTATAAGGCCCAATTGCTACATGAACAAACGAGTAAAGCTAAAGCTGATGGTGAGCATGTAGCGATGAGAAGTGGGAGTATGCACAAGGTTGTCTACCAAAGGTAATCTCTAACTAATCAAGTTCATTATGCACAATATAATGTATTAGTATATAGCTACCTATACTCAAACTTGCTCTACTTTCAACAAGGCAGTGGTGTTCAACTTGATGTGGCATGAAGGAAGGCATTTTCAAACTGATGATGTAGAAAAAAAATGAGCCACAAATGATAGTGGAGTGATGAGCAATTTTGATGCGCAAACTCCAAACGATATGGAAAATAGTTATGTTGGAGTTATTCAAAGAATATACCGGGTAGACTTTTGAACTTTTTAAAAGTGTGTGTTTGATGTGAAGTGGTTTGTAGATGTCTCATCTAGACATGCAAGCGGTATCTACATGGTGGTCTCTACGAGATTCTATACCGGCACAAGTGATGTCTACATTTCTCAAGAAAGCTGTGAGTTAGTGATCTCTCTACCAAGTATTTACGAACAAAGGTATTGGTTTGTCATACAAGTCACACAAGAGCAAGATGTATACTAGATGATGCAGCGAACATAGGGACCACTATGGACGAACATAATGATGATGACGAAGCAGAAACAAAAGGTGAAGAACTTCTAGCACCACCGCTTGATGAAGCAAATGAGAATGATGTTGATGAAGAAGAACAAAATAATGTGGAAGATGAAGAAGAGGAAGAGATAGAAGAAGAGAATGATGATGAGGATGATTGTCTCGATCCTTATGCTGATTTTGATGAACTAGGACTCCACATAGACTGTGTCATAGATATGGAACTAGTAGATGATGATGTAGTGGATGATTAATTAACCTAAAACCACTCAAATTTCTTGTGGATTTTATTTCATGAATGCCCTGTTTTAATGCATTGTAATGAGGATGTTGTAGCTAATGTCGGTCACTTGCTTTTGTGAATGCTTTGTTAATGATCTTCTGCTAACATAGATTGTAACGAATTTGTTTAATCTCTCTCTCTCTCTCTCTCTCTCCCCCCCCCAAGACTCCAAGCAATGTGCAAGAAAAGACGAATTCAACTTAGCTTAGGGCTGGTTTCAAACAAAACAAAGAGGATTAAAATTTGGTTGACAATTTAAGAACATAGTTTACACTATGATAAACTAAAAATAGTATATAATAAAAATGCAAGAAGGGCAAGGGCGAGGCTTGAAAAAATGACAGTACGGAGACATTTTTAGAACCTTCTCATACCTTTATGAGAAGGTAAAAAATATTTTGAAAAAATAGAATCCTATATATATTTGAACCTTGAACTATTTAACTAAAATCTCAATATTTGAGTATGTTTCAATTGCAAGGTGTTCTTCCAAAAATTGGAGGCGACTATATTTTGATTGAAGCAAACCTACCTTTTCATGAGCCCTGCAAAGGGCTCATGAAAAGGGGTTCAACCTTGTTCGTGTGGATCCACTCCAAGTCGTGGTGAGACTCAAACCTCACAAAAAGAATTAAAAGTAACCTACGATCTATATTACTAGTACCCTCTCCTCTAATGTTTTCTACCACCTATGAAAATGAAAGTACTTTTTATTATATATTTTGTATTATGTAAAGGAGAGATATGTATGGGTATCATAGAGGATATATTATATTTATATGCTAGTATCTTAGAGGCTGTCTGTGTGATAAATGTTGTGGCTATTTGCACGGAAATCAGCACATCAATCCACGTAGCAATTTATGCGGAAAATTTTGTGGCAATAGCAAATGTAATCTCTCTCTTCCCCCACGCCTCTTCTCTCTACTCTTTCTCATCTTGGCGTGGCTATCATGCGCGGCAAAGACCTCAGTCTCTTATAGTGACTAATATATGAATGGGTTAAATTATAATGATATATTCAAAATACACTAATATAGTGTATATGCAATATATAATATAATATATACATATTATATCATGAAATAATATACAATATAATATGGTATATTTTAGAGCATAGATGATATAGAAATATACTATGTATCATATACTATACATATATTCAATATGTATCCATACTACATACATACTATGTACTATATATTATTATATCTATTAGATACAATACATATATATAGTATGTATAATGTACATATATAATATATCATATATAGTATATTATATTTCTTACATAATTTATATAAACTACATTATTTTTATATATTATATAATATATTAGATTATACTATACATTATATACTATGTCATTATACATAATATAACTACAAGTATCTAACTACATTCAGCTATATATAT
Source organism: Adiantum capillus-veneris (assembly GCF_014529385.1). Lineage (NCBI taxonomy): Eukaryota > Viridiplantae > Streptophyta > Polypodiopsida > Polypodiales > Pteridaceae > Adiantum > Adiantum capillus-veneris. The sequence continues at coordinate 16,612,211 of NC_140950.1, forward strand.
TTCATGCTAAATTGTATACCATCATTATATATAACTGGTTATATATATATATGTATATGTGTGTATGTATGTGTACACAAACACACACACACACACACACACACACACACACACACACACACACACACACACACACATATATAGAATGATTCATACATATTAAAAATAGAGTAAACTTAGCTGTCAATATGTGATGTGAAGATAATGGAACCTAAGAGGGATAGCAAGAAAGGAGAACCTCCAGTTTCATCATTAAGCAACCATCAAGTGAGCATGAAGTTGAGGTCAGGTTGCATCCCAAATAGGATGATCGATCAAGAGGCATCATCACAAATCCGACATTTGGACACTCTCCCAAAAAAAGAGCCCTACTCTCAAAATGTGTGTTTTCATTGATGAGGAGGCTCAAGTTGATAAGGACTCCAACAACATTGAAGATGACGTAGAGATCACAGGTAAATTTTAAACTATACAATGGTAGTCTGTATTTTTCATGTTAGTCCCTAAAAGGTGTTTTGATTGTACATCCTTGTCATTTTTGAAAGATTTTTACTGCTTGCGTTTCATAATATTTTTGAGAAGAGAGCACTTGAATGGTTTATCGTGGTTATGTGATGGTTTGCCATATTGAGTATGGTTTGGTTTGACTTTTGGTAACTATGAAAATCTTTAAATCCCTTGTGGGAGCCCAACATAGGGTGGATGGTTTTTTTGACAAGAAAGTTATGTGATGAATAACCATACTAAAAATCCTTAAATCCCATGTGGGAGCCTAAGATAGGGTGGATGATTTTTTTTTTGAACTAATTGCCATGTTTATGTGTTGGTGAACATATTGAGTATGGTTTAGTTGTTGGTTTTTAAAAAATCCTTAAATCGAATGTGGGAGCCCAATATAGGGTGGTCTGTTTTTTTCAAAAAGTGGTCTCCATACGAAGGAGACTCTAGCAAAAAAATTAATCACATGATTTTTTTTTCTAAGCAAAGAACAATGTGCATGTTGAAGATCTTCATAGTAATGAAGAAGATAGAAATGGTAGTGATCAAGAAGGGGATGATGGTGGTGAGGAGAATAAGAATTCAAAACACCTAGGCAAGAAAATTTTTCTTGGCTTGATGAAGGATGTTTTAAGGCAGTTTGTGTTATGAAGCAGACATTGCCTCCTCTTGTACCTCTTTGTCGACTCATGAGGCATGAATCTTTTAGGTTTTCTAGAGATAATATAGAGTGTCTCATTTCCTAATTCGATTCTTCTAGGTATTTGGAAACTATGGGATACTTTCTTGTGTTGGTTGGTGATTCTAGAGTGCAGGGGATTCACCATGGAAAACTTACCGCACCATGTAAGTGCAAGGGAGGGGGGCTATTTTACAAGCTACATAAGCGTATAGGTTAGGGGAAGGCCCCCAATAATTTACCTCCCAAGCCTAAAAATAGGGGGTAGGGGGGGGGGGGGGGGGGTGGGGCGACCCGGGTTGATTACTTGTAACGACTAGTTATCGGTGTGAACTAGAACTCAGATGGATTTAGGGGAAGGTTTTTATTAGGTCACACATCAAATTTTGCATCAAGCGAGTAGCCAGAGTGCAGGCTGTTTGGGCACATAGTTTGAAAGTCAAACTAAGACACATTGAGGGTACATCATCTAGTTATCAACATAAGTGGTTCCTTAGTGCATTGCCAATCACTTTGTTACACACTCTTTGACAAGTTTTACTTAGTTGGATCATGTGAGACCTAAAGTTTATATGTAAGATAGGGGTATGGTAGTTTTCTTCATTGATTGTCGTATAAGAGTAGAAAGGTGGTTCATATTCCCTAATATGAGTCGTATATAGGGATATTATCAAAGTATTCCGCTCGCATGTGGCATGCCATTTTGTATACGGAGTGAATCCCATGGGTTCTAGAGGAGATACCATACTAGTTACCACAGCTGACTTGGAGGATTGGGGACCACTTTGGCGAGAAAGAAATAGTGAGTTCAACAGAGAAATTGGGAAAGAGTGACAGGAGCTTAAGGGAAAACTTTTGGTTTGGAATGGCAACCATAGGTTGAAAACTTGGTGGAATCAATTAGATATATTAAAATATTTTATCTTTTCTAGTTTCTAGATGTAAAGATTTATTTTTTTAAATTATGATTATGTTTTTTGTGTGGTTGAGTACTTGAACAATGCTCAATACTATGTTAGTGTTCGTTGCACCAATTCCTTGAGCTGTCCAGAGCCAAAGAAGCAGGGCTGCTACTTGCACTTGACACCTCCAATGTGTAAGTTCACTAGTCGCTAGAACTATCTCATTTCTTGCAAAAATGCTTTTGTTCATCTCTTTGTTTCCTTTTGTTTGCATCATTTCTATAGCGCATGTCACACCAAACATCACTCATGAAGTTTACATGTTTCAAACCTTTGGTATGAAAAATAAAGAGTCAATTCTTGAGAAATTGAAACCCGATATGAGAGAATGTGCCAGCATGGAAATGACTATGGAGGCAAGCTATTGCCATGGTGCTACACCATGGTCAACACTCCATGTGGAATCATCTCTCAACTTGTGTGGAAGGTGATACCTACAGTACATGTTTTTATTTTAATGTATATCTTTTTCATGGTTTCAATAAGGTATTATGTTTTAGGATGAGTTTAATGCATTTATGTCCAAAGAAAAAGCAAAGATTGATGCATTTGGACTAAATGATTTTGAAAATAAGAGGCATTTGTAAAAGTCCACAAAGGTAGAGAGGGAACATTTGAAAGATAGGGGATACAAGTATCTATCAATTGCCAATCCTCTCAATAGTAAATGGGATGAGCCTCTCATGCTAAAGATCACTAGAGATAAGCTCTATTTTTTGAAAAGCTCAAAGATCGCTCTAGAGAGGTAATCAATATTTTTTTTTCTCATTTGATCATAATGTTCTTGTTATTTTATTTTTCCATATGCTTGTTTGATATGATGTTGTTATTTATTGTAGAAAGAAGATAATTTTGCACCTCATGAGTCTCACTAAGTCTAAAGATCCACAATATCCTCATTTCGGGGAATACATTTGTTTTAGAGTTACATGAAGAAGAAAACTTATTGCCATGGACTCAATTGCATGGGGAGGCTACACTTATGACTGAAAGGTTGCAACTAGAAGGTCCAAAACTTCCAAATTCTATTGACCTATTCTACAAGATGAGCATAAGGAATCATAATTTGCAAATAGACATTTGAGCATTGTATTTAACAGATCATAAACATGTCTAGATATACAAAAGATCAACTTGAGTATTTTGTTTGCTTGTCATTATGGTTGTAATTCTTTATTTAATGGACACGGTGAAGTATTCCAAAACTAGTGAAAAGATGTCAAAACTTTGTTTTTTTGGCTAAGAGAGTTATTTAGAGGTTCTCATATTTGCCTTACACTCTTCAACATCATGAGGTGGTTGATTGTTGCTTGCTTAGCTTGTGATTCAATTTAATGAGATTTGCAAGAAGAGAGCATTTAAATTTTTTTCCATGGTGGTGTGATGGTTGGTCATATTGAGCATGATATTGTTTAGTTTTTGGTTTGCAAGAAAATTATCAAATCCCTTGTGGAAGCCCAACATGGGGTGGATGGTCTTTTTGGCAAGAACGTTGTGATAAGTGACCTTACTAAAAATCCTTAAATCCCATGTGGGAGCCCAAGATAGGATGGGTGGTTTCTTTTAATTGATTGCCATGGTTAAGGGTTGGTGAACATATTGAGTATGGATCACTTTTTGGTTCGTAAGTTTGTAAGAAAAGCCTTTGATTTCATGTGGGACCCCAGTTTAGAGTGGATGGTTTTTTTTTATCAAAAAAATGGTCTCCATACAAAGAAGACTTTGACATTTTTTTTGTAATCATGTGTCTTCTTTAATATGGTAATGTCTTGTGATTCTATGTAATTCAATTTGTATGTGTTTTTTAAAGTGGATGGTGCTTTAAAAAACGTGTATACGAATTATGCAATGTGTAGAGGAGCAACAAACTTCTTCTGTGGTGGAGTCTTCACTTGGGCGCAAGGTTTGGGAGAGGAGGTCTATCATACAATTTGTTGGTAAGTTTTATAAAATTGTTTCCAAATGTGTTTTTCTTATTCTCTACTTCAATTTTTTTAATTTATTTTTTGCAAAACTCACAATTGTGAGTGAATTATATTGAGGAACCAAAAAAATTACAAGGTTTTGTCATGCTCATGTCAAGCCATGACAAAATCCAGGAATCATAATTACAACGGCTATTAGGGTAGCCACTCCTACCGATGTCCAAGGTTTTCCCCCATCCCTGGTATTCCGTCTGCTGACAACAAGGCACAAGTAGTCCTAGACCAATCCTCGGAGTGATGCTTGCACTCGAGTGCCCATATTAGCACTTTGCTTTTTTATATAATTTCTGTGAAGCTTGCCACCTCAAATCCTCCTTCAAAAACACGATGGTTCCTTGTTTGCCATACGTTATGAAAAAAGAAGTATCTGACAATCTGAGTGCTGACGAGGAGTGCAGGACTACCTGAGTTTTTACCTCCAAAGCATGGGTCATTCTTGAAAAAACTAATTTTCCATGTTCTCTGGACCCACTTGCATACTTTCCCTGCGAGGCCTTTTATAGCTGGGTAGTCCATGAAAAGGTGGGCCAGATCTTCACTAGTCAACCTGCACCCCGAGCATCGATCTGACCCAATCCCTCTCTCCTGAATCTTCACCCCCGTCGATAGAGCACCCCAAATAACCTTCCATAAGAAAACCTTCATGTACTGTGGAACCTTTGGCTTCCATATGTTCTCCATTACATGCTCCCACCTTTGCTTTTTCCATAGCTTATTAAGGGGGCTAGACCAATTCTTCTTTTGCATCATTGTCTGATAAATGATTTTAGTATGGGGTTTCCACAAGAGACTGCTTTCAGGCCATTTCCAGGCTTTCCAGTCCAACTGCAAGTCACAGATTGGCATCACTAGATTGTCAAGTTCTTTCATCACTTTGAGGATAAGCAAGACCTCCAAGCTATTGAGTTGGTACTAGGCCATCATAAGGTCAATGGTTTTCCAACTCTTGTTGACACTGTCCCAGAAGTGCTCAAGCCGGATCAGACCCTTATTATTCAGCTTCCTTGCTGTCTCAATCCAATAGGGAGTTTGTGGCAGATCTACAACTTTGGAGAGCCAAGGGGACCAATGTAGGATGGAGTTCTTGAAGTATCTGGCTTCTTCCCCCCACTTTAAGACTCCTACTACTCTATTACATTTTCTTACCAATTCTCTTGAGCTGCCCCCAGTCTTAAGGTAGACCACGCCGGGGCAAGCAGCTTGTCATGAACCTCCACCCCTCTCCACTTTCCTCCCTTCGAGCCAAGTTTAGCTGCTTCTATCATACCTCTAATCATAACTACCCAAACTTGATCTTTTCTAGCCAAGGAAACAACAAATTTGGTGCAACAAGTTTCTGCATGGGTCACACGGTTAAGAATCCTGAGGCCTCCTTGATTCCCCGGCCGAGCAACCGACTCCCAACTGGCCCATTGCCATGGCCTAGAATATTTCGTGTTATTTTTCCATAAAAATGTTTTTATTGGTTTTAAGAACTCTTTCTAGTGACACTTTGACATCTTGAGAAGCGGGCTAGTGAAGGCAATATAAGGAATCATGAATGCATTCATCACTTTTATCCGACTTGGGAATGGGAGAAGAGCATACTCCCACCTACTCATTTTTGTTTTGATTTTTTCAAGCACCCACTCGAATCTTTGCTTGTGAGTTACATCCACGTCCCCCAAGGGGACTCCCAGATGTCTAAAGATCTTTCCTTTTGTAATAATATCCCCTGACCATACAGAAGGATCAAATGAGTCATTTTCTGATAGGAAATCATCATTGACTTCTCTATATTACACTGGGACCCCGAAGCTACCAAGAACATTTTTACAATATCCAGAGCTTTCCTGATGACCTAGGGGCACGCCTTCAAGAAGAGGAGAGAATCATCTGCAAAATGTTTTGCCAGGAGTTGTCTATTTCCTGGTAAAACAAGGCCTTGCACCTCCCCACGTTCAACACTAGCTTCGAGCGTCATGATTAGAGGATGTGATCCTATGGCGAAAAGTAGGGGGGCAAGAGGGAATCCCTGTTTAATAGACCTTTTAACCTCAAAAGATCCCACAATTCTACTATTAAATAGGAGCTCTGACTAGCTTCGTGCCCCCATCACACGAACCATTCGACAGAGGCGCGGCCCAAAGCCTAGAGCTTCCATGATGGCTTCTATATATGTCCATGTTATTTTATCGTACGCCTTGTCCAGGTCCAACTGCATCAAAATGCACTCCTGCTTTGTGAAAATTGCGTATTCTATGCCCACCCTTTCTGCCAAGATGTTATCATATATGGACCTTCCTTTAATGAAACCATGTTGATCGGGGGAGATGATCTTGGTTAGTAAGGGGGCTAGTCTGAGGGCCACTGCTTTAGCTATAATTTTGTAGGCCACTGACATCATCGTTATAGGGTGCCAATGTTGTAGTTTAGAGCAGCAGATTTGTTTTGGGATGGGCTTGATAAGACCTCTCTTCACACTTGTCTCCAACGACCCTTCGACCATGGATTTATTGGCCAAACTTGTGATTGGGGCCTTGATGTCTTCCCAGAATTCTGCATAGAATTCCACCGTCATCCCATCCCAACCAGGGGACTTTTCCTTGCCAAGGGCTTGCAATGCTAGTGAGCATTGGTCTTCGGAAAATGTCCCTTCCAAGTTATTAGCTTCTGGGTGGGGAATTTCCTTTTTAACACTATGTAGTAAGGTCCCTCTAGCTTCCTCCACTTCTTGGGACTGGGTCTCCAGAAGTCCAATGATTTGACTGAGATATCTCAGCATCATACCAGCCATTTCATCCTAGTTATGAATTGCTGTCCCTTTCTCATCATCGAGCGAGCGGGCGTGGCCCCGGCTCTTCTTGATTTTTAGATCCCTAAAAAATTGAGCTTGATTGGAGGCTTCCGGTTGCAAATAAATCTCCCTAGAGAGAAGTCTAGCCTTTTTTTATATCTTCTACCTGCTCATTAGCAAGGTTCGATTTGGCTTCAAGCCATCGTTTGTGTTCGCCCTCAGTAGCATGCCCATTGGCTTTTATAGTGGTAAGCAATTGTACCTCCACTGAAAGATGCAACATGTGATTCTCCCTAGATTTCTTGATTCGGGGGCCCGAGGTGTTGATTGCTTTCTGGATGCTCCGAGCAAAGAGGTCCCAAGCATTGTGCTTGTTGAGGTTGACATATTTTTTTAGCTTACCTAGTGCTTTCTTGGCTAGATTCCTGAAAAGAGGGTCTTTGAATAAGTGTGCCCTTGTGACCAATTTTTTTTTTTGCCTCTTGGGGTTTGCTCCTCCTCTTTATTCTTCTTAAATTGAATGTGCAGAGGAATGTGATCCGAGAGGATTGTTGTTGGGACTACCTTCATTTCCATCAGCGTCGGTATCTAGTCAGCTTGGTGCGAGCAATAGCATCTGTTTAGTCTGGAGGCAGTGTGAGCGTACTGAAGGCTCGTGTAGGTGAACCCAAGCATGCTGTTCCATGGGCCAACATCCCATAAGTCAATCATTGCCCACTTTTTGCACAAACTTTGCCATTTAGACCTTTCTGAGCCAGCCAGCACATTGGAGGATCCTGTTCTATCCCTGCTCTTTTCTACCATGTTAAAGTCACCAACCAACAACCACTCCCCTTCAATAGGGGTATCTCTGAGATGCATCCATAGTTTGGCTCTATCTTTTGCATTGCAAGGGACGTACACATTCACAATGGTGAGGGGACACCCTTCCCATCTGATTCTAATCCCCAAGATCCTGCCGGATGGGTGGTTAAGAACCAACTTCGGCTCCAATTCTCTATCCACAATGCTGAGGACGCCACTGAAGGCATTATTTCCTTCTCCATAGAATACCAGTTTCTTTCCTAGCATCTGCTTTCTCCTGCTATGGGCGTCTAGATGGTGTTCTTGAATGGCCCAAAATTTGACTGTCTTCTCCTTTTTTATTTCCTCCCAGAAAAGGGTACTCTTCTTCCGGGTTTTCAACCCCTTTACGTTCCAAGATTGGATAGTGAGAGACTCCATCATTAATACGGGGTTCATTGGGATAGAGGAACATCCCCCCCCCCCCCCCCCCCCCCCCCCCCCCCCCCCCCCCCCTCTCCTTGGTCTCAGGAGAATCCGGGCGTTCCAAGTCAGAGGATTTCTTTTCTTGCAGTGTTGCAAATGGATTGTGCAGAGGGATAATGAACCCCCGTCCTTTCAAAGGGGTAGAGGATAAATTAGATCCTTTCACCTCCAGTGTTCTGATGACTTGTAGCACCTTGGAATCTCTTGCCACAACCTTCACTCTTTTGGCTCTTTTCAAACCAGGGACTTGGACATCCATCGCCGTTGTTACTATCATAAATTTGGGGGTAGCAGTGGGAGTAATGATCTTATTAATATTTCCTGTACCTTCAGAATCTCGTTGTATGGGAATCAATTCTTCCACCATCTTTTCCTGGATCTTCATATCCGTTTTCTCACACACCGTCCCTCCTTCATCCTTCCCTGTATTTGTCCCTTCATTATTGTCTCCCTGCATCTCCATCCCTCCCATCGGGGATTCCGTTTTATTGGGGCCCTATACTGCCGGAGCTGTAATACCATTATAATTCATTGGGCAATCCTTGGCGAAGTGACCAAAGTTGTTGCATTTAAAACATGCCCAAAGTAAGTTCCAAAGTTTAGCGGAATGGTAACAAGCCCAGCTCCGACATTGATAACCATGCTTTTAGGTGGCATTTTAGACGAATCCCATCCTATACAAACCCTGTTTGAAGTTCTGCCAAACCCTCTCTTACTAGGTATAAATAAGAGAGTGCCCAGTTGGCTAGCAAGCATCCTGAGATTATCCCACAGCCAGCTACGCAGTCCCACAAACTCTACCCAGACTGGATGAACCACTTGCAAAGATTCAGCTGAGTCGAACACTGGCTCCCAAGGCACCACACACACCATAGTCCTATCAAAAACTAGGGGCCCTTTGTCGAGGATCTTATCCACATCGGAGGGCTCTTTGAATCTCATTGAGAAAAAACCTTTAGCTAGTTAGGAAATACTTTCAACTGCTCCTCCATGATCAAGGATTTGAGGGCCCTACAGCCATTGTATTATCTCAAACCTGTTCGGGATTCTTCCAATGAACCCAAATACCAAAGTCATCTTAGCTTCGCTGGCTAGCTATTATTTAATCAGTGCTGGTGGAATCTCTACAGTGATGGCCTCGACAACCTTCATTTGCTGTGGCAAGGACTTTTTTAAAGCAGAGAAGGCTCGATCTGCCAACCCGTCTTCTAACAGTCCACTAAATTCTAAATGGGAGAAAGTTCTTTCGTTGTTGTTAGGGCTGGCCTCAAGCATTTTGTTGACTTCCAAGAGCTCTTGTTGCAGTCTAGCTTTTGTATCCTACAGGTTTTTTATATCCCCTGCACTTGACATCCCTTCTGCTGAGCTTTTCCCATTATCCCTAGAGTTAGGCCCCTTGAGTATGCTAGCAAACGATATACCTGGCCTGCAAGTAGCCGATGAACTTGATGCTTTATTTACATTCAATTCTTATTGGGATAATGATTGCAGGGTTTCACTATCAAAACCATTGTTGATGTTTTGCTTGTGTAAATCTTGCAAATTGATAAGTTTTCTTTTGATAGGTAGATTTGGGTAATGATCACTGATTTGCATGCTATGGTGCATAGTTTTGATATTCTAAACATGATTCATGTGTGGTTTTCTTGTAAACTCAATAAATTTTTTGCGATACAAAATAAAAATCTATATAGCAGAGATGGTGTGCCGTGTTGTAAGGTTGCTAGGATTATCTTTGCAAATTTTCCTACAAGTTTGCTTGTGGATAGTTTAGAACCAATCCCATTGGGTAAGTAACTACTCTTTGAACTAGTACCCAAAGCTCACTACAATTGTATGTTTACATACCCTCAATTTCTTTTGTATAGGGCATGAGTGTTCCTGATCAGAACACATTTTTCAAGGGTCTAGTGATGGGGTGCATGGATGTTGCGTGTGAGTTTTTGGACGATGAGGGGTTTTTGGTCAAAATGTGCATGGCAGAGCACATCAGAGATTTTGCAAATGCAGCAAGGCTAGCCATGCTCCTATGTACATGGAGCCTCATGTGTCATAAGAATGCAAATCAACATCCACTCTCTAGAGAGGCAGTTAGATAACAAACTTAGTTACCTTATTTAATTTCACAACTAAAAACATTGTAGCTAAGTGATTTATTCTTTGAGTGATTTATTTATGCAGGTACTTGTTCTTACAATGTGTCTTTGGTATCATGTTGGACATCTGGTGCCGCGCTATGATAGAGTGGAAGAGGAGAAGATTGTTGAGAGATTGTTTCTAGTAGACTGTAGCTACACGATGGATGATTTAGTCTTCGCCATAGAGATTGATGGTGTTATTCTTAGAGGCGGAGCAAAGAGGCCTTCTTTGTTCTTTTGGTAAGACTAGTCCAATGTATGATATTAGTCAATATTGTAGTATATGTGTATTTGCAATAGTTTTCTAGTTTTCTTTCTATATGTATATGGTCAAATGATTGTTGGCTACATTTACAGAGCCTTACGACTATGTTTTGGATCTATTTACGGGGTGTGGTGGTTTGGACTGAGCTTGTGCGGAGGATGAGGCATTGCATGTGTCTAGAGCTAGATGATGTTTTCTATGAAAGATGTTTGTCCAACATTGCATGTGGACCAGTGACATGTTGATTGCGGGGTCCTTACTTGGTTTAGGAAACTCTATTCATACATTGCATTTTGATGTTTTGATTTATGTGTTTTATGTACATATATGCATGGAATTTTTGTGATTGTGTAGTATGAGATGCATGACATACTAGCACTTGGAATGTAATTTGGTTTTGAGGGTTCTTAAGTTGATTTGGTAGGCTACTTTCTATACACATTGCATTTAAAACTCTATGTTTTCATTTGTGTTTGTTTTATACATGATGGACACATGATGTGGACATGGCCTTTTGGTAATCATGTGATTAGATTATGTGATTGAAGGTTTCCTATGTAGTGTGATATGCATGTCACACCACCAGTTTGAGGTTAGTTGGATTACTTTGACACTATTAAGAATGTGTTGGATTTTGGTGTGTAAGAAAATCCTTAGATCCCATGTGGGAGCCCAAGATGAGGTGGACGATTTTTGTGGAAAAAGAAATTATGTGATGGAAATCCCTTGTGGGAGCCCAAGAAAGGGTGTACGGATTTTTTCTAAGAAAGAGATATTTGTACAAAGGAGACTCTGACACAATTTTTAAGATGTATAGTTTATGTACAAGCTCAAAATTAAATACAAATGGTGCTTTTTCTAAAGTTGCATTTTGCTAAAGCATAGACGTGCATTCATAGAATCTATAATTGTTAGGTAATTGAAGGAATGCACTGTCTAGTATAGAATTTTTTCATTTCACAATGATGTTTAAAGATAATGCAAGTGTTCAAAAGCTCAAAACAAGGGTTACAATTGTAAAATCTCAAAAATGAAAGCTTGCAAAAATAAAATCCCCTTTATATACAAACTCTAAAATAGGGAAGCCAAATTCTTTTGCTAAAAGCACCTCTAAAATTATGGAAAAGCTTCTCTCTTTTCGGAAAACAAGGTCATACTTTAAGAAGTAGAGTCTTCCACCCACATTTCAATTTAAGAAGTCAACTCTTTTGCCCACCATTCAATTTTTCTGGTGTAATTCACTCAATAAACGAGACTCTTGGCAACTAATGTCATTGTAAGGGAACTAGACCACACCGTGATGCCTCAATATAATCATGATACTCACCATGCAATCTTGAAGTATATACATTGCTACTTTAATAAAACATTCTTCATAAATTTTTTTAAAATCCCATCATGCATGGTAAGTGCATGGTAAGCCTATTCTACACATAAACGATGACTAAGAATAACATTTCTAGGATTAAGTGATATTAAAAAGCACACTACTTTTCAAAAGTTCCAAAAAGCAAAAAATAGAAAACCATATAAAGATAAAACAACAACTTTTCTTAAAATTGAACCATATTTTCACCTAGTCTACCTAAGCTAAGAAAGGGACTTTCTTTTCTTAAAATTGAACCATATCTTCACCTAGTCTACCTAAGCTAAGAAAGGGACTTGCTTTTCATTGAAAAACAATAAAAAGCACTTAAGAATAATATTTTTATGAAGTTGAACCTTATCTTCCTTGGACCTAATGGAAGAGGGATCCAACCCTTCTTTTCACAAAAAACACCAAAAAGCAAAAAAAGTTAATTTTGAACCAAGTGTTTGTTTGACCTAGTAGAACTTAAAAATGCCTTTCTTTCCACTTTAAAATGTCATGGCATTGCATAGAAAACATTTTGAACAAAAAATAAAGTAATCACATTGAAAATCCTTTTTTTTTAAAATTTTCAAAAGAGACCAAAAAATCGGGGATCTTACATCCTTTCACACTTGAAAAAATTGAGGTGTTCTCACCTCAGCATAAATACATGATAACTAAGTTTGAAATCCTTGATAGATGTAAGAAAATTGAGTATTCCAAAAGGTATTCAATTTTAATTTGTTCTAAAGAGATTTTGTTTACAAGTTATGGTATAATGCTGGAGCATTACCGAGTTCAAAAGGGTACCAAAAGTTCTTTATTCACTCCTTGATCCTCAATTGCTACATGAACATATGTATTTAATTGATCTACTCCACCTCAAGCATTTTGAGCTCTGTTGGCTTAAGCTCCACCTTGAGGTTGTTGATTTTCTTTTGGATGAGGTGGCCTATTGTTGTTGGGTGGTCCATTTCTTGTAAAGGTTGGATTCCCAAGTGTAAAATTTCCTTGGCTCTACGATGGTCTCTATCAACTGATAAGAGTTCTATTGTACCACATTAGGTCTAGGCTAGGAGTTTTTGAAGTTCCTATTTGGATTAGTGTTTATAGTTCCAGCTTCATTTTGTCTTGCAGATTCATACTTTTTTGAATCATTAAATGGAAAATCTTGAGACACATGACTGGGTTCAAAACAATTGACGTAATGGCAATCTCTTATTGTCATCATATGTAACCTGGATTCTCTAGTTTGAGATTTTGAAGGTCTAGACTCATCCTATAGTCAAGGTCTTTCAAATTCACAAAATGGGATAGTGTCTGATTTTATTTTATTTCCATTAATATTGCAAGTTCAATGGTCTTAACCACATCAAGACCATCTGCAAAATTTGTAAGTCGTAGGCTCTAGAGTCTAGTCTTCAAAGGATTGTGTAAACCTGACACAAAACATGCTACCTTGACTTCTTGAGTCATTTTTGTCAGACCGTACTTGACAAGGTTTAAGTATTCTCTATCAACATTTTTTAACAAGAGTTAAGAAATGTTGATAGTATGACTCTAGGTCTGTTGTTCCCTAAGGATAATCAAGAAAGTCATTCATGCAGCTGGAATGATATATATTACTTTCATCTATTTTTTACAATGAGGGTTAAGATAATTTTAGGTCACAATGTTTGAATTGACATATTCTATCATCACAAAGATCCACCAATGCTTGTCTATCGCTTTCATTTTGAACATTAATAATGATGGACTTGTTATCGGCAAAAGAATGAGCCAAATCAAAGCAATCATCCATGCGCTCAATCAAATACTCAAGCACCTTGCCCGCATATTTTCCTTCTCCACAAAAATTCCCACATTGAGACTTTTTAAGCATAGAAACAATGTCATGATCGATGATAGTCTTTTGAGGTGCGGTTTGCAAATTGGCATTAGCAGACATTCCATTTTCTCTAGGTAGCATGATTGATTACTACATCATGTCAAATTTAAAGCCCTATATTCAATGATCTATATGCAGAAGTAAATGGTCGACAATATGATGCACCAAGCTTCCTGCACTCTACATCAAAAGGGTGGGTGAAAGGGAGAATTTTAATGCCAATCACCAACTTTCATGAATACAATATAATATTCTAAAAAAATCATGAATGCGTGCATGATACATAACTAACCCAACTAGTATCAGTCTTTAGGCTATCCTTATAATCTTAGGCTCTAATACCACATGAGAAATCCACTCTTTAGGGGTCTATGCAAGAAAGTATACAATTTACACTTTTCCATCAATATAACAATTTTAGCATACATTAAAATGTGGAGGCAATAACATGGGGGAGGTAATTCTCATGTCCCCCGACCTAGCATGGAGTTTAAGCCATGAGCCGGACTACACCCAGAGGTACATGGAACCTAATGCTACCCGTAAATGTGTATAGGTGAAAGAATACTAAAAAACATGACCAAGTGAAGGGTGAATATGTGTACAATGTATATGCAGGAAAAGAGGGAGAGAGAGCAGCGGAAGGTGAGATAGAGTGCATACGTGACACAAGAGAATTAAAAAAGAGAGTCTTTCAATGTCACAGCTAAATGATACAAGAAAAAATGAATTTATGCTATAAAAATGAGTACGTCATAGCTTAAAACCATAAACGACTAAGTAGAAGCATCGAACCCTATGTGGGATCAATTGGTCCACCCACCCACATATGCTTCTACTATGGACATAGACACTCTCACTTCTCTAGGAGTAAGTCAAAGAACGTTCAGCTTACCTGAGCCAGACATAAGTGGATATTATGGTTTCACCTCCCTCCATGAGCCCAAGCTCTAAAAGGATTCCAAACACCAACACTAGGTGGTAGTATATCAACACCAACCATACCGGCTTGGGAGTGATGCCTCTTTGGTGTCACATTGGGTGTTTGAGATAATCCAATGCAAGATCCCCTATGTCCTAGTTGTGTATGTCATTCAATCCTCGATTTACTAGCCATGTAGATGAGCCAAACAAAAGAAGATATAGGCTACACCCTCGATCCAGCATAGTCCCAGGTCATCGAAGCTTTCATCTAAGACTATGTAATGTAAGTGGGCCTAATCTTTTATTGATGTTATCATGAGAAACAGAACACATGATTCAACCATAATGTGGCATCTAGAATATACAAAAATAATCCTTTTTCATGTTTTATAGGGTCTAGTCTACCTAACAAATCTCACATAATCCATCAAAACCACTTTATGATCCAAATTCAAACCATAAGCCATAACCAATTCTCATCGCATGGGTGATCACTCTACCCTAATCTAGGTGATACAAAACCATATTGTAAACCACTTTGACCATAACATAGCTACAAAACATTTGGCAGCAAAACCATAACTAAAAAAATAATCCAAGAGCCACACTAGCTACCACAACCAAAAATCATAACCATAACCATAAGGGAACTTCAACCCTTTACCATAAACCATATTCACCATTGAAACCAACTCCATACTTGGAGCTTTAGCTATACTTGTTGCTGACAACAACTAAGAAAATACACATGTCCCTTAAAGATAAAATTTTCATGCATACAAAAAGTGTCTAACTAGTGACTTAACATTATATCAGATCACCAATTTAAAAGCTTTTAACCACATGCAAATGTGATGCACCACAACCACACATCTCCCTTTATCCACATAGAGCTAGTTTTAACATAGAAGGATGGAAAGTAGTACACACATGCACATGAGACATCCCACATTTATCCTTTGAGGTTTCATGAATCATATAATATCATCATATAACCTTAATAATGATACAAAGAAACCCCATTACTTTGATTAGAACCATATGTTATAACTTCACATTCAAGTGAAAAACAATTTTTCTCTATTTTCAAATGTACATGTGAAATAGAAGAGAGAGTATTTGATCTCATTGAAATGCATCAAGTTAAACCCTATAATGTAAACTGTTACCTTATCACACCAATTCACGCATAAAGACTCATGCTAACAACCATGATGTGAAAAGAGAGCCATTTTATGAAAACTACCCATGTAGTTTTGGTAAGATTATCATACATCAATGCATAAGTTTATGGACATCAAACAAGTAGATTAAACTTACTAAAACAAACCATAAATCATATGTAAACCTCACATCTACCACATGACTCCATATGTTACCCCCGTTTTGGTAGCACCCCGTACATGTATAAGTAATCCCATACCAAAAGAAATTAATAACCCACACTCATGAAGTGATAACGGTGATCATGTTTAATCAAGATCTTGAATTGGCTGTGGTTTTCCTGTAACATTTAATGGCCTAGTAATTTGTGTGTAGCGGAAAATAGCATAAACATAGTGAGCATTTCATTAGAATAGATTCCTAATGAGCATAGAAAGAGTGCTTGGATGGAGAGAGCAACAAAAAGAATAACATCTAGTTAGATAGGCATGAAAAATACTTCAAAAGAGAGATAAATTAAGCTATTGACAACAGTTGAGGACCGGATTTACATGGAGCCGGTCCCCCCTCCAAAAGGCTTTGTATTATAGGTTTCCCCCATCAAAGGAGACATTTTACAATACAATACTTTGTGTTCCTTCAATAACTTGCTGGTGCAATCATTAGGAAATTTTGGAGGTCATTCGGAGGGCCTTATTGAAGAGAGAGAAAAGAAGGCGCAACCAATGAGCAACAACCTTA
This sequence comes from Adiantum capillus-veneris, assembly GCF_014529385.1. Taxonomy (NCBI): domain Eukaryota; kingdom Viridiplantae; phylum Streptophyta; class Polypodiopsida; order Polypodiales; family Pteridaceae; genus Adiantum; species Adiantum capillus-veneris. The sequence continues at coordinate 16,628,851 of NC_140950.1, forward strand.
CATAATGTAGAAACGCATGGAAATATCACAAAAATGAAAGAAAGTATTTTAAAATATTGAGATTTGTCCCATTTTCGTAAGGTAACTTCCTTGTCTCACAAAGTAGGGCCCACTACCAGTAGCCGTCAAGTTGCTGAAACCTGACTTACTGGTTGATACCTAACTCTCTCTCTTCATTAAACTATATCCACTACCTTTACAAAAGGCTTTCAAAACTCATTCTCCCTCCATTATAGCTATGGCTTCGTCTTCTTCCTGCCCAAGAAGTTCTAGAGGTTGCTCTATATTGTCCCCAACTAACCTCACCATTAGTGTGCCAAGAAGACCATGTAGTAGTATAAGCACTATCTCAATCTCAAACTCTCTCACTACAATAGGTGGCAAGAGCAAAGTATAAGCAAAGGTTCTTGGGTTCTTATGCAGCCAAGAAGGAGAAAAATCTCAAAAGCAACAAATATGTGTTGTTCTGCATGGAAAGCAAGAGTTTTGGATTTCAAAGTCGAGGTTGGTAAGAAGACTGTGAAAGAGGTCTTTGTTCAACATGTTTTCACTCACTTTGGTGTGATTGCTAATGGCGGTGATGTCTCCATGGTGCATAATCCATAGTGCAACTGTGAGTTAATTATTTACCACTCCTCTATAAACGTTATCTTACATTTCAAATGTGAATCTATTTTCTTCTTCTCTTATTACAGATATTTAAATAGGTCATACATATGTTTGTATTTATTACTTCGTTAGCATAGGAGGCAATTTCAAATCTGTGGCCTCTCATTAACCCACATGGCTCCTCTTTTTTAAAAAAAACCCTAGCGATGAAAATCTCTAAAAGAAACTACGCCGTCAAAATCTACCAAGTGAATAAAATAAAAAAAGCATTCTGCATTGCTCTCAGCAACTACGCCATCAAAAACCACCAAGTGAATAAAATAAAAAAAGCATTCTGTGTTGCTCTCAGCAGCAATTCGATCTTCTCCACAAGCAGTTTGCAGGTTCCCAGGTGCAGCCACAAGCAGTTCACAAGTTTCCAGAAGCAGCTCTGAGCTTTGTTGATAGGTTTGTCTCTGGCCACTGTTTTAGAGAGAGAGAGAGAGAGAGAGAGAGAGAGAGAGAGAGAGAGAGAGAGAGAGAGAGAGAGAGAGAGAGAGAGAGAGAGAGAGAGAGAGAGAGAGAGAGAGAGAGAGAGAGAGAGAGAGAGAGAGAGAGAGAGAGAGAGAAGTCTATGAAACTAGTAGCATATTTTGACGCTCCTCCTTTCAACCAAAGCCATCATCGCAACACGTTATAATTTCCACACACACATACTCACAGGAGTAATTGCTACAGGAGACTGCGAATTCTTTCTAGCTAGTACTCCAGGAAGTAACAAGCATTGCTTGATGTGGGTCTACAGATTACCCTTCTCTTAAGCAACTTATTAGGAGGTTAATTAACAGCTTCTACTCACATATGAAGTCATATAAGAGAGCAATGGAGACAAAAGTTAGAAGTACTTGTTCGCAAAGAGCTTTAATGGAACCATCAAACGTGGACCCTACTGCCTTCGACTCATCCTCTGATCTATGGTGCTGGAAGTGGCAACTCCCAGCTAGCTGTTGTATTGGCACCTTATACCTGTTCACATGAAAGCAAAGAGCCATGAAGAAAATCCTACCTCGTCGACATGGCGAGAGCATTCTTCAATATCATACAGTCTGTAGGCCAAGCTCCTCCCTATTCAAAATAGCTCGCATTTACCCTACTCTTAAGCAACTTATTAGGAGGTTAATTAACAGCTTCTACTCACATATGAAGTCATATAAGAGAGCAATGGAGACAAAAGTTAGAAGTACTTGTTCGCAAAGAGCTTTAATGGAACCATCAAACGTGGACCCTACTGCCTTCGACTCATCCTTTGATCTATGGTGCTGGAAGTGGCAACTCCCAGCTAGCTATTGTATTGGCACCTTATACCTGTTCACATGAAAGCAAAGAGCCATGAAGAAAAGCCTACCTCGTCGACATGGCGAGAGCATTCTTCAATATCATACAGTCTGTAGGCCAAGCTCCTCCCTATTCATTCTAGCAATAGAAGGTCGACAATGTCACTGTTTGCCTCATAGGCATATTGGAATCGACCTTCTTTTGCAGTAAAGCCTCTGCGCCTTCCCCGCGTAGCAATCATAGAAGCTTTGTGTGCAACAATACCCAGTGGCTAGTTGAATAGTTTGTCCAGCTTCAACTACCTTACTCAGCTCGTTTCTGCAGGCGCAACTAGTTATGACCAGCATTATGCCGCTCCAAGTATAGCTCATGCAGATTCAACAACCCTGTGCCCTTGACCATCCTTCAATGTTCATGGAAATGATATACAACATGTCCCATGCCTAATTATCAAGATTCACACCAGTTATTTTCCATGCAGTATGCCCATGTAGCAACAAGCCGGACAAAAGGAGAAAGGAGTATCGACGATCTTTCAAACCCTGGTAATATTTCGTAGATCATCAAGCTGGAGAGTACTTTGAATGCTTGCCCACGTGATGAGCGCTCCCAAAGCTCAGTTATTTCGTGCGATCAACCCATGGTAGAGGTATGTTCTACTAGTGCTACTGAAGAAGAAGATATCAGATTTCAATCGATGATCATTTGGTTTGATTTGTAGTTGAATCACCAAAACTCATTGCCTTTGTTGGCCTATTTAGCACATTCTTTTACTGATGCTATTGGTTGAAGCAAAGGATACACAAAAACCTGACGCTAAGCTTATGATGGATGTTATCTTGAAGTAATTAATCCAAAGTCTTCAGTGCTAGTTTCTTGCACTTTTAGCAGAGAGTGTGAGGGGATTAGTGACAGACAGCTAAATGTCGAGGGAAAGGCATTGGAGAATATTCCCACGAGTGCAAGTCATGGTCTAATGAGCCGTTGGCAAGGCCTCCAAGTCACATGTGAGGAGGTATAGGGTAGCCACAAGGGTGGAACAATTAGAGGAAGACTATAGCCAGTAAAGGCAACAGCTAGTGCAGGTGATTGCACCCAAAGAGCAGCTAGAACACCTGACACCCTTGCATCTTTATTGTTGCCACTCTCTACATTTAGATCATCCACATTGATGCTTGTTGTAGATCTTACACGAAAGGAGCACCCAAGGACCCCTTTCGGCAGTAGCCAAGAGGAACCTTAGTCTCAACCAAATTTCAGCCAGCTTTTGGAGCTCAAAACACAGCTAGATGTGCCTATAGATCACCCGCTCCATTCCCAAGAGGAGCCTCCCCCCAAAGGGCAGTTGTCAGAGCCTAGAATTGACCATTTGATTAGAGTCTTCCTGTGCAAAATGTTGACTCTTGGAGCGCATTGATCCCGAAATATACAGAACAACAGAAGGGCCAGGAAGCTCTAGGCTGTTTTCAGCAGATGCAAGGTGAGGGCATCTCTCCGGATGAAATCACCTATGCTTTGGTCTTAAAGTCTATCTGGACAGTAAAGACTCTCTCTCTAGTCATACCCTCACAAAAGCACAAACAGACCATGCGGGCATTCTCTTTGAGATGTCCTCTATTGGAACACGTTGATTGCATAGTACTGCCAGCATGGACGTGGGGGTGCTATCTTTTAACGAGCGACAAAAAGCGATCGAGGGACAAAAAGCAAGCAAAGAAAGAAAGGGATGCAAAATTTGAACACATTATATTGTTTCTAGAAATTCTATGGGAATCAATGTTCATTGGATGGTATGTCTACATGTATGAATTACAACAAGTGTTCGCCTTCATTATTATACTCTCTAATGCATGATATGAATTTAAACTATTAATTGGATATGGTTTTCTAAAATAACACAATACCGCTTATCTCATCTTTTGAATAAAAGCAAGTAAATGCTTATATGTATTTTTAGGGATCTTATTATTTATTTGCATGTATATTGCAGACCCTTCTTTTGGATAATGGATATATTTACCTCACCAATTATCATAGATAAAGAGATAGCATTCTTGAAAACATACACATGGCACTAGTCAAGGCATTAGTACTTTCCCAATGTGATAGGCTAGCTAATCGAAAGAAAAGTGGCACCATTTAGAATGCTTCATGAGTTGATCAAGACCATCAAAGTCATGCAAGAACTATGAAGTATGAAGCATTCTTTGTCACTCTTGAGTGCTAAGTTGTGCATATGAGATTTTTCCCTTGCAAACAAAGGTTTAACACTAGGTTGGTAACCTAACACGACATAAAAGTGTCCTTTCAGTGTTTTGAAAAAAACCTCCAAAACCAAGCCTACTACACATGGAAAAAATAAGAAACTTGTAAAATTTCTCATCTTTTGGTCACACCAAGCCTCCAAAGTTGATGGACCAGTACATTTTCATCAAAACAGTCATTTCTTACGTTTTGTTGCATAAAAATAAGATTGGGTATTTTTGCAGGACTTGAGATAAATTTCCTAGTTAACTTAAATGGGTTGGTGATCTGAACATATGATTGCTTCTCACTCACTATTTTTTGTTGTGCCAAAAGAAATAGGTACAAAAAAGTTGAATTTTTACCATTCTGCAAACCTATCGTCAAAGTTTTTATAGCCACGCTCAATACAAATAATATATGTATGTTTTCTTAGTTCCCTATTGTCCTTTAGGTTCATAAGGAGCCATGGAGCATGTCAAAAGAATAATACATCTCTTACCAAGGGGAATCCTAGGGACAAAGATGAAGTGCTAAATACAGCAAACATGAAAAAACTGGGTTCAACATTAGGAGTTGTAGAATCCCATACAAACTATTCAATATCTAGCCAAATTTGATCCTTATGACTAGATATGGTTACTACCTACAAAATGCATGTAGTTGTCACAAGAAACTAACAATATTGAAAAAGCTATACTTGATATACTAGAATGTTTCGTTTTCTTCTATAATTGAAAAAATCAACCATCGTTGTCTACTATGCAAAATAGGGTATTAGGTGCCCCAAAACTCAAGGAATATTAGCTTTATGTTACAATATGCGACATAGAAAATCAAAACTGCATTTGGATAACATGAAAGACACCAAAAAAACGTAGAAGAGCTAAAATTGGCTAAAAAACAGGATTTGACAATTTATGTGATTTGGTCATAACTTACAACTTTAACATTTATTTCTCCCTAGAAGCATCACCACATGTTGAGGACTACTAAAGATAGTTCTCTATCATTATAGACCTCACAAACATGAATTCTAGAGTGGTATAGTTGCAAAAAGTTGAAAAAAGCCAAAAACAGGACCCGTTTTTTCACACAATTTAGGTTGTGATATGTTGTGCAAGGACAAGGTTAAAGATGGAATTGATACTCCAAAAAAATGTCGAGTTTTTTTCAGCTCATGAGACAACTTTCTAGATAGATAGCACCTCAAAATCCATTTTGAAACTCTTGACATAATTCAAGGAAAATGGTCCCTTAACAGGACATAAAAGTGTCCCAGGACATAAAAGTGTCCCATTACCAACCTAGTGTTAAGAGTCCTTCTTATAATGTCTTGTGAGGGGATATTGTGAATTTTATTTTGTGTCAATTGAGCTCAACTAGTGTTTTAAACAAGCATTCAAAATTTGCTTCATGATACGGTTTACTGAAGAATCCCTATGAGTTATGGCCAGTTTCCATGGTACACCGTTTACACGTCTCCAACTAGGTCTTGGCCAACATCATTTTTCTCATATATAAAAATAAAAACAAAGACAATGAACAAGATATCTTTCAATCTTGCTTTGCAATTCCTTTACTTGTCATTGAGGTGTTTTAGGAAGCATTATACTTCACAAAATAACACAACAAGAAGTTAATGGTATCGATTCTCACAAATGCTTTAGCACAAGAAAATTTGAAGTGCTTCATGAGATACAATTACAAGAAGGCATAACAATGCCACTCATAGATAAAGTATTTCCAAACCATTGTTGAAATGGTTTGATGAAGGCATTAGAATCTTGAAATAGAATTATGAGAAGGCACATCAATGCAACTCACCCTAAAGTACTTCCGAATGCTTGTTGAAATGTTATGAGGAATGTAATTGTTATTAAATTTAAATAAATGAAATCTAATTATGGCCCTTTTTCATTGGTACTCTCATAGTTAATGTATTTACTAGGAAATCCAACATCCTTCTTACTATATGGACCATATTCTTCAAATTCATTGATAACTAGCTATAGAGCTTTTTACATGGTTGCCCTTCTTAACATGATGGAGTAATATTAAACTTCTGATCATAGTAGTATATTCAATCCCCTTGAGGGATGTTGCAAGAACTTAAAGGCTTGTTGATCAAGGTTGATGTTGTTTGAGGCCCTATTAGCACGGATTAAGAGAACTACATCTTAGCTTAATCCCTAATAAAACTCGCCCCCACTGGTGAGGATACCAAGAATAAAAGGTTGATAGAAATTTTTATAAAGATCACAAGTAATAATAAATTTTTAAATTTTCTTTTAAAGATTAGACGCATGCTCCCCATCAAACTAATGAAATTTGAGAAAACGTGTTGTAAATACTAATGGAACTTCACTATTTATAAATTGAGAAATATTGAGCGGACTAGATTAGAACTAGTGGACTTATTGATACACGTCTTTTTAGACATTAAGATCCTTGTTTATTAATAGTCAGTAATTGGCTTACCAATGCCAAAAAGACATGAAGGTAGTCTTTCTTTGAATCAAGTAATCTTTTTGAATTACAAGTCCAACATGATTGAGCATTTTACACTTGTGATGACTCTTATAGAATCTAACATTTAGGTAAGGCCTAGTTCAATAATCTTATCAATGTTAACAAGACATAAAGTTAGTCTTTCTTTGAATTAGGTAACTTGTTGAATTACCAATACAACACGATTGAGCCTTTTACACTAGTTGAGGACTCTAATAGAATCTAATGATCAATAATTTTGCAATTGATGAGGATGCTAGCAATGAAAGTTCAACTCATGTCCTTTGGGTAGCTAGTGTTTTGAAATGTAACCCAAAAGGGGGTGATGAAAACATAGCATTTTTTTCCATAGGTTTACTACCAATTCAAGATCAATCCATTCACACAAAAAATGCAATGCCATTCCCTTGGGGAGACATTACCCAATACAAGGCACTGCGCTTCATTTTCACTTTTGAGACATAGTTAATTGTTCTGGCTTATCCCTCTTGATCACTTGCCAACTCATTGTCAAAACATGCTGAGTTTTGTTGAATGTTATACACACCAAACTGCCAAAAATTGCTCAACTTTATTGAATGTTGGGCATCAATTCTTCCACCAATCAGGAAGTAATATTGGAGCCAACGCTTCTAATTTTTTTACAATTAGAGCTTTGGCTTCAAATGTGTGCATTGGTGCACTCATTAGTAGCTCATGTCATTTTTAGCGGCTTTGAGAGCTATTCAAAGGGTCTAGATTTTGTACAAGTTCATTGAGCTTGATTTATCCGTGCTTTGAAATGGAAACCAAATTAGGGTTGGTTAAGATGAAGGTTTAAGGGCATACGTTGACAATTTTGAAATATAAACGAATAGGTTTAGAAAGAAAATTCTCATTGAGGTCCCTCAATTTGCGTTTCCAAAGGCAAAGCAAATAGGGTCGGTGAAGACAAAACTGGAAAATCAAACTCACGGAGGGTCCCCAACTTGCATTTCCAAACGCAAAGAAAATAGGGTTCATGAAGATGTAGCTCACCAAGGGTATGCAACTTGCGTTTCCAAACGCAAACCAAATTCCTTTGGTGAAGAAAAAATGTTTCAAATCAAAATCTTAACTTGACGCCAAAGGTGACAGGGTCTTATTTGCTTGCACTGCAAGCCGTGCCATGCAAATGAATTTTCTTGCACGACATAATAGTTATGCACATGCAAGAGCTCCGATCTCGACATTGATGAGTACCTGGATCCACACCCAACAGCTTATGATATTGTGGCCTTTCAAACTAAGAATTATCAACAAAATTTGACTTGTTTTGGCCATGTTATTGCCCACGCAGGTTGGTTTAGATTGAGTCATTAGCAAGAGTAGATGGACTCGCTACGGAGGGCAGCTGAGTGCTCACGCAAGCAGATCATTAGAGCCCTTGAGAGAGAGAGAGAGAGAGAGAGAGAGAGAGAGAGAGAGAGAGAGAGAGAGAGAGAGAGAGAGAGAGAGAGAGAGAGAGAGTTCCAAATAGCATTACTAGTAGGTCAAAGGCTCCTGTTACAAGCGTGGATTGTGAGCAACTCGATGGGGTTTAATAGTGAAGGAGCTTCGTGAATCTTTTGACTGAAAACAATGAGGCTGAGTAGGAGATCAATGCCTCAATTGGGAGGTTGCATGCTCATGTCATGCAGGAATTGAATAGGGAGTTACTAGCTACCAAAATGATTAGCTGCGTTGCTAGCTGCTAAATGATTGGTCCTCACCAGGCCCTTCCACATTGCATTTTGAAACGCAACCCAAATGGGTCTAGTGAAGAGATAAAAAAATTTAGTTGCGTTGCTAGCTACTGGATAGGATGATTGGTCCTCACCAAGCCCTTCCACATCGCGTTTTGAAACGCAACCCAAATGGGCCTAGTGAAGAGATACAAAAGACTATTGGCGCCATGGCGCATGCTTTATGAGTTGGGCCGATTTGGGAGCCGAGTCCCAACAAACAGTGTTCGGGAAAAATGTATCTCAGCTTAATATCATGGCTCACCTCTGGCGTTTGAGTCTTACAATCCTTTAACAACATTTGCATTCACTACAACTCTAACGAGCGCAGTCAAGGACCCTGGGCCGCAGCTGTAATTGCCATGCAGGTGTGCACGACTGCAATACACCGTCAATTGGTAAGCGATCACGAGATTTATGTCTTGGAGGTACCTCGTTAGACCTATAGCAAGAAACTCTCTTTGGATATTATCCTCATCAATTGTCGGATATATAGGCCTTCATGGCGACTAGCTGTAGGGTCAAACCCAAGGCTGGATGGTTGGTAGCTTTGACGTGATTCTGAGCACCCTCGAGCAGTCGCTATCGCAGTGGCAATCAGTTGTAGGAAAACGGAGTCTTTTCCAGTTGTTTTTCATACAATGAATAACATCACGAGCTTCTGCTCGAGAGGCATCGCATACCTAGCTAGGTACGATTGGAGCAGGGGACCCCTGGGCCGATAGGCGCGGTCCTCTGCCCACAATCATGTCTAGCTAGGTATGCGGTGCCTCCCTCACAGAAGCTCATGATGTTGAGGTAAGTCACAATGTGCGAATTATTGTGAGAATTTGTCCAAAATCTCTTGTATATGAGAAAGACTGGATTTGCCTCTCTTTTTGGCTTTGTGAGAGCAGGGGTAGATCAAATGAGGCGATGTATCTGCATGCATAGTATGGGTGCCAACTCGCTGCTAGATGATTCTTCTCCTTGTGGTGGGCAGCTTCTCTTTGAACTTATGCGTCATGGATGTTGGCCATTCTTGATCCTTCGCAAGTTGGCATGATGGGGTAGGGTTTTGGAGGTTCGGTGTAGGTAGTAACCATATCTATCATAGACTACAAACTTGGCTAGATATTGAGTTGTTTCTATGGGTTTCTAGAGGTCATAATGCTAAACCCAATTTTTTCATGTTTGCTGTATTTAGCACTTTATCATTGCCCCCAAGGTTCCAATTGTAAGAGATCCATTATCCTTTTGACATGCTCCATGGCTCCTTTTGAATCCAGAGGCCCAAAGGGAACTAAGAAAACATGTATATAGTATCTGTATTGAGCGTGACTATAGAAACTTTGATGATAGGTCCGCAAAATGGCAAAAATGCAACATTTTTGTACCTCTCCCTAGTGTGGGCCTCTGGTGTGTCAAAAAAACAATGTTTGACTTTTGCATGCACACATACTCTCATTTCATTTTGTAGCTGGGTGTTCACAATTGTAGGGAGTGGAATTCTCTCTCTCTCTCTCTCTCTCTCTCTCTCTCTCACACACACACACACACACACACACACACACACACACACACACACACACACACACACACACACACACACAAAAGAGAGACACTTAGAACTTTAAGTGAGCTCAAAGAAACGTTTAAAGCTATGTAACAAGGTCTAGAGTTCAAGGATAGCTCTAGAGTTTCATTTGATTAGCACATTTTGGTTTATCATAGCCTTCCATCAGCTATGCAATGACTACATTTTTGGCACGTTACTTCACTTCTATCCCTTGCTCATGTTTAGCCGCTCATTCTCCGCTCGTTAAATGATAGCACCCTAGACGTGGCAAGGAAGCTCTGGATTGTTTCCAGCAGCTACAAAGTGAGGGTTTCTCGCTAGAAGAGCTATCTTGGAGTGCTCGTGCAGACAAATATGCAAGGACTTTCTCCAACTGCATTCACCCATGCTTTCGTGTGGAAGGCACGTGGCCTTATGCCAAGATCTGTATTTTCAATCCATCATTCCTAGCCTCTCGCATCGGGTGCGCATTCCAGCCCCGTTGATATCCATCGACAATCCCCCATCGAGAAGGATTCAAAGCTACATCAAATTTGTCCCGAAGGTGCTTCATATCTAAGAGTTACCGCGGGGACATTCCCCATTTGAGTTGTTATTAGAGTTTTCCATGCTCTACTGATCCTCCCATCAATGGAGTTAGAAAGTGGCAGGTATTGTGTTAGCTTTGCACTTCAATGCAAGGACAACAACTTGTCAAGCTACCTTCTTTGATACATTAGCAGAAGAATTCCGTGAGTATGACCATGTGGATCTTTGCATGGTCGACTTTCAAAGCAAATTTCGACCGGTATAAAAAAAGGATGCTCTCCTAGCATTTTCAGACAGAGAAGGGGTGTTAGAATGAGTAGCTACCCAACGTTTTTTCATCGGCTCACTCGCGTTGTGTTGGCTACTGCAGATCAGCCCTACTGCTTGGCAATCACACAACATATTAGCCTAGTGTTTTTTCTTTGAATTAGCCTATTCTCTCAGCTTGCAACAGCAGATCAACCAGTGATCTCATTTTTCAACCCATTTCCCATCAATGGAACGGCTTGTAACTTCCTTCACAATCATTCGGTTGTGGTTCGGTGCTTCATTAGCCTGTTGGGATTCTCCTCGGCCATTTCCTCACCGACTTCGATTGCTCAATTTGCTGTCCATCATCGGCAACACTAAGATCTTCATATTGAGTCCTTCATTCCTCTCGCATCGGGTGTGCATTCCAGCCATCAGTGGCCATCGGCAATCCCCCATCGAGAAGGATTCAAAGGTGCATCAAATCAGCCTGGGATTCCCCATTTGAGTTATTAGAGTTTTCCATGATCTGCAAATCCTCCCATCATTGCAGCAGAGCGTCACAATTTGCAGCAGTTCATTGCATGTCATTGCTTGGAATGTGATGAGATTTCCAGCCAGGGGCTATTGAGAGGAGATATTTTGCTTGGCAGTTCTTTGGTCGATATGTATTCCAAATGTGGTGCGCTTGAGAAAGCAAAAAAATTACTTGAGGAGCTTCTTCCTAAAATTTCACCTCTTGGAGTCCACTAAATATTGTAATTCAGCTTTTTATTCCATTGTTCTTCATGCATCCCATTCAAACCTCTGACAAGCCTAACTCTCTCATGTTTCATTGCAAACAGATCAAGAGAAGCTTGGACACATCTCCTCTACATTTGCAACGGCGACATATTCCAGCGTGCGGTGAGTAAGAAGTGCCACATTCTAGTCTTGAATGTTGAAAACACAATAAAAAGAGAACACCAAAAATTGCATGCTGCCGTGGGAATGGCACGTTCCCTTGTATTATAAAAATTGGGGAGGATTGCGCAAACTCCCCCGTGCAAGGACACCAACACGTTTTCTTTTTTTTCTATAACATAAGAATGAAAGAACACATACAAATAATGAGATTGCTCTCAGAACCTTCAACATTGTGCTATTACTTTTCTAACACTTCGTACTTATTCTTTGCAAGGGACATTGGGGAAATCAGCTATCTCTTGCCTCTTCCCAGCTCAAAAGACCACAGCAGCACAATCCAACTCCAGGTACATGGTTGTTTCAAATGCTTGCATTGTTCGTTGCTTGGACGTGACTAGTAAGTAAATATCACAAGGTTCTCATCACATTGAATCATACATATTGAGTCCAACTTAATCCTTGAATGGACCATCATCGAAAGTGTAGGATACACCTCGGCATATTGAAAGCGAGATATCACACTTCAATCAGAAAGAAGGCCAGATTTCTACCGTGCTCACAATCATGGATTGATTTCATCGATATAGTCTACCAATGGATTTCATACATTGCAGTGATATTTATACCTTAAGCATACGATTTGTTTGTGGTGTAGTTTTCATCCAAAGAAGGGCCTCTTTTGATTGTACTTGAGCTCTAGACGAGACATCGATTGCAATGTTTGTTAGTAGTCTATTGGTATCCAGCTTAGAGGCTACACAAATACAAACGCAATGGGTATAGTGCTCCACTTGTGAGAACTCAAGTGCACGTCACAGATATTGTGTGCCCTTACTTCCAGACTACATAAGAAGAATATTGAACAGAAATCAGCTTCACATACAGCTACTGAGCTTTATTGACATATCTGTCATCACCGCCATCTCAACAGTGACAACAATTTCACAAGGTACATTAGACAGATGTTCAATATTAGATAACCATCTGCTATCATGGAGTAAAGAGCATAGAACAACCTTCACAGAGCAAGATCTAGGTACATCACAAGTGGCAGACATACTTGCATTCAATCTCGAGAACAACTTTGCACTACAAAAGTACATGTCGATGGCTGAATGGCCGAATAAGAAGGTTGGCCTTTGCATACTAAGTCAAGATAGTGTGAGAAAGATCATTCAATAACATCGAGACAACGCACCGTTTGCACTGATGGTGCAACTTGACACAAGTTTCATGTTTGGTATCATCGAGAACATCGCTGCACCAGCCAGGAGAAGAGCACTCACCTCTAGAGATACTTACAAATTTGCTTCTCTAACTCCGTGGCCATCAACAATTGCTTGAGAGAACAATTACTTTCAAGCACAAAGCTCTGCAAACAACATCACAATAGAGAGAGCAGCGTTTCCATTCTTGTTCCCTTTTGGGAAAGGCCAGTATGATGGTAAAATCAACTTCACTATATATGTGAAGATACGTGCATCGACTTTGTTCTCTGTTTACACCTTGTACAAGCCATACCTGCTCATAATATACCAACTAAAGCAGGCACTTATGTTGGCTAGCAATACACACACGAGCTTGTTGCAAAAGGACATTGACAACTACAAGAGGGCCAATCGTACAGCAGCTGACGAAGATACTTTGAGGCACATGCTTCGATACAGCACCCCATCCACCATGTCAGGCTCCTACTTGTGACACCACAAGAACCTAAAGGACCTGATAGAAATGGTGAGCAAATGGGGAATGCCTGATTTCTTCTTGACTTTCACTACCGATGAGGTCACAAACACAAGATGGCCTTAGATTCACACGATCGAGCTAATTGCACAGTAGTTAAATGCCTCCTTCACTTGGACAGACTGCCCAGTCGAATGTGCCCTTACCTTCCACTCTAAGTTCCAAATGCTTCTGTCCAAATACATACTTGCAAAAGGTGTGTTGGGACATGTGCAACACCACTTGGTTAGATATGAGGCTCAAAATAGAGGATCATTTCATGCTCATGTCATACTATGGATGCATGAAGAATACGAAGAGCAACTATGTACTGAAATAGTAGCATGCATCCTGTCAGAAATTGGCTCTATGGTTTCACTAGAAGTAAGCCAGCTCCAAGAACTCGTACTCAGGAAACAACTTCACAAGTGCCGTACCAGTTGTTACCATGGTCAAAGAGATGGAGTATGTAAACACGGGTTTCCATTTCATGTGCAGTCAAATCCAAACCCAGTCTTCAATGAACAAAATCACAGATAGCACTACTTCTGGCCCCAACATGAAGACAGAAATGTCGTACCTTACCACCCTACACTGCTCTTGCTATGGGGTGCACATATGAATATACAGCGGGTCACCAATTCATCACTGTCCTACTACCTCTTGAAGTATGCACTCAAAACTAAACCAATGGGCCATCTCAACATCCGCTTAGAAGATGCAAAGCGCTTAGGCCTAGGTGGCCTCGACACTATGAAATTGAAGCTAATCTCAGCCTCTTTACTGTCCAAACCTATCCAAATCCCAATCATTTCAAAGAGTGATAGCGTCCACTATGTTGACTCATCGCCCCCGGCACTATGACAACGAATCATTTCTCACAACAATAATGTCGTGCTGCACCCTGTTGATCTGTATTGCACACGACCATGAACTTTGGAGAAGCTTACATTTTACAACTTCCACAAGAATTACATAGTGACGAACAGAAAAGAAAGGAAAAAAGGTCTTTCAAAGGAGAATACATATGGCCAATCGCTGTAGCGGCAATGCCGACTGGTCCATTTCACAGAATTTCACCCAGGGCATCATCCAGAAGCTTTCTTTTACAACGTGTTGCTAAAGAGCATCACCTTCAGAAATGAATCCCAACTTCTCTCACCTAAGAACACGTCCAAGTCATACGATCTTAAGTGCAAACTTAGAAATTTGATACTGACAGATGAGGATCTTGAGATGTACATCACAGAGTACAGACACGAAATATACTCTTGTTCAATTATTCAATGAGAAAAAAGTATTAATTACAATAGTGCCCTTGCTCTCCATTCATATCCATACACATGCAGCTACCAAAGGGAAGCTCTCTCTCTAATTGCAATTGCGTTGAAGGCTTCTACCGTTCCACTAGTTTGTTATCCACTTGCAATCATGCAGGCTAACGATGCACTCTATTTTCTATTCTTTTACATTCACAGATGTTTATCCTTCCTCATATGACGAATGGGAGCCACTGGAGTGCATTATAGGTCTCATCTCTATGACCCATGCTCATATTGGGGTCTTGCAATATGCGGGTAGAACTAGCAAAAGCCTTGTAGACGAGGGTATTTTCTTCTATGACCATTTCTACCAACTCAATCAAAGGAATCAGAGAGGAATGTTGGTGAAGGTTTCACTACCAACCAACTGGAATGTTGGTCAAAGGATTGGTCCGTTCTCGACACAAAAATGAGTGAGGCATTGAAGAGCAGCCTCTATAGGGATGTTCAGAGGTCTCTCCGAAACTCTGTATCCACTAAATTGGTGAAACATGAAAATTTCTGTCCTGTTTGCCTCTTTGTTGAGTATTTGATACCTGAAATGTACATGTTGCTAAACTTATGCTGCTCTGCAAATCGTTTGATTCCCTCTTGTGTGATAAGCTTCTTGATCGAGGGTGGTATGTGAAAGAAATAGATGGCATATGTTGCAACACAGACATTAATAATATCCTTTTGGTACAAGTGTTCTCACATTGTTGAAGGTTGCTATATGCCTATGGAGCAAGAAGCAGCAAGTTTGGAAAACAATGCGGTCATAGACGTGGAAGTGGTGGACAAAGACCTAAATCTTATGATAGTAATTACAATAAGGCAGCAATGCAATCTTTTGCAACTTTGACATGACATAATGGAGGAGAATGCCGACATTGACTCCATAACCTTTTATTTCTTACTGGGAAGACGAAGAGTAATGCAACGAAGGGAGAAGCATTTTTTGTGTGGATATCTTTCTGGCCGTATTAAAATTGTGCCCATGTAATCTAGCCTGAATGGCTTCAATGAAATGTAACTTTTTTGACTAGTTTAATCTTAATATCAAGTGTTTGCTCAAGGCTCTCTCTCTCTCTCTCTCTCTCTCTCTCTCTCTCTCTCTCTCTCTCTCTCTCTCTCTCTCTCTCTCTCTCTCTCTCTCTCTCTCTCTCTTTCCCTCTCTCTCTCTCTCTCTGAGTATTCGAAACACATAGATAGGTAGACAATATCAATTCAATGTATAAACAATGAATTACTAAGTACACTTGCAAGTAAAAATTCCGATGTGCTCAATGGGCTTAAGTACATTCCTTGCAGGTATGGGACCAAAATGTCCTCTAGGTAAAAATCGTGAAGATGTCCTTCAAATGAAGGTGGGGAAATAGTAGTGCTGGGTGGATTAAGTAAACCCTTATGTGGTGTGTCATCAATCAACAAAGCATTGAGAGCATCATAAGGCACGTTGATCTGTTCAAAGGGCTTGTAGAAAAGTGATACATTAGCTTTAGTTGGGTGGAAATGTCCTGCAATGGTATTACAATTTCTTTGACTGTACACAAAATAAAAATCCGGTCTTTGAATTTCAGCCAAACTGCAAACTATGGAAATAAGGGGATTCAAGTTTTGGGCCTACATTGAAGACCAGATAGCAATCCTAAATCGTGGAATCAAAACAATTCAAAAATTCCTTTGTGCATGGTCGAATAATTACTCTGAGATTTCCCAAGCGGAAACTACGTAAATCGGAGATCTCTGTATGTACACTGTACGACTGTCGTAGCAGCAATAATCCATTGAGATCCAGAATTATTAGTCTCTACAATCATTGTGTGCATACATATAAGTAGTTAGAAACAAAAAAGAGTATGTTATTTAAGTACAATTGATATTACCGGAACAACCATATCTACTTGAAGCAAGAGTCCATACTGGTCATTTCTAATGTTGACATTCTGTTTTTGAGTGTCAATGTTCCCTTTTGTATTCCCAAGGGTATCCATCTTGTGGTTGTGCAGTACAGGACTCTTGTGTTTCCATTGCCGAATGGTTAACTTGTTTTGTTGTATGTTCCTAGCTTTGATTTGCAACGTTGACCTCCTCCTCTACATGATCTAGACACTCTATATCTTCTCTCGGCTCTGAAGAGCTCTTCACATCAGCAATTACAGGACCTTGGACTCCCTCAGATTGATCATGTGCCTCATTCTGTGCCACAATAATAGGCACTCCATTATCCTCCTCTACATGGCCTAGACCCTCTGTTGCATTCCTCGGCTTTGAAGAGAATTTTACATCTGCATTTTCAAGAGCTTGGTCTACTTCACATTGATCAACCACTATCTGTTCCTCTAATATAAGGTCAGGTTTAGGGATTTGGTTTCCAGTGGTGGAAACTGGCATGACTTCCTCATCACACCGATCATTGTTAAAGTTATCATATGGTCGTCGACAAAACTGTCTTCTACATCTAAAACTCTTGGAGTTGAAAGAGATAGTAGATGTTGAATCATTGATGCACGGTACCTTCGTAAATATTCCAATGTATAATTTTCCACATCATTCTGCAAAATTAGGTTAACTTGTGGTCAATACTTAAATTAATAATAGCATCAAGTTGGTCCAAACCATAGCACGGAAATACCTTAGACATAAATGGATTCAAAGAAAAAAAACTTGATAGTATGTACTCTGTGTGGAGAAGACATCTCCAACCACATGAATTTTGATCTACAAAATCCAGAGCTAATCGTCAAGTACCATTAGCAAGGGGAATGGTTGCTAATAGTCCTTCTTTCATGGAATGTAATTTCCTTTAAGTCTGTGGTAACTTGCCCATAATTTCTCCTTTGTGCCTCTTCATCAGTAGCAGCAGTTTGTATCCTCTTTAATTTCTCTGATTCCAGGTATCGTCTTTCTTCTTGCTCAGCTCTGACTCTGGTGTTCACATCATGAGTAACCTCATGAATCTTAACCCCATGATCTCGTGATCCTGGTGGTATTAGCAATATATCCTTCATTTTAGGGTCAATAAACTCATTAGGGATGAGGAGCTTATCGTATCTCCAACGTGCTCTCTTGAGCGTCTCACTGTCCTTGTCCATTATTGTGACCCGATGAGCATGAGCAGCAACAATGGTGATATCATTAAAGCACTCCAGTAAAAAATCTTCTGCTGCTTCTTGAAGATAGAGCAAGGCAACATCCTTCCATCTCATTGTATTAGCACATGCTTCCTTGCAAATTTGCCTTACTACTCTTTGGAAAGATGGTTTAGGGACACAAAGCTCAATACATTTCTCAGCTTTTTTGATCTCTCTAAATAAACCCATGTTTCTCTGAATATTCTTCATTCTTGGTCCCTTCAATATTTTCATTGGTTTACCTAAATTTTTCTTCTTACTAGCAAACCTTCCACATGCTTTCTTTGCAATCCCTGGTCCTTTCCCTGCCTTCCTTGTTGTTGCCTTTGTTGTTGCCATTCCACTGTAAGAGATAAATGCAAAGGATCTCTCTCTCTCTCTCTCTCTCTCTCTCTCTCTCTCTCTCTCTCTCTCTCTCTCTCTCTCTCTCTCTCTCTCAGTGAATCACGATGCGCGGGTTGAAAATTGAGAAGAGAATATGGCCTATCGTGTGCCGTGCACCAATTCTTGAATTTCCTCTCTCTTTATCACTCTGTGTGTGTGTGTGTGTGTGTGTGTGGATCATGATGCACGGGCTCAATATTGAGACGGGATAATAGCCTCTTGCGCGCCATGCTCCACTTCTTGTATTCCCCTCCCCCTGTGTGTGTGTGTGTGTGTGTATGTGTGTGTGTGTGTGTGTTTGTGTGTGTGTGTGTGTGTGTGTGTGTCTTCCTCTTTCAAACCCAACAAACACTCATAAAATTTATTCTCTCTCTCTCTCTCTCTTCTACATCAACAAACACTCTGGAAATACCTCTCTTGGTGGATAGAAGTGGTTTGAAATGAGAATATGAGGCGGATTTCCCTATGTGTTGTTTTGAATTGGTTGAAAACGCTTGAAGGAGCTTTGCGCCTTGGTTGTAGAGGTCGTCGCGGGGGTTAGGTCTCTCTCTCTCTCTCTCTCTCTCTCTCTCTCTCATCATGAATCCAAGTGTGCATTTGTTACCATAAATAGTACACATATTTTTCGATTGTACAAAACTATTTATTATGGTCGTACCAGCCATTTATTGCATGTCGGCGTGCTTCGTTAAAAACACTAACGGTAATGTCTATTATTTTATGAAAAGGGGAGAGAGAGAGAGAGAGAGAGAGAGAGAGAGAGAGAGAGAGAGAGAGAGAGAGGCCTCTGCCTCCGACAAGGTGCATTAATTAGAAGCATGAAGACCAACAACAACATTCCCAGTCCTGAATTTTTACTCCAAGAGCAATGTCTAGTTTTGGAAAAGATAAAGGCAATCTCTTCTCTTTCATCTGGTCCATAGTTTAGTTGTGTATAGGAATAGTGCTTCAAAATGTAAAAGACCATTTAACATTTCACCAACCAAAATTGGTTCACGGCACGCCAGTAGTGTTGTGGAGGTCCACTTATGTACTCCACATGCCGTGATCCACTCTTGAAATTGTACAAAGGTTTTTTTTTGGAGTATAAAGTTTCTTGATTTTTTTGTAGCTATTACTTTGTATAAAAGCCAATCAAGTGGATCATGGCGTGCCAGTAGTTTTGTAGAGTTTTGTTTACGTACTCCGCGTGATGTGATCCACTTGATTGGCTTTTGATCTTCACAACTATAAAGCTATTTTGCATTCTATCAAAGTATGTACACATGCTAATCATCTTGTGTTATTGTCTATATGATTAGTTGGAAATAACTGTGAGATACCTACCTATTGTTTGTTCAAAACTTTTATGATCATGTGGTGCTCTTCTTGTTATTTATGTTTGAAGAAACTTATATTTCTCAGTATGAAATAAATGGTAGGATTACAGTCTTATAGGAGGAAGAGGTAGAAAATAGATCCCGAGCGCATTGTTGGCCAAGAAAACGTTCCGAGAAGACTACCAAAACTGTTAAAAACTTCAATGAAGAGGAATGTAGACTTCACAAACCCATTGATATATCTGGTGCAGAGCTTGCCATGAGTTTGGAGGAGCCTGATACTGATCCATCTGTCAAAATGGAGTCCCCTTCTACTCTAAAACTTACTTTACTGAACTCACTTAAGAGAGATTTGGATTTTTCAGCACCTATTGTGCAAAGTGCCCAATGTGTTGCAACAATCCCAAAGAAAAAAGAGGTAGTTATTTATGAAGACCCTACAGTGATTGATGAAAGGCTTTTAGATTTTGTAGTTTCGTCTTGGGTTGGTGATAAGTTTGACTTGGTCTCCTGCATTTTTAATGCTCCATTTAATCTCCCTCTGTTTATAGCTTAATATAGTGAACACTTGAAGCTGGAACGAGAGAAGTTTGAGCTTCACACTCAAGAGGGCAGGGTTAATGTTGGTGAAATGGTGGTAGTCCATTTAAAAGACTGTGATCCTAAAAGAAAATCTTACAAGAAGTATAATCAGTTGCCTCTTATGTACAAACCCCATTGATGCAACTTACATGAACGGGAGTGCAAGCTGGTTCAAGAATCCTTCGGATTTCTAATATTTTTCAATGGATTATTTACAAGTCTTATGAAAGATCCTAAGGAGGTCATGGAGGAACACGATTTACCAACAGATGAAAAAGAGGAAAAGGATGAGGATGGAGATAGAGGAGTCCATTGATCTTGAAGAAGAAGCAAAAGAGGTGGATTGAAGCAATCTTCTCTTAGTGAAAACCTCAAATATCAAGCTACCTCTAGATGTGTCAGGTTTCAATGAGCGGCAAGCCACCTTAACGCTACCAGGAGTTTTGGAGTTTAAATTTGGAGATAGGTCATACATTTTCCTTCATGATATAAAAAGTAATTTTCATTTGCGGGAGGACTTTGCCCTGGCCACTATCTCCAAGTATTAGGAGGAGAGGAATGGATTTATTTTAGATGATAGTAGTGATGATGAGGCAATTGAGATCTCTAGTAACCCAATGGACTACCTTAAAATCTTCTTTGAAAAGGTAGAAAAGTATAAAGGAAGCCTTCCTGATGAAGCCACATTTCAAACTATTCAAAATAATCTCAAGCCATCAACTAGTAAACAGGATATGAAGGATTGGTTTAAGCGAATAGCCTAGGAGTCAATCGAATCAGTCAACCTATGCAAGGATGAGATTTTTTTGCAAGATGAGAGTTTCATGGTGTAAAATCATGCCCCCCCCCCCCCCCACATCTCTCTCTCTCTCTCTTTCTCTCTCACACACACACACACACACACACACACACAAACACTTCTTTTGTTTATAGTCATGGATTGCTGAAAAGGATGACTTTCTTCGTCGAAGAAGAAGACAGTTCCATGGTAGGGATGCAGCTCTAGGACAATATCTTCCTAGTTTATGTGAGGCACCCATCCTAATCTTCCACAACGGAATGTCACAAGAAAGGAATACTGCAACCTATGCTTTCAAGACATTATCTCGCTTCTTAGGTGGTCCCATGCTATCAAAAAATGCTGATAAAGTTATCCTTGTCGACGACAAGGTTTTTGGGAGAGAATGTTTTGGTTACTCGCCAGGATATACTGGGGGTCGTGCAACATATTACTACACATACACAACAATGGCATTATCTTTAGGGAAAGAAAACCCTATTGAACTCTTAGAGTATGGCAAAAATTTAATGATGAGATACAAGGGCGAGGTTCCATATGATATTTGCAAATCATCAAAAGGTTGAAATAGTTGTGGTACATATTGAATTTAATTTTACAGGCATTTGTGGTACATCCGATCATCTAAACTCCTCTTGCTGCACCGATGGTTGGCATATTGCATTGTATCCCTCCACCTCATTTGACTTTCAAGAGCACTTGAGTTGTTGAATGCGTCTCCTCGCTTTCTTTTCTGAAGCTGCAAATGTTTGATTGCCTGTACGGTTTTTGAAGAGGCCAATACTTGCTTTTGTTGCATGCGATCAATGATTCTATGATAAAACCATTGAAATAACTCCTTCAAATTGTTTGCCTTATTTTGAGAGCCTCCATGCTGTGTGTGTCTGAAGTAGGCATTTGTAGCCATGTAATGAGACTTCTCCAGGCCTGGATTCCCATAATTTTGGATGAAGTATGGCAAATGATTAAAAATAATGTGCTGCAAAACATGAAATTTATTTATAAATTTAAACACAAACTTAGTACTGAGACTATCTGAGGTGCTTTGAATTTACCATGTAATGAGTGATTTGAGTGTCAGTCCATTCTGTCTTGAAGGATTTTTCAGTATAGCTGAAGGTTCTATTTAAACTTGCTGAGATTATTTTGCGACCAATCATCATTCTCACACATTTGAAATAACGTGTCATTGGAATTCCAGACATCACCCTTTGTATTGTGAGTTGTTGGCTCTTGGTCTTTCACTGTTAAATGAAGTTTTTTCTTGTGCATATACTCAACTTTGCTAGTGTAGGTAGAGTGATATACTCTCCCTGGCTTTGTTGGCTTCATAGCTTTCATACCTTGAGGTTTAGATAGAAAAAGGTGTACCTTGACCCCACCTATGGATAGTTTGCAGGGTACGTCTTTCTCATTGGTTGACCTTTTTTCATCCGCTAGATTTTCACATTGCCCCCATGTAGACCAATATCTGACAAAACTAGTTCCAAAGCCTCTAGAGTGACTTGTCATTTCATTTGAATTTTTGAATTTCCAAGCAAACCCAATGTACAGATTAGCAACTTCTCTACAATTTGGCAGAGACCATGCATTGTACAATATGGACATTAACAAGTGGAATATCCAGAACTGGTCGGAAATTAGAGTCTTGATTGTGACGAGTAGGAGCCTTTCACCACCACTTCGGGTCCATCACCTTTGCAGGCTCCATGCAATACAAGCATGGAGACTTTGCCATGGCACCCATTCCACAATTATACATACACTTCAGTGTTTTGAGGTCACCTGCAAGATGCCATTGAGCTTCAAAGTCTCCTCTCCCATCTATAGCCAATACCTCTCCTTGATTCATTTGCCTATCAATGATATCTAGAATAGGGGTTTGATGGAACACCCAAAATAAAATTTCATGGTCTTCTTTCTTTACCTGCAAGATTAATCCTTTTGAGATACGAAAAATAAATCTAGAATTCAGGTACAATAGAGGGCTTGCTAGAGCTACAAAACTAGAAATAACTGGATTACCTGAAATGCACCAAGCCACCATATGTTTGTTTCTAATTGAACATTGAAGTATGAAGGGTCATCAGTGGGACATTTGGAAAGAGCCCTATTCATTAATGTGATTGTAACTCACTCTAGCTTCTTCTCTTTAAGAATCTCACACTCATCTAGCTTCAAAACAATATGTAGAACGCCACATGTCACTTCAAATGTGATATTGTAGAACTCTACCATTCTAGTTTGCAGCAAAGTTAGGTCCATGAAGATATTGTTGTACTCATCATAAGTGATAGTAGTTCCCTGTGAGCTATAAATATCTTGAATATGAAATGGACATCTAATGAAGTTGGTCTGTTCAAAATTGAGGTGGAGTCTTTCCTTACAAACACTTGCAGTTGTTGGTAAAATCTTAGACTTTATTCCCTCCTTCACAAACATGGAAGAGATAGACTGTTGAATAAATGATTGACCTCTTTTACTAACACCAAGGGAGTCCAATGTACCTTGTATTTTCTTGGGAGGCACTGCATTCTTTGAAATGAATCTGCCAATGACATACCATTGCAAAACCTTAAACTTTTTGGCATGCATTACATCCTTTGCAAGACCACTAGTTATCAATGGATTTAATTGCTTTCCTACATTGGCCTTCGGGTCTATGTTTGTCTGGATAGATAGAATCTCTACAAAGAAAGCATAACTAACATAAGCAAAAACTTAGATTAGTTTAAATTAATTAGACAATTTACAATGCTCACCTCAATGATTGGATTATTTTCTTAAGGCCGCCAGAGCCTACCTTCAACATTTCAAGATTTCATAGTTTCTTCTTTCACAGATGAGTGCCTAACATTGTCTCTTTGTTTTGTAATGACCGTACCTTTTTTTGCAAGACCCGTGATTCTTGTGTGTGCTGCATTACAGTCTTTTGGTCCTCATAATGCAAGTTTGACAGTCTCTAGATCTCATTTTCTTGGTACTTCGCCATGTCTTTATAAGTTTTCGAGTTATTGTTTAGAGCTTTACAGTAGCCATGCGATCCATTCTCTCCATTACCTGCAAAGGTTAATAAGTTAGTGGGATTTGAAAATGCAGAGAAAACATTGGTCATGGTATTCAATGGATACAGTGAGCCTTTTGTCCAAATATCTAAGTGTTTTTCTCCCTCTGCTTTTGAGTCTCTCTGTCATGATCGGTGTCACTTTGATCTTAGTTTTGACTCGCTTACACAGTGGCGTATATTGGGGATCTAGGTCAATGTGTAGATGATAGAAGGGTCTTTTAGGGAGGAAATTTGTGGGGTGGAAGAAGAAGCCATGTATGCAACAGTGCAAGAAAGGGAGGATTTCTTTAAGGTCAGTGAACAAACAGTGAGAGAGTATGGAGAGAGCAGGTTTGGAAGGATACTTCATATTTCCTTTAGTCATACATTCCACGTACACGAAACTCCCTCCAATTCTAAACTGAGAACGATGTATTCTTCAATTATCACGGCCGTTATGATGATGTGGCAAAAATCTAGTTGTAAGTGCATTTTTTGAATGGTTATTTCCTTTAGTCATACATTCCACGTACACGAAACTCCCTCCAATTCTAAACTGAGAACGATGTATTCTTCAATCATCACGGCCGTTATGATGATGTGGCAAAATCTAGTTGTAAGTGCATTTTTTGAATGGTTATTCCAAATTTACAATTCCTTTTACCACGCCTATTTTCAAGAGAGAGAAAGTCAAAATTCTAGTTTTCTTAGAAGGCCCTCCAAATGACCTCCAAAATTTCCTAATGGCAGATGGAAGCTTCAAGCACCATGCACACACTTATAAAACACAACATCAATTCCCTCATGGTCTCAGACCCAAGGCCTCACACACCTTCGAAGATGGTGAGAGCTAGCGGGGTATGAGAGTAGATTGAGAGGAAGAAGAAGTAGTCTTACGAGAAATAAGTATATCTCCTCACATAATCACTCATAAAATCTTAGCATAGCTTAGTAATTAGCATGGTAGAGGAGATGAGCATGCATTGAATCTTGGCTCCTGGTTGGATTTTCATCACAAAGCCAAGAGTTGTTGGTGTAGGCCTCCCTTCTCACAAGCTTGGAGTAGATGATGAGCTTTCCATTAAATCTTGAAAAGGGGAGAGAGAGTCTTCTTGCTTCAGACATGAGATTGTGTGAGTGTGTGTGTGATAATGCCTGGACAAAATCAGCCCCCTCTCTCTCTTGGTCGACCCCTCATGCTTTTTACTCATGTTGACACCCCATTGGACCCTTTAAATCCTAGCCAATGATAGTTAAGAAGCATAAGTGATAGCCTTATGACATGTGTCTCCTTTCCCCTTTTGTAAGCTTTAGGTAATTAATTAATGCAATTAGACTCTCATTGGACCCACTTAGTCTTCTGGCCAATAGGAATCAGGCAAGCCATTGGGCTGTTGAATTCTAGAGAGCTCAATTCTTATTGGTTCTTTTATCAAATGTTTTTAAATGAATGAAACTAGATTTAATCTAGTATAATTCTCATTGGTCCACCTCTATGGCCATCCAATAGGATTTGAGTGCACCTTGGGGGCAATTGGGCTAGGGAGCTGACATGTGTCCCCTATTCCCTTCGTGTAAAGGGCTTGCAAGAGAGTGTGTGTGTGTGTTTCTCTCTCATCCCCTACTAAAAGGGCTCGCCCTCTCCTCTTTAGGAGCTTGCAAAGACTTTTTTCACACTACAAAGCATCCAATTTTCCTAAGGAATGACCATTGGACTTAACCTTTGAATTTTGTAACCTTAGCATTTTGGAAGTCTTAATGGGCTGAACCTTAGGTCTTTGAAGCCCATTTCTTTCACATTGCCCTTTTGCAGATGGTCCCCTCTTTGGATCCCTATTTTCCCTCCTTTGGATCCCTACTGTGACCAGTCTGCTAGCCTTACCAATAATGTAGCTTTTTCTCCCCTGGTACTATTAAACGATCAGTTTAACATGAGAAAATCATTTAGGAGAATTAGATATTAGTTATTATGAAATTACCTCTCTCTTGAAATCATAGTCGTTCTCGACTATGGGGAAGAGAAGATAAAGACTATTCATTAGTTCATTTTATAGCAGTTAGAGGATCCCTATGTTACCCTACGACGTCATTCTAGAATGGATGAGTAATCCATTTGGCACTTGAGAGTCTAAGCTGCCACAAGCATATCTGTGCATTAGTCCTATCAATATTCCATAGTGGAGTGACAAGCTCTACTTGGGGTTTGGGAGACGTTGTCTCCACAAACTTGATCCTAAGCATGCATACTACTTAACATTTGTGCATAAATAAAAACAAGAGAGTCTTATAAGACAAAAACTTTGTTCATTTTAAGCATTTGTACATTTGCTTACTCTAGGGAAGCATTGTAAGCATTGACAAGGTTTAGGTTATCCTATAATTGTATGCCATGGATCCATCTAACATCTTTAAAAGGATAGTTCTTAAACTTAATAAGATACCGTCGGATAATCTTACCGCCTCTCAATACCTTGTCTACATGTCGGAGAATGGACTCGGGTTGCAACACCTCTTCTTGGTCCTCAATCTCTGGTGGGTCTTCAATAGTTGGTTCTTGAGGTGGCTCTCCTTTGTAAGTCTTTAGTAGGCTCACATGAAAAGCATTGTGTATAAGCCACTGATTGGGCAACTTGTGTTGATAAGCCATGTCGCTGATTGGTCTACGAATCTAGAAGGGACCATAGTACCTTTTTGCCAGCTTAGCATAGTACTTTTGGTGTCCAGTAGGATTCTTGCCCATCGTGTGCCTTAATCAAGCCTTGGGAAATTTAAGCAAGACCCAATCATTTTCTTTAAAGGCTTGGGCTCTTCTGTACTTATGAGCAACATCCTTTTTCCTTTGCTGTGAGATAGAGATAGCATCCTTAATCTTTTGGAAAGATTCTTGTAGGTCTCGGCTATACTCATCTACAGTGAAGATCTTCCCGTGTACCTTAAGTAGCAGGGGACTTTTTTATCTTCCCTCAATTACCTTGAAAGGTGATTTTCTCATGGAGGTATGTACAGTATTATTTTAGGCATACTCCACTAAGGGTAAGTACTTATGCCATTGGGACCTTTGATCTACTTCCGCTACGTAGGCTTTTAGTAGATCAAGAATTGTTAGGTTAGCTATTTCACTTTGGCCATCCGTTTGTGGGTGATAGGCCGAAGAGAAGTTTAGCCTTGTCCCTAAATTCTCAAAGAGACCCTTCCAGAAATTACTGGTCATTTTAGGATCTCTATTCAACACTATGGACATCGACAAGCCATGGTACTTGAAGATTTGTGATATGAGGAGGGTTGCCATTTCATGGGCCTTGATAGTCTTTTTGACAAGTATAAAATGAGCTTGTTTGCTGAACCTGCATACTATCATCCATATTCTCGTATTTCCATGGATAGACTTAGACAATCCAAAGATAGAATCCATGGATATGATCTCCCATGGTGAATAAGGGATTGGCAAAGGTTGAAACAATCTAGGTTGCTTCCCTCTATCAAACTTCGTATTTTGGCATACCACACATTTAGAAACATACTCTTGTATGTTTGCTTTCATGGCAGGCCAATAGAAATATGTTTCAATCCTTTTTAGGGTAGATTGAATCCCTCTATGCCCCGCATAAGGAGGAGCATGAGATTCATACATTACTTTCTCGCGTAGTGAGTTGGTAACACATAGTTTATTGCCATAGAGAAGATAACCATCTTGTAAAGTAAATGGTTCCTCTTTCTTCCCTAGTGCAAGGACTGAAATTACATCTCTAAAATCGGGATCAATAGCGTACCCATCTATCATAGAAGATAGATCTTTGTGAATTGCTATGGAAACCGCATTGACTCTCGGCAGTCTTGATTATGTTTTCCAGCAATGTGAACAATATGAAAATGAAATTGCAAAAGGAAATTTGCCCAACTCATTTGTTTGTTGGAGAGCTTGGTCTGCGTCATGAAGTACTTAGGGCTTTGGTGATCCATCCGCAGAATGAAAGGAGTCCCCAATAATTAGTGCTTCCATGAATCTAGGCATGTAGAACTATGAGGAGTTCCTTTTCATATATGCCTAGAGCTTGCTCAATAGGGTCGAGCCTTTGACTTTCATAGGCTATGGCGCGCCCTTCTTGGAGCAAAACAGCTCCAAGCAATCACCATAAGCGTCACATTGGACCTCAAATGGCTTTGAGAGATCCGATAGTGTAAGCACATGTTGAGAGATAAGCTTTTCAAAAGCATTGTTCTCCTTGGTAGACCATGTATACCTAACGGTTTGATTTGTTGGGTCATGTAATGGTCCCGTGATTTGTGAGAACTTTTCTATGAAGCATCTATAGTATGCATACATACCTATAAAGCTTCTTAGTTCATGAAGATTCGTTGGATTAGGCCATCCTTTTATTACCTCTAGCTTTGATGGATCCATTTGGATGCCATCTTAAGAGATATGTGACCTAAATACTGAATCTATAGTATGCACACATTAGTTCATGAAGATTCCTTGGATTAGGCCATCCTTTTATTACCTCTAGCTTTGATGGATCCATTTGGATGCCATCTTAAGAGATATGTGACCTAAATACTGAATCTCTTGTAAGAAAAACTCACTTTTCTTTCGATTAATATAAAGTTTATTCTCTCATAAGACTTGAAATATTACCTGGAGGTGTTTCTTGTGTTCGTCTAATGAATTAGAGTAGATGGTAATGTCATCAAAGAACACTCCAGTAAAGGTTTGGTGAGGCGTGAATAGCTTCTCCATCAAGCGGTTGAATGTGGTTGGTGCATTGATCAAGCCAAAAGGCATGACAATGTATTTGTAAAGACCAAACGTAGTGAAAAATGCGGTCTTTACAATGTCTTGAGGATCAACTATCCTTATTTGATGGTAGTCACTTTTTAGGTCAATCCTACTGAAGTAGGTTGACCCTTGTAGCTTATCAAATAGGTCTTCTACCTGTGGAATGGGAAACCTATTCTTGACAGTGATCCTATATAGTGCTCTATAGTCAACACACATACGATATGTGTCGTCTTTGTTTTGCACTAATAACACTGGTGAGCAAAATGGAGATGAGCTAGGCCTAACCATGCCCTTCTCAACTAACTCATGCACTTACCGCATAATCTCCTCTTGTTGAGCTAGAGAAACTCTATAAGGAGGTTTATTATGCGGTGAACTTCTTGGAAGAAGTTCAATTTCATGGTCATCATTGCCTCGTTTAGGAGGTAGTTCACAAGGGATGTCGTCAATAAAAACATCTTGAAATCCCTTGAGAAAATTGGATAACTCTAATTCCTTGTGATTATTTATATTTCTTTTGCTAAAGCATTAGGTTCATTTTGAGAATCTTTAATAAAAACCATGTACATGGAAATAGAGTTCTTTATTGCCTTATTGAAATCTTGCATATGTATAATGGGTATGGTGTTACCCAACTCCTTAGCATCTATGTACATATATTTTTCCCTGAACCTAAAGTAGATTTTCCTTTCAGGGAATTTAACATTAGCATCCATGAAATCCAACCATGGTGCCCCTAGGATTACGTCCTCGGGCTTGAGAGGAGAGATAAAGCCCAGATAAAGAAGTCCTCTTTGTACACATAGCTTTGGACATGGAGACTCAATTTCCCAATTAAGGGAGTGACTGAAGCTTCTAGCCCTTTGAAAGCACCATTGGCAGGTAGGACATCTCCCATCTCATATAGGCTTGGATGCCTAGATTGGTGGCCAACTTTGTGGCTATGAAATTGTGAGTAGAACCAGGGTCAAAGAGAATAAAAGCATCATGTTCTCTTACCTTTCCCCAAGCATGGCATGGAGGAGATCCCTTGTGGTGAGTTTACTCTTCTTGGATTTTGACCAAGGTAGCTCTAGGAGGCTCATGGCGGGTGTTCTTTTGGGGGCAAGCACGGTACACATGCCCTTGCTCGCCGCATTTGAAACAACGGTTATCCTTGCGATAGCGCTCAAGCTCTTCAGGAGAGAGTTTGTTTTTGCCTTTTGTAAACTCCCTTCTCCTTAGCTTTGTTGTTATTGGAATTGCCCTTGGGAGACTTTTGGACATTGTCCTTCCCCTTAGGCTCATTGGAACCCTGGTTTTCTGTGGGCTTAAGATTTCTCTTAGCCCTTGTTTGGAAATTGATTTGTGAAGCCACCATGGTATGGTGTATGACCGCACATATGGTACGTGGCCTTTGGGAGTTGACATACTCCACCATATCTTCAGTTTTAACACTAGTTTGGTACCAAAACAAGACACTTTCAGTGTTTTTTTTTAACAAATTTAATTTAAATGCTACTTGCAGTAGACGGTTTATTTAGGAAAACCCTCTTGATATGCTTAAATAAGACAGCGATTGAAGAAATTGCCTTTATAAGCTCAAGAAAAAAATGAAGCGACCTTGTAGAAAATTTTAGGTGACTCTTCCAAAATTTTGCTATAGATAATTGAAAGTTTCATGTGCAAAAAAATTGACTTTGGAGTATATAAAATAATGGAAAGTTCCATGTGTTTGATATGGTTATTTCAAGCATGTCGTCTTATACATAGAGAAATATGTTTATGATGTATTTGTGAGTTTTATAATGTGATACATTGCTTGCCCTTTCCATTGAGCACTCAAGGTGGCAAGTAGAAGGGTTTTTGTATGCAACAATTATTGGATCATTTCAAATATTCAAAACTACATAAGAGAAAACTTTCATATTTTCATTCTTGAGACAAGCATTCAAAATCTCAAATAATATCAAACTTTCCATGTAGATCAACTAAATGCATCAAAGTATGTGGTACATACACAATTGGGGTGCTTAAAACCTTGGTTTCACTATTATTATGGAGAACTCAAGATTTTGAAGAGTTTTTGCACGATAAAAATATCAAATTAGAGTTCAAGCAACGAGATTTAATTGAGTTAGGGAGCCCAAAAAATACGTAGTTTCTTGGTTTAAACATACAAAGTCATTTATAGTCGTCAAATTGCACTAGAATAGTACCAATTTCATGAGGGAACCTTTGGAATACCAAAATTATGCTCTTATTCAGCACGCGCTCAAGTATGAAATTATGTCTATAGCTTGCACGTGACTTGAAAACTTATCTTTGGATTTCATTCCATTGTTTTGTAACACTAAGTGCTAACACTTGGCTTTTATAAACATCAAAAAGGCCATATCTACAAAAATATATAATAATTTTATGATTTTTTGGCAAAACAGCTTGAAATTTTACTCAAATTTATGTCTTAGAACTTACGATAATTCTCTCCATTCAGATTTTATTTTGATATGGAGAAAAATCCAGTGTTTTCTTTCCCTCATAACCAATCTATGCCAAAACTTGGTAGAAAAACAGGACACTTTAGTGGCTCAGGACACTAAAGTGTCCAATTACAGAACTAGTGTTAAGCCTGCACAAAATTGTTGTTTTTGCTCTCCAAAATCCATCTT
This sequence comes from Adiantum capillus-veneris, assembly GCF_014529385.1. Classification (NCBI taxonomy): domain Eukaryota; kingdom Viridiplantae; phylum Streptophyta; class Polypodiopsida; order Polypodiales; family Pteridaceae; genus Adiantum; species Adiantum capillus-veneris. Next base: position 16,660,230 of record NC_140950.1, read on the forward strand.
TTTGAAGACAGTGTCTTTGAGATGTATGTCCCAAAACTTTTCTACATATTTATAAATAGATTCGTAAGGAGAGAGCTTCAAGCTTTGCCATTCTATGAGTACTGTCTTTGGCATCGGTAGTCAAAAACTACTTCATGATGGAAGCTCTTAAATGTTTCCATGTTCGTGGAGCTTCACCGCTTTCCCGTAGGCTAGACCACCATTGCCTGATGGACTTATGGACATTCATAGCTACATGGTGTAGCTTAGAGGACTCCGTGAAGCCCTCATCTCCAAACGCCGCATTGAATTGTTGGATGAAAGCCAAGACTTTGTCGGTAGAACAAAAGGTGCAATCGTAGGTAAGGAAAGAGATGTTCTTTCCTCCCTCTTTGAACTTCTTGAGCTTGAACAACCTCTTCCACACGGCATAGGATTTCTTATGGCCTCTTCTTTTTCGTGGTTCAAAAATTGCACCATCACTTTCTTGAGAAGATGAAGAATTTAAGGAGGATGGAGAAGAGGGTGACCTCTTTCTCGCCTTTGTTCCTCCTTGTCTGCACCATCACTTTCTTCATAACAGAAAGAGGATGAAGAAGATGGAGAAGAGGGTGACCTCTTTCTTGCTTTTTTCCTCTCTTGTTTTCTGTCATCCCTCTTTGAATTATGGTGTGGAGAGGTGTGCGATGGTCTTCTCTGTTTAGGAGGTGATGGAGAGCGTTTTGCCCGCCGTTTTTGTGGAGCCATCTCCGCCGAGGTGGCAGGAGACTCACTTGTTTCTCATTCTTTTGGTGGGGGCCCTTGAGTTCTCCTTTGGAAACGAGATGCGTCATCAAAAAGTAAATTTTTGAGCCCTTCGTATGGATCCTCTTTTTCTTCCCGAATTGGAGAGAGGCCTCTTTTGGAAGTCTCACAAGGAGGCTTCCTAGGTACTCTCTCTTCTTGGTGGGAAGTTTGGAGGATCCCATGAGCACAAAGCTGCCGTTGCACTTCACTTTGGAGGGATGGATTGCCCATGGATTGTTGAAGCCTAGAAACAAGGTAGCTAACAAGCATAGGGGCATCATTAGTAGCCTGCTTATTAGCAAAATCAAAGCTATCAACATTAATTTCACTCTCTTTACTATTGTCAGCCATTCTAACAACTTTTAGGTGTAAACGTTTTTAGCTGTACTTTGGCACTTCAAGCCCTAGTTGCTACTCCTCTTTACGCCTTTAGAAAGCACTCAAGCTACTGTACCCGTGGCTCAAATATCATTAATTGCAAGGAATAGAAGAGAGGGTCTTTCAACACCAAAACAATACCGGATCCTGTCAAGCTTTTAATAGCTTGTGGACTCCACTATTAAGACCATAGCTCTCAATGGTGATGCCCCGTTATCTGCACGAAGGTAGGCGCACTGCAAGGCCAAAAAATCCCTATTCTACTTACTCAATTGCAATTAATAATACCAACCATTTATAGCTAGCTTGAGGACCTCCCTTCTTGAGCAAGAAAAGAGAAACCTTGTGCTCTGATGCCAATGTAACAATTAATGGCCTAGTAACTTGTGTGTAGCTGAAAATAGCATCAACATAGTGAGCATTTCATTAGAATAGATTCCTAATGAGCATAGCAAGAGTTCTTGGATGGAGAGAGCAACAAAAAGCATAACACCTAGTTAGATAGGCATGAACAATACTTCAAAAGAGAGAGAAATTAAGCTATTGACAACAATCGACGACCGGATTTACATGGAGCCGGTCCCCCTCCCAAAAGGCTTTGTATTATAGGTTTCCCCCATCAAAGGAGACATTTTATAATACAATACTTTGTGTTCCTTCAATAACTTGCTAGTGCAATTAAGATGGAAGCGTCAAGTACCATGCACACACTTATAAAACACAACATCAATTCCCTCACGGTCTCAGAACCAAGGCCTCACACACCTTCGAAGATGGTGAGAGCTAGCGGGGTATGAGAGTAGATTGAGAGGAAGGAGTAGTCTTACGAGAAAGAAGTATATCTCCTCACATAATCACTCATAAAAGCTTGGCATAGCTTAGTAATTAGCATGGTAGAGGAGATGAGCATGCATTGAAGCTTGGCTCTTGGTTGGATTTGAATCACAAAGCCAAGAGTTGTTGGTGTAGGCCTCCCTTATCCTCAAGATTGGAGTAGATGATGAGCTTTCCATTAAATCTTGAGAAGGAGAGAGAGAGAGAGAGTGTTCTTGCTTCACACATGAGATTGCGTGAGTGTGTGTGTGATAATGCCTTGTCAAAATTAGCTCCCTCTCTCTCTTGGTCGACCCCTCATGCTTTTTACTCATGTTGACACCCCATTGGACCTTGCAAAGCCTAGCCAATGATAATTAAGAAGCATAAGTGATAGCCTTGTGACATCTGTCCCCCTTTCCCCTTTTTTGAGAGCTTTAGGTAATTAGTTAATGCAATTAAACTCTCATTGGACCCCTTAGTCTTCTAGCCAATAGGAATCAGGCAAACCATTAGGCTGTTGAATGCTCATTGGACCCCTTGGGAGACTGTCCAATAGTCTTCTAGAGAGCTTAATTCTTATTAGTTCTTTTATCAAGTGTTTTAAAGTGAATGAAACTAGATATACTCTAGCCTAATTCTCATTGGTCCGCCTCTATATATAGCCATCCAATAGGATTTGAGTTCACCTTGGGGGTACCTGGGCTAGGAACCTGACACGTGTTCCCTATTCCCTTTGTGCAAAGGGCTTGCAAGTGTGTGTGTGTGTGTGTGTGTGTTTCTCTCCCATCACCTACTAAAAGGGCTCTATTGTAGAGTTATGTAGAGTTTTGCCGCCATGTAGTTGATATTGAGTAGTGATGAGAGTTATGTAGAGGTTTGCCGCCATGTAGTTGATATTGAGTGCATTCACCGAAAAAGAGAAGAGAATATATATAGTAGAAACAGATAGTTCTTCTTCTTTCCATGAATGAGAGGGAGATGGTAATAGAGATCTTGCACCACCTCCCTCAAATGTGTACATATTAGGGTTTCAGTAAGTTTCTATGTATTCATCTCAACAATTGAATATGAGCTCTACTACTCTTTATATACAAACTTTAAAGGCTGGAGTAACCCCAAGTGAAATAGGGCACCCAAGTTTTTGGCTAAATGTAGTTTTAAACTATGGAAAACATCCTCTCTTTGCTAAAAACAAGGTCTTCCTTTTATAAGTCAATTCTTCCCTCCCACCATTTGATTTTTCTGGTGTATTCTAATCAATAAAACAAAATCTTGACACCTAATGTGATTGTAAGTGAACTAGACCACACCTTGATGTCTTGACACAACCACAACACTCATCATACCGCCCAAAGTATTTGTGATGCAATATTCATATAAATAATATGCAGAGAATATGTTTTTAGTTTTGTCCCTACAATAAGTCTATTTTTCACATAAACAATGACTAAAAATAATATTCCTAGGGTTAGGAAATATTAAAAGCACGTTGCTATTTAAAATCACTAAAAAACAAGAAAGTAGAAGAAAGCTCAAAAATCTAAAAAAAGAAAATTGTTCTAAAATTGAACCACGGTTTCACTTATTCTACCCAAGCTAGGAAACAAATTTGCTTTTCATAAAAAACCACAAAAATCACTAAAAATAAGATTTTTACAAAGTTGAACCTTAGCTCCCCTGGACCTCATAGAAGAAGGATTCAGCCATGTTTTTCACCAAAAAAAAACACCAAAAAGCACATAAAAAAGAAAAAATATTTTTTTTCTAAAACTTAACCAAGTGTTTTTTTGCCCTAATTGCTCCTTGTTTTTCACTTTGAAACGTCACATCATCACATAGTAAGCATTCTAGAACAAAAAATAATGTAAATCACTTAAAAATCAACTGGAGAAAGACAGTGGCTTTCTCGGTTGGTAGTGCTCCTGTGCCAGATTGGATGCCAGGAGAGGGTTTCAGGTGGATTCCTCCAGGGACTGCAGTTCGGTACTTGGGTTATCAGGTTGGTTTGGATTTGTCCCCCGAGCAGCAGATTGCTCCTCTTCTCCTGTCCATCAGGAGAAAGTTGTTACATTGGAGCTCAGCCCGACTGTCGCTGGCTGGTAGAGTAGTAGTTGCCAACCAGGTGTTGTTGGCGACTATGTGGTACATCACTTCTTGCTGGATCTTCTCGAGTTCTTGCATCAGCCAGGTACAGAGGCTGATCAGGAACTTCTTTTGGTCAAGTCCCGACACTCAGATTGCCCGAGCCAAGGTGGCTTGGTCGGTCATCACACTTCCTTGTTCTCAGGGAGGGCTTGGGATCATTGATCCAGCACAGCAGAGTAGAGCCCTTCTTGGGAAGTTCGTCGTCAGAGGACTTCTTCCAGGCGAGGAGCCCTGGAAGGAGTTCTTGTTGCAGAGGCTTCGTGCCAAGGTGCCTCAGTCAGGAGGCCCTTGGAAACCTTCGACCAGATGGATCTTTACAGAGTTGCGTCGAGTTGGTTTGAGCAGGAGACTGGAGGACCGATTCCCTGTGAGTCTGCTTCGTTCTTGGGAGCTATTACGGCGTGGCCTAGAGCAGAGACAGCCGACGTGCACGGAGGAGCGCCTACGGCAGCCCCTCATCTGGAACCCCATGGTTAGCACTCAGCGAGGCCACTTGGTTGGGAGTAGGCCTCATGTTTCTTGGGGTCCCATGGCAGCAGGTCCAGGGCGCTCTCTAGGTGACTGGCTAGAGTTCACAGGTTTGTCAGAGGAGGTGCAGGTTGTCCAGCTACAGGGCATGAGAGGGGTTCAGAGCATGTGTCAGGACATCTCAGAGTCAGTTCCAGCTGACTGGCTCACGCCTCTCGAGCCAGTGGCACCCCGGTGGATGGGAGACTTCACACGACTAGAGGTTCTCATTTCAGTCACGGCTTGCTTAGAGACTGTCCCAGCCTTGTTCTTCGAGCTTCAGGGTGGGGGACGACTATAGAGAGTTGCAGTAGAGGCCCCGCAGGTCGCAGAGTGTTGTTTCCAGAGGATCCGAGTTGTGGGCATCTGTGGGAGGACTTGCTTCATAGACCCTGACCCAGCAGCTCTTGAGACAGGACACTGGAGGCTATGGGCTTGGGAGTGCTATCCACTGGCACGAGTACAGTGGGATCCTGGTGAGTGGCTGTGGAGGGACCCATTCTCTTCTGCAGACCGCCCAGGAGTCCCTTTCTTTCCATACACTGTTCGGCTTGGACGTCAATTACTTGCAACACAGAGTGAGGCCCGCCCCGCTGCAGCACGTCATTGGCAGGAGGAGGGTCTCACAGTTGAGTTCTTGGCAGCTTTTTGGCAGAGGCTGTGGGACTCCAGACAGCCGAGGCACGTCACCTTGTTCCAGTGGTTGGTTGCACACAGAGCCACAGCAGTAGGGAGCTGGCTTGTACATAGTGGTCTCTCGGCCGCATGTACAGCCTGTCACCAGTTGGTGGAGAGTCAGCGTCACTGTCTTTGGGACTGTCCCTTGGCCCAGCAGGTGTGGCTACGAGTTCTTCGGCTGATGCTTGCCCTCTCCACGGCTCGACATTACACTTGGGGGGCAGCGGCTTGGTCCACCCTCACGGGCCCGGCACTTCAGTTTGAGCTATCTTCCACCAGCAGGATGATAGTGATACAGGGGGGTCGACCTACACTCCAGCCTGCTACAGACCTTACTCCACAGGAGTGGAGCAGTGAGAGAGCGGAGTGTTGGGAGCTCATCAGCGGCCTAGCTCTCTGGTTCATCTGGCGGGCCCGTTGTTTCCGCATCTTTGAGGCTCGCCTTGTACCACCAGCAGAGACTGTTCGTGACTTTTGGCTAGAGCTGATCCATACTCTCAGAGGACAGCTTGAGGGACTACAGGGCAACTCCGATCGCATGCGGGAGCGCCGCGAGGCTTTTCTTCGACTTTGGCGCCCTGGGCCGTTCTACTCCATGGTCCAGGGGGTGCTCAGATGGCACTACTGTCCACCTGTGTGGCTTTTCCCTCCTCCCATCTCTTGATTTAGCCCCATTGTACATATGCTATTTTTTCATTGGGAGAGTCTCCCCACCATGCTTGTTGTAGCCCTCTCTTGCAGAGGTGGATGTAGCCCTATGGGCAGTTTTCATTAACTAATAGAAGGATCTTTTTTTTATATAAAAAAAATCAAGGATCTTAGACCTTGGACAATAAAACAGTTTTAGAAGGCCATGGAACTCTACAAGGGTGGGGTATGCACCATATCTTCTATCCTTGGAAACTCAAATGGGAATCAAATCGTTCTTATTGGTCTATGGTTGCATAGTGGCCATTTTTTTCCATAAGGACAATAGCCAAATATATGACCATTGTGCAACAAGACAGAAAAATAGCCATGAAACTTTACATGGGTGGGGTATGTACCATATCCTTTGACCATGCCAAGTTTTATGGACATGAAATCATGTCTTGTTAGTTTAGGGCTACCTAATAACAATATTATTTTCATAAAGGTTACGAATGAGCCATATGGAAATTGTGCAGCCTTGGATCAACAAGACAATTGTAGAAGGACATGAAACCTTATAGAGGTGGGATATGCACCATATAAAACTTTTGAGGGGGGAAGTATGCACCATAGCCCCAACTCCTGACACATTTCATGTCCATCAGATCACATTTCTTTGGTCGAGGATTGCACAATAGTCATATTTTTGCCATATGGTCACAAATGAGCCAGCTATGACAAAAATATGGCCATTGTGCAGCTTGGACAAGCGATATGGTTTCAAAATGGCAAGAAAATTTGCAAGGGTCAGGTATGCACCATATCAGACACTCTTGAAAAGTTTCATGGGCATTGAATCACATGTCATGAATCTAAGGTTTCACAATGGCCTTTTTTGGCATACGGATCCCTATAGCAAAAGTACGGCAATTGTGCAATCCTAGACCAAAAAGATGGTTTTAGTGGACCTTATCCTCTACCTCTGCAAATTTTCATAAGAATCGGATCATGTCTCATTGGTTTAGGGTCACACAATTGCCATATTTTTACCATAGGGCAACAAATGAGCCCTATTTTAACAACCTAGCAATTGTGCAACTCGAGACCAACGAGATGGTTTTAGTTAGCAATGAAACTTCATTCAAAAATACAAAAAAGGTAATATGTATTACAAATCAATGAGACAAGGTACAACAAATCAACAAGACAAGGTAAAAGTCTTGGAAAATACCATACTAGATTCCAGGATGAAGAGTATATAATGTGAGGCTCATGGGCAATCATGATGATGAGAACAATGTTGCACAAATTGTGCATTATGGGAGTGATTGTCAGTGAAATAACAGTTGGTTCTCACATATGATCACACGCTACTCCTCGGAGCTACCTACCTCTACATGATGGTACGATATATGTAGTAGGATTACCATCTATAAGAACATTAAAGAAAATCAAGCTACATGCTTGCTACATGCAACAACTTTAATTAATATTACAACATAAAAGGACAAATAAACCATTTGTTGAACCACAAGCTTTTGTAACTACTTTGAGAAGTAATACTCAAACTTAATCTCTTGTTAAGGGACAAAGGTGTATTTCTCTACAAAATCCATGCTAGAAACTACAGTACCAATTGGAAAGGAGGCAAGGTAAGCACAGAACTGGCAATCTTGCCACTTTGTGTGATGCGTATGCTATACATATGGATACACAGAAGCCATAAAATCTTGCATAAATAAGGGATGTGGTGCACAATTGGGTGTAAGCTACAATATTTGAGATGTGCTACCTCTAAGCGCTATATATGTGTGGTAGTCATACTACTACCATGTAACTATCTTAGCCTCATCACCATCACTCATCATACTGTAAGTCATGAAATATCCCCACATTGCACACACATATACTCCACACAAAAAAACTAATGAGAAGATTCCCCATCTACACTCTCACATAGCAAATAGTTAATGAAAACTTGTGGCCCCATTGGAACCTCTCCATAGCATGGCTAGAAAGAGTGTAAAACACGTCATACATCAGTTGGAAATATATATGATATCTAAAATAGCAAGTCTCTCTCTCATGGATAATGTGCACATACCAAGGCTTGCATGCCTCAAAGGTGCACTAGCCAATGGTGAGCTCAAGGTGGACATCGTAGAATGCATGGAAGAGCAAAGTATGCATGATCTCAAGAATGCGAGCACCATGCTATACATGTTTCTTGCAACCAACCATATGTCAAATTTCCTTTCTAAAGTTTGACAAGGTGAAAAAATTCTCCCCTTAAAGCTCATCTATGTTTCTTATGCATGGATCCAAAATGTGTGAGTATCAAGGAGCATGCCCACTACTCACCCAAAGATCCTCACCATGCCCCAAATCAAGCCGTTGTCTCCTAAGGCACCTACCAAGCTAGGTGGGCCAACAAATGGATAACTCTTGAGAAACGGCTCCAAAAATACATGTGATGGATGCACTTGCAACTACTGCAATGAATTTGTGACAAGATGCAAGTGTGTCCTTGGATCCTTGCCTAGATAAAAAGATGTGCGCCCACTTGACACTATCTACCACTGCTACAGTGGCCTTGTGGGTCTTTGGACTATGGATCTCAGCAGCTGCACATGTCTTAACACTAGGTTGGTAATGGGACACTTTTATGTCCTGGGACACTTTTATGTCCTGTTAAGTGACCATTTTCCTTGAATTATGTCAAGAGTTTCAAAATTGATTTGGAGGTGCTATCTGTCTAGAAAGTTGTATCATGAGCTGAAAAAAACTCGACATATTTTTGGAATATCAATTCCATCTTTAACCTTGTCCTTGCACAACATTTCACAACCTAAACTGTGTAAAAAAACGGGTCCTGTTTTTGGCTTTTTTCAACTTTTTGCAGCTATACCACTCTATAATTCATGCTTGTGAGGTCTATAATGCTAGAGAACTATCTTTAGTAGTACTCAACATGTCCTGATGCTTTTAGGGAGAAATAAATGTTAAAGTTGTAAGTTATGACCAAATTACAAAAATTGTCAAATCCTATCTTTAGCCAATTTTAGCTCTTCTATGATTTTTTTTTGGTGGCTTTCATGATATCCAAATGCAGTTTTGATTTTCTATGTCGCATATTGTAACATAAAGCTAATATTCCTTGAGTTTTGGGGCACCCAATACCCTATTTTTCATAGTAGACAACGATGGTTGATTTTTCAATCATAGAAGAATACGAAACACTCTAGTATATCAAGTATATCCTTTTCAATATTGTTAGTTTCTTGTGACAACTACATGCATTTTGTAGGTAGGAACTATATCTAGTCATACGGATCAAATTTGGCTAGATATTGAATAGTTTCTATGGGATTCTACAACTCATAATGTTGAACCCAGTTTTTTCATGTTGGCTTTATTTAGCACTTCATCTTTGTCCCCAAGATTCCCCTTGGTAAGAGATGTATTATTCTTTTGACATGCTCCATGGCTCCTTATGAACTTAAAGGACAATAGGGAACTAAGAAAACATGCATATATTATTTGTCTTGAGTGTGGCTATAGAAACTTTGATGATAGGTTTGCAGAATGGTAAAAATTCAACTTTTTTGTACCTATTTCTTTTGGCAAAACAAAAAAAAGTGAGTAAGAAGCAATCATATGTTCTGATCACCAACCTATTGAAGTTAACTAGGGAATTTATCTCAAGTCCTACAAAAATCCCTAATCTTATTTTTATGCAACAAAGCGTAAGAAATGACTGTTTTGATGAAAATGTACTGGTCCATCAGCTTTGGAGGCTTGGTGTGACCAAAAGATGAGAAATTTTACAAGTTTCTTATCTTTTCCATGTGTAGTAGGCCTTGAACTATAGCCTCATGAAAGGATTTTACAAAATGAGTGGATCTACTATGGTTTTGGAGGTTTTTTTCAAAACCCTGAAAGGACACTTTTATGTCCTGTTAGGTTACCAACCTAGTGTTAATGAGACAAATCTAATGCAAGAATTCAAGTACATGAAGCAAGATTGATGTCTCTAAAGTATGTCTTTGAAATGATGCCTACACAATATTTGGCCCCCAAGTTGCTAAATGTGCAGAACATCAACAAAGAAGAAGTTTGGGAAGCTAAAGCAGGGTCATCATGTGCCTCCATGCCAACTTCAAAGGGTGCTCCAAGTGCAAGAAATGGAAATTCACTCGGATCTAAACAAAGTCCAGTTGATGAAATGAAGCAATTATGCTATGTTAATAGAGTGATGATATATTCCGCAATTGGTGACACCATATGAATCTGGCCAAAAACCCCACTATGAGAGGCGTGACCTTGCCAATTCGTGCCACATCTATTAGTGGCGCTATGGATGATGAGCTCAATGGTGAAAGTATTGAGAAAAGCGATGAAGGAGGATGAGTAGGCAAACTTAGGGAGAGAAGAAGTGCCCAATTAGAAAGTGGTGACTGCCTCGATTTTAGGGAGATAATGGAATCCTTCGGCCGAGAATCTTGATAGTGCAAATAATGCGTTTTGAATTTTGTGGATAGGATCCTTATGATGTGTATCATGGTTTTAAGACCTTGAAGATTGTGAGTCCATGCTTAGTTAGGGAAAGGAGTGTTAGAGTAGTTGGTGATTTAATCAATAAGGCACGATCATCTCCAAAACTTACACACACACACACACACACAAATACACTGAGCTTTACAAAAAAAGGGTTTGCATTCTCTTGTAATTTCAATGAATATAAATTTATGTAATGTAACAAAGATAAATCATGATAAGATTACATCAATGATTTTTTTAAATAAATATAAATAAATTATTAACTAACTTTTTTTTCAATATAAGTAAGAAACTTATACTTTAATGAGTTATTATATTAACAATAGTTTTATCCATTTAGTTTAATTATACAATATTTTAATATGAAATTCTCTTTGAATTTTTTAAATAATGGTATGAGTTTCAAAATAAATATTTGGATGAATTATGCATTTTTTAGATCATTTTGTTTTGGTTTTTAAATTAAAAAAAGTGATGTGGTAGAGCTGAGGTGACCATGCATACATGAGATGGTCATCCATGTGGGGAGCTCATGTGACTAGTTAATAATGTGGATAGCATAGGTGGAAATTTGAGGTGCAAAAGGGTGCCTTTCATTTACCATGTCAGATGATGACATGTCCAATTGGTGACATCAATTGATTAGATGGAGAAAAAATGTGGATGATGAGTTGGAGAGGTGATGTGGCACGCAAAGTGTCTTATGTAGTGGCAATTGATAATTGTGAAAAGAATGTGGTAGTAATTAAACAACACAGAAATCATGTGTGAGTGCGGGGTGGTAAGTGGGGATTGACTAAGGTTGTCAATCATGGACGAGTGGACCTGATTAGTTAGGTAACTATCCATTCTTTCGCACTAAAACGTTTAGAAACTTCTTCATTTGGAAGAGGAATCCACCAACGGCTGTACCCTCACATATATTAGGGGAAAAAAAGCGTTGGCTAAGGAAACCATAATCTAAATGACGAAGTTATAGAGCCGGAATAAATTTTTATTTAGTCCTATTTCCATTGCCAGACAGGACTAGGTCTCTTTCTAGGGCTATAAACCTAAACCATTGTCAATGGTAAGGGTGAATTCCCTGGAATTTTTCTTGTTTAAGGACTCTCACTTGAGTAGACCTAGAGACCTGTCAATGGTCCTATCTCGTTTTTGGTATCGATGGGATCGGGGATCTTACATAAGTGTCCTGAGACACTAAAGTGTCCTGTTTTTCTACCATGTTTTGGCAATTTATTTGTCAAGCTAGAAAGAAGTTTTTTACACCTTGCTTCTACCATAGATTGGTTATGAGGGAAAGAGAACACTGGATTTTTCTCCATATCAAAATACAATCTGTATGGAGAGAATTCTTGTAAGTTCTAAGACATAAATTTTAGTAAAATTTCAAGCTGTTTTGCCAAATCATAAAATTATTATATCTTTTGTAGAGATTGCCTTTTTTATGTTTATAAAAGCCAAGTGTTAGCATTTAGTTTTACAAAACAATGGAATGCACTTCAAAGATAATTTTTCAAGTCACATGTAAGCTATAGACAAAATTTCATACTTGAGCATGTGTTGAATAAGAGCATAATTTCGGTCTTCCAAAGGTCCCCTCATGAAATTAGTACTATTCTAGTGCAATTTGACAACTACAAATGACTTAGTATATATTTAAACCAAGAAACTACGTATTTTTTGGGCTCCCTAACTCAAGTAAATCTCGTTTCTTGAATTCTATCTTGAATTTTTTATCGTGAAAAAACTCTTAAAAATCTTGAGTTCTCCATAATAACATTGAAACCAAGGTTTTAAGCACCCCAATTGTGTATGTACCACGTACTTTGATACATTTCGTCGATCTACATGGAAAGTTTGATATTATTTGAGGTTTTGAATGCTTATGTCTCAAGAATGAAAATATGAAAGTTTTCTCTTATGCAGATTTGAATATTTAAAATGATCTAATACTTATTGCATACCAAAGCCCTTCTACTTGCCACCTTGAGTGCTCAATGGAAAGGGCAAGCAATTTATCACTTTCTAAAACTCACAAATACATCAAAAACATATTTTTCTTTGTATACAAAGATATGCTGGAAATGACCATATCAAACACATGGAACTTTCCATTATTTTATATACTTGAAAGTCAATTTTTTTGCACATGAAACTTTCAATTATCTATAGAAAAATTGTGGAAGAGTCACCTAAAATTTTCTACAAGGTCGCTTCATTTTTTCTTGAGCTTATAAAGGCAATTTCTTCAAAGCGTCAATCGCAGTCTTACGAGGGTCAACTTGATGAGTATAGTTCTTGATCATGATACATTCTAAAATACAAGGTTATATTTTTAAAAGACCCTCTAGCTAACATATTTAAGCATATCAATAGGGTTTTCTTAAATAAACCGTCTAATGCAAGTAGCATTTAATTTAAATTTGTTAAAAAAGGACACTTAAAGTGTCCTGTTTTGGTACCAAACTAGTGTTAACCACCATCAATTTGCCCCACACAATATAGTTCTGAAATGCTGAGCATCGACCACTAGGGTGATCCAAAATCCAAATGGAATTGAGAGATGCCTTGATCCATGTAAACAATTTTGGGTGTCCCCCTGTCTTTCCTCCATAAAAGCAATGCAACCTCTATAATGTAGAAGTTGCCTTGCCCTATCATGCCTTTTATGCTCTTGAGCTAAGCATTCACCAATTTGACTAGAAAGAATTTACTTATAAAAGGTGTACAACCTGGAAGGATAATTAAGCCCTTTGGACCACGTGAGTTTCCTCCTCGCTATCTGCTTCTTGCATATACACTTCTAGATGAATGCCTGGTGGGTGGGTTTCATCATTGTAACTTTTTTCTTTTTTAGCCGACTCATGAGTTTCCATGATGTTATCTATAGTTGCCAAACTTTTTGGAGAGGGAATATCCTCCATGTAGGCTTCATAGTAATTGTGAGAATTGTACCCTGAAGTAAAATCCCTAGATTTGAATGTCTTCCTTGCAGCAGTGAAACCATCCCCATCCAAAATTCTTTTGCCCTTATCTCTAGTTTTGGGATTTATTGAGGATGAAGGCACATTAATCCCAACACTAGGTTTAAACAATGGTCTCAAGTTGGGTGACTGTCTACCACCAAGTTTTTGTGCGTAAGTAGGTCATGCCTCCCCTTGTTTGCTACTAGGCATAGCCTCTTTCCCTTTGTCTCCTTTTGATATATTCTTCCTAGATATCTATTCTTGAGGAATCATGTTTGTACTACCCAGGTAAGATGGAATAAGTTGAGCAGCTGCAGTGAATGTAGAGCGATTTTGAAAAGTGCCCCTAAGGTTCCACAATGATAGCATGATCCAACAAAATTACCTCATTTCAGGTAAATCTAGTCTCCTCACACTTTCAACTTCAATTTCAATGGTGTTGGGGAATCTTGGGTTTGTTTGCTAGATGATGCAAGCTTTGTTTTGGTTAGGATAGTGAATGGTAGGGGTAGAAAATACCTCTCTAGTGTTGTAGCTAGCTCTCCAAATCAAGGCCAAAGAAAGGTAGGGAGATCAACACACTCGACCCATACATGACATTTAGTCCAAAGCTCATCCTTGATGATCTTGATAGGTTTCCAGGGGATAATGTGGACTCTTTGGCCACAAACCACAACAGTGGATGCTATGAGGAAGGAAATCTTGTCCGTAGGCTTTAAGAACAGGACCTCAACAGGACTTCCAATGAGCCTAAGGGAAGGACAATGCCCAAAAGTCTCCTGAGGGTAACTCCAAAAAACCTAAAGAGAAGGGAGTTTACAAAGGTAAGAACAAACTCTCTCCTGAAGATCTTGAATGTTATCGTAAGGATAACCGATGTTTCAAGTGCGGTGAGCAAGGGCATGCGTACCGTGCTTGTCCCCAAAAGAACAACGGCCAAGATCCTCCTAGAGCTTCCTTGGTTGAAATCCAAGAGGAGGAGACTCACCAAACTCACCACAAAGGATCTCCTCTATGCCATGCTTGGGGAAAGGTAAGAGAACATGATGCTTTTATTCTCTTTGACCCTGGTTCTACTCACAATTTTATATCTATAGAGTTGGCCACCAAGCTAGGCATACAAGCCTATGAGATGGGAGATGTCCTACCCGCAGACAGTGCTTTCAAGGAGCAAGAAGCTTCACTCACTCCCTTAATCGGGAAATTGAGGCTTCATGTTCAAAGCTATGTGGACAAAGAGGACTTCTTTATCTCTCCTCTCAAGCATGAGGATGTAATCCTAGGGGTACCATGGTTTGATCGCGTGGCTACCAATGTTAAATTTCCTGAAAGGAGAATCTCCTTTATGTTCAGGGAAACAGACATGTATATAGATGCTAAGGAAATGGGTAACACTATCCCCATTGTACATACACTAGCTTTCAACAAGTCAATAAAGAGCTCTATTTCTGTGTACATGATTTTTGTTAAAGATTCTCAAAATGAACCTAATGTTTTAGCAAAAGAAAATAAAAGCAACCAAAAGGAATTAGAGTTATCCAATTTTCTCAAGGGGTTTCAAGATATTTTTATTGACGACATCCCTTGTGAGCTAACTCCTAAACGAGGTAATGATGACCATGCAATTGAACTTCTTCCAGGAAGTTCACCGCCTAACAAACCTCCTTATAGAGTTTCTCAAGCTCAACAAGAGGAGATTATGTGGCAAGTGCATGAGTTAGTTGAGAAAGGCATGGTTAGGCCTAGCTCATCTCCATTTTTCTCACCTGTGCTATTAGTGCAAAATAAAGACGGCACATATCGTATGTGTGTCGACTATAGAGCTCTGAATAGGATCACTATCAAGAATAGGTTTCCCGTTCCATGGGTAGAAGACCTTTTTGATAAGCTACAAGGATCGACCTACTTCAGTAGGATTGACCTAAAAAGTGGCTATCATCAAATAAGGATAGTTGATCAAGAGATTGTAAAGACCGCATTTCGCACCACATTTTGTCTTTACGAATACATTGTCATGCCTTTTGGCTTGACCAATGCACCAGCCACATTCAACCGCTTGATGGAGAAGCTGTTCAGGCCTCATCGAACCTTCACTGGAGTGTTCTTTTATGATATTATCATCTACTCTAATTCATTAGACAAACACAAGCAACACCTCCAGGTAATATTTCAAGTTTTAAGAGAGAATAAACTTTATGTTAATCGAAAGAAAAGTGAATTTTTCTTGCAAGAGATTCAGTATTTAGGTCACATTATCTCTCAAGATGGCATCCAAATGGATCCATCCAAGTTAGAGGTAATAAAAGGATGGCCTAAACCAAGGAATCCTCATGAACTAAGAAGCTTTATAGGTATGTGTGCATACTATAGATGCTTCATAGAAAAGTTCTCACAAATTGCGGGACCATTACATGACCTAACAAAGAAAAGCGTTAGGTATACATGGTCTGCTAAGGAGAACAGTGCTTTCGAAAATCTTAAAGAAAAGCTTATCTCTCAAACTATGCTTACACTACAGAATCTCTCAAAACCATTTGAGGTCCAATGTGATGCTTGTGGTGACTGCCTTGGAGTTGTTTTGCTTCAAGAAGGGCACGCCATAGGCTATGAGAGTCAAAGGCTCGACCTTGTTGAGCAAGCTCTAGGCATATACGAAAAGGAACTCCTTGCAGTTCTACATGCCTTAGACTCATGGAAGCACTATTTATTGGGGACTCCTTTCATTCTGCGAACGGATCACCAACGTCTTAAGTACTTCATGACACAGACCAAGCTCTCCGACAAACAAATGAGGTGGGCAAAATTCCTTTCGCAATTTCATTTTCATATTGCTCACATTGCTGGCAAGCATAATCAAGTAGCTGATGCACTCTCAAGACGACCGAGAGTGAATGCGGTTTCCATAGCAACTCACAATGATCTATCTTCAATGATAGATGAGTACGCTATTGATCCCAATTTTAGAGATGTGATTTCAGCCCTTGCATTAGGGAAGAAAGAAGAACCATTTACTTTACAATATGGTTATATTCTCTATTGCAATAGACTATGCGTTACTAAATCACTATGTGAGAAAGTAATGTATGAATCTCATGTTCCACCTTATGTGGGGCATAGAGGGATTCAGTCTACCTTAAAGGGAATTGAAACATATTTCTATTGGCCTACCATGAAAGTGAACATACAAGAGTATGTTTCTAAATGAGTGGTATGCCAAAAGACAAAATTTGATAGAGGGAAGCAACTTGGATTTCTTCAACCCTTGCCAATCCCTAATTCACCATGGGAGAGCATATCCATGGATTTTATCTTTGGATTGCCTAAGTCTATCCATGGGAATACGGGAATATGGACGATAGTAGACAGGTTCAGTAAACAAGCTCATTTTATACTTGTCAAAAAGACTATCAAAGCCCATCAAATGGCAACCCTCTTCATTTCACAAATTTTCAAGTACCATGGCTTGCCAATGTCCATAGTGTCAGATAGAGATCCTAGAATGACCAGTAATTTCTAGAAGGGTCTCTTTGAGAATTTAGGGACAAGGCTAAACTTCTCTTCGGCCTATCATCCACAAACGGATGGCCAAAGTGAAATAGCTAACCTAACAATTCTCGATCTATTAAAATCCTATGTAACGGAAGTAGATCAAAGATCCCAATGGGAGAAGTACTTACCCTTAGTAGAGTATGCTTACAATAACACTGTACATACTTCCACGGGAAAAGCACCTTTCGAGGTAATTGAGGGGAGATCAAAAAGTCCCTTGCTACTTAAGGTACATGGGAAGATCTTCGCTGCAGATGAGTATAGCCGAGACCTACAAGAATCTTTTCAAAAGATTAAGGATGCTATCTCTATCTCACAGCAAAGGCAAAAGGCTACTGCTGACAAGCACAGAAGAGCCCAAGCCTTTAAAGAAAATGATTGGGTCTTATTAAAGTTTCCCAAGGCTCGATTAAGGCACACGACGGGCAAGAATCCTACGGGACAGCAAAAGTACTACGCTAAACTAGCAAAAAGGTACTATGGTCCCTTCCAGATTCTTAGGCCAATCAATGAGATGGCCTATCAACGCAAGTTGCCCAATCATTGGCTCATACACAATGCTTTTCATGTGAGCCTATTAAAGCCTTACAAAGGAGAGCCACCTCAAGAACCAACTATTGAAGACCAACCGGAGATCGAGGACCAAGAGGAGGTGCTACAGCCCGAGTCCATTCTTCGACATGAAGACAAGGTATTAAGAGGCGGTAAGACTATCCGACAATATCTTATTAAGTTTAAGAATTATCCTTTTGAAGATGCTAGCTGGATGCAAGGCATACAATTAAAGGATAACCTAAACCTTGTCAATGCATACAATGCTTCCCAAGAGTAAGCAAATGTACAAAATGCTAAAAATGAACAAATTTTTTGTCTTATAAGACTCTCTTTTTCTTTAGTGTGCACAAAAATGAAGTAGTATGCATGCTTAGATCAAGTTTGCGGAGACGACGTCTCCCAAACACCAAGTAGAGCTTGTCACTCTACTATGGAAGACTGATAGGACTAATGTGCAGAGATGCTTGCAGCAGCCTCATGCTCTCAAGCACCAAATGGACTAGTCATCCATTGTGGAATGATGTCGTAGGGTAACATAGGGATCCTCTACCCGCTAAGAAAAGGACTCATGAATATGCTTTATCTTCTCTACAGCATAGTCAAGGACGACTATGATTTCAAGAGAGAGGTAATGTCATAATAATCAATATCTAATTCTCCTAAATGATTTTCTCATGTTAAACTGATCATTTAATATGGGGAAGTTCCAGGGGAGAAAAAGCTAGAATATTGGCTAAGCTAGCAAACCGGCTACAATAGGGATCCAAAGGGGGGGCCATCTGCAAAAGATCCATGTGCAACAATGGGCTAAAAAGACCCTAAGGTTCAGCCCATTAAGACTTCCAAAATGTTAAGGTTCCAAAAATTCAAAGGTTGTGTCCAAAGGTCAACCCTAGGGGAAATTGGATGCTTTGTGTGTGACCAAAAAGTCTTTTCAAATCCCTACATAGGAGGGGGCGAGCCTTGGAAGTAGGGGATGAGAGAGAAATCCACACACACACACACAAGCCCCCTTTACACAAAGAGAATGAGGGACACATGTCAGCTCCCTCGGCCAGATGCCCACAAGGTGTACCCAATTCCTATTGGATGGCCTTGGAGGTGGACCAATGAGAATTAGGCTAGAGTAAATCTAGTTTAATTAATTTAAAAACACTTAAATGAGAATTAAGTCCCCTAGAAGACTATTGGACAGTCTCCCAAGGGGTCCAATGAGCATTCAGCAGCCCAATGGCTTGCCTGATTCCTATTGGCCAGGAGGCAAAGGGATCCAATGGGAGTTTAGTTTAATTATTAAATTACGTAAAGCTCTCACAAAAGGGGAAAGGGGGACACATGTCAGAAGGCTATCACTTATGCTGCTTAATTGTCATTGGCTTGACTTGGGGAGCGCCAATGAGGGTTGAGCAAGAGCAAATAGCAAGAGGGCTCGCCCAAGAGAGAGAGGGGGGCTGATTTTTGCAAGGCATTATCACACACACTCTCACACAGTCTATGGAGAAGTAAATAAGACTATCTCTTCCCAAGCTTTAATGGAGAACTCATCACCTACTCCAAGCTTGTGAGATAGAAGCCTACATCGACACACTCTTGGCATGTGGATGCAAATCCAACCAAGAGCCAAACTTCAATGCATGATCATCTCCTCTACCATGCTAATTACTAAGCTAATCTATGCTAATATGAGTGATTATGTGACGATATGTACATCTTTCTCGTAAGATACTCCTTCTTACTCTCAATCTACTCTCATACCCTGCTAGCTCTCACCATCTTCGAAGGTGTGTGAGGTCTTGGGTCTGAGAACGGGGATAATTGATGTTGTGTTTGGTAAGTGTTTTGCTTAGTGCATGAAGCTTTCATCTTCATTGCACTAGCTAGTCTTGAAGGAACACAAAGAATTGTATTGTACAATGTCTCTCTTGATGGGAGAAACCTTAATACAAAGCCTTTTGGAGGGGGGACCAGCTCCATGCAAATCCGGTCCTCAACTGTTGTCAATAGCTTAATTTCTCTCTCTTTTGAAAGTATTGTTGATGCTATCTAACTAGGTGTTATGCTTTTTGTTGCTCTCTCCACCCAAGCACTCTTGTAATTCTCATTAGGAATCTATTCTAATGAAATGCCCACTATGTTCATGCTAATTTCCGCTACACACAAGTTATTAGGCCATTAAATGTTACATCAAGCCTGCAGACCATGCTACGAAGGTGGATTGTTTTTCAAACCTCACAATTTTTAAGCGTCTGTCATCGATTTTAACTATATTAAAGAAGTTATAATTGCATCGTTGAGCCTATCTTTAATTGCCCCAGTCACCACGCCTGCAAAATTATTCTACCTTCAAGTCGGCCCAGGGTATAGGCCCTTGGATTTATTACACCCCAAGTCCCCAAGTCAAAAGGTTTCCTTTGCGATCTAGTTAGGCCATGCGTTAAATTAGGTCTCATCTAGGTGGTGGTAGTTAGCCCACTAACTTAATCAATTACTCAAGTTAGCCTAACTAGAAGAACTAACTTGACTAACAATTAGTTCCAATTTCAATTTTAGGCTCATGTGCCCATATCATAGTGTATTTTTCAAGAAAAACCAAATTCAAGCATATATAGGCATGGAGTGTTTATCATAGTGAAAGTGTAGAGAGAAAGAGAGACAGAGAGAAACTCAAATAGAGAGAGAGAGAGAGAGAGAGAGAGAAGTATTGTTGCATTATTGCCAATTTTCCGAATGGCACATGGGGATGTGTTAAAGGTACTTAAAAATACGTCAGCATGCCATACAAACACATCTTGAGAATTTATGAGAGAGAGAGAGAGAGAGAGAAGTATGGTTGCATCATTGCCAATTGTCCAAATGGCACGCGGCGAAGTCTCAAAGACACTCAAAAATATGCCATCGCACCATTCAGCCACATCCTAAAAGCTATGAAAGTTATGAGAGAGAGAGAGAGAGAGAGAGAGAGAGAGAGAGAGAGAGAGAGAGAGAGAGAGAGAGAGAGAGAGAGAGACAGAGAGAAATGGAGACGGTAGATGTTATGAAAGTCTCCCTTGTGAAGGTAGAGAGACAGAGAGAGAGAGAGAGAGAGAGAGAGAGAGAGAGAGAGAGAGAGAGAGAGAGAGAGAGAGAGAGAGAGAGAGAGAGAGAGAGAGAGAGAGAGGGTCAACCACTTTGTGAGGGGGGGGCACCACCAAGTGGTGACCCACCCCTACACCAAGTTGTTAGAGGTGCAACCGTTGAATGATAGTGTCAGTGTTTGCCATAGCTCTAGGCCAGTAAATCTTTTGACCGTTAAGACATTTTCTTCACAAATGGTGAAAAAAAACTTCTAGAAAGAGATTTAAGCAAGATGTGATGATTGATGTACCTTGCAACACGATATAGTTAGATGCATCTAAAATCCATCTAAATTTGTGCTTATGTATTTTGTAAGTTGTAAAGAGGATAGGATTTTTTTTACCATTAACCTCTAATCCAAAGTGATGCAGTGCTCCTTGAAGAAATCCAATTACCTCATTGGTAGTCATGTCTGTCATAATAAATTTTGTTCCATCAAGTCGTCCCAGAGAAGTAGTTTTTTCTAGCTATTTGCAAATGATAGTAGGTATGTGTGGTGCTTTATCTAATCCAACAATGAACCAGTCTTGTTTCAAGTTAAAAAGAATTTGTGAAACACAGGGTGAGAGCCATGAAGTCTCATTACTCAACCAAGTTGGTGGCATCACTCTAATGCAATTCCGAAAGTGTGAATCAAGTAGTGGTTGAGTGGGGATATAGTTCAACCCACAACTAAGCAATTCCTTCATCTCATTATCAAAAACAATATTCAAACTTTTAGTGCATACATGCCATCCAAGATAATCAAAGTCTTTACAAAATTGCCTAAATTCATAGCACTATCATTTTTATCACAAGAAGGGAGGCAGGTGAGAGAGTTTGGGTTGAAAGGTCAAGTCTAGCAGGTACCAAGGCCATCTGAGGCTAGCAACTACATAGGGTAAGTAAATCTAAAAGGGAGTCCATCCTTAAACCAACCTAAATAGAGTCATAATGGTTGTGTGGCATCCCCCCATCCAAGGAATATAAAAATATAAACTAGATATCTATCGAAGAGGTATTTGTTGGAATTAGGGTTGCAAAGAAACACACACAGCTTGGAGAAGACGAAGGAAGCTCAAGGCACACAATAGAGAGTGTGTTACTTAGTGTGCAATGAAAAGATAGATAGCCCTAGAGTGATGGGCGTATATACAATGCACGGGGGAAAAAACCTCCTAAAGAGGGAAAACGTATGCCGCGGCGGTCCTAGTTTGTTCACACACATCACTACCACATGTATATGGTAACAAATCCCCCCTGGAGTGATGCGGTGAACGAGAACTGGCACATGAGTAAAGGGAAGTGCATGCCGTGAGGACAGGATCCGTCCACAAAGGGGAGTAAGCCCAAAGCTTTGCGGAAAGCTTCAAGCTTCTCACGAGACAATGCCTTTGTGAAAAGATCTGCAAGGTTGTCCTGTGTTGGCACATAAGCCAAGCTGGTCTCTCCTGCTGAGAGCCTCTCCCTGACATAGTGGTAATGCACCTCAATGTGCTTTGTGCGAGCATGAAAAACTGGGTTCCTCACAACTGCCAATCCGCTCTGACTGTCAGTGTAGATAGTGTTGGCAGTGTCCTATCCAACACCCAAATCAGCCATAAGGCGTCTGAGCCATACACACTCAACCGTAGCTGTGAAGACTGCCCTGTACTCAGCCTCACAACTCGAAGTGGCCACATTAGGTTGCTTCTTGCTCAACCATGATATACATGAACTGCCAATCATGAAACAAAAACCACTTGTGGACACTCGCGTATCAAAACAACAAGCCCAATCTGAGTCCGAAAAAGCATGTAAGTCTGGCGTCAATGATCCCCCCTTGGGATAAAACAAGCCAAGATGTAAAGTGCCACTAAGGTAGTGGAAAATCCTCTTGGCCTGCCAATGCTTAGACCCTGGGCTATGCATAAATCTGCTGACCTGTGAGACTGCAAACTGAATATCCGGCCTCGTGTTGCATACATAAATGAGGCAGCCAACAGCAGTTTGGTAAAGAGTGACATCAGCAGGATCACCAGCATCATGTAGACTCAACTTCAAACCTGTTTCCATGGGAGTGGCAATAGGTTTGCAATCCTCAAATCCAAACTTACATAGCAATGTCTCTATGTAACTTTTCTGACACAAGGCAATACCACCATCACACTGCTTAAACTGTATACCCAAATAATGATGCAACATCCCCAAATCTTTCATCTTGAAAGTAGCATTCAAATCATCCTTAAATTCAGCAATATGTCTCTCATTTGGTCCAGTGATCACCAAATCATCAACATAAAGAACCACAATGAGAAGTACATCACCCTCACACTTTACATACAATGTGCTTTCTGTTGGATTGTTACGAAAGCCTTGTTTGACCAAATGAGTGTCAGCTTTCTCATACCAAGCACGAGGATATTGCTTCAACCCATACAAAGCCTTGTTACATTTGCACACTTTGTCCTCTTGTCCTTTTATGACAAAACCGCGAGGCTGCGTTACATAAACTTCCACAAATATGTCACCATTCAAGAAAGCAGTAACAATGTCTGATTGATGTACATCCCAACCAAAATGAGCTGTCAATGCACATAGAAAACGCACAGTAGTCATACGACAAGTGGGAGAAAAAGTCTCTTCATAATCTATGCCTTTTTGCTGTGCATAACCCTTTGCAACAAGTCGAGCCTTATGGCGATCGATCTCACCATCCGGCTTGCGTTTCAACTTGTAAACCCACTTCGTACCAATGGTCTTTTTGCCAGGAGGCAAATCACATAAAGTCCATGTGTCATTTTCTATAAGTGCATCATATTTTGATTGCATGGCAACCATCCAATTTTTTGAATTTTGTGCTTCATCAAAAGTCAGAGGCTCCTCAACATCATGTAAGCTAGACACAGCCAAAGCATAACAATCTGATGCATAAGATGCATGGCGAGAGCCTGAACGAGTACGACTAGTCAAAGGTGCATCCAATTTACTGTCACGCAAAGTGTGCACCAGCCATTTTGGCATACCTCTAGCCTGATTTTCAGCCCTTTCCTCATCAAGTACATCATGTACATCTGCATCAGTAATAGGCTGATCTAAAACATTTTCAGAAACCCCCATAGGCTGTACATTTGCCTCATTGGAACTTACATTCGTATTTCCACCACTGAAAAGAGGCAACAAAGTGTCATAAATGTCCCGTGAGCTTACATTACTGTCTCTAGTACATGACAGCAAGGGCTGAACAGATCTTCCACAAACACTATATCCCGTGAAACCAAAATACGTTTTTTTTGCGTATGATACAACCTGTATCCTTTGCTTTCAGCACTATAACCAACAAAAATACATTTGACAGCCTTATCATCCAATTTCCTGCGCTGCACTTGTGGCACCAAAGCATATGCCAAACAGCCAAAAACACGCATGTGCTCAATAGAAGGCTTTCTATCATGCCATGATTCATATGGAGTAATAGACTGCAAAGCTTTCGTAGGACACTTGTTAAGTACATAAGTGGCACACATGATGGCCTCAAGCCAAAAAGAATGCTGTAAAGCTTGACTTTTGACCATACATCGTGCCATTTTCGTTAGTGACCTGTTTTTCCTCTCAGCAACACCATTTTACTGAGGTGTATAAGGCACTGTACATTGGTGTCTTATCCCACGACTAGCCAGAAATGCATTAAATTCATGAGACATATACTCCCCCCCTCGATCGGAATGGAGGTTGCCCATAGTACATTTCGAGACATTTTCAGCCATAGCCAGAAATTGTTTGAAGCACATAAAAACTTCGGACTTCGCTTTAAGCGGAAATACCCATGCATGCCTGGAGTAATCATCAATGAAAGTCACGAAGTACAGGTAATTGCCCAAGGACGGAGTTTGCATGGGCCCACAAACATCACTATGCACAAGTTGCAACCTGCATGTGGCCCGAACTGAACCATCCTTTGGAAACTTAGAACGCTGCATCTTACCCAAAATACAGCCTTCACAAACATGTTTGATAGGTGCTTCAAGAGGCGGCAAAGAAGCAACCATATCAGATTTCTGCAAACGCAGCAAACTGGCAAAATTCAAATGACCAAAACGTGCATGCCAAAGTTTTTCATCTGAAATAGCCCTTGAATCTGCAACAGCATTTGCAAAATTTTGTCCACACTTGTCATACAAAGTGAGCTTATACAGCCCACGGCACAAAAGGCCAGATGCAACAATTTCATCACCAAAACTAAGATCATGAACTGTACATCTGTCATCCACAAATTTGACTACAAGTCCAAGTCTAGCAAGTGCGAATACAGACAAGAGATTCTTCTTGATCCTAGGTACATAAAGTGCATCAACAAGTGTGAAGGAACTGCCATTAGTAGCAGTGAGCACAATCTTTCCAACTCCCTGAACTGAATAAGAGGTGTTGTTGGCACAAGTGACTGAATTCCCATGAGGGACAGACTCGAGAGAGGTAAACAATTCACGATGTGAGGTAATGTGCTTTGTAGCACCACTGTCCAAATACCACACATGTGAATCTGCAGCAACTGACAAGCATGCATCATGGATAGCAGGATTGTAAGTGCACTCTGCGCTAAAAGTCCATTCTGCATCAACATCAGCAACATAATCTCCTTTCACAGAAGACTCAACAATGGCTGCATTTGTAGTGGAACCAGCATTTGCAGTGGAACCACCCTCTTTCTTCTTAGCCTCTTTGGCCTTCAACTTAGGACACGACTTGATCAAGTGATCATTGGATTTACAATAATGGCAACGCATCTTCTTTTTGCCCTTATCACCAGAATTGCCAGGCGAAGTACTGCCAGCAGAAGCATTAGGAACATAATTTTTGCCACTCACAGCAGAACCATAAAAAGTGGCTGCATTGCTGTTACCACCCTTTCTTTGAGAAGCAATAAAAGCCTGTTCAACTGCACGCTGTCTAGTCTTGTTTTTTCTGGACAGTGACTCTTGCAACAGCAATGTACATAATGCATCAAACTTGACAACTTCTGGATTTCCTTGGGTCATCAATCTCCAAGTACTAGCAAAAGTCTGGTAGGAATCTGGTAAGGCATCAAGAACAGTCTGCACAAGGGAACTGTCTGAAATGACTTCACCTGCAGAAATAAGCTACTCATTGATATCCTTGACACTAGCAAGGAAAGTGTCCATATCATCTTCCTCATGCATAATCTTCGACTCCAGCTCTTTACGCAGGAAAGCAATTTTAGCCTCATTGCGGCTTGCATAAAGACCTGCTAGAATATCCCAAGCCTGTTTTGCAGATTTTGCTGAACGGATACGAGGAACAATGGTGTGATTCACAGACAACGCAATCAATGCATGAGCCTGCGCATCCTTAACATCCCAACAAGCTTGTTTTGCCATAGGCAAAACAACTCTAACAGCTGCAATCCTTGCAGCAAGACCTACAACATCCTCAACATCGCCTACATCCTCAAAACCAAGACGTACATCAATGCCCTACACAATGTTCCAGACACCCTTTGACACAAGAACATGTTGCATCATATAAGCCCACATAGGGTAGTTGTCCCCGTCCAACCTGTCCTCAGCAGCAAACATCTTGAACACATCTGTGTTGTTGTTGTCAGCCA
Source organism: Adiantum capillus-veneris (assembly GCF_014529385.1). Lineage (NCBI taxonomy): Eukaryota > Viridiplantae > Streptophyta > Polypodiopsida > Polypodiales > Pteridaceae > Adiantum > Adiantum capillus-veneris. The sequence continues at coordinate 16,686,480 of NC_140950.1, forward strand.
TGGTAAATGCTGCACCTGATGTGAAAATTGACGAAAATAGGAGAAACGGAGCGGGAACAACCTGCGCTATATAGCACAAACCGTAGAAGACTATAAGGCACCTGTTATGTAGAAAACGGCACTGACAGAAATTCTGCACAAAATGACGAAATAACCTGTGCAGTACTGCCTGGAGTGGAAACGGAGGCCGAAATGAGCCCATATCAAAATTCTGAACAGGCTGAGCTCTTTGAGCCTGCCCAAAAATTTTGTCGACCTGCGAACGCTCACCAAAGCTCACTGAAATCGGAGAAAGTGAGCAGGCGTGTGCTAGAGCAGCTGGCGACTAAGCCCGGGAGGACGTGACCTGCTCTGATACCAATTGTTGGAATTAGGGTTGCAGAGAAACACACACAGCTTGGAGAAGATGAAGGAAGCTCAAGGCACACAATAGAGAGTGTGTTACTTAGTGTGAAATGGAAAGATAGATAGCCCTAGAGTGATGGGCGTATATACAATGCACGGGGGAAAAAACCTCCTAAAGAGGGAAAAAATGCCCCGGCGGTCCTAGTGTGTTCACTCACATCACTACCACATGTATATGGTAACAGTATTGTAGCTCAGGTTCAGGTTTTTAAGTGCACTATGTGCCATTGTCCACCCATGTATGTAGGAGAGATATTTTCTTATATCCATAGGCTAAAATACCACATGTGAATTCATAAAAAATTCAGGGACCATAGACCACAACATCCATTTCAAGTAGACATATCTATTTAGTCATTCACACTAAGAGATAAATCTCTCTAGTATGCAAGCCAGATTTGAGTTTCTCTGGGGTCCTGCTAGAGAAAAGGAAAAATCAACACACACACACACACACACACACACAGTTATAGTTGCAGCATTTCCAATTGTTTGAATGGCATGCAAGGAAGCCTTAAAGCAATTCAGAGATACGCCACTGTACCAAACAACCACATCAATTGCATCATTGCTAATTGTCTAAATGACGCACAGGGAAGTCTTTAAGAGACTCAAAGATGCACCACTGTGCCATACTACCCCATCATGAAAGTTATTTGTATAGGCTAGAGTAGCACATGAGACTTCATAAAAAATTCAAGAACCATCCATTTCAAGTAGACACATCTATTTCTTCATTCATACTTAAAAGATACATCTTTCTAATGTGCATGCCAGATCTTAGTTTCTCTAGGGTCCTTCTAGAGAAAAGGGAAAAGTGACAACATGTCCTTCCTTTAGCAAAGTCAAAGAGAGCACCCTTACCAGCATCCACAGCAAGAAAACCATCAATAGATTAGTTTCCAAACAGCATTACAGGTAACTGGGGTGACTGTAGTCGTGCTCCATGTCACCCTAACCTATACTAAAAGAGGATAATGTTGTAAAGGTAGAAGAATCTAACAAGGAGGAGTTTAATGATCCTTCTTGAGACAGGTTAATCTTTGCCAGATACTATGCATCTAACATGGTACCCTTGTACTAATAGTTACCATGCATGCCCATTACCTGAGTTTAGTTATTTCTCCATACCTTAGAGAAAAATTTTAAGCATAAACTAATTTTTTTGGTATCTCAGATGGTCTAGTCGCTTTGCTCAATGCCATGGCAGAGTGGTTTGAAACTTCAAAATTCCACATTCAATGTTAGTTTTTATGCATCAAAAGGTGCCGCGTAGATCAAGCCTATGCACCATGCTACAAAGGTGGACTGTTTTCCAAACCTCAAACAAGATTCAAGCATTTATAGGCATGGAGTGTTTATTACAGTGAAAGTGTAGAGAGAGAGAGAGAGAGAGAGAGAGAGAAAGAGAGAGAGAGAGAGAGAGTTGTAAATTTCTTTTTTGTTTCTAGCCTAAATGCATTGCTTTTTTGTTTATTTTGTCTATTATATGCATGTGTACATCTAGGTGGTGTATGCTTTTGGTGGTTGTCTATGCCTATTGTGTTTTGTTCATTTTTCTTGTTTGTGAAAGAAGCATGGAGTTGTGTAGAGGTAGGAATGGGTGTGGTGGTGGTTCTTTCTCTCTCTCTTTTGCCTTGCCTTATTGTGTTGACAATGTTTATGCAAGTTTAGTCTACTTCGCTTTGTATTATTTGGTTGACAATCCTTAAGCAAGGTTTCTATCTTGGGTGTTTCTTAAGATTTGTGATACAAGCTTCTCTTCACGGTATGGATGAGCCACTGGTTAGCCAAAAAGAATCATTATATTTTTGTCATGTTTAGAATGGTGCATCACTTTGTAGAGGTTCTTCAAAGATTTATGTGCTTCTCCTATGGACATTAAACTCTCACGTTTCCATTTTTAGCCCCATTTACATGCATCTTTTCCCTTTTTGGTGTGATCTTTAGATTTCTAACTTGAGCTTAGTTTCCCTTAAGATCTTGAGGGACTTTTTCACCTATTGTTATATCTTGTCTTCAACTTTGTTTTATGATTGGAAATTGCCTTTATGTGATGAAAAACAAGCCCCAACATGTGTGTGTGTGTGTGTGTGTGTGTGTGTGTGAGAGAGAGAGAGAGAGAGAGAGAGAGAGAGAACATAATTCCACATATAAGGCACATGGTTTTTGGTTTGATTGGGTGTTAAAAATAGAGTTTTCAAACATAGAACTTCTATACTGAAATTTATAGATCCCATTTCCTCCATTCTTTGCATGGCTTGCATACTTTTAGCCTCTTGAACTTGAGACAAGTATTTAGATAGGTTTTCAATCGTTAACTTGAGACTCCACAGAACAAGAGATACCTTTGCAAAAGCAAACATTGTGGCATGATTTATGATCAAAATATTTATTTGGTTATGATGTTTGATGTTTGACTTAACTTTCATTTCTCTAGCGTGGCAAAAGTTGGGATTTTGTATTCAACAATTGTGCCAGTCAAATTGATAATTTCAGATTCTCGGCCACTATTCTTTTATGCTAAAAGAAAAGATAAAGTGAGACTCACTGAAAGAATTGGTTTACATAATAGATGCTTATTTTGAAAGTAATGATGTATTGCTTATTTTAGTTACAACAAAGTTTTAATAAGCAATACAGACATATTTTCATACATGCATTGGTGTGAATAAATATGCTTTCAAATTATTCATAATGAGGTTTCTTATTTTAAAATTTTGAGCATTTGTTTTGTGGAGACTAAAGGCTATGGTGAGTGACACCCTCAACAAGGCATGGTGAGAGAGAGAGAGAGAGAGAGAGAGAGAGAGAGAGAGAGAGAAAAAAGGCTAATGAAGGACTTAGAAGGTAATGAAAAAGGAAACCCTCATAGGGTAGAATCATGAGTGGGTGGTACACTTTTAAGAGTGCAAAGGGGTTTTTCAATAGCCACAAAATAGCACTTGACATAACAATTTTTCAAAAATAAAAAAATAAAAAATCTATCTTCAAGTACAATAATAAACAATCAAGAAAAGTCATGGGAGGATGGACGAAGCTTCTTTTGCATGAGATAGCTACACAAGATGGAGTATTTCTTGTTAAACGTCCTTGAGGGGTTTACTAAAAAATATGTAGAATATCACATGAGTTCAACCAAATGGGTTAATTTCTCTCATGAACTTACAGAAAATATATATACATAAGGGTGTTTCAAATTGAAAAATTGAGCATTTTGGTACATAAGAGGTCTTTTTGTTGAAAATGGTGATACATAAGGGGTCTCTATATACCTCAAAAAATGTTGAGTAAGGGGTTTTAAAAATACCTCCTGAATGCACGTGCTATACAAGATCTCTATATATTGACCTCCCCGAGACAATGTCGATAGCTTCTAGCTAGAAAACTCCATTTACAACATTGCCATGAACCTGACGTACCTCACCTTCCTCTCTCTCTCTCTCTCTCTCTCTCTCTCTCTCTCGGAAAAAAAAAAAACACACACACACACACACACAAACATACGTTTTCTATTTCAATGCCTCGGTTGGGTTGCTCTCTTTTCCCTTTTTGGAAGCAAAATGATTGTAGAGAGATGTAGACTAGAACAATTGAACTGTGCACTACGAAATTCTACTTTGCAAGAATAATGCAAATTCTAGCTACTCTTTTTGCTTTGTGATGACTATTGTGGTAATGTACATAGATGTTCTAGTTTTCTCAAAGAATCAAGCATCCCTCATTCATCGTCACATCAAACATTCATTTTAGATGCATAACTTTAACACCCTCTTTGTATCTTATAATGCACTTACCCTCAAACTATGATGGCTTTCTAGGTTTGCTATATATCTATGCTTCTTTAACTTGCTTTGATTTTCAAGTTAGAGAAACCATTAAAGGATTCTAAAAATTAAATCTTTTTTGTCTACAATTGTTTTGAACTATACACAATTAAAATTAATTTTCACAGTTCTTTTTGTTAGTAAATAGCCTTTTTAGTATGCATAAAATCATTTTCATTTGCATAATCAATGAACCTTTAAACACTAGATTGGGTCTCCATGCATGGTATGTTGGTCTAAGTTTCCTTTCATTGAAGATTTCTTCAATAGGTTAACCATTTCACTCTTGATGGTTATTTTAGGAGGATCCCACCTCCATACACAAAAATCAAGCATGAGAAAGTGTGTATGGCAAGGCAAGAGTTTCATGAACTATACAACCTCATCTGGTTGGGGTTGACGAACCACAACTAATGGATGTTATAGAAAAATATTGGTTGTCAATGTTCACGGAATTGCAAAAGATAGGGCAGAAGGTAAAGCTTTAGATGATTCAGCCAGAGTTTTTCAACAAATTTATGATGATGTATCAGATGGTATACCAAGAGCTACCTATGAATGGTGAGTGTGTTGCATGGTATGCAATCACCTCTACATTTGAAAATTGTAATAACAGGCATCGTTGGCACTTGAAAAGTCCAAATACTAGGTTGTTTGGGTAGTGGTGACTGAGAACTCATTAAATCATTTGGGAGCACATAAGCAGCAAATTTCCCGCAAAATGGCAAGAGTATCGGCACTCATAAATGAGGGTGAAATAACTAGCAATTCAAAGTTTGTATATGCTTTATCCAAGCCAAGTATAGACAGGTTGAATAGTCAGCATGTTGATTTGACAATAGCCATACGTTTTGATGTACAAGATAGAATCAAGAATATTGAGAGTAAAATAGAAACTATTTCAAGGGCATGCAGCAAGCACACGTGGATATGAAGGTTTATTCAATGATTTGAAACTTATTTTTAGCAGTTACAAGATGTACGACAAGAATTTCATACACTTGAGGCTAGTGGGAATGTGTCTATGGAGAGGTAGATGGAGATGCAATTTGTCATTAATACAAATGCCCAAGATCTAATAGTTCTTGGTGCCAGTGATTCTGGCACAATAAACAAGGATGTTGTTTTAGCTTTACATCTTATCATCACCACTCTTATGAGCTTATCATACTTGACCTCAAATGATTTTGAGAATTATTTACTAAGCTTATGCTTATTTTTACATCTGGATGAACTTAATTAATGGTACTTAGTTAACTTGGCATGAACAATACTTTTGCATGAGAGAGATTTTAGAGAACATGACAATAGTTGAGGACCGGATTCATATGGAGCCGGTCCCCCCTCCAATAGGCATTTGTATTATAGTTTCTCTCATCAAGAGAGACTTGGTACAATACAATCTTTGTGTTCCTTGTGACCTACGTGCTGCAATAAAATGGAAATCTTCATGCATCACAAGCATAACATAAACTTGTAGAAAGAATTAACTATCCCAAGCCTCAATCACAAGGCCTGAAACACCTGCAAAGGTGGAGAGAGATAGCGGGGAATGAGGGTAGGGAAGAGGAAGAAGAAACATTCCATAGGAGAAAGAAACAGTTCCTCACTTATCATTACTCTTCTTGATAGCATACATAATAGCATAGTAATGGAGATGGAGAAGATGGGAAGCTTAAGCATTGAAGCATGGCTCTTGGTTGGATTTGCACTCCATAGCCAAGAGTGTTGATGTAGTCTCTCACTTATCACAAAGCTTGGAGAAGGAGGTGGTGTTCCTCAACTTTCACCAAGTGAGAATACCTTGCAAATGCGTGCGTGCGTGTGTGTGTGTGTGTGTGTGTGTGTGTGTGTGTGTGTGTGTGTGTGTGTGTGTGTGTGTGTGTGTGTGTGTGTGTGTGTGGACTATATCCCCCTAGCACCCCCCTTCCTTGCTTTGGGAAAAATTTATACATGCTACAAGCTCATTGGACCCCTCTCCCCCTAGCCAATCACATGCAGCATGCAATCAAGTACATGGGTAGTCTTTTGACAAGTGTCCTCCTTACCCATTAGAGAGAGAGAGAGCTTGAAAATATATAGATGTTTGTTGGATGGAAGTAGAAGCTCATTGGATCCCTCTTTAGCCCAACCAATAGCATTCAAGCACACCATGTGGTTAAGCTTAGTGAGAGTATGACATGTGTCCCATGTGCTCTTGTAGAATTCCCCTAACTTTGATATTTTTATGCATAGGAAGTTTCTCACACAACTTCCTCTTTAAGTGTGTAGGTTCTCTTTTTGACTCAAGCATCTTACCCCCCATGCATAGGAAGCTTCTCAAGCAACTTCCTCATTAAATGTACCTTAGTCATCAAGCATGACAAGCCCCTTAGGTGGAGTTCCCACCTCAAGCACATCCCTAGCTTGTTTAAGTTTAGGCCGGGTTTCAACCTCAAGCACAGGCCTAGCTTGCTTAAGTTTAGGTCGAGCTCTCACCTCAAGCACAGCCCTAGCTTGCTTAAGTTTAGGTCAGGTTCCCATCTCAAGCTCAGCCCTAGCTTGCTCAAGGTCAAAGGACTTTTAACACTAACCATAGGAGGTCTTTAATGAAGCTAACCCTAAGGTCTTTTAAGCTTCATTAGTTCACCTTGCTCTTGATAGCCCATCTCTCATTTGGGCCCCTTTACCATTGGCCCCGGTTGAGATAGATCCATAAGCACATGTCTATATTCTAACCCTTGTTCCCGTTTATTCTCCCACATTAAATAATTAGTTTAATATGAGTAAATCATTTGGTAAAGTTATATATTATATTTTATGACATTACCTCTCTCTTAAAATCATAATCGTCCTCGACTATGAGGTAGAGAAGATAAAGCCTAGTCATTAGTCCATGTTACTTAGCGGGTAGAGGATCCATTTTTAAGGGTTTGACATCATTCCAAGATGGATGGCTAATCCATTTGGTGCTTGGGAGACATACCTGTCGTAAGCATGTCTGCTCTTTAGTCCATATCATACTTCCAAAGTAGAGTGACAAGTTCTACTTGGTGTTTGGGAGACGTCATCACCACAAACATGATTTTAAGCATGCATACTTCTTAAATTTGTGCACAATAAAAAGAGAACTAGTTTTATAAGACAAAAACATTTTTCATTTAAAATGCATTTGCATATGCTTACTCTAGCGTAGCATTGTAAGCATTGACAAGGTTCATATTATCCTTAAGCTAGGTTCCTTGCATCCATTTAGCATCTTAAAAAGGATAATTATTTAAGTTAATAAGATATCATCATATAATCTTACCGTTTCTTAATACTTTGTCTTGATGTCATAGGATGGACTTAGATTGAAGTACTTCTTCTTGATCTTTGATTTTTGGAGGGTCTGCAACTATTGCTTCTTTTGATGGTGCTCCTTTGTAAGGCTTATGTAGGTTCTCATGGAAAACATTGTGCATGAGCCAATGGTTGGGCAACTTCAATTGATAAGCCATCTCATTGACTGGCTTAAGAATTTTAAGGACCATAATATCTTTTTGCTAGTTTAGCATCATCCTCTTGGAGGTCCGTAGGACTCTTGCCCGTAGTATGCCTAAGATGATCCTTGAGGAACTTTAGCAAGACCAAATCATTTTCCTTAAAGGCTAAGACTCTTCTGTGCTTATTAGCAGCAACCCTTTTTGCCTTTCCTATGAGATGGATATAGCCCATTTAATATTTGGAAAAGATTCTTATAGGGCTCGGCTATATTCATCAGCAACGAAGATCTTCCCATGTACTTTAAGTAGTAAGGGACTTTTGGATCTTCCTTCTTTAACCTCAAAAGGTACTTTCCCATAGAATTATGTACAATATCATTGTACGCATACTCTATAAAAGGTAGGTACTTTTATCATTGAGAAAATTGATCTACTTCCATGACATAGGCTTTTAGTATGCCAAGAATCGTTAGATTAGTTATTTCACTTTGGTCATCCATTTGTGGATGATAGGCCGAGAGAGAAATTTAATCTACTTCCTAGATTCTCAAAGAGACTCTTCTAGAACTTACTGGTCATTCTAGGATCTTTGTCCGACACTATGGATGTTGGAAATTCATGATGCTTGAAAATTTGAGATCTGAAGAGGGTTGCGATTTGATGTGCTGACGGGAGCAAAACGAACCCCGAACCCCGACGGCCTCTAAAACACCGGGGACCGAATGGCGCGCCTCGGGCCTATCATGGTAAAGCAAACAGGGGCACCACCTAGCTTCAGCGGCTAGGACACAAACAACACACCACCATAACAAAGTTTTCATCCAAGAGAGATGGATGCTTGGGAGTAATGATGAAGAGGAAAGGGAATGAGATCAAGTGAGAGAGAGAGAGAGAGAGTGAGGGAGGGGGTATAGTGGCTTAGTACTTAGGCACCACAAAAGGATGGCGAATCCGCACACCCTTCACACATACACAAGTTCACTCCAAAACACAAGACTAGGTGGCGATTCCGCACACCTCACATGGGCAAAACATTGCAAGAAAACATATTCACAAAACCTCAAGCTTTATTTAGAGAATAAGGCGATGAAATGGGGAGCATAGGGTAGGGGAATGAGAAGGGAGAGAGTGGTAGAGCACAGGGCGGATAGGTGGGAGTTGATGGCGAAGACTCGCACGAGGGTTATGGCCATCATCCTTCATTTAGTTGCCCTTCATATTCCATAGCCAAGGGTGTAGAGGTCATGCTCAAGACAAGCATGGTGATTGCGGTGATGGTGTGGTGTGGGTGTGTGTGTGTGCACTAGGCACACACAGTGCATAGTGTGTTCTTTGGTGATGTTGTGTGTGTGTTTAGTGTGATGGTGACCTCTCTTTATATAGGGGAGGAGGGGAGGAGAAATTCTAGAATTTAGAAATGAAGAAATCATTATCTACATAGGCCATGTGACTGTGGGCCCCACTTGTCTGGCTGTGTGTATATGTGCCAGAACAGCAGTCTCATGAGAGAGAGACTAAGAGAGAGAGATGGGTTGATGAAAAAAAGTGAGAGGTGACATGGAGAATAAAGTAATTACAAGAGGGGAGAGAGGGGAGTGTGCTCAGAGGTGAATCTGTGTGCCGATGTGTGTGAACACAAGAAAAATCAGGTAACCACTGGGTGGGGATGGATCTGTGGGCACCTTTTTCAGTGAAACTGAGTGTGTGTGAGTGTGGGGAAGGTTATTTGTAACATTTAATGGCCTAGAATCTTATTTGTAGCGGAAATTAGCATGAACATAGTGGGCATTTCATTAGAATAGATTCCTAATGATAATTACAAGAGTGCTTGGGTGGAGAGAGCAACAAAAAGCATAACACCTAGTTAGATAGCATCGACAATACTTTCAAAAGAGAGAGTAATTAAACTATTGACAACAGTTGAGGACCGGATTTGCATGGAGCCGGTCCCCCCTCCAAAAGGCTTTGTATTATGGTTTCTCCCATCAAGAGAGACATTGTACAATACAATTCTTTGTGTTCCTTCAAGACTAGCTAGTGCAATGAAGATGGAAGCTTCATACACCAAGCAAAACACTTAATCAAACACAACTTGAATTATCCCCGTTCTCAGACCCAAGACCTCACACACCTTCGAAGATGGTGAGAGCTAGCAGGGTATGAGAGTAGATTGAGAGGAAAAAGAAGTATCTTACGAGAAAGAAGTACATCTCCTCACATAATCACTCATATTAGCATAGCTTAGCTTAGTAATTAGCTTGGTAGAGAAGATGAGCATGCATTGAAGCTTGGCTCTTGGTTGGATTTGCATCCACATGCCAAGAGAGTGTTGATGTAGGCTTCTATCTCACAAGCTTGGAGTAGGTGATGAGCTCTCCATTAAAGCTTGGGAGGAGATAGAGTGTTTTTCCTTCACACATGGTCAAGTGTGAGAGTGTGTGTGTCAATGCCAAGCAAAAATCAGCCCCCTCTCTCTCTTGGGCGAGCCCTAGCTGCTAAGTTAGGCTGGCTTTTGCCTCATTGGACCTCCCCAGGTCAAGCCAATAGGGATTAAGCAGCATAAGTGATAGCCTTCTGACATGTGTCCCCCTTTCCCCTTTTGTGAGAGCTTTAGGTAATTAAATAATTAAATTAAACTCTCATTGGACCCCTTTGCCTCCTGGCCAATAGGAATCAGGCAAGCCATGGGGCTCCTGAATGCTCATTGGACCCCTTGGGAGACTGCCCAATAGTCTTCTAGGACACTTAATTCTTATTGGTTTCTTTTATTAAATGTTTTTAAATTAATTAAACTAGATTTACTCTAGCTTAATTCTCATTGGTCCACTTCAAGGGTCTTCCAATAGGAATTGGGCACACCTTGTGGGCATCTGGCCTAGGGAGCTGACATGTGTCCCTCATTCCCTTTGTGTAAAGGGAGCCTGTGTGTGTGTGTGTGGTTTTCTCTCTCATCCCCTAGCTTTGGGGCTCGCCCCCTCCCATGTAGGGATGCAGAAAGACTTTTTGGGCACACACACTAAGCATCCAATTTTCCCTAAGGTTGACCTTTGGACACAACCTTTGAATTTTGGAACCTTAGCATTTTGGAAGTCTTAATGGGCTGAACCTTAGGGTCTTTTTAGCCCGTTGTTTCACATGGCTCTTTTGTAGATGGCCCCCCCTTTGGATCCCTATTTTCCCTCCTTTGGATCCCTACTGTGGCCGGTCTGCTAACTTAACCAATATTCTAGCTTTTTCTCCCTTGGCACTTCCCCACATTAAATGATCAGTTTAATATGAGAAAATCATTTAGGAGAATTAGATATTAATTATTATGACATTACCTCTCTCTTGAAATCATAGTCGTCCTCGACTATGGTATAGAGAAGATAAAGCATATGCATGAGTCCTTTTCTTAGCGGGTAGAGGATCCCTATGTTACCCTACGACATCATTCCATAATGGATGACTAGTCCATTTGGCGCTTGAGAGCCTGAGGCTGCCGCAAGCATGTCTGCACATTAGTCCTATCAGTCTTCCATAGTAGAGTGACAAGCTCTACTTGGTGTTTGGGAGACGTCGTCTCCACAAACTTGATCTAAGCATGCATACTACTTCATTTTTGTGCACAAATCAAGAAAAAGAGAGTCTTATAAGACAAAAATTTTTGTTCATTTTTAACATTTTGTACATTTGCTTACTCTTGGGAAGCATTGTAAGCATTGACAAGGTTTAGGTTATCCTTTAATTGTATGCCTTGCATCCATCTAGCATCTTCAAAAGGATAATTCTTAAACTTAATAAGATATCGTCTGATAGTCTTACCGCCTCTTAATACCTTGTCTTCATGTCGGAGAATGGACTCGGGCTGCAGCACCTCCTCGTGGTCCTCGATCTCCGGTGGGTCTTCAATAGTTGGTTCTTGAGGTGGCTCTCCTTTGTAAGGCTTTAAAAGGCTCACATGAAAAGCATTGTGTATGAGCCAATGATTGGGCAACTTAAGTTGATAGGCCATCTCATTGATTGGCCTAAGAATCTGGAAGGGACCATAGTACCTTTTTGCTAGTTTAGCATAGTACTTTTGGTGGCCCGTAGGATTCTTGCCCGTCGTGTGCCTTAATCGAGCCTTGGGAAACTTTAACAAGACCCAATCGTTTTCTTTAAAGGCTTGGGCTCTTCTGTGCTTGTCAGCAGCAGCCTTTTGCCTTTGCTGTGAGATAGAGATAGCATCCTTAATCTTTTGGAAAGATTCTTGTAGGTCTCGGCTATACTCATCTGCAGCGAAGATCTTCCCATGTACCTTAAGTAGCAAGGGACTTTTTGATCTTCCCTCAATTACCTCGAAAGGTGCTTTTCCTGTAGAAGTATGTACAGTGTTATTGTAAGCATACTCTACTAAGGGTAAGTACTTCTCCCATTGGGATCTTTGATCTACTTCCGTTACATAGGCTTTTAGTAGATCGAGAATAGTTAGGTTAGCTATTTCACTTTGGCCATCAGTTTGTGGATGATAGGCCGAAGAGAAGTTTAGCCTTGTTCCTAAATTCTCAAAGAGACCCTTCCAGAAATTACTGGTCATTCTAGGATCTCTATCCGACACTATGGACATTGGCAAGCCATGGTACTTAAAAATTTGTGAAATGAAGAGGGTTGCCATTTGATGGGCTTTGATAGTCTTTTTGACAGGTATAAAATGAGCTTGTTTACTAAACCTGTCTACTATCGTCCATATTCCCGTATTCCCATGGATAGACTTAGGCAATCCAAAGATAAAATCCATGGATATGCTCTCCCACGGTGAATTAGGGATTGGCAAGGGTTGAAGCAATCCAAGTTGCTTCCCTCTATCAAATTTTGTCTTTTGACATACCACACATTTGGAAACATACTCATGTATGTTCACTTTCATGGTAGGCCAATAGAAATATGTTTCAATTCCCTTTAGGGTAGACTGAATCCCTCTATGCCCCGCATATGGGGGAGCATGAGATTCATACATTACTTTCTCACGTAGTGAGTTAGTAACGCATAGTCTATTGCCATAGAGAAGATAACCATCTTGTAAAGTAAATGGTTCTTCTTTCTTCCCTAATGCAAGGGCTGAAATCACATCTCTAAAATCGGGATCAATAGCATACTCATCTATCATTGAAGATAGATCATTGTGAGTTGCTATGGAAACCGCATTCACTCTCGGTCGTCTTGAGAGTGCATCGGCTACTTGATTATGCTTGCCAGCAATGTGAGCAATATGAAAATGAAATTGCGAAAGGAAATTTGCCCACCTCATTTGTTTGTCGGAGAGCTTGGTCTGCGTCATGAAGTACTTAAGACTTTGGTGATCCGTTCGCAGAATGAAAGGAGTCCCCAATAAATAGTGCTTCCATGAGTCTAAGGCATGTAGAACTGCAAGGAGTTCTTTTTCGTATATGCCTAGAGCTTGCTCAACAGGGTCGAGCCTTCGACTCTCATAGCCTATGGCGTGCCCTTCTTGGAGCAAAACAGCCCCAAGGCAATCACCACAAGCATCACATTGGACCTCAAATGGTTTTGAGAGATCCGGTAGTGTAAGCACAGGTTGAGAGATAAGCTTTTCTTTAAGCTTTTCGAAAGCATTGTTCTCCTTAGCAGACCACGTATACCTAACATTTTTCTTTGTTAGGTCATGTAATGGTCCCGCAATTTGTGAGAACTTTTCTATGAAGCGTCTATAGTATGCACACATACCTATAAAGCTTCTTAGTTCATGAAGATTCCTTGGTTTAGGCCATCCTTTTATTACCTCTAACTTGGATGGATCCATTTGGATTCCATCTTGAGAGATAATGTGACCTAAATATTGAATCTCTTGCAAGAAAAATTCACTTTTCTTTCGATTAACATAAAGTTTATTCTCTCTTAAAACTTGAAATATTACCTGGAGGTGTTGCTTGTGTTCCTCTAATGAATTAGAGTAGATGATAATATCATCAAAGAACACTCCAGTGAAGGTTCGATGAGGTCTGAACAGCTTCTCCATCAAGCGGTTAAATGTGGCTGGTGCATTAGTCAAGCCAAAAGGCATGACAATGTATTCGTAAAGACCAAATGTAGTACGAAATGCGGTCTTTACAATGTCTTGATCAACTATCCTTATTTGATGATAGCCACTTTTTAGGTCAATCCTACTGAAGTAGGTCGATCCTTGTAGCTTATCAAATAGGTCTTCTACCCGTGGAACGGGAAACCTATTCTTGATAGTGATCCTATTTAGTGCTCTATAGTCGACACACATACGATATGTGCCGTCTTTCTTTTGCACTAATAGCACAGGTGAGCAAAATGGAGATGAGCTAGGCCTAACCATGCCCTTCTCAATTAACTCATGCACTTGCCGCATAATCTCCTCTTGTTGAGCTTGAGAAACTCTATAAGGAGGTTTGTTAGGCGGTGAACTTCCTGGAAGAAGTTCAATTGCATGGTCGTCATTACCTCGTTTAGGAGGTAGCTCACAAGGGATGTCGTCAATAAAGACATCTTGAAACCCCTTGAGAAAATTGGATAACTCTAATTCCTTTTGGTTGCTTTTATTTTCTTTTGCTAAAGCATTAGGTTCATTTTGAGAATCTTTAACAAAAATCATGTACACGGAAATAGAGCTCTTTATTGACTTGTTGAAAGCTGGTGTATGTACAATGGGGATGGTGTTACCCATCTCCCTAGCATCTATATACATGTCCTTTTCCCTGAACTTAAAGGAGATTCTCCTTTCAGGAAATTTAACATGGGCAGCCAGACGGTCAAACCATGGTGCCCCTAGGATTACATCCTCATGCTTGAGAGGAGAGATAAAGAAATCCTCTTTGTCCACATAGCCTTGGACATGAAGCCTCAATTTCCCGATTAAGGGAGTGACTGAAGCTTCTTGCCCCTTGAAGGCACTGTCTGCGGGTAGGATATCTCCCATCTCGTAGGATTGTATGCCTAGCTTGGTGGCTAACTCCATAGATATGAAATTGTGAGTAGAACCAGGGTCAAAGAGAATAAAAGCATCATGTTCTCTTACCTTTCCCCAAGCATGGCATAGAGGAGATCCTTTGTGGTGAGTTTGGTGAATCTCCTCCTCTTGGATTTCAACCAAAGAAGCTCTAGGAGGATCTTGGCGGTTGTTCTTTTGGGGACAAGCGCGGTACGCATGCCCTTGTTCGCCGCACTTGAAACACCGGTTATCTTTACGATAACGCTCAAGCTCTTCAGGAGAGAGTTTATTCTTTCCTTTGTAAACTCCCTTCTCTTTAGCTTTGTTGGAATTGCCCTTAGGAGACTTTTGGACATTGTCCTTCCCCTTAGGCTCATTGGAACCCTTGTTTTCCGGGGGCTTATTATTTCTTTTACCCCCCGTTTGGAAATTGATTCGCGAGGCCACCATAGTATGGTGTATTACCGCCGATATGGTACGTGGCCTTTGGGAGTTGACATACTCCGCCATTTCTTCGGTTAAGCCCGCACAAAATTGTTGCTTTTGCTCTCCAAAATCCAACTTTTGAAGACAGTGGCTTTGAGTTGTAGGTCCCAAAACTTGTCTACATATTTGTGGATGGATTCATTGGGAGAGAGCTTTAAGCTTCGCCATTCGGTGAGTACTTTGTCTTTGGCATCGGTGGCCAAAAACTGCTTCATAATGGAAGCTCTTAAAGCCTTCCATGTTCGTGGAGCTTCACCGTTGGCTCGTAGGCTAGACCACCATTGTCTGGCGGACTTTTGAAAGTGCATAGCTACATGGCGTAGCTTAGAGGACTCCGTGAAGCCCTCATCTCCAAACGCCGCATCGAATTGCTGGATAAAGGCCAAAACTTTGTCTGTAGCACCAAAGGTGCCATCATAGGTAAGGAAAGAGATGCTCTTCCCTCCCTCTTTGAATTTCTTCAGCTTGGACGACCTCTTCCATGCGGCATAGGATTTCCTATGGCCTCTTCTTTTTGATGGTTCAAAAGTTGCACCATCACTTTCTTCAGAAGATGAAGAATTTGAAGAAGGTGGAGAAGAGGGTGACCTCTTTCTCGCCTTTTTCTTGTCTTGATCTTTGTCGTCTTCACCATAGCTTTCATAAGAGGAAGAGGATAAAGAAGATGGAGAAGAGGGTGTCCTCTTTCTCGCCTTTTCCTTCTCTTGCTTTTTATCATCCCTCTTTGAATTATGGCATGGAGAAGAGTGTGATGGTCTTCTCCGCTTTGGTGGTGATGGAGAGCGTTTAGCCCGCCGTCTTCGTGGAGCCATCTCCGCCGAGGTGGCGGGAGACTCGCTTCTTTCTCGTTCCTTCGGTGGAGGCTCTTGAGTTCTCCTTTGGGAAGGAGATGCATAATCAAGAAGTAAGTTCTTGAGCCCTTCATATGGATTCTCTTCTTCTTCCCGAATCGGAGAGAGACCTCTTTTGGTAGTCTCACAAGGAGGCTTCCTAGGTGTTCTCTCGTCATGGTGATGAGCTTGGAGAATCCCGTGAGCACGGAGCTGCCGTTGCACTTCACTTTGGAGAGATGGATTGCCCATGGCTTGTTGAAGCCTAGAAACAAGATAATTAACAAGCATTGAAGCATCATTAGTAGCTTGCTCATGAGCAAAATCAAAGTTATCAACATTAACTTCACTCTCTTTAATATTGTCAGCCATTCTAACAATTTTTAGGTGTAAACTTTTTAGGTGTACTTTGGCACTTCAAGCCCTAGTTGCTACTCCTCTTTACCCCTTTAGAAAAAGCACTCAAGCTACTGTACCCACGGCTCGAATACCATTAATTGCAAGGAATAGAAGAGAGGGTCTTTCGACACCAAAACAGCACCGGCTCCTGTCAAGCTTCTAATAGCTCAATAGTGGTTAAGCCGTAGGCAAGCCCCGTAGGACTCCACTATTAAGACCATAGCTCTCGACGGTGATGCCCCGTTAACTGCACAAAGGCAGGCGCACTGCAAGGCTGAAAAATCCCTATTCTACTTACTCACAGGCAATTAATAATACCAACCATTTGTAGCTAGCTTGAGGACCTCCCTTCTTGAGCAAGAAAAGAGAAACCTTGAGCTCTGATACCAATGTAACATTTAATGGCCTAGAATCTTATTTGTAGCGGAAATTAGCATGAACATAGTGGGCATTTCATTAGAATAGATTCCTAATGATAATTACAAGAGTGCTTGGGTGGAGAGAGCAACAAAAAGCATAACACCTAGTTAGATAGCATCGACAATACTTTCAAAAGAGAGAGCAATTAAACTATTGACAACAGTTGAGGACCGGATTTGCATGGAGCCGGTCCCCCCTCCAAAAGGCTTTGTATTATGGTTTCTCCCATCAAGAGAGACATTGTACAATACAATTCTTTGTGTTCCTTCAAGACTAGCTAGTGCAATGAAGATGGAAGCTTCATACACCAAGCAAAACACTTAATCAAACACAACTTGAATTATCCCCGTTCTCAGACCCAAGACCTCACACACCTTCGAAGATGGTGAGAGCTAGCAGGGTATGAGAGTAGATTGAGAGGAAAAAGAAGTATCTTACGAGAAAGAAGTACATCTCCTCACATAATCACTCATATTAGCATAGCTTAGCTTAGTAATTAGCTTGGTAGAGAAGATGAGCATGCATTGAAGCTTGGCTCTTGGTTGGATTTGCATCCACATGCCAAGAGAGTGTTGATGTAGGCTTCTATCTCACAAGCTTGGAGTAGGTGATGAGCTCTCCATTAAAGCTTGGGAGGAGATAGAGTGTTTTTCCTTCACACATGGTCAAGTGTGAGAGTGTGTGTGTCAATGCCAAGCAAAAATCAGCCCCCTCTCTCTCTTGGGCGAGCCCTAGCTGCTAAGTTAGGCTGGCTTTTGCCTCATTGGACCTCCCCAGGTCAAGCCAATAGGGATTAAGCAGCATAAGTGATAGCCTTCTGACATGTGTCCCCCTTTCCCCTTTTGTGAGAGCTTTAGGTAATTAAATAATTAAATTAAACTCTCATTGGACCCCTTTGCCTCCTGGCCAATAGGAATCAGGCAAGCCATGGGGCTCCTGAATGCTCATTGGACCCCTTGGGAGACTGCCCAATAGTCTTCTAGGACACTTAATTCTTATTGGTTTCTTTTATTAAATGTTTTTAAATTAATTAAACTAGATTTACTCTAGCTTAATTCTCATTGGTCCACTTCAAGGGTCTTCCAATAGGAATTGGGCACACCTTGTGGGCATCTGGCCTAGGGAGCTGACATGTGTCCCTCATTCCCTTTGTGTAAAGGGAGCCTGTGTGTGTGTGTGTGGTTTTCTCTCTCATCCCCTAGCTTTGGGGCTCGCCCCCTCCCATGTAGGGATGCAGAAAGACTTTTTGGGCACACACACTAAGCATCCAATTTTCCCTAAGGTTGACCTTTGGACACAACCTTTGAATTTTGGAACCTTAGCATTTTGGAAGTCTTAATGGGCTGAACCTTAGGGTCTTTTTAGCCCGTTGTTTCACATGGCTCTTTTGCAGATGGCCCCCCCTTTGGATCCCTATTTTCCCTCCTTTGGATCCCTACTGTGGCCGGTCTGCTAACTTAACCAATATTCTAGCTTTTTCTCCCTTGGCACTTCCCCACATTAAATGATCAGTTTAATATGAGAAAATCATTTAGGAGAATTAGATATTGATTATTATGACATTATTTACCTACAAGACAAGAGATATGGCTCCCTTTAGAGAGAGAGTGGGGTATTTGGGTCATGGGATATGATAGGAGAGAGAAAGAGGGGGTGGGGTATACTATTTTGGAAGATAGGGTAAGTTGCATGTGAGTTAAGGTGCATTATTGGTGAGAGGTGGGGTAGCTTGAGGGGAGAGAGAAAGGGGAAAGGACAAGGGGAAGAGAGAGGGGGTTGACCTTTTGAGTGGAGGAGAGGAAAAGGGACACACGGCGGGGCAACAGTGAAGAAAAAGGAGGCAAGGTGGGGATGGGCTACCCCACAGGCATGCGGTGGCCTATTTTACCTTTCTTATATATTTACATAATCATACTTTATTTTTTTCTTACTTTTTCCAATGCCTTTTATCACTCGCTCCCTAAGAGGGGGTTTTCATGGGGTGGGGACGAGAGAAGAGGAGTATGGGAGCTTGGCTTGTGAAAAGCCCCCATCATTAACCCTCCCCTTTTGGCTAGAGGCATTCATGTCTCTAGCTCATCTGTTTGATCATTATCGTCGGAGGTGGCGGCTGATGGTGTGTCCTCATCTGGAATGTCAATTGGTGGAGCCTGGTCAAATCGAAGAAAATAAGGTGAAGTTTTCCATCAGCCTCCATAAGCTGGTAGCTTCCATTGGCATACTTTTTCCTGACGATGAAAGGACCTTCCCATCGGAGTAGGAGTTTCTGATCCTTGCGCGTGTCGAAGCGATTGTCGTAGCGAAGCACCAACATTCCTTTCTTCAATTTTTTTTTCCGGAGATGCTCGTTAAAGCTAAACCGTCTATGCTCTGCTTGTGCTGCATAATAATTTATTGCTTCTTCTCTGTCCAGCTGCAGTCTTTCCAAGTCGATGATGTGATCTCTCAAATGCATGTTGGGTTGTTGAAGTTGGCTTGCCATTACTCTGAGACTTTGTAGTTGCACTTCAATGGGCAAGATTGCTTCCTTACCAAATACTAGATGATACGGTGTGAATCCCAAGGATGTACGAAATGAAGTTCTGTAGGCCCATAAAGCTGGTAGTAGATACTTATCCCAGTCTCCAGGATGATTGTTTACCTGCTTGGTAATAATTTTAGAAACCATTCCATTTACCTTTTCAACTAGGCCATTACATTGAGGGTAATATGGTGAAGAGTGCCTCCTTGTAATGCCCAGTTTCTGTATTAATTATCCTACCAAGTCTGCTCTGAAACCTGGTCCTTTATCAGAGATGATCTCTAAAGGTGTTCCAAAACTACAGCATATGTGCTCGTAGATAAATTTAGCTACCTCTACCGTTGTGATTCTAGTGGTGGTTGTAGCCTCTGCCCATCTAGTCATGTAGTCGACCCCCATGATAATGTAGAATTTTCCTGAGTTGGCCCTAGGTAATGGCCCAATGGCGTCGATACCCCATTTTTCAAATGGGCCATATGAGAGAATAGGTTTCTGTGGTTCAGGCATAAGTGATCTAGTGCCGGCCTTTTGACACAACTTACATGTTTTGCACCAGTGGTGTACATCACGGTTGAGGCTAGGCCATATGAAGCCTGCTTGCAAGATTTTCCTACTTGTTATGTCTAGGGAAAAGTGACCACCACAAACCCCGTCGTGACAGCTAGCAATTACTCCCGTGACTTCCTCAGAGAGAGGGACCTTCCTGAGTATTTGGTCCTTATCCTTACAATACAAACCGTCATTGATGAGTCGATACCTTGTGGCCTTCCGCGTCAGCCATTGATTCTGTCCCTTTGTTAAATCTGATGGGCATTCCCCTGTTTCCAAAAAATGCATGATGTCAGGCAAGGCATCACCTCCTTGAAATAGAAGGAGCTTTAGTTTTATTGCTCCAACCACCACTTCCTGTAGTCTTTCACTTGCTAGGGCATCTGCTTCTTGGTTTTGAGCCCTTGGGATATGGTGTATTTGAACTTCTTCAAACTTACCCAACAAGGTTTTTACACCACTTAAGTGAGTCCTTAAACTAGGATTCTTGCATGTCCATGCTCCATTTACTTGCCTTACCAGAAGTAGAGCATCCCCAAATACATTAAGGCGTTGTACACCTTGTGAGACGCACCATTGTAGACCCTTGGTTAGTGCTGCATACTCAGCTTCATTGTTAGAATGTGAATCTAACAATTGGCCCAACGAAAATAACTTTGTCCCTTTGTCATCAAAGACCACTATGCCTGCAGCTGCTTTGTCGGACGCTCACTTGTAGGCTCCATCAAAGTAGAGAGAGTATGCTCCTTCTACCATCGGTGGTACTGGAGGTAATCGGACTTCTCCTTCCTTAGATTGCTTCTCCTCCCTTTCAAAGACTTGGTAGGTCATGAGTCCCCCCAAACTTGCCCTTGTCGTGCTTTCTACCTGTACCGTGTAGTCAAACTCTTGCCGACGAACTAGCCATTTAGTAATCCTAGCAGACACATCCATGTGTTGTACAACATAGAGAAATATTTCATCCGTGGTTAGAATCACAAATTGCTTAGGCAGCAAATATGACCTAAACTTTGTAGTTGCAAATCTAAGAGCTAGGACTAAGTGTTCCACATGGGTGAAACGTTTCTCTCCTGCTATCATCATTCGGCTAGAGAAGTAGATTGGCCTCATGAAAGATGTCGCCGTATCCTTTTGGAGTAGCACAGCCCCCAATGAGTCATCACCAACACTTGAGGTGACATAGAATTTTTCATCCCACTTAGGTGGTGAGATAGTTGGCAGAGTGGCTAAGACTTCCTTTACCTTGTTGTAGTGATGTTCGCTTTCCTCGTCCCAAGTGAAAGTTGATCTTTGAGTGAGTTGTTGCAGTGGTAGAACAAGTTGTGATAGTAGATGTATGAATCTACTTAAGTACCTCACCTTCTGTAGAAAAGAGACCAGTTGACGTGCGGTCGTTGGTGAAGGTAGGGCTATGAGTGCGGACACCTTACTTGGGTCGGCGTTGATACCTTTTGCTGAAATTTCATGGCCTAGTAGAATGACTTTACTCTCCCCAATGTGACATTTATCCACATTTAATTGCCCACCTAGGCTCTGCAACCTGGCCAAACCTTCAGTTACCTTTTCTAAATGTGAAATACAGGAGCTATATATGCAAAAATCATCAATGAACACTCTTATGGATGTTCCAAAGAACGGTTGAAAAACATATGTGACATATCTTTGGAATGTGGCAGGTGCATTTGTGAGACCAAATGGCATAACCCTGTATGCAAAACAACCCCATGGCGTGATAAAAGTGGTTTTTAGCTGATCTTCCAAGGCTATGCGTATTTGAAAGTATCCTGAATAACCATCACAGACGGTATAGCATTCAAAACCCGCTACTTCATTCAGAATTTCATCCAAGAAAGGGAGAGTAAAGTGGTCTCTCTTTGTAGATGCATTTAGTGGTTTGTAGTCAACACAGACCCTCCACTTACCATTCTTTTTAGGCGTCACCACTACGGGTGACACCCATTCTGAGTTTTCTATAGGATAGATGAATCCCGCCTCCAGCAGTTTCCTTACCTCGGCCAAGAGTGCCTTTTCTTGTATGACCCCCAGTCATCGTAGCTTCTGCACAATTGGTTTTACCCCTTCCTTCAGCTTAATATGATGTTCCACCACTGTAATGCCTGTGATTCTTTCATAGTTGTCAATGAACAGGTTAGGAAATCCCATCAACATTTGCAAAAAACTATTTTTCTCCTCAAGTGTTAATTCCGTAGACAACATACCCTTCAACCTACTTCCTCCTAGGCCAGGTGATTTTCTCTCCTCTTCATTGGGTTTCCCTTTTGGTGATGGATCACCAGTTGTGCTTACCCTTTGTGGATCCTTCATAATGATACCCATCACATCAATGGAACTGTCACTTTCGTCTGTGGATGTGGTCTCCTCCTCAGAACTGGAAGATTCGCTAGTGGTTTCATTTGCCGATGTTTCCAGATTCATTTGCTTCTGCTTGCCAATCCTCATGTCGTAGTAGATTGTCTCCCCTTTCTTACCGGTCATGCGTAGAAGGCCAGTACCCCAGTCCTGTTTTGCCTTCATGGCCATCAACCATGGCCTTCCCAAAATTAGTGGATAGCCCTCCCCCTTAGTAGGCATTACAAAAACATCTACCTCTACCTCAGTGTTGAAATCTTTGATTTTCACGGAACTTACCACACCCACACACTTTACTTTTGCATTGTTTGCCATCTTTGCCTTGCATGGAGAAGGCCTGTCAACCTCAAGCCCTAATCGAAGATCATAGCTTCGCTCATTACATAGATTTGTGCACCTCCATCAATGTAGGTGTTTCCAACCCTCTTTCCTTTTATGTTTACGTCAACAATTGGAAGGATGTCATCCATGTTGCATCCCGAAATTTCTCCGACTACCTTTGTTTTGGAGCGTCTTGTACTTACCATTTTAGACCATTGTCGCCTTACTTTTGGTGCAAGATGTAGCAGTTGTGGCCATGTAATCTTCGGTCCTTGCTCTGCCACATCCAATGTTAGATCATAGGGCTTAGAACTTTCCCTAGCTGGAAGTCGGTGATGCCCAATTTCCATCGTGGCCTGGATGGCCTCTTGCTAGTTTCTCCTCTCATGCTTCTCTCATCATCTGATTGTGTAGCTTTCTCCCTCCTAGCTCTTTTCACAGTCATGGCTTCAAGTGGTTCTAAAAAGGTTACCTTCTCCTTATCCTTGTCCCTCTCCTTTGCTCTGGGTGGATCCACTACTACGGCTTTTCCTTTCTCTTCTAGCCTTATGATGTTTACAGGGCGATCAGGTGGTGGGGCTGGTGGAAGAGGTGGAATGGATGCTTGTAGTGGTGTCTGGGGTGGATGTAGAATTTGTGTTGGTGGGGGTGGTGCTCGGGGTGGGGGTGTTCTTTCTCTAGGGGGTGACAATTGGTTCCTCCTACCTCCTCTATTATAGTTTTGTCGTGGTTTGGGACAGTAGTACATACCGTGACCGTCTTCTCCGCAATTGTAGCAATGATAACTCCCTGTTTTGTCGTCGTGCTCTTCCAGGGTCTTGATCTCTTTCTTGACTCCTCCCTTGTTGTATTAAGTGGACAAACAAATTCTGCAATTGGTCAGTAATATGGGCCAGCATATCTTGTTGGTCATCTCTTACCCCAAGAGCCGGTGGTGGTGGTGGAATGGTGGTTGTCGTAGCTGCTGGTCGACGTGATGTTGCTGTTTCTATTGACTCGGTTTCTTTGGCTTTCATTCGCAACTTCTTGTGCTTAAGGCGAGCAATCTCAACGGCTAACTCGTACGTAGCCGGGAATCTACCTTTCACCTTCTCCTTGAGAAGCGGCCATAAGCCATGTGTGAACCGATCTTTTTTTAGGAAATCGGGTGCGGCTTCCCCCCTTGCCAGTGACTCAACCCTCCGTTCCCACAAATCCACAAATTTGGACTCATAGGTGGCATATTCTAAAAGACCCTCCTGCTTCAAGTCTCTCAACTTGTCCCACAACTTTTCTGAAGTGGTGCCTCCCCCAAAGCGCCTCTTAAAAGCGGTTTTTAAGGGTTCCCAGTCATCCTTGGTTGCTTGTGGAAGTGCATTGTACCATGATCTAGCTTCTAGCTTCTAGCTTCATGAGATGCTTAAAGATTCTAACCCGGGATTCATCTGTATCTTTGTTGCTCACTACACATGCTACTTCAAAGTCATCTAGGAAGTCTGTTACCAAATCCTCCCCCTTCTTTCCTTTAAATGTTGGAAATGCTACACTTGCATGATTACTGAGAGAGAGCTAGAAAGACACACTGATTAACTTGCAAAAGTTTTTTCTTCTTTACAAGGAGGCGTGTATACCCTCTTATACTAGGACATAGATTAAAACTTCAAACGGTACATTGCCTTGTACCAAAGGTAAGACAAATGGTTGATCTGATGCCAGAACCTCAAAAAATCGCTCCCCACCCAGCATGGTGTCAATGACGTGCTGGTAGTGAGCCTTCAAATCCAGTATTACCTTGATTGAGCATACACGTGTTGGTATGTGTGATCTGTCTTGAGGTAGGTTGTACTGATTCATGTGAAGCTTAGAGGTGCTTAGTCACTGTCCAAGCTCGTGGGTGAGGGTGGTGTTCTTTCCTGAAACAAACTAAGTAGATCCCTAGTTTCTCTAGTGAGAGTCTGAGCCAATGATTCTGTTATCTGTGCTGCAGCATCAGGTGCGACTTGAAAAATGACTGTGATAATTACCTCGGTGACTTGACTTACCCGATTCTCAAAGTAGAATAGTTTTGATTCTCTATTGTGTAGAGCTCCTTCCATTTTGTTGTTGTGGGTTGGTTGTAGGTTGCGGACATGGTTTCGACCTTCTCCTTCTTCTTCTTGGCACTTGGCCTATGTATATCCACTGGGTTTGGCGTGTTGGTTGACTCTCCCACTGCAAATCGATTACCGTTACGCCTGGCACTCGAGCTTCGATAGAGATGAGGAGTTCGTCTAGTTGTGCTTGGAGCTCTTCTTCTTCTGTCGTCCAATTAGCAAATCCTGCTAGCCATTCATCCACTCACAATAGTTTAGGGGTTTCAGTCTTGTAAAGTGAAGGGTTTCATGAAAAGATCCTTCGTGGGGGCACCAAATGACGGGAGCAAAACGAACCCCAAACCCCGACGGCCTCTAAAACACCGGGGACCGAATGGCGCGCCTCGGGCCTGTCATGGTAAAGCAAACAGGGTCACCACCTAGCTTCAGCGGCTAGGATGCAAACAACACACCACCATAACAAAGTTTTCATCCAAGAGAGATGGATGCTTGGGAGTAATGATGAAGGGGAAAGGGAATGAGATCAAGTGAGAGAGAGAGAGAGAGAGAGAGAGAGAGAGAGAGAGAGAGAGAGAGAGAGAGAGAGAGAGAGAGAGGGAGGGGGTATAGCGGCTTAGTACTTAGGCACCACAAAAGGATGGCGAATCCGCACACCCTTCACACATACACAAGTTCACTCCAAAACACAAGACTAGTTGGCGATTCCGCACACCTCACATGGGCAAAACATTGCAAGAAAACATACTCACAAAACCTCAAGCTTTATTTAGAGAATAAGGCGATGAAATGGGGAGCATAGGGTAGGGGAATGAGAAGGGAGAGAGTGGTAGAGCACAGGGCGGATAGGTGGGAGTTGATGGCGAAGACTCGCACGAGGGTTATGGCCATCATCCTTCATTTAGTTGCCCTTCATATTCCATAGCCAAGGGTGTAGAGGTCATGCTCAAGACAAGCATGGTGATTGCGGTGATGGTGATGGTGGGTGTGTGTGTGTGCACTAGGCACACACAGTGCATAGTGTGTTCTTTGGTGATGTTGTGTGTGTGTTTAGTGTGATGGTGACCCCTCTTTATATAGGTGAGGAGGGGGGGAGAAATTCTAGAATTTAGAAATGAAGAAATCATTATCTACATAGGCCATGTGACTGTGGGCCCCACTTGTCTGGCTGTGTGTATATGTGCCAGAACAGCAGTCTCATGAGAGAGAGACTAAGAGAGAGAGATGGGTTGATGAAAAAAAGTGAGAGGTGACATGGAGAATAAAGTAATTACAAGAGGGGAGAGAGGGGAGTGTGCTCATAGGTGAATCTGTGTGTAGATGTGTGTGAACACAAGAAAAATCAGGTAACCACTGGGTGGGGATAGGTCTGTGGGCACCTTTTTCAGTGAAACTAAGTGTGTGTGAGTGTGGGGAAGGTTATTTACCTACAAGACAAGAGATATGGCACCCTTTAGAGAGAGAGGGGGGTATTTGGGTCATGCAATATGATAGGAGAGAGAAAGAGGGGGTGGGGTATACTATTTTGGAAGATAGGGTAAGTTGCATGTGAGTTAGGGTGCATTATTGGTGAGTTATAATGCATTATTGGTGAGAGGTGGGGTAGCTTGAGGGGAGAGAGAAGGGGGAAAGGACAAGGGGAAGAGAGAGGGGGTTGACCTTTTGAGTGGAGGAGAGGAAAAGGGACACATGGCGGGGCAACAGTGAAGAAAAAGGAGGCAAGGTGGGGATGGGCTACCCCGCAGGCATGCGGTGGCCTATTTTACCTTTCTTATATATTTACATAATCATACTTTATTTTTTTCTTACTTTTTCCAATGCCTTTTATCACTCCCTCCCTAAGAGGGGGTTTTCATGGGGTGGGGACGAGAGAAGAGGGGTATGGGAGCTTGGCTTGTGAAAAGCCCCCATCAGTGCCTTAATAGTTTTTTTGACAAGCATAGAGTGTGTTTTCGTGTTAAGCCTGTCGATCTGAAACAATCCAAGTTGCTTCCCTCAAATCATATTTCAACTTTTGGTATACCACGCATTTTGAACATACTCTTGTATGTTTACTTTTCATGGTAGACCAACAAAAATACATTTCTACTCCTCGAAGAGTAGACTATGGAATCCCTGTTTGCCCCGCATAAGGAGAAGTATGGGATTCATACATGACTTTTGTATTGTATGGGTGATTAACACATAGCCTATTTCCATTTCGAAGATAACCATCCTTCAAGGTGAATGGTTCTTGTTTCTTCCCTATTGCAAAGGCTGTAATTACATACTTTAAGTCTTGGGCAGTAGCATGCTCATCTATCATAAAAGATAGATCATTGTGAGTTGCTATAGACACCACATTTACCCTTGGTCGTTGTGAAAGTGCATCGACCACTTGATTGTGCTTGCCAACAATGTGAGCAATATGAAATTTAAATTACAAAAGAAAATTTTGTCACCTCATTTGTTTATCAGAGAGCTTGGTTTGCGTCATGAAGTTCTTGAGGCTTTGTGATCCATTCGTAGGATGAATGGAGTCCGCAAGAGACAGTGTTTCCACGTGTTTAGGGCATATAGAATAGCTAGTAGCTCTTTTTCGTATTTTCCCATTACTCACTTATCGAAGTTGAATCTTTGACTCGCATATGCTATGGCATGCCCTTCTTGAAGAAAAATAGCTCCAAGGAAATTACCACAAGCATCACATTGGACCTCAAACGGCTTTGAGAGATTTAATAGTGTGAGCACATATTGAGAGATAAGATTCTCCTTAAACTTCTCAAAAGCTTCTTGCACTTTTGCAGTCCATGAATACTTAACATTTCTTTTTGTTAAGTCTATGAAGCATCTGTAGTATGCACACATACTGATGAAGCTTCTTACCTCATGTAGATCCCTTGGATTAGGCCATCCTTTTATTATCTCTAACTTTGTTGGATCCATATAGGTGCCATCATTAGAGATAATGTGACCTAAATATTGAATCTCTTGTAGAAAATTTTCACTTTTCTTTTGATTAATGAAAAGCTTATTCTCTCTCACAACTTGAAAGGTTACCTGGTCACTCAGGAGGTATCTCTTTACTCTTCAAGAGAATTTGGATGGCCTAAAGATTTTTGTCCATCATGAGTTTGAATGCAGTGGAGCATTTGTCAAGCCAAAACTTGTAAATTATCAAACAGATTTTCTACCCACGGCACGGGAAATCTATTTTTGATAGTGATCTTATTTAGTACTCTATAGTCGACACACATGTGATATGTGTCGTCTTTCTTTTGCACTAAATGCAATGGTGAAAAAAATGGAGAGGAGCTAGACCTCACCATCCCCCCCCTTTTTTTTAACGAATTCATGTACTTGCCTCAATATGATCTCCTCTTGTTGAGCTTGTGAAAATCGATAAGGAGGCTTGTTAGGCGGTGAGCTTCTTGATACGAGCTCAATTGCATGGTCATCATCCCTCATTTTAGAGATAGCTCACTAGGGATGTCATCAATGAAAACATCTTGGAATCCATTTAGAAAACTAGACAACTCGAATTCCTCTTGATTCCCTTTATTGTGCAGGGATATGGTGTTCCCCAACTCATTAGCATCTATGTACATGCTCTTTTCTCTGTAGATGAAGTAGATTCTCCTTTCAAGGAACTTCAGGTTGGAAGCCATGCGGTTAAACCATGGTGCCCCAACGATAACATTCTCATGTTTGAGAGGGAAGATGAAGAAATCCTTTTTGTCCACATAGCTTTGGACATAAAGCCTTAATTTTCCAATTAAGGAAGTAACTGAGACGTCTTGTCGCTTGGTCTAGATCCATTGGCTTTCAATTTATCTCCCATCTTGTGGGCTTGTATGTGTAGCTTAGTGGTCAATTCCGTGGATATGAAGTTGTGAGTTGAACCAGGGTCAAACAAAGTAAAGGATTCATACTATTGCATCTTTTCCCAAGCATAGGAAAGGAGAAATCCTTGGCAATGAGCATCCTCTTTTGGAGGTTCAAACGTAGAGGCTCTAGGAGTGTCATTGCGGGTAATTCTCTTGGGGCAAGGACGATAACCATGGCCTTTCTCCCCACACTTAAAACATTTGTGTTCCTTACAAAAAGCTTCTAGCTCTTTAGGAGAGAGTTTATATTTACCTTTGTAAACTCCCTTCTCCTTGGACCGATTGTTTTTGTTGTTGTTGGAATGGCCTTGGCAAGAATTTTGGACATTGGATTTCCCCTTGGCATCACTTTTGTCTTTACTTTCCATGGGCTTGACATTCCATCTAGCCCCTTGTTGGAAATTGATGCGTGAAGCAAACATGGTGTGGTGGATTACCTTGGTGATAGAACCAGGCCGTTGAGAGTTGACATACTCGGCCATCTCTTTGGGTAACCCCGCACAGAATTGTTTCTTTTGCACGACAAAGTCTATCTTTTGAAGGATAGTAGTCTTGAGATGTAAATCCCAAAACTGGTCCACATATTTGTGTGGATAGACTCATGAGAGAGAAGCTTTAAACTTCATCATTTGGTAAGCACTTTATCCTTTGCATCGCTTGCAAGGAATTGCTTCATGATGGAAACTCGTAGAGTTTTCCATGTCTTTGGGGCTTCACCGTTGCCACGAAGGCTAACCCACCATTGATGAGCCAATTTTTGGAAGTGCATAGCTACATGGTGTAGCTTGGAGGACTCCGTTTAGCCCTCATCTCCAAAGGCCGCAAAAAATTGTTGGATGAAGGAAAATACTTTGTCGGTAGCACCAAAGATGCCATCATAGGTGAGAAAAGAGATTCTTCTTCCTCCCTCTTTAAACTTCTTTAACTTTTGTGACCTTCTCCATGAAGGGTAAGATTTGTGATGTCCTCCCCTCTTGTATTCTCTATAAGAGAAGGAGAGAGAGAGAGAGAGAGAGAGAGAGAGAGAGAGAGAGAGAGAGAGAGAAAGAAGGCTAATGAAGGACTTAGAAGGCAATGAAAAAGGAAACCCTTATAGGGTAGAATCATGAGTGGGTGGTACACTTTTAAGAGTGCAAAGGTGTTTTCCAATAGCCACAAAATAGCACTTGACATAACAATTTTTCAAAAACAAAAAAGAAAAAATCTATCTTCAAGTACCATAATAAACAATCAAGAAAATTCATGGGAGGATGGATGAAGCTTCTTTTGCATGAGATAGCTACACAGGATGGAGTATTTCTTGTTAAATGTCCTTGACGGGTTTACTAAAAATATGTAGAATATCACATGATTTCAATCGAATGGGTTAATTTCTCTCATGAACTTACAGAAAATATATATACATAAGGGTGTTTCAAATTGAAAAAGTGAGCATTTTGGTACATAAGAGGTCTTTTTGTTGAAAATGGTGATACATAAGGGGTCTCTATATACCTCAAAAAATGTTGAGTAGGGGTTTTTAAAAATACCTCCTGAATGCACGTGCTATACCGTAGATCTCTATATATTGACCTCCCTGAGATAGTGTGTTAGCAGCAAGCTAACGCGTACACCATTTTTCGAAGTTCTCATTGTAAAAACAATTATTATTTTGATAAATCAAGAATATTGTAACTCCTGTTTTCTTGATAAACCTTGTAATTAATGAGCCGGGGCTACAAGTTTCCAGATTGTATCAGCCATTCAATTTCCAGCTTTGATAGAACTCCAGATTATTACTTTTGACCACCCAAAAACCTTGACTAAGGTATAAAAGCCAATTTTTGTAAGTTTTTTATAAGTTTTGGATAAGAAATACACAGCGTGAGCTAACGGCGCTCACTTCTCTCCTTCTCGCGCTTCCTACTCCCTCTCCGGTTGTCACATTGCGAATGCATTTGTTGCATTGCAACCGCAGGTAAGAGCTCTACGCATTGACGTAAGCAGTTCATAGTATTTCATAGCTTTTGGCGTCGTCGACCTGCGGCCTAATTTCATCATAACTAGGAATTTTCACTTTTAAAATGAAAACTAAACATAGGCGGGGTATTGGGGTATCATTGCTAAGCATTTAGATGCATTCTGGGTTGAAAATGACTAGGTCAAAAATCCACTGCTGTTAATAATCGCAATTTTGGAACTTGACCTAAAGTGGGGTTTGAGGTCATAGGCATGTGTGTTTAGGTCTTATAAACTTGTCCTAGAAGTTTCGTTACATTTGGATGTCATTTGATGTTGCGGATGTGATTTGCTTGCCGATGAGCGATTGGCTTTTTGTGATTTCAGTCACTTGAGTGTAGCCTGAGTTAAATGCGAGTTGCTAGTTGTTTTCCAAGATCTTGACAACCTCTTGTAGCCTCTATGCACTAGTCGAGTCATCTTCGTCCCATGGTTTGACAAATTAATCGTGGATCTCGCTAATACTGCAATAAGATAGGATGGTGAGGTTAGACATGTGTCCCACATTTGGCGCCGCTGTCGGGGATCGAAGAGACCTAAACTAGAAAAAACACGAGCGTCTTGTGTAATTTTCCTTTAACTTCCTCTAGGTTCGCCTAGAGTTCAAAAATCTCTTTTAGAAATCGCATAGCTTAAGATTGTCGTCTTTTGCTGTGTAGAGGTAGCTTGGAAGTAGTCGTACTTGCTGAGTACCTTTAGGACTGTAGGATTGTAGATTTAGATTAGGATTTGGAGAATGATTGGTAGACGAAACAAGTCTTAAGATCAAGACTCTGAAAAACATTAAAAACATAAGAAAACGAGTGTTTGTGGTACTTTCTACAACCCCATGGCATGAGAAACTAGGAGTAGGGTAAGTAGAATCCGAAGTGGATTTCATAGCATTGCTCTCTCTGAAAGAATCAAGTGTGAGTTGTTATGTAAAGTTACAGAATTCTAGGTCTACGGCTAGAAATAGCACGAAAAGACTCGAATTCACTCAATCCAACTGGGGAGTAAGCCTAGGAGTTGTCCAAACCAGTGGGTAAGCTCAAGGACACTTTGAGGTAAAAATTTCAAGAAGTTGACCAAAACTCAGATTAATTACTTTTTCTTGACTTTTTAGTCCAAATTAAGTTTTGACTTGATTTATAGGCTAAAAACACATCATAAAAGGATGTTCCTTGAGAAAATTTCAAAAAAAGTGCTCATTTTCAAGCCTCAAGTTAATAATCACGATTATTAACTTTCTGCTCTAAATTAGCCAAGACTCATATCATTGACTCATTGCATGTGTACAAACAACTTTTGTAAAAGCCCAAGAGATTTGGATCACTAAACTAGCAAAAAACTGGGTGAAAACTAAAGTTTGTACTGACTTTTTGAATATTGAGTGTGAATTGAGGAAAAATTTATCCAAACTTGTTGAAAATTGATTCATAGGGATGTGATAAACATGTGTATATGCTCAGTTGACCAAAAACTTGCAAAAATTTGACAAAAGTAAATAATCGTGATTATTTACATCTACCTTGTTTTTGAACTTTTTTGACCAAGTTGGCATACCACTAGCTTTACCATGTTGTAATAAGTCCACAAACCAAATTTGGTAAGATTTGGATCACTGGGGTGAAAACTGTGGCAAAAATTGCAAAGTTAGTCTGCGGACAGATAATTGATGACCATTTGACCAAAAATTGTCCAAACTTGATGAAAATTGGCTAGTGACCTTAACATAAGGTGCTTAACAGATCTGTGTCAAAGTTAGGACAAAAATTTGCAAAAAATTGTCAAGAGTAAATAATCACGATTATTTATAGTTGCTTCAAAACTTGGTGATTTTGCAAATTTGAGTATACCACAAGGCCAAGCACATCAATTAGACTCCACAAATCAATTTTGGTGAAATTTGGACCACAAAAGTGAGACTTAAGCCAGATTCTCGAAATCAGAGTCTGCGAACACGGAACAGTGGGTAAACTTGATCAAATTTTGTCCAAACTTGTTGAAACTTGCCCAAGGGCTTTAACAAGTTGTATACTTGCCAAACCAATCCAGAAAATGCAAAAAAGTGACAAAAGTAAATAATCGTAATTATTTACTTCTGCTATCCAGAGACTTCAAATTTGACTTTTGGGCTTATATAGTGTTAAACCAGCATAAAATAAGGCCATAGGGAAATTTTGGATTCAATCGGATCAAAATTGGTACAGATACACTCAGTTTACAGATTGTAGATTAAACCTTTGATTTTGTTAAGCTGAATCTGAAAGTCAAAATTCCGACTTCCATAGCACGAATTGAATTGAAATACAGAGACCAATCACTGGAGTTCTCAAGATCTCTACTACTGTCCTTATAGAAAAATAGCTAATTTGACAACTTTTGTACAGGAATCAAGTTGCAGACGAGGAATCAGTGGCTTGACAGAAAGTTGCAATTGAGTCAAGTGGGAATTGATGACAAGTCAATCTAAGGTGAGTACTCAAACCAGGGCTTCATAAGTATATATGAACCTTAGATCCGGTCGTGTAATAGGAAATTAAGGCCTATTTGGAGAAAACGCCAGTAGAGTATCCACTGAAGAAAGCGTAAATCAAGGCAATTCCTTGCACACAATTCCTGAAGAAGTCTCGGACACTTTCTCAGATTCAACATCCGAAATGTCTTCTTACTCGACTCACTCTAAAACCGAAATGACAATGCGCTATAAGCATATACTCTCTTTTTACAAGACTAGTCGTCATGGAGCCCAAATTTACTTGGATCCTAACGAAGAGTATGCTATTCGCACTGATGATCATGGTATTGAGTTCGAAGAAGAAGTTAGGTCCAACAAACAAGGAAAAATGTACATGGATCGAAACGGAACTCAATATGTACAAGTTGAAAATCTTGATATGATAGACAAATGGGGCTTAGAAGTAAACAGTATAATCCGAGATATGTCAGCAAAAGAAGGACCACCGACTTTGGAATTCGAGGGATACGATCAAGTAGACTTGAAGCCTTTGAAACGGCTTAGTACGGATAATCCTAGGATCAGAGTCTATTGCTGGGAAGATAGAAACATTAAAGATCTTTTGTGGACGTCTCATGCTAGACTAGGGTAATTAACGGCCATGAAGATCATCTATATCTTCAAATATCAAAGATAAGGGATCTGCGGAACTACCAACTTACTTGTTTAGAGATTGTTATAACAACAACTTTGTTATGATGACTCTTGAGGAGGTAGAACAAATCAAATACCAGGGGTAGTCCATACGGGATTGGATATTGGGTCAAGGACCTAAAACCACTCCAAGAGACGAACATCGTGAGAGATCATCTGAGAGTAATGTAAAGAAACCAAAAACCACCTCATCACGTAGAAAAACAGGTGACACTAAGGCCAGCCCAGGGCTACATGAGTCACTATTTTTGAGAGACTGGTTTGAAGGACTTGGAACAGGACCAACTCCCATAAAACTTGGAGTTGAACCAAATAGACGTGTCAGACCAGCTGATTTTCAAAAATGGGTCAGAAAATACAGTGGATCATGGGATCCATATGACCACTTAGCAAGCTTCAAGAAAGTGCTAAGAGAAGAGCGTATATTCGGTTTCCATACTCAATTCGAAGGGTTTGGAATGACATCATAAGGAAAATCTTTGACATGGTTCCAAAACATTCCACCAATGTCAATCATGGATTTGAATACATTAGCTCAAGGATTTGTAGCTGCTTGTTCTAAAACAGGGATTAAACATAATATGGTAGCTCAAATCTACATCTTCAAATAGAAACATGGTAAGTCTGTTAGGGACTTTGCAACTCGAATGAAACAATACATTGCCAGATGCCCAGAGATGGAGATACATGCCGAGGAGAGACTTGTCTCATTGTTTCTAGAGGGACTTCTAAACAAAGAACTTCATGCTATACTCTATAGTAAAAAGCATACAACCTTAGAGACGTGTGTGTCTGATGCTATCGACCTAGGAAACAATTGTGAGATATTTAATGAAAAGGATGCCCCTAAGGATAACCAAAGCAAGAAGATTGCATCCACAAAACCATCACAAGTGGGAACGGCTGCTGCGGCACCACTCTCAGCCATAGAAGAATGCTAAAAAGGATGAATGACATGATGAACAATATGCAAAAAGCACCTATGAGAGGACCAGGACAGAGGATATCCCCACAAGGACAACCAATTAGGCCACAAAAAAGGTGTATACTCAAGGGTAAATGGACCAACCACGAGAACCACGAGTGCTACTTCAGACCAAAGTATGATGGGAATGTTCAGTATGTGCCCATGAGACCACAAGGACAACCCATGTACAGATATCAACCTAATATGGCTCAAGTTCAAAGACCACCAATGGGTATGGAGAGACCTCAACCTATGTTGGGACAACAATCTCCTTATCCAGGACATAATGTGGTTCCTATAAAGTACATGCACTCAGAAGGAGTTATAGATGAACAAGCATTAGTGCCTGTTACACCCTATGCAGAGCCTAGTCCATCTGCAGTAATGGTAGAGGGAGATTGGTATAATCCACATCCACCACCAATGGAGGAAACCAGTACTTATGCTCCACCAGAGCTCGCACCTATGTATTATGTAGCTAATCAAGGTGTCAGACCTCCTATGGGAAGACCCATGATGAAGCCTAGAATAGGAACCTATCATAATTGTGGTGCTGATGACCATTGGAAGAACAAATGTCCAGAGCCTGACAAAAACCTCAAACCGATTGAATCCTATTGCATACAATGTTGCAAAAAGGGAAGACACTTTCCGAAAGATTGTCCTAAGAATCCTTTGAACAAGGGAAAACTGTAGTCAACGTAGTCCAAGT
Organism: Adiantum capillus-veneris; assembly: GCF_014529385.1. NCBI lineage: Eukaryota > Viridiplantae > Streptophyta > Polypodiopsida > Polypodiales > Pteridaceae > Adiantum > Adiantum capillus-veneris. Next base: position 16,721,775 of record NC_140950.1, read on the forward strand.
GATGCCTAGTAGCTCATCAGAGAGTAAACCGATTGTTCCAATCAAGGTAATCACTAGAGCCCAAGCAAAGAAAAAGAAACACAATTCCTCTGATGATTCGGAGAACACAAAAGTTTCTTCTCAAAGAATCAAAAGGAGCAAAAGCAAGCAAAAATTTTAGTGCAGGACAAGTTGAAAGAAACTAGCAGTGAATTTAAGGAAACAACCGTGAAACCTGGAGGATCCATTCTGGTTGATAAAATTTTTGAGCCTATCAATGCCGCCTTGGAAGCCTACCAAGCAAGACTTAAAGCGGGCCAAAACATGAAAAAAAAATAGAAAAACTATCCATCTCCAGACATGGAAGAAGCTAAGCTGGAAGCTTATCAAAATTTGGTAAGAATCACGAAGGAAATGCTCGATAAACAAAAAACCAAGCTTGAAAGTATTGCAAAACCGGAAGAGCTTGCGGTAGAAGGAAAAAAAGCAAACTCCGATGTGGTGGCAAAACCCCACCTTGAAACAAATGAACCAAAGCTCCTGGTGCCGGAGATTGAAGATGCCTTAGACAGAATTCCATTCGTGGAGGAAGACTGACCAGGACACTTACGGGAGAAGGTAAGGGAGATCAATGATGGGAGCCTAACTTTAAAGTCAGCTCCTATAGAGGAAGTCTGGTTGGATAACCTACCATCTGATATAAACCTGGATATACAATCCTTGTACGGGGATTGCGGATCAGAGGCTTCGGGGATATCTAAACCAATGACATTAAAAAAATTACCTTCCTACTTGGGAGATAACGAAGATGAGTCTATCATTTGCAAAACCACTCAAGTCAAAAGAGCCAAACAAACCCTCGAAGTAGACAAAATTCATTCAATCATGTCTACACCTATCCAATGCACTCTTACTTTGGGAGAACTGCTGAAACTCAGGCCATACTTATGGAATGATTTACAAAAAACCCTAGAAAAGGTGGGGATAACGGGGTTAACCTCTAAGAATCTGGGAAACTCGAAAAGTGAAACGGAATACAAAGAGATAAGATCAGTTCCTATGAACAAAGTCGGAGAATATTATGAAGGGGAAGAAGGAAACACTACCCTCCCAGTGAAATATAATGACATTGAAACCATGGAAATATTGGATAGTGGAGTTGGCATAGCCATAGCCACTAAAGCAGTATGGGAATCCTGGGGACATCTAGCCATTAGACAAACACGAATGAAATTGTAGTTGGCTGACGGACACATTGAAAGACCACTAGGACTATTAGAAAAAGTGATAGTCAACTCATGTGGAATTAAATATCAACACACTTTTGTCATAGTAGACTTTGGAAAAAAACTCAACTATGAAATCATATTGGGAAGACCTTTCATGCGACAGGTACAGCTTATCCAAGATTGGGGAAACGACTATCTGTACTTGAAGCAGGTGGGATCTATAACAAGGGTCAATCTAAAGGACTACACCTATAGAGACGTCTTGAAAACACCCATCCAAGAGTTTGATTCAGTCTCTTCGGCTGAAACTAAACTTCCATCTTGGCTAAACAAAGACACTCCTATTTGGATGTGCGGAGCTTCAGAAAATGGAAGCTTAAGACGAGAGGAATGTTTCCTAGAAAGGGACTGTACAGACGAAGCCTACATACCTGAACCCTTTCCAGACCATTTATTCGAACCATTCGAGTGGACTCAAATTTTAGCGACAATGGATGTATACGTGAACACGTCTATGCCTACTCAATTTTGAAATGAGGATGGCTACGACATAATTACCATCCAAATGATGTCAATTCTTAACATTGAAAACAAGGATGAGGAAGCAAAGGACTTGATGAAAGCTCAACAAGTCTTTTCTGACCTCTATTACGATGCAACTGATGAATTTGATGAACACTCAGCTACCTCCGAAGATTCGGGATCCGAAAAAGAACATACGAGAGCTCAACTACTCTTAAGAGGAAGGGAGGAAAAGTTTTTTGACTTTCCAAACCAGAAATCAAGAAGACAAAAATGGTATAAAAGAAAGAGGGACACTAAGATTGTGAAAGCGCGACCTATGCCATCAGTCTCCAGTAAAACACAATTCCTGATGCAGATAGATGCCAATGATTGTGTCAAGGACAAAATAACAGGTAGATATCCTTCAAATGGAAACTCAAAAATGTCTCAGACATCGAGAAAAACAAGGAAGGGTACTCAAGAAGAACATCAGGATAAAAAACCACTCATGACCAGGGACGAGCGGAAAAAGAAATATCAAGAGTTGAAAAAAGCTCTAAAGGAGATATACACCACCGAAATGGAAACCACGGAAGAGGATGGTAGGGATGTAATGCATGTTCCATCCCATTACAAAAAGTATACTCTCCAAGATCGGAAAATCATAATCGAACAACCGGTTAGGGAACTGCAGAAACAAGGCGAGTCTTACGAAGGCCCTGAAAACGCTAAAAGGGTAGACTTGGCTGAACCAGGAGAAGAGCCTAGGCCGGCTTACATTGCAAATGACCTAACAGAAGAAGAAGAAAATATTTTGCTAAGCTTGTTAAAGGAATACCGGGATATCTTTGCTTGGTCTTACAAGGATCTCAATGGTGTTGATCTAGAAAACTGTCAACATACTATACCCATGAGAGATGATGCAAAACCAAGTAGACAGAGACCATACACTTATAATGAAACATTTGCCAGAAAGATCAAAGAAGAGATTGAAAAACTAAAGGAAGTTGAATTCATTTACGAAATTGAACACACTGATTGGGTGTCCCCAATTGTGGTAGTACCTAAGAAGAATGGGAAATTACGAGTGCTAGTTAATCTCAAAAATGTAAATGCAGCTACCATTAGAGACAACTTTCCTCTTCCGATACTAAGCATGTTTAAGAACGAGTGGCAGGAAAAGAAGCTTATAGCTTCCTAGATGGTTTTTTGGGATACAATCAACTTTTGGTTGACCCAAAAGATCAGCATAAAACTGCTTTTGCAACAGAATGGGGTATATTTGCCTATCGGGTTATTCCGTTTGGGTTAACTAATGCTCCAGACACATTTCAGATATTGATGAGCCATGCTTTCAAAGAGTATCTTGGAAGTATACATGGATGATTTATGTGTACATTCGTCAATCTGAGATGATCATTTTGAACACCTCAAAAACGTATTCGAGAAATGTAGTCTTTACAGGATTTTCTTAAACCCGAAAAAGTGCACATTCATGGGAAGACAAGGGAAAATCCTTGGACATATAGTGTTTAAAAATGGCATAGCTACCGATATTGAAAAGATTCATGTCATTGTTGATTTTCCTAGACCAACAACAATCAAAGGGGTACAAGCCTTCATGGGACATTGTGATTATTACCGACGGTTCATCTACATGTATATGCTATAATTGCAAAACCTATGTATAGCTTGATTACGCACTTTGAATGGACCGAGGCATGTGAAGAATCCTTCATGAAGCTTAAGCAAGCTCTCACCTCAGCTCCAATATTGAAAGCATCCAATTGCAATAAGGTATTCCACGTACACATAATGGGGTATATTTGCCTATCGGGTTATGCCGTCAAAGAGCAATTGAAACAGAAGCAAGAGACTATGCTCTTATTGGGAACCAATTATATCGGCGAGGTAAAGATCAACATTTGCGTCTTTGTGCAAATGAAAGCGATATATTTCGATTATAGAACAAGCACATGTTGGATTAGCTGGAGATCACTTTTCTAGTGAGACCACCTCAAGAGCAATCTTGATGTGGCAGGCATATGGTGGCCAACACTTTTTGCAGATGCCAAATAATATGTTCGAAGGTGTGATGCTTGTCAACGAGCAAAAATGCCAACACGGGTAGACAGCATGCCCTTAAGACCAATGATGGGAGCTAGAGCCTTCGCAAAATGGGGTATAGATTTTGTTGGACTGATACAGCCACCTGCTTATAGAACCCAAGCTCAATATATCATTGTAGCTACGGACTATTTGACCAAATGGGCCGAGGCTAAAGCAACTCAAAGGAATGATGCCAGCATCACTGCTGCATTCTTATATGAGTATGTATTTGTAAGGTATGGACTGCCAATAGAGATTGTTAGTGATAGGGGAACTCATTTCCTCAACGAGGTAATAGAATATTTGCTCAATGAGTTTATGGTTATCCATAACAAATCCGCTCCCTATACCCACAAGCAAACAGACAAGTTGAGCATACGAATAAAATTCTTAGCTCAATACTGACCAAAGTGATTAGTTCAGGAAGGACAGACTAGAAAATGAATCTCCATGCTGCTCTATGGGCTTATCGAGTTTCATTCAAAACGGCTTTAAATGCTACACCCTTTAACCTTGTTTATGGTCTTGATGCCATACTGACAATAGAATTTCTATTGCCGACCTTAAGGGTAGCACAGACTCTTAAGTGGACTGGACATGAATTGTCAGAAAGACTTGAATATTTGGAAAAGCTAGACAAGCAAAGGCTAACTACCGTAGCTCATATCTATGCACAAAAGAGGAAACAAGAACATTTTTTTGATTCCCACTTAATCACCAAAATTTTCAAGAAATGAGACTTAGTTCTAGTCTATTCCCTTAAGCAACACATCCCCAAGTTTAAGAAAAAGTAAAATGGACCATTTATCATTGAAGATGTATCTCCAAGTGGAGCAGTAAAATTGTCAACCATAGATGGTGAACCAATGGCTAATTGGATTAGTGGATGTCGTTTAAAGAAATACAATTTTCCACTAACCAATGAATTGCTAGACAAAATGCATGCAGCCAAACAAAGGAAGATGAAGCGACAGTCGGTTATTGATGAAGCCCAAGAGGAAGCTAGGCTTCGGGTGCTCAAGTGTAAAGCTGCTCTCAAGAATCAACAGATACCGATTCCCATCAACACTTTGGAACTAGATGATCGACAATGGGAGTTACCTAAAGACGCACTTTCAACAGATGACGACTGGTTAGATGGAATGGATCTCCGGAGGAATCCCAAACTCCGAGCAAGTGTTTCCGAGCTAATACAAAATCGAGCGACATCTAGCAAAGCACCTTGAACATATCCATGTTGTAAAATTGATGCAGCTCATGATCAAGCAAGAAAGCATATTCAAAAGTACATTTGTACGATTTTTAACTTCACATATGCATCTTCTCCATCATCTATGTTTACCGCCTCCAAACATCACTTGTGCTTCCAAAATGTCAATGGACGCAAATATACATGGTCTCCCATAGGCCATCTATGGTCAACTTTCCAAAAACCAAAAGTCACGTAATGGTTTTGAAGAGTTAACTGTCCAAAAACCAGATGGCTCTTTTGGTGTGTCATTTGATTAATATCTCTCTCTCTCTCTCTCTCTCTCTCTCTCTCTCTCTCTCTCTCTCTCTCTCTCTCTCTCTCTCTCTCTCTCTCTCTCTCTCCATACTCAAAGACTCAAATGTCATTTGCATTGATGATAGACACATGCGAGTATGAATGTAAAATCCCTACATAATTCAAGTCCTAAACAATATCGCTTAGTTCTTGGATATCTTTGTGGTCTTGCTTAACGCGACTATAACTAGAGCAGCTTCAACACCAATAGCTCTTCCCTTCTTGCACCCTTCCTCTAACAAATAGCCTTTCCTTGGGCTCTCTGATATTCAAATTGATTTGAAAATGTATTCTTGCATGCCTTTTTAGTCTTTGACGTGTGGATACTCTCCACAAAGAAGTCAACGTAGAACACGCATGCATCTCAGCCACAAGACCTTGGATGGAACCACACTTCATCCTTGGCTTATAGTGAATATTGGCTAGATTCCAAATTACAAAACCATCTTTGATGATCTTGGTGATGTCCTGCCATACTGAAAGTGAATTGGCAAAAGAAATCTCATTGACCTTATTGGGATTGGGCCATCACACATCTGAGAATGACGGCTACCAGGCACTTTTGCAGCTTGAGAGAAACCATGGACTTCATGCAAGGTGACACTCAATATTCGCCCGTCTCTCTCTCTCTCTCTCTCTCTCTCTCTCTCTCTCTCTCTCTCTCTGTGTGTGTGTGTGTGTGTGTGTGTGTGTGTGTGTGTGTGTGTGTGTGTGTGTGTGTGTGTGTGTGTGTGTGTGTGTGTGAATGGACACATACATCGGCCCTGGCTCTGATTCTATCGATAGAGAGTACATGGAATGCAGCTTGACAATGGGGGCCACTAGAATGGTGTAACCTCTCTATCACATAAGTGTGGTAATTTCGTTATGCCATTTCCCTCTTGAGTTCAACTCTCCTCGTCGGATAGATCTTTAAGGTCACTCAGGATAGTTTCCTACGACGTTAAAATTCTTGTGTGTGTGGGTGTGCTAATAAAGAGGAAAATGGTATAATCTTTCTATCACCGAAGTGTGGTAGATTGGTTATACCATTTCTCTCTTGAATAAGAGGTCTTGAGTTCAACTCTCCTCATTGGATAGATCTTTAAGGTCTCTTGGGATATTTTCCTACGAAGTTAAAATTCTCTCCTTCTTCTTCTTCTTCTTCTTCTCTCTCTCTCTCTCTCTCTCTCTCTCTCTCTCTCTCTCTCTCTCTCTCGGACTTCATGCCACTTCTTACTAATTATATAAGTATTTTTTATGGTCTGATTTAATGGGTTTTTTCCCCACTTATATCATTGTTATATCAGTAGTATGTGTACTACGGGCTACTTTCCAACTTATTTGGCACGATTGAGGGATTCCTTAAGAGATCCCCTAAGGATCCGGCCTTGTTCCCACTAAATAAAAGTGATGTTTACTTGGTGAGCCCAAGGTGCTTTTTGCAGTATCTGAACGCAGAAGCCACCACATGGAATTAGATTTCAATTTCAAAAACTCTAATGAAAATCTCTAAAAGAAACTCTGCGCGAAAAGTTGCCAAGTGAATTAAATAAAAAAACCTGCTCTCGAACAGAAGCAATTCGCTCTGCTCCCCAGAAGCAGGTCGGAGCTTCAAATCAGCCTTCTTTTGCAGTGAAACCTACTTGCACCTCCTAATTGGTCTTCTTTTGCAGTGCAGCCTACTTGTGCCTTCCCCACATAGCGATCATAGCAGCTTATTGTGCAACAAGACCCAGTGGCGAGTTGAAGAGTATGTCCAGCTTCAACTACCTTACTTAGCTCTTTTTGGCAGACACAACTAGTTATGGACTGCATTATTCCGCTCCAAGTATATACTCTCGTGCAGATTCAACAACCCTGTGCCTTCGGCCATCCTTCAACGTTCATGGAAATGATATGCAGCAGATCCCCATGCCTAATTCTCAAGATTCACACCAATTATTTTCCGCGCACTTTACATGTGAAGCACTAAGCTGAGCAGAACCGGAAAAGAGTACCAAAGACCTTTCAAACCCTGGTTATATTTCCTAGATCATCAAGCTAGAGGGTACTTCGGATGCTTGCCGACTTGATGAGCATTCTCAAAGATCAGATATTTCGTTTTCAGTACTCGAACCTGCACGCTCTCAGCCAACGGCGAACACCTAAGTTAAACTTAGGCTTTGCTTAATAAAAGCTTCAACCTGGGTTGAGATCATCGCTGGCCAGAGAGTGAACATCCAAGCTGCAAGCAGCCAAGAGCAGCACCCGCACCCGCTTTCAACTCTCTGAACGGGCTGAGCACGAGCGTATGTTGTTGTGCAGAAGGCAAAGCTACTGTTTTTGTCAGGCTTTGCGCAGAACTACCTGCCGAACGACGCTGAGGCTCAAGCATGGAGAGAGAGAGAGAGAGAGAGAGAGAGAGAGAGAGAGAGAGAGAGAGAGAGAGAGAGAGAGAGAGAGAGAGAGAGAGAGAGAGAGAGAGAGAGAGAGAGAGAGAGAGAGGGAGAGCTAGTCGTGCATGAGTTGTTGCGGCCGTGGACAGGAAAGCTTCTGTGGTCAGCTAGAGCAGGTGCTGATGTAGCCGTTGTAGATTAGGAGAGAACAGGCAAAGCTGGGGGCTAACGCCCTCCACAGGGCAGCCCTCCCCCAGGGGGGACATGCGGAAGTGCAGGTAGAGGTTACGAAGCTACAGAAGCTAGGTTAAAAGCGAGAGAGAGAGAGAGAGAGAGAGAGAGAGAGAGAGAGAGAGAGAGAGAGAGAGAGAGAGAGAGAGAAGCAGCCTTTTATCGTTCGTTGCGCTGTAGCATGGTTTGTAGCATGGCATTAGGCAAGAAAAAACAATAACGTGAAACTACCTGTAGCCATCCACGCCGGCGTGGATGGCTACAGGCAATTCATTTTTGGGATAATTACCAAAATACCCCTTTAATTATTGGAAATTCCCAAAATACCTTTCAAATTTAAAAAAGGGAAAATTACAAAAATACCCAAAATACCCTTCAAATTTCAAAAATTCCCAAAACACCCCCAATATTTTGTCATAAATTCCCAAAATGCCCTTCAAATTTTCAAAAATTCCCAAAATACCACTGGTTGTGAAATTAAATTTCTTCAAAGATTAAAAAATTTGTAGCGTTTTATAAGAAGACTCATTGCTTATCAATATAAGATGCTAAACCTAGAATTTGAGTCGATTATGTAGGCTTTGGAGATGAATTGCTTCATTATCTTTAGGCATATTGCATTTTTTTGCAAGGTAATTTGTGGCAAAATACATGTTAAACATGCAAAATCGGATCTCAATTATGAAAAAGGAATAAAGATTAAAAAATCTTGAACAATCTAACCAAGATAGATACAAGGGTATTTTTGGGAATTTTTGAAATTTGAGGGGTATTTTGGTAATTTTCCCTTTAAAAAACTCCCCATGCCACAATGGTACATACTAGCTCCGTTGATATTATATTCATCGGATACTCCTCAGATTCCAGTTCTGAGTTGAGATCTCTCTCACTATAAAAGGCGGATGAGGAGTTCGAACGCGTGACATAATTATGGTATGACCTCACAATGTTCTCGTAGACAACACAGCATGCAGTAGGTGTTGCGATGTTGAGCACAATTCCTTGCATATAAAAATTAGGTTGAACCTCCTGTGCCCCCATAGCTGTCAATTCCCTACGCGACAGGATGCAGAGCAGGTGCAGCATGTGGCTGGAGCATGAGCAGCCGAATTCGCCTCGCATCCCCCCCCTCACTCAGACGTTTGTCTGCAAACTTCGACACCTCCCATTCAGCTTCCACCTTTTATTGCATGTACCCATCCGTGTTGGCACTCATACCTACAAATAATAGAGATGATTTTTTTTGGGTTATGCAATTCATATGTGCATGTAGGTTGTTGCATGCCTAACAATATTCCGGGGTTAAGCTCTGAAAAAATTGTATTTTAATTGAATAGATCACTTTCATGTTGACTGAGATAAGTTGATGGTCAACTCAAATCCAATATGGATTGATGCTAAAACAGTATTGGAGCTTAAGCTCATGTATAAACCTCCATTGCAAGCCTTGGCCAAAAACATATTTTATAACTTGAATGCTAATAATAGGACTATTTCTTGGTGAACAATGATTACCAAAATCTTCTCTAGTATTATGGATGAAAAAATTGGAGGGTGATTTCTATCATTATAATTGACCCAAAAAAGTGCCCAAAATTGCAATTCTTTTATTTTGCAATGCATGAACTTTTCAGTTGATATGTCACATTAAATTTTGATGGTTTTTTGAAAAGAATATAGCGATCAGTAACTATATATATTGATATTGATGCTCTATGCTATAGCATAAGCACATAGGCTCTCATTTTCATGCATGTGCAAGATGAGCTTATAAATTTCTTGCATATAGGTGTCGCAAATTATGAAGATTATGTGGGAAGCCTACTTGAGAAGGATCAAAAGCTAATAGCAAGAGCGGGCAAGAAATATTGTTGAGGCAGAGAGTCTTGGTATCCACTTACTTATCCTTAGAAGTAGGAAGTCAAAATCAAGCGGTACCCACTCATCCAGCTAGACGCATCTCTCTCTCTCTCTCTCTCTCTCTCTCTCTCTCTCTCTCTCTCTCTCTCTCTCTCTCTCTCTCTCTCTCACACACACACACACACACACACACACACACACACAGAGCTCGCTCAATTTTCTCCTTGCTCGAAAATATTTGCTCGCCATACGGTAGGACTCGATCTCCGCAGCAAAGTACAACTCAACAATCATAGCACCAATGCTTTGGTAAACACAGGAGCTAGAGTGAATGCAGTCAGTTATTCAACATACAAGAAGGCAACAAGTCAAGCATTGACCACAGGAATATTGACAATCAAAGGATGAAAAAAGAATATGACTCCAACATTGGGAGTAGTCAACTTGAATGTGGTGAAACATGGATGCTCATGTCCGCATCAATTTGTATGCTTACCAGGTGAACACATGAATGAGACAATGATTCTTGGCATTCCTTGGATGCGTACATACAAAGCAGTACCAGATTGGGATACAAATCAGCTAAAGCTATCACTTAAAGGAGGGCAACTCATTGTTCCTATTGCACCAAGAAAAGAGGAATGGAAAAGATGCAATCAGAGGACCAATCCACTAAATAAATCTTCTCCATCCCCTCGACAAAAAAATGCTACAAGTAGCACGCAAGGAGTCAGGAAAATTTGGGTACCAAAGGCACAACTTGTGGATAAACCAAATCAGATTTGGGTGCGTAAAATTTCACCAAAGAAACAGAAGACGATTCCAAGGATTCGAGCACAGAATCGAGCACCTATGATCAGGGAACCTAACATGAAAAGGGTTTGGAAGAAAAAGGAACACTTATCTTCCCCACACAACGCAAAACCAATCAAACAGTGGCGAGTTAAGTCTCAACAGACTCTCAAAAACCATGCACCCGGCAGACCGAGCTACCAATGGCGAGAAGAAGCTCGACAACCGTCTAAAGTGCTACCAACAGCTCAAGCAATGTGCATGCTTCAATAACCTGATGGTACTATCAAACAGAGAGCACAAAGACTACAAGATTTTCTCTTTGGAAGATACCAACAGCAAACCTCGACATTAGAAACCCTTGAGCTATTTACTCAAGACCCAGCTCTTGCACAGCATATTGAGTTGAATTGCATTGATATTCACATCATGGTAGAGCCAATCACGGCTATGCATAGACACAATTGTTCGACCCACGCACGCAGTCGTCCCAGAGAACGCCATCTAGGAAGGGTGGAAGGGTACTACTAAATACTAAGTAATTAAGGGCAATGTTTGAAGAGGGAGGAAAAAGTTTCATGTTAATGTGTGATTTTTTGCAAAACTACCTAATAATGCCCTTATAATTCATCAACAAGGAAAAATTCATTGCTAATATCTTCCCGATGAGTGTAAATACTGTATATACTATCAGAAAATCATCAAAAATAGTCCTTTTTTGTGTATTTTTCATCATTTTTTAAAAAAATAAGGCTTAAAAATAGAGAAATTTAACAAAAAACAATAAAGCTGTGTTTTTCAAGGGATTTTCTTAATTAATGGATTTTCACTTTGCTTTTTAGAGCATTTTTCTATTTTCTTTGATTTTTTCAAATAAAAAGGTCAAAAATTAATAATAAATAGCAGGGAAGCTCAGATGGAAAAACGGAAGACACGACGGTGATCATAAAGACAAAGCAGACAAGCACAAAAATTTTCAATGAAATCAAAAGATGGAAGCGGGAAGGCCAAATTAGGCGGCCAAGCCTACTTTTGCAAAATTCTTGCAGAATGAGCAACAGGAATCCGATTTGGGAAATTTTGAGCCTAACATAGATTTCACGGCCTAATAGGACTAATGGGGGAATCTGGGGAAAATTGGTTCGGGAAGTCCAGGTATAGATATCCAGCCTAGGCTAAAACCACCTCATTTCCACTTGGAGCTTTGCAGAGAGAGCATTTCGGCTTCTTTCGCATGTCATTTTCGGAGCCCACAGTTGACCTTTTTCAGCGCCGTCTCACATGAGACATGAGGGGTAAGTTCCTTACTAATAATGATCCATTTTGTACGGCCGGTGGCTAGTCTAAAGCCCTAGAAAAAACCCTAGAAGCCGAGCAGTGTACGAAGACCTCCGACCTAAAAGTGACCATAGCGGCCTACCAGCTTGACCAAATCGGATGGGATTTGAACCATAGCATGCCCTAACATAATAGAACCATTCCATACCATTAGATGATCATTCGGCTGGAGTCAAGGGGGTCCTCAGTAGAGAATTAGGGTTTTTTGGGAAAGGCCATAATTCTGACCTAACCCCACTGATGGCTGGCTAATGAGGCTCATATAGAATGTATATGATTGTTTTGGAGAAATTCATCAAGTAAAGCTCTCGAAAAGCGTAAAACGGCTCCAAGGTTATAAAGCGTCAAATTCGATATACGACGCCAAACTGACTCCAAATGAGCCAAAATTGGACAGGTAGCTTCACGACGATGTTACAGACAAGTCCAAAGCCTCAAAGTTGACCGACCAAATTAATAGACAGAGTAATCACAAAAAAATGGTGATTTCAGAGTCAACAGAGCACAAAGTGATGCCGGCATGACCAAACTTGACCAAATTCAATTTAGGACTTGTATGAGGTGTATGAAACATGTTTAGGTCAAAATTTATGTGAAATGCAAAGTTTTGTCACTGTTGTAAATAATCACGATCATTTACTTTTGCAACATTTTTGCATGGAAATCGTCAATTCACCTCACCTATCATGTATGTCTAGACACCTATTACATGCCAAAAATCAAGTATGAGCCAAAATGACCACTCATTACTTGCAAAAGTGCCAAAAAACGCAAAGAAGTCTGTGAAAGCCAAAATTTGGATTCTGGACAACGTTTCTTGATCCAAATCACCTGATATTTCATACCCAAGGTCTATACCATGCCTAGAACCAGTCTATGCCAAAAAATGTGAATTTGGGAAGAAAAGTTAATAATCGCAATTATTTACTTTTTGGCCAAAATGGGGCAATTTTATGATGTGATAAGCCCACTAGCCAATTTTGAGTCAATTTGGATTTCAAAATCTCATATTTCCTTTAGATCTGCTGTTTCAGAGACCTAAATCCAAAATCTAGTACCATTTTCAACCTGTACATCCAAATAAGCCCAAATTTTCCTCAGAGCATGTAATTGACACATACTTCAAGCGTATAAAGCCAAAATTCCAAAAAAAGTTGAAAATTTTTCCAACTGTAAATAATGGCGATTATTTACTTTGGTTGCAATTTTTTTTTTTGACCATACAATTTTATTCCTTGCATGATTTTATACATCTTTACTTGTTCAAAAATTGATTTGAAGCAATTTGGACCAGATTATCAGCATTTCAATCTAGAAGGACATTCTGGAGAAAAATATGACAACTCCGCTAACATCGCACTCTATTCAGTGAACAGGACCAATGCAAACCGCGGAGAAGGCCAAGAAGAAGTTAAACCAAAAGGAGAAACTGCAAGAACTGCCCCCATCAACTGGACCCTGAGTCAGTAAAGGCAGCAAAGGAATCTTATCTTTCTAAAGAGCAGTTAGAAGAACACCACACCACGTTCTTCACGGGCAGATTTAAGAGTGAAGAAGGGCATCCGGTGGAGTTGCAGCTCTTGCCCAAAGAGGTTTATGATGTCGCAACAAAGCCAGAAACCAAAGGGGCTAATCACAGATTGGGACTCCGACACTTCTATGAACAAGAGCCCTGCGCAGTAGACTTTCAGAAAGCTTACGAGCTTCTGACCACCATCAAGGAAGACGGAACTGTCCAACTCTCAGAAAACCAAGGAAATAAGGTAGAGGCTGTGATTACAAAGGAAATAGTGGCAAAGGCACTCAAATTTCCCACTGAAGGGATGACCATGCAGGCAAGAGATAGAAAAACAACGAGGGCACGTTTACAAAAGAAACAGTTGCGGCTACATATGCTGATCTCATCCACAAGCAGGTGGAAGAGCCAGCCCGTCTGTACCATCAACATTTCCATTTCCTGGTGAAAAGGCCACTAAGGTACACGACACCAAATCATGCCGTGGCCACCACTTTTACACAAGTTCTGAAGTCAACCACCAGACAACCTGTGGACCACGCGCAATATGTGTTAACAACATTGAAGGCCACCAAGAAGGAGGGAAAGATAACCTACTTGGGCGCACCGAAAGTATTGACCAGAATAGACTATCATGCCATCGGCATGGCCGACAACCTACAGCCTGCAGAACACATAGATCTTGGCAGCTCCACACTATCCAAGATCTACAAGATCTGGTAAGCGATCATTTAAATCAAGTGATGAATCCGATAACAGTTCATCCGAGCTGCATAGCAGTGAAAGCTCTGACAACGAAGAAAAAAGATCTAGGAGGGAAGAAATGAAGCGAAAATCTGTGGCTGCCCACCAAGAGGAGCCAACTCAAAAGCAAGCGAGATTTGAAAGAGAAAAACAGGCGTATCAACGCACTAGGCAAGCGCAGGGAAAAGACCCAGAAAAGTGGGTACCCACGGGCTTGAAGGGGCTTCGAACGAAACATCATTCAAGGAAAGAGGCCGAGGATCCTAAGGATCATTTAGAAAGAATCTACCAAGAGGCAGAGGCCTTGAAGCTGAAAGAGGCGGAAGAAGTGGCCAAGAAAGCTGAGGAAGCAGCAACTCAAGAGCAAGGCCATGCATCTCCCCGACCCACCTCACCGCCGCCGAAACAACAGGACCAGCCCATGCCCACTCCACCAGGCCAAGAAACCACTGAAGAAGCCAAGAATGACAAGGAACGAGAGTCTGAGTTCACCCACCAAACGGAAGCTACAAAGCAAGCTGACCAGGCCAAACAACATGAAGAAAAGGAAGCTGAACAAGAACTTGAACAGACAGTCGAGGAAACTCACAAGACGGCAGATGAAACTGATAAAGAAGAAGATAAAGAAAAGGAGCAAACCACTACACATGAGGAAGAAACCAACATTGAGAAGGCAGGAAGGACTACAACTGAAGAAACTGTAAGGGTTGAGACCACACAGCTTGTTTCCACTCATCCAGAAACTACCGAGGTTTCAAAACCTCAGGATGGCCAGGAAGCAACCATCTCTATAGAAACACCAGCAATAACAACATAGCAAGAAGCAACACAAGAGGCTGACGGCCCATCTCAACTTGCAAGGCAAGAGGAGCGGCAGTCCAATGATGAAGTCATTCTACAAGTGAACGAGTATGCAAGGCAGATGCAGATCATGACGGAGAAACTCCGCTCAGCAGTCTTTAGCCGCAGTACTAAAGCCAAAGAATTAGAAATTGTCATCGATGCTCTTCAAGGCGAGCTCAACGACAAAATGGCTACAATTTACTAATCTCCAAAATCAGGTACAAGAGCTAAAGACTGAAGCAGGAACGACATCAGATAGCTAGGGACAGCCAACATAAAGAAATGGAGGAGTTGGGTGACCTCCTGACTAAGCTATCTGATGCCTGCAAAGTGAAAGATGAGCAGTTGTTGATAGAAGTGACACCTCTCTCAGCTCAAAAGATTCAAGTACAATTAGATGTAGCAAACGCATCTCTGTAGTATTCTGAACAAAGAATTTATGATCATGCCACTTTCTTGTGGCAATTAAGAGAAAATCCAGTCGTGGCCTCGATCAAGGGAACGGATGAGGTGTATAAAGCACTTGAAAAGAAAAACAGAGATTTAGAGCTGGAGTTGAAGCTAGAGCTGGAGCTCCTTAAAGAGATTGCAGAATTGAAAAGAGTAAACCAACTCCTGAGAGATGGAAAGCCAGACATATAGGAAGAGGCAGGCACTTCAGAGCCGCCCCAAGTGGAAATCCCCTCGGTCTCATTTGCTAACTTTGAGACGCACTCTACAGCAGAGCCGAGTGGGGGAGAAGATTTTCAAGTCCAAATCACAGTGGAAGACACAGTGCTGATGGTCCAGCTGTCAAAGGCTAAAGAAGATGCACTGAAGGAGAGGATCGCCTTGGAGGTAGATGAGCAGTGGAAGGCAGCTATGGATTGGGAGTTGAGAGTTTTACACTCTATCAACGTCACACAGCTCACTCCCAATCAAATCAATGCTCAATGGCACCAACAATCCCTGCCATACCCTCTCATCAAGGTCAAACTCTTACAGGTAAAGAAAAGATTATACAGGGATATGCAAGAAGATGGTGCAAATCAAGACCACCCAAAGTGGAGGCTAAGCTGGCTGAACAAGAAGCCAAGATAATTGATTCTGTTCACGAGAGCACCTGCGGCCATACAGAAAGATCAAACATTTTGTCTTGTACCTTGAGTAAGGACATGGCAAGCACACGAAGCACTGCAGAAGAAGAGGCCAACATGGCTAAACTTTCCCAGGCTGCCATCTCCAGAGATAGACCAAGGAACAGAATAATACATGGTGAAAACCCTAACGGGCGCCATGACATTCTTCAAAAGTCTGCCAAATCTCTCTTGTGCCATGCTATATAAAATCTGTCGGATGCTACTCACATGCATACAGGTCTTCAATGATCCGGAGCGGACAGGAGCCCCATGGCTCTCATTTTTAGAAGGAAACAAAGGCCTCTGCTATGATCTAAGTGGGCAGCCCTCAGAGGAAGTTCTTTATGGATTTTATGCTCGATGCATGTTTCTGCCCTCGCACAATATGCTAGCTTTTCAGGAGGCATTTTACACTGGCTTCTTCACCTGGCCAACGAAGATATTTGCACCGTTGATAAGCAACCTCACCACAAGATTTGTCGAATACTTCGCAGTGGAAAAGAAAAAAAAAAGTCACCATACAGTTTTTCAAGTGCCAGACAAAGAACGCAAAATCACATACGAAAAGGCACTGGAAGCACTGAAGGACCGCCTCACTCGCCGTCAACCTGAAGATTATTTCAGCCCATAAAGCTGTGTCAAGAGATGACACAAGCGAGGAGAGGGGGGATGTTAGCAGCAAGCCCACGCGGACACCATTTTTCGGAGTTCTCCTTGTAAAACCAATTATTATTTTAATAAATCTAGAATATTGTAACTCTTGTTTTCTTGATAAACCTTGTAATTAATGAGCCGGGGCTACAAGCTTCCAGATTGTATCATCCATTCAATTTCCAACTTTGGTAGAACTCCAAATTATTACTTTTGACCACCCAAAAACCTTGGCTAAGGTATAAAACCCAATTTTTGTAAGTTTTTTATAAGTTTTAGATAAGAAATACACAGCGTGAGCTAACGGCGCTTACTTCTCTCCTTCTCGCGCTTCCTACTCCCTCTCCGGTTGTCACATTGCGAATGCGTTTGTTGCATTGGAACCGCAGGTAAGAGCTCTACACATTGACGTAAGCAGTTCCCAGTATTTCGTAGCTTTTGGTGTCGCCAACCCGTGGCCTAATTTCATCATAACTAGGCATTTATACTTTTAAACGAAAACTTAGCATAGGCGGGATATTGGGGCATCATTGCTAAGCATTTAGATGCATTTTGGGTCGAAAATGACTAGGTCAAAAATCCACTGTTGTTAATAATTGCGATTTTGGAACTTGACCTAAAGTGGGGTTTGAGGCCATAGGCATGTGTGCTTAGGTCTTGTAAACTTTTCCTAGAAGTTTTATTACATTTGGATGTCATTTGATGCTGTAACGGATGTGATTTGCCTGCCGATGAGCGATTGGCTTTTGGTGGTTTCAGTCACTTGAGTGTAGCGTGAGTTAGATGTGAGTTGTTAGTTCTTTTCCAAGAGCTTGACAACCTCTTGTAGCCTCTATGCACTAGTCGAGTCAGCTTCGTCCCATGGTTTAACAAATTAATCCATGTTCTCACTAATATTGCAATAAGATAGGATGGTAAGGTTAGACATACGTCCCACACAGTGTCGATAGCTTCTAGCTAGGAAATTCCATTTACAACATTGCCATGAACCTGATGTATTTCACCTTCCATTCGAAAGAGAGAGAGAGAGAGAGAGAGAGAGAGAGAGAGAGAGAGAGAGAGAGAGAGAGAGAGAAACACACACACACACACGTTTTCTATTTCAATGCCTTGTTGGGTTGTTCTCTTTTCCCTTTTTGGAAGCAAAATGACTGTAGAGAGACGTAGACTAGAACAATTGAACTGTGCACTACAAAATTCTACTGTGCCAGAATAATGCAAATTCTAGCTACTCTTTTGATTAATCTGCTAAGGATGACCTTGGTTTTTATTTTTGCTTTGTGATGACTATTGTGGTAATGTACATAGATGTGCTAGTTTTCTCAAAGAATTAAGCATCCCTCATTCATCGTCACATCAAACATTCATTTTAGATGCATATCTTTAACACCCTCTTTGTATCTTATAATGCACTTACCCTCTAGATTTCACTCAAACTATGATGGCTTTCTAGGTTTGCTATATATCTATGCTTCTTTAACTTGCTTTGATTTTCAAGTTAGAGAAACCATTGAAGGATTCTAAAAATTAAATCTTTTTTTTTCTACAATTGTTTTGAACTATACACAATTAAAATTTAATTTTCACAATTCTTTTCGTCTATAAATAGCCTTTTTAGTATGCATAAAATTATTTTCGTTTGCATGATCAATGAACCTTTAACCACTAGATTGGGTCTCCATGCATGGTATGTTGGTCTAAGTTTCCTTTCATTGAAGATTTCTTCAATAGGTTAACCATTTCACTCTTGATGGTTATTTTAGCAAATTTCCTGCAAAATGGCAAGAGTATCGGCACGCATAAATGAGGGTGAAATAATTAGCAATTCAAAGTTTATATATGCTTTATCCAAGCCAAGTACAGACATGTTGAATAGTCAGCATATTGATTTGACAATGGCCGTACGTTTTGATGTACAAGATAAAATCAAGAATATTGAGAGTAAAGTAGAAACTATTTCAAGGGCATGCAGCAGGCACATGTGGATATGAAGGTTTATTCAATGATTGAAACTTATTTTTAGCAGTTACAAGATGCACGACAAGAATTGCATACACTTGAGGCTAGTGGGAATGTTTCTATGGAGAGGTAGATGGAGATGCAATTTGTCATCAATACAAATGCCCAAGATCTAATAGTTCTTGTTGTCAGTGATTCTGGCACAATAAACAAGGATGTTGTTTTGGCTTTACATCTTATCATCACCACTCTTATGAGCTTATCATACTTGACCTCAAATGATTTTGAGCATTATTTACTAAGTTTATGCTTATTTTTACATCTAGGTGAAGCTACAAATGATGAATACACTTTTAGGGTGCCTTAAAGATCATGAGACTTTTGTTAGCGATGCTCTTTCATAGTTGTAATGTAATGGAAATTGCCTATGAACTTTGAGAGTAGCGGAATTAGGAAATTAGGTGAAGCACTTTTGAGAGATTACATTATGAGCATATCTGGTGAACTTAATTGATGGTACCAACATAAACATGGTACTTAGTTAACTTGGCATGAACAATACTTTTGCAAGAGAGAGAGTTTAGAGAACATGACAATAGTTGAGGACCGGATTCATATGGAGCCGGTCCACCCTCCAACAAGCATTTGTATTATAGTTTCTCTCATCAAGAGAGACTTGGTACAATACAATCTTTGTGTTCCTTGTGACCTACGTGATGCAATGAAGATGGAAATCTTCATGCATCACAAGCATAACATAAACTTGTAGAAAGCATTAACTATCCCAAGGCCTCAAACACCTTCAAAGGTGGAGAGAGCTAGCGGGGAATGAGGGTAGGGAAGAGGAAGAAGAAACATTCCATAGGAGAAAGAAATAGTTCCTAGCATATCATTACTCTTCTTGCTAGCATACATAATAGCATAGTAATGGAGATGGAGAAGATGGCAATCTTAAGCATTGGAGCACGGCTCTTGGTTGGATTTTCATTCCATAGCCAAGAGTGTTGATGTAGGCTCTCACTTATCACAAGCTTGGAGAAAGAGGTGGTGTTCCTCCACTTTCACCAAGTGAGAATACCTTGCAAATGAGTGTGTGTGTGTGGAGTATATCCCCCTAGCACCCCCCTTCCTTGATTTGGGAAAAAATTCTAATGCTCCAAGCTCATTGGACCCTCTCCCCCTAGCTCCCACTCATCACAAGCTTGGAAAAGGAGGTGGTGTTCCTCCACTTTCACCAAGTGAGAATACCTTGCAAATGAGTGTGTATGTGTGTGTGTGTGGAGTATATCTCCCTAGCACCCCCCTTCCTTGCTTTGGGAAAAATTTCTACATGCTCCAAGCTCATTGGACCCTCTCCCCCTAGCCAATCACATGCAGCATGCAGTCAAGCACATGGGTAGTCTTTTGACAAGTGTCCTTCTTACCCCTTAGAGAGAGAGAGCTTGAAAATATCTAGATATTTTTTGGATGGAAGTAGAATCTCATTGGACCCCTCTTTAGCCCAACCAATAGCATCAAGAACACCATGTGGTTAAGCTTAGTGAGAGTCCCATGTACTCTTTTAGAATTTCCCGAACTTTGAGATTTTTATGCATAGGAATTTTCTCAAGAAACTTCCTCATTAAGTGTGTAGTTTCTCTTTTCGACTCAAGCATCTTACCCCCCATGCATAGGAAGCTTCTCAAGCAACTTCCTCATTAAATGTGAGAAGTACCTCAAGTACCTTAGTCATCAAGCATGACAAGCACCTTAGGTGGAGTTCCCACCTAGCTTGTTTAAGTTTAGGTCGGGTTCCCACCTCAAGCACAGCCCTAGCTTGCTTAAGTTTAGGTTCGGTTCCCACCTCAAGCACATCCCTAGCTTGCTTAAGGTTCCCACCTCAAGCACAGTCCTAGCTTGCTTAAGTTTAGGTCGGGTTCGCACCTCAAGCTCAGCCCTAGCTTGCTTAAGGTCAAAGGACTTTTAACACTAACCATTGGAGGTCTTTAATGAAGCTAACCCTAAGGTCTTTTAAGCTTCATTAGTTAACCTTGCTCTTTGACAAACCATCTCTCATTTGGGCCCCTTTACCATTGGCCCCGTGTTGAGATAGATCCGTAAGCACATGTCTATATTCAAACCCTTGTTCCCATTTATTCTCCCACATTAAATGATCAGTTTAATATGAGAAAATCATATGGTAAAGTTACATATTATATTTTATGACATGTAACAAGGTAAAGGACCAGTGTTCTCACTAGCACCTCCTATGCACAGGGTATCTTAGGAAGAGATAACCATTGTGTAGCCTTGCATAGTTTACATCTTGGGTTTACAAGATGATATGGTTGTGGGTGATTTCATGATACCATGTAAACACACTTACCACATCTTCTACTTTTTCAAAATGTGTATGTGTAATAATGTTTCCTTGTCAATGGATTGCATCCAAGATATCCATCATGCTATGAAGAGGATGTTTAGTGTAAAGAAAACACTCATTGTAAAAACCCATAATGAAAAACGTATCCCACTTGGTATATACTAAATAAGTCTAGCTTTAAAGATTAAGTTATTGATTATTGTTAGCAGCGGCTAACACATGCTACACCAATTATGCACCAAGTTGGGGATTTGCTACGGATGTGCATAATATTTCAATATTTCCTATTCACATTGTATAAGGTCTTGGGCTCGTTGGGAGTTCCAAATTGTATATGCTAGAGGGCTCAACTTAATCCCATAGTAGAAAGGCTTGTGGTGCATTCCTTTATAAGAAATCTTTTAATGCAAAGAGGCTTCATTCTTGAGGATCCATTCTTGAGTACTCACTCTTGAGAGTTCACTCTTGTGTGTTCACGTTATGGATGGTCTAGCCTTGAGCTTAATGCCCATCCTTAGAAGACTAGTGCTAATCCTTTGTAATTAGAGAAGAATTTTTTAATCTAATCTCTACTTTCTTCAATAGTCTTAATTCTTCTTTATTCCATTATGTCATGAAGTAGTTTCACCTTCTCATTATTCTAGATTTGAGTGTGTGGTGATGACTTCTTGCTTATTGACCACTCCTATACTTCTATGAGTACTCAATTTGTGATATTTAACATATCTAATTAGGTTGATTAAGTAGGTTATTAATCTTGTGATTAGAGTATGTGCCCTATTGTTTGCTCGTGTGTGGATGTGACATTTAACATCTCTAATTACGTTGATTAAGTAGGTTATCAATCCTGTGATTAGAGTATGTGCCCTATTGTTTGCTCGTGTATGGATGGGTTTAATGAAATTCAAGCACCATTCACCCTTGTGTGTGTAGCTTTTGATTAAGTACCTTGATTGGCATGTGGTGATTGGAGAGGCCAACACCAATGAAATTAGTATGTGTTTGTCAAGAGAGTACTTTAAGAGTCTAGTCTATGGCAAGTTGGACATTGGTGGGCTTAATGTGTGTAGGTGATGATTGATTGATGATTATGGTGTGATTAGAGTTAGTGGTTCATGGCTAGTCTCTATTGCATTGGAAGAGCATTCTCTTGAGTCCTCTCATTCAATACATCCAATGATGCTCATGCTTCCATTCCCTAGCCGGGTTGATAATTTTGTTGGCATTGGGTTGTGATTAGGTCATGCTACAATTACCCCCCAACAATTGGCGTCGTTCTTGAGGAACGGCGCCAAATGTTGGCAGGATTTGAGATCATTTGATGAGCAAGCATTTGTATTATGGATACTAGCTAGGTGCGTGTGTGTGTTGCAAGTCAAGCGGTGGGCAACGGGCTGCATGTGTGTCAAGTGGCAATTGTACATGGGCTGAATGGGTGTGGTTGTGTGCATACATGCCAATTTTGGTCGATCCAAGCAAGTGAATGTCAAAAGCTGCCAGCACTAAAGCCGAGCATGAGCAACTGAGTTGCATCAGAGAGCAAGTGTGTGTGTGTGTGTGTGTGTGTGTGTGTGTGTGTGTGTGTGTGTGTGTAATGTGTGTGTGTGTGTGTGTGTGTGTGTGTGTGTGTGTGTGTGTGCGTGTGATTTGCTAGCGCCAAATCTGGCCAATCGAGCACGCCAGAGAGTTGTCAGCAACCAGCTCATCAATTTATTATTATTATTATTATTATTTAGTTTTGTTTTTTCATTCTCTTTAAGAAAGGGCTCCCTTAAGAGGGAAGGAATCCCACGATTTCAAATATGACTGAAGAGCATGAGAATGGGAAAGCTTTGTCTATTTTGTGTGAGCGAGATTGATGCACAGACTGCTCATCAAAAAAGATTTCTTTTGTAATCTCAAGCCCAAAATTTGTAGATTTCAATTGACTATCAGAAAAATTCTTTGTGCCCTTTGATGGTACACACACGTCAATCTGAACATCCAAGTAAATTGAATTCCACATGCATCATTTAATGAAACATCACAATGAAATATACGTCCAATTCTCATCAAAATTTTGAGAATTCGCATCCATTTGTGCACAGTATTAATCCATTCTTGTTTGCTTTTCTTCCAATTGGAAATAATTTGGCCATACGCTTTGCAATAAATTCATTTTTAAAATTGGTTTGAATTCGTCATATGAGAATACATACACATTAATAGGTTGATCAAATTTTCCTTAGCCTATTCAAACCCAATTCATAATCATTACAAATCTCAATGCCTTAATCATCCAAATCATTTATATTTGTCATTTTTGGTTTGTAATGACACACACAATTTATTAAGGCATTTGCACATGAACAAATTATTGAAATTTTCAATATTTTCAATAAAATTGGCACACCGATCACAATGGTAATCACATAAATTATTTTTAATTGAGTACCAATTGAATCATTTAATTCAATAAATCATACACAAGAAAATCTTTTAGGTCTTTCAATCATCATAATTGGAAACCAAGATCAATCATTCCTCCTCAATTTGGATATCAAATGCCATTGATTAGACACACACATCCAAATTTAGACCAAAATTATATGCATACATTTCATCACTTCCTCATTGCATAGCTCTTGATTAAACATAAAGATATGCATGCATGCTCAATTTCTCAAAGATTGTCCTATTGAAACCTAATCAAGCAATGCATACACTCCAAAATTAGGCACAAAAAATCAAATGTAGCTCAATTAGCAATGCAAATAGGCCTACTCCTAATGATTGCACACACTATTGATGCACATTCCACAACCAAGAAGCATTTGGGTGTCCCAATTGACCATCAATCAGTGAAAATCAAGTGGACTTCAATGGGCACACGCACTTAAATTTTGCCCAATTTCTTGGCAATTAGGCATATCCAATTATTGAATTTTCCTATGATAAACATCAATTACATGATTTTACACTCACATATCATCAACTCCATCAATTTCTATGCATGCACATACTCAAGATTAGGTGCACACACGTTTGATATTTATGGCAGTTTTTTCCTCCTTGGTGCATTATGCACACAATGATTTTTATGCACACACATGAATTCTTGTTGCAAATCAAGCTTGTTCTTGACACACACATCATTCATTAGTCAAAATTGACCATCACTTTCATTCCAAAACAATCAAATTAGGCTCTCAAAGTATGTCAATTGATTTACACACCTAATTTTGGTAATAAATTAGCAACACATTGGAATCAAATTAATCACCCAAAAATTAAATGGATTAGGTCAATGTACTTACAATCAATTGCATCCAAGCTAATACTTGCTCCACGTGATGATTCCACCATGCACACATATGTGTGGCTCTTCCAATTTTGGCCCAAAAATTGACCATTGTAGGCCAAAAATGAACCACTCAAATCAATAGATTAGGCATGGATTAGCACAAAGAAACTTGATAAAAGTGTTGATTCCACCTCTTATAAGGGAATTGAACATACATTGCACATCAATGTTCGCGGTTAGGTTAGTGAAGTTAGTCAAAAATTAGTAAGAATTAGCATGGAATTAGTACAATTAGCATGGAAATGAAGCAAAATTAGTAATGGTTAGTGAGAAGTTAGTGAAATGGGGGGTTTTAAGTATTCATAAGTCAAAAATTAGCTTCAATTATTTCCACAAACATCATCAAATCACACCAAAATTGAGTTACACACACTCAAAACCGATGAAATTAGTAGTGAAAATTATTGTATTCTAAACATCCTCTTACTCCTACCTTAGGTTATCGATCCCCGACAGCGGCGCCAAATGTTGGGGGTAATCGTAGCATGACCTAATCACAACCCGAGACTAACAAAACTATCAATCCTAGGATCGGCAACCCAGCTAGAGAATGGAAGCATGAACATCATTGGATGTATTGAATGAGAGGATTCAAGAAAATGCTCTTCCAATGCAATAGAGATTAGCCATGAACCACTAACTCTAATCACACCATAATCATCAATCAAGAATCACCTACACACATTAAGCCCATCAAAGTCCAACTTGCCATAGATTAGAATCTCAAAGCCCAGGTTAACCATGGTCTCGTATAGGTTACTTTGAGTTCAATCTGGGTCGTTTTAATCATTGATTCTAATAATTTCAGGTAGGTGGAATACTACATAGCATTGACACATGCTCTTGTATCCATAAGTGCTCTTTTTGTTGTGCCATTGGCGAGCCGGACATTGATCCGAACATCCATACTGTCGAGCCAAGTTTTCTCAATTTTTACTGCTACAATAGGAGGTGGTAGTTGGTGCTTTTCCTTTCTCTTTGAATTCCACAACTTGGCCTCCTTCTGTGCTTGATCTTTGATTGTTTGAGCTCTTTTTTGTCGCTCCTTAGCTAGGTGTATCTTTTTCAGCATGTTGGTAGTGAGAGGTTGTTGATACTTTTTTAGTCTATAGCCATTTATCCAGTTAGAAATCACCTCTCCCTCTAATGTTTCAAGTTGGACTCCTCCACTTGGTGATATGTCATTGATCACAAATGGATCATTACCCCACCTGCGAAGCTTCTTGGAATGTTGCTTAAGGGTGTAGACTAACACGTAATCTCCCTTTTAAAAATCCTTCTTTTTCTCATGTTGGTCATGGAATTGTGTCATTTGTCACTTTTTCGTTTACATTGCTACAACCGGCTGAAGCCTAGTCTCGTCCAACTAGAAAAATTGTTCCACTCTGTCAGACAACTCATGTCCAGTTCATTCTAGGGTTTGAGCTACACATAGCGTCGCAATTAAGAATTCTAATGGCAGTATCACATTTATTTTAAACACTAAGTTGAAAGGAGCTACATTTTTTGGTGTTTTATATGCTACTCGATATGCCCAAATGGATGAATGTAGCTTTAGTTCCCAATCTGATCTAGATTCACTGATAATCTTTGTTAACATTGTGCACAATATTTTGTTGGTACTCTAGGCCTATCCATTGTCTTGAGGATGATATGGAGATGATTTAGAATGAATTACCATAAATTAATGCAGCAGAAAATCAATCATATCATTGAGGAAGGAGTGCCTCTATCACTCACAATCTCTAAAGGAAGGCCATATCGCATGAAAATATTCTCGTACAAGAATTGTGTTGTGGTTCTAGCATCATTTTTCTGTGTAGACTTTGCCTCAACCCACTTGGTTAAGTAATTCCTTGCCACTATGATGTATTGAGCATGCATCCTATATGTTGGTGGCAAGATATTCCCTACAAAGTCTATTCCCCATTTGGTAAAGGCACGTGCTCCCATTAGTGGTCTCAACGGGATTTCATCTCGTTGAGTCGGTACTTTAGTAAGTTGGCATGCATCACATTATTCTACATAATACTCAGGATCCATGAACAGAGTAGAAATCCCTGCTATAAGTATCACTTTTGTGGTTTTTTTTTTGCCGAAAAGTGTCCTATTCGACCAATGTGTGCTTGCTCAATAATGGGTAGATATTCATGTTTTGCAGCACAAATTCTTTAGTTGTCATCCCCTCTGTTCTGATAAAGTTGGTTTTCAATAATAGCATAATTTATGGCTTTGTTTTGTATCAATCGTAGTTTAGCTTTGCTCTAGTTTTTTGGAAGTCTACCTTCCTCTAAGTATTCCATAATGTACTTTGTCCACTTGGGTGCTATTGCTATCCTGAACAGTGTAGAATGATCAATTGACTTGTTAATTGCACAAACATCACATGAGCTAACATAGTCGTGTATGCTTTTCTGCATGATAGGCCAATACACTCCAAGTAGCATCAATTTTTGATATGTTTGCATTTTGGCATTGTGGATGCCCATAATTTGCACATGATCTTGTTGCATATATATCTATTTTTTTCATGTCTCAATGCATAACCTAAGTATGACATCATGTCCTTGCTTGTATAAGTGCACTGTAATCGACACTAAATTACAGGATTTCTCGATAATGGATGGTTATTTCTTGATTTGTAGCGAACCAATGGTGAGCAAAGGTATAACTTGTTCGCTCTCCTTGGTACCATCTGAAGGTTGAAGAGATATGAGTCACGAAAGTCATCCTCAACCCCTAAGGGAGCTTCCCCATGTAGCATTTGCAACAAATGATCCACTCTCTAGTGTATAGTTCCCTTTTTTACCACTATCATGAAGTCAAACTCAAGCAATATTAGGAACCATCTAATAATGTGACACGCATTGCATGGTTTTTTCACCAAGTATAACAATGTTTGATGATCCAAAAGAACACAAACTTTTTCTCAAGAAGGTAATGTCTAAACTTTTTGACAGAATAGATCATCCCTAATCCTTCTCTTTCTGTGGTCATATAATTTTTCTAGATGCTATTAAGCTGTGAACTAAAGTAACAAATCAAAAAATCCATGTTGTTTTCTCCAGAATGAGCCAAGATACATTCACTTGCATAAGCTGATTCATCTATATGGACGTGGAACATCTTGTTTCAGTCAAGAGCTCTCAATATTGGAGTAGAAATGAGTTTTTGCTTCAATTATTATTAAAGTGCTTTTTCACATTCCTCATTCCATTCGAACTTCATGACGAGCGCATAGAGAGGTTTTGCAATTATCGTGTACATGTAAATGAACCTACAATAATATCCACAATGGCCCATAAAGGCTTGAACCTCTCTAACTTTTTTTGGTCTAGGGAGAGCAAAAATCGCTTGTTTCTTTCCAAGATCAGTGGAAATGCCGTTTTTGGACGCAATATGTCCTAGAATCTTACCTTGTCTTACCATGAAAACACACTTTTCAAGATTTAGATAGATACGATACGTTCTGCATTTTTCTTCAAGTGATCGACATGCTCATTTTTATAAAGAGAATGCACACATAGGTCATCCATGTAAATCTCTAAGATTGTCTTAGATATTCTTTGAAGGCATGACTCATCAGCCTTTGGAATGTGGTAGGAGAATTGGTTAGACCAAATGGAGTTATCCGATATGAAAATATGCCCCATTTTGTAGCAAAGACAGTTTTGTGTTGTTCCTCCAGCTTGATCGTGAGTTGATTATAGCATGGAGAGCGATCTAGAAAGCTATAAGCTTCCTCCCTAGCAAATCTTTCAATCACATGATTAGTGATTGGTAAAGGATAGCTATCTCTTATTGTGGAAACGTTTACTTGTTTGAGAATTACACACTCACAATTTACCATTTTTCTTAGGCATCTCTACAATTGGTGACACCCATTTTGTATGTTCAATCCATATATAAATTCTTCCTCTTTCAGTTTGTCTATCTCTTCCATAATCTTCTTTGCAAAAGTTTCATTGTAAGTGTATGGACGTTTTTTGCATCGCTTTTCAGAGGTATCGTATGTTGACAAATTCTATGATCTACCCCCTTCAAATCTTTGTAAGATCAAGTGAATAAATCTTTATATTGTTTAAGGGTAGCTATCAACAGATGTTCCTCCTCCTCGGTGAGATCAATGGCTATGTATGATGGTCTTGGTTCTTCCCTGTTTTTTGCCAAATCAATCTTCTTTATGTTTTCAGGTTCATCATATGATGTTGTTGGTCCCTTCGGCTCTCGTATTGGTTGCTCCACCACAAGGTCTTGAATTGTATATATTTCGTAATGAGAGGGTGGGTCGTTTTTTTCTAAGTTAGAGTCCCTCTCGGTTTTCATTTCTATAGTCCAAGCCTCCTTCAATGTCCATTTTAATTTTTTATATTCACTTTTGCGCTCCGTTTTTTACCTTTTTGATGGCTTTTTGGTTTTGTTTTTTGGTTGTTTCTTTGACTTTGCCCGAAAACTTGTCAAATTTAATGGTTTTTTCATTATCTTGTCTTGGACACAATCGTATGCTCCCACAAGCTTGAGATATTTCATTTTGGTCATCAACTTTGGTTTTTTCTTTCTCAAGTTTGTTCTGTTGTTTCTTCATTCATCTTCTCTGATATCTCTCTTATTTTTGTATTTTTTGGTTAGGAAACTCATAGAAAAATGGCTCATGTTGTCATTTTGTAGTTTCGTGTTCAAAACCATCAAAGATTTCATCTTTTGCATCATTTCCTAATTCCTTGCTCCTTAAATCATGGTATTCGTCTTCATCATTGTGTGAAAGGTCATGTACAAAAACTTCATCCACTATCCGTTCATAATCGCTTATCAGTTCTGTCTTAGTCATCTTAGAAAGGTTTTTAGTTTCTTGGATTGTCACAAAATGTGGTGTTGGTCAACTCATTTATGCAGACATCCAGAGTTGCTAGTATTTTCTCCACCCAAAGGGTTCAAACAACTCCTCTAGAAATGGTTCCTTCATGTATTAGTCGCCTTCTACTAAATACTCTAGAATTCAATCCTCCTTTTTAAGACTCTCGCATTCTGATTCCCCGCACATCCAAATGTCAACATACTTCCCTAGCCAAGAAGGTAGCTACATTCTGTCATCCGTATTACAGCAAAGTCTTCTATCAGAGTTTGGTTTACGTCTTTGTTACTATGGTCCTTGGTGTTCACTTTGGTTATGACTCCCTTGTGCCATAAATAAAGATGGTCATAGCCCCAATCTTGAATCTTTTTGAGTTAACGCATAAAAGGTCGTCCCAGAATAACTTCAAAGTTGTTACCTTTTCCAAAATCTACCATGACAAAGGTATGTTTGTATCCTATCCCACATGAGGATACTATTACTTGTTCCAACATTCCCAAGGGCTATTCCACATACACGTTAATAGTCCTTTTTTGGCTCTCTGTAATTTCCATAGCGAGTTACCTCACCCTATCAAATCACTCAAACATTGTGGTTACCCTCACCCTTTCACTGTATATAGGTGTGTGTGAGTTAGGGGACTTTTCCCATATCTTCTTAAAAACCCTCAATTAGCTAGTTGAGCCAAAAAAATAAATAAAATAAAAAATTATAAGTATATTATGGCCCATTTGTGTGTAAATATTTCATTGTATATAGGGCCTAAATAAAAGGATTTTTCATAATTATTTTGGTATTTATTTAAATATTTCTACCTATGGTGTGTTATTTATGTACATTGACTCACCATTACCATATTTTTTCTTACAATTTTTCATACTCTTTATTCCATATAAAAATAATTTCATGCAAGCTTCTCTTATTTTTGGTGTAACTCCATCCCAACAAAAATCCAAAAAAACTAGTTCTATTTATGTGTATATTTTTTCACGATTGTGATTTTTTCCTTCCTACATCTATTCTCTATTACTCTCATAAATTAGACCACCAAAAATATTCATCTTTTTATGGTAGACTTATAATGAGAGAGATTTATTTTGACCCCTTTATATTTTTTTCACCTATATTATTTATATTTGACATGTACATAATTTTTTAGACCCCTCAATATTTGATTTTCTTAGTTGTACTATTCACTTATATCATGATCTCAACAATATCTTCAATTATAGACCTACCAAATAAGGTCAAGGGTATGTGGCATGCATGCATGCACTATGGGGGGCTCACTCTTGGAGGTATTTGAAGGAGTACGAGCGGAAGTGCGACGCGAGAGAGAGTGCGAGAAGAAGAGCACGACGATATGGTGAACTCGCTCTACTGTAATGTGTAGAGCATAGTGAGTTCTTATTAGGTTTTTACAAAAGAATATGTGTACATACCTGGCGGCCCGCCCACTTACCTGGGCGACCACATTGGGCTTTATACCCCAACAACCTCCCACTTAAAGTCCAATGTGGTACTTTAAATGTGAGAGAAGCTACTATACAAGCTAATATACAAGAGATGTAGAGAAGTGATGCACTACCCTACACCTAACTGCTTGCGAAAATGCGCAAAGCTCTCTGAGGGAAGTCCTTTTGTAAGTAGATCAGCAAGATTTTCTGTGGTGTGAACTTTGACAAGCTGAAGTTGCTTATCCTCGAGCATTTCCCTGATGAAATGATACTTCACATCCACATGCTTTGTCTTTGAGTGATAAACTAGATTGCGAGCCAATTGTATAGCACTGTGACTATCACAACATAACACAGGCATCTCTTCCTTGATTCCCAAGTCTGTTACTAGTCGATTAAGCCAAAATGATTCTTTGCATGCCTCTGATGCTGCAACATATTCAGCCTCTGTAGTAGACTGAGTAACACAATCTTGTAATCTAGAACGCCATGATACTGCTCCACCAGCCAATGTAAAGACATACCCTGACGTAGACCTTCGGTTGTCTAAGTCACCTGCATAATTTGAGTCTGTAAAACCCTTTACACTTAGCTCCTGACTCCCATAGCATATACGCATACTCTTTGTAGCTTTCAGGTATCTCAATATTCCTTTCACTGCCTCCCAATGTTTCTTGCCTGGGTTCGACATGTATCGACTTACTACTCCCACTGCAAATGCAATGTCTGGGCGAGTAGCAATCATTGCATACATCAAACTACCCACTGCAGACGCATATGGAATCTTATCCATTTCAGCCTGTTCTTCCTCAGAC
This sequence comes from Adiantum capillus-veneris, assembly GCF_014529385.1. Lineage (NCBI taxonomy): Eukaryota > Viridiplantae > Streptophyta > Polypodiopsida > Polypodiales > Pteridaceae > Adiantum > Adiantum capillus-veneris. The sequence continues at coordinate 16,753,380 of NC_140950.1, forward strand.
ACAGGACAATCTTGTTTGCTAAGTTTCACATATGGTGGCAATGGAACACTCAATGCCTTTCCCTTCTCCATATTGAAACGTTGCAAAACCTTGTCAATATACTCTGTTTGAGATAACCAAATCAACTTCTTTGATCTGTCTCTCTCAATGCGCATACCAAGGATATGACTTGCCTCACCCATGTCTTTCATGTCAAACGATTTTGCCATCTTTGACTTCAAAGCTGAAATTTCTTCCAAGTGCTTGCCAGCAATCAACATGTCATCCACATACAAAATAAGGATCAGCCAACTACCATCCTTAGCCTTCTTTGTATATAGACAGTGATCGAACTCACTACGTTTGTAGCCTTGAGAAAGCATAAACTTGTGGAATTTATGGTACCATGCCCTCGGTGATTGTTTTAAGCCATAAAGACTCTTTAACAATTGGCATACCCAATCTTCCTTGCCTTTCTCAACAAACCCTTCTGGCTGCTGCATGTAAATTTCCACATCTAAATCACCATGCAAGAACGATGTCTTGACATCCATTTGGTGCAACACCAAATCTAATATGGCAACCAATGCAAGAAAGCATCTCAATGTAGTCATCTTGACCACCGGAGAGAAGACTTCATCAAAGTCAATTCCTTGTTCTTGCTTAAAGCCCTTGGCAACAAGCCTTGCTTTGTACTTTGGCTGACTATCATGAGCGGTGATCTTATACCTGTAAACCCATTTACACGGTAGAGCCTTTTTGCCCTGTGGTAATTTAACTAGCTTCCATGTCTTGTTTTTATGCAGAGCTATCATCTCTGACTGCATGGCCAATTGCCAATTCCCGGAGTCCTTCATTTGCACTGCTTCCTTGTAACGTGAAGGCTCATTGCAATCAGTCAACATGACATAGTTCATAGATGGAACAAACCTATCAGGAGGTCGCGTGACACGTCCAGATCTATGCACAATAGGTGGCTCAGGCTCAGCCACAACCTGTGGTTCCACTCTATCCTGTCCTTGCTCCTCTAGAGCCCTGACATTTTGTCTTGCACGTGTAGGTCCATCTTCTTGGAAGACAACTCTTCTAATCTCCTCAACCCTCTCTGGTTTAGAATGATATTTGGATTCATTAAAGTGAACATCATTGCTGCGGACAACCTTTCTGGCTTCGGGATCCCAAAGTCTGTACCCCATCTCACCAGAATTACCATAGCCTAGAAAGATGCACTTTCTACTCTTTGGCTCAAGTTTGTTCCTAAATTCCTTTGGAACGTGAGTATATGCCTCACAGCCAAAGACTCTGAGATGCTTGTATGAGGGCATTTTGCCTGACCATACCATCTCTGGAATTGAATCCTTCTGCAAAACCTTGCTAGGAGATCTATTTACAAGATGAACAGCTGTTGATACAGCTTCAGCCCAAAACCCATTTGGCAGCTGTGCATTAGACAACATACTTCTGACCTTCTCTTGTATGGTCCTATTCATCCTCTCAGCAACACCATTTTGAGGAGGATTGTAAGGAGCAGTAAGTTCACATTTTATACCTTTTGACTCACAAAAGTCCTAAAAGGCCTTTGAAACATACTCTCCACCATTGTCAGTGCGTAAGCATTTAAGCTTCTTGCCACTCTGATTCTCCACAAGTGTCACAAATGTTTTGAAAACACTAAACGCTTCATCCTTGTGCTTGAGAAAGTAAACCCATACTTTCCTCGAGTAATCATCTATAAATGTCATAAAGTAAGAAGCTCCCCCTAGAGATAGGTTAGGCATAGGTCCACACAAATCACTATGAACAAGTGCCAACTGTGTATCTCTTCTACTGCTTCTATGCTTATGTGGCTGTTGTGTTTGCTTACCATACAGACAATGTTCACAGAATTCAAAATCATTAAATGAAAATCCAGGCAAATAACCAAAACGAGACAAGATTTCCATTCCCTTCTTGGACATATGTCCTAACCGGCTATGCCACAAAGAAACGTTCGGCTGCTCGGTTACATTGATTACATTTTTAGAGACATTTGATACATAAATCATGTAAAGTCCTCCAGACTTTACTCCATGTGCTACTGTCATAGAACCCTTGGATATCTTCCACATGTTTTGTCCAAAAGTGGTGACGTAGCCAACATCATCAAGTAAACCTGTGCTGATCAAGCTATTTGTAATTGCGGGAACATGTCTCACATTCTTCAGCGTGAAAGAAGAGCCATTCTGAAACTTCAATTGAACATCTCCAACACCTAAGATCTCACATGTCTGCCCATTGCCTAGCCGAACATGATCTTTAGTGGTCACATAAGAGGTAAACCACTCCTTGTTTGGAGACACATGAAGTGATGCCCCTGAGTCTATAATCCAGTCACTCAGTGCATTTCCATCAGATGCTGTAAGAAGAGCTGAGTCCATTGTATTCTTCAAGAAGTAGATGTCTCCTGACACTAGACTGTCATCCTCTGCAACAGTGTTTGTCACATTTATTTCTTGAATCTTCACTGAGGACTTGTTCTTCTCACCATGGTCTTCAGCTTTCTCTTTTCCTTTTTCTGCTTTCCATTCTCTGCAGTCTCTTTTCATGTGACCCTTCTTGCCACAATGGTAGCATTCTATGTCACTCTTGCCTTTAGCACTGCGGGACTTGCTACAACACTGATTCCTCTTTCCACCTTTGTACTTTTCTTTGGTCCTTCCCCTGACAACTAAGGCTGTTCCTTTGCCTTTGTCCATTGTCCTTCTATTGGTTTCTTCAGTAAGCAGACTTCCTTCTACACCTGCTATGTTCAAACCATCTGGAGGTGCAGAATTACTCAAAGCTGTGCGAAAAGTGTCCCAACTTTCCGGCAATGTGATCAACAGGAACATAGCTCTAACAGGTTCATCAAACTTGACACCTTGAGCTGACAACTGACTATAGATTGTGTTGAATTCATTCAGATGATTGGACATAGGTGTCCCTTCTTTCATCTTCAAGTCAACAAGCTTCTTAAGACAGTATACCTGTGAAGTTGCACTCTGCTTCTCATAAAGATCACTCAACTTTAACCATGCTTGATAAGCCAACATCTCGTCTGCTACATTGAAGTAAACTCTTTCTGCCAAAGTCAGCATAATGGTAGAAAGTGCCAATTCATCCATTTCGCTCCATTCATCTTCGTCCATATCTTTTGGTTTTATCCCCTTGAGCTTTATAGGTTTTATCTGCTTCTTTTGTACCAAGACGTGCCAAATCTGCTTATTCCACAATGGGAAATTGGTTCCATCCAGCTTCTTGATATTGTAAAGAGCAGTGTCCTGTGATCCAGCCATAGCTACGCTTCACAGTAGTTTACTTTCCTGGGAAAAATTCGGCAGAGTTTCCCCTGTAAACTGACTCTAAACCAATATCAACCTGTCAAATGAACCAAGAAAGCTTCAGATTTTGCATAAATTTTGGCAGAGTCTCCTTTGTAAAATGGCTCTGGTGTACTAAAAACAGACCAAAAACAGCTCAAAAAACACTGTCTCTCTGACACTGTAAGATCCGGGTAAACCTGTCCTGCACCTATACTGTCTCTCACTGTCCTGTCACTGTCCTATAAGCATAGACTGTGACAATGCCTCAACGGCAGTAAAGCAAAGATGCAATCCCAACTGTCTAACTCACAGTCAATACATCCTAGCTGCCTATCTAAGGGTGCTTGAGGGATCGCTCCAAGACCTGTATCACTGAAAGTATCTCAACATTTGAGAATCCCCCAGCTCAATAAAACCTCACTCAACCCTCAACAAAGGTTGCAGTAAAGCTGACAGTACATAGACTTCCCACAAAGTCATACATCCACAAATTTCCCACTGTATGCTGTAACCGTTGCGGCGGTTGTTTGCTGAGTGACTCAGAGCCAGCAAACCCTCAACAGACATACATCATCTCTGACAATACATCCCATGTGGAAGTACCTGCAATGTCAGGATGAAATCTGGAATATCAAGCAGCAAACACAAGCTACCTGATGAACTAGTGGATGTCGCCTACAGTCTGTGTGTAGATGCGCCCGTGTCGTATGTGACATGCCTCCAAGAACTGTGAGCCGTCCTTCGATGTGTAGACAGCCACAAATCAACACTCTGGGAGTGTCGATATCCTCAGCACCTGCAGTCGTAGGCCGAAAACCCCAAATTTGCAGAGTTGGATCTGCACCCGTCGAGACCACGTAGTCGAAAATGGCCTGCGCAAACCTTTGTTGAAGTCGAACAGTGGCCGAGATGACCTCAAAATGAAATTTTGGGGCTGTGTCTTTACCTGTTGAATTTCACTCCAATCTGAGTTCGTGACTCTAGCCTCCTGCAGTGCTGCCCCGAGCCTCAATCTGAGCTCTGATACCAGTTGAAGGAGTACGAGCGGAAGTGCGACGCGAGAGAGAGTGTGAGAAGAAGAGCACGACGATATGGTGAACTCGCTCTACTGTAATGTGTAGAGCATAGTGAGTTCTTATTAGCTTTTTACAAAAGAATATGTGTACATACCTGGCGGCCCGCCCACTTACCTGGGCGACCACATTGGGCTTTATACCCCAACAATATTCAAAAGAATCATCGAAAGAAGGACCTCACAAGGACTTTGTGCAGTGGAAACAAACAATCGGTTTTTCTGAATTTTTAAAGATCACATGCTCCTCGAATTTGAAAAGGTGATACAAACAAAAGTTGTAGCTCGTGGGCTGAACTTTTACCTCAAAATTTTTCATATTTTTTTGAGCTACGAGCTGTGAGCTATGATTTTATTGGTGGACCCTAGTTTGCCGATGCTATGCAGTCACACTCCCTCTTCCACTTTATCATTTTTCTCTTTCTCACACACTTCTCCACTCATCATCCCCACCTCTCTCACCACTCCTCTCTGCACCCTACTCACCTTCTTCTCAACCTTGAAGAATAAGAGAAACCATGGTGAACTCATGTCTCCTACACACTTCCATTCCAAAATTGACCACCTAGTCTCATTTTTCCTCATCCATAGTACCCATATCTATCAATAAAAACCACAAATTTCAGCCTCTTCTCTTGGACGACAGCATCATGGTGATTGATTACTCATGTTCACTTACCTTGGCTGTCAAGGAAGGTCAAGAGTGGAGAGAAAACGTACCGTCAAAGCTAGTGGACCGTCAACAAGCGTCAAAATTGACCCTACTCAAGACACTTGGAGCATCAACATTGTAAGAAATCCATATGTTCTTACCTATTAAGAGTTTTTTCTTCCTTATTTGTATCCTACTTGGATACTCCCATTGTAAATATCCAATTCCATTTGTAAATCAATAAAAATACTAACTCTACTAATTTACTAGCACTAACCTACTATGAAAAGTCCTATCACCTCACTTCTCTCCTCCCTCTCTTCTTCATCTATCCACACCAACTTCTTGATAATTCCAAGCAAAAGAAATTAGATAAGTGCTGAAAATCTAACCCAACCATGGTTAGAGGAGTAACCCTAGCCCCCAAAATTGCTATAAAAGGAGGGTGTAGCTAGCACAAAAAGGGGGAGCCATAAGCAAGAGCACTATGCTATAGCTTGAGAAGCCAAGCTCAACCTCTCTAGAAGGAGATCTTGAGTGGAATCTCATTGTCTTATGCATATGCATGTGTTGTATTAGGGGTGATTAGCAAAGGAACTCTATGCCATCAATTGAGAGTAGGAAATCTATCATTTCTCCTACTAGTGTAAGCCCAACATTTGCTGAATCAAGGAGGGTGGATTGGGACTAAGCTTGGATACTTTGTCTCTCTTCCAACGTGAAGTAATGGACAACAATGATGTGTAAGTATCTTGGTGTTTTTTTAAGTTCTTGATAGCTTGTCTCTGGGTGTTGTCATCAATTCAGCCATAAATTCCACATACTGTAAGAGGGCAACAGGGTGGAGAGGACTCCCCTGGCCTTAAGACAGTGATTGGGGTGGCTTATCTTGTGATGTGTTGTGGTGTAATTTACTCAAGCTATGTTGAACAAATACTAATCTCACTTTGATTGGTCGTGACAGATTTGTAAGAAGGTATTAATGCAACAAGCATCCCCTCCCCCTTCTCTCTCTTTCTTACATATATAATTGTGTTTGCTTGATCACGGCCGATACATTTCAAAGCATCCCGAGCACTATCTCTCTCTCTCTCTCTCTCTCTCTCTCTCTCTCTCTCTCTCTCTCTCGGTTCGCATCCAAAACTAGGTGGTGCCCCAAATTTGTGTAGGGTTAGGTTGTGGGTTTGTGTGTGTGTTTGTTGTTTTTTCCAACCCCAAACCAATTGAGCACCACGGGAGCCTAGAAGGGTGCTTAGAGGCCACTCTTCTTGTTGCCTGCCCTGGACTGCCTCAACGTCATTCCCATTTCTTCGAGATTCCTTTTTTAGTGATGGCTATTCCAATCTCACTATCGAGCATCACAATGGTGGTCACTCCCCTATATTTGTAAGGTCCCCAACCCGCCAATACCAAGATCGAGATGGGATCCTTGACAGGTCTCTAGGTCTGATAAAAATCAGAGTCTCTAAACAAGAAAATTCCAAGGAATAGACCTTTACCATTGACAATGGCTTGGGTCTATAGCCTTAGAAGAAGACCTAGTCCTGTCTCGCAGCAGAAATGGGACAACGTATTAAAAGTTCAAAAAAACGTTTTCGGTCTTATAACTGCCACAATTGGACTGAGGTATCCTCAACCAACGCTTTTTTCCCCCTAACAAATGTGAGGGCACAACCGTTGGTGGATTCCTCTTTCAAGTGAAAAAGTTTTCTAAACGTTTTAGTGCGCAGGGATGGATAGTTACCTGACTAATCAGGTCCACCCGTCCATGATTGACAACTTTAGTCAATCCCCACTTACCACCCCACACTCACACATGATTCTTTTGTTATTTAATTACTACCACGTTCTTATCACAATTAAAATAATGATTGCTTTTATCTTTCATAACAAGATTTTTTTAAAACAGCCCTTGAAAACAGTATTGAAAACATTCTTTTAGCAAACAGACATCTTTAAACTTAAGACAGGGTACTGTCAATCAAAACATTGTCCATAATAACCATGACCAGTACTCGTCTTGTCTCAAGACCACATAAGGGTGAAAAAAACGGCACCCATTCCTTATTCATAATCCGGAGTGGATAAACCCCCACCCAAGGTTCCGGGTGACCATACACCAAACCAGTTGCCCATACAACCGGGCGGCTCCCCTAGGATAAAAACCAGTATCCTAACTTATGTAGAAACATCAAGACAATCATTATTATCAAAATATACCAAGGAGTCGGAGGTGTCTTGAAACAAGTTGTCTTAAGGATGATCAATCATATCTTTCCTAAATCAACCAATTTGAACCCAAACAATTCTTTCCTACATTATAAACAATGCAGGTTGGAAGTTACCCTCCGTTTTTTGTCAATTATTTCTTTTCTTATTCGTACTCACTCCTTACGTATGCAATGCTAACTTAAAAATGAACTTTAAAAGATTTAATTGAAAAAAATAGAAATCCACCTGGAATTTCTCGGCCATCTGCTGCTGTGCTGGAGCCTGCAAACTTTCCTCCATCGACCTATGGCTAGGCCCAACCTCATGGTCATTAGTGCCTTTATTCTTTTTGTTGCTAATATCCTCTTCCTTAGTAAGAGGATTTCCTCTGATTCTCTTTGGAGCCATTTCGGTAGCCATTTAAATTAATCAACTAGAGATTAATCTCTAGTGATTTATGTGTAGCAGTCTCTCTAGACAAGAGAGAGTGTGTCAAGGCTCCGAGTCTGTCTGAAATTGTGAAGCAAGGGTCATATTTATAGGCTTCTGGGCACTCACATGCTGGAAAATGGCAGTAACTTGCATCCCAAGCAGCCCTACAGGTCAAAAAACACCCCCTGCTGCTAAATCTAGTCTGGGAGAGTTCATTATTACCCCACACAGCCCCTGTAGCTTCCAGAATCGATTTTTGAAAATTAAAAATATCAGTAATTTCTAGAACCTTAGGATAAGAAAGTATTTGTTAATAATAATTACTGAAACCATCCAATTTTTCTTAACTAATTGAATTCCTAGTGTAACCTTTCAAGGCCCGTAACTTTTCCAGATTTTATCAGAATTTTATTCTGAAAATTCCTAGCTTGGGGTTTGTTGTGCTTAAGATTCTATACATTGCTTTTTCAATAATCATATCAGTTGAATTAAGCTTTATACAATCTTTAAGGTTTCAGAAACTGGAAACCTTACAATCACCCCAACTTAAGAATATGAGATGCCCTCATCTCGATCAAAATTGGAAAAATTGTTGAGAAGAGAAATTCATCCTCCCAAGTGGCATCTTCGAAGGGATAACCTTTCCACTTTACCAAATGTTAGTGATTACTCTAAGAGTTCTTTCTAGTATCTAGTTGGAGTTACTTGCTAGCCAATTTTTCCTCAAGAAACTCTTAGTGTTGAGCCCATCTTAAAAACCTTTACAAACCATTCATATCATCTCAAAAACCAGGTTAAATCAATTCCATAAAAGTTCCATATACCCACCTTGTCAACATGAACGCGCTCGGTCTAACTGACCATTCAGAGCAATCAGCGTTCAATAAATATCATGTATTTCAGCTTTGCCAATCTGAACGCGCTCGGCGTGTTCTTGCCATTTTGAGCAATCTGTGTTCGGCACAAGCTCCCACCATTGCACCAGAGGTACCCCCTCTGTGTTCTAACCTGGTTGACCAACAATATGTAAAAGGGTTTTAAGAAGTATTATACCAAGAGTTCTTTACGGCTTCCTATTAGTCTCGTACCTTAATACTTTCATATCTAGGTCATTTTCCCAGGGAGGTTATCGTGTGCACAAAAATGTGAGTTGGTTTCTTGATAAGTACCTCATTTCTAAGATTCAAATTTTTCGTTCCTAACGAGAACCTCTTTATCATTTGCTAGATCTACCCTTAATTTCTTGATTGAATACTAACTTAGCTTTAGATTCATTAATTACTTTTGGAGAAGAAAATCATGTATACCATTACAATATATAAGTAACTCAAGTTTTTACATTATTGATTTATAGTGGTTTACAAAGCTCTAAGATTACTAACTATAGCCACGCGAGTGGATCTTTTATCTTTCTTATTCATAAGGTTGGTTCTCCTATGATTGCATAAGATCTGGCTCCTCTTGCTCTTCCTCTACCTCGTCCTCCATTTCTACCTCCTCTTACATTATCTCCATGATTTTGAGGAATGGCTCTAGCAGTAGTTCGAGGGTTTTGCTCTTCAGGACAGTTATTTCTATAGTGCCCCATTTGATCACATCCATAGCACCTAACGTTTGGGAAGGTCTGCTCCAAGTTTACTACTGCAGCTAGTCCACGTTGTTGGTATCCTTGGTTGAAAGTTACCCTGGCTCTTCCCCTAAAGTTATTAAATCCATTATAGTTCCTTATGGAGTTGGTTCCTTTGGCTGTAAGAGGCTTAGCCCTGAGAAGGCATCCTGTATTGATATAGGCCTCATGGCTTCAATACGTGTACTCAGGGGTTTGTTGAGGCCTTGAGAGAAACGGGCAATTTTTTGCTCCATGGTCATTTGGGGAGCATAGCGTCGTAAAGACACAAACTTGGTGTAGTACTCCTCTAATGAAAGTCCTAGCTGGCGTAGACCAAAGAACTCGTTCATCTTGATAGCCTGATGTGCAGGAGGGAGATAACGTTCTTTGATTGCCTGCTTCATTTTCTCCCAAGATGGACTACTCGTGGGATTATCTCTACAGTGTTGCTTCGACCAAAGTTTGGCATCTCCACTGAGACGGAACATACCCAACATTGTTTGGTTTTCTAGAGCAGTTCCTGTAGCTTTGAAATAGTCATCCATAGCATCTAACCACGCTTTGGCATCTCGCTCTAAATTGGGTCCCTCTCCTTTGAAAGTAAGGAGTTGAACTTGCTTTAGTAGTCATTTTTTCTCTTGACTAACAGTGTAAAGGCTATTTACGCAAGTATTTCCCTGAGATTGAATTAGTGGAATTTAGTACCAGATGAAGTCTCTCTTACTTATGCTTTTAACCTAACTCATGCTCAAAACTTTGCACACAGGATGAAGACAATCACCAAGCCATAAACAAAATTGATTATAGCATACCCGTGAGAACCATAATATGTCCAAGAGTTAATACCATCCATGAAGGTCCTACTATGTACAAGGGTGACAAAAATTTTATACTAGAATCTTGCGGACTTTGAGTGGATCAGATATAGGATCAAAATATACAGCATCTTTTGGTCCACTAAAACTAGGGCCTACACCTATGGGCCTAGTTCTACCTAGCTAGATTACTTTAGACACCTGATCAAACACCCACTAATTTTGTGATACTTGGACATCACCTATTACAAGGGTTTCCTCTGGATTCTCCGTTCCAATGAAAAAGTATACTTCAATCACTTGAAGATCTTCGGCCCAGTTGAGTCTCTTCATATTTAATTCTAAATCTTCTAACTCTCCCGCATTAATGAAGAAAATTCCACCAGATCCTGACCAGCAGATCCTAACCAGCTGATCCTCCAAGTGGAAGGAGAAAATCTCCTATCTAGCCACTTCATCACGCTTTTTCGCATTGAATAGTGTCGGGACAGGCAAGCTCTCATAAACCTTACGTTGAGATCCATAGATTTACAATAGGCCTGATGAAAATCTTCCTGCAAAGATGAAGGATAATTCTCTTTCTTTCTTTCTCTCCCTCTTTTTAATCAAATATCTCTTTACTGGAATTCATCAAGATCACTTATTTCAACCTAACACCTTAACTTTTCCCTAGGTCCAAGACTTTGATTAACACACGCTCTGATACCACTTGTAAAGTCCCCAACCCGCCAATACCAAGATCGGGATGGGATCCTTAACAGGCCTCTAGGTCTGATAAAAATCAGAGTCTCTAAACAAGAAAAATCCAAGAAATAGACCTTTACCATTGACAATGCCTTGGGTCTATAGCCTTAGAAGAAGACCTAGTCCTGTCTCGCAGCGAAAACGGGACAACGTATTAAAAGTCCAAAAAACTATTTCGGCCCTATAATTGCCACAATTGGGCTAAGGTATCCTCAACCAACGCTCTTTTCCCCCTGACAGATGTGAGGGCAAAACCGCTGGTGGAATCCTCTTCCAAGTGAAGAAGTTTTCTAAACGTTTTAGTGCGCAGGGATGGATAGTTACCTGACTAATCAGGTCCACCCGTCCATGATTGACAACTTTAGTCAATCCCCAATTACCACCCCGCACTCACACATGATTCTTTTGTTATTTAATTACTACCACGTTCTTATCACAATTAAAATAATGATTCCTTTTATCTTTCATAACAAGATTTTTTTAAAATGGCCCTTGAAAACAGTATTGAAAACGTTCTTTTAGCAAACAGACATCTTTAAACTTAAGACATGATACTGTCAATCAAAACATTGTCCATAATAACCATGACCAGTACTCGTCTTGTCTCAAGACCACCTAAGGGTGAAAAAAACAACACCCATTCCTTATTCATAATCCGGAGTGGATAAACCCCCACCCAAGGTTCCGGGTGCCCATACACCAAACCAGTTTCCCATACAACCGGGCGGCTCCCCTAGGATAAAAAACGGTATCCTAACTTATGTAGAAACATCAAGACATGACACGGAGTAGAAACTCAACGTTCATGGGGGTAACCGACTTATCCGTGGCTGGAAAGCCAATCATTATCATCAAAATATACCAAGGAGTCGAAGGTGTCTTGAGACAAGCTGTCTTAAGGATAATCAATCATATCTTTTCTAATTCAACCAATTTTAACCCAAACAATTCTTTCCTACATTATAAACAATGCACGTTGGAAGTTACCCTCCGTTTTTGGTCAATTATTTCTTTTCTTATTCGTACTCACTCCTTACGTATGCAATGCTAACTTAAAAATGAACTTTAAAAGATTTAATTGAACAAAATAGAAATCCACCTGCGACTGCTCTGCCATCTTCTGTTGCACTAGAGCTTGCAAACTTTCCTCCGTCGGCCTATGGCTAGGCCCAACCTCATGGTCATTAGTGCCTTTATTTCTTTTGTTGCTAATATCCTCTTCCTTGGTAAGAGGATTTCCTCCGATTCTCTTTGGAGCCATTTTAGCAGCCGTTTAAGTTAATCAACAAGAGCTTAATCTCTAGTGATTTTTGCGTAGCGGTTTCTCTAGATGAGAGAGAGTGTGTCAAGGCTCCGAGTCTGTCTGAAATTGTGAAGCAAGGGTCATATTTATAGGTTTCTGGGCACTCACATGCTGGAAAATGGTAGTAACTTGCATCCCAAGCAGCCCTATAGGTCAAAAAATGCCCCCTACTGCTAAATCTAGTCTGGGAGAGTTCATCATTACCCCACACAATCCCCCTCAGCTTCGAGAATCGATTTTTACTATTTTCACTGATTTTTAATGATGAAAATTGGAAATATCAGTAATTTCTAGAACCTTAGGATAAGAAAGTCTTTGTTAATAATAATTACTATAACCATCCAATTTTTCTTAACTAATTGAATTCCTAGTGTAACCTTTCAGGGCCCGTAACTTTTCCAGATTTTATCGGAATTCTATTCTGAAAATTTCTAGACTGGGGTTTGTTGTGCTTAAGATTCCAAAAATACCAATATTTTCCATGGTCGGACAATTCTACATTGCTTTTTCAATAATCATATCAGTTGAATTAAGCTTTATACAATCTTTAAGGTTTCAGAAACTGGAAACCTTACAATATTCCAAAGGTAAGGTGTTTTTCCATCTTTGTCTTCATAATAATCATATGGTACCTTACTTACTAGACAGGTGCCACTTTTGGTTTCTCATGATGGTTTGTTATCTTGGTTTATTCCATGAGTTTGTCTATTGGTTGGACCTTCACTCCCATCTTTTCTAGGTCTTGTTCATTTGTTTCCACAAGTATGGTTTGATTTTCAGCAACTCTGCAAGGGTGATTGTGCACCTTATAGGAGAAGACAATAAGTCATGCAAGCTCTTAGTGTCCTCATTTGTGGAATGGAATTCCGATGTGATGGCACAACTCTTACCTTAGACTTTGACTCATATTAACCTACAAAGGACGGTAAAGTTCTTATGACTACAGGTTTTCTTTCTACAGAAACTTTCATTCCTACGTCTCCATACACTGAGACTGAATATCTCTTGAATAGATTTCATGGTCCTTATTGATTTCAGGGACAGTAATGTCGCACTTTCATCTTTTCTATTTTTTATTACTTCCCACTGTGATTGTAGCCATGGTTCATTTACTTCCGGTGTTGTTTTGCATCTCTAAAGCTCTTCCTTCACCAATTGTGTTTGCTGCTACCTTTATGGTCATTGTTTCTTCCTTGTTTAGTGTCTCAGGTTTGATTTTGTTTTTTGGATTCTGTGCACAATTCATGAGCACATGATCTCTTCCACATCCATCATAGAATTCTTGAATCATATACTTTTCACCTGTGTTTGTTTCTTTTTGTGTTCTCGCATTTTCTTTTCCCGTCCTATGCTTTATAGGCTCATGAATTTTTGGACCTTCAGGTTGCATCAAGGCTTGAGTAGTTTCTACAAGTCTCTTGTATACCCCTAGTCTTTTGGTTTTGTCTTATGGATGTAGATAGGCTAGGAGTCTTTGTTCTAAAGTCTGGTTGTTATCGAGCCTTGTCGCATAGGCTAGTAGCATTGCGTCAAGTTGCTCGTTTACCTTTTTCACCAAGACTGAACCACTTGAGTCAGTCTTTGACTGTTCAAATCCCTTTTCTTTTTTCTTGCTCGTGTTTAAGCTGCTCTTTTGTTTGATGAAATTTTGTTTCTAAAGTTGTTTTCTCCTTCAGCCTTTTTGCTTTCATTTTGTCCCAAGTTTTGGCTTTCCATGATTTTCTTTGAGATCTAAATTGATTCATTTTCAAGTTCAATTTGTTCTGAAAGTCTCAAATTGTCAGCTACTATAGGTCAATTTTTAGCCACTTCCTAACACTCACCACTTTGACTAGAACTGTTGTCTCAGATTTGATCCACTCATTCATGGCAAAATCTCTGTGACAGTTACCTTTCTTGAATTGTCGGGTTCTTTGCACAGTTTTGAATCAGGTGATCTCTCCCACACCCATCACAAAAGCCAAAAAGTTTTGTTTGTTGACCTTATGTGAACACTTCACACCCAATGGTCGCCTCCACATTCATAATATGGGCCCTCAAGTGGAGTTGTTGTGGTGTTCCAGTTGGTTGGCCTACCCTAGGAGAATAACCCTTGGGCTTGTAGTTCTGATTTGCTATGAACATGAGTGTATTTTTGTCCATCATGAACTGATTTCTAGATATCAGAGCCACATGTGAGGGTTCGGTTGCTTTATCAGCACTAGCCCAAAATGGACTATCATCAAGTGTATAAGCTACTCTCTCCATCTCTCTTTTGTGGCCTTTGATTGGCTCCTCATAATACATAGTAGGTGGCATCATTGGCTGATTTATGAGAGGTTTTTTGGGCTGTACATAACGCACAGTAGCTCGATTGTCATGAGGTAATGGGGCGGTTGTCGCCCCAAGACAGGTTGTGGTTTTTCTCCACCATATATTGTAAGGTCTCTGACCCCGACCAAAAAGAGCACTGTGTACCATGTAATGATCATTTAGCAGTTTTGTGAATTCTGTCAGTGCCATGATGTTTAGAATGTTTTAAAGCTCCCAAGTGTGAATTAAAATAATTTTTGCAAAAAAAATCCAAAAATAGTAAGTTTTTGGGCACCCGACCCGTCTAGTTTTGATCATCTCGAAAAACTGCACCCGTACTCTGAAATTGAAAAAAATGCATTTTCGGACCCTGAGGGCTACTAAATATGGCAGGTACTCGGGCGAGTACGCCTTAGTTCGAGCTTGCTATAGAAATTTTCGGCATCAAAATCCGACTCGTATGACCCGTTTTAGCCTACAACTGAATTTTCCCAAAATTGTCCGGGGAGGCACTTGCGGCCCGAGGCTGTGTGGGAACAGGTTCCATCCCACTCCAACTCAGCGTTAGCAGCTAGGGGGTTCCCTCTTGCCTTGTGGGATTCTTGGGAGAGTTTCTAAGCCTCCTACTAAGTGTGAGAGTCAGCTAACCAAGCCAACTGGACACTTGGTGGGTAGGCAACTGGACTTGCCATGCTTAACTGAAGTAGCTCCTAGATGCAAATAGCAACCCAGATCGATTTTCAGCTTGAGGAGGCCTATTTAAAGGTGTGCTCACACAAACACACATATGCTCACACACACACCCAGTACACACACACACACCTACACACACCTTGGGGAGGTGTTGCTGGCACACACACTGTTTTTGAAGGAGAAGCAAGGAAGGAGGGAGGTGCTGCCGAAATTCTCATCTTGAGGATTCATTGGATCAAAAAAATTAGAGGATTCTCAGCCCCTAATCACGATGATTATGGTTTAATTCCGGCTCTTCTTAATTCTCATCATTATTCTCCCAAATTCTTCGTCTACTATGCCTACTTTTAGCTATAATTCCCAATAGCTGCTCCCTAAGTTTGCATAGCCATACTCCATTACATAATCATCATTCATTTAGCTAAATTATGCAGCCATTCATCATCCTTAATCAAGGATTAATACATGATTGGAAAAGATTCTCTCTCTAGGCAACATAGTTAAATAATTGTCTGTCGGTAATAAAGTAGATTTGATGAAATTCATTCTGTCTGTCGGTAATAATTGTTTGTCGGTAATAAACTAGATTTCATGAAATTCATTCTTTTATCATTCAATAGTATTTTAATTAATTTAGACTCAATCATCTCCCACATTTAAATGTGATTAAGGCTGAAAATTAATCCGTCATTAGGCAATTAAGAAGAGATTTTTCTATCACACATGCCTGCAGTAATTCTACATCTTCAAGTTGCTCTAGGAAAATGATTGAGCTTGCGTACTTCATCTCTTTTGTAAATCATTTAGAGAAATTCTGAATTCCTTAATCATCTAAGCCAAGTAATTACCTTAGAGCTAGTTCCCATAGGCAAGTAAAGAACTACCTATAAAATTGCTACGTCTCGAAGGGGAAATCTAAACTCTTGCATTAAGGAGGATTCTTTAATAAATCTAATCTGTCAATTGGTTTGTTATGATGCTCTCGCACTCTAGTTCTTTTTCAAGTTTATCATTTAAAGTAGTGAGTAAAATGGCCCCGGTTAAGAGAACTCGCTTTGGTGGTGCCCACG
The DNA here is from genome assembly GCF_014529385.1 of Adiantum capillus-veneris. Taxonomy (NCBI): domain Eukaryota; kingdom Viridiplantae; phylum Streptophyta; class Polypodiopsida; order Polypodiales; family Pteridaceae; genus Adiantum; species Adiantum capillus-veneris. The sequence goes on from NC_140950.1 coordinate 16,769,593, forward strand.
ACCGCGAGGCGGGAACAAGCAATGTCAATGGAAAGGGAAAAGCTCCCATGGACGAAAAAATACCGGCCATCTCACGGGCCATTCACGAAGAAATGGAAGAGGTAGGTCATAATTTTATTCAAGTCGTTTGAATTAACATTGCACACGTTTAGTTAGGAATGATCATATTAACATGTTGGAGAAATCCGACGGAAACCTCGGCATTAAACTCATTTGTACATTAAAGTCTAAAGTAGGAAAGAAATGATTGATGGATATGTTGTTGCAATAGGAAATAATGTCTGCTAGGGAAAATTTAGCTCGACATATTCATTTTATTTCCAATGTTGAATCAGTCCTGACCCCCCTACTGATCACAGGGGGTAGAGTTCCTCGTTAAGGGCTCTTAAATCCATGACTTTCTTTCTATGCGGTGGATACCCACGACTTTCTTTCTATGCGGTGGATACCCACGACTTGCTTTCTATGCGGTGGGAACCCACATCTCGCTTTCTATGCGGTGGGGGTGTCCATGTCGTGCTTTCTATGCGGTGGACATACCTAGTTGTATGGGCAGCTAGGCGACAACAGGAGGAGTAAATTCTCACAGGAGGGGGGATGTTGTACCTCCAGAACATTGGAATTTTAATAAATAAGTTTGAGTAGAATTTTTACTAGAATACTGTCTTGGTGCTGTTTGCAATACTGGTTGAAGGACTGTCTTAACGAACATTGTGATTCGGAATCTAAACAAGGAATGTTTATGTTGAACAATCATTGTGATAGTAATTAGGACACACAAGGAAGTGTGAGTGTGGGGGTGGAAAGTGGGGGCTTGGCTCAAGTTGCCAATGCCTCAGATGGGTGGTCCTGATTGGTCAGGAACTCTCTGTCCCCATAGTGTTCAATTCTATACTAGTAATACTCATTGCCCCTAGAGCGGTGAAATCTCGAGAGTACATGCCTCTGAAACGTGGGAAAAAAGGCACTCGGGGTTTCTCTCCTCTTGGAAGGTGGGTCTTAGGATCGCTAGATAGTTTAAGTACACTTCCCCTGCGAGGTGGATCTAGATCTCATTGCTAGTAGGCTTGATCTCGACTCACCTTGTGATGGGAGATCATCCGCTAGTTGAACCCTAAACCACTTTGTTTTCTTCTGCTATAGATCTAGTGGCCACCAGGTTCACCATGAGATCCGCTGTTTGATATGGCGGGGTAGGGACCTCACACCTGGTATCAGAGCCTAGGTTAGGCTGGGAAATAAATTCGTATTGTTTGAATATTTAAAAAGGAACTGAAAGTATATAGGTAGGTGGTCCGAATTCCTTGCATTGGTGTTGCAGGAAGACCCCGTGCTACAATATCGGAAGTTACAAGTGTTTGAGCTTATTTATGAGCAAGCTCAAAGATCCCCAGTTTACCAAGTCATGTGAGATATCATGGAGATACTGATGAAGGCTCATTCGCCACACCCCACTTGCATCGATAGAGGATGGGGACTTGATTGGACACTTGCAGGAGGGGTTTACTACATCAACGCTCGGAAGCTAGGATTCGTGGCTACCGATTTGAAGAAGATACGTTGGGGAGAAGAGTTGAGGGTAGTGGAGTTATTCTACTTGCTTCCTACCCAATTAGACCTGACTGTTTCAGGCGACTCCAATCAAACCATCAACGACTGGCTCTTGGAAAAGGTCACTGAGGTGATCCCAGCAAATAGAGTCAAAACTTTTGGAGTACCAAAAGAGGAATTCCAGCTTGATATCTTAGTTTATTATCCACTCAAGGATGAGTACAGGAACTATTTCACGAACAAAGTAGTCTATCATGTGAATACCATCTCCTAGGCGTATTTTATACGCAATTCAAAAAGCCATGTAATAAGTTGATCATCAGTTATCCTAAACCTTGAGGGGTTTCAATTGTAATAAATTTTCATCAATAAAGTTCTCTTTGTCTCTGAATCTCTGTCTCTTGATAAAGTGGTATCTTGAATTTTATTTAAAGTCTCGTGTCTATTTTGGAATCCAAGTAATGGTATCAAGAATCTCGTATAACCTCTGTAGGCACCGCCTGTTGCTCTGTACTTGGTAGCGCAAGAGAAGAAGCTCCTCCTTAAGCAAGCCCAACCTCCGATCTTTAAGGGCGAGGGGGAAAATGTGAAGAGAGATGTGGAAGTGTGGATGGAAGCCATGGATGACTACTTTGAAGCTGCGAGAACCCAACCCGTAAATCAAACCATGCTTGCGATGTTCCGCTTGGCTGGTGACGCCAAGATATGGTGGAAGCAACATTGCAGAGATCTGGATATTAAGGGATCTGCCCAATCTTGGGGAGACATCAAGGCTGCAATAATGGAATGTTATTTACCACCTGCCTACAAAACCTGAAGATGAATGAGTTCTTTTCACTTCCGCAGCTGACTTCATCTGTCGAAGAATATTATGCAAAGTTTGTCACTCTTCGGAGATATGCTCCTAAGATGACCTTGGAACAACAGGTGGCGAGGTTTTTCGAAGGGCTTATCGACCCTTTGAATACTCGGTTGGAAGCTCTCAGGCCAATGACACTACAGGATGCCTTGTTGAGGGCCAAACCTCTAGCTCTTGAAGTACAAAATGTTAATCAGAACAGGAGGAATCATTGGTCAAAGAGGGCAAGGACAACTGCTTGAAATAACCCACCAGCCAACCAAGCATATGACCAGAGCTCTATTGTGGCTACCACCACAACCATGGAGTTTCCAGATGTTCGATGCTATGGTTGCGGCGAGTATGGACATTACAGATCCAAGTGCCCCAAGAACATTCACGCAACCAACGCCAATGCCATACCATTGAATACCCATGGGCGTGGCCAAGCTAACGGAAGAGGAAGACGAGGAAGGATGAACAGAGGGCGAGGGCGTGGAGCTACCGCTAGAGTGAATGCCGCAATGGTACAACCAACTGTGGGTGACGAAGCAGTGGAGAGAGCAACCCTGCATGCTGCAATTGACAACCCCAATGGTTGCGAGCAATACGCAATCATTCATACGCCAGGATCTCTCAGAGGTGAACAAGTTAACTTCCTTATAGATTGTGGTAGTACTCTTTCATTTCTTTCACCCAGATGCATGAGGAAGTTAAGGCTAGATAAGTATCCAACAAGCAAGCTAGTTCTAGAGTTAGCGAACGGCAAGGAAGTAGTATCTCAACATTCTGCAGGAAAAATGGACTTTGATTTAGGGGGATACCCAACATCTGCCCAATTTCGAACCCTACCCTTAGGATTCTTTGATGGGATACTAGGGATGGACTGGCTAAAGCAAAATAGGGCCTACATACATTGCGCACAAGGAAACTTTACCTTTACAGATAACTTGGGTAATGAAGCCTTAATCCAGGGGAAAAATGGGAGACCTAGGGCTACTCTAGTTAAGGCCAGCAGACTTTTGAAGGGATTAAGAAAGGGACAGCAAATTTATGCCGTAAATCTCAACAAAGTAGACCAAGCAGATACCTCACTTGGACCAAACTGGTTGAGGGAGTATGATGATGTATTCCCAGAAGACCTTACGAATCTTCCACCACATAGAGAGGTAGATCATGAGATTGAAACTATCCCTGGATGTGAACCTATCTCAAAAAGACCTTATAAAATGTCACTTCCCGAGGCCATTGAACTCAAGGAACAACTTAGGCAACTCATTGAGCAAGGATTCATTCGACCCAGTACTTCTCCTTGGGGTGCACCAGTTCTTTTTCAGAAGAAGAAGTATGGAACCTTAAGGCTATGCATAGACTACCATGGGCTAAAACAGGTAACTGTCAAGAAAAAGTATCCAATTCCAAGGATTGACGAACTCTTGGACAGGCTCCACGACGCCAAAATGTTTACAAAGATTGATCTAAGGTCAGGATATTACCAAATCAGGATCAAGGAATCAGATATTCCAAAGACAGCTTTCAACACTAGGTATGGACACTACGAATTCACAGTAATGTCTTTTGGTCTAACAAATGCTGCTGCAAGCTTCAATCGACTTATGCAGGATATTTTCAGACCTTACCTAGATGATTTTTTCTTGGTTTTCTTTGATGATATTCTGATCTATTCTAAGAACGAGGCAGACCATGAAGAACATGTTCGCAAAGTACTTGATCTTCTTCGGGAACACCAACTTTACGCTAAAGAGAGCAAGTGCACTTTTTGCTCACCAAAGGTCAACTATCTTGGATTTATCATATCGGCTGAAGGAATTTCAGTGGACCCAGATAAAGTCAAGGACATCTTTGATTGGCCTCAACCATCTACCGTCAGCGAAGTCAAAGGATTTCTTGGGATAACGGGATGGTACAGGATTTTTGTCAAGGACTATGCTCGTATTGCAGCACCTTTGACAGAACTCCTGAAGAAAGGAATGAGGATCGAATGGAAGACCGAGCACGAGTCTAGCTTTGCTAAGCTAAAAGAATTCTTGGTCTCATCTCCTATTTTAAAGCTTCCCGACTTCAGTAAAGAATTTGAAGTAGCGACCGATCCTAGCAAATTTGCTCTAGGCGGAGTTCTTACTCAAGAAGGAAGACAGGTGGCTTATACTTCACGAAAGCTGAGGGATCATGAGAAGAATTATCCTACTCATGATTTGGAACTTTTAGCAGTTATACATGCGCTGAAGTTGTGGAGACATTATCTTCTTGGACGCAAATTTCAGGTGGATACAAACCACAAGAGCTTAAAATGGATTATTACTCAACCTATTCTCAACATGCGACAACGGCGATGGATAGAGCTATTACAGGAATATGACCTTGACATAAAGTATAGACCAGGGAAGGAAAATGTAGTTGCAAATGGTCTTAGACAAAAATCCTTTCTCGGAGCTATCTCTATTCCAAATAACCCTATCTGGGATAGAATCAAAGAAGCATCCTTGGTAGATCCAGAGTACCAACGTATAGTATCATCAGTTCAGCAGGATAAGATTCCTGAAGCTAAAGATTACTCTCTTATGGGAGGATGTCTTTACTACAGACATAGACTCTATGTACCCAGAGATCCAGCTTTAAAGAAGGCTATTCTATATGAAGCACATGATAGCCCTACATCTGGACATCCAGGCTATGCTAAGACTCTTCATGCTGTCAGGAGGAGTTACTTTTGGTCTAGAATGAAAGGAGACATACTTTGCTATGTGAGGCAATGTCTTTCTTGTCAGCGGATAAAAGCTGAAAGGGTCAAAATACCAGGACAACTTCAACCTCTTGACATACCCCAGATGAAATGGGAATGCATCAGTATGGATTTTGTTACAGGATTACCTTCTACAGGAGGTTATGATTCTGTTTTTGTGGTTGTTGATATACTCACAAAAGTGGCTCATCTAATACCCGTAAAGACAACCTTTACTGCTTCAGATGTTAGCCGGGTATTCATCAAGGAGATTTTTAGGCTACATGGTCTACCCAAGCGTATCGTCAGTGATAGAGATGCCAAGTTTACATCAAAATTTTGGACTTCTCTTTTCCAATCTATTGGGTCACAATTAGCTTTCAGTACAGCATATCATCCACAGACAGATGGGCAAACTGAAAGAGTTAATCAAGTCATCGAGGACATTCTCAGAGCTTATTGTTCGCAAGAGCCAAATAATTGGTTACAATATCTACCTTTGGTGGAGTATGCTTACAACTCTTCCGAACACAGAAGAATTGGAATGTCACCTTTCAAAGCTCTTTATGGACAAGACTGTTTAGCACCACTGAACTTCTCAGATCCAACCATCAGGGTAGAAGCATCTAGGAAGATGTTAGAAGATATGGAAGCACAGACTAGAGCTATTCGCCAAGACATTCAGGCCGCTCAGGATAGACAGAAGCACTATGCAGATAAGAACCGTTCAGAAAGAACCTTCAAAGAAGGGGATAAGGTTTTTCTGCGAGTCCGACCAAAGAATAGCAACTTATCTCTAGGCAGATATAAGAAGCTAAGCCCAAGGTATTGTGGACCATTCGATATCATTAAGGTTGTGAGTGACCAAGCTTACAAGCTAAAGTTACCTGCAAACTTGAAGGTTCATGATGTATTCCACGTCAGCTTACTCAAACCCTATATTCCTAACCCTGATCAATTCTTGGACTCAGATCAGATAGTCATGTCATCACAAGGAGTTCTCGAGCTCCAACATGACTATATACTTGCAACAAGGGAAAGGAAGTTACGCAACAGAACTATCACGGAGCATCTAGTAAAGTGGAAGGATTACCCTGAAGAAGATGTAACTTGGGAGGACGAACCAATGCTCTTAAAAGATTACCCAAACACATTCTTGAGATGAGGACATCTCAATTTTTTCACGTTGGGAAGGTTGTAAGGTCTCTGACCTCGACCAAAAAGAGCACCGTGTACCATGTAATGATCATAATGGAAAAAGTTACTATTTTTAGCAGTTTTCTGAATTCTGTCAGTGCCATGATGTTTAGAATGTTTTAAAGCTCCCAAATGTGAATTAAAATAATTTTTGCAAAAAATTTCGAAAAATAGTAAGTTTTTGGGCACCCAACCCGTCTAGTTTTGATCGTCTCGAAAAACTGCACCCGTACACCGAAATTGAAAAAAATGCATTTTCGAACCTCGGGGGCTGCTAAATATGGCAGGTAATCGGGCCAGTACGCCTTAGTTAGAGCTTGCTATAGAAATTTTCGGCATCAAAATCCGACTTGTATGACCCGTTTTAGCCTAGAACCAAATTTTTCCAAAATTGTCCGGGGAGGCACCGGGGACCCGAGGCTGTGTGGGAACAGGTTCCAGCCCACTCCAGCTCAGATTTAGTAGCTAGGGGGTGCCCTCTTGCCTTGTGGGAGTCTTGGAAGAGTTTCTAAGCGTGCTACTAAGTGTGAGAGTCAGTTAACCAAGCGAACTGGACACTTGGTGGGTACGCAACTGGACTTGCCATGCTTAACTGAAGTAGCTCCCAGATGCAAATAGCAACCCAGATCGATTTTCAGCTTGAGGGGGCCTATTTAAAGGTGTGCTCTCACACACACACACATATGCTCACACACACACCCAGTACACACACACACACCTACACACACCTTGGGGAGGTGCTACTGGCACACACACTGTTTTTGAAGGAGAAGCAAGGAGGGAGGTGCTGCCGAAATTCTCATCTTGAGGATTCATTGGATCAAAAAAATCAGAGGATTCTCAGCCCCTAATCATGGTAATTATGGTTTAATTTCGGCTCTTCTTAATTCTCATCATTATTCTCCCAAATTCTTCGTCTACTATGCCTACTTTTAGCTATAATTCCCAATAGCTGCTCCCTAAGTTTGCATAGCCATACTCCATTACATAATCATCATTCAATTAGCTAAATTATGCAACCATTCATCATCCTTAATCAAGGATTAATACATGATTGGGAAAGATTCTCTCTCTAGGCAGCATAGTTAAATAATTGTCTGCCGGCGGTAATAAAGTAGATTTGATGAAATTCATTATTTTATCATTCAATAGTATTGTAATTAATTTAGACTCAATCATCTCCCACATTTAATGTGATTAAGGCTGAAAATTAATCCATCATTAGGAAATTAAGAAGAGATTTTTCTATCACACATGCCTGCAGTAATTCTACATCTTCAAGTTGCTCTAGGAAAATGATTGAGCTTGCGTACTTCATCTCTTTTGTAAATCAATTAGAGAAATTCTGAATTCCTTAATCATCTAAGCCAAGTAATTAACCTAGAGCTAGTTCCCATAGGCAAGTAAAGAACTACCTTTAAAATTGTTAGGTCTCGAAGGGGAAATCTAAACTCTTGATTAAGGAGGATTCTTTAATAAATCTAATCTGTCAATTGGTTTGTTATGATGCTCTCGGACTCTAGTACTTTTTCAAGATTATCATTTAAAGTAGTGAGTAAAATGGCCCCGGTTAAGAAAACTCGCTTTGGTGGTGCCCACGACCGCGAGGCGGGAACAAGCAATGTTAATGGAAAGGGAAAAGCTCCCATGGACGAACAAATACCGGCCATCTCACGGGCCATTGACGAAGAAATGGAAGAGGTAGGTCATAATTTTATTCAAGTTGTTTGAATTAACATTGCACACGTTTAGTTAGGAATGAACATATTCCCAAAACATGTTGGAGAAATCCGACGGAAACCTCGGCATTAAACTCATTTATACATTAAAGTCTAAAGTAGGAAAGAAATGATTGATGGGTATGCTGTTTGCAATAGGAAAGAATGTCTGCTAGGGAAAATTTAGCTCGACATATTCATTTTATTTCCAATGTTGAATCAGTCCTGACCCCCCTACTCATCACAGGGGGCAGAGTTCCTCGTTAAGGGCTCTTGAATCCACGACTTGCTTTCTATGCGATGGATACCCATGACTTGCTTTCTATGCGGTGGGAACCCACGTCTTGCTTTCTATGCGGTGGGAGTGTCCATGTCATGCTTTCTATGCGGTGGACATACCTAGTTGTATGGGCAGCTAGGCGACAACGGGAGGAGTAAACTCTCGCTGGAGGGGGGATGTTGTACCTCCAGAACATTGGAATTTTAATGAATAAGTTTGAGTAGAATGTTTACTAGAATACTGTCTTGGTGCTGTTTGCAATACTGGTTGAAGGGCTGTCTTAACGAACATTGTGATTCGGAATCTAAACAAGGAATGTATATGTTGAACAATCATTGTGATAGTAATTAGGACACACAAGAAAGTGTGAGTGTGGGGGTGGAAAGTGGGGGCTTGGCTCAAGTTGCCAATGCTTATGAGATGGGTGGTCCCGATTGGTCGGGAACTCTCTATCCCCATAATGTTCAATTCGATACTAGTAATACTCATTGCTCCTAGAGCGGTGAAATCTCGAGAGTACGTGCCTCTGAAACATGGGAAAAAAGGCACTCGGGGTTTCTCTCCTCTTGGAAGGTGGGTCTTAGGATTGCTAGATAGTTTAAGTACGCTTCCCCTGCGAGGTGGAGCTAGATCTCATTGCTAGTAGGCTCGAGCTCGACTCACCTTGTGATGGGAGATCGTCCGCTAGTTGAACCCTGAACCACTTTGTTTGCTTCCGCTACAGATCTAGTGGCCACCAGGTTCACCATCAGATCCGTTGTTTGATATGGCGGGGTGGGGACCTCACATATATCGTGTTGTTTGGTCCAATCTGGTACCTTGGAGGTGGTGCCAATTGTTGTATTACTGGTGGTCCATTACTGTCTTTTCCTCACGTGGTTTCGATTATAGAAACACTTACTAGTGTCATGATTCATGTATTTTTGCTCTATGGCACACCGCTTCAACACTCTTGGAGCATTGACTACTTTTGGCTTTTGCGGCTTCTTGTTAGGATTTTGCTGCTACGTCTGATTTATATTTTAGACCACTTCCTCAACCAATTGGTCCATGTTTTGTGTGATTTAAGCATAGGCACTCCGTTTTACAGTAGATTTACTGACGGTAGAATAGGCACTGCTAGTATTAGTCTCTAAGTCCTTAGTCACCTCACCGTATGTTTTTCAATTCTCAACTACGTACAATGCTTCCCTATTGACTTGTTCAAATGCTACTGCATGATTTTAAGTGCAATTCCTTTCTTAGTGTTTCATTTTTCAAGCCCTTGATAAAGAGAACCGATGATCGATCGTACTGTGGAAACTCTCTCACTCGACATATTTTGATGTACTACTTGAAACATAGTGAAGCTTCCTTCACCTTTTCATTTTATTTCTGTCTGAAAGCATAGACTTGAGAGACAGTGTTATGCTTGATTCCTCTCTTAGAGAATACCTCCACAAACTCGTGTAAAAGTTGATCGATGTTCAAGAAATCTCTACTATTTAGCGACGACATGAACCAAGTCAACACCTCTCCCTCCAATGTTAACGCAAACCCTTCATATTGTGTGTGGAAATCCGTCATCTACTCTGTCCTTAAGACTTGCTTAAAAATGGAGACATGCCCGTATGGATCTCCTAATCTGATGTACTTCCTCGGCACGCACAACCACTTGAGAAGGTTGCATTTTTTGAGTTTTTGCAACCATCCTCATCAATCTAGGTGTAGCATCTCTCATTTCATAACCACTGGTAGGAGTTTTGGAAGGGACTCATTCAGGCACCGTTCTCTCAGGTCTTATGTCCCAACTTTCACTCCTCAAATCTAAAACCCTTGTATTAAATTTTGTGTCTACAATGGCACTACCTTGATGTCTTGACATAGGAACCTGGGAATCTAGAAATCTCATTGGACTCACTCTAGTAGGTTCTGGTCTTATTGTTTCTGAGACTGTAGGTATGAGTACGCTAGGGGTGACATAGTATTGATAAAGTGGACCCCTAAAGTACGTATATCCTCGAGCTCATTATGGCTACCTGGAAAATATTTTTTACCATACTTGTCTAACATGATTATTTGCATATCCCTCTCAACCTCAAATGTAAATACATACAGGTATTTATGTTCAGTCAATTCCCTCACATTAGGCTCCTTGCACCTATAGTAGAGCATTTGCTCCCCGTTGCCATACTTGTATAAGCTCACATGTGTGTTGTCGATGTTGGTGTGTGTACCCATGTTTACTCGTCTAAGCTTGGCATTTGAAATGTCCAGCTTTGGTGGGGTTTCCTTAAGCTCTTTGTCAACTTTCCCTTTGGTGCCTATTAATCCCCATTTGTCCACAATAAAAGGATTAAGCACAACAATATACATGTTTCCCTCTTCATCGAAATATCGATCGCCACTCTAGTCTACGGGCACTATGAGCTTAAGTTCACTAGGCCTCTCTTCAACTTTTAGGCATCAACAATCCATGCCATCTTTATAGATTTGAGCTCCTTGCTCATTCTAGAACTGATATTGCAAGTGCAAAAGTTTCTAGTTTGGTGCAGGTTGCAATGGTCCCACTCCCATTTTCGTTTGTTCTTTAAAACTCACACTTTTGGTTCCCTCAGTCATATAGGTGTATGACCTTTCAAAAGAGATATCAAAAAGACTCTCCTCCAAGATTGTCTCTAAGGTAGGTATGGTCCCTTGGTTGACACTACCCTCGGTGGAAATATGGCTTGATTGGTCTCTATTACTAGGGTTTCTATTTTGATACAGTTTTCTTGACCTCAAATACATTAAGAAACTAAAACTTGCAAAAGCTTGACTAGTTATCTTTTATGGTGCATTAAGTCCCTCCATCAAAATCAGGTTACTTTTCACTCTGATCCACAAAACTTGTACAAAATTCGCTTGGTGGCTATAGCTTTATAGATGTTGGGTTGATCAAAATCCACCAAAATAAAAAATTCACTGAATTGTTGACTCACCTCCTATTTTGCTTGCAATTTGCACAAAACAACTCCAAATTGAATTTTGAAAACACCACTATGTTCACAAGGACTAAAACTAGCTCTCATATCAATATGAGGACTTTCAGTGTCAGGGGGTCATGGATCGCGATCCATGTACCCCAGGGTCAGAATTGCTTGAAACTTGGCACAAAGGTTTCTCACAACCTCTTGAAAACTATTGAGTGAACTTGAGATATTTTGATTCCCTTAAGTTTACCAGCCTATTTTGAAATAGTTTGCTCTAGATAGACTTCTCCTTGTTTGAGCCTCTTTGGGATGTTTTTTGCTACCCTGGTTTTTTTATAAAATGTTTGATTTGGTCTCTGTTACAATTTTGTGGGGTCACAATTCCAAAAACTAGCACGATCCATGTTCCACCATGTTTGGATCCCAAACTTGGTCAGGCTTTTTACTTGCAGTATGGGATCTCCCTATCCACTTATATGAAGCTCTTTTACCTTGTCAAAAGAAAAAAATTGTGGATGCTTGTGGTTTTTGGCCTACAGCTTGTATTTTGGTGTTTTCGTCAACTTTTTGTTGGTTTTTACTATGATGGCCTTCACAGAAGTTGTTACAAATGGTATCAACTTGTCACTATTCAAATCTCAGGCTCAGATGCTTTAGGGGGTCAGGGATTGCGATCCATGTTCCACAGTATCTGATCATGAAATACGTAGAAATTGCAATAAAAAATACCAAAAAGGTCTCCCTAGGATCTACGAATACTCCCCTATGGTCGGAATGTCAAAAAACATTCATTAACGCTCTCAAATGAGCAGAATGAGCCTACTAACACATAGTCACAAATCACAACAAAATCAACAATGAATGAAAGAGCATCAAACAAGGAACATAATGCAAGTTTCAAAATTGAAATGTCGTTATCGGAGCTTAAGATGTGATGATTACAAATTTCCAAAGAGTTGTCACTCTCAATCGTATGCTCAATATTTCAAAACTTGATAATGATAAGGTGTCCCTTTTCCACTTTACAAAATAGGCTTTATACCCAGGGTTCTCTTGGTCACTAGCCAACTTTACAAGACTCCCACTTCTTGCAGACATTAGGAGAAAGTTGGACTCACTTTTGGGCCCTGTAAGAAGTGCCACGTCGGCTTAGAGAGAGAAAATGAAAATGTTAACTTGTGAATTTTATGTGATACTTTTCTAAGCAACAAAAAGCCAAAATAACATTCTTTCGTAGGTAGCCGCCGTCTTTATCATAATTATCCTTCGTTCTCTTGTCAAGAATCCAACTAACCGTATGACTAATGATTTGAAATGTCAACTTACAAGCGTTCCCTCCAGAAACATAAGCCACACGAACTCTATCAACTCTAAACTTGAGAATATGGCTTTTCCTCCCAAAACCTGAGATAATTCTCCGTCTTCTTCTCTATCAACTCTAGGAATGGAGAACGCATCTTTTCTTGATGAAACACTAATTTGAACTTACTATCCTTGGCCCCTTCATCTTTAACACTTACCCAAAGAAAGAACACACATCATCTTCATGTTGATGTATTGCAAGAGTACGCACCGTTGCAGAAACGTAGGAGGGAATCTTTCTTATCTCAACGGGAGAAAGAACTTAGAAGGACAAACAAGGAACATCATTTGGATTTGTGGACCGATGGGTCTATTTATCCAAAGGATCCTATGACAAATGCGCCACCTCCCTTTGCTAATATCACTAACCTCTTACATTTCATAGGCGATGGCAAGGATGGGCTATTGGGATACACCGAACATTTGGAAATGAGAGGATTGAATGCGGAAAGGCAAAGAAACTTCCTAGCAATGGAGAACATGCAGCTGAAGAAACTTAATGAAGCATGCTCTCAAAAGATTTCATCAAACAAAGAGACAATCCAAGGCCTTGAGAAGAAGATCACAAGTTTGCGAGAGAAAGACACCGTGCTTGGTAGTCGGAAAAGAAAACGAGATCTGTGAAACCTTGAGAACATGAAGGTTGGTAGTGGTGGCCTCAAAAAGCGAATACGAGCTCTAAGGTAACTCAAAGTTTGTTTCTTCAATGTGCTTCATTAAGAAGTGGATACATTGACTTTCCTATACATGATCATAACGCATTGTGCTTTTTTGGCAGGTCTTTAGTGCATCCAAACTCGAACGGTGCAGGCTTCAATGCCGGAGTGCATTACAACCATCTAGTTCCAAAAGAAGTAGTTGAAGAGATGATAACTCAGAAAAAATTTCGTAAGTTGAAAGGGAGGCTACTTACCTCCTTCATGAACAAGAATCAGTTGGAACCAATGGAAGTGCAAGCAATACTTGATGAGAGTGGCATCTCGCAGATGGGATACAGGGCACTCTTCAAAGCAATAGCTAAAAAATCTCAAAATAAACTACAGAGAGGATCATTGCTGCCAAAGCCATCACATGTAAAGGCTGCTCGCCAGCAGGTGTTTGAGAAACTGGGGTCACCATTCCATATTGAAGCAACGTTCTTAGACAAGGGCGGCAGAGAGGTACAATTTAACGAGCACAACAACCTCTTCGTTGATCTTGAAACATTGCAAAGGTATGCAGTTCACTTCTTTGACATCAATCAAGACGAGTGCGGTGGGGTTCTCAAGTTTGTTTTGAAGCTCGACGAGTGCGAGGTCCTGAAGAACAAGAAGTTGGAGAGAGTCACCATTACCCTCATGAAGAGAGCTCTGGATCCATCAATAACAAAAGAGGATCCACGATACTTCAGCATGCAATCAGAAAACAACATTCTATCTCTAGGATCATTTCAGGTATACTTTGGTCAATCTCTGATAACAAAAATATTGATTATTTGGTTGTTGATTTTGTGTTTTCATTTTTCACTGCAGGTTGATAAGGAAAATTCTGAAATCCTCGATTGGGTTTTAGTCAAACCCAAATTCCTTCTATCATCAGTGAACAAAGAAACGGAGCCGTTCTTTCAGTGGAAGGATTTGGCGACTACACAGTGGAATGGCACATGGCAGGTGACTTAAAGACTCTTAAGTGTATGTACAACATAACACACGGAGTAGCTGTGGAAAATCCATGCTTATATTGCATGGTTGATGCACAATCACTTCAGAGTGTGCAATGGATTAGAGCTCCCAAAAGACATCTTCAAGATAAAACTTTTAAACCAGTACTTGATATTCCTCTGAGTAGAGTTCACGTCTGTACACTTCATGCACTCTGTCAAATACTTGAAAAGGTGGTTCATTTGTACATATGTTTTGCATGGACATTAAAGCCAGAGAGTGAGTCGAAAAGAGTGATCAAAGAATTAGAGGGAGTGCTCTCAGACATTGGTTTGCATGGAGGAAATGTCAAAATCGAAGAGGACCCTAAGATGTCTCAAAGTCGGTACAAGGTAGCAAGGAAAGCATCGATAGGCGGAGTGAAGGCAAGAAGGTTTCTTGGGTTTAGCCTCAAAGATTCAGATAGAGAAGAAAGGAGGATCCTCTTCAACAAATGGAAACAGTTACATAAAGTGGTTAAAGACAATGTTGATGGTGGGGCAATCCAGAATCACAAAGCGAACGTGTGGAAATCACTAGATAAAATTTTCCACTACCTTGAGCAACATTCTTGGGACCAAAGTAAGCTCACATCATTTCAAGCAGCCTTGCTGGATTGGAAAAAGGATTACCTTATAGGGTGGGGTGGGCAACATATCACACATTACATGGTAGGTTGGCATTCTACGTATACAAAAAAAAATTTTAAATTGTACTCAACTGACCATTATGTTTTATTTCAATGCAGCACATAGTGTTCAACCATGGTCCATATTTTGCCAAGACATACGGTTCACTATCAATATGGTCCACACAAGGCATGGAAAAAACCCACTACATGGCAAGAACAGGTTATTTTAAGCACACTCAGCATGGGGGAGGAAAAGAAAAGGCCAATAGCCTATTAGAGTTACACCAATGGACTTATAGACGACTATTTCATAGAGCAAGGCAGAAGGAACTTCTTAAGAGTTCAGAAATTACATGGTCTTTACAACACATCCGCAAAGAGAAGAAACAGATGGCTTGGGGAGCATCAAATGCGGCCGAGCGCCATGCGAGGTGGCGCCGGTCACGAGTCAGGAGCAGGAGAAGATGGACCTGAGCCCATCGTTTTTATCCTCTTCGATGCACCTCCTTCCTCCTCACTTTGTACCTCTTCGATGTGCAAGCTCTGTAGACGAACTCTTTCCTCTGTTGATGGCAGCATCCCTACGGGCATCATGCGTCTTCTTTCCCTCAGAAACAGCCGCTTATTGTATGGATCTAATCCTTTCGGGTCTTCAACCCCTGCAGCCAGAGCCTGAGCTGTGTAGGACATGAAATATGGGGCTCTGAGTGCCTGGCACCCATACCCAATGCCAAATACACAAAGAGCAAATTGTTTTTCAATCAGAATTACTCTTTCTGCGTTTAGTGGGAGGGGGTGCCCACCGCACAATCTTGTAATAGCTTTCATTGCAAACAGAGGGAACTTTGTATTGTCATCGGAATATTCCTTGTGGTATATTATTATCTACATAATAATTGCAATCAATTTATTAGTCGTAAGTGAGATGAGTACAATTGTCAAGTACTTGAATTTATTCTACAAACCTTTTTGTGGTTGAAACGCCCGATGTAGTGAGACAACGTTGCATCCTTGCCTTGGACTCCAGTGACAAGCCCTTGGCGTGAGCTTCCCGCTCTTCTAAGGAAACTATCGTCATACACTAGCACCTGGCAGCAAAAAAAATTGTTCATGATATTTTGTCACTCGTCCATCTCTAATACTATATGAATGCTCGAGAAAAGTTACCATCTGATTTTCGTCCATTTCCAGCATCGACCTCCCCCATAAGTGAATAGACTGACTATTCATTACATGATCTTCTGGTGCCACGTGTCTACCCATGTTTTCCAAGGCGAGTTGTTTTGTTGTCAATTCAAACTGCTCATCTGTTGGCAAATCGGCCTCTCCGGACTTTGCCTCATTGAACGTATCTTTAATCAGTTGCGACCCTAAAGTGAACTGTGAGTCACTCACAGCTGTGTCAGCAATAAGATATTGGTCCACTGCATCATCGTCCACAAACCCATGTTTGCCTCACAAAAATTTGCAATTGCCGCTAGGCATTAGTCCTCCCGTATATTGAACTCATGTATGATATCTGTGAGTAGAATATAGTGGGTGTCGCCCGCCATAGCAAAGCTGGGAGCACAATTGAGAGGCAAAGTCGCTTCCATACTTGGGCTTTCTTGCCTGCACCCTATTGCTGCATCCGCAAGAGAAACAAGCGTTAAGCCCGCATCAAAGGTTTCCTTTAGTACCTCTTCCCGCTCTTCTTCTGGATTGAATTGCACCTCCACATCCTCTACCTCTTCCTCCGGCGCCAATGGACAACTACCGAAAGTTGTTGACTGCGAAGTCTCTGACTCGCCATCCAACTGCAAGTATAAGTAACAGACAAACCCATGGTAGAATTCCAATAAGAAACATTTTTTTAAGTGCTTCATACACCTGTCTTGTACAAGCAGTGCATTGGAGGGACACTTTTCAAGACAGCGATTCAGTCTCCTTGAAGCACTCTTGTCAGGGTCAAGGTCGGCACGGTGCACATATCTCATGCCATCAGCTGTCATGGAATTGTCACAAGTGACTGCCTCATACTTTTGTAAATGGTTTTGTAGGTACTCAAAGGAGCAATCTATAATCCTCTGTATAGAAAACTCTGCATTGAAAATGCCTGATAGTTCTGGTGCACGGTGATGAGCTCGGGCGTTATATAAGAATGTGAATAGTTTTTCTTCACATGTATCCTCGCTCACGTTTGTCTCAAGGACTATGATCCCCATGACTGAAAGAAAAAGCAAGACAAAACTATTTGGTGTCATAACAAAGCGAATTTTGGGCCTCGAGTACCCCTCAATGTCCTATTTTGCCTGGTTCGAACCCGTGTGCTCATGTCATAAGAGGTGACATTAGTTGAGTCAGAACCAAGCGAGTAGGGTACCCAAGAATTTCCGAAGGACCCTCTTCGCTTGGTTCTGTCCCGTGTGCTAAAGTCATAAGAGTTGACGTTAGTTGAATCAGAACCAAGCGAGTAGGGCTCCCAATAATTTCTGAAGAACTCTATTCGCTTGGTTATGTCCCGTGCGCTAATGTCATAAGTGGTGACGTTAGTTGAGTCAGTACCAAGCGAGTAGGGCCCCCAAGAATCTCCGAAGGGTTCTATTCGCTTGGTTCTGTCTTGTGGCATTCGGAACATGTGGATAAGAACAGAGCATATTATGTTTTTTTTTACCATAAGCGCGAGTTAATAAATTACAAGAGCAAAAAATAATTTACAAGAGGGGTAGCTACACACGACTGCTTCATGACAGTGATAGATTTATAGTTCACATAAGGAGTAATTATTCCAACCATGAATGCGATACGGTCACCACATAAGGAGTAATTATTCCAACCATGCATGAGTTTTTACCCTAACGCACTGGCTTCGGTGCGCACACAGTTAACAACACACAGGAAGGGGAGAGGCAGGGGGAAAGAACCTGTCTCTGCAATATCCAATGGCGCCGAGTTGGATGGTGATGTTGCAGGCCACCCACAGCAAGAACCAGTAGGGGGGCGATGGCGATGGCGACGTGGCAGCAAAGGACTCGACCCAGTGGAGGTCACTCAACGCAGGATCACGAGAACTGGGCAAGGGGAAGAGCACAAAAAATGCAAAGGCGATGGCGAATGCAAGGGCAATCAGCGTCTGACTATAAATGTAGGATCACGAGAGCTGGCCAAGGGGAAAGGCGCAGAAAAGGCAAAGGCGATGGCGAATGCAAGGGCGATCGGCGTTTGACTCTAAACGCAGGATCACGAGAGTTGGCCAAGGGGAAGGGCACAAAAAAGGCAAAGGCACGAGAGCTGGCCAGGCAGAAGGTGCGAGATGGAGATGGAGATGGCAACTACAAGGGTGATTGGTATCTGTCTGACCCTTAACGGTCACTCAAAAAGGCACATGGGCTGCGCTCTCAAGGACAACCAGTATTAAATGGTCTCAGATTCCCATGCAGTACGATTTACCAACCGCAATCTCGCGCATAAGTGAAGTTCTCACCCTCCCCGAGGTAAGCATTCTAATTTGAGGCATTACCCCCGCCAAACATCTCAAGTTTCAACTATTCTGCCTCTTTTCACGTCCTCTACTGTGCATCATTCTAATTAAGTCTACCCCCATCGACGCCACGTGGTAAGCAAACTCCATCACCTCTTACTCTTGCGCATCCTCCTTCTCTTACTCCTTTTCTGCAGTGCTTCAGCGATGTGGAACTCTACACACAGTGAAGAGGTATGCTACTTACTACCCTTCTACACACTTGTATTTTGTGTAGTTGGTCAGTACCAAGTGAATAAGGTAAAGTCACTTAGTCCGAAGAGCCCTATTCGCTTGGTACTGACCAAAAGAAAAGTTTAGTGATTTTTGCTAGTACAGAGGTAGATACTAAACAAATAAGGGGAAGGTAACCCCTGCTTGTTGGGGATTTAGGGTTTTCCTTGCCAAAAACGCCTTTAGATTTCGGTCCCGTGCGCTATAATTTGCTATAGTTGGTCAGTACCAAGCGAATATGATAAGGTCACCTGGTCCGAAGTGCCCTATTCGCTTGGTACTGACCAAAAGAAAAGTTAAGTGATGTCTGCTAGT
The DNA here is from genome assembly GCF_014529385.1 of Adiantum capillus-veneris. Classification (NCBI taxonomy): domain Eukaryota; kingdom Viridiplantae; phylum Streptophyta; class Polypodiopsida; order Polypodiales; family Pteridaceae; genus Adiantum; species Adiantum capillus-veneris. Next base: position 16,788,591 of record NC_140950.1, read on the forward strand.
ACAGAGGTCAATATTAAGCAAATAAGGGGAAGGTAACCCCTGCTTGTTGCGGATTTAGGGTTTTCCTTGCCAAATATGCCTTTTGATTTAGGTCCTGTGCCCTTTAATTTGTTGTAGTTGGTCAGTACCAACCGAATACGGTAAGGTCACCTGGTCCGAAGTGCCCTATTCGCTTGGTACTAACCAAAAGAAAAGTTAAGTGATGTCTACTAGTACAGAGGTCAATATTAAGTAAATAAGGGGAAGGTAACCCCTGCTTGTTGTGGATTTAGGGCTTTCTTTTGCAAAATATGCCTTTTGATTTAATAAGAAAGAAACAAAATAAGTGATGTCTACTAGTACAGAGGTCAATATTAAGTAAATAAGGTCAAGGTAACCCCTGCTTGTTGCGGATTTAGGGCTTTCTTTTGCAAAATATGCCTTTTGATTTAATAAGAAAGAAACAAAATTACAACTGAACACCGGGCTTGAGTTAGAAAACACTTCAGACTTTACAAAGAGTGGCCTATTAATTTCCGGGGGGTTTAGGGTTTAGGGTTCACAGCCAGCTGATCTCTTCGCAAAGTATGTTTGCAAAGTTAATGGCCTCCTCATATTTACTGGCTAGCTCAAGCACTTCATCCTTCATTTCCTGAAGCCAATTAATGATTGCCTCCATAGAGCCATTCTCGGCGAGCAATCGCTGCATGTCTTTAGGCCTTCTTGCTTCCAGAGAGTTTTTAAGGATTGAGACCCTCTGCCTGACGATCAGCATTTGCTGCAGCTTCAGGCTAGCATCCTGCACAGAGCATTTAGCAAGTAAGCTCTTCAAACTACGAGCTTGGAAATTGGGAGCGGAAAGCAAAGAATTACCAGCAACTTACCTCGAGAATAGACTCCCGTGTTGACAGCAGCCACTCCCGAGCTGTGTCGGACGAGAACACTAAAGGTAACATCGGGGGAGGGCCTAGGGGGGACCTCATGAGGAGGGCCCGGATGCGGTGTTGCTGGCACTGCGGGAGTATACCTTGGAAAGGCATCGCCACTATCCTAATCTTCTTTTAATTGTTCTGCAAAACCCTGAGGGAGGTTCTGAAACAATTGCTTCTTAAATAGACTTTCAAACAAGCCTAAAAAGCAGAGCCTGGGTAGGAGGTTTTATGAGAGGGTGGTACTGCCATGAGGTTTCATGAGAGGTGTACGTGGGAGAGAGAATCAATGTTATCATCCCCCCGATATTAGGGAGGTGATCGGAGGGAACGACATGACAGTTAGAACCGCATCGATTTAAGATCTCCTTCACATTGCTTGTAAACCTGTTCGCTTGCCTATACACTTTTTGAGGTCACCACTCAGCGAATACGGTATTTTTTTGCAGGGGCTGCCAACCTGTTCGCCTGGTAGTGATCCCAGAAAATGTAAGTGATATCTGCTATTACTATTTTTGAAGTCACTACCGAGCGAATAAGGCAAGGCAAACTGTTTCCTATGCACCTATTCGCTTGGTAGTGACCTCAGAACATATAAGTCATGTCTAACATTACTATTTTCTGAGGTCACTACCGAGCGAATAAGGCAAGGCAATTCTTTCCTATCCATCTTTTCGCTTGGTACTGACCTTTCCTTAAATCTGAAGTCCCTTGTGCTGACAAATAAATTGTCTTTTGGTGTTAATTTGTAGAGATGCCTCGTGTTAAGGCCTGCACTAGGAGGGCAACAGGTGAATCTTTGAATGCTCAAGCAAGAAGACGTCGATATGAGGCGCACAGAGGTGTACTGCAAGAGCTGTGCAGGATAGAACGACAGGTTCAACCTGCTATTCCACGTCTCCCTTTCCAGTGAGTAGTGCGGGAGATTTGCGAGCAGTGGAGAGTCGGCATGCGATGGGCCAGCAGTGCACTCATCTGCCTTCAAGAAATTGTTGAGGACTACCTCGTGGAATTCTTCAGCGATGGATATATCCTGGCTGCCCATGCACACTGGGTCACTATCATGCCGCGGGATTTTGATACTCTTCGTAGGCTTCGTTTCCGCTACGATGGGCTGCTTCAGCCAGTACCAATCCGGGATAGTAGAACCATGGATATTCCCAACATCCCCCCTCTCCATCCTCGTGCACGACAAACAGAGCCGTCTAGGGCTAAAACAAACAGCAGAAGGACCCGATCACGGGTCGAGAGAAACGACACAGATGGGCAGGCTGAGATAGCCGTAGAGGGCCAAGAGCAAGCCAGAGTGGACCCCGAGGCAGTCATGGATGAAACAGAGACAGTTATCAAGGATCCAGCTAGACACCAAAATGAGCAAGTCATGGAGGATCCGCAGCCCACCGTGGATGATGAGGGACAAGAGCAGGTCAGGGTGGAGCCTGAGGCATCCATGGAGCAACCAATATTGAAGGAAAATGATCCGGAGCCTGAGGCAGCCAGGGAGCCAGCTCAAGAAAGGGAAGCGCAAGGCTCTGCGTCGGAAGGGCCATCCAACGTATCGGATGAGTCAATTATTTTAGAGGAAATCAACGACGAGAATGAAGAGGAATTGAGAATTTTGTTGAGCTCCGCACCTCTGCATGCGCATATATAGATGCCTGTAAGGTCAGAGGAGGCCTGCATTACCAACCTCGATAGAGTAGACTTCATGTGCATGTGCAATTTCATTGACTCGCTCGCAACAAATGAAGTCATCAATGTTGCTTTGTGGTAATTCTCATTCTCTTTAATTCTTATGCTCATTAAATGGGTCTCTACCGAGACATGGGTCAATACCAAGAGAGACAGTGGGTAATAAAGTTGAATTTTGGAACTACTCGCTCGGTATTGACCCATGTCTCTGTGGCCGGTGCCAAGTTTTTCTTTATAATGGTTCACTACCTCAAAGACATGGGTCAATACCAAGCGAATCAGTGGCGTATGGAATTCGATAGCTGCCCCCTTCGCCTTGTATTGACTCACTTGGTGTTCAAGTCTAATTTTTGCCTTTTTGTTCATGTTAGCCACGCTGTCTCGCTTCTACCCCCTGAGGTTCAAGAGAAAGTATACGTAATAGATCCGCTGATATCGCCTTATTTGTAGAACAACTCATATTCCTTTTTGAGTCTGATGAACTGGTTTAGCAGAGTCAACTTTGATCTAGCGTGCTTTCTGGTCACTGCGTACAATTAATCGTGAGTATTTTCTTGCCTTGTAAAAAACATCTTGCATTACGAATCTCTCCTCATCTTTGATGGTGTCTTTGTAGTGATCATTGGAGTCTGATGTTATTTGACATGGAAGCTAAGATTGTTTACTACGCAAACTCCGGGCAAAGCACGGCGTTTCACGGTCGTGTAAAAACGTAAGGTCCATTTGGGTACATTTGGAAAGCAGTGTCTCTTCGTAATGTGTTGCTGACTCTAGTGGTTATGTATGTAGTGCTGCAAAAAAACTTGTATGTTGTGTAGACCAATATTATGCAGACGCCGCAGAAGTAGAGGAATGGGCTGCACGTCGACGGCAAGAGCAAGACCAGCAGGAAGCTTCATAGGTGCAAGAAGCATGGGAAGCCATGAAAGAGGCCCATGATTTCGAGCGACGCGAAAGGATGCCCGAGACCAGCGTCCCCAGAGGCAGAGGTAGCAGCAACCGGAGCAGAGGGGAGGGGACGAGTGGCACAAACCAGGGGAGAGGATAGGGGATGAGTGGCACAAACCGGGGGAGAGGACAGTAGCTGGGAAAGGGAGCAAATTACTCTTGACAGATACAACACAATATGTAAAGTTTTGAAACATTGAAAATATACATTTTTGAAACATTGTTTGAGCGCCAAAAAATATCTCTGCATTAGTCATTTTGAAGAGTACATCATGGTTTGCATGGCATCAAAGCTCTTTGCGTGCACAAGGTATGTGACCTAGCTTCCGGTGGAAGCAATTAAGTGAAGTGTATTTGTTATGGACTCCCTGCACAATGTTGTTTTCTCCTTGTGCCTTGGAATCTGAAAAGAAGAAAAAGTTACATTCAATCATAGTGTATTAAAGACAATCAAAATTTATCGATTTAGTAAGCACCTTTCTATTGTTGAGACGGAATGCATACAATTCCGGCAAAAGTGGAAGTTCTTCACATGTAAGATCTATCCTGAGCTGTGCCAGAGTTGTGCTTGACATTGTCTCCATCACAGTAAGTAGGCTGTCTCAAAAGTAGATCTCCATTGATAAAGGTTTGTTCTCAAGGCTGTTCTCTGTATCTTGGTCGAGTGGAATAAGCTCCCCACTAAGAAGATGATATCTAATATAGTAAAACGATACTAAGAAATTTTGAGAACTTATAATGAACTTGCAAATTATGGACTTCTTTTGCAAAATACAGATTTTGTTCTGTGATTGTTTCCTATCCCAGTTATCATCTAAAAAGTCCAAACAGCTCTCAGACTTGCAAATGAACATTGTTGCGGTAGTTCTTATTTTCTCATCGAAGAAAAAATCTGCAAACACTTCAAGAGGCATAAATAGTGCGAGCCGAACTATTTTTGTGGCAATTGAATACTTGAGGGACTTTTGTATATCCTGAAACAACTTATTCCTGAAGCTTTCACTAGTTTGCGAAGTAGGCAGGGACCAATCCTTGCTGTCAAAGGATGGAAGTGACAAAGGAGCTACACGACCCCAACCAATGGAAGTTCTCGGTTCCACATATGACATATCATAAAAGAAAATTCCATTATCTGCAAGTTCCTTGTGTTGTCTTCCTCGGTACATTTGCTCACCAATAAATGCATGGAAAGCATCAAAAATCCCAACTATACTCTCAACTGGTTGCCAGTCTGTCCTATTCGATGGATAAATATCTGCAACATACCAAAGATGATATCCACCACTTAATATTCGAATATAATCATGCACTAAGCGAGATGCTGAAATAACTTACAGTTGGGTCGATGCCTTGGAAAACTTGGAGGAGATGTTTGCAACCTTAAGTCTGCATGCTGGAAAGCATGTTGTATGAAGACCTCTTTCACCTGCTTGCTTTGTGCACACACTTTAAACTCTTTAACTTGACCCTTGAAAGCCTCCACGAAATCATTGCGTTGCCTCCTCTTCCTCCTCCTAGTTTGCAGTAGAACCCAACTTCTGATAGTTATACGAGATGGAATCCATGCTCGATCGTCTGTAGTATAACTGTTAAAAATACTAACAGAGTCAATGGTAGTGCTAGGCCTTCGAGAAGTAGACATGGTTTGCAGTAGAATGAATACACAGAAAGGTTAGCGCAAATATAAAAAAGGGAAGAAGTTTTGAGAGGGAAGTAGAGCTACTCAAAGTCATATTTGGGCGGGAACAAAGTACTAGATAGAGTCTTCAATGAAAGTTCTGAAATTCCTCGGTACATAGTTAGTACGACTTACGGCATTTATGACTTGAAAGCGTGAAATTATGAAATTTGATGAACCAAAATAAAATTTCCTCCCTTTTTTTTAAAAGAGCTTGACTCCAAAATGTCTCTTCCTCATTGGTCGAGCGCCACTCTCTCTCTAGAACTGAAAGGCCCAAAAGTGAGTCCAACTTTCTCCTAATGCTTTACAAAATATCTTAGAGCTTGCCCATCTATAATCAGAGACTACAAATAATTACAAGGATTTTCAGAAAAATAATGAAGATATATGGAAATTTCAGGGCTCATGGAAGAAGGCGTCGACTCGAAGAGCGCCCGTCTAGATTGACCGGCGACAAGGTATTTATAAAACCCCCTATTCAATATTTTTTGAGGTATATAGAGACCCCTTATGTACCACTTTTCTCAATAAAAAGGCCCCTTATATACCAAAAATTTCACTTTTTCAATTTAAAACACCCTTCATATGTGTATTTTTTGTAAGTTCATATGAGAATTTAACCCCTTTTGTTGAACTCACGTACTATTCTATATATTTTTGAGTGAACGCCCCAAGGAAAGATGGAAAATGATCTAGATATACAAAGGAATGGTGATGATGAGGCTATCATCTTAATAGATATCTCCTCATTAGAATGCTTAGGATAATCAAAGAGCCACTTTAAAATGATCTAGATTTACAAAAGAATGGTTATGAAGAGGCTATCATCTTAATAGATATCTCCTCAATAGAATGCATAGGATAATCACAGAGACACTTTAAGAAGTATTGAACATACTACTACCGTAAAATTTAAATTTTTTCAAGTGTAATGAAGCTTACCAAGAAGATAGGCAACCTCTATGAGCAAGTTTTCCTTGCATGCCCACAACTCTACATGGAGTGCCTCTTCATATGGTGTATCTTCATCTTTTGTTTGGCAAAATAGCTATTTCTTCCCTGCCAACCTCCTGATAGGATCTACAGTCTCCAACTGCATGCATGAGATGTGTGGTAAACTCGGCCGTACAGTTTTAAAGGGGAATATTCAAGTTTACTTTTTCTGTCCTAGTTTACTTTTGTCTGTATAGGTTTCTCTTTGGGCATTGGGGACACCAAATGGCATGTGCCCACACCCGGAGCGTCCACTAGGAAATATGTAAGATAGCACGTGCAAACAAAATAAAGGATTTATAATTATGTATATTTACAAAAAAAATGTATTTACATAAAGGGTTTTTTAATTGAGAAATGAAAATTTTCATACATAAGGGCTAGTTGTTTTACAAAAATGCATACATAAGAGATACATATAATACTTGAAAATATACATATAAGGGATTATTTAAATACCTCTTGTTTGCACGTGATATATGCAAACCTTACATAGTGGAGTCCCTAGGTGCCCACATGGTTAGGCGAGCCTAAGTGTTGGGTCCAAATCTAGGGGGGCACGAACACTTGTGCCTTTTGCTTGATGTCCATTTACCTTGAGATTTGCATGTGCAATTAGCAGCTAATCTCACCTCTCCTATGTCATCATGGGTCAACCAAAAAGGTCAAAAACTCTTTTTCTCCTTTTAGATTAGAAAATAATTACCCTTTAATACTTTAGAGGTGCTACATACAATTGGTTTCATAGTGTAAGGCTTACAAACCCAACACCCCTCTTCTTAATCTTGAAGGTATGAAAATGACTATTTATTCTAGGCAACATAACTTACAAGTGCTTCCCTTGAACAAAGCAAGCATATTGACAAAACTCCCTTACAAACAAGGGGTAAAAAATGTAATTCTCCATGTATACATAATTCATCAAAAATACCTAATAGCTCTAACTTACGGAAACCAATAGAAAAACTCGGAGTCAGGACCTTAAAAAAAGAGCAGGTACAATGAAGTGGATCCAACAAAACAAGAGTGCTCACAGATTTAAAAATTTGAGGTGCTTATCTTGGCCTCTAGAAGCATCAAGTTGGGCAATGTCTGTACCTTGTACATAACTTTTGACAAACCCAAAGATAAGAACAACATGATAAAGTCATACTTTGAGAGGAAAATTTCATGAGTCATTTTATCTGCTTTATCTTCTTGGTGAAGTGGTTGTGATGTGCTGAAAAATAACAGGATGCTTGACAGGCAAGAACAAGTAACTTAAAACGGAGCTTTGTTTGGGTTCTACCAATTGCTTGTATGAATAGCCTCCAAAGCTACAATATTCTAAAGTTGATTGAAGGTCTGAGAAGTAGAATCCATTGAAATCCTTGATTATGTGTGTGTGAAGTTGCAATAATTTTGCACCTACAAGATCGACCACCTTTGTGTGTACAGGACATCCGTAAGACCAGTTCGCTGCATAGTAACCTCTTTGGGTGATTTCCTCTTATTAAAATGCGCAAATTATAGCCCTTTCTTACGTAGTGCTAGTTGGAATATTTTTTTATTGATTATGAGCTTTTTGATATGTGGGGATTCTTGATACATTGTAATAGAATTGGCATATTAACTTCAGAGTAGCGGAAATTAGAGAGAGTACTTTTGTGAAATTACTTTATGAGCATAGTGGGTGAACATATTTAATGGTAGCAACATAAACATAGCATTTAGTTAACTTGTCATGAACAATAATTTTGCAAGAGAGTGAATTTAGAGAACATGACAACAGTTGAGGACCGGATTTATGTGGAGCCGGCGGTCCCTCCTCCAATAGGCCTTTTTATTATGGTTTCTCCCATCAAGAGAGACTTGTTACAATACAATTTTTGTGTTCCTTGTGACCTAGGTAATGCAATGAAGATGGAAGCTTCATGCATCACGAGCATCACATAAAATTTGAAGAAAGCATTAACTATCCCAAGCTTCAGTCCCAAAACCTCAAACACCTTCCAAGGTGGAGAGAGCTAGCAAGGAATGAGGGTAGGGAAGAGGAAGAAGAAACATTTCATAGGAGAAAGAACTAGTTCCTCACTTATCATCACTCTTCTTGCTACCATACATAATAGCATAGTAATGAAGATGGAGAAGATGGCAAGATTAAGCATTGAAGCATGGCACTTGGATGGATTTGCACTCCATAGCCAAGAGTGTTGGTGTAGGCTCTCAACCTCTCTACTTGCATGGAGAAGGAGAAGGAGCTCTTGCACTTTGCACTTCACACAATCAGAGTGTGTGTGTGTGTGGGAGAGTATACCCCCTAATCAGGTGTAATGGAATTTGCCTATTCAATTTGAGAGTAGCGGAATTTAATGAGAGTACTTTCAAGAAAGGATTTTGTGAGCATAGCGGGTAGACATAATTGAAGATAGCAACATAATTATAGCAATTAGTTAACTTGGCATAGACAATACTTTTGCAAGAGAGAGAATTTAGAGAACATGACAACAGTTGAGGACCGGATTTATGTGGAGCCGGTCCCCCCTCCAATAGGCATTTGTATTATGATTTCTCCCATGAAGAGAGACTTGTTACAATACATTCTTTGTGTTCCTTGTGACCTAGGTGAAGCAATGAAGATGGAAAGCTTCATGCATCACCATCATAGCATAACCTAAACTTGAAGAAATCTTTAACTATACCAAGCCTCAGTCCCAAGACCTCAAACACCTTCGAAGGTGGAGAGAGCTAGCAGGGAATGAGGGTAGGGAAGAGGAAGAAGAAACATTTTGTAGGAGAAAGAATTAGTTCCTCACTTATCATACTCTTGTTGCTAGCATACATAATAGCATAGTAATGAAGAAGAAGGAGATGGCAAGCTTAAGCATTGAAGCATGTCTCTTGGTTGGATTTGCACTCCATCGCCAAGAGTGTTGGTGTAGGCTCTCAACCTTTACTTGCTTGGAGAGGGAGCTCTTCCACTTTGCATAGCACACCATGAGAGTGCTTGTGAGTGTGTGTGGGTAAGTATACCCCCTAAGCACCCCCCTAGCTTGCTTGGGTCGACCCCCCCTTGTAGCTCATGCTTGAAGCTCATTGGACCCCTCCAGGCCTAGCCAATCACAAGCAGAAGCCATTACAAGCAACAGGGATAGCCTTGGGACAAGTGTCCCCCTTTCCCCTTTGAGAGAGAGGACTTGATAAATGCAAAAAAAATTAGATAATTCAAGTAATTTATCATTGGACCCCTTTGAAGCCTAGCCAATAGGCTTTAAGCAACACATGAAGGTAACATGGGTAGGGACCTGACATGTGTCCTTGCTGCCTCTTCAAGCTAGGGCTTCCCTTGTGAGTGTGAGTGTGTGTTCTCTCTCTCATCCCTAGGAAAAGGGCTCGCCCCCCCTCTTGTAGGGATGCTTTTGACTTTAGGAGCTCAAGCACCTTAGTCATCAAGCATGACAAAGCACTTGGACTAGGGGGTATTCCCACAAGCATCTCAGGCAAGCATGTCAAGGCACCTCAAGCACCTTAATCAAGCGGCAATTCAAGCACCTCAAGCACCTTAATCAATCACCTCAAGCAGGACAAACACCTCAAGCACGACAAGCACCTCAAGTAGGTCAAGCACCTCGAGCTTGGGCCGGGTTCCCACCTCAAGCTCAGCCCTAGCTTACCTAAGGTCAAAGGACTTTTACACACATTATTGGAGGTCTTCAATGAAGCTAACCCTAAGGTCTTATGCTCCATTGGTTAGCCTTGCTCTTGATAGACCATCTCCCATTTGGGCCCCTTTACGATTGGCCCCATGTTGAGATAGATCTATAAGCACATATCTATATCTTAACACTTGTTCCCGTTTATTCTCCCACATTAAGTGATCAATTTAATATGAGAAAATCATTTGGGTTGGTTAGATATTAGATTTTATGACATTACCTCTCTCTTGAAATCATAGTCGTCCTCGACTATGAGGTAGAAGAGATAAAGGCTTAGTCATTAGTCAATCGTACTTAGCAGGTAGAGGATCCCTTTTTTACCCTACGACATCTTTCCAAGATGGATGACTAATCCATTTGGTGCTTGGGAGACATAGCTGCCGCAAGCATGTCTGCTCTTTAGTCCATTTCATTCTCCCAAAGTAGAGTGACAAATTCTACTTGATGTTTGAGAGACGTCGTCATCACAAACATGATTCTAAGCATGCATACTAGTTAAATTTGTGCACAATTAAAAAGAGGATTAGTCTTATAAGACAAAAACATGAGTCATTTAAAAGAGAGTTGTACATTTGCTTACTCTAATGTAGCATTGTAAGCATTGACAAGGTTCATACTATCCTTAAGTTGTACTCCTTGCATCCATTTAGCATCTTCAAAAGGATAATTTTTGAACTTAATAAGATACCATCGGATTATCTTACCATGTCGTAGTACCTTGTCTTCATGCCGAAGGACAGCTTTGGGTTGTAGCACCTCTTCTTGGTCTTCAACTTCGGGAGGGTCTTCAATAATTGGTTCAATTGGTGGATCTCCTTTGTAGGGCTTAAGTAGGCTTACATGAAAGGCATTGTGTATAAGCCAATGGTTGGGCAACTTGAGTTGATCATCCGTCTCATTGATAGGCTTCAAGATTTGGACAGGACCATAGTATCTTTTTGCTAGTTTAGCATAATACTTTTGATGGCCCGTAGGATTTTTGCCCGTCGTTTGCCTTAATCGAGCCTTAGGAAACTTGAGTAAGACCCAATCATTTTCTTTGAACATTAAGGCTCTTCTGTGCTTATCAGCAGCAGCTTTTTGCCTTTGTTGAGAGATGGCTATAGCCTCCCTAATCTTTTGAAAAGATTCTTGTAGATCATGGCTATATTCATCGGCGGCGAAGATCTTCCCATGTACTTTGAGTAGCAAGGGACTTTTAGGTCTTCCCTCTATGATCTCGAAAGGTGCTTTCCCCGTAGAAGTATGTACAGTATTATTGTAGGCATACTCTACTAGAGGTAAATACTTTTCCCATTGTGAGCGTTGATCTACTTCGGTAACATAAGTCTTGAGTAGATCGAGTATCGTAAGATTGGCTATCTCACTTTGGCCATCCGTTTGTGGGTGATAGGCCGAAGAGAAATTCAATCTTGTTCCTAGATTTTCAAAGAGACCTTTCCAGAAATTACTGGTCATTCTCGGATCTCTATCTAACACGATGGATGTGGGTAATCCATGGTGCTTGAAAATCTGAGATATGAAGAGAGTTGCCATTTGATGTGCCTTAATAGTCTTTTTGACAGGAATAAAATGTGCTTGCTTGCTAAACCTGTCGACTATTGTCCATATTCCTGTATTCCCATGGATAGACTTGGGTAATCCAAAGATGAAATCCATGGATATACTCTCCCATGGTGAATTTGGAATAGGCAATGGCTGGAGTAATCCAGGTTGCTTCCCTCTATCATACTTGGTCTTTTGGCATACTACACATTTTGAAACATACTCTTGTATGTCCACTTTCATGGTAGGCCAATAGAAATACGTCTCTACTCCTCGGAGAGTAGGTTGAATACCTCTATGCCCTGCATATGGAGGAGCATGGGATTCATACATAACCTTCTCACGAAGGGAATGGGTAACACATAGCCTATTGCCGTGGAGAAGATAACCATCCTGCAAGGTGAATGGTTCCTCTTTCTTCCCCAAAGCAAGGGCTGACATTATGTCTCTAAAGTCAGGGTCAGTAGCATACTCATCTAACATAGAGGATAGATCATTGTGAGTAGCTATAGACACCGCATTAACTTTTGGTCGTCGTGAAAGTGCATCGGCAACTTGATTGTGCTTACCAGCTATGTGAGCAATATGGAAATTAAATTGCGAAAGAAAATTTTCCCACCTCATTTGTTTGTTGGAAATCTTGGTTTGCGTCATGAAATACTTGAGACTTTGGTGGTCGGTTCGTAGGATAAATGGAGTCCCCAATAGGTAGTGCTTCCATGTATCTAGGGCATGTAGAACAGCTAAAAGCTCTTTCTCATAAATGCCCAAGACTCGTTCATCACTATTGAGCCTTCGGCTCTCATATGCTATGGCATGCCCTTCTTGAAGAAAAACCGCTCCAAGGCAATCACCACACGCATCACATTGGACCTCAAATGGCTTTGAGAGATCCGGAAGCACGAGGACTGGTTGGGAAGTAAGCTTCTCTTTGAGTTTTTCAAAAGCATTTTGCTCCTTAGCAGTCCATACAAACTTAACGTTCTTCTTTGTTAAGTCGTATAGTGGTCCTGCTACTTGAGAGAATTTTGCTATGAAGCGTCTATAGTATGCACACATACCAATAAAGCTTCTTAGCTCATGTAGATTCCTTGGGTTAGGCCATGATTTTATTACCTTTAACTTTGATGGATCCATACGAATACCATCGTGAGAGATAATATGACCTAGATATTGAATCTCTTGAAGGAAGAATTCACTTTTCTTTTGGTTGAGAAAAAGTTTGTTTTCCCTCAAGGCTTGAAAAATCACTTGGAGATGTTGCTTATGTTCCTCCAAAGATTTGGAGTAGATGATGATATCATCAAAGAACACTCCAGTGAATTTACGATATGGTCTAAAAATTTTCTCCATGAGACGATTGAAAGTAGCTGGTGCATTAGTCAAGCCAAAAGGCATGACTAGATATTCATAAAGACCAAATGTTGTGCGAAACGCGGTCTTTAGGATATCTTCATCCACTATCCTTATTTGATGATAGCCACTCTTAAGGTCAATCCTACTGAAGTAGGTAGAGCCTTGTAGCTTATCAAACAGATCTTCTACCCGAGGCATGGGAAATCTGTTTTTGATAGTGATATGGTTTAGTGCTCGATAGTCCACACACATACGATATGTACCATCTTTCTTTTGCACTAAAAGGACTGGAGAACAAAAGGGAGAGGAACTAGGCCTCACCATCCCTTTGTCTACCAATTCCTGTACTTGCCTCATAATCTCCTCTTGTTGAGCTTGTGAGACTCGATAAGGAGGTTTGTTAGGTGGTGAGCTTCCTGGAAGGAGCTCAATACGATGGTCATCATCCCCTCGTTTTGGAGGTAGGTCCATAGGGATATCATCAATGAACACATCTTGGAATCCTTTTAGAAAAGTAGACAAGTCTAACTCTTCTTGATTCCTATCATTTTCATTTGATGAAACATTATTAGCTTTTAGAGACTCTTTGACATAAATCATGTACGCAGAAACTGAGCTCTTCATTGATTTATCAAAAGAAAGAGGATTTACAAGTGGAATAGTGCGACCATGCTCACTAGCATCTATATACATGTTCTTTCCCATGTAGGTGAAGTAAATTCTCCTTTCAGGGAACTTCATGTTGGCAGCCATGCGATCAAACCATGGTGCCCCTAGGATAACATACTGATGTTGGAGAGGAGAGATGAAGAAGTCTTCTTTGTCGACATAGCTTTGGACATGAAGCCTCAACTTCCCAATCAAGGGAGTAATAGAGGCTTGTTGTCCCTTGAAAGCTTCATCGGTTGTTACTATATCTCCCATCTCAAAAGCTTGAATGCCCAACTTGGTGGCCAACTCTATTGATATGAAGTTGAGAGTAGAGCCTGGGTCAAACAAGATGAAGGCATCATGCTCTCTTACCTTTCCCCACGCATAGGAAAGTGATGATCCTTTGCAATGACCATCCTCTTTTGGAGCTTCGATGGTGGAAGCCCTAGGAGTCTCATTGCGAGTATTCTTCTTGGGGCAAGAACGATAGCCATGTCCTTGCTCTCCACACTTGAAACACTTATGGTCCTTGCGAAAAGCTTCAAGCTCTTCAGGAGAGAGTTTGTTTTTACCTTTGTAAACTCCCTTCTCCTTGGACCAATTGTTGTTTTTGTTGTTGTTGTTGTTGTTGTTGGAAGTGCCTTGGGAATTATTTTGAGCATTGGATTTCCCCTTTGCATCATTTTTATCTTTGTTTTCCATGGGCTTGACATTACGTCTAGCCCCTTGATGGAAATTGATGCGTGAAGCAACCATGGTGTGGTGGATTACTTCAGTAATAGTACCGGGCCGTTGAGAATTGATGTATTCGGCCATCTATTCAGGTAATCCCGCACAGAATTGTTGTCTTTGTTCGGCAAAGTCTATCTTTTGAAAGACAGTAGCTTTGAGATGTAAATCCCAAAACTTGTCTACATACTTGTTGATAGACTCATGAGAGAGAAGCTTCAAGCCGCGCCATTCGGTAAGAACTTTATCTTTAGAATCACTTGGAAGAAATTGCTTCATGATGGAAACTCGTCGAGTTTTCCATGTCTTTGGGGCTTCTCCATTGCCATGAAGGCTAGCCCACCATTGACAAGCTGATTTTTGGAAGTGCATAGCTACATGGCGTAGCTTGGAGGACTCTGTGAAGCCCTCGTCCCCAAAGGCCGCATCAAATTGCTGGATGAAGGCCAACACTTTGTCGGTAGCACCAAAGGTGCCATCGTAGGTGAGAAAAGAGATACTCTTTCCTCCCTCCTTGAACTTCTTTAGCTTTTGTGACCTTCGCCATGCAGGAAATGATTTGCGATGTCCTCCCCTCTTGTATTCTCTAGGAGAATAGACATAACTTTCATCGGAAGAGGAGGAAGGTAAAGAAGAAGGAGAAGAGGGTGACCTCTTTCTAGCCCTTTTCTTCCTTTGTTTCCTCTCTTGCCTTTCAGAGTGATGAGGAGAAGAACTATAGGTTGCTCTTTTCCTCTTGGGAGGAGTAGGCGATCGTCTAGACCGCCGTCTTCGTGGAGCCACATCTTCAGAAGAACTTAAACTGTCATTGTTTTCTTTCTCTTTGGATCCCTCCTCTCGAATGGGAGAGAGTCGTCTTTTGGGGGTCTCTTCAAGAGGCCTCCTAAGCTCTCTCTCCTCTGGGAGAGGAAGGGAAATTCCATAAGCACGAAGTTGTTGAGTAACTTCGGCTTGCAAAACAGGGTTGCCCATAGCTTGTTGCAACCTAGTGACGAGATAATTCACAAACATGGGAGTATCATCATTAGCACCTTCATGTGCAAAATCAAAGCTATCAATGTTCATTCTACTCTCTTGATTATTGTCAGCCATGTTAACAAAATTTATGTTTATACTTAGTGTATGCTTTGGCAATACAAAACCTTAGTTGCCACTCCTCTTAGCCTTTGAAAATCGGCTCTTAAGTATCTACACCCACGGCTCGAAGTGGTTAATTATAGAGAGTAGAGGAGTAGGTCTAACATAGCAGAGTTGCCAAGGATTAGCTCCTTTCGGACTTCTTATGGCTCAATAATGGTAAAGTCGTAGGCAAGTCTAGAAAGACTCCATTATTAAGTCCAAAGCTCCCGAGGTGTGCACCATCCCCCACATAGTGGGCTCAACAAAACCGATAATAGGTCCCAATTCCACTTACCCTATTATAATTAACAACATCAACCATTTATAGGCTACTTAAGGACCTCTCTTCTTAAGCAAGAAAAGAGAAACCAAATGCTCTGATACCAATGTAATGAAATTTGCCTATTCAATTTGAGAGTAGCGGAATTTAATGAGAGTACTTTCAAGAAATGATTTTGTGAGCATAGCGGGTAGACATAATTGAAGATAGCAACATAATTATAGCAATTAGTTAACTTGGCATAGACAATACTTTTGCAAGAGAGAGAATTTAGAGAACATGACAACAGTTGAGGACCGGATTTATGTGGAGCCGGTCCCCCCTCCAATAGGCATTTGTATTATGATTTCTCCCATAAAGAGAGACTTGTTACAATACATTCTTTGTGTTCCTTGTGACCTAGGTGAAGCAATGAAGATGGAAAGCTTCATGCATCACCATCATAGCATAACCTAAACTTGAAGAAATCTTTAACTATACCAAGCCTCAGTCCCAAGACCTCAAACACCTTCGAAGGTGGAGAGAGCTAGCAGGGAATGAGGGTAGGGAAGAGGAAGAAGAAACATTTCGTAGGAGAAAGAATTAGTTCCTCACTTATCATACTCTTGTTGCTAGCATACATAATAGCATAGTAATGAAGAAGAAGGAGATGGCAAGCTTAAGCATTGAAGCATGTCTCTTGGTTGGATTTGCACTCCATAGCCAAGAGTGTTGGTGTAGGCTCTCAACCTTTACTTGCTTGGAGAGGGAGCTCTTCCACTTTGCATAGCGCACCATGAGAGTGCTTGTGAGTGTGTGTGGGTGAGTATACCCCCTAAGCACCCCCCTAGCTTTCTTGGGTCGACCCCCCCTTGTAGCTCATGCTTGAAGCTCATTGGATCCCTCCAGGCCTACCCAATCACAAGCAGAAGCCATTACAAGCAACAGGGATAGCCTTGGGACAAGTGTCCCCCTTTCGCCTTTGAGAGAGAGGACTTGATAAATGCAAAAACAATTAGATAATTCAAGTAATTTATCATTGGACCCCTTTGAAGCCTAGCCAATAGGCTTTAAGCAACACATGAAGGTAACATGGGTAGGGACCTGACATGTGTCCTTGCTGCCTCTTCAAGCTGGGGCTTCCCTTGTGAGTGTGAGTGTGTGTTCTCTCTCTAATCCCTAGGAAAAGGGCTCGCCCCCCCTCTTGTAGGGATGCTTTTGACTTTAGGAGCTCAAGCACCTTAGTCATCAAGCATGACAAAGCACTTGGACTAGGGGGTATTCCCACAAGCATCTCAGGCAAGCATGTCAAGGCACCTCAAGCACCTTAATCAAGCGGCAAGTCAATCACCTCAAGCATGGAGTAAGTCAAGCACTTCAAGCACCTTAATCAAGCACCTCAAGCAGGACAAACACCTCAAGAACGACAAGCCCCTCAAGCAGGTCAAGCACCTCGAGCTTGGGCCGGGTTCCCACCTCAAGCTCAGCCCTAGCTTACCTAAGGTCAAAGGACTTTTACACACATTATTGGAGGTCTCAATGAAGCTAACCCTAAGGTCTTATGCTCCATTGGTTAGCCTTGCTCTTGATAGACCATCTCCCATTTGGGCCCCTTTACTATTGGCCCCGTGTTGAGATAGATCTATAAGCACATATCTATATCTTAACACTTGTTCACGTTTATTCTCCCACATTAAGTGATCAATTTAATATGAGAAAATCATTTGGGTTGGTTAGATATTAGATTTTATGACATCAGGCCCCCTACTTGCTTTGGTCGACCCCCCCCCCCCTGTAGCTCATGCTTGAAGCTCATTGGACCCCTCTAGGCCTAGCGAATCACAAGAAAGATCATACCAAGCAACAAGGGTAGCCTTGGGACAAGTGTCCCCCTTTCCCCTTTGAGAGAGACATGGCTTGATAAATGTAAAAACAATTAATTAAATCGTCTAAATTACCATTGGACCCCTCCCCCCCTTGTAGCTCATGCTTGAAGCTCATTGGACCCCTCTAGGCGTAGTGAATCACAAGCAAGATCATACCAAGCAACAAGGGTAGCCTTGGGACAAGTGTCCCCCTTTCCCCTTTGAGAGAGAGAGGGCTTGATAAATGTAAAAACAATTAATGAAATTGTCTAAATTACCATTGGACCCCTTGGGTAGCCAACCAATAGGCTTCATGCACACCACGAGGGCAACCTAGCTAGGGGCTTTACATGTGTCCTACTTGCCCCTTGGGCAAGGGGTTCCCTTTGGGAGAGAGAGTGGTCATGAAACCACCCCCCTTCTTGCGCTGCTCGCCCCCTCCTTGTAGGGATTCACTTTGACTTTTGTGCCACCTCAAGCCCCTCAACCTTGGGCCTAGTTCTCACCATAACCTTGGCCCTTAATCCCCTCAAGCTTGGTCTGGGTTCTCACCTCAATTGTAGCCCTAGCATCTCAAGCATGAAAAGAACCTCAAGCATCTCAATCATCAATCACCTCAAGCATCTCAGTCATTAGGCTTGTCAAGCACCTTAAGCTTGGGCCGAGTTCCCACCTCAAGCACAGGCGCCCTAGCTTACCTAAGGTCAAAGGACTTTTACACTAACTATTGGAGGTCTTTAATGAAGCTAACCCTAAGGTCGTTATGCTCCATTGGTTAGCCTTGATCTTTGATAGACCATCTCTCATTTGGACCCCTTTACCATTGGCCCCATGTTGAGATAGATCTATAAGCACATGTCTATATCTTAACCCTTGGTCCCGTTTATTCTCCCACATTAAATGATCATTTTAATATGAGAAAATCATTTGATTTGGTTAGATATAGATTTTATGACATACATCAATGCACCTGAACCACAAAATGTTAGTCAATTAACTAACATGATGATAGATAGGTCTAGAGGGCTAATCTAAGCCTACCATTTTAAGTCCCCAAGGGCACAACCGTATAGGAAATCAAAATCATCCAATTTTGGTGATGAAATATTATGAATCCTCACAAAAATAATTGATTCCATATTGCAAATCCTGACAAGATTCAATAGTCATAAGCTTTGTTGATATTGCTTTGAAAACACTAGGAATAGTCGTGTGTAGGGAGCAATTTTTCACTATCGAAGTTCCTTGATGATGACTTGTGATGGGATGAAATTAGTAGCCGATTAAGGTAGTATCTTTGGATTCAAGTCAGTAGAAATTCAACTTGACAATTTAGATTTTCCAATTTATGGAAGCACAATTTCAAATTGATTGGGGAGTGTGCCTCGGGTGATCTCAATCTCTTAGTGTGATGCTCAAATAGTGATGCTCTCTTTCTGAGGTGAGAATGTGTTTGCTCCCTCTGTGAATCATAAACATTAAAATTGATGACATAATAATCCATTTCAAACAATATACAGCCAATGTGAGAACCCAAGGAAGTATGACCAACAACAAGCACATTCCACCATCCATCATGAGTAGGAAATTAGCAGTCCCTTGCATCACCTTGCACCAAGATGAGGAAAGCATGCCATCAATCTCTACCATCCTATTATGTATCCCTCTACACATGAGCTATGAAATGTGCATACAAAGAGCCTCTTAGTATCCATTTAGTAAAAGATCTTGTAGTCTCTCTATTTCATCTAGCCTTATCAATGCAATTACTCTCAGACTTGAATATAGGGGCTCCATATCAATGGATGCAATCAAGATCCACCAAGATTCAAGATAGTTGAAAAATTAGACCTTTCTTCATCTTCAACGAATATAGAGTTTGCAACTTCTTCCAAACTCTGATTCAAAGGTATATTTTGGAAGCATATTTCATAATAAACAAAGTAGACATTCATGATAAGATTATCAATTCAAGGCTATTAGAAAACACATCGCGTTTGCCTTGTGTTGTGTACTTTTGGAAACATTTTTTTTAAAAGCACTTTAAGTGCATAATGCTACACCTTGGACTGCATTGATTGCAAGAATGTATGCCCTATAGGACCAAGGCCAAGATGCTTTAGCAAATGTAGAGTGTGTTTTCTTTGTCTAATGTGATCAACTAAGCTTGAGGAAACGCTACCTCAATGTAGGATAAGCCCAACAAGGGTAGGACAAGGAAGATTTTTTGTGAACATAGAGTAGGGCTTCTCTTCAAAGCACTCACCTATGCTAGAATTTTGAAGGAATTTGGCATCATGTAAGACATCAATGTGGGATAATAAATTCATGATCAGATTGCTAGTTATCATTGGTTGAAAAAGATGTTGTGCTTGGCAATGCTTTGGTCCACAAGTATGCCAAGTATGTTATGTTCAACATGGACAAAGTAAAAAAGATTTAACATGATTGACAAGTAGCTAGTGTACTGAGATTCCCTTCCAAGTTATTTCCACTTAGATTGCATTTTTTGCAAAGTGTTTTTACCAAGATAAGCATGGACAGGACCTAATGCTCTAGTTTTTTAATGAATCCAAGACTAGGGCTTCTCTCCTTTGCATTTTATGTAGCTCAGTCTCTCTTGAAATGTACCACTTTTGCCTTTGGGAGATCCCCTTTGAAGAAGCGAGCTCCTTCTCTACTCAGCCTACTTTAGACCCATTCAAGGCACCCCCTTTGCTGCCCATCAACATCATTACTTCTAGCCTATAAGAAGCTCCAAATTTATTGCATTTTATGTGGCTAAGATTTTTATTTTTGCAGCCAAGATTAGGCCCTTTCATCCTCCCACATGGGGTGCACAAATCAGCCCCTTGGTGGCCAATTCCAACCCACATCAAGTCAAGGTTCATTGTGTTACATCAGTGTGTCCTAAAAGTGCTATTCTTAAACCAATGATGATGTAATAACTATTCTAGATCTTATTCAAGTCATACATTGAGGTGTACCATTTGTGTACATTCCATTTTCACAATCTAAAGCACATACCACATCCAAAAGGTGTGGGGC
This sequence comes from Adiantum capillus-veneris, assembly GCF_014529385.1. Taxonomy (NCBI): domain Eukaryota; kingdom Viridiplantae; phylum Streptophyta; class Polypodiopsida; order Polypodiales; family Pteridaceae; genus Adiantum; species Adiantum capillus-veneris. Next base: position 16,809,080 of record NC_140950.1, read on the forward strand.
TCCCTTAAGAAGATTGGTTGAGATGCCATATGTCTCTCTCTCTCTCTCTCTCTCTCTCTCTCTCTCTCTCTCTCTCTCTCTCTCTCTCTCTCTCTCTCTCTCTCTCTCTCTCTCGCAAATTTATTCCTCACTGACCCAAGGTCAACAACAAAGGATTTGACTGTGAGATTGCTTGATTCTATGTAACCTCTCAATTGAGCTACATTTGACACTTGGCAAGGACACTCAAAAATTATGTTGGTTAGTATGTATGCCAAGTGTAAGATACTGACATGGTTAAACAAATTGATGATCAGATTGTTTGTCAAGGTCTAACACAAGAAGCTAACATGGGCAAACATGTAGGTGGAGAATATGACTCAAAAACTATCGTCTCTTGGAATGCACTGGTCGCAAGTTATGTTCAATACAGGTAGGGCAAAGAAGCACTAGGTTGTTTTCAATGAATGCAAGACACATAAATGGGGTTGCAACCAACCCTCTCAATGGACCCCCATACCATTACCAATGTGATAATTGCTTTAGATTATATAAATGGAATGCACTTATGCAATACCTCAAGGCAAGGTCCTACCTAACCATACAAATGATATGTTGTGACTATTTAGAATGAAGAACCTTTGGGGCTTGACTTGATGTGTACATGAGATTTGACTAAATGTGGGTTGTAGATGGCCATCAGAGCATAGATCTTGGTTTGGTCGGCACATCCAAAATGAGAGGAATCAAGGGTTGAATGCTAGCTGAAAAAAATGCAAATTTGAGATAGCAAAACACAACACATTTAGCGATAAGGTAACATTAAAAGTGGTGTAGCTAATGGGGCAATGGATAGGCCAATAAATAGAGCTCTAGACTCACGTTGAGATGAGTATCTTGAAGGCATGTGGCACACAGCAAGAAGTTGACATGGGCAAACTAAAATTTTCATGATGAGATTGTTCATTAGGAGAAATATGGACTTTGCATGGGCCTTGTAAGGAATCCTAATTTTTAGGGATTAAGGCTAATGTTGTGTAGGGTTAAGGGGACACGGGCATTCAAGAAGCTAGTTTTGAGTAGACTTTTCTAGCCTTTTTTTTAGACACATGTAGGATGTGGACCTAAGAGGTCACTTTCTCTCTCTAGCTTTTGGAAAGTGAAGGGAGTAAAGGGGTGTGGCCACATCAGCAAAAACGTGGGTCACTAAGAGCTCAAATTTGACTTTTTTTCAAAAAAGTTATTTTTACTTATTTTTTACTTAAAACTCCCTCCCAACATATATACACATCAAAAAATCATTTTTTGACATTTTTTTAAACCTACAAACACTAAAAGTCCACTTTTTCAAAAAAAAAATCCCCCCCAAAAAAAAACCTTTGTTCTCTCCTCCTCCTTCCTCCACTCTCCCTCTCCTCTCCCTCCCTACCCCCTTCTCTCCTCCTCCTCCCCTCTCTCTCCCTCTCCCCCCCTGACCCCTTCTCTCCTCCCATGTTCCTCCCTCTCCCTCCCCCCTCTTTCTTTTCATTCTTTGCTTCCTCACGCAACAGCTGCCATGGTGCTCACAGACATCACAAATCGTATGCCTCCACCACCATGTACTCCACACAACAAAAGTGTACATATTGCTTGTCCGTGGTGTTTGCACCGAAGGCCGCACATGAGGGTGAGCAGAGGTCATCCCAAGATCGTCATACTGTCGGTGAGACGAATGTGTATGGTTCTTCAATATCTTAGGAGGGGAGAAGTAGGCTTGTTAGTCTATTGCAATTGGTTGTGTATAGGTACAGGTGCTTCTTTGCATTCGTGGATGCACGAATGTCAAGCTCTTCAGCTCAAAACAATGGCATTACAAGAAACAATGTGTGCAGGTTAGAGAGGTCAAGTGTCACCACTTTAACTCTAAAACAAACTTCTTTGTTACATCTTGCAGGTAGGTGCTTCAAATCCATCCTTATTAGAGGTGGGTAATCTCATCCTAATGTATATTTTAGGATTTTTTATTCCTAGTTGGATGGAAATACTTGCAAATTTGTACAACATATACTTAACAAGTGTCTTTATTATACAACTTAAAAATGTTAAATTCATACATATTTTTGTTTGAAGAACATGTCTCTAATGCGTCATGATACAAGGTGACCTCTTACTATGCTAGTTAAGTGGCGTTGTTTGCAAGAATGGCTCAAGGAACTGGCATAACATGAAGCTTTTACGGTGGCACAAAGCTCTCCTCAAGCAATGTGTCTCCCACTACACCAAAAATCACGATGCTAACATGGAGAGATCCCTAGTAGGACAATACAACAGCTTTTCATCAGCAGCACACCCTTTCCTAACATGAGGGTACCCCCACCAGAGATATTTGTATATGATAGGTCACCCCATGAGCATACCATGTCATGGAATGGATGTGAGAACTATGACTGCACTACCCCTTGGAAGTTGTTCACGAATGTATGTTTATCAAAGTTAATGAGAAGAAGTTTGGACCTTTTTGTTTGTTGATGTGTAAGAGCACTCTTGGTCTACCATATTTTAGATTGTTTGATAAGTTAAATAAGATTTGTAGTCATTTAAAGTGTCAATTTTTTTTTTTTGTAAGATTGTACATGAGAAGACATGATAAAGTACAAGAGATCTTGACGGAATAAACCTCGATGAGATTCCCACCATGCACTTGTGACACCATACCTCTCCTTGAACCCTTTGACTTCTATCGTTGTGGGGAGTCCAAGGGGGGGGCTATTTTCAAATTTTTAGCATAACTTTTTTTTAAAGGAAATTTTGGTTATTCTAAAGTTTATACACAGTCTAGGAGTTCATTCTGATTGTTTTTCTTCAGTTTCAAATTTTGACCGAGTGCACTCCTTGGAAGCCACTTTTGAAGGTGTTAGGGCGAGATTTTGGGAAAGTTTTGTATGTAGGAAATACAGTCCTTAACACAATAAAAAACAATGGTTCTTTGAGTATTTTCAGATTCCATGGTTTTAATGCTCTTTGGAGCCCGTAGATAAGAAAAAAGTAAAAAATGTATGTTTTACATCATTTTTAAATAAATTGTCAACTTGCACGTTGATTTTTGGAGAATGCGAGCAAGATATGATTTTTTCTCATCACATGATGGTCGAAGAACGCGATGAGATGAACAAATTCATGTGAGACAAGCCCAGACAGATTCGGAGCCGATTGAAATCTAGAAGCTGTTGAAAACAACCGAAAAGTTCAACACTTAATTTTTTTTTTTAAAAAAAAACTTAACACTTGAATCATGGCCATGCATCAAAAATATGCTTACACGGTGAAGGAGGTGCTTCAAAGCTATGGAAATCAGTATAAAATGCAAGCAATAGTGTTGGATGCTATTCAACAAGTTGTAGAGGCTCACATCATTTCAGATGACTTTGCAATGACAAAATGATTAAGAGTTGTGTCTTCCGTCTCCATAGTGATTTGGCTTTTCGGTTTATCCATGTGTTTTAAGTTAAGTGGTTCTGGCCATGAAGTGTTAAATTTAAATCAAATATTAACATTTTTGCCATCCTAAGGGGCAAACAAAGCTAGAAAATGCAAAAAAAAAAGGCTGGCCACAAGGGCGCGCAGATGGCCCATCCAGCAGTTTTGGATAGCTCATCTGCGCTCCCTTGTGGCCACCCTTTTTTTGCATTTTCTAGCTTTGTTTGTCCCTTAGGATAGCAAAAATGTTAATAGCTGATGAAACCAGATGCTTATGTAGCATGAGACTAGATTTTTATATTGTCCAATGTGATTTGGCCTTTTGGTGTAGGGAACTAGTAAGTTGAGTTTGAAGGAAGGCATAATGTGCTTGAAAAGTTAAATTTTACATTCATCTCACCTTTTCCAAGGTCCTGGAGTGCAACAATAGCCTAATTATGCAAAAAAAAGGGTGGCCACAAGGGCGTGCAGATGGCCCATCCAACAGTTTTGGATGGCTCACCTGCGCGCCCTTGTGGCCACCCTTTTTTTTGTATTATATGGCCTTGTCTGCCCCTTATAATAGCAAGAATGTTAATATTTGATGAAACCATATTTTTATGCAGCATGAGACTAGATTTTTATATTGTCCAATGTGATTTGCCCTTTTGGTGCAAGGAACTAGTAAGTTGAGTTGAAGGAAGGCATAATGTGCTTGAAAAGTTCAATTTTAGGTTCATCTCATCTTTTCCAGGGTCCTGGAGTGCAGCAATAGCCTAATTATGCAAAAAAAGGGTGGCCACAAGGGCCCACATATGGCCCATCCAGCAGTTTTGGATGGCTCACTACGCGCCCTTGTGGCCACCCCTTTTTTGCATTATATGGCCTTGTTTGCACCGCAGGATACCAATTTTTTTAAAGATTAAGTGAAAGAAAATCTTTATGCAACATGACAGTACAAATTCCACTTATTTTCACTCGGATGTAATTAGAGCTCCCCCCTCCCCCCCCTTTCTTTGTGTTCAAAGGTCCGGAGCATTCACTATGTAAAATTTTCCTATATCACGTGCATTCACTAGAATGGATTAAAAGTACCCCTTATAGGTCTTATCTACACATGTTTCTGCAACTTTACAAGAATATAAAATCCCTTCTGTTGAACACATGTGCTATGTTACATATACTTTAGTGAACTCCCCATGTCAACGGCCTCACAAATCCTGTGCACTAAACATTAAAAACTAGAAATCGACCAAACAAGGAGCCAATTTTTACTTCCTTGTGTCCACCTAGTGTTCTTGGGAATGTTTTGGTTAAGCCATTTCTTTGGTATTTGAAACCACATGTGACCCCTATTGTTATAGTATCCAACCAAAGGTTTCTTGATTGGAAGTTTACATAGGCTCGAGTGGTACATATCTTCTATGTTAGCAATGCATGTATCTATAATTTATGTTTAGAATTTCTCTATCCAAATGAGCTACATGGTAAAAATAAAATCCGGAATTTAACAGTTAAGTTCATAAGGTGATAGCTATTGGTATCATCTTTAGCAATACCAAAGAAATAGCTACCAATAGCTAATGAATAGGGATATTTAAGAAGATTTCATACCAAAAACTTGTCAACACTACTCAAAAGGTTGGAAACTCAAAGGCTTTACAATATATGTATGATGAAACAAGAATCAATAATAAGACACCCCCATACATAGACACCTCCATCTCAAGTGATCATTTCTTTAATCAAGCTTGGAATATGCATAGTATGGAAGCAATAACATGTTGGAAAGCAAGAGTTTAGCTTTCTTAACTTGTGAAACATTGCTAATGATATATATTCAACATCCCCAAATGAGGACATCTTGACAAAGTTTATGATCCACTTTAATAAGAATAACCATTAATGATTAAACTGAAATCAAAATATTGCTTGAATTTCTTCAAGGTAGAGTGATTAAGACTTACGACTTGAATCATCGTACAAGCAAATCAAAATATCCATAAAAGTAAATAATATTTCTCAGATGTGTATGAAACTTCAGTAATCTAAATTAAATACTCTCACTCAATGCGACACCATTTAACAAAAAAACATATTTATATTGCATTTATAGAGGAATCCAGCCTCATGAAAAAAAATTACAAATGGAGACAATGTTGTTGCTGTTAGGCTTCTCTTACAAGTATTTGTCTTCCTCATCTAGAGATTCATATACACTTGAGTATTTGTGTGTCTATGACACTAGGGAAGATAGTAGTACTATATGGATGGCTTCTATGAGAGCTCCTAGAGAGTCCCTATTGGTTCAAGATCCTAAAAAACACCTACTATTCTTATCAAAATCTTTTAACATGGTAGTGAAAGGTTCCTCAAGGAACAAAAATAAAGTGATTTCCATCTCTGCACATGGTTGCTTGCTCATGTCCTCTTAAAACAAGTTGAATCTGTAAGTAACCAAAAGATTATGTGAGCACAAAGTTATAAAGTACAAAATGATATCATTCCAATTATCTAATGACAATTATACGAAGAATAAATTACAAGAAAAATCTTTGACGACTCTCCATAGATAACACAACTTACTTACATTGTGAGACTCAAATCACATGCTACACAACTATAGATGGCGCACCAAAGCCATCAACAAAATAACACCACCCAGTGTTATGAGGTGTGAAGCCTAAACACTGAAAGCCATAAAGAGGTTAATTCTCTCCAGCATGATAAACTTAAAGCTAGAGATGATTTAAGCTCTGAATGTAAGCCACAAGGGTAGTTTTCTTACCATTCTATCTTTATGTTGGAGATGAACCCTTGCAATGCCCACGCGATATTCACACCTCCTATTGTTGTGGTATGCAACTCATGTGAGCTCATACTTTTGCCACCTTCGGGAGTAGAGGTTTCCATGTAGTGTGAGTGAATGAAAGTAGAAGGAGTAGAATCTTGTTTCATGTTGTAATGGAGGTGAGAGAAGGGAGAGGAGCTAGCTTGGTGTGAAACTATGTGGTGGGCAAGGAAAAGAGATGGAGGAGGAGCTTGTTTGGTGCTACAATGGAGGTGGGAGAAAGCTAGCAGAGAGATAATGATGGACTATAGGGGGTGCATGTGGTTGTTGCAGCAATGGAGAGCTTGGAAAAGGGTTTGTAGAGAGACAAAAACACTTTTTAGCTATAGAATAGGTTTGGAAAGACTTTGGAGGGTGAAAATGATGTTTTGATTTGTTTTTTTTTAAATCAATTTTTTGGATTTTTTAGTGCACGTTTTTAACTTTTGAAGGTCAAAAATACTTTTTTGACCATGAAATAGATTTGGGGACCTTTTAAGGAGGGAAAACTTGAAATTTGAAATTTTTTGAAATTTTGAAATTTTTAGTGTATTTTTAAATCCGGGCCAAAAAGTGGGGGAAAAGAGGTCAAAGTGGTCCCCCCCCCCCCCCCCCCCCCTCTTTTCTCTAGCCACCTCCCTTACCTTCTCACTAGGTAAGAGGCAATTAAGAGGTGTAAGGCTACCTTGTCCCCCTACTTTTTTGAGGATATAGAGTGTGTCCACCACCCTCTTCCTATTGGCTGACCTCTAATTAACCTTAATCCCAAAGGGCCCTTAGAGGGTTCATATTTTTCCTAATGTAGTTAAGGGCCCTAGACTTGAAAGAAAATTTGTTTTGGTTGATCTTTATGCATTGTTTTTTCTCACTTTGTGAGCAGCTATTTACAAAAGGAAAAACGTGGTTAGCAAGCTACATGTTTGGATAGTAATCTTTGGGAGAGTATTGATTGCAAAATATTCCCAGTGGGATAAGGACCTATGGTAGTGTGTTGTTTGTATTGAATGTGGAGTGAGGGTTTCTCCAAATTCAATCACCTATGATTGCATCTTGAGCGTGTTTGACGTGATTTAAGATATTGATATGGGAAAGAAAATCCCAATGAGATAAATAGTTAGGGGTTTTGGACATAACATGGAAAAGTGTTTGAGAACAGATCGAACGGACACCCAACTGGCCGGACACGTAGCTGGACACCAAATTTATACTCTATTAGTTTTTTGAGCTAGTGTAGTAGTACTCTGTGTAAATCTTGATTCCAGATTAGTGATCGATTCCCTTAGTTGTAATGTTGTAATGATATTTGTAAAGGTCCATGTGAGTCTGGCCATTTAGAATGCCCTAGGTATAAGGGTCAATAACCTTAATGTGAAAGGAGGCTTATCTTTAGAGAAGAAGAGAGCTCTGTTGTACGTACGCTTGAGCTACGATTTTGCTCCAACTTGTAATCGACTTTTCTAATGATTGGGTAATCCGTTTTCAAATCCAAAACTTGCATTGTGTTCCTCTCTCTTTGCTCTTTCAATTAAGTGTAAGCGTTGCCACGCGTCTGTGAGCTATAATTGCAGATTTGAGTGCTTAAATTTTGACCATAGGAGAGTGTTCCTAGACCATAGGGCAACCTTTCTAGATAGTTCTGTTGCAGTTTTCGGGACCTTTTTCATGATGGATCGTGATTTTGATACCTTGTCGGATTGCTACCAGACTTGGTAGGATTGTGTCCCTAGGTGTTCTAGACCTCCTCCTAAAGTTTTGTTGCATTTCGAATCCGTTTGAGTGCCTAAATGGCGTGATGACCTAGAGCTGTGAGAAAGGACATAGGCAGATTTCCTTGATCATTGAGTGTTGGTTTGCTTGTAGAGTTATTGTGTTTGATTTTTTAGGTTCACTTCTTGAGATTGGCGATCTCAAAAAGTATCCCTGCCCCATCAAAGTCACTACCCTGAGTATTGACATTATATTAGTACCAAAAAGCTATGTTGCAGACGTCCGTCGCGGCGACCCGCTAACATTGACGCCGCTGTCGGGGATATGATCTTTAGATGGTGAGTGACCTCGTGCGTATTTAGAGCGTTCTTTCCTGAAGATTTGTCTCTCCATTCCATTTACACTTTAGCAGTGAAGCAGCTAGACACAGGGTTTAGTGCTTAACAGAGTCTACAAGTAGAGGACTTGCTATATCTATTTTAAGAAGTAAAGAGGGTTGTGAGTGAGATAGCCAAAAGCATTTCATTCTTTGATTTTCTCTATACTTTCAGAGTGCTATTCCGTTTTTTGTTTTGACTTTATTTTGTACCGTTCAGTTTGGTTTTGTTTCATGTTTCATTTCAATACTTAGGAGTAGAGTAAGTAGAAACTACCACCATCAAATTTGGGCTAAAAATTTGAGATATTTTGGCCGAAATGACCATAACTCTGAAATTTTGAAAATTTGATGGTAAAGACCTCAAAAGTGATCCAAATTCAAAAATTTGTGGATCAAGGGTATCAGCAGACTCTCTAGAAGCAATCTAGAAAGTCTGGCCAGATTTTGTGGAGGAATATGGATCGCGATCCATGTATCCTAGAGACCAATTTTGCAAAAAAGTGACCTGTTACATTGAGCATCAGTGGAAAACTGCTCTGATCAAGTTTGCTTGAAAGAAAAACTCAAAAATCACATCAGAATTGACTGTTAAGGCAAAAACAACAAAAACAGCAAAACAAGCAGTGTAGACACAAAATTGGGCAAATCTTGAGATTTTGGAATCCAAATTAAAAAAGGGGTGAGGTTTGGCTTCTCCAGGGCATAGAGAACCAACACAACAAAATTCATGAAAAAATGCTGCCAAACATGGATCGTGATCCATGTACCTTTTGACATTTTGGGCTAATATTTAACAAGTACATTCCTGATAACTAGTGGAACAACTTTGCCAAAAGGGACAATGTCAAAGTTGGTCAAAATAGCCAAATACAGAAACTAGTCAAAAATCGCAAAGCAAACAAAAAAAACTCACTTTTGACTAGAAAAAAGTTTGTCCAAATTCAAAAAGATTTGGGGAAGAGTATCACCATAACATAGACTAAAAGATAACCAAGTTTCATGTCAAAATGTGGTCAAACATGGATCGCGATCCATGTACCTCATGAAAATTTTTGAAAAAGTTTTGGCTGAGATTTGAGCAGTGGATAGATGAGACATAGACAAACACTTTTCCCAAAAGAACCAAATGCAAAAAGGTTGTGAAAAGTGGTCAAAAGAGCCAAAAATAGAACAATGTCAAACTGCCACAGCAGACTATAGAAGTCAGTTTTGGTAGGGCAAAACTGATCCAAATTCAAAAAGATTTGTGGAGCAAGCTACAAACATCATAAGCTATAAGGACACCAAAAATTCATATCCAAAAATGGTGGAACATGGATCATGATCCATGTATCTTTGAGAAATATTTGGACAGAAACTTTTCCAGCCTGTAGCAAAGACCATTGTGAACAAAATTCCCCAAAGGGGTTTTGTCAAAAAAGTTCTAAAACTCATCAAAACTACCAAAACCAGTTCAAGGTGAAAACCCTAAAACAGACTTAGGGATTGACTTTTGCTTGATCTAAAGTGATCCAAATCACATAAAAACCATATAGTAGGGACCAATGAACCAAGGGCAATCTGTGTGCCAAGTTTCAGTACCATTTGACACATAGGTATATGGATCGTAATCCATGTTCCTTTGTCACAGACTCATACCAAACTTGCACGAACATCACAAGGAATCTAGTGGTCTTCTCAAAAGTGGATTTGGATATCAAAAACCAAACCAAAACCCTTGAATTGCCAAATACTCTGACAAAGTGACAGAACTGGCCTAACTTTCAATCTAGAGATCCTTTTTAAAAAAATTGATACCATAGGACCTCCTAATCATGCTGAATTTGATGGTACCAAGAGAAGTCAATTGGGCTCCAAAAATGGATAGCAATCCATGTACCCATAGTGAGAGCTTAACCTAAAACTTTCCAAATCGGTAGTGTATACACAAGGAAACATATCCCCAAGTCCAGTTTTGGAAAAAATTTGAGCAAATTTGGGCTCAAAAAGGAGCAAAACAGGTAATAGCAAAAAACCACAATACAGATCTAGTGTTGGCCATTTGACCTGTCAAAACAAGTCCAAATCCAAAAATATTTGAGATTTAGCTTGTGGACATAGAGTGCAACAAGCTGCCAAGAGATCAAGTCCATATGTGGTTGAACATGGATCGCGATCCATGTTAGACAAAGTACAGTGGGTTAGGGGATCCATACGCTCATGTCTCACTCTTCAAACAAGTTTTGAGAGTTGAACAGATTGCAGAATTCTAGACTCGGTATGAGGAATCCGGGTTGACATTAGAAGAAACAGCTTTGACGTGGTTCCAAGGACTAACAAGAGATGAATTCCCAAACATAGCACAACTCTTACAAGAGTTCGTAGAGGACTTCTCAAAAAGGGGGATCAAACATAACACGGTGTCAAATCTACACTTTCAAACAGAAAAAGGATGAAAAAGTGAAGGAAGCTCTGCTTCACTTCAAACAATACATCAAGGGATGTCCTGTGAGAGAGCTACAGCAAGATGAGAGATTATCAGTTCTCTTCATTGATGTCTTAAAAAATGAGATTCTAAAAAAGGACCTACATTTGAAAGGATGCACGACATTTGAGCAAGTCACTAGAGAAGCTCTATATCTAGTTGACAATTGCAAGGCCTACGGAGAGGTAAGTGAAGATACAGAAAACATGACTAGTAGTGCCTCATCTCCGAAGAGCGAATCAAAAACAAAGAGAAATGTTCAAACTCCTTGGGAACCAATCATTGATCAAGTGGTTGAAGGGGTGATTAGAAGAATAAATGAAGGCTACCAACAAAGCCTAAATGTGTGACAACCTCAATTGAAAAGATATAATACTTGTGGAGGGGATCATCCCACTCCATGGTGTAGCATTCAGCCAAAGCCACAACGTATGTTAGGGCAACAACCACCTCTTTTGGTTGATGGTAGAGTTGTAGTCAAATACACTCAGCCAACACATATGCCACAACCTACAAGAAACTAATACTCCATGGATGCGAATATGCTCATGTTCATAGCCAATCAAGAGTATGGTTCAAAGAACATCCTCACAAGGCAAGAACAAGCATTGGTTGGATCACCAGCTATGAAACAAGAAGGTCCATGCTATGAGTGCGGAGGTGACCATTGGGCACGAAGTTGTCCAAACAAGGGTCCACAAATAGAATTATTTGTATTTTGTGAACTTTGTGGGATAGACAATCTACGCCAACACTGTGCTAAGAATCCATACTACAAAGGGAAAATAACAATGAATGTTGTAGGTGTGATGCCTTCTTCAAGCGGATCCGAGGTAGAACCCGCCATTCCTTTAAACGTGATGACTCAAGCTCAAGCTACTAGAAACAAACCAGCTGAGGAAACCACATTGCCTATTCAAACAGAAATCGAGAACATATTGGTGAGAACAGGAAGAAAATCATGGAAAGCCAAAAGAGACAAAATGAAAGCAAAAAGGCTACAAGGAAAAGCTGCATTAGAAACTATACTAAATCAAATAAAAGAACAGCTTAGATAAGAGCAAGAAACCAAGAAAAACGCAAAGGGACCTAAAGAGTCAAAGATTAACTCGGGAGGTTCAATCTTGGTCGACAAAGTCTTTGAACCTTTGGAGGCGATCTTGAAATCTTATGGTGTTAGGTTAAAGACCAATCAAACCCAAGAGGATCGATGGCTAACGTATCCTCATCCAAGGTATGAAAAAGAGAGGTTGCAAATGTGCAAGGAGCTCATCCAAAAGGCCCAAGCTCTTATAGAACCACATGTTCCAGATGCTCCAAAAATGGAGGTGCTAATCCGTGATAAAGTCCAGGAATTGGAGATCCAAGGTATTGTAAATAGAGACCACAAAGAGTCGAGAGTTGAGTCACATTTAAATACAAGGAAAGCAGTCAATACAACAGATGGAATGCATTCACAAGCACCTATGCCGATTCGTGAAGTGGAAGAACAATGGCCACAGGATCTGTGGGAGGATATTCAAAACAGAAAAGATGGAAGTGCAACACTTCAGTTAGCTCCTGTCACTAAGATCCACCTCGAACATGAGCTCTACCCAAATGATATCCGATCATTGTACGGTGATGCAGGTACGAGATATCGAAAGGCAACAAACCTCAGTCATTGAAGACGTTACCTTCATTCAAAGGCAACAATGAAACTAGATCAGAAGTAAAAAAAAGTACCATCTCAATGGAAGGCTAATCCTAAGATGATGGATACCAAAACTCTTCATGAGCTGATGTCGTCCCCTATCCGTTGTACGCTAACTCTATCAGAGTTACTGCATATAAGACCTCATCTTTTGGAAGAGGTGGAAACAAACTTGGAAAAAATGGGGTTGGTGGTTCCGCCACCAATTGTTTCTCCAAAAACACTGAATAACCAAACCCCGAAACAAACTAAACATGAGCCAGTGCCAATGAACAAGGTAGGAGACTATTGTGAAGGTGAAGAAGGAAACACGACCTTGCCTATGGAGTACAAAGAAGTAAAAACAGTAGCGATATTGGATAGTGGAGCCGGAATTTTCATAGCCACCAAAGCAATGTGGAAAAAAATAGAAAAAGCTTGCTCTAAGGAAAACTAGAATGAAACTTCAATTAGCGGACGAGTACCTGGAGAGACCTATTGGTATTTTGGAGCAGATTGTAGTAACCTCTTGCGGAATCGCATATGAACACACATTCTCTATTATGAATTTTGATGAGAGCAGCAATTTTGATATCATATTGGGCAGACCATTCATGCGCCAGCTCAAAATGGTACAAGACTGGGGCTATGACTATATCTACTTGAGACACAAAGATGTCACTACAAAAATTAGTGTCAAAGATCATAGTTATAGAGATGTAGAACAAACCCAGGGGGAAGAATTAAACTCCACAACTGATTTCAAAAGCAAAGTGCATATTTGGATGTACGGAGCTCCTGAGAGTGGAAGTCTTAGAAAGGAAGATTGCATCCTAGAGCGTTCAGTACAAGATGAGGCATATGTACCAGAGCCATTTCCAAAGGAGTTATTTGAACCCTTTCGATGGGATCGAATACTGGCCACTCTTGATAGGTGTGTGAATGAGGTGACCCTGACTAAATTTTGCGATGAAGATGGGTATGATATAGCTTCGTTATTTACGATATTGATGTTGAAGTAAGCTAATGAAGTTTTTGAGTGTGAAAGCCAAAAAGGTAAAATAGATAGCTACGCCATGGAGCATGATGCCAAAGTGCACATGAAGGAAGCGGAGCGACAACGAGAATATATCATCATTGACATACCTGAAGAATCAACAAAAGCTGTTTCAAAAAAGTTGACTCCTGAAAAAGTGCAACTAAAAGTAGATGAAGGCAAAAAGCTTCCAAGTTCAATGGAAAATCTTCAACAAATGCAAGATCAAAAGAAGAACAGGGATAAGAACGAAGATTAATTGTCTCCTACGATGATCAAATTCAACATATGCAGAGAAACAGGACTAAAAATCACATGTTCAGCTGTGATAGATCCAGAAGCAACAAAGAATCTAATGACTTATGGAACGTGGATCATGATGGGAAAGCCACCAATCACCGAGCTAGAGAAGATTGTGTACACAAGTTCAAAAATGCCGATTCCTAGCTTCGAAGAGGCAGAAGTTGTACTCAAGTTGAGTACCGAGGAGTATAAAGATACTTTCCACATCATCGACTCCCATCACATCAAAGAGAGTCTGGTCCTAGCAGAAAGCTGGAGGAACGTCTTCTTTCAACAACAATTAAAATCTTCAACAACAACAATTGTAAGATTTCATGGAACTTCTCAAATCCATGCGGAGAAAGAATCGCCGACCATCGCAAAAAAGGGTAAAGAGAAAGTAAATGCTGAAGGAGATCAACCTCGCAAGACAACTTTACCTTCAACGAGCCTCCATCAAACTTCCCAAGAAGCCTCTACATCAAGATCCAAACCATCAACAATGCAATGGAAACCGAAACAAAAGGTCTATCAACCAAAGTTTATATCACAAAAAAGCATCCAAAAGAAGCCAAAGAGAATCAATCAAGTGCTAGTATCCAAAGAGAATATCCAAGTCAAAGACCCAGTTTGGATACAACAAACACCATTTCAACCTCAACAACATAAAGTGATAGAGTGGGTAGCATCAAATCAATCAATCACTGCTCAGGGCTACTTCCATGGAAATGCTAATGTTTGGGCCAAAAAGCCTAAAGTAATAGCCTAGACCTACCCACCTCAACCATCGAGTTCTACAAAGAACAAGACGCACTATCAACACAAGGTAAACAACTCGAGCAAGAGAAAGAATAGCAAAAAAGGGCAGAAGAAAAGACCTTCCAAGAAAGCAACACAACATGTATGGGTACCAAAGTCAGACTTCAACCGAGCTACCCAACCCAGACAGATGAAGCAAAGGATGTTTCTAGTCAAGCTACTCGAATCACAAGGATTTTATGAAGGTAACACACAAATATGGTTGCCAAAATTTGTAGCTCAATCTGGAACAACCAAGAAATAAGGCAGCACAAGCTTCTACCCAAAAGCAAGCAATGATAACCAACAGCCAACATAAGCCTGCTGGAATCTCTAGATGGATACCTCGTCATCAACTCCAAAATTAAGGCTTCTACAAAGGAAATCATCAGATATGGATACCGAAGCCTAGTGTCAATCAAGCCAAAGTAGAAGAGAAAATGCCAGAGACGGTCACACAAGGACCAAAAACAAGATGGGTTCCAAAATTGCTAGTAGAAACTCAATCACAAAGAACCCACACATCTCAACAACCGCTTCTCATGGGAGATAAATCAAAGGCTCCATCAGTCTCTACATCAGCTTAAAGACTTGTTTCACAAAGTAGTGGAAACATACAATAAGCAAGTCAACAAGAGCCAAAATTTGCCAGCCTACTCGACAAAATGGTGGCATCCAATGACCGAAACAATGGAAGAGGCCTAAATTTCCAGAACTTATGGAATCGGATTTTTGGCCTTAAACAGGTAAGTCTAAGTCGCCATTAGAAATACATGGCATAAAAGTCAGAGTCGGGCAGCTAAGCCACTAAATGAGCGAGGTGTTAATCCCAAACCTACATGTAATATTATTTATGGTATAAGCATCTTAGTTATTCTAGGTACTGATCAAGCTGGAAGAGTTGCGCATAATTACGTTGTGTCGCTCATGCTAGTATAGGTGAGCATAAGAGTCAAAGTCATTGTAGTATAGTGGTAAGTGAAGGAGGAAGTCCAAAAGACACTCACACACTCAGCACAGTGAGGTATGAGTGGACAAGCTTCTACACCGAAAACCCTTCTTGGAAATGTGGAAGCTATTGAGACGTCCTTTGATATCGCATGTGTTACATTTGTTCCTTGAAGCACCCATCAACTCCATCTCTTACACTACATTCTTTTGTTTGATGAATTTCTCGTAAGCATATAGAGTGTCCCATAATTGGCACTTGCATCGGGTTTTTTACCTTTGGTCATCCAGGTTTTAAGACCCTACTCTAGAAACCCTCATCATCAACTTCTTCTATATATTCCTTCTACATCAGCAATAAATAAATGCCTACCCACATCAATCGACAACTTGGAGAAAAACATGCAGGTCTCCATATGCTTATCAAGAGAATCTTTTATCTCCTCCAAGGTCCACAACAAAGCTCCATTAAACAACGTCAAGTCAAAGAATGGCCTACAACAACAAGCAATGATAAATTCCGCAAGAGACAGATCAACAACAAGCAAAAGTAGCTCACGCAATGCTTCAACATTGGTGGCCTATTGCAGAAAACTCAAATTACAATGGACATCATAAAAGTCCATGCCACAAAGAGGATTGGTTCTATAAACTCAAAAACAGTAAAATCCTTCTTCATGGTGGCCAAGACTAGCAACAAAGAGAGAGAAGGCTGCGCAATGAGAAGAAAAGTTATCTCGACAATCAAAGATCAAATCACGTATCAATAACATGGCAGATATGAATCACTCAAGGAAGGGGGGAGCGGAATGTCATCAACGACAAAGCACTTCCCAAGCTGAAGTCCAACCTTGAAGACAAAACTGAAGACAACCCTATGACAAGACTGAACAAGATCGTGTGAAGGGATGACACGAATTAGGAAGGGGGGAATGTTTGTGGACAGATCAAACGGGTGCCCAATTGGTCGAACACGTAGCAGGACACCACATTTGTACTCTATTAGTTTTTCGAGCTAGTGTAGTAATACTCTGTGTAAATCTTGATTCCAGAGTAGTGTATCAATTCCTTGAGTTGTAATGTTGTAATGATATTTGTAAAGGTCCATGTGAGTCAACCACTGGCCATTTAGAATTCCCTAGGTATAAAGGTCAATAACCTTAATGTGAAAGGAGGCTTACCTTTAGATAAAAAGAGAGCTCTGTTGTACGTACTCTCTCTCTCTCTCTCTCTCTCTCTCTCTCTCTCTCTCTCTCTCTCTCTCTCTCTCGCAAATTTATTCATTGACCCAAGGTCAACATCAAAGGATATGATTGTGATATTTCTTGATTCTATGTAACCTATTGAGCTACATTTGACACTTGGCAAGGACACTCAAAAATTATGTTGGTTAGTATGTATGCCAAGTGTAAGATACTGACTTGGTTAAACAAATTGATGGTCAGAGTGTTTGTCAAGGGCTAACACAAGATTCTAACATGGGCAAACATATGTAGGTGGAGAATATGACTCAAAGACTATCGTCTCTTGGAATGCACTGGTCGCAAGATATGTTCAATACTACAGGTAGGGCAAATAAGCACTAGGTTGTTTTCAATGAATGCAAGACACATAGATGGGGTTCCAACCAACCCTCTCAATGGACCCCCATACCATTACCAATGTGATAATTGCTTTAGATTATATAAATGGAATGCACTTATACAATACCTCAAGGCAAGGCCCTACCTAACCATACAAATGATATAGTTGTTGTGACTATTTAAAACGAAGAACCTTTGGGGCTGACTTGATGTGTCCATGAGATCCGACTAAATGTGGGTTGCAGATGGCCACCAAAGCATAGATCTGGGTTTGGTCGGCACATCCAAAATGAGAGGAATCAAGGGTTGAATGCTGGCTGAAAAAATGAAAATTTGAGATAGCAAAACACAACACATTTAGTGATAAGGTAACATTAAAAGTGGTGTAGCTAATGGGGCAATGGATAGGCCAATAGATAGAGCTCTAGACTCACGCTGAGATGAATAGAAAATGGTATCTCGAAGCATGTGGCACACGGCAAGAAGTTGATATGGGCAAACTAAAATTTTCATGATGAGATTGTTAGTTAAGGGCCCTAGACTTGGAAGAAATTGTTTTTGGGTTGACCTTTATGCATTGTTTTTGCTCCCTTTGTGAACAGCTATTCACAAAAGGAAACACATGGTTGGCAAGGTACATGTTTGGATAGTTATCTTTGGGAGAGTATTGATTGCAAAATATTCCCAATCGCATAAGGACCTTCAGTAGTGTGCTATTTGTATTGAATGTGGAGTGAGGGTTTCTCCAAATTCAATCACCTATGATTGCATCTCAAGCGTGTTTGACGTGATTTAAGATATTGATATGGGAAAGATAATTCTAATGAGATAATTAGTTAGGGGTTTTGTACATAACATTATCAATGGAAAAGTGTTTGAGAACAGATCGAATGGGCACCCAACTGGCCAGACACATAGCCGGACACCAAATTTGTACTCTATTAGTTTTCCAAGCTAGTGTTACTCTGTGTAAATCTTGATTCCAGATTAGTGATCAGTTCCTGTGTAAATCTTGATTCCAGATTAGTGATCAATTCCCTTAGTTGTAATGTTGTAATGATATTTGTAAAGGTTCATGTGAGTCTGGCCATTTAGAATGCCCTAGGTATAAAGGTCAATAATCTTAATGTGAAAGGAGGCTTATCTTTAGAGAAGAAGAGAGCTCCGTTGTACGTACGCTCGAGCTACGATTTTGCTCCAACTTGTAGTCAACTTTTCTAATGATTGGGTAATCCGTTTTCAAATCCAAAACTTGCATTGTGTTCCTCTCTCTTTGCTCTTTCAATTAAGTGTAAGAATTGTCACGCATCTGTGAGCTAAAATTGCAGATTTGAGTGCTTAAATCACTGTTTTTAGCCATTTTGACCATAGGAGAGTGTTCCTAGACCATAAGGCGACCTTTCTGGATAGTTCTGTTGCAGGTTTCAGGACCTTTTTCATGAGCAGACTTGGTAGTATTGTGTCTGTAGGTGTCCTAGACCTCCTCCTAAAGTTTTGTTGCATTTCGAGTCTGTTCGAGTGCCGAAATGGGGTGATGACATAGAGTTATGGGAAAGGACATAGGCAGATTTCCCTGATCATTGAGTGTTGGTTTGCTTGTAGAGTTGTGTGTTTGCTTGTTTAGGTTCACTTCTTGAGATTGACGACCGCAAAGAGTCTCCATGCCCCATTCGGGTCACTTCCCTGAGTATTGACATTATGTTAGTACCAAAAAGCTATGCTATATACGTCCGTCGCGGCGACCTGCTAACAAAAATCTTTGGATAACCTTTGTCCAATGTGAGGGTGTCTCTCTAAATGCGATCACCTTTGGTTGCATCGTGAAGGGATCCTTGAGACGAGCTTTAGGTTAGAGAAGCGCACTTAGACTCCATTATTACAGGGTTTTTTGTTGTCAGATGCATATTTTCATGCACCATCACTATAATATGGACAAATGAAAATGGTCTTTTCTCTCTTCTTTTTCTCTCTCTCTCTCTCTCTCTCTCTCTCTCTCTCTCTCTCTCTCTCTCTCTCTCTCTCTCCATAAGACGTCTTGAGGCACCTGAAATTCTCAAGATGGAATCATGGAAGTTGTTGTCATGGCTTGGACCAATCCTTCTCATGATGACAGCTTTTGTAATAGATTTATAATAAGATTATTATAGATACTTTAATATTAAATTCAATCTCTCATTTAAGAGTATTAAACTCTTAAGTAGAAGAATCTTACTAATAATACTCCTCATTGTCAACAATTATGGAGTCAAAGCAAGAGCAGTCAATCATCTCAATTGAGTCATATGATAGTCACTCATCAACAAAGTCCATTGCTCCCTCAACACAAGAGTAGAAATAGTATTGAGGACACAATGCTTGGAAGATATGTTCTTAATGTGAATCAAACTGCCATTGACACATAAACCTATGGAGCGGGAAATAAGAGTATGGTTCAACAACCAATATACCATGCCATTTAAAATTGTGGTATCATGAGTCAGCAATCACCATCACCGGACTCCGCCCGCTTCTTGCCGAGAACATGGAGATCTATGAGTAGGTATTGAAGACCTCGGCAACCTATTTCATTAGGTGGAGAATCCACCTTCCTCAAAGCTCTTGAGGATAATGAGAAGGACCACAAGAATTTTCAAGCCTAGTGTAACAATTTGGATTACGTATCTTTATCCCTTCTTAATTATTTTAACTAAAAAACCTATAGAAAAGCTAGCTTAGGGATTGCAATTTAGCTGCATCACATTGGTGGTTGCATCCCCTTGTGGTTTTATTTGGCTTGTATAAATTTCATATATTCATTACATAAGGGTTATAGACACTACCCATTCTATATGCATGTGGTAAGACCTCCCTGAGTGTTTGCATCAAGTTTCCTAAAAGACAAAGTTTTTAGGTACAAATCAACCTCACAAACTCATACGAGAAATGTTGCTCAAGTTAGTCTCATCTTCCACCTATCTACAACCTCTGCTACCTACATCACATCACACCTATGCAACAATCACCAAAGTAAGAGCATGTTGTGTCATCCACACTTACCAAGGCTAGGTAATCCCTAGGGCATAGTTAGCTAGGTTAGAATGTTGAGCTTGAGGGAAGGTGTTGAAATAAAACCTCAACATTAGATCCATGTACTAGTTGGAGCCATAGTCTCTCAAACACCCCCATGCATAGCATACCTCATTGATTAGGTCATGCAGTATCCCTTTGTACATGGCTATATAAACATTATTTCTCTCATAATCTAAAGCTTGAACTCTCTTTCCCTTGTGTGTACCTTGTTGTCTTGAGTGTTATTTCTGTAAATAATTCTAATATGTGTTAACTAATCCCGCAAGGATCTTCCAAGATCCTAATTAATCAAACATGTGTGCACTCTTATTTGAGAGCTTCAAAATGAGTTTCAAGATCAAGGTACCAAAACTAAAGTTCACTGATGAGAACTTCAAAACGTGTTTATTTTGGTAACATAAGGATAAGCACCAATAACAAAAATAAATGTCTAGCACATCTAAAAGAGAATATTTTGGAGCAATACAACCCTCTTAAACAATTCTACTTAATTTTTTAAAAAAAATCTTATAACTTTTGTAAACAATTCTCTTCATTTTTTCTCTTAGCTTAAATTCTTTCCATTAAAAAAATATCAACAAACCACTTGTGACTTGATGTTTTTGCATAAAATTGAATGAGATTTGATATGCAAACATTTTGATCATATAATACTAAGTACATCCTTGTGGATTTTATATTTTTGTATGCCTTTACCTAACAGTTGGAAGCATTGATGCGTCTTATCTTATTGTGCTTAACTGCTCAGATGAAAGACATGTGGAAATGGTGTTGGTGCTATATCAATGTTCTTAATTGCCTTTTCCTTTAGTTTTTTTGGCCTTATCATCTCCAGTGTTTCATTTTTTAATAGAAAAACATAGGTTTCTTGCCTTAGAATGAGTTTAAGGCTACTCTAAAAATATTGAGTAACTTGTTATACCGTATTCTTAATTTGATGCCATTTTCTTTTGCACCTAACTTTGAATGTGATACAATTTTGGGTATCCTTATGACTCTCAAATCCCAGTAAAAAAAATCAGAATGGACAAAAAATTTATATAGATGGACGAATGGAAATGTTGTTTTTATAGAATCCCATTAGATAGATCAAAGACTTGATGTTCCCATCAATTACAATGGGAATATGTATGTTTAGAAAGATGGAGTCATGTATTTGGTTGTATTGGACCCTTCGAAAGTTTTAGAAATGGAAATGAGTGGAACCAAAGACAATGTAGTGACTGAGATGAAAGAGAAACCCCCCAAAGACATAAGGAGACAAGAAAAATGTTTGATATATCTCATGGTGTCTATATTTTAACCTGTGGCATAAGTATAGGGTCATATACAAGAGTCGATAGTGGATATTGAGCCTACTATTCACCATATTACCCTAATGGGGGGATATTTCTAGGCGAGCACTTTTTGGCAAGCGCTTTTTAGGAATCAGGTAAGCATATTCCTAAAAAGATTCTCTCTTCCTCTTTGTGGACTATCTCTATCTGTCTCTTTGAGAGAGAGAGAGAGAGAGAGAGAGAGAGAGAGAGAGAGAGAGAGAGAGCCACATAGAGAGAGAGAGTTGAGACACAGTCAAAGATATGGAAGCTAGACAAATTGTTTCAAAAACAATATAGCCAAGGGTACTTAAAACAAGAACTCCCATTAATAATAAAAAAGTTACATTTTATTAAACTTGCATTACATAAACAAGAAGTGTTCATCTTCTGGAAGGCCCGGTTTTAGTAGTTGATGTGCTCCCTTCGATTGGCATATTAAGATTCACCACGTTGCTTAGTTGCTGCCTCATTTCCTCCTCATCCTCCTCTGTGATGAGCCCAATCTTCTTCCAGCAAGAGAAAGCTAATTGTCCCGTCTCGTTCAAATTGATTAAGCTCCGCATATTGAGTTCCTTGCGGCACTGATAGAGGCGATACACGTTGATGGTTGCCTTGAGAGCCTAACGAAAGCAGTCGGCTCTATACAATGCCTCGGCTTCCATGGCATCCCACGCAGACTTTATTTTACTCTCAAGATCGTCGAACATCGTGAAAGAAGGAGAGGTGTGCTTGGAAGCTAGTGGACGCTTTCACAAAAATAACTCAAGCTATAGCAATTTATAGCCACTGTGGAATTATAAAAGTATGTAAAAATGTCTTCATACACACTTTAATCTTTTTCACTAAATAGTTGATTGACAATTGGTAATATTATATTATTTTATACACGATTTGACACATAAACAACCAGTACTCAAATATGAAAAAAAGTTGCAAATGAATGTATCCAAATGTGACCATCCTAAGATAAAATTAGAAAGTAGTACAATTGTTTAGGTAAAGCATACTAAGAAAAAGTGAGCATTGTCAAATGCTATGCATCCATGCCTGGATAAGTCCGACTCAATGCCCTGAATATATCAACATCTGCCAGGATTGGTTGATGGATAAACATGTTCTCATTTTGGCTTAGCCCTAGCACACGCAGATAAATAAAATACAAATGTTTACATGCAAGATATGGTTTTTGCTTTGACACCCGTTCCATGAAGTCTGGGCATGTGCACGATGGCTGGTTGCTAATACAAACTTTGTACATCCCAACATGACCATCTTCACTTTTCGTCTCTAGTTTGAAGACCTCACTAACACCATCTATTGCACATATCTCTTCTACGACCTTCGCTCTCAGGGCTAGTGCTAGACCGATGATCTTACGAGCAGCATCCTCAGAAATGGAAGTCCGATACCGTACACGCAGACCATCTCGCACTGTGGCTCTTGCACTACCTTCAGGAGTGGATGTATCTTTTGACTTGAAAGGAGAGTTTGTCATATTTTGTTCTTGAGCAACTGGCGTTACATTAGATACTCCTTCTTTGCTTAGCTCCACTTGATACCCCCCTTCATGCAATATTTGCACCTCATCCTCCGATAGGTTGGTGCCCACATGCACAGGCCAAGTGTGTGGTGGATGCAGAGGCTGCGGTTCAATGTTATGGTCTACTATATGACAATGCAAGACATGATCCGGACAAAACCAAAACCATTGACGCACCACACCATTTGGATGTTTTCGATATCCTTCAAACGATGGGCTGGTATACCAAGGCTAGAACCTGCTATAGTGCATCCACACCTGCGTCCGCCTCTTGGTGTGCCGCTACATGTGACCCTACTACCTTGTGGAGTTCGACGTATGGCCCACATTGCCTCATTGACCTTGCGCTCAACTACATACTGCCCACCAGAACCTATACTTAGTTTTGGGGTTTGTGATATCCCTTCTTCTGCAAAGTTGATCTTATGTGGTCTTCCACACTTCTTGCGATCTTTGGTGACCGAGTTGTACTCAGGCCTATGTGATGCATCATCTTCCACGTTGATAACCTCATTTGGCTTCCGTTTTTGCCTTGATGTCTCCTTATCTCCTGTTAATGGAGTTGGTTGTTTATACATTGGAGTGCCCTCAGTAGCCGCATTCACTACTCTTATCACTTGGCTAGGACAGTTTTCATGGCGTTCCGTAAGTTTTTGTATTGATGGACCCTTCCCAATGTGTTTTCCATGGCTGTATGAAATGGCCTTTGTGCTCTGTAAGATGGAATTTGCAAGGTCGGTTGTACATGCATCATATAATGATATGCGTTTACGGGAACCCTCCCCTGCTAGCCAGCTGCCATGCTTGCTCTTCGCAAGGTTAGTGCGTGGAGTGTTTGGTCCATCAGAGCTACTTTCTATGCATGTCATAATGCCACCCCAATGTGCAATACGAATTTCCCACCAACTAATCCATGAATCCATGTATGGAATGTTACGTTCTATGCAATGACCGTTACGCCACCATTGGCGTATCAGACAAGCCTCTGCTGCTGCAGCCTCTTTTGTTGGTTCTTGCCTCCACTTCTCACACATTTCTTTGTGTGTGTGTTGAGAAGCTTGCACCATATACTTCATTGTGTGTTGATTCAAGATTTGCTTCCAATGAAAAAGAGAAGAACGCTCTCGGCCGCTCATTGTATTGGTCTTGTCACCACCATTGAAAACAATTCGAACTGCATTCCAATTTGCTTGAGCTTCATCAGCCATGTAGCCAAAAAAAATTGCTTTGTCACACCCACATGATATCATTACATCATTAAGGCACTTCCAAAACAAACATTGTGTTTCCATGTCTTCCTGTTTCATTTCACAAGTTGCAATAGTCAAAAGGTCCTGCATGCTGCAAACAAATTGTTTTAGAGAGAGTAAATGGAAAGCCACAAAGCTCTTAAGGTGTGCCATGTACCTTGGATCATAGACATGACAGGCCATAGTCACCCAATCGTTAATACGTCTGGTGTGATCAAACTAGATCCACGCATGTCGAAGATCACCATCCCGATCTTGTCTCATTCGGTTGACTAGGTCCACACCAGATGTTGGACCAATTGTGGACATTTTGAAGACATAACATTTCTCCCCCTCCATACCTTGACCAGGAAACCGACTTCCATGGAAAAACTCATATGTGCAGTCTCGCTTCAGTTTTAGGAGTGCATCAATGCCAAAAGATTCTTTGTCAACCCCTCTACGTAAAATAGATACTAACCTCCGAAACCTGTCAATGTTAAAAGTGTTTAGATAAAAAAATAATTTAGCATAGAGTTTTGCATCGAAATAAAAATCTAGGAAATGCTCATACCAGTTATCTTGCACCAATGGGCCCAACTCCTCAGCGATTGCAAATAACTGTTGCTCGCCTAAAATACCTTTGTTGGTGTTGTTGCGAAGAAGTGTTGTACTTATAATTTCTTTTGCCAAACACATTTGAACCTTCCTGGCTCCTGCATGTGGGTCAACAGTCAAAATCCTTTGCACCATCAGCTTGGTGTTGTCCGTTAGTGTTTTGGATGTACCACTGCGCACATCGTGTCGATGTGTGCCACGATGAATCATGACTCTAGTGGCAATCTCATCGGATGGCATGACATAGTATACTACAGAAAGCAATTGCCTTACAAAAATGGCATGTAAGGCTCTTATCTCCAATCTTACAATATTCCCCAGGTCCAGTTGCCTTTTGTATGTACCCGTTGAAATGACTTGTATTGGGAATATGGTAATTAACCAAGCGGACACATTGTTCATTCATGCACTTGAGAGATCCTATGCAATGACTAAGACGCACTACACCTGGAAATACAATATTGGATGTAGTAGGCTTCGACCACAAATGAGGATCATACTTATGCTCCATCGCATCCATATGGTGCAACTTTCCCATGGTAGGTGGAAATTCTAGAACGAGATCTCCATTGTAAGACCTTGGAATCTCTGTAACTTGTTCCACTACTTTTATTTGCATTAACAGCTTTGTCAATGTGCCCTTCTTCTCGGTCTGTAAGAGTTTTTGTCTTGTACTCCTTTTGAAGCTGTGAGGGCAAAACTCAAGGGGGGTTACATAGATCTATTAACTCTTTTGGACCGAATTGTATCTTTGACGGACTATCCACAATGGAAATGGAAATCATGCTAGGTGAGCCGGCATATTGTGTTTGATGAGATACGTTGACTTTGTATTTACGTGAAAGTTGCTCATCCAATACATAGATGAATTCACCCAAATTGTCGAGAGTCCTCTCAAGAGGCAAATTCATTTCAATATCACCTACTTCGATAGCAGCATCTAAAGTTGTAAATTGCATTGGAGAAATTAATTCTAAAAGAAATGATTCAGATATTATGAATTTACCATTGTAAAAAGGATAAGAAAACTCTTTACCCAAGAAAAATAAAGAGCAAGCCATAATAATATGCTAAGAAAATAATTAAGCACAAGATCACAATGCATAAACTAAAACAAATTGATTATATAGTCACGTCTAATAAGTAGCCGTTATAACTTTAAAATTAATATTATTTTATTAATTTAAAAAATTAATGTTAAAAAATATGAAATATTTTTTAAAAAAATTGTTACAAAATATTTGTTTGTGACTGTGTGTGTGATCACGTGAATTTAGTAATTTTAATTTCTTTTTTAAATGTTTGTGTAAAAGAGATGTGTGAATAATCGAATGTATTAAGGATAGAGAAACGCTATCTAGAGGGAGAGGAGGACAAGGGGCACCAAGGCGAGCGGTCGGACCGGGCTGGAGCGTTTTGCGTGGACGAAAGCGAGGCACTAACGCAAGGGGGGCGGAGACACACACGTGCATCCGTGCAGCGTGTGTGTGTGTGTGCACACACACACACACGCACACGTACACACGCACGTGTACGCACACACATGCACAGACGCGGACGTACCCACACACACACATGCCACCACACACACACGCGCGTACATGGGAACACACACACACACACTTCTTTCTCTCACACACACAGTCACAAAAAAAACAAAAAAGAAATTAAAATTATTAAAAAAAATAAAAGCTTTATAAAGTGACCTTCTCTTCTTCATATTCTTCTTCTCTATTCTCTTTTGCTACAGAGATCTCTTTCTTTCTCTCTGTCAAGTTTCTTTTTGTTCACATCTCAAACTCCAACCTACAAATTCTCATAAATCATCCTATATCTATTTCTTATAAATTATCCTTCTTTATCGCAAGCATGAGAACAAGAAACCAAACAAAAAATACTGGTGCAGTAGATGAGGTTGATGTTACTACCTCACAAGAAGTACCTCCGTTAGGCACGCATGATACCCAACAATCTCAGGCATTGAGTTCTTTGGATCGCATTGTATCCATCGTAACTGGAGTGGCTAGAACATCACAATCAAGCGTCGGACCCAGTCATCGTGTGGAAACAGGTACCGCTATTGAAGATGTCAAAGACGAAGCGTTTGGAAACGTTGTCGACAAACACATTTCTTTAGGTTGGGTGGATTCTCACAGAGTACCATACGATGGGAAACTTCCACGATTGCCTCTATGTCGACTTCTCTCAAACCCCGCCATCCGCACGCATGATGACCATGTGGCCGATTTGCAACTCTCTATTGCAAACAAAAGCTACCAACCAACCATGGCAAGATTTATTGTTAGTGAACGAATTCCTGGGGAGGATCACAAACAATTTACTCGTCGTGGTCACGCTGCGAGGGATCTTGCAATGTCATATGATTTGGATGAAGAGCTTCGCCAAATCCCCGAGCTTAGTCACATGGTCGAAAGGTACTTTGTGGTTTGGGATGGTAATCACCGATTGGAGGCATGGATACGGTGGATGCACTAGAATGACATTCCAATTGAGAAAGCGCCAAAGGTGGAGTGCGTTCTAGTTGACTTTCAGCCCCATGAGGCAGCGGAGTTTCTATTGGTTTTGGGTATGATCAATAGGTGAGCCCTTTTTTTTTTTGCTAATGTAAATGCATCTTATTTTAAACTATATAAATTACAATCGATTGTTAAACAGGGCCACGAGGGTTTCAGTGCCTCACACAACTGCTCATGATATTTTCATGATGAGAAAGCTAGGGTTGGCGGACCCTACATCACTTTTGCAAAAATTCCCCGAAAGAGCGTGTTTGGCAGCAGAAAGGGCTTTGAATTTTAGAGGTCCAAACAAGTCAAAGTGGCTAAAATTGCCAAAGGTTGTCCTTGCGCAACTACTTTGCAAGGTATGCTTGAAACCAATTGTATATGAGAATATGTTTTGATTACAAAATCTTATTATGTGTATTTTGATTGAGTCTTTGGAAAATGATAGGAAGAGTTCGATCATATGTTTAGTAGTAAAACAGAAGGGCTGCCATCAAAAGGGAGTTTTGACTACGAGTTGGCACCTGACGCATACAAGAAAAGCATCAATCTAGCGCTATCTCAAACGGAGCAATACTTTATGCGCAAAGGGCTTGAGATAGCCACCATTGCAAATCCAGAGAATGGTAGCGATTTTTTCCAGAAATGTATTTCATTTACGGGTTGGGACGAGAAGACCACGAAAATGATACCCTCGAGAGTGGCAGAGGTTGCGCGTGCACGCATTAGCCCAACAGAGTAAGTAAAAGTCGTTTAAATCATTGGATATATTTCTCTTTTTATTATGTAGCAATAAAAAATAAGTCTCGCTTTTCCTTTGATAGGAAGTGCCGATTGCTTGATTTGCTCCAAGGCGATGATGCATCCTTGAAGGAGAAGGGCATCGGTTTGATGGAGAAGGCCTGGATCCAGTGGCTTCGATATCACGTGTACTGGTGGTAGTTGGAAAGGTTAGATTTAGTGAACATTTGCACTAGCTAGCAATTTGTTATGTAACTTGTGACTTATGATTTGCTGTTGCAGGAGAGTGCTTGAGATGGCCGAGAAAATGGAGGCCGAGAATCATGATGTTGCTATCCAACATGAGAAGGCTGAAGGTAGGCATGGTTGCACACTTGCCCACACATTATTGACATACAGACGCAAGCACTTTGAGAAGGCCTTCAAGAAGTGGAGTGCTCAGATCAAGTCCACACATGAACCCGAAGAGCAACCCGATTTTGCTTGTACGGCACAACGCTTGTTGTACATGTTCGACATCTTTAATTGACAAATTAAGAATGTAGTAGGATACACTAATCTTGTTCTATGCAAATGAAAACATTGTGGTCTGTCTTGTAGAGATGCTCTTGTCTTTCCCATTCCCGAGCACCCCAGTGATGCATGGTGCAGGTCGGAGAGAGAGGAGACGGGCTTATATCCTGACGAGTGGATAGATGACTTGCGGCCAAAGGGAGCGTGGCTCAAGTGTCCTTGGTGGCTGGACTACCCGGACAAGGAGTACCCACCCGAAGAGTAAGAGCTATACATAGGTATGCCTCTATATAGTTTTTACCTTTGCCATGAAGCAATAGAATATGGGCTCAATAACTCTTCTTCTTTTAATTAATAGCAGAGCATAGTGCGTCACGGAAGAAAGCGGTTGTGATAGAGGATGCTCTATCTCCAAACACATAAAAGAAACCAGAGAAGAAGAAACAGACCTCAAGGAAAGACTCGGAAGCACAACCGGCTAACAAGCAACGTGGGAAGAGAAAGAAGAGGGCTGTAATTTCCAGCGACAGTGAGAGCGAGCATGTGGTTGTGGAGTATTTTGTAGAAGTTAGCGATAGTGCTCATAGCCTTGGTGCTATGAGTCACAGTGTACGGACACTATCCTTCACTCCCAGACCAGTGGGGGGAATCCAGGAGTCCCCTCCATGTTCACCATCACATGGTAAGGCTGCAGAGGACCTATCAGACATGGCCAGTGTTGTAGGAGATAACCATCCAAGTACGTGAAAATGCTTAATGTTGTGTTGTTCTCTTTAGCATTTCTTGAAAGATATATTTGATTTTATGTTGCTACATACAGATATGCATGTAGAGCCACGCCACCTTGCAGTGCATGCTAGTGTCAAAGAGTTGACAAAAGCTATTCTAGATGTGTTGTGCAATGACAGGTAAGCCACGCTTATTGACAATCATAGTTATGTGCACACTTATAGTGCTAACAAAAATTGCGTGCAGTTCTATGCAGTCACTACGTAGATTCTTGGGCTCTCTATCAGGAACAGGGCAGATGAACCCCAGCTTAAGATTGGGTGGCGTACGTTTGGTGTACATGGCCTTTCCCTTACACACTAGGCCACATGCAGCTAACATGGGTGGGGTTCCTTTATGGAACCAATGGGATAGTGACCTTGTGGATGCTGCATTCCTTCTGGCATCCGAGTTTCTTTTGGTGGATGGCATGATTGTGGTGACATGTCGTGCAGAACATCTTTCCATTGTCACTTCGAAGGCAGAGGGAGCTCGTTTCCAGCTGTTGAGGATATTGTACTTACGGCTACCGGAGGCTAGTTGTACGACTGTTCATGACTATTTAGAGGGGGTATGTTATTTTTTTTGTTTTGATAATGAATAGTAACTTCGATGTTCGCGGGTCAAAAAATAATGTTTTACTTGCTCCCCGTAGGTTGGTACTTTGTTGCTAGCCATTTTTTCACCCCCTAGAACTGGTGGGTGTCGGCTTCCGAGGTACGATCGAGCGGATGGAGAGATTGCAGCAAATGTACGTGGCTTCTCTGCAGATGATGACATGTTGTGGGAGAAGCTACCAGGATCAGATTCCACACAGTGGACGCTTGATCGTATGGGTCGGCCTTATCGTAGAGGTGTTGAGAGGAGTCCAGCGTTTGCCAGGTGGTAGAAATTTTTTGGTAGTTTTTTTAATTGTTCCTATAAAATTATAGGTATAATAAATCTAAAGGTAACTTTCTTTTTGTAGATGGCTACTAGGTACCTTCACAGACATGGGAGATGATGTGTTGGATTGTTTTGCAGGAGTTGGGACATTGGCAGCACAATGTTTACTACTACGTAGACATTGCATTAGTTGTGAGAAGGATTGTGCAGTTTTGAGTGCTTGTTTGGAGCCAGCTCAGCGCCTACCTTCCGATTTAGGCTCGACATTGATGTTTCATAGGAGTTTCAGAGCTCAGGTAGCTGAGCAGCGTCCGATCAGCTTCATCCGCTTGACCCACCGTTCCCGACACCACTCAGCAGTCAGGGCGGGGCAGTAGCAGCACCATATCCCACTTTCACAGCCCCATTTTTGGCATGGCGTGCAATTGGGCCGTCTCCCATTGCATTCATTGCCTCCACATCTGAGGCCCCGCCCGGGGTTGATCCATTGCCTCTTTTACTGCCTGCAGCCCCCCCCCCACATATAGTTCATACCCTTTTCCATTTGGAGTAGTTCCCCCACCATTTGGTGCACTGCCCCCGTTTACACGACCTTTGTTTCCTCCCAGAGGATATGGCCCCCCACCGCCCTTCTTTCCTCCACGTCACCCATTATGTATCAACCCCCATATGTATTTACTTTGGATGCAATGGAACTCATAGATTTGGGGTTTGCTATTTGAAATAGACCGTAATTGTGTGTAAGGAACTTCTATTTCTCTTATTAATAGTGTATTGAATGATTCGCCGGTATTTTTTGTTTGAATGTAAGTTGGTCGTGAAATGACAATCAAATTTAGTTGGAGAGAGAGAGAGAGAGAGAGAGAGAGAGAGAGAGAGAGAGAGAGAGAGGAAACAAGAGAGAGAGAGAGAGATGGGTAAATTGTCCCTTCTTTTGGGAATCCGCTCGCCCGATTCTTAAAAAGCGCTCGCCAGAAACTGCTCGCCAGAAATCGCGTCCACCCTAATGCAAAGGAGATTGATGAGCATAAGGTCTTTTATCTCTTCTCTTACCTCAAGTCAGTTGGAAAAACAAAGGTGATCATGATGCTTAAATAAGGCAATGAGTTTGAGAGCAAGTCTGAAGAGGAAGCACTAAAATATATCTATTTATGTATCTCACTCGTGGGCTTGTACCCATAATACCAACGCATCTAAACTATCTCGACAGTGCAAAGACAAAGAATTTGCAACCTTCAATGGATCCATCATTCACCATTGAGCTTGATAGTACGAGGGATGCCTCTCTTCAAGTGAAGCAATATGTGGGATGGTGTCTAAGAACAAAATTTTACACTCGAGAGAGATGCTATGTCATGTATAGAAGGTTTAACGAATAAAGACCTAAAAGGGATATTTGTTTGAAGAAAATCTCACCTCTTGAGGAGTGCATAAGACAAGCCATAGACCTATAAGATAACAATGAGGTTTATGGAGCTAATGGAGAGATAACAAACTTTGCTGATGTTGGGTAGCACCACCAGCATGGTCCATTAAACCTCCATTGAATAAAAAGGTAATTTTAGAGTTGATAATGAGGAAAATGAACCATATTTTAGAGAACCTCCCCATAGACTCAACAAATTAGGAATTTTGATCTACGATAGAGATCACCGTACACCTCAATGTTCACAACTTCCTCAACC
This sequence comes from Adiantum capillus-veneris, assembly GCF_014529385.1. Classification (NCBI taxonomy): domain Eukaryota; kingdom Viridiplantae; phylum Streptophyta; class Polypodiopsida; order Polypodiales; family Pteridaceae; genus Adiantum; species Adiantum capillus-veneris. The sequence continues at coordinate 16,841,082 of NC_140950.1, forward strand.
TACCACTTTTGTGCCACCAAGATAGAAAATTGGCAAATCACATCACTAGTGAGTGCTATAACAAGAAGGTCTCTACTTTCAATAAAGGGAATACATGGCCTAGGACCATTAGCACAACCACCACCTCCAAGATGCCCATCAAGTCCTAGTCAAACTATACTAGGAAAGGAGAGTCCTCAACTAGTCTTGGGACAACAACGACCACTATCACAAGAAAACACAAGAAAACCAAGGTATGGTATGTTATAGTCCACCTCTGGAGAGTCTAGAGACATGCTCTAGTACCAATACATCTTCGTGTAATGAGGAAATTGGCATAGTTATGGTGGGTACACAAATGTTCCATTCATGGCTTAATCGTTATAAAAAAATAATTAAACTAAACACATAATTAATAACCAATGCACCAAGAGTATATGGCTACAAAATTATCTTGATTCATTAAGTATAAATGCGTACAAAGTGCCTCTATATAGAAGAGACAACTAGGCATGCATGTGGCTGTTCATACACCCTTCAAATGCTATGCTTTACACATTTCATCTTTACATATAAGAGGACTTTCACACAATGATTGTGTCTACAAATGATTCCTCATAGCCTGACATAGGTAGAGGGTGTTCACACACACAAGGTGCAACAAAATCTCACACCCAACAAACTTCTCTTCGTGGATTTTGTTGGCCTTACACAATCCTCCCATTGAGACACACTAGGGGTATGGAACATAGTACATAACTCCTAGACACAAGGGTAGACACAAGCTTCCCTACACAAAAGAGGGTTGGTACACAAAGTGCTTTGATTTTGTTTAACAAATATCATTGTTGTCTTAGACAATGCCCACATGGTTTTCATATTCAAAATTTTCAATAGCAAGATTGATTTATATTTTCCTTTGTCTTTGAAATTCTCCTTGTGGTTAAGTTGTTATGGTTTGTTTTCATTGATCCTACAATACTTTGTAGCAGGATTTTTCTATCCACAAATGGGACAAGGCTTCACTTCATAGCAACCCTTTGAAAGATGATTTGTGCATATGTGCAATGAGTGGACTTGAAATTCCTTTTGGTTCTTCTATTTTAGTGATTGTTGGTGACAATAGATCCTCCATTGTCTTTGGCTAAGCTTCTTCTCGCGCTCTTAAAGAGAGTTGATGATATCTTCTATTTTAGGCATGAGGTCTTTCTCTTTGAGCATTGTGCCAATTTGCCCAAAGTATGCATCAGGAATAGTCTTTAAAAGCACAACATGATCTTCATCTTCTATAGGGCGTTTGATATAGGTAAGTTGCTTGCGGATGATTTTGATCTTGTTGATGAGCAAAGACACATCCTCCCCGAGGTCTATGACCAATCCATAGATCTGTATTTCCAATGCAAGTTGGAAGGTTTGGCAAAGGCACATCCTCCCCAAGCTATATAACCAATCTATAGATTTGTATTTCCAACGCAATCATGGAAGGCTTGGAAATACCTCCCAAAAATGTCTCTCTAAAAAGGTGATCCATGCCTCATGTACGTTGGACCCATTGTTAAGATAATGCAAAAACTTGCCATCTAGAGAAGTGAGTAAAATGCCTAGAGCTTTCTTGGATTTGGGTACAAATTATGCTTGGCTTTGCCTTGTCTCCACTCGTTCTCTATCATCTAGTGGCTTAACAATAGACCACAACTATTCTCTCTCTCTCTCTCTCTCTCTCTCTCTCTCTCTCTCTCTCACACACACACATTAACTTAAACTAGAAGAAACTCATTTTTGGGTGACAAACAGCTTGGTAGTCCCTCTCTGCAACCACCCAATCTAGCAGCTACCATATTGTGGCCATTGTAGGACTACGAGTTTTCAAGAAGCTAAATTTTCTTTGGCTAGAAATTATTTGACACACCCTCTAGTCAAGAAATCTTAATAAATTCACATGTTTGAAAGACCCTCACCTAGATATATATGTGTTTTAATGGACTTTGTCCATGGCACAGTTGTGTTGCTCTCAAGGCACACTCAATCATCATGGTATGATTTTCAATGAATCGTGCTGCTATGGTCCTCATTTGAGTGCAATTAGCTCCAGGACTTTGTGTTGTTGAGACAATTCAATGAGTTCCCTATAAAAGAAGAAATACTATTATAGCTTGAAATAATCAATGACAAGTAGCATTTTAAAAGACTCTAAGATGTTTATAAGACAACCACACTAATAGCACTCCACAAGTGAAGAGTAGAATAGATAAGTATATGTGTACTTTCTTAGTGAGCTTGGGAGAAAGTGAATGCAACTTGGGCCAATGATGAATTGGAAGGTGATATGCACTATTCACCGGAATATAATATATCCCTACAATCTTTTTTTCGTTTCTTTTTATAAGAATCAGCCAAGATGCTTTTGTAAAAGTTTGGATGAAAGCTAAACTAAGTTGTTTTGGGGGGGGGGTGTTTGCATGGACATAGCACATGGATGTGATAGCGAGAGGGAAAGAGAGAGTTTTTTTCGAGGGCACCAATGTTCGAGAAAAATGTCTCGACTTAATATCGTGCTATTTTCAATTTCAAAAATGTCGAGGAAGGTAAGGGGAAAAGGACAAAAACAATGTGAAAACCCAAAAAATAAACCTTATTTTATAAAGAAAAAATTATCAAAATACAACTCTAATTTGTGGAAATTTCCAAAATACCCCCATTAATCTCATGAATTCCCAAAATGCCCTTCAAATTTTCCAAAATACCCCTGGTTGGTTGTGAGATTAAATATCTCCAAACATTAAAAAAATAGTGGCTTTTCAATAGAAACTGGTAAAACTAGAATTTTGGTTGGTTATGTACGCTTTGGAGATGAATTGCTTCATTATTTTCCCTTTTGTGAAATTTCCTGTTCACAAATTCAAGGAAAAGAATTTTGTAATGCTTGGAAAAATGAATTTTTCCCGAATACACCTAGGTGCGATGCCGAATTTTTCGTGTGGGAGGGGAGGGTGGTGATGATGGGGAGAGAGAAAGAAAGATGAGGCCAAGGCGGTACTGACACATGGAGTGAGAGGAAAAGTGGACGCGGTGTAAAGAGACGGAGGAAGGCCATCCTTTTGACATGCAGCACACACAGAGACATGCACATTTGTAGGCGATAGATGTAGCAATGGAGTCTCTCCCTCCCTCTACATAAAAGTGCACACTTTCTATAATGACAAGCTCCTAAGAGTCTTCTGTGTTGATTGCTCACATTCAACTTATTAATTACATGTACAAATTTTCACAACCTTTTAAGAGGTAATTGCTTTTATTTTCCACGTTGGATCCATTACTTACAATTTTGCACTTTACTACAATTTTGATATTGCTATGACTTCAACAGTAAACACTTTAACATAAAGAAAGAAAAGGATATCTGAGAAACAATAATTGGAGTTGAGTAGAATATGAGGAGGACCCCAAACCTTCAGTACATTCAAGCTTTTTTTTTTTTTTTTTTTTTTAAATAGCAAAACCCGCAATAGGTTTTTTCGGTACATCCAAGCTCTAGCGCTCGATTGAAGTTGCATTGAATAAAGAATAAGGTACCATAAGTCTTTTCATATCTCTAGAGTGGACTTCTCGTTTTAAGTAAACAAACCTAGGTTTTTCTCTTATAAAAGGAAATACTTGAGAGGATTAAGTTGCCAAAAGTTAAGGCAAATGCAATAAAGAGCATTGCTGCCCCTCCAGAACCATTTCCACAAATCCTTGAATCTGAGCAACTGAGTGCCGTAAGATAAGATGCACCCGCACTTCCTGCCGTTAGGAAAAGGCATACAAAAACCTGAAAACCAAAAAAATATGGTTAGCTTTCTACCATAACATAAAAGTGTATGCTCACAAAACCTTACTTTATCACGTGGAAAAACTTCCATGCTATGCTTCTTAAGGACCACTGAGAGAAGCAATCCCCTATTTAGTAATGGATATATTGCTATTGTTCAAAATAATATATTTATTAGTAGAAAGAAAACTTATTCTCACATTCTCAATAGTTAAATTCACATTTCCAACATTTTAACATTTTATCATTTTAATCATTTTTTCTATTATGTTCCTATTTATGCTCGACAGTATGGCTCGTGTACTGCAATTGAATTCCACCGCACATACAAACCTTTATCTTTAAAGATAAAAAGAAAAAAAAATCATCAAAAGAACATAGTGAAAGTAAACTTTTATCTTTAGAGACAAAACGAATGAAAAATCATCACAAGAACATAATGACAGCTATGCCACCTCTACGACTCCCCCCGCCCCCCCTTTTTCACTTGCTTCTCTTTTTACTTTCCTTACAAAAGCAAGGCAAATTTCTTGATTCCCCTTAATGAGACACACTTTGGCACACCCATTGAAAGTAAACTCCTCAATTCTTCCCAATGGAAATACCTTTTGGGAAAACATCAAAAGAAATTCTCCTTTGGTATAGAATGGATAAATGCAATCACATTCTCGGAAAAAAAAAAGTATGCAATTTTGATGTGAGGAGTCTCACGAATTGAAGCTCATAATACTATTCATGCATGTGGGCAACTCGTCTTAAATCAAACAAAATAGCTCAATGCATTGCATTTTTGAATCATAAAGAGTAGGAGAAAAGGAGAATAATGGTCAAGAATCTCAAACCTGATCGCCAATGTAAAAGATAAGGTGACTAGCATCACCAAGGATCAACGTCTTATTAAAGAATCCTATGCTTGCAACAACTGACCCAAATCCTGAGTACAAAATCCCAAGTGCTGCAATTGCTATTTCATACCTAACGAGAGAAATTAAAGATTGAGTTGGGGTTTCTTGAACTTAAGCAAAGAGAACCAAATGAAAACCATTTAAATTATAATGTACTTAAGACACAACCAAATAGAACCCCCGTTTAAATTTTAACGCATGCCACAATGTACCTATCAATTCCTGTAACAAGACATAATTCACATTTGGTAGGCTTTGCAAGGTTTCTTATATAGCTTGTAGGTGGGTAATCAATAGCTTTGATTGTATGGAATTTAGGCTTAAGTGAAAAATACAAACTAGTCCTATCAATATTCTTTGTGTACAAGTCCAAATTGAGAAATTTTTAGAGTTATAACACTAGAGACAAATTAGTTGTCTCAAGACCTGCACATAATGGTTCATGCTCGGGAGGTTCACTTTGTCTAAATCTACTATATCATGTGCGTTCAAGATGTCTTTCAAAAATCCCTTCTCTCTTAAAATCTATAATTTTTTTCTAGATTTGTAAAACTAATAACTTTGTTTGTAAGTTTAAAGGGAGTATAATACCTTTATGTTGCTCTCACGTGGTAGTCACATATTTTATCAGTGATTTTGTAGGGTTCAAGTACCCTACGAAGAATTTAAAGGAGAAAGCCGGGGTCTATGAATTTCTATGTAAAAGTTCTATGTGTGTGCTTCGAAGTTCCAATTCCAACACCTGATAAATCAGTGGGCAATGAGTCTACTCTAAGGTTTGAACATGTATGTAGAATAATGTTGTTTGTCTACTCTGAGGTTTGAACACGCATACTTGTACCTGGATGAATCCTCAATACACCCAAAACCACCTTCAAAGGAAAGTGCAAGTTACAAGGTCATGATAGCCATCCATAAGACAATATACCCATTAGCTCCATCAGGCAAAGCATTGACTAAATACTACGACAACCCCACTAGAGCCGTCATTGCCGAATAGTGTGTGTAGAACTAGGCACTGATATATGCTCATTAACACACACACACAAGCACACACATGACAAGCGTATGATGTGATCACACATACTTACCATACTTAGTCGTCTCCAAGACAAACCAAAACATTATCTATGATTAACCTTGGATAATAGCTAAAGTGATGTGTGCAAGATATTTAAGCAATGGCTATATATCAAGTGTTTGAACTACAAATATTATACTTTATTTTTCCATCTGGTATGCCATGGCACACATGTGACGTACGGTTGACATAGGGAAAAACTATGTTCTGTGGAATAAATGAGGTCTCTCTCTCTCTCTCTCTCTCTCTCTCTCTCTCTCTCTCTCTCTCTTATGGGTGTGGTTGAATGGTTATCCATTTCCCTATGGAGTATCGGGTCTTGAGTTCAAAACGCGGCAAAGAGATCTTTGAGGTCTCATGGGATTCTTCCTAAGACGTTAAAATGTCTCTCTCTCTCTCTCTCTCTCTCTCTCTCTCTCTCTCTCTCTCTCTCTCCACATTAAAACTGCCAACCGGAAATTGAGAGATTAGATCAAAGCCTTCACTTACTTGGGGGAAGCAGTGGAAACAGAGAGAGCATAATAGTAAGTGAGAATGTCATTAAGGTCATCCACTTTGGAGATGAAACCAGGGAGCACAGCAACTGCGACCACGACACACATCAATGTCAGCACGCGCAGGACAACCTCAGCCAGCAGCCATCCTTGGGACAGGCGGTCGACCCAGCACCCAACCGACCCACCCACATCAGCATCCTCACCCCCATTGAGCTCATCCTCCGGAGCCCTGCCCAATGGGGGCGTATTTGTCAATGCCTCCGGCGGCACCGCCTTTTGAGACATTGCAGAATATTCGCCTCTTCCAGAACGCGGTGATGGCGAAGCGCGTACCGGAGGCATGTAGAATGCCCCTGATACGGGCCGATCAGATTCAACATCCATCGACCCCAACCGCAGCGGCGGCTCGCCGAAATCGCTTGCCATGTAGGAGGCTGGTGATGCGATTCGCATGGGCGGGCTATCGAAGTCGCTTGCCCTGTAGGATGCTGGCGATGCGATTCGCATTGGCGGGCTGGCCGACGATGGAGCCGGTGGAGCAGATGGAGCGTCCAGCTTTACAGAGTTCAAGTCCTGGGCATGGTACCCTCGGGAAGCTTCATCCATTTTGCTCGACTATGTCTCTCTCTCTTCTCTCTCTCTCTCGTCTCATCTTTGTTTCGAGCTCCTGAGTCCTGACAAGCTGCATAGGCCGGCATTGTTTTCTAAGATTTCCTTTGTCTGTGTAAAATTTAGGGCACATTGTTCGCAATTAAGAGGACGTCGAGAGTTCGATCCTTCTCTCTCTCTCTCTCTCTCTCTCTCTCTCTCTCGCGTGTTAGAGTTCAAAACTCGTCGGGTAGACCTTTAAGGGCTCTTGGGAATTGTTTCTTCAGATTACAGTTTCCACACTGCTATCGTGTGCTGCAGAGTGCATTTTTGTACCGATCAAAAAAATTGGAAAACAAGGAATCTATCCTGATTCCAGAGTTGTATGTGTCATTATTAATAATTTTCACTGCAGATAAAAAGTTTCCATTTCTCAAACATTCAAAAAAAGCTGAGCTAGAAATTGTTGTCTCAATAACGCTCACTCTTTGAGAAGCGGGTATTTTTCTGATTGAGTCGGAAAAAAGGTTTGTTTGTAATTAGCATATGTTTAAGTACATGAAATTAGGAAAGGCTTACTTGGGAGAAGCGGTGGAGATAATTGATAATAAACCGGCATTGAGCCCATCAATGTTGGAGATGAAACCAGGGAGCAGACCAACAGCAACCACCGAAGAAACCAAGGTGAGCACACGCAGGATCACATCACCCAGTAGCCATTCTTTCGACAGACCGGCCCAGGAACCAAAACCGTTCGACTCGCCCTTTAGCGGTACCGCAGAGGACGGCTGCATCGGCGATCCTGCTGGCGCCATCGGCGTTGTCGACATCGGTGAAGTGCGCACCGGGGGTGCGTTGAATTCCCCTGTTGCTGGCTGGGAATCGACATGCATTGGGCCCATCCGAACGGGCGCTTCGTCGAAATTGCTGGTCATATAAGATGCGGCCGGGGCCCCAACTCGCACCGGGGGCCTGTCGAAGGTGCTAGTCACAGGTGCAGCTCCACGGATGGGAGCGTCCAGCTTTACTGTGTTGAAGTCGTCGGCATGGTACCCTCGGTAAGGGCCTTCGTCCATTGCTCAAATCTCTCTCTCTCTCTCTCTCTCTCTCTCTCTCTCTCTCTCTGTGTGTCTCTTTCTATGGTGGCGTCAAGCACATCTGCGCACATCTTGTTTAGAGCTGCTAAATAGCAGTGAAGGGGTGGGCGTTGACTTAAGTTTGAACTTTCCACGGGGTGTCCAGCTCAGCCCCACACTACGTGCCTCACCAAATTGTTTGACCGTCCAACGCACGAGGTGGGGAGAAGAAGAAGAAGAAGAAGAAGACAATTTTAAGGTCGCAGGAAACTATTCCAAAAGAAGAAGTGAGGAGAGATGAATGTGGAGACGAGCAAGACTCGATACTCCGGGGAACTGAGAGAGAGAGAGAGAGAGAGAGAAAGAGAGAGTGAGTAGTCAAGGTCTTGCGACAATGGGCGTCCAGAGTTCGAATCTTGGATCTTGATGCACGATGTAACAAGAAAGAGATTTGAAATTGTTCTTGGTTATTTTGATCTCGTTATTTTGGTAAGTTTAAATTGTAATGAGAAAACCTTTTAAGCGGTTCTTATATTTTGAGCGTGATGTATAATGTCCCTCACCTCTTGTGGGGCCTCAAATATACTTCAAGATCTCACCAAGGCTAGAAAAAAACATTTTTCCTCACCAAAGAAAATAAGGGCAAACTTGAAACTCTCCCGGGTTACAGGTCAAAATTTGAAGCTTTTGCCGGTAAAACTTGTGAAAATTTCCCGGTTTTCTTCAAGGCGAGCTCAAAATCTAACCGGGATTTGAGGATTTCAGCCGGTTAAAATACACAAGACCCCGGTTTTTTTCTAACACTGGATCTCACAACTTTGACAATGTAAGCCAACTACCAACTTGTTGACTCTACTTGCAAGCCAGTACAAAATGTTGACTTTCCTATGCATGACTTGCAATAACTTTGTTTTTCTCGATGAAACATGCTAGACAAGTTATGCACTATAACAAATGTT